>NC_139728.1:16706968-18056758 GCF_964211835.1 Anser anser | reverse complement strand
TGGCAGAGGCTTGCAAAATCTGCACACATTTTACTCACTCAGTAATGGGCCATAAAACTCTTAGAGAACTGCAGGAGAAAAGCAATGTACATACACATGCATAAATTAAAAGAAGAAATGTGCACTCAATAGAATGCTACTCTTTTAGGCATTTAGAAAAGGCATGTGTAGCTGGAGAAAAATACATATATACTCAGTAGCACTCACAACAGTCAGAGAAATTACAGCATACTAGTTTCTAAGAACAGATGTTATGGCAGAGCATTCAGTGATCCAGTCCCACCAGTCGCCTCCGCTGGATCCATGGTTTTATTCCTCTACAAGGGCTATAGCAATGTTGCGACAGCAACTGTGTAGGCAGAAGAGTCTTGAAGCATACTCTCCCACACCACCCTATCACATGGACTACTTGTATTCTCCCTGGGTGACAGTAGCGAGGAACCCCAGAATTTAATCTGTATCACTAACCAAGTATAACTTTACTGGAAGGGTTTCCGATATTTTACAGCCTTTAGAGAAGGCACTGTTCTTGTTGTCTTGCCCCCTTCATTTGACTTGCTTTTGAAAGAACCACTGCTCACCTGCCATGGTCTTTCCAGAAGCACGGGTAATACAAATTACTGTCATGCACGGGTGACTTTGTGGGTTAAGGAGGACAACAGTGCTTCTTCTGTGGTACCTGACAGCATTACATTACTGACAGCTGAATTTCCTCCAAACCACATCCAATCAGAGGGATAATAAAATTGCTGTGGATTTTCTAAAGCTGAGAGACTAAATTTAACTTCTGTGCTAGAAGAATTCTGTCAGTAGATCAGGAAAGTCTTGGAAATCTGTGTGTAAAACACAAGAAAGAATACAGAAAAAAGACTTCGCAATTTTAATGTGAAAGGTCTGATTACTTCTCTCTGTTCTTTAGATTACCTACCTACCCTATCAGTAGAGCAAGCCAAACTTTTACTTACCAAGGAACCAATGTGAAGCCTGAAATTGTAAAGCAATAGACATTCTGCACACTGCTACTGCTTCAAAGGGACTGGGGGGTCTCTGCATGTCCTGATGTGCAGCATGTATTGCCTGTCTTCAGTGAGAAGCTCTGAGCATGCAGAGAAACACCAACTGGACAAGAGTGTAACTGGGGCAAAAAGCACAGTTTTGCCATGAAGTTCATGAGAGTACAAGATTAAACATAGGAAAACAGAAGTCCTTTGTTTTGCTTCCTTGTTTTAGGGAATTAATCTGGATCCTGACAGTAACACTTGTACTTAAACAGGATGAGCTCTGAATCAAAACCAGTAAATGCATGAGAGAGAGAAAAAAAAAAAAAAAGGAAACACAATCACAATTTTTTGCACTGAAATAAGTGAAATCAACAAGGCTTAACCGGATGGCATTGCTCTTTCTCTTGTAACAAATTGAGGGCCATCCCACATAGTAGGGGTGACAGAAGACATTCCTGTTGGACACTACCGTGACCCTGAAAGATGGGCTCTTACGTACTCAAGTGAATTCCTGATCGTGTCTTTTATTTCTCTTTTATGTAACACAATTTTTTAAGAAGTTCAGTTATGACAACTGTGAAATATTTTTTTAGATCTATGAAATGTATGGGTATATTCTGTCTCTCAGGGCTCCTTGCAGTATTGTTCTTAGAGTAAAAGTAGACTAAAATGCTTTTCTGGTCTGAAGTCCAATATATCTTCCCTTAACGTCTCTTGAATTGTTTCTCATAGTTCAAGATGGGATTACAAAAAAAATAGTCATAACTGAAAGAACTGCAACACCTTTGCAATTGCTCCAACAACTTGGATCAACTTTTGTTCAGTACTTTGACTGGAAGGACAGTATTTTATTATTCTAATAACTTTTTCAAGTCTCCTTCTTTACGGAGATGTTCTGGGAACTTAGCAATGACAAAATTACCTCAGACAGTCAACATTTTCCCAGTGATCAGGCTTTGTGTGCACTTTTCCAAAGTTTTATCTTTTTATTGTGTCATCTTAAAATACATATATATATTAGAAACCAATATCAGTTGAAAAGTAGAAAAGTGGAAATGTTGGCAACAGTCCTCCAGAGATCCTAGTTTATCTTCTATGGGGCAGAACAGATTTGCAGTTTATGAGTTTTGCAGGTTAAGAAATAATTTCTTCAGAAGCTTCAGTATCCTACCCTACAAGAACAGAATTCTTTAGGGGGTACTGTGATAGGTAGTGCTGTACACAGGAGTTTCCCAAGAATATATGTATGATCAAAAGTTATCTAATGGTGAAAAAAAAATCAATTTTGAGATTTAGAGGAGAGAATTAGTTGGGTATGAGTGAAAATCTACCTGATCATTAACTATAATATCAGCATAAGGAAGAAACAGACAGACAATAAGAAAAGGAGAAGAAAAAAAAAAAAACTTATTCAGGAAACTTTTCACTGATATTTTTGCTACTCTAGTAATTATTTAATAATAATAACCACCATGTTAATCAAATACAGGGAAACTAAAAAAAAAGACACTGAAAAGCGTCTTTTGGGTTCTCATGCTCTAAGCTTCTTAATTTCTTTCTCCTCCTATTTTGTCTCACACTCCATTTTGTAACATAAGAAAGTTGTCTTATGGAATTTCCAAAGACAGGCATATGTTATTTATGTCTGCAGTTATCTTAGGATTTTTTTTTCAGTATCTTTTTCTTCAGTATTTTTGGGGCCAGGTTTCATGAATAAGCACATACTATGAAGAAGACCCCACTAGGAAACACCACAAGAAAGCAAGATGGTCTTTTCTTGTTAACTAACTGTTAAGCATGTTTAGTCATAAAAAAAAAAAAAAAATCCCACAGGAATGCTTTTTGTTGTGGCATTCATTAAGAACAGAGGCTAAACCAGTCTCTCTGACAGATTTCCATTCCAACCCATGCCATTTCATTAACCCTGGCTCTTGTGAATTTACCCATTGCAGTAATACATAGTGTGGTTAAAGACCATCCATCAAAATGATGATAAGTTTAAAACAGGATCACAATGCCATTAGATTAAGAGGTTCCTTTATGTTTCTAAGTGTTCCAAAGTACAACATGCAAAGTACCATTGCAAGTAGTACATTTATTCTAAAGTGCTTTTAAATACACACTTTAATTGCTATTCCTACTTTATCTAATCATCGTCAGAATTACTGAATCTCAACACATTTGATAACATGAATAAGTCTTGTGGTAATGAACCTAGGCAATGTTTCATCTAAGAAAGCTTGCCAAGGGACAGTATATTTGACCGTTAATTTAATAACATAGCAGTTTAAAATATTTTCATCTTTTGAAATATGCATGTCTAAAGAAACACAGTCGAAGAGCATTCAGATACGCAGGAGTAAACTTTCATTGCTTAGTAAAAGTGTCTGTTATTAATTTCTACACAGGTACTGAAAGAATGATACTTCATATCAGTATTTGTAAGTGTTTAAAATAAAATGATTACCTACTCATTTATCATTAAAAAGATGTAGATTGCATACTACATACATACATAGGTGTTGAAAGTACAAAAAATGTAGACATATATCTGTAATGTACAGCCCAACATACTATTGCTTTGTTCAAAAACAGCCAAGCTACACTAGAAACATTTGACTGCCATAAGCTCTGTGACATCACTGAAGTTATGCCAGTGGCTATGTAGGATCAAGCCCTTAATACTGTAAAAAGGTAATTCCATCTCGCAAAACAAGAAATACTGCTTTTGTGGAATTGCAGACAAGGAGAACATTAGGTCTCCACTATGAATGTAATATGGATAGCCCTGTATTCACATTGCCTAAACTCCTTTTAAGTTACTGTGTCTACAACTTCCCATGGGCTCAGCGCCTTTTAAGGTCTAGATAAGAACCAATAGGTAACATAAGTCACAGGGACAAAGTTAAATTTAAACTGTGTGAACTTAGACACTATTGAAAACAGGTGATATTATCTTCTTTTCACCTGTGTATGAGAAACATTTTCTATAGCTAGTTGTTTGACATAAATGGATAACATGTATGAGAAAGCCCACTCCATCTGTTTGAGAGTTTTTTTTTATTATTCATCCCAGAGGTAAGAATTGAAAGCTACAGCATTTACTCATTATGGCTTCAGTGACTGGAGCATGGGAAAGTGTAGAATACAGATTTAGGAACAGACTCCTGATAGAGAGTTATATTGGATCTAAAATATAATATGGCCTAATTCTAATATTGTTGAGTAAAAGATTTTTCTTGCCATGAGAAAAATAAACAAAATTATATACAGGCACAAAAACAGCTCATTTTGAAACATATGCCAAGTATTTTCTTAGGCTTCCAAATGCTATAAATTTCAAAATATGCCTGAAGAAAAATAAAATTTACCACATATCATTTTTTTTCCCACAGTAAATTTGTAAGCCATTAGTTTTTATAAATTGAGATACTTTTCTCAGAAGACAATTGTTTAAATTTTATGCCTGCATACTAGACCCTGAGAGATTTAGGAAAGACTGGAATTCAATTATGGAAAGGAACGCCAGGGTCATTGAGCTTTGGTCTTCATAAGACCTGTTCATTGTAAACAGGCAGCATTGTTTTGTTTTGGTAAAACATCAGTTAGCAGGTTCTGGTTTCAATGAAAATATTAGTTATTTACAATCATTTGCTGAATAAAAAAGCATTTCCTTTGGTACTTACTCCTTGTTATTCCTGTCTACCTCAACAAATTTTCCAAGAAAAAAGAACAGATCTTGGAAAGCCCAGATATGTGATAGCTTGGTTTGGCTTGGAAAACAGCCTGGAAAGTAACAAATGATAAGCAATGAATAGACAACAGAAATTTTCTATCTAGTGCACAAATACCCATTTAAAATAAGCAGAGTCATAGCAGAAGCCTTAACTTAAGCCTCTGAGGAACAGCATTTCATTGAGGCTGGAAGGCTACAGAGATCAAAAAAAACTTTATGGCATTGCTTCTTTTGTGAGCAAAAAAGCACTTTGAATGGGACCAAGAATATAATTAAAACATAATCACAAAAAAACTTCAAGGAATGTATGAGCAGTTGATCAAATCCCAGTAAAATGAAACAGCATCAGCTGCCAGCTTCTCTCTGGCAAATCACGGGATGCGAAGGTAGCAGCCTGGAGTAGCTTTACGAACCTGAGCTGTCATGCTGGTAAATCACAAAAACACTACACTGACTTGTTAGGAATAATGTCTTCCATCTAAAAACCAAATATACATAGTCACTAAAAAAAGAACTCTATCTTTCTCTTTAAATCTTTTCTTTATTCAAAAGAAAGTGTTCTAACCCTATATTGTAGCTACTAATAACTTTCACTATTGCTCTGTGTTGCCTTTCATACATATGCAGTGTTGCTTCAGCATGTCAATTCCATTTTATTTTAAACATTACTTTTTTTTTTTTAAACACGACTTCTACGACAGTACATATTTCTAACTGCTGACTGAGCCAGTTAAAGCATTAGCAGGTGATTGATTCCCAGCATCGTGGGGCTCACTCTAAATATATTTGGTATTTAAATAGGAACTAGCCATTGACTTTGTAATCCCTTGTTCCACACTTGTCCTGCAAAAGGATAACGACAAAAGGCTATTACAGTATTTGTCAGGATACCCCCACCACCTCTCTGTCTCCAAAGGCAGTGACTGTAAATGTCTGTGACTTGAGGCTAGCTCGTGTTCTGATATTATTGTGCACATTCCCAGAGGGAGCTCTTTGAGAGGACGTTTGCATTCATGTTAAGGCAGAAAATTCAGCCGCTTTCCACAGGCACAGACTGCCCAAGACGAAGTGACTGACTGCTACATGGACAGAAAGCTGAAGGACATAAACATACTGCAGTGTGTGTTGTCACAGATTAAGGCTCTCTTCACAAGGGACTGAACTAAATGAATAACTGAACTAAGAGATCCGTGTGCTGAGGTCCCATTGCTCATGGAAAGGCAGTGACTGCGTGGCTAAAATGGCCAAATACATAACCCTTTTTTTTTTTTTTAATTACAAAACTTGTAAAGAAGATATTTCTTTAAATAGGAGGCTACAGACCTCTGATCCTGATGCTGATCAAGTCTGGGGTTAACTGAGGTTAAGGATAGCCAGCTGCTGTACATGTAGGTGCTGCTTTTCTCTCCTCCAGTGAGTAGTTTGGTAACTGAATTACCACAATATATACAAAGCCTCCCATTATCCCCAAAAGACCCATGTAACACCCAGACTATGGCACAGAACACAGCCGGCATACCTCAGCCCTACGGAGTCAGTTTAGGTCCATCAGGACACACTAACTCAGCAGAACTTTGCAAGCCACTGGCCACAAGTTGCACACTACCCACTAGTTACTTCCTCACTTGGGCATTTCACATCTTCTACCACTGCACTCTCCTGCATTTAATGTCACTCCTACTGCATGCTCGTGTCCCATCTGCCCCTTCAGACACCTGTGCAGAGCAGCCCAGTTGCTCAGCCATTGCCTTCTCTCTTACCTGCACACACAGCCCCTACACCTGTGTTGCAGCCTTTCAGCAAACAGCCTACACTAGAGCACAGATGGCACTGGCATTCTCACTTGCACTTACATGCTTCTATCAAGCTATCTTAGAGGTATGCCCTTTTAACCTTTCTAAAGGAAAATGAACTACAGCTGCATAAACCTTTCCATCAAAGCGTTACTTTACTCACAGAGCTGGGCTGTTTTAGCAATACAACTACTGTAAGTAAGCGAGGCCTAAATGTGGTATTTGTACAAAATCAACAAAATCTCATTAACCTAAAAATTGTATTAAGAAATGAAAAGCTAGCTGATAAATTACACAAAATGAAACATATACAGGCACCTGAGATCTTGTACCCAAGCACCCCTCTCATTCCCCACTCCGCAGAACTACCAGTGTGTTAAAACAAGCAACTGTGCCCAGTCTTGATCCTGTAAATACAAATATATTCAAATTTTAGATATAGGAATCCGAAGGAGAAAATCCTCCTTGTTAAAGATGCCAGCATTACAGCTAGTAATGATTTTCATGATCATTTGATATTTGCTTGTTATTAAGACTCATATCAATATCTGCCTTGAATTATGACTCACTATTTAGCAAAATTCCATCTTATTTCCCTACAGAACAGAAAGGCTGATGAGAAATTGCTTAAAAGACCACCTCCCTCAGTAAGCAATTCCAGACAGCTTATATGACATTTCCCTGGGAATGCAAAGGAAAAACTGAAAAAGAGAGTAAATTCACTTGGGGCCTCCCCTCCAAGCTATGAGTGAATGAATCCCTGTTTGTGGTTCTGCTGCAGGCTTGGAATATGGTAAAGTTGGGGGATTAGCAGAAATCAGACATTCCTGTCTCAAAACTGAGAACTTTACTTAGCATGTTCAGAAGAAGAAACAGCAGCAAATAGGGAAAGTTTTGAAAAATACCATTCTGTAATTTAAATCTGTCTGGTGTAGGTCTAAAAACAGCTCTGGCCATTTTCAAAGAACGTCAGCATGGTATTTACCATGGGCACATCTGCATAAGATTATTCACAGACAGGACATCTTTCTTAAGTTAAAAAAGTGTTATTATTGTCCTTCAGATATATTTTTGATCTGCATTAAATGAATGTAACAAAATACTTGCGAAAGCCAAGTAAATATGCACACTTTTGACACAAAAGAAAAAAAAAAGAAAACAGCTCTGAATGAGTACAGTAACACAAGCCTGTGGAAGAAAAAATATCATTTTAGAGATTGTTTTTTGAAGGACAATCAGCAAGTCATTACTTTTAAACCTCCAGAAAGTACTGTTAATACCATATACAGCAGAATACTGAATGGCATAAATGACACTACAGAGAACAAACAGTGGCATAAAACGCCAGCATTTACCAATTAGTCGGTCTACATAAAAGCATACACTGTGATATGGCAATTACAGGAGAAGTACTTACTACGAAGCATGTAAGAGGGATAAAACCAAATGAAAATGAAGCGCTAGAAAGCATGAGAGAAACATTTTAATACGTACACCTACAGAGAGCAAAGTATTCACCAGAAGTACGTAATCAAATATTGTTTGCTTAAGACAGCACACTGAACAGACCAAGGAAGAAGAAAATCAGGAACTAGTTTGTGAAATCTGACTACATAATAAACATAATAACTAGTGTATTTGAGATTTGCTGTTATTACCTCTAATTTGCTAACCAGACTGTCTTTTCTCTAACATGTTCAGCGTGTGACACCACACTGGAAGTATGCAAATCCTTTTAATGGACTTCTTGGAAGTTTCTTACAAAATCAGGAACTAGGAATTTGGATTTTTATTAATATACCATAGGTGTCATATCTTTCCCACAGCTTCAGGCACTGGTAGGAAATTTAAGAAGACATCTGGTTGAGTCAGATTTTTTTCAGTTCAAGCTCTGTTCAGCTAACAAAATTTGGATCACAGATTTTTATATTTTTTTCTGTATAGCAAAGTATTTCATTAAAAAAATTAGTCTTTAAAATCTTCCAAGTATTTGCAGCTAAGAGAAAACATGTTTTAGCCATGACTTTCAGCAAGCTAAGCCATTTTGAATTCTGCAGGCTTGGTATGTCATTGCAGACACATCAGATTTGATTATGTTGTCGTGTTGCATCCCTCAGCAGTTCATTGACAGACTGCAGGCTCTTGATCCAGCTTTGTGCTTCTTTGTAAGTTCCTCTTTGAAAGCTCCAGGGCCAAACAACTGTGGATACTGACAGCATTTATTTTCATGTGAATAAGCCCTTCACTATTTAACTGACTCTTGGACCCTATTTTGTGGAAGACGGAGGACATGAAGAGCTAGCCCATCAGTGCTTTGCAACAGTCACAATATTCAGTTCTGACAGTATTTGGTTACATCAATTCTGGATACATAACGTCTGACATATGAAATGTTGATGGTGAACCTTCACATCTCAGCTAAACCAGTAGTACAAAAAGTTCCTTAAGGTAAGGATTTTCAATTCTATTTAAAACTCACTCTCATTCAGGCTTTAAATGGTATCTATAAAAGTCGACCCTTCAATATGTCTGTACAGCCTATTTTAAATACTTTTGAAGTTACAGTCAGTTTACTGGCAATTAATTTTCAAATGCCTTCATATGAAGCCAGTGGGGATCATCTCAACATCCACACTGATCTCTTTCTAAGAGATATCACCCTTAATGAACTGCGATCACATAGGTTCTCTTACCCTGTTCCATCTGAGTTATATGAAATAAAAATAACACATCTAGATTTCAAAATGAATCTCAGCATAGTCAGGACATGTTGTGTGAGCCAGGGACAGGTAAGACTATTTTAGCCATGCCCAAAACACAAGCGTGTTACATTGTTAAGATGCAATTTACCCTGAGCTAATGTCTCAGAGGTTGTTCAGCACAAATTAAGGACTGATATCTTCCATATGTTTCCTTTTTTCTGGGGAATACAGCAGATGTAACTACATCTAGATTATTTTCAAGCTCATTTCCATAGGAAAATGAGCTGTTTGCCTCCCAAAAATCTTTCTGTCACAATATGCAGCAACATAGTGGTCAGGCTTTTCTTGCTTTTCCTTAAATTTTGTAGCAATTAAGGAAAGACACAGGTTTTGTAGTCAGCAGATTTTATAGAACGGAGGTGTTTGTCCTATTTCACTAGCATATTTAGTATCCTTGTGCACCAACACCAACATGTTCTGCTTGTTCTCCTCTTAGCTATATTTACCTTTTTCATTACCCTTAAGTTCAACAAATACAATACAAAAACAACAACAAAAAAACTTCAAAAGTTGCTGTAACATATGTAGTAGGGCACAGAGAACTCATAGGTCTGTCTCCCTGCAGTCACATAATCTAATCCCATCAATAAAATTCCTCTTTTTCTCCTTCTTGGAAGCAGTAAGATTTCTTTCCCCCACTGCTGCACTTTAGCCTATTTCTTGCACATCTGATAGTTAAAAACCTCTTACTATCCACCTGCTCATGGCTTCTTTATGTACACCCATTCCTCTGCCAACATCATAATTCAGTTTAAAAATCTCTTTTCTGTCCATAGCTTTAAGTTTTTCCATGTGAAAGTATTCCTTATCTCTACCTTTACTGTTGGCTGATGATCATCATTTACTAGTTGTCATTTA
Organism: Anser anser; assembly: GCF_964211835.1. Taxonomy (NCBI): domain Eukaryota; kingdom Metazoa; phylum Chordata; class Aves; order Anseriformes; family Anatidae; genus Anser; species Anser anser. Next base: position 18,046,608 of record NC_139728.1, on the reverse strand, counting down.
CATTGACAACTTGCTGTTACATTTTCACTAAGTTTCACCAATTAGCCACTCATCAATTAGTCAATCAATTGCACTGAAGATTCTAACAGAAGGCAAAAAGTTACAAGAGATCCAGAAAAAGAACTGAACTTTCATCATTAACAGTACCAGAACCCACAGAGGTAGGATCCAATCACACCAGTGATAACTTTTTATCCCTATATATTAATTGTCCTTGGCCTTTACCATCAGCAGGAAATGAACATAGACAAACTCATGCAAGATAATTTGCTTCTCATTAGTGAAATTCCTCATAAATTTCCATCTCCTAACCTGTGTTCTGCAATCTTTTTTTAGCTGTTCACTGTCACAATATTGACAATATCCAAAAGGCCCAAAGTGTATTTGTTGCAAAGATAAAAGCCTGTAGATAACTTCCAAAGTATATTACTTCTCAGTTAGCTGAAATTGTCTGTCCATGTTCATTTTATGTGTATGGCAGTCTTTTTCTATCTAAAATTTTAGAAGCTAGATGACAATTTCAGATCTTGAGGTGCAAATACAAACACTTGGGACATGTATGAAACAGCACAGACTTCTGCCAGTATTAATTACTAGTGCAGAATCTTTTTCAAAAATTGTTTTCATCTTCAGAGCAATTCAGCAGTTCAACACAGATTCCTAACACTGAGAACTTGAACAACTCAGATCATTCAAATTATGTACAGTTTTCATTAGCAGGTTCTGCCCTCAGTTGTAACTCTGTCACTCCCATTAATAAAATAGATTTGAATGCATATAACAGAGCCAGAATTAGCTCACAATCTCCACTTCATGTGTTTTTCATCTCAGGCTGGTCAATGCAGTACCGTGCTGAATGAGGTTGGAAGTGGAATTGTATCTTCTCCAGAAATTATTTAGAAGTCTCTTTTGTTCTTAACTTCTTATGTAAGTTTTGAACTGCTTAATAGAGATTAAATTAATAAACAGGGGGAAAAAAAAGGAAAAAGGAAAAAAATAAAATAAATTTTCAGATGTAGCACTACCCATTCCTTCTGCTACAAGTTTGGGGCTCAATATGCCTTGTTACAACCTCAATTTACTTAAGCCAACCATCCAATCAGGATTCATTCAGCTAGGATGCAACATCTGTTTTTGTGTATTTGGGAAGATATGAGTCTCCTAAATGTTCCTCCAACTCTTTCTTATACAGGCTATGACTATACCGTCATAGAAGTTTGGTCTGCTTTTCTGAATGCAAGGATTCTGAATATATTTGAATTCATATCAAAGAAAAAGGCTCATAACTGAATTTAAGTCATCGATTTCTTTCTGACATACATTGCTATTTCCATTATTTAATATTTTACAATACCATCATATAATCTAGGTTCTTATCCTTCTGGTGTCCATACATTATGGCAATATAAACAAAAAACAAGCACAGTGAAAGATATTGAAGGTTAAAAAGTGTAGCATCCACTTACAAGAATGAAATCAACTTTAGAAATCACTATATGTGTATATATATGTATATATATGCACAAATATAAATATGTGTATGTATGTATATATGTGTTTATATAAGTATATAGAGAGATGTATGCATATGCACGTTTTATGTATGTAGATGTATGTATATATTGCCAGTCATAAATACTGCGCTGGTAGGTCATAAGTCTCAGATCCCTTGTAGTTTATGCAATGTAGCGACAGCATCTGAAACACTTAGTGTTTTGCAAGTCCTGACAAATAACAAGAAAGCATGTTTTCTTCCTGCTTCATTAGAGACACTAGTAGTTAATGTTTATAGAATATCAATAATGCAGTTTGCAGTTCTGCATAATTAAAGACACCCTATGTTAATAAAATAACTTGGAAAGAGAATGCAAAACACAAGACATAAATCCTCTCATGCCTTTGGCCTAATCTCAGACAAGTTTAATTACAATGATGTTGCTGTACGATACCCTACAAAAATATTTTTTTGTCACTTAAACCTATCAAAGCATACGCCCATTTATGACATTTGTGAGGAAGAGCAAACAATATAATGGCCCACAAGTGGATACTTACAGTTTATGGATTACTAGAATACACATTTGCAATAGAATCTCATGAAAATGGAGGAAGCTTTCTGACGCAAAGAGCTACAATCCATTATTTTAAGGATCTTCTGCTAAATGAAAGAAGCCAGGAAATCCAGAGATAAAAGTAAAATTCCATCTTTATGTTGCTTTAGACTCTGATGCCTATTGAGAGAGAAGTCTTCCTGTGTGATTTAAGCAGAAATTGCTACTGATTTCAAAAGGAAAGTTTATGTCCTGTAGGATTTACATCCTGAATCTGTCCCATGGAAAATGAAATAAGACAAGTTTCAGAGATTCTACAGTAATGATAATCTGCGATATCTTGGTTTGATGTTTAGTCATTTCCCTGCTTCAGTATTATTCTATTGCAATACACTATTACTACAGACAATTTAATGTACCTTTCTGGAACATTAATATTATTGTATTTGGGCAGCTCACTGTTGGTTGTTTTTTTGAGGGAGGCAAAAAGTGGGAGAACAGAGATCATTTCTGCCTTGCCCCTCTTTCTGCCTCTCTTAAAATAATACAAAACAAAAATCTTGACAAATAGTACACCTGAAATCTGGTACTCATGCTAGTACTTACAGTACAAAGTTCTGCTTTGTTCTTGTAGACCTCGCCTTACAGTCTCCACAAGTCACTAACAAATAATCAGACTTTACTGAAAAAGTGTCCCAGCTCCAATTCATACAAAGCAATATGATGGTGACAGCAAACAAAGGTAAGTACTGTAATAATGTCATAATCCCTCACATACACTACTATCGAAAAGGTAAATAAAAGAAAACGATAAAATAAAGAATAGTGACATGAAGGAAGTTACTATGCAGATAAGGGAAGAAATCAGGAAAAAAATGTGAACAAAAAGTAAATCTTCTATACTTATGGGTAGCTGAAAGAAATTCACTGAAGAAGTAAAAGCAAGCTGCCTTTAAATAACATGCTTTTATAACCTTCAAATTTTACAATAAGTCGTCTGTACAGGCCCACGTTCCTATAATGAATTCCCTCATTCTCACTTTCCTAATTTCCTCTTACCATTCTTCACCCATTTACTATATTTGTATTAAGTTTGTCTTGATCCTACAACTGAATTTTTAAGGGCTCACCTGTTCATTGGCAGTTACATGCTCCAAGATCTAGCCTTTGTGATCTTGAAGTAAAAACTCAAGCCTCCAGGGCATCTGTACACTGTCCCTCAAGGGCCTCTTTCTAATTAGGACCTTGGGCAATCAATCCCATAGTACACACATGAGCAATCCTTATCAAGGCCCACAGGATAGAATGGTGTGTTAAACCCGAGGTTAGCTACCACAGAAGAGGGTTAGGGTTTAGCGCTTTTTGTCCAGATAACCTGTATTAGTTCAAACCCATTGATCCAAAGAAATAAAATCTCTCAGTCTGAGATCTGAAAAATAAAATCTGATCTACTCTTTTACTCACCCAATATATGATAGCAAATTCCTCTGCTCAAGAAGAACTTTTCTCTGTACCATCAAAAAACACAGATGCTTTCATGTCATAATATGTATCTCTTATTTCATACAAAAATATAAGTTCTTATCTCATACGGAAGTACCTCAAAGATTATCAGTATTCTATGTATGGTATACTTGGAGGCACAAAACCCAACTTGAGGTATCTTCCTTTCTTGGGATTTCTATCATCTCTCTGTAACTTCAAACTTAAAAAACATGAATAAGTTACTCATGTATGTTCCCTGTTTTCCACTGCATTTCAGAGACATTGCTTTCAATTCACGACACATTTAAATTCACATCTTTATTACTGGTTAAATATTCTCTTGATAAATTTGCATACTGAAGATCCTCAGAAAATGAAGTGAAAAGCCTCAGTTTCAGTGCTTGGAACAAGTGGTAATAAAAGACATTACTACTGAAAATAAGAAAGCTGAGTATGTGAATGCACCTGCAAGTATGGTGAGTTAGTCCTCAAGAATAAAGTCAAGCACTGAAAGAAAGAAAAAAGGATAAAAGAATTAAGATATCTCAGCCACCAAAAAAGTAAGAAGGAAAGGTATTACATGAAAGTCTGTAAGATTTTTGGTGTTCTGCCATGTAAGTAATACGGGATGAATCTGTAAAACATAAGTTAACTTGTTTATTGGGACCTTTGTTTCTTTTTTTTTTTTTTTTTTTTTAAAGCTTTCCCTGGGTGAATATGGGTAAGCAGTTGTTTTTATCCCAGTGCTTTCTTGTTTTTCCTCTCGTAACATAATCTCCTATCAAACACAAATCATGGCAATGTCCATTAGCACAGCAAGACACTTTCAAGGATGACTCTAAGGCATTTATATCAGTTACTGAAAAAAAAAAGAAAAAGCACCATATCACGCAAGCCTTTTGGGCTATTTACATGAAAATAAGGCTTATGTGAAAGAATTAAATTCACAAACAGATGATAATGAGCAACAGAAAGTAGAAATTTTTGTTGGAAAAATGGATAATATCCAGAGTATATACCCTCGTTAACATGCTTTTAGATTACAAAGCTTAGTTATTTTATATCCTTGTAGAAAAGCACATATGTTTACAATACAGTACTCAAGAATTTATTCGTAAATGTACATCTACAATCAGATTTTTTATAGTCATTGAAATGATGAAGAAAAATATTATTTTTGAGATAAATGTCCATAGGAAAAATATTTGCTCAACAAACAAGGATGGTTTTATTAAAAAAAAAAAAAAAACAACCATGTCCAAGACTTATTTCATGTTTGAATTTACACCCTGGAAGAGAAAATATTGCTAATCCAGAGACTGATGGTCTTTGTGACATGTTTCTAACTCCTCCTTTTTTACAAATGAAGAAAACCCAATAACTACTACAATGAGACCTTTGGTAAACCACTTAACCCCATCCAATTTTCCAGTCTGTAATATACTATTTTTCACCTGTTCTTTCATTCCATAGTTTGTGAAGTGATGTAACAATATAATACTTTTTAAAATATAGCATCAATGGTTAGTGAAATTATATTTATCTGGCATGGCAAAATTTATTTTATATGTTGTTTTTTTTTTGTCCCCAGAACATTTTCTCTTTATTGCTGGAAAGCAAAATTTATCATACTTCAGAGAAAGATGAGAGGGAAGAAGTGAAAACTGCTGGAGTTGATTTACTGAAGCAAAACATATCAAAGTATCTGAAAAGCACATTAAACAGTAAAGTCTGATCCAGCAAACTGCAAAACACTGAATGTTTTGTGTGGGTCAGAGATAATCTAATGAAATCGTATTTCAGCAATGTAATACAGGTTTACAGATGGAACAATTCAGTCACCAATGAACACCACAGCAAGCTTACCAAATCTACTCATCTCATCTCATTCTCTGTTTTCTTTTCCTCTGTATTTCTTTCATCTCTCTGCTTTGCCCTCATAGCATTCTCTACATGCCTTCCAAATATGTTTCTTACACAAATGAGGTGTGTCTTTAGAGAAAACATTTGTGAAGTGCTTTATGGCCACAGATGTCAAAGCACTTTACAAAGAAAAGCAAGTATTTGTGTTCTGATCGTGCAGAGGGGGGAAATGAAGCAGGCAGAGGTTAACTGATCAAGTAAAGCCTCACAGTGAGCAAATTCCACTATGAATAATAGAGTGATAGTATTGCATAACCCAAAAGTGATATCCATTGGACTCTTCTCAAACACTTATGCAGTCTTATTTCAGCACTGAAGATGACAAAAGGGGAGATCACCTGAGGAAAATTCAAATGTTTTTATGTAGGTACAAACTTGCTTTGCAACATTCCCCCTACTAAGACAGCCAGATGTTGTGCCCACCTCCTACGGCACGACACAAGAAACTGTGCATTTCAACAGCATCAGCTAAGACTCTACTGCATCTGGTCTTGCCTTAAGCTTGGAAAAAGAAAATACCCAAAAGACAGCACCCATCGCTCTTAGTGTCTGACTAATACTGGTAATATTTGTCAAAGTGTTTTCATGTTCATAGAGTTCCTATGGGAAATATAACTGTTCCCCAACACACACTAAAAATTATTTGCTCACTTGAGGTTTTCATTGAAAGAAATGATACCACATTGTGGAAATGTAATATATTAAAAGGAGACATACCTAGATTGTATCTCTATTTGAAAATGAACTTCAGAAGGAAGTCCTGAAATTATAATATAATATATCATATTATAATTTAATGCTTCAGGATTTTATCTGTATTACATCGTTCAGTACCTTTCCCCATAGTGAATTTTGTTCTTTCGATGATTCTACAAAGTACAGTGCTAAGGAATGCCTCTTTTCCTGACATTAGAAGTACCAGTAGAAGTGATGTTAAAAATGCAATTAAGAACTGCACTCTTGACAGGCAGTTAAAGTGAGATTTGGACTGTATGAGCAGGCTTATTTTCATCCAAAGCATTTACGTAAACATAGGAAAGCATTAAAAAATTAGTTTTCCTTACATTAAAATGAGAAAAGTACAGTCTAAGGTAGTACCAGTCTGATACTAAGTTATCATATCAGCTAGTTCATTTCATTGAAGAAAAATTTTAAAGTTAGCTCAAATGAACTGAGTACATTGCACTGAAGAACAATATGTTGGATAGCTCAAAAAGCATGCAATCTCATTTAAAAGTCCGTGGGAAACTTTCTGGTATTGTAGTGGTCTTTGTATGTCTCCCCTAAAGTCTCATGCAACCGGTATAATTTCTATCAGGATAAAAATGCAGACTTAGAATTCTGTCCTGGGGATTTCTCAAGGGTGGATCCTCCTTTTTTGGTTAAGCATTGCATTACCTGAAAGCTTAGTCCTGTGCTGATCTAAATAATCAGTGCTACATTGTTTGGAATTCCGTCACAAATCTGTAAGATTCTTTGCCAATTCTTGTTATTCTCCATGCATGGCATGTCATGCTGATGAAGGAAGGCTTGTTTACTGGGAAAAGATTTTAATTAATTGCAAGATTAAAGTATTGTCATGAAACAGATGAATAGTTCTCATGAGTCCTCTCTAGGCTTCCAAAGCAGCAGTGTCAAGCAGAAGCTTTTGAATCTTCAGCGCCTCTACTCAGTTTCATAGAACTCACAGCCCAGCAGTGCATCCTGCTTGTACTGTTACCTGCCAGCATTCTGTAAAACTAAGCACAGGCTGCAAGCATACTGTTAACCTGGACCTTTTCTACATGCATAATGGACAAGCAACAATACAGTATTTTCCCTGTAAAGGTATATTACATTTAAAAATACAAATCTGGTTACAAGCAATATCCAGACATTGTATTACAGTGAATTTTCTCTAGCTACACTATAATAATTCCCAGAATAATTTTTAGATTTATACTCTTTTCCTGGCTATATGCCCTCTTCTTTACCACAGGTATTTTTTGCCACTTGTTTTTTAACATCCACCTATTGTCATTGTTTTATTATTGGATGTAGAGGGAGACAGAAAAGCATTTATTCCAAAGAAACCAAAATCAGTTACATCAACTGTGGGACAGAAGATGCTGATGAGAAGGAAGGAGTTTGGGCAGCTGGATGGGAAAAAGAGAAAGGGGTAGTTCACTACTTGGTATTTTTGTGAAGGGTGTGGGGAAGATTGTTTCATCACCTTCTTTCAATATTTTAGGCATGACAAGAGTGATTTTAAATTCATAGCAAACAAATTCATCATTTCTTCCTTCCCACAGATAAGCTTAAAAAATCAGTGGTTCCAATAGAACCTATATTTCATTTTTGATATCTCTAAAAATGGCAGAGAAGTTCTCTTTGGTTGGCTGTTTCTGCTAAACCTATCACCTCTGAAGTAGTTAACAGTATTGCTTGAGCTAGGCTCCATTCAGAGGCCGGACCCATTCCACTGAAGGGGTCAGTATGCAGTATCATTTTCTTGAAGCTACTGTTTCAAGCTGTCTGCAAAGGCAGACAGACATCAACTCATCTGCTTAGGTTCATTTGACATTTTGAAGGTTATCTTTGTAACCATAAGGGCTAGAGGCTTAATTACTTTTGCAATGAAAGCTTAGATTCTGAAGCACTACTATATGGCACATTCAAAATGAACTATAATTATGTAGCAATTTACGAGACTGCATAATCACATTATACATTGGTCCTTTACAAGATGCTCAGTGTTTATCTAAGGTTGTAGGAAAAAACAGGGGGTGCCTTTCTGTGCCGGTACGCACATGCCCCTGCCCCCCACCTTCAGAAAAAGCACAGAACCACGTAACTAAATACTATGCTTTTTCAGTGCATGCATACAAGTATGCAGAGCTAAATTTGTAGATCAGGACACCGCCTGCATATTTTAACGTGAAAGCTAAACTTTCTATTATTGCAGCATTTCCTATGGTATTTAACAGAAACTGCTTCTGAGATCAGTTCTTTGAAAACCTGGCAAGGCTCAAGAGGTCTGTTCAGCTGTTTCATGACAATACTGTAATTGTGCAATTAATTAAAATCCTCTCCTCAAAATAAAACTTCTTCAGCATGTTTCCCAGCTGCTGAGTTTTCAAAGCACACTGGAAGATTTTGTGTAGCATCTCTGCTGGATCCCCAGATCTTCAGGGAACTATTCTTACCTCTTCCTCTGAAGATTTGTAGGTGCTAAGCACCAGTTTAATACCAATCAAACACTAAGGAACGTCAATAACCCTTCAGTAACCTATGCATGTGTTCCCTGCCATCCTCCCCCAGGGTCCATGACACAGATCTCCTAAGCATTCCAAAAGCTTCTTATTTGATACAGAAACTCCATGGCTGACCGAAGGAGCAGTACAGTCAATATTTGGGTATCACTGGGTAAGTCCACTAGAGTTTTCCTCAGTGTCCCTGCAATTTGTGAAGGCATCTTTGAGAGACTGTTGCAATACATCAATAAGCATGCAAGCACAGTTAACTTCTTCAGCTGTTTCTTTAGATGATCCATGCACAAACCTACTCTATGCACAGTACATAGGATAAAACAGCACTCAATAGCATTCCCCACTCATTGCCTATTGGATTTAGAAAAAGCTTCTTTTTTTTTCATCACAATATTAAAAGAAATTTGACGATAAGATGGTATGCACTCAATATTACAGGGACCAATCCTGCCTTATTTGCACACCCTATATGCTCTCTCTGTTCCTCTTATACTTCTGATCCCAAAGGTCTTGTAATGCTGGGCAAAATAAATGAATCTGCAGAGTGAAAGTGTTGTCAACACTAGGTTGTCAACACATTAGATACAAGAGAAGAGGGTTACTTCACTGCCTTTATGCTTGTGCCATGGGATGAATGTCTATTAGTGGCTGGAGGGTATAAGGCTTACTTGTGGAATGTATCCTGTGGTTTAGTCTCATTGAAAAGGAATCTTGCACACACATATTGAGCTCTGTGATGTGAACCAAAGCACAGCAAATGGAGATAACCAAGGAAATCATAAACTTTCTGGGACCAGCTTGAGATGCTATGCCTACATAGTACTTAGCACTGTGCACTTCTTCATGACCACAGTATTTCGAGTAGTAAGATGTTACTAACAGGAGAAAATACCAAAACAGATTTATTGCAGGATAAAGGCAGGTGCTGCTTTCCAATCAGGGAAGAGTAGCATCTCTTACAAATTGCAGCCTTCAACCTCTGCTCTAGGAATACTTTTTATGAGGTTCTTTTTCTTAATATTGATCATGATCTAATGTATACTCTAATGTATATGTACTGTGTTTATGAAGACACTGAAAATTTTAAAGAGAAAATTTTAATATTTAATACAAAAGTGAAGAGGGACATAGAGCGGAAACTGTCATATAACCTTATTTTGAGAAGTTTCTAATGCTTTTAGTAGAAATAAGAGGAAACTACTGACTTTGAAAGCCATCATCCCATACTCCCTTAGAGTCTCTCTAAAAGTTCCATAAGGAATTAGGTCAGATGTTAACAAACCACACTTCCCGAGTATGTTAAATGGATTACTAGGATAAGCCACACACCTCGCATACAAGACCATGATCTATCCATTTAGTTTTATAATGAGGTAAACGTCGAAACACAAGAAAGCATAGAGCAAGGTATGCTAGTTCTTTCAGTTCTTATACCCATGGTTTTGTTCTGTGCAAACAGGTTTCAGTCCTACTTTTTTATACAGCAATGATAGAATTACTACATTCATATATAATTTTTTAATAACTAGTGGTTTTCAGTCTATTTTTAATTAACCAAGTGATAAATGACAATAAATTTACAAGTTATTTTCTTGAAGTGGATAATAATCTCTTTTTTAAGTTGAATACATTTTTAATCCTTAATATTTCATTTAATCATAAGAAGAAATGCCTACAGAGACAGTCACACAAACTTTTCCTTACCCAAATATTGTGTAAGGTTTGACTCTCTTAAGTTATACAAACCATCTAACTTAATACCAATGAATTGTTGTAGACTTAAAACAATTACACTTGTATATAAAATTAAGCAGATGTTCTAATTTTTGCAATGTGCCACCTCCTAGATGGAATTTGACTGATTCTTTCATTTCCCTACAATATTAGGAGAACAATTATAATAGCACAAGAAAGCCATGTAAAAGATTGAGAGGAAGAAGATCAAAGAAGGCTCATATGTAAGATAAGATGGAAAGCTTCTAAGGTTTTGTGTGCTCTGATCATTCACCAGTATTCATAAATCTTTTAACATTTTTCAGCTCTTTTTGATTTTGTGTATTCAATTAATTTCAACAAAATGTGTTCTAAACACTTCACAGGCATTAGCAGGGCACAGGAGTACTGAGCCTGAAGCACCTTCAGTAAGAGAAACATTTCCCTAGGATGCCCAGTATGAAGAAAAAAAAAAGAAGAAAAAAGAAGAAAAAAAAAAGAAAAAGAACACCTTACATCTCAGAGAGTACTCATTTTCTGTTGTGGTCAAAGATGGGCCTTAAGATAAACCCAGGATCAAATCACTTAAATTGACTGTACATTTGATCAGCTATATAATCAGTATTCTTTAATGTCCTCATAAATGTAATAGCCCTTTTGGGGGGGTTGTTCTATGATTTCATTCTCAGTGTAAGCTTTCCTTCAGACATTGAAATTCAGATAGCTTAAACATCATGCTCATCTGGGGCTCAAATTTCTGATACTTCTGTCCATTCTTACTGCATCATATCTTCCATCACATTCCCCACCACCAGTCCAAGAGCCTCCTTTCCTCAACCAAGAGCAGAGCATGTTTGAAATTCTACATTTAAATCAGAACCAGACATTTATAATTTCATATTGATATTCCAGTAAGTACTGTGTGAAATTCCTATGTAAAGTATGCTGTGTCCTATAAAAGACTTCCACATTCCCTTCAATGGTATGATTCTGTGAGATGCTGAGTGCCTCCTGTGAAATGCTAGATGTGTTAAAAATCTTTTGGGGGCAGAAATTATCTGCTATTCATGGGACCAGCCTTAAACAGTTTTTGTGTATTGTATACTTTGTTCATCACAGACAAATGCAATTTTTCTGGAGGACAGGCCAATTCTCAGGCCCTGAAGGGTCCTGAAGAAAATTTCAAAAATCTTTGACATTAATAGAGGAATTTAGTAATGATTATTTATCAGGTAAGATTTTCTTTTTGATTGAATAAGAATAATTTTGGCCAGTAGTTTTTACAGGTCACAGAATCTACCACAGCAGTTTCTCAAATCATATTTTGTTACCAGCAGTGGCTCAAGGGAGGATGGACGGTGAACTGGGAAAAGTAAGAAAAATCACAAGATTTTGGTTTGATAAGAATCCTTCTAAACAGTGTTTATTAATGATAAAAAGAATAAATTTGTGCATAAAGAACAACAAATTCAAACTAAAACTGTTGACTTCTGTGCAGACCCTTAGAGCATGGGAATTCATTTTTTCCTACATGGGGTTGGAAGTGAGTGTTGCCTGTCATGCTTCCACCTTGGAATAACTAAGCCCCTATTGGATGTGACCTAATAAGTAAGAAGTAATAGTAGGTGTAAGAATGTACCACTAATGGGAATGAGAAATTCAGTATAAATGCTCTTAACCAAAACTAGGTCAATACCTACAGGAATTCCATAAGCCTGAAAAGGGGCAGGTAAATACTGCAGACAGGCTAAGAACAGGCTATCTGTGTGTTTTAAGGATGTCGCTGCCTGTCACTAAGGTCCTTATTTTCTTTGCTACACAAAATTCCATGTATTAGAACCCCACAACACCAGGAACTGGAATCGGTGATAAAAGAACTAGGGGCACTCTATGATTCCCAAGTGATACAGTGCTCACTGCAGTGGGTGGCAGTCTGATCCAAGAACACTTGTTTTGTACCTTTGCTGAATTAAACCACAAACACCAATGTTTAAAGAGCATAGTAATACAGTATGGTCTGATCGACAAGTAACCCCATTGTACACACTAACATAAGTAGAAAATAAAATAGAAATAGCAGGATGTGCTACAGAAGACTCCACTTTAATTATAATGAATGTAAATAGCTGGGAAACCTAAATTACTACATTATTACAAACTTTAACACAACCTGATATCTGACTAGATAGTCTTTGTGCTGAACTAGGATGACATTTCAACCATCAAGGAAATGCTAAATCCCATTTCAAGAAAAATTGTGGTTAGCTAGTAGCTCAAGATAAAATTCCAGAAATGGACTAGTTAGTGTAAGTGGAACATGAAATTATACAGGTTTAAGGGCTTGATTCCTAAGGTATTCCTCCCAAATTACTTTAGAGGGAGGTTCTGCCATGAGCACCTCCAGTAGGCTTTAGAACTGCTACCTAACAATGTATCCTATGAATATGCAACAGTAAATGAATTTCTAGCTGTTCAGTTGGCTCAATATGGCAAGGAGGAAATGAGAACAGGGAGGCATCTGCACTGGTGGTGGAAAAATTCTTGTAAAACCTTTTAAAGTCAAGAGAGTTAAGAAGGTATGCATTAGCCTTTGAGATGAATATATAGCACTAAGTAATAGAGACCTAATGAAAGTACCAAGCAGCTGATAAGAGGGAATATAGAAAAAAAAAAGAAAAAAAAAAAAAACCAGACTCTATGCAGTAATAGGATAGAACTGACGTTGCTCTTATGAAGTTACAATCTTTTACACTTAGCAATGCCGGTTTGTATCAGCACTAATGTCTGAACGTTTGAAGAATATGATCTCTTCTGATATCCATCTAGAATATGAGATGAAGGAAAGCTGCCTTTGGATGTAAGATGATGCTCTTGTCCTAGGATATCCAGTAACATTCATGGTCTTGGAAAGTAAATCATTAAGAACATTAAGTTCTCATACTGAAACTGTTTTGTCAAGGCAGAAGCTATCACAATAACACATAAAACATCTTGTTTGGTCCTTCTCAGCAACCTGGACATTGGAGGAATTGTTAGAGCATTTAACAGAGCCAAGGACCACTGAATAAAGAAAGCTTCTGCCAATGTTTCTGGGACTTGAAGCAAAATTCAAGGTAAATACACAGGGGGAAAGACATGCTGCAAACTTACGCAAAGTGTTGCAGAATATCCCACATGTTCCATAAATTCTATCAGCTATTTCCCCTTTAAATGGGGGCTTTTCCCCATGGTCTTTGGGTTGAAGGCAAAAGAGGAGTTGAAGATTACAAGGAATGGTCTAACTGCTACAGTAACTTAGCCATGCATTGAACAATGTTCAATACCTGCAGGACTGCAAAAAGATCAAAAGGCCGAAACCCATACTACCTCTGACATTTCATGAATTAAATCATTATATTTTTCTATGTAAACAGCTATATTGAACCTCTTTTGAAAAGGGATAAAGTTTTTAAAAGGAAATATTGCCCAAAACTGAACTTACAGTCAAGGTAACAGAATTCAGGAATGTTTCTGTAATGTCTTTTAGTTCCCTGCAAATTTAAGATTGAAAGATTTATTATGATACCAATTTAAATGGCCATTTTTACAACTGGTTACTTAAAAGTTTCATAAACTTCACATCATGCAGCCTGTGCATGTTTGGGGCAATGAAAACGTGTCATCAGCCAGGAGCTTGAGTCCTTCACCTGAGTTTTCTCTCTGTAAAAATCTTCTTTTTTTCTGCATTAACATGACTACATTTTTGTATTAGTTAAAAGGTCAGCAAACAGGATACTCTGTCCAGTGACACCGTACAACATGAACATACCTTTTACTGAAGATACAGAATCGATGTGTAAGGTATCTCATTTACCAGTGCTCAGTGAACCAGAAACATTGGTTTGTTAACTGACGGATATTGACAACTTTACAAATGCCAATGACGATGTCGTTTCATAACAGCCCACATTTACACTGCATTACTCATTTGCAGCAGCATGTTCCATAACAACCCTTTGTCTCTTCCTCTGCTCCCCTCAGTGAGCTGTAAATCACGTCATTAAGCAAGTGCTTCCAAAGCACAGTGATCTGTCATGATCCAGTGAAGATACCAGTTATAAAGTGGGCACTTAATCTGTCAGAGTTTGTGCTGATGCACTCTGTACCAAGGACCACCATGTTTTGCTGCCTATAAGTATTAAATGACAGAAGTTAAGTGATAATGTGAAATAACTCCTCAATCATCTGGATGTATGTAAACATTATAGGGATTATTCAAAAAAAAAACAAAAAACAACAGGGTTGTTATTAACCTTACAGTTTTTCAAGTCATATTTTCAATTATCTGATTCTGTTCTACCAGAGTCAAACAAATCAAGAGAAGTCAAAAGAGCAAAATTTAATGTTCAGTTCCTAAATCCACCTTATAATAGGTATTTTCTGAATTATTTTTTTTACCCCAGTTAACTCCCCCATGCAAAGGTCTGTGGGGTTTTTTTGTGTTTTTTTTTTTGTTGTTGTTGTTGTTTTAAGAAACGTTACAAGTGATCGAAGTACTTAACACATGGCTTTTACATTAGTTCATCCACCTGGGTAAACTTGAGGCGCAATCCTGGCATTCTGAAACCCAGGACTATTTTTTAAACCTTTTCTGCAAAGGTGAAATGTACGACATATTCTGTGTATGTGTGGTGCAGTCCACTTTGGCACACATTTACCTATGCTAACATCAGTCATACAAAAGTGAGGAACCTCCTGTAAGCTAATCATCCAGGTCTCCTCTGTGAAAAAAAAAAAAAAAAATGGAAAAAGCAAGCACCTCTGGAGGATCAGGTAGGTGACAACAAAAGTTCAGAATTCCCCTATGAACATGACTTCCTCTCTCCATTGACCATAAAACGTGCCCTGGTGATAAACATTGATAAAATCCTACCTTATGATGGCTGAAGACAGGTAAGGTGAATTCAACCCTCAGCATCTGAATCAAATCCACCGAGGGTGCCAGCAGAGTTTGGAAAGGTAACTGCAGAAGTTAAAACAACTTCAAAGCAGCTGGCATTCTCCTGAACCTTGTATAATGTTTCTGCATTTTCCATTCTGCCCATCCACAAATCAATAGTTATAATACATTTTAAAACATTTTAATAAATATTTTCAAGGCTGCATGGTTTTTATTATATAGAATCAAAGACACTTCACCATTAGAACAGTTCAGCTACATCATAATTGCCATGGCCATAGATTTCTTTTCAACAAACAGGCCTTTGCCTTGTGTGAATCATTGGCATAGTGTACTTGAAATCTGCAACAAGCATCCACACATGCTGTTGATTTAGATAAAAGAAACCCACTGGCACAGTTTGGATGACTGCTAAGCAATATGTACCTCATGTGATGTCTTTTAATAGAACGAGCACTCCATATTACATACACACAGAGCAGGTATAAAATTAGAGACAGACTTGGGCTGAAACATTAGACTATAATCAGAGTTCACACAACTTCAGACATCAAACCCCAGCTTCAAGACCCCACAGTCTTCTCCAGTTCTCCATATATTTGTCTGACAATCCATACCCAGTTATCAGAGAATCTAAGCAGTGGATGCAAGGATTTCTGGCATAAATACAGCTTCAGAATTGGATATATATTTTTGTACATATCAGTGAACAGCACATCTGAACAAATCTGTTCTCTGTGATTTACCCACTTCGTAATCTCTAATTTTTTTTGACAAAATATTTTTGCTCTATTTTGGATTAACCACAGCCAGGAAGTACTTGAATTCTTATAGAAGAGCTTGTTCTGTGAGTCAGTAAAACTCCACTAATTCAGGTACAATGGAAGGAAACAAAGAATATAACAGACTAACCTTTGGAATTTTTTACTCAGATATGTCATGTCTTCTACAGAAATGTTTCTCATGAATTCTGACAAGCAAGTCTGGTGCCATGCCTGACAGAAGAGAACCATGCTGAAACCTGAGACTGACTATTTTAATTGGGCTAGAGATGTGACAGTTGGAAGTTAGGCTATATAATTCACCTTCTACTTGTATTAGCTGCAGTGTGACACGAGATTAAAGTCTGAGAGTTAAGGACTATCTATTAGTTTCAGGATAAACTGCAAGAAGTCTTTGTCTTCTACGAGCAAAGGGCACACTTGGATTTCTCCAGTCCCTTCCATTATGACTTCCTCTGTCCAAGAAGGGTGAATAGACAAAATAACCATTCAGAGGCAATGCAGAAAAAGCATTCATTAGCTATCATTGCCATGCCTGGGGCTGCTCATAACTGAAGTAAGACCTCATGAAATCAAAACGTCCATAAGGAATGGTTTTGCATATGATATATCCATCTAATTAACAAAGGGAGGAAGTTCTTGTTTGTTACTCAAACCAGTTCTGTAACATAAAAGTGAAATTAGAAATACTATTAGGGTTTTTGTTCTGTTTGAAGAAAGCTATTTTCAAAGTGAAGTTTTAGAGAAAAATCTGCCCTTCATTTCTTCCAGATGCAACTGTTTGCTCTTTGGGTTGCTATTGTCAATTTTTCTTGCCTCTGCCCTTCAGCTATCCTACTGGGGTCTCTCAAGTCCTGCAAATATGCCTCTTATGTGTATTTCATTCCATGTCTCAGGTTTTCCAAATACTTTCCCCAAAAGGTTCAATACACTGTATGTTTTTTGTCACCAAATAGCTCTTTCCATTATCATACATCTACATTTTCCATTCTTAATCATCCATTCATAGTACTTACTCAGAGTTCATCTTGTTTCTAGTTCAAGGCTATATCTCCTGTGTTTTGCCTAGCATAAACACTCCACAAATATTGTACATGAATATCTGCTTTACTCCCACCTTCTGTATTTCTGTCTTTTGTATGTATCCAATAGGTCCATATCATTTGGCCATCTTTTACTCTGAGTAATTTGGGATTTCGGTCATTTCTTCTAAGTCCACTGGCTCTTATTGTGAAATTCATTTTTTTATTCTTCTGCTTCACTGAGACTTTTTGTATCTCGCAGCATTTTTTTCTAACCTTTTTCTTCACTTTTCTTCCATAGTATTTTTCATCTTTTTCTCTTGGGACTCCTTTCCTTTCTCATTCTGTTCTTGAATAGTTTTATTATGGCTCTTTCAATTCAGCTCCCCTTACTTCTTTCCAAATTAGCTCATAACCACAAAAAACAATCAAAGAAATATCAGAAACTCCTAACTATACAGTTTTTAATCTTTATCCAGCGTGTCAATTTACTGTGGGTAAATGATACAGAGATTCTTACTATCTCTGTACTCACATACTTTCATTTACCACTTGAGGATCATACAGCATTGGTTGCCCAGCTGAGTTTTCCTTAAAAACCTTTTCACTCAAGAAGCACAGAACAGGATATGTTGGGAGAGATGATTATATTTGCACATTAAGCAAGGACTGTAAAAATAATCCACCAATGCACACCTGTGGATAGAAATTTCTCTTCCAGATGTATGTACTTGTCAATTAGAAAGCTTCTTTCTTAGCAAGCGTATAAACAGATTTAAACTACATTCCTGCAAAATGTATTTTTTTCTGTGTGGTACAACATCTGATTTATAGATTTTTGGCATAAAAAGGGCCATTAGAAACCCAATCATTCCTTATAAATGTGGCCCACCTGTGGGTTTGTTTTCTGCATACTTACAATATGATTTTAATCTAACTGCTGGTATAGCACAGCCATTTTTTCTGCTTGGAATTGCAGGATTCTTATTCATTATTCTTAGGAAGAAGATAAAAGATAAAGCCATGTTTGGGCTTTTGTTCTTTTCCTTTCAGTAATAGTTTGCATGGTAGCAAGTCCAGTGAACTGTCTGTGCCTCTTGTCAAGATGCAATCTGTTAAGTACTCATCACTCTGTCAGTCAGCTAGCCCCCAAATTACCTGTTCTGTGTAATTTCCTGCTACCTTTTAAGCACTGACATATTCTAACTCTTTTTAAACTTAGAAGTGATTGTCTTGGGAAAAGTGTAATTTCTGGTGTCATTTCAGTTACTTGCAAACTAAACCTTAAGAGGGTCCTCTACCACTAATGGTAAGATAAACAATGAGACCTTGGAAACATTTTTGTCAAGAGAGTCTTGAAGGTTAGTTCATGAATCCTTAATATCCAAATGATCCTGATAAGCTTTTTCAACATTTATTGCTATTTCAGGTTGCTGCTACAAGTGGGACATCCTAGTTTGTTATTCTGTCTTTTTATCTCTCACATGAATAAATTACAGGGTTCTGCTTCTTATCACAGAAAACATTCCACTGATCATCTGGGGAACACAAAATATTTTTTTTCAGTCTATAAATTATTCTTAAAGAAACTCTCAGAACTAGTGAGACAGCGGGTTGGTTTTGTTTGGGGTTTTGTGTGTGCCTTTTTGACAGCATTTGTCTAAAATAATCACATGTGGTCTATCAAATTTTAGTTTTGTCATCATAGCTGTCAATCTTTCATAAAACATAATTTTAAAAACATATGCACACACACAATAAACCCTTTGCAGTGTCTTGGCCAATGAGTGTGAATGACAAATACACCTGGCTGCTCTCCTATAGTGTTTTCTTACTATTCATGGGCAGAGAAAGGGATTTCATGGTAGAAGGTTGGAAAATGACCTCTTGTAATGATGAAATTTGCATAAATAAATGCTGATTGCACAAAACGAATAATGTGCAGTGAGTATCATCACAATAAGTTGTCTCCTACTGACACAGAGACTAAGTTAGAAGCGTACAATTATGCAAATCAAACTAATGCCAGTTTCTCATTACTGTCATGGTGGTGGAGGCAAACACATATCCTCCATAGACAGCCTGATGCTGGGACACAAGCCAAAATGTTTGGTTTTGCTGACATAGTAACTGAGTCAACAAAAATAGGATATAATAGTAATACATCAGAGGAATCCATATCAGGGCAGACCTGAAACTTAATGGACTGTGAATCTTTTGTCTGCAGAGAGGCCTTTCACTGGTATTGACCCATAGTACGTCTGCTTCCACTTTTGCCCATTTTATAGAAATAGATTACTGAAGCAATTGCTTTTGGAGCTGAAATGTCTGCAAAACAGTCTATTAGCTTTCTTTATAACAGATGAGATGACATTTATAAATACTTAAATAATGTCATATATCCCATGTTTAAAAACTTCCCAGAATAATTCACAGACTGCTTGTGGTTGCTTGATCTAATGTTTATGTGAAGTCTCATTATGACACCACTGGGATTTTCAAACAATGCCACTTTTCTTTTGCCATCTTAAAAATATTCAGACAAAAGATTGTGTTTTTCCTTAAAAAAAATAATAAAATAAATAAAATAAAAGATGCAGCAGCAATTACCATTAGTATGAGGGACTGAATACAGAAAAGATGTTGATGGCTCCACTTAGAGTATTGCTAACCCTTTGGAACATGTAAGACATCGGTACTGTGAGTCACTGAAAAGAGTCCAGTGCTCCATTACTTCTATTTCTTTTTCTTACACAAGTAATTATTACTTGTTTCCCTCATCTGCATAGTTCCCTACATTAGCACACACCTCCATACACATGACAATATGTAATTCAGAAATACCAAGCCAAGACTGAGCCCACAGCTGGAAGCTAATACCATCTTTCCGGGCCACCCAATGCAAGAACAGTTTGAGTACAGTAGTTTGCCTCTCCAACAAAATTCTGCATTAAGGGTCATGTCAAAAATATGACTTTGCCCCAGGAGACAAAAAAATATAAAAAAATTAGATCTTCCATTTGACTTTAAAAACAAAGCCAAAGAAAGAAAGAAAAATCTGGACATTTACAAATCAATGGTATCAACTACTGTCAACTGAAACGTTTTATTCTGTGAAGACATAATCTATAAACTCCTCAGAAGAGCCACCCAAATTTACCTTTAATACACACATACATTTACCCTTAATTTCAGCTGAAGATAATGTCCTAGGACAGAGCAATTAACAGCACCTATAAGAGCTGACAGTTGAAATACTTCTGAAAGTCCTTCCAGGATAGACTTCTGCATTGTTATTACCACTGTTGCATTTATAGTTCCAGTAACTGAAAAAAAGGTTTAACAGAGACAAAGGAATCTCTCCCATGTTATTTCAGGACCTCAGTTATTCTCTTTCAAGACATTTATTAAAAAAGGAACCATTAAAAACAGACACCAGAAGCAGTCCACAGGCTCCAACACTGGGCACAGGAAGCTAACTCCGAGAGCACCGAACGATTCACCCTTCTGTCCTGCCTGCTAACAGCCAGACAGCAGCTCAGCAGCCTCCCTGCACGCGCTCCCATGTACAGACATGAAGAAACATAGCCCCTTCCTTTTACACATCCTTCTTGCAAAAACATTACTGCTTCCAGAAGGCACATTGGAAGTACCAATGAAGCAAGAAGGTGGGAACATCTCTGCATAGATGCCTTTGGAAGCAAAGACAATTCTGTAAGGCATTCATTTTATGAAGTTAGTTAAGTTACAGAAGACTTGGGTACTTCCTTGCTGATAAAGTTTGGTCCCTTCTGAGAAGCTGCTTAAAACAGAAAGATGACAAGTTACACTTTGACTTTTAAAAATACTATTGCTTTGCTTTGGAAATATAACAGATTGCATTTGATGACAGGCATTTAAGAAAAACTCTCAAGAAAGGAGGGCACCTCTGGGAAAAAAAAAAATTTAATCTCTTTTCATTCACAATTCTTCTCTGAACTCACTCAACATGAACATTTGCTGTATTAGCCAACAAACTCCTAAGTATACTTTTTTTCCAGAGTAAGGTATTTTCTGCAAGTATATTCAGCATATATTTATTTCCCTAATACCAATGCATTATTTTAGGATTACAATTCCAGTAAAACACTAAATTCCAGTAAATATATAAATTACAAGAAAATACATAAACATCTAGTTCCTCACACATTCTTCATCTGTGAGTCCACAAGTCGCTAATGGGGTTCATCACAAACAGAGATGCAAAATACAAGGGAAGAAGCCCACGTTAAAAACTGATGACAAGCCTGTGAAAAACTGGAAAATTTGTTCACTGAGGGTTAGTAGAATGCATATTAGCACAACAATTTTATCATAGTAGGTACATATCTGTGTTCTCTGTTAATCATTTTTCTAACTGTTGCCAATTTCTAGCAATTTGTCAAAAATCGGATTTTCTAAATATTTCATGAAGCCACATTGTTAAGCACAGAAAAGTGCTGTGAAGGAACAGACATTAAAGAAGATGTTCACATACACCCTAATTTCAGGAAAAGCTTCAAAATTCATCCTGCATTTTTTGAGCCTGAGGACATTGGGAAGCCTGTAGGAGAATAGATTTAATCGGTTGTGCCCGCAGCCCCAGGCAGGTGCAGTCTGTGGCACACCCAGCAATCTGCTCCTGCCCACGCCGGGCCTCACGGACCCACTAGCACTCTCTCCTATCCAGAGCACAAAGTGGCCCCAGGTTATTTCTTTACTCTGCTTGGCACCTTCCAAACAGAGATTTTATTATGGTAATTGCCACCTATCCTCACATGCTTTGAAGTCTCCTCACAGAACCCATGATTCTCTTCTTTATTTTCATGCTGTTGGTTTAAAACTGGCAAGTTGTACCCGGGCTTATAACACAGTTTATAACAGAGCACACATACTGCCATTTTCTCATGTTAGGATCTGGAGCATGTCAGCACTCCCATCTACTGCTTCTTTCTCCTGGCAAATAAGTTCTACTCTCACTTTTCAAGTCTGTTTTCCTCAGCTCAGTGATGTTGAATGGCTAAGAGGAACTCAAAGTAAAGATACTCAGGAACGGATTGATTGGAGGGAAACTAAAAGGCAACTTCAGTTTACATACCAGGAAAGTAGCATTTGTGGGTCTTCTGGTGGCTGACATCCATTCTATCCTGAAAAAAGGCTTTCTGAGGTTTCAGGTTTATAATAGACATGTACAGCTAACTGATTTTTATCTTGCTTGTGTCATATTGACAGTAAAAAGTAATAGCCATTGAGATGGATAGCCACAGCTAAAATGTAGTTTCATGGGGACACTTAGAGCAAAGAACTGTAGATTCATATCAGGTGGGGCTTAAGTATCCCCTTCAAAGCTCACTGTTACAAACATCCAGTGCACAGATGACCTGCCTTCAGAATATACGTTTCTATATTGATTTCCACAGTTTCAGAACAACAGGAAAAGCCAAGTGAAAGTTTCTTTGCAGAACACTAAAAGTAATTTACCTTCTTCTTTTGATTCCATCTCTGTATTTTGCTTTATGGTTCACAGTACAAGTGCTTATTTTAAACATTCATTCGTGACTCAGAAAGAAAGCAGAGAGTTGAAGATCTTTGGGAGTGCAGAGCAAGAAATGAGCCACAAAATGAAATGAAACAAAACAAAACAAAAATACATTAGGATTTAGTGGTAAGTCATTACACAACAAAGTTTATATTTTAAACACAGAAACATTGATTGTTCTGGTAGCTTATAATATTATAATTCTAGCATCAACATGAAGAGGAAAATATGTTATGAAGATCCTGTTATTATGAACATAATAACATTGGCTTCTTATGGTCTGTGCTCCCACTAACCAACCTGCTCCTGAAGCCTAGCTAAAATAGTTTCCCTGTGCATTATAAAACCATGATTTTAAGATTTTCCAGGGTTATGACCAATGGCCTTTCTTAAGCAATATAAACACAAGCACCCTCCCCTGCGGCATTATGCTTCTAGGACCATACATCTATTTTAAACAGTTAGTTTTCTTTCTCTTTTTAAAAACTGAAATGATGTTTATAGAAGGAACCTGACTGTTACTCGCTGTGAAATGCCTACCTGTGTCAAAAGGTGCTGTCTGCCTCTGCCTCTCTGCAGCAAAGTCTCTAAAGCTCTGTGTTGAACAGAGGCACTCAAAAAATGGGACTTTGCAATTAATTCTGAGCTGCCCCATGCAAACTCTGTTATTCAGGATTCCTATTTCAGGTTATCCGAAGAGTCAAAAAAATATAACCTAATTTGTTACTGTTGCTTTACAGTTTCAAACACTACACTCTCCTGACATTTATTATATTTCTATTTAACCATACTTAACTTGTTTTCTTTTAAATAAAAAACATACTGTGAGTGTCACTAACCAGCAGAATAACATCTCATGCCATGACAGCAGTGCAGCCTGCCTTACATGCTTACAAGAACAAGAATTACTCCAAGGGCTGAGACTGTATATCCAAGCTTGTGTTTTCTGTGCCTACCACCAGACACCTGATTTGTTGCAATAACTGAGCCGGTTATATTTTACAGCTAATAGAATGCCTGTCCTCTCTGAGAGGAAAGCTGGCTTCTCGAAAGATGAAATGTTTGAGGACAATTTCTCTTGGTATTTCTTGAAGGATTGTTCATTGTGGTAGGTCTGCCAGCATTTCTTGCCTTGTGGACCTTAAAGAGCAAACTAAGAGCTCCTGGAGAGTTAAAGAGTGCAATTTCTCTTGAAGCTAAGGAAGAGTGTTAACGACAAATTGTGTTTTATAGTAAAATAAAAAAAAATAAAAAAAAATATTATAAAAAAAGAGTTTCCCTCAGTTCCTGCTAGCAAAGGCAGAGGACTATCTGTTAAGCTCCTTGTAGGCTTCACAGCCAAATAGTTTTATAGCTCTTCTGGTTCTGGTGGCTTAATCACTCTTCAGCATTCGTGAACATTCAAGCCCTTTACTCTCACTTCTACTCACCAGAGTAGTCACTATAAAATACCATCTAAAGATGTTAATAGAAACTGAAACTCATAACTATTGAATTGGAAAAAATAATCATTATAGTAAGCTGCCTCAGCTGACTGAGGGACTCGGACAAGCTGGGTCAGGGAAAGAGGTAAGGCCACAAAGCCAGCAGGGGAAAGGTGATGTGTCAGCAGCAGAGCTGTAACACTCACTGTGCCAACAGCTTTGTCTGATGATGCTTCACTTGGGAGTTTATTTCTCCATTTTCAGACCAAATAAAACCTATTAACTTTCCTTAAAACTTTTATTTCTCCAGAGTATATCTGGATGTCTGGATATCTGGGAACTTTAGCTATTAGAACAAATTTAGCACCTGATAGTAAGAAGAGGAAGTATAAACCCATGCCAAAAGCCTCTTGGAGTCATTTTGGGGTTTATACATTTTTAAGCTACACTGTGATGCTGTTATGGTATGGGATGTTATTTTACCATCTAGTGAACTCTATATTGAGGAGGACAGCATCCTCATGGCAACCATTTAAAAAACAATTCAGATATTTTGTGTTAAACTGAATTCAGATAATCAATAAAAATCTAATAAACCTAATAAAAAGTTAATAGCAAGAAAGTATTTTCACCAAACAGCCCCTCCCCAATGATCTTTCAGCCTTCATCCCTACACAAGATTTATAGAATACCTTCCAGAGCTAATCCAGGAACTCAGTAACTAATGGATACTAAAAATCATGGACTCAATAAAGACATTAGTTTTATGGCCCATTACAACCTTCTTACTGTACATCCTACTGATCTCTCTCCATTCGCTGGTGCTAAACAGCAGTTTCTGTCTCATCTCCACAGGAATTCTCTCCAGCTAACACCTATCCATCCAAAAACCCCTTCCTCTCAAGTCATCAAATCAATTAACATAATAAAGTTACACTAAAAACAATTGCTTCTATCATTATCTCAAAATTTACTGCTTCTACAATCATATTGCCATGGCTACTTTAATATAACCAAAACAAATGCTGCACTGTAAGGAGGTGGGTTTTTTTTTTGTTTTGTTTTGTTTGTATTTTTCCTCCTCCTTCTCAATTTCTTTCCACTTATACCACAAAATTGAATTGCTCTTGATAAAAGCTACACAAGAAGATGAGACAGTTCACGTAGCTCTGTTTGGCCTGAGAAAGACAATGCAGAAACCAGACAGCTGGTTGGGCCAGCTAGAGAGCATCCTAAATCAGGGAAGGGAAACAAAGTTCAAAGCAAGAGAACTGGTGACAAACACGGCACTGCAGTGCCCTCCCTGCACAGCAGCCACTTTGTATGCTGAAGACATCAACAAACTACACTGCCCTCCTCTGCTGCTTTCCCCACTGCGCTGACTCCGAAATAAATGACAGAAGTACCCACTGAGAAGGACTGTTTGACAGACTTGGAGACTTTTCTCTAAAAAGAGAGGATCTCATAAATTTGGATTCTCATTTATTTTGCATACTCAATTTGAATTTCAAGCTGCTCCATGTCCAATTCTCTCTTTACAGTACATCTCAGTCAAAAAGTTTCCTAATTTTGACATTAACTGTCTAATATGTTTGCCAGTCAGTTAGGCTGGGCATGATCTTTAAACTCAAGACCCAGAATCCTTTTTTAATAGTTGTATCATGAGAGGATCATGTAGATAACTTTTAGTCCCCAAGTATACTCATTCCACCTAATCTAACACCTGCTGATCTGGTTGAAAAGAACAAAAGGACCAAAAAAAAAAGGGGGGGGGGGGGGGGGGGGGGGTTGAGGGGAGAAGAAGGCAGTGTAATTTAAGGATCTCTTGTTCAGAGAAAGAAAAAAAAATTTAAACAAAATTTTTAATGAAAAGGTGATTGGCCCTTCTGAAGGTGAGGCAATGAAAGAGATAAAACCATGACCAAAACATACTAGAGATCATAATATATTTGCAACAACTGTATTTAATTACATAGGCAGGACCACTGTGTGATCTACAGTGTCAGTCAGACAAAGCTTGTAAAGGTCAAAATATATTTTGCAAAAATTGCTAGATAACATCTTTTGATATGACCTGAAATATCAAAAGTGGCATAGATGCAATTTTCATTGCTTCTCTGACCAGGTCTAAAAAAACCCTCTCAATTAAAATGAAATATCTGACATATCTGGCTTCACTGTGGTTGCAAAACAACTAAGGAAAGTGTTGCTGTTGCCTACCCCTACTGTTGCAAATGATTACACAAATATTTAACTTTTAGCATTTTATTTATGACAGAGGTGCCACTGTCTTGAGAGCTCAGAATATAAGCAGAACTAAAAACAATCTTTTGGGGAATCTTTTTGGAAATGGGATCTGAATAGTCATCTAACTTTGATTAAAAATAAAAAATAAAAAATACAGCACTGAAGTATCAAGATATTCAGAAAATCAAGCTGTTGGAAAGCCATCATTTTGGTGCTAAATTAATGTTAATGTGTCGTGTGACCCCCCCCTGCCCCCCCCCCCCCCCCCCCCCGCAAAATTATTCTCCTCTAGGGTGGAAGCAGCAGACGGAACAAACCACATTTTGCATGTAGAAGCTACTTAGGGACAGAGATTTTTATCCTCTGCTTGGTACTTTGTCAGGCATCACACGCAAGTACTCCTACAGCATTTTCACATGGAAATTAAGAGCAGTCCCATGAACAGGAAAGTTTGGCAAGTGCATTGTCTAAGGCCAGTCAGAAATACTTCACAATATATTCAACATATTATTATTGCAAGAATTAGTGTCTACAGAGCTTTGAGATTAGAGTTGGTGCCCCTCCAATTAAAAATATTTTCTTCACTGCTCCAGAAATCTGAGGAAACATCCAAGCTTATCTATCAACACCTACACCCACATGCTATCAGCATATTGCTGGGAGCACTGACTTCTTGACGGCAGCACTGAGCAGAGCAACATCAGAATGACCTTTTGTAAGATAATATATTACACCCTTCATCGTCATCCTCACTGCTGGGATTTCTCTCAGATGCTGCATCAAGGTAATGAGCCTATGTCTCCACACAGTGATGTTTTCAAGCAAGGTAGTTAAATTATTTAAAATAAAAACCTAATTTAAAATGTAGGAGAAAAAACAGTCTAAGAACTACGAATCCTGCTCAAAGAACTGAAACTGTATATTTGTAAGATGTGTAGTGCATCATTATTAAAATAATATCCTTGCTGGCCAAGCATTCTAAAGAGGTTGTATTATAATCAGGGTAAGCTGAGCTGCTATTAATGAAAGAAGCTTTACATGATTTACAAAATCCCAATGGGGAGCCTAAGCTGTGGGAGAGGCATGTAATAGAAATGGACAGACAGACAGAGAAAAACAGAAAAAAAAAAAAGAAAAAAATGAAAGAGGAATAAATACTACCCCAAATGATTTATTTTCTTCAAAATAAAACTGATTTTGATCTTCTAGGTATAACTTTTCTCTCTTGAACTGCCCTGGTAGCCAAAACCTACACCACAAGTTCTAGGATAATAAAACAAATTGAGAAAGAATATCTCAGCCCTGCACTGCCTATCTCTTCCTCAGTCCTCTCACTCCTACATCTCTACCAGCTTTCATGCAGTCACCTGAATTCTCCTGCCTGACTCATACAATCATGCTTCAGTCCTAGCTTCCATTAAATTAACTTCTTTTTGCTATTCACATGGCCCATTACTTTCTGCCCAGTTCCTATGAAGTAATGATGAGACAGTGGGGAAAGAGAAAATAAGCAAACAAAATTAGAACTGCAGGCACATGATGAGCATCAGTAAGATCTTGCTTTCCCAATAACCCTCTGCTGTAACTTTCTCATGTTCTAATTCCACTGGATAATCAAAAAGATGCACATCCAGCTAGCATTGAGGCCACTGTGGTTCTGGAAAACCATGGTTCCATTCATTTCTGTCCTTCATGGAATTCATATTCATTTCACCGAGCTCCCTGTAGCGTTTGCCAACTGTGATGGAGGAAGGCAATGCAGAGAGGAAAGGGAAATGAACAATTTCTACCTCTTCTTTCTGCAGAAGTTGTTTCATGTGTAAAATGAAGAATTAAAAATCACTTATGTCAGAGCAAGGCCACAAGAAAGAGCACAGCCTTCTTGTGTCTACAATATTCACTTAATACTCTCAGCTCTGGGAGCTGAGATCCTAGCTACCAGTCCATGCTTCAAAAATTATTATATAACAATGGTCACACAGAACACATGAATAGGCCATGGAGCAGTGGCTGAAAAGAATTCCCCCTCTTTCTGGTAACTTCCAAATCCCTAGGCTACAGGGCTGTTATCTCCTAGACTCCCTCGTATTTATTCAGTCTTTAACTCTGTTTTGCTACTTACTGTAACAGCCTTATTAAGTATCTCTCTAGAACAGCGTACAGTTTGAAAGCTGGATCAAGTTCCAGGCACATGAAGGGACTAGGATGTGAATGCAGATGCATATTCCACATAAGTGCTCCAAGCAATGAAGTATTATTTAAAAGTGACCACCTACTTTTAAAATAGAAAATATATCTTAAAAGAAAAGCATAGGCGTATAGATAAAAGTCAGTATTCCAAGCTGTGAAAACTGTGTGGAAAGAGGTATTTGACATACACTTACCATCAGCCAGTTCCCCTGCTGGTTACTTTACATGGCTTCTTGTTTCCTCTGCATCCTATTAGGACCTGTCTGACTCTGTAGTCATACAGAATTTGCATACCTACATAGAAGTCTCTAGCTAAGGGTATTTAAGCACTTTTTTGCATTTCAGCTTGAGTGTTTTGCTTTTACCTTCTCATTGATATGCCTATACTTAATTCTTTTGTGATTTTCACTGATATTTAACAATCTGTATTTCTGCACGGCATTATGTCAGAAGAAAGACACAGGCTGAAACCATTACCTCAATGAAATCAATGGAAATTGCACCTAGAAGGCTTGAAAGCCAATAGCTCTGAAAAGATGTCAGAAGGATAAACAAAGATTGTATGGATAATAAAGTGCTTTTTGAGCTGCAGATTTCAGTTCTACAACTTACATTGCAGTACAAGTCCAATAACTTGAGTGCAGTTGTTCTTGAATAATCAGGATAGAACCTTACAAAATTCTTTTGGGGTGATACTTTTAGGATCTGAAACTTTTTCAGGCTTCCTCCTCATTAACATCAATTCCAGCACAAGATCCTGGCAGTACTTCAGAAATATGAAATTACCTGCGCTCACTTGTCTTTTTTTTTTTTAAACAGACTACTAGCTGCAAAGACAATGCTTACCCATTTGACACACTACATGTAATGTTGGTCAGCTAAGTATGTGAACCATGAAACTCTAATGTCTGTTAAAAGAAGCATGTGCTTCAAATTAATCAGCTGAAATCCCAAATATTGTACTTCATTGTACTAACACTTTACAAATAACAGCCACTGTTTCTAGTCACTTCTTCCATGCATCTAGAAAATATCATTAGCTACATTTTGGCAGGGTTCTTTGTCTAATTTCTACAGCTAAGGTGGCAAAAAGGTTATTACAAGTAATAGCAAATTTAAAGTTTTATTAGCAGTAAACTGCAAAAGCTAATGGTGATGCCAACGCTAGATAAAATCATTGTCACAGTTAATTTTGAACTCCTTATTTCAAGCTTAATAATAGGAAACTCAATGGAGAGGATATTACACGGCCCATATCACTCATGAGTGCCGCAGGCCTGAGTAACTTGTTATTTTGCTCATGAGTGAAATAAAATGCAGATTATACTGCCTGCTATCAGGGGCACTGCTTTAATTGAGGGTGCATGCACGGTGATGAAGGAGTACCAAGTAGGTTTCATTTTCTCAAACGTTATGGGAGAGATCTTTGTGGTTCTAACTGTGACTTGTCAAATAACCTTCCAATTATTGGCGAGTTTTTAAAGTTCTCTCTGTTCCTTTTTAGATCTTCAAAAGTGACTGGTTATGTTTGTATCCCTTTAGTCAGGGATTATATGAAACTGCTTTTGTAACATCCTAATGCCTGTACCCTCTGCCATTCATTTGCTTCAGAAGAACAAAACAATGGGATATCTCTATCTGAGCCTGACTTACTCATGTATGCCAGCTAACATAAACTACTTCACCCTGCGAAACACTCCCAGTCAGAAATAAATAATACAAGACATACTCCTTACCTTACATTTATGCAGAAAATCGGTGTTTCCTAGAAATGGTAGCATATGGGAATTTCTGTTCTTTTTCTAAAATAGATTTCTTTTCTATTCATCCACTTTTTGTACTAATGCACTGCATGCCACAAATCATCTAAAAAAGGCTCCCTGCCAATTGGATGCATTTATGGACAACCCTTTCCACAGTGTTCCCTATCTTGACTTGGGAAAGCCATCGTCATGATTACCCCAACACTAAGCCGTTTCCTTTTTCATTCTGTACTAATAGCTAGAAATGTCTGATTTCTAATCAGACTGCATTTTTCTAATCCATGATAAATCTTTCAACTTCTTTTCTTCAGCCAGAACTACCTGTGAAATACAATCCAGTCACCCACTTATCACTGAAATCAACAGGAAAACTTTTACTGATGTTAGCAGCCTTTAGGTGAGGCTTTAAATATAAAGGTCTGTAAATTTCCTTCTCATTTATGAATATGTAACAGAAGAAAATACCCTACCTTTTAATCAACCATAGTCACGACTATCAGTATTGTACTTCTAAGCAATTGCTGATGGTATTCTTGCAGGGATACTAAAGAATTATTTATCAGCATTCATTATCAAGCTCCATATCCAGTACAGCATTGCAGAGAAGAAAAAGCAGCATCACTTGGCTGAGAGTGTTTGACAAATCAGATTCCTGACAATAGACAACTGTAAGCACAATGCACTGCCATATAAAGATGCTCACATTAGCTTTTTATAAGTAGTACATCTAGATTAGTGTGGTGTTCCACTGAACCTAATTTATTCAACTGAAAAGAGATGATAACAGCTATCTTTTTACGTTGTAAATATTGTATTGCTCTGTATAGCAATTTTGAGGGGCAGATCCTGATCTGCTGAAAGTGATGAAAGAGATGTTGAGCTAATGATTTTTGTTTGTTTCAGAGTTTTGACTCAAACCATTTCTCTAGTGCAACTGCAAGCAGAATTTCATAAGTAAATCCCACACTTTTAGAAAGGTAAAGTTTGGCAATCTTGTAATAGCTACTTCCTAAATCTCTGGCAGCCTAAGTTAAGTTGCTAAGTAATTAAGTGCAATCAATTCTTGATAGCTAAACTAGTCCTAAAATTACAATTCAGATTTGTCCAGCATAAACAACTACAAAACTATTTTTACTGAGGACACTATTTAAAGCCCTGTATTAAATAGACCATTAAGGATATTCTGTAACTAGGCACATGTGCGTGTACCCAGGCAGACTATCTTCCTTGTATAAAACACTTTATGTTTCTAAAGGCACTAAAGACCATCTTCTGTAGCCATGCCATCATGAATATCTGGCAAATACTTCGTGCACTATGGGTAGATGCTTGTAACTATGTCCTCTCCCCCTAATGTGTATGAGACAAGACAAAGAAGATGGTTCCTCTTAGAAGTGCCTTTCTTCCAAAAGGAGAGAAGATGTTGACACACTTGAAATCAAAATGTCTCCTTCTTCAAAAAGGGACAGAACAGAGTTTAAAAGGTTACCATAGCTTCATCTTTTTAAATTAAAAAGAGAGAAACTACTCTAGAAAAAAAAATAAATAATCCATTGTTAAAAGTTCATTTTACTTTTCCTTAGTGACACATGCTGATACAGGGGCTTCGTGCTGTCGGTGTTTCGCTTCTCTTGGGACCTACTGTAGACTTCAAAAGATAAAAGAAACCTATTGTTCAGCAAGCCACTGAACAATGTAAAATCATATTGTACTATAAGTTTCTTTGACAGGTTGACCTCGTGAAGAGATTTTTGTTATTTCTTTCTATTTTCTTTACTGTGGCTTTGGTGAATTAGGCTACGATATTGATTTTGTGGCAACACTGAAATCATAATGGCATTTAATTTCAAAGATGACTGTTTGTCATATATTACATGTCTGTTTCTGAGCAGTTACATGAGAATTTAAGCATTACTACCCTTAAACTTTACATCTGCTTCCCACTTTGAGGTCTAATAAAGCCTTTAAATCTGGTTTCCTTTTCTTTCTTTTTTTTTTTTTTAATCTCATCTAAACATGCGCTCAAGCAGAGGACTGCAGATCATTTCCTCTTAGTCCTAACTTGACTCAAAGCCATTACCATATGCATCTATTCAGTACAGAACCTCTAACTTGCATTTATTAGAGACTCACGCTTGGAATTTCTTCATTTACATTTATTATTATTATTATTATTATTTTATTTTGGATATCCCAAGACAGAATTAGACATTCCAGATAAAAAACAGAACTGGCTATCATCCAATGAGAAGTTGTAACCAAAGACAAACCATCATTTTATAACATAGATTCAAAGAATGCTGAACCACTCCGAGCATTCCTCAAAATTGTTCTCAGCCTTGGTCATCAAAATACAGATTAAATGCTTAACTGAATTTTTCAGCCACCTTTGATCTATATACAACTCAGAAGGTGGGTGAAGGGGTAGGACACAAAACAAACAAACAAAAATACTCAAGGCAGGATTTACAAATACCATTAGGAAAAAAATTCTGTGGGCAATATTCAGGTATTCTGATTCCTGTCTCAGGAATCCTCCTGCATCAAACAAAAAAGCAGAGATATTTTTATTTTTTTTTAATTCCTCAAAGCTGTTTATAGCAGACTTTATAAACTTTAAAATTATGAGATGAATTGAGACTAATTTAAATTAAACATGAAAATGCTACATGGCTTTCATTTCCTCTTCTTCCCCCCAATATATTTTCCTTCTTTGTATGATTTCATAATCACTATGCAGCCCAAATTTTAAAACTGCTAGAGATTGTGCTTTTTATGGGGAGCACATACTAAGTGGAAAACAGAGCATTGGAGAGAAGAAAAAGGAAACGGCAAAAACAAACAAAAAAAAAGAAACATTTCTCTGGTAAAAGCACTGAAATTATTTTTCTGGTAAGGTTATTTATTTTCATAAAGTTACTGAATTATTTTTGCTGTGCATATAGTCAACAGAGCAAAATAATAATCAGAAAAAAAAAGATTCAGAAACCAACTTTATATATATATTCATAAATGTGTGGAATGGTTAGTAACAACAAAAGCACTCATAAAGGTCTGGATGTCAGGAGTAGAGGCAGAAAGAAATTAAAAGGATTCCAATTTTACTTATGTCAACAACTGCCTTCAAATATAAATAAAATTCAGACAAATACATTTATTACTTTGGCTGCATTATATCTGTAAGCAAGGAATTGAAACCATTATAATGCTCAAAGGTGGACAGATAATTTTGGTATGGACACACTAACATCATTTTTCTTACATTTCTCTGTTAAGGAGTAACACAAAAATAAGGATAATTAAAACATCTGAATTACTTATTTTAGAGAATCATTTGTTGAAAGTGTCTCTCTATCTTTAAATAATAAATAAGAAATACACCTAGTAGGCATTTATTAACTATTTTAAGCTAGTAGGAGAGAGAAAAAAGACAAAAATCTTTTATTCCTGTACTTATACAAAAATATATTCTATATATAGAAATTTTATTTACAAAATAAATTTCATAGCCACTGCTTCTTCAATCATTGCCTAATTTACTGACTACAGTGAAAATTTTATATCATTAAAAACAGGGGAATATGTTTAAAGGTTTAGATCTATATTTCAGTTAAGTTCAATGTGTATTATAATAACTATTTTTGCCTGAGGTACTTCCACTGCATCGGAAAAGAAAGTTTATTTTTATTTTTCAGTATAGTTTTTCTGTATCTTTTTGCATTAATATTGAACATATCTGTCCCAGTTTCCTCTCTACTATTCTGTACTTGCCAGTTTCAGACTAATAACCTAGGATTTGGGGACCGCTAGAGGGTTATATGAGCATTCTACTGAATTTTAAGTCAAGTTAGTCATATGAATCTTAATTATCATGTGTAGGAAACTGATACCTTCCTGTGAAATCCCTTGCGATAGAAACAAAAAGAAGTCAA
This sequence comes from Anser anser, assembly GCF_964211835.1. Taxonomy (NCBI): domain Eukaryota; kingdom Metazoa; phylum Chordata; class Aves; order Anseriformes; family Anatidae; genus Anser; species Anser anser. The sequence goes on along the minus strand of NC_139728.1, from coordinate 18,012,332 downwards.
AAGAAAATGTTAGTAGTTTCAGTTCATAGTACATGCAAGCTTTTTCAGCTTTTGATAACATGTACTTCTCTCTTAACTGGTTTATGTTACTTAGATCTGTTTTGAGTAAAATAAATATTTTCTAAAAATTGAGAAAAAGAAAGAGTCGTTATTACATCCATTTTTCAGTTGAGAAACTGGGGCAGAAAGTTTTAGGGTATCTTAGTAAGAATGCAAACGCACAGAAACAAGCTGAACCCTAAATTCCAGTGTATTTATTTAGCCCAAATTTATTCTTACATTTAAATTTGGCCCAGGCTTTTATGCATGGCCAAAACATCCTTGAATGAGTGGGCAAATGATCTAATTTTGCAATGAAACCCAGAGGTTCCGCTTCATCTCTAATTTCAATGGCTAATCAAGTGGCAACTGGTTAAAACAAGATGTGCACAGACTCATTTGGGATTCACACGTTTTATAGCATTCTTTGTTAGTGAGTTTAGAAGCAGCTCACAGAAATGCTGAGGTTTGCCTGTGTTCTCCTCACAAATGGTCTTTTGCTCTGCATTAATTTGTTGTCATAATCCCCAGTATTAGAGATTTGTTTAGAGACAATTATAATACCCTTTGTATTACAGAAGATCATCATTTTATTCTCTGATGGCTGACCAAACAGCTTTTTGGGTTTTCAAGATGCTGTGCCTTCAGAGCACTAGGCACTGCTTAATTCCAGCCTCTCTTAGTCATAAAAGTATTTTTTTATTCAATCATCAGCCCCCAGGTAACATTTGTGGATTGGAATCCTAACAAGTCAGAAGCTGATGGTTGTTATCCAGTCTGGTCATTATCACATCCTTTGTCAAGAGCAAAGAAATCACTGATTCATGCTCTGATTTTCAGGCAGGATTGGTTCTACTCAGACATCACTGATGTCCAATTCTGTGGCAGTTTCAATCACAGGCATCCATCTAATATCCAGCAAAAAACACCCAATTCTGCTACTAACACAGTCCTTAAGTGCTGCTCTCTGCAAGGTGTCCAGACCTGGATTCATCTTCAAGTGACTCTCATCTGTGCTCAAATACAGCAGCTGACCTCTTGGCAGTGAAATATCAGGGAGTCAGCATAAACAATACTCAGACACTCACTTAGTGAAAACTCAAAATCATTTATCATGATGGCAAAGTCCCTGTGCATTGCTGTGAGTTCCAGATAATCCAGGGTCAAGCACCATCTCCTCTCTGCCCGTTTCAAAGGGTTTCTTCAATTACCTGCCACGCAGCACAACTCTGCTCCTCCTTGGATCTGAGCTACACACCTTTTCAATACATCCTGTCTCCGCTTTTTCAAAAGCGGTTTGCTTTCTTTAAACTTCTAAGGATAATGGTCTACTATTGTTTACGTTCCTGACTATTAACAGTTCTGCCTGTTTTCAGTTGTCCACTGCAAGTACGTAAAATGTTTAAATGGCAATATTTAATAGCTACATATGAATTAAAATTCTCCCTCATGCTAGCTTGTCAAAACCAGTAATCCACCACCAGTTCTGAACCCTCAGCCTCTTTCTAACTACCACATTGAGCTTCACAGTAAGTCTGGAAATACGCACGTTTTGGCTTCTAAAAAACTAGCTATTTTCAAGCTGGCAGCTCCTGCTAAATTCCTCTTTGTCCTCGGCTCCTTCATATTTAAGCTAGAAGGCTGCCTGAATAAGCATTTTGTTGGAACAAAAGCAGGGTGATCAAAAATTGATTTGAGTTTTTATGTCAAAATTAACACCTGATAATGTATTCCAGTTCAATACCAGCAACCAGTACAGATCCCCGAGTACAGATGTAACGCAGCAGTGCCAAGCAGCACCAATAACCACCCAACCTCGACACTGATGTAGGGACAGAAACAAGTGGAAGAAGAGAGATGAGGAGCAGATGCTCCCTCTTTAACTGAGCCCTCCCATACTGCTGTGTACATGTGACTGCACTGTACAATCACACAACTGCATGCATTCAGGTGGACAATACTCATCTCTCTAAGTGAATATTTATTTAAATTCTCCGTGTTCAGACAACATGTGTTGCTGATGTCCAGCTTTCAGATGACAAAATTACAGGTGTTTATTAGCAAAGTGAAAACCAAGTAAAATGTTCCAAACTTTGTACTAAGAGGAGAGGCTGGAAAGACCGATACCTACCGCTGGTATGACTTATCTACCCAGAAGCATAGCTACATGCCTGCCTTGGCAAAAAAGAAAAAATAGGTCAGAAATTTTCAAAGTCCTCCACTGAAGAATCTTGAAGGTAAACAAGCAATCACTCTTATAATCTCTCAAAAGCGGAGGATTAAAAACTGCTCAAGAGTACTTCTACCCATTTTTTTCTAATGTCAACAACTCATGAATAATATTTCATAACCAATAATAGCCAAGGCACTGTGAAACACCATTGGAAGGATTTCTATAATATATTTAGAAAATAATACCAGAAAGAATAATTTTCCATTCCAAAGGTTTCTCCAGATCTGCGTAAGGTGATGAAGTCCAGAAAATACTAGTTACAGAACCATACAACTATATAAAATCATTAATGTACCTTTACTGGAATAAACATTTAGTTTATTCATATATAATTTAATGTATCCTCAAAGATCTGAAAGTTTTCATAAATTATTTATATAGCAGTTGTTCAATAGATTAAAAAAACTTGATAAAGTTAAAATGTAGATAGCTGGAGGCAAGCATAGATAGCAAAGAAGTAAAGATAGTCAGGAGAACAGTCAGAGACAGTATCTTCAGGATAAAAGAGTTAAAGTCACCTTTCTCAAAGGAGGTGGATGTAAGCACCCTTTAATGCCAAACACATGAAGATGAGTAAGGGAAGGTCAAGAAAAAGACCATTGAAAGAAAGTAATGAAATAAAACAATTTTATACAGACCATTTTTGATCTACTGAATTTAGCGATACTACATAATGTGACAATTTCTTTTCAAAAATTCAGCATTTGACCAATTATTGAAGACCAGCTTTTCCAGACATTTTTTTTTCCACTTCAACTAACCTAAACCTTAAGGTGAACTTCAGTCCCTCCTCCCATCTTCTCACCCTCCCCTGCCAAAAAAAAAAAAAAAAAAAAAAAAAAGAAAAGATTGGTTAGGGTAAGGGAAACAACTCCCCAGGCTTTTTATGTAGATAGACTTGAAGAAACTAATAGCAGTGAAATTGCATTAAGAAATGACAAGATAATAGTGACAAGTGGTTATTTACACTTCAATGCCAAATAAATACCTAGAGAAAAGTTTGTATTAGGGTTTCATCTTGATGATGCTGGGCTACTTGAATCCTAGAGAAGACTGAACAATATGCTGCCGCAACACAAAGTGTTCAGTCCACATATGGAGAGCAGGGATTGCTGCACTAAACTGGGAGCTAGAAGAGGAATTGACTCTACACTGCTCACCTTAACTGTACAGGCAGCATCCAAAAAATGGGAAGACTAACATAGCAATAGCAGCTCATGCAACAGAAAGATGACCCCAGACTCCAGTGAACAGAAAGTGCATGTGCAAATATCAGTGACAACAGTGATTGACAAGTTCTTGCTCTTCAGAACAAGGAAAGTCAGACCCAGATGAGCTATTAATCTGCATATTTAGACACTGGGAGTTAAGAACATGTAGTTACTGCAGGGAAAGATGTGTCTATACAATGTCCCAGAGGAAGATACTCCCAAATAAATTCAAAGAACTTTCTCTTAGATTAAACTATGATTATATTGTTTTAAGCAAAGTTATTGGGGTTACTTCTTGGTTCTTCAGATTGATATCAGGATAGGTCAAGTGCAAAAGGCAATTTTAAGATTATGAACTGAACCACAGAATACCTGATAAAACTTTGGGATCCCCACAGGATAGAAATATTATAGATAAGTTAAGACAGCAGCATAAGTAAAACTGAGCCAGTCCCTCTGACGCTGACAAATACATCTTTCTTCCTCCCTCCCTGTGCACCGCTTTCTAATGATCATGGTATGATCAAGGAGCCATGCCATCATTCTGCTTTCTAGGAGACCAGAGATGAGTTCAGCTTGAGCCTACTTTCATTTGGACTGCTCTCTCAATACACCAGAAACTAGAGATGCTCCTGAGCCACCTTGCTACACAACAACAGAATGCTGTAACTTTAGTTTCACCTAAAAGTAAACTTAGGCACAAAGGAAAATCCTCTGAGTGGATTTTTCACCCCTCTTTCAAATACTACTCATAGCAAAGGCAATAGAGTTCTCCAGTGATACTATGTGGTCTGCTGTGAGTATTTTCACTACAAAATTCAGTCAACCCAACTGTAAAAGATTATTTTTTTTTAACTAATGAACAAAAACCCTACCCTCTCTTTATATGGCAGAAAAAGTGATATGCTTATATAGAACAGAGGTATAAAATTTAACTAGAAAAAAAAAAAAGAAGCAGCATTCATTCCCAGCCCCTCTAGGTTTAAATACTCCCAGTGAGAATTACTTTTGAAACATTATAAAAATTTATATAAAATATAGCAGTTACAAAAAATGCAAAATTTTATAAAAAATATTTTATACATTATAAAAATTGTAAAAATTAAAAGTTATACAAATTGTTATCTCTTGCCATACTTTTTCCACAGATAGCACAATCAGAGAGATTGTCCAAAAGGTTTTGAAAAAGGAAACAAACTTTGAACACCTCCATTCCTGACTGTTCTGCAAATATTTAAGGCATCTGTTGATAAGCCGTTCTACTTAATGTTAACTGTTCTTGTAGTTTTGTCTTCCTGCACACATTTTATACACTGCAGACACAATTATTAGAAGAATTAGAAGTCATCTGGTAAGCAGACTTTGAGCCTTATGATTTTGATTCCAAAACATGGACCCTAATGTAAGCTTCCATTTACAAGCAGACATAATAGTAAATCCTATAGCCTCTGGGCCTTGCCCAGCTGACAGCAGTATCTTATGCTCCCTTTCAGTCAATTTATACCACTTTGTTTCCTGTCCTTAGGAATGTCTTCATTTTCCTTCCACACACAGAAAGAACATAGCCATAAGATTCATGGTTTTTCTGGTTCATGTCTTCAGTCTATTTTGAAGCAGTGTTCAACACACTATCCTGAATGGACCTCAGAAAACACCATGATTGTTGTCAAAAATGTATTTGAAATTGTGCACACCAGTGCATCTCAAGTGTGACATCATGACTATCTAAGAGTAGAAAATAAACTGATTGAAAGATATCTCCTACACTAAATCAGTTTTTCTGTTGGTCTTAGGTTTATTTAACAGTAATAATTGAATAGAGATGTTGAAGCATATTTGAGGATCTTATGGCTAGTATGTTTTGTGGTGATCACAATAGTTGTGTCAAAACTGAAAAAGCCTTGTGAAATTTGGAAGTGCTTTTTTTGTCTGGAGAAGCATTGCATGAAAAAAACAAAAACCTATAGGTTCAAGAAGCAGCTCGTAAAACACTAAGAACTTTTTTCTGAATAGCTGGAACTTGCAGCTTTGCAGGATGAAACTAGAAATTTCAGATGACTGTTTCTCTGAAAGGATTTTCAGTACATCTTGATTTTAAGCTTGAAACACAAATGCATTTTGTTTGTTCATTTTCATATGTTTTATTAAAAATGAGATAAAATCACTCTTTTACAAATACTCAAGGAGAGCAAACTATTCTCTTGACAGAATTTGCCTGTTTGAAGTGCAGATATTGTCAAGCTAACAGTATATTTTAAAAATAAGTATCTTAATATTTCCAAGTCACAAAAATATTATTTGGATCTGCATCACAATAGAACCTTCTGTGGGTTTATTTTAAGTCTCTTTGCCCAGAATAAACAATATTTGCATTGCCAGACTTCATGAGTTAATTCACACTGGTCATACATTTGTGGAATTGCACATTTCAAGATCCAAATGTTAACACGAACTATCGTATTGGACAGAAAAAGATCAAGTTTTTGTACAGAAGCAGATGTTTCCCAAAGATAAAACTGTACCTCAATGCAATCGTGTCATTTCCACTGCATTTGAAGGTTAAGTGGAAACTGTTTTCAACATCCTTAGCAAGAATTGCTCCTCCACTATTTTCCTCTCCGCGTATCTGAATATAATTCATATCATAACCTAATATCAATTGTAAATCACACAATTTCCAACAGAACTACAATGAATACACATTGAAATAGAAGAAAAAAACTGGTAGAGCAATATAGTCCCTGGAATTTAACACTCTGTGGTCAAAAGGTCACATATGTTAAGTTTCTTATTTATATCCCTATTAAAGCTCTGATCTGTGGGAAGCAGGATAGAAGCAATGTGAGTCATTTTATAAATAAAGAATGTATTGTTGTTATACTGTACATGTTTTGTTTCTGGGTGTTTAATGATAACAGATTATGAACTGCAGGTGACTTTAATAAGGGTTAAAAGATCTTCATCAGAAGACATAAATATTTGTCTGCTACTTTTCTGGTAAGTGCTTTTTTTTTTTAAGAAAAAAGGTAATAAAATATATATTTTATGAATGAATCAAGAAAATTAATATTCTTCATATTTTTTCTGACTTCTATGTACCTCTTGACATCATATTATATACAGGCTGACTGGGTATTTTGAGTGGTACTGTTATGCTGAACAACAAGCATATATAAAAAAAAAAGGATAAGGAATTTATGTACACGGCATACTTCAAATCAAGATAGTGAATTATTCTGACTTAAAGATTAATCCAGGTCATCTGAAACCAACCTGGAAAGCCTTTATTCACCACAGGAGTCTTCCCAAGACTCTCAGCACAAACTACACTGTGGCTTACTACTTGTCCCAGCTGCTTTGACCTGCAGTATGCAGTATCAATACTTTACTGCTGTACATCACATAGGCACATAAGAAAATGAAATACTGACAGTTTTGTATCAGCAAGGTATTAATCTGCCCTCCAAGAAATTTTCTTTGAGAAGTACTCAAGTGAACACATCTTAGTGAGCCACTAAGATAGGCAACAAAAACAAATAACAAGACAACAAATCAAGATGGACAGATGATAAATTATTGAGTTAAGCCAAAAACCAGCTGAACTCTTTTTAATGATTGATAAGATTTGTTTTGGAATTTTGGGGGTTGGGTGTTTGGGTTGTTTGGTTTGGGGGGATTGTTTATTTTTGTTTGGTGCGAGTGCGCATTCTAGTGCTGGCCTAGTATAGTACAAAGGCCACTACTACCTGTACCTAAATACCTACACAGACTTGTCATAGACAAAACTCTTTCCACTGTTATTTTCCAGCTTAGTCTATATTGGTAACGGATGCTGAGGAAGTGTTTTTTTGTTTTGTTTTTGTTTTTTTAATTCTTGCAGTTTCATACTCTAGCTGTTAATGTGCTTGGAATAAGTTGGATAAGAGTATTATATTGGTTATGGCTTCTTTTTTCTGGCATAAGTATATTCCCTTCGAGCATATTCTCTTCTAGTTGTAATAAAAGGTGTGGGTCTTCTTATTTGCTTGTTTTCTTTAGGAGAAGCAGCTGCAAAGTTGTAATTATGTCCACTTCTCAAGCTGGCAACAAGTAAGATTCACACTATTGTGCATTTGAAGTCATACCTATAAGGAGGGGCTGAACCACTCCATCTAGGGGTTTTCCGAGTATCTGAAATGTGTTGTCATAAAAAAAGGCTCTTTTTCATTTGTCATTATTTTGAGAATATATTGAGAATAGCTAATAAATCATTTTGGAATGTATTAAGTAATTAAAAGTGCCATATCAATGGAAAGATGCTGCAGTGTATTATGTTATCAGTTCATTTATTTCAATAAATTCAAACTTGAAATACAGCAACTACAGCTGCTGACTGTTTTCTGAATATCAGGAGCCAGGTAGCAACCCTCAGTCCATAAATGGACTTACAGGAAAAAAAGGGTTGGAATGCAAAGCAGAGGTTTTGAAGAAAAAAGAGGGGCAGCAGAGATTCTGGGCAGTCAGAAAGGCTGCAAAAGCTGCAGTGCTCACTTCGCTTGTACATCATATACCTCCTCATACCTTCTGTTTGTCTTGCCCATGCAAAGCTGTGTTTTGGAACAGGGACCATCTCTTGATAATTATATTGCCTAGAAAAAGTGAGTGTCCTGTTTATTCCTTTATCAAGAGCATAATAAGCAAACAATTATTGAAACAAAATGGTCTGACTCTTTTGACCTACATGTCCATCCAAAATTCTGGCACTAATCCTTGTTTTCTCAAGAGAAGGAACTGATGATAGAGTCAAGAATTTCATCAGTGCAATCTACAGAGAATTGTATGTTAAAGCCCATTTTTCTTGAACACAACGGGAATCAAGCAGCAGGAGATAGTTTTCTTGCTCCCAGCTTCATGCCTCTTTTTAGCAAGCACTTTACGTAAAACTTGCTTAGCTCTTTCTTAAGATCACAGCATAACTGCTTCTTTGGTAGCACCTGGAGCTTTGCCTGTTCCTTTCCTGTGTGCTCCTGTAGCATCTGACCTTTTTCTCACATGTACCGACACCCAGCTGCAGCCAATGCAGCTTCTGCTACTTCTGCATCTAACTTCCAGCCCACCAAGAGACTTCTCCAACATAATCACAGAATAATAATGAACAGCTTTATACATTAAGTCATTTTTAAGGGGTTGTAGCAATATTTTCAACTATCTCTAACCATATATGCATTAACTGTTCCCTCATTCAGCTTAATGAGAAGGTGGCTGTTAGTCTTAGCAGCTGCACCAACGTTTCTTCCCACCTCTAACACAACCATAATAATACCACCTCACCACTTCATTCTTTGCTGAACATTGGTATTTTCCCTTTTTATTTTCTGCTCAACAAAGAACATTTAGAATGCTCCTTTTATATTCATTTTCATAAGTGGAACAATCATTCAAAAATGATAAGTTTTTTTCTTCTCATTTTTTCTTTCTCTGTGAGATTAGCACACACAGAGAAGCTGGAGGCATTTTCTAGGGAGCTAGAAATGGCTTGGCAGGAAATAGATCATCTCTTACATTGAAGACGAGACGCTGGGTATTTCCACAATCTGTCCACCAAATTATTTTTTAAAATTTGGCTGGGAGTAGACTGTCACTCTCTATACAACCAGATTCACAGAGCTACCCAGAGACTCTCTCTAGATCATCATCACTGATTTCCATGCTTGCATACTGAACGCCACGTCGCACATCTCTGCTCTGATAGTCAATGCTTTCACCTCGCAGGTAAGCTTTAACCCCTCATGATCACAGAATTTTTAAATTTAGAAACTTGGACAGTGGCAAAGCAACCGTGTTTGGTGGGAATACATAACCTTGCAAAAAGAAGTTAACCTTGTTTAAAATCATTCAGCCTACATGTGGAAGCTGGCCAAAAATACTGTTAATGAACATTCTTCAATTTCATTGGGACTTTCAAAAAGGTAAAAATGGGGCTACATTATTTATGTTTTATGGGAAGATGTATTTAATGTTTGTAAATCCATTTGGATAGTAACATGGACTTTAATGGATACATCTTCTAACATACATCACAAAAATGGTTACCTACAGCCTATGAAAAATCTAACATTTACTTGTTGATTAGTCTTATTTGCCTGTATATTTATTATTTAGCAAAAAGTTTTTTAAAGGATGCCCTCTATAAAACCTCAATAAAATGTAACTGATTTTCTTAAAAGTGTTAAGTACCAACAGATGTCAGAAGGGTACTGCCTCTTCAAGCTTGGGGAACAACATATGAAATGGCATCTTCAGTCTCCTGGCTTCTCTCAGAAGAGAATGGATGTTTAGTCCTTCTTAATAAAAATAAGGCAGCTTTTGGCATCAGCAATTTTCAGTAGTGTGTTATAAAAGGGAGTGCCCATGCTAATGACATGGTGCTAATATGAAAACGGCTGTTTTAACAACCATGTTAAGTCTCTGAGCCCTGTGAGATATGTATTTTCCATGGCCTCAAAAGTCTCATGAGCTGGCAAATCAGGAATTTAGTAAGTGTTACTTTTTTTTTTTTTGTGATGGCTACTGTCTTTAGAGACATATCAAGCATCTAGATAGAGCCTTACAGTGCTAAAAACAACAGACTAAAGCTTGAATGAAAAGCTGCTCCTCTGTAGGCTTGGCTTCTAAATAAATAAATAAATACATATATACATACATAAAGCCTCTGTAGACAGAGCACCAAACAGAACACACTGCACACCAATGGACTACACTGCCTCCTGGGTGCTCATTAACTGTAATAGAAGAGGAAACTGAAATCTAAATCTCATATAATAGCAAGGAAATACAAGTCACCTTTATTTGGACCTCAGTGGTGTTGATGGGTTTAAAAGGTCAACAAGAGGGCCTATGGGACTGTTATTTATATTATAGTAAAATAAAGAGCACAGATAAGGATCTTTAAATGCTGCATTAAAATATGAAAATTTCAGAGGATTTAAAATTCCTTTCCTTTCTGTTACACAATTTATGTGGCACGTAATTGAGGTGTACCTAATACAAAACGGAAATTACAGACAAAAAACACAACGGTGGGGATTAATAAATACTAAGCTTAATATTCTTGCTTGTTTTGTTGTTGTTGTTGTTTTGTTTTGTGTTGTTGTTTTTTTTAATGATGAAAGAGAATAAACATTACAGAATTCATAGTGGAAATATACAGGAAGACAAAAAAGATGTTTCTATCAGAACTGAAGCCTAGATAGAGAGCTTGGTCAGAAGATGTATAATCTCTGCTGTCATAGCACAAAACTAATGGTGACAAGCAATCTATAGCAGAAAAGAAACACACTGAAATGCATGCTGTAAATATATGTCAAGAAGGATATATATGAATCACAATTTCAAAAAGAGGACCAAATCTCTGCAAAACAGTCCAAATAATTGTTTCTGTGCTAGAAGTGACCCTTTCTACATCTGCTAGCAAATCTGACAGCTCCAGTTGCCAGGATAATATATCTAACATAAGGAAGGATTTTCAGAATCATAGTAATAATCTCTTCACAACTATCAACACCCACAGAATTCACTTTTTGATATCCACGCAGACATACCTTAGGGAAATGGGATTTACTTAAAAATGGAATGGTAACATCTTTAGTTATGACCAATGCCATGCTAAACCATGCTAGGACAAATTAAGAGAACATTGTTAAATGCTTAAAACTAAGGAAATATGACATTTCTTCTGCAATTTGATTAATCCTGGCCACAAGTCCATAATTTAGTTTCTAGTAAAGTAAATACAAACATGTAACTGGTATGCACATTCCTAAAACCTGAACCTAAAAGTTTTGAGACTTCTGCGTCATAATGTGATTTAATATTGATTCTCAGTTTCTTTTCCTGTAAGCTTTTGTTACAGTACTTATGAATGGTAAAATGAGTCATCTTTCCTTCAAAAATATATAGCACATCTTCTTACGTATATTGCTATACTTACATTGCCATAAAACACTAATGTTGTCTTGGTCTTAAAGCATATTTTGAGACGTCAAACAAAATCTTAAAACCTGTGGTATATTTACACTACATCTGTCACTCCCAATATGTCTCAGGACTTAGTTCCAACAGCTCATTACTTACACAAACAAAATGTTACTTACCTCTCTCAGTCAAGCAGTCAGTAGTACTACTCATCACAATAAGGGATTTATCTCCATTTTACAAATTGGTATCAGCATGGAAAAACAGTTGTTTTCAAACAGAAGAGTCACAAAATGAATAGCTTTACATTCTATTTTTATTTTTAAAGCAAATATAATAATGGTACTAGCCTATTTCTTGGGCATTAATAATCGCTTTCAATATTTATATTTTTTTAACATGCCAGGAATTAATGAAAAAAAAAATCAAACAGTGAATTGCCTAAAGTCTGTGAATACTTCACAGTCTTCAATATGACTTGTAATGTCATCCAAATGTACTTCCAGATATAAATAAAGCCAGCTTATTTTCAGCAATACTCCCCTTTAAGACTGTGCCTTTTGTCTTAAGCTTCATAGTGTTCCCAAACAAGAACGTACAGGAAAAAGAAGTGGGAACTTTTCCTCAGTTCCTCCACAGTGCAAAACTTAAGGTGTCTGAGGACTCTAAAAACAAGAACAAAAGCAGCAACAAATCACAGGTTCCACAGCGCATACAGTACCTGAAAAAAGGAAAAGAGAAAAAACAAAACAAAAAAAAAAAAAAAAACCTAATCTTAACTAAATGAACTTTCCAAATGGACTAATCCATTGTCAGGCACGTTAAGAGTTTAAAGGAATACCCTATGACCCGAAGAGAACCAAGAAGATCCCAAAACAAGCACAAAATTTTGCTTGTGGTTAAATATGAAATAGCCTCCCAAGAATCTTCAATATCACAAAGCAAGAAACAAATGAACACAAGCCACTAAAAGAAATTGACACATTTATGCTACTATGATGTAGACCTTATAACAGTTTATCATTGCCAGACTATGTCAAATTTAACTAATATACAAGCATCCTCAAAAATAAGACTTTAAAAAATGTAGACAATGCTTGATCTAATCATACACTTTGTTCTTTTGAAATCTCACAGATATTTTGCTGATCTATCACAATTTCTAAGTGCGTAAGGAACAATTTTAATTCTGTATCTTAAATTCTTTTTTGTAGGAACAGTGCCTATGTAGTCTAGATGGTCACCAAGTTGTTTTTACACCACTGAATAGGATAGTTGAAGATCTGTTCTTGATATCTACCACCATTCTATTAGACTATACTTTTCTGGAAAGGATGACACAGAAAAGACAAACGAAGAAACAGCAATTTAGAGAAACAAGAAGTTCTAAGCTCATATAAAGCCAGGAAAGGCTTGACAGTAGTGCAGTTCTACAGACCAAAATAAACTGAAAACAGAGGTACCAGTGGAGAAGCCAATGAAGATAGGATAATTTCTTCCTTTTTTAGGGAAGTCATAAGTTCTCTCGAGAGAACTGCAAGTTCTTTGATGACTTCCATAGCATTCCACTCATGAGGCCATACACACCTTCCGTTAACATGTCTGTACATGCAGTGTGCTGCTATTGAAAGTATAACTGTAGACAAAAAGCAAAGGTGTGAGTATTCTTTTGCAAGTAAATATATAAAGTGAAATTTAATAAAATACATGAACCCTTTCATAACTTCCATGGAAACAAGCATGGGGCATTCACCTCAAAGAACCTGAAACAAACCATAGTATACAACACATATCCTTTACCATTACACACTATGCTTGTGTTTGCATAGCATTGTGTTTGCAATGTGTTTGCAAACACATTGTGTTTGTGTTATTCTTAAAAAGAATGGCTCATGACAGAACTATACAGAGACTGAATTTCTTTAAAAATAATAATAATGAAAACTTTATCTGTTTAGAGAATCTCTAAATGAAACAGAATTCCAAATCCTTCCTCTGTTTTTAGAGGGTTCAGCTAGCTGAAGATTTAGAGACAGAAGACAGCATGAAAATTATTAAACAGGAAAAAAAATCACAATATTTATAATTGAAGTGGTGTAAGAGTAATATGAATTAGGTCTTCTATGAAATAAAATACTCTGAGGAATGAGTCACAAAACATCAAGCATTCTTTGTGCAGAAAAACCTCTTTATACAAGAATGCCAAATATGAAATGCATAGATATACCCAGAAAGATTAACATGTGAGACCAAATTCAAACCTAACAAAAGAAACATCAATGGGATAAAACCACATGAAAATGAATTTTTGTCACAGTAATCTACAATGGAAAAAGAAGTTGGTGACGTGTACAATGTATTTCTCTGAAACAACACGGCTGCCTTCAGCCACAGGAAGGATGGATGCAGGTACCTTTTTTCTTTCCCAGTGGATCTTTCAGTAAAGAAGCTGATTTATGTCGTGTCTGTTTTCCAGAAACATTTACTAATGCAACAGAGATGGAAAAGGGGTAGCATACTCACATATAGCAAGGTAATTTGATTTCATCCTGCTTTGAATGCCCAATGAGTGCATTCTGTGATTACCTGAACATACATGATAAGAAGAGATGAAGAGGATGAAAGGTCGTTATAAAGCTGATAAGACAGAGATGGACATGGGTAACCGTATGGTATCAGACAAAACAGCATTCACACAAGCAGTTCAGTTGAACTTAAATATCTGAGTTTTGGGACCTTTGTCAGCGATGACCTATCAGCTAGTTGGAATATACAATCATTCTTTCAACAGTATTCAAGAAGAAAATAAGCAAAGCACAAAGAAGAAATTATATCCTCAAGAGAAATATTAAGAATAAACTGTCTTAGAAAGCTAAAATAGTGACCATCAAGCAAAATCTGGACAGCTAATGTACTCAAGGAAGTACTGATGAGGTACACCAAAAACTAGGAAATTGTTCTTAAAAGTCAGGTGCAGATACAATTACATACAATCAGCCTTGAAGTATGATACAGGTGTCAGACTTAAGAATTTAAAAGTAACTCAGATTTTAAAATTTGTACTAAGGTACAAATGTTCAAATAATTCAATGTGCTTCCATTTAGAAACTAAGATAAAAGAATGCAAGCTTGCACAAAGAGTACTTGAGAGTGATTTACAGATCACACACGTTCACAGTGAGCAACTGTCATGAATGAGTTTGCAAAGCATGCAGTAGAAGAGACTACAGAAACTAACATTCTAAATTTAAGTTTTAAAATATGTTTATTGTGATTTAAAGCTAAAGTTATTCATTACTTATCCAACATATTAGCGCAAACAATGTTCTTTCACTTCCTCTGGGGCCTCTTTAATCTTATCTGGATTTATTTTCTGTGTATTTCTTAGCAATCAAAAGTTATAGGCTTGATATCTCTTGAGTTAAAAACATCCCTTGTGTTCCTGCTGTTTCTTTTGTATTTATTCATTTTTTTAGTGAGTCTCTAAAACAAGGATTAAAAAAAAGTCAAATAAGGTTATTTCAATCAGAAGGAATCAGCAATTTGATTTTTTCCAATGTTTTAGGTAAACATTCCTGTTAAAACAGCAATTGATCTAAGTTGCTGTTAATGAGTAGCTGAAAACATTGTTAGGCATTCCTCCAGCAGATGTGCACATTCAGAACTATCGTAATGAAGCTAAAGTTGAAAGTACTTAACTCATCTTTCCTTTTAATAAGTAAAATTATTCATCAAAACCTTCATTTGAATTATAGTCCAAAAGAAACCTAAATATATTCACAATACATTCATAAATAGAACTGCTGAGTTATTTTATGACTAAATTGAGAATGACAATTTGTCAAAGTTGAAGTGTTTTGCAGAAATGTCAGTGATTCAACAAACTTTCATCAGTGTGCTGGCAAAGCACCCACCAGGGCTTGCCTGGTTCCTGGCTAGGACCCAGGCCCTGCAGCTCTGGCCAGCCGTACTACGTGGGGTTTTCTAAGAGCCAGGAAGCTGAAAACACTTGGAACCCTGTGTCACAAGAGTGCTTCCTACGGAAAAGTGCCAAACCCTTGAACTAGAGCTATACTGAAGCTCTCAGAGACTCCAGACTCAATGCTGTGGAGCCAGGAGCCTGGACAGCAGGACGACACCAGCCTCAAAACCAGCACAGCACTTGTACCTCAGCAATGCACAATGCAGCCCTGAGAACCTCAGCTAACCGTGCTGTCAGAGCTTTCAGATTTCAGGCTCCAAAGCTGGCAGCCCTGGCTGTCTGGGGGTGCTTATAACCCAGGCTGCGCAGAAACTGAAATTCACTGGGAAAATTCTTCTTGACTGGAGTAACTTTTTTGAGTTGTGTTTAAAAACTTAAGTCATGTCTATATGTCATGTGTCTGTAGCATAGTCTAAGTATACTAGAGCTAGGTCTAAACTACATAGCTCAGGAATTGCTAACAGTACAGCTATGGAACCACTGGCTGACCCTCCAGTAACTAGCATCTTCCTAGATGAGCTTTACAGCCTGGTGCAAAACCATGAAATACTAACAGGTATTTGACCAGCAAACTGATAAGAAAACCACAAACTGCTTCATCTTGACTGGAACTGTATCTCTCGCTAATTAACTCAGGATGGCTAAACCAAGAATACACCACACTTCCTGGGGAAGATGAAACCTTGAAGTGTAAAGGTAAGGCTATTCTTTTTTGCCATAACAAAATACATATGGAAAAAGCATGGAATTTACAGGCAGGTGTGAGGGGAAATGAGTGGTAGCTGCATTATTCAGTGCAGAGAAAATATATATGATGTGTTAACACATGGTAGAGTGTGAAGAATGCATGCCTGTATGTATAAAATAATATATATATTTACAGTGCTAAGCAATTTGCAGTTTAGGGAGTGGCTATCATAGTATCTGTTGAATCCATACGGAAATCTCTGTTTGCTGTAAAGTTTGGTTAAATTTAAACTACAAATTAATCTGTAAAGATGCTCCTACTCTACCTACTTATTTATGGTAATGGTGAGAGCTGACGGCCTTATCATTATGTTCCATGGGACCAATGTTAGTGCCATAAGTACTTTCTGCTTTCCTAGTAGACCATTTTAAAGGTCTTACTTAGGACTTCAACTCGATCCTTATCAGTAAGACAGAAGACAGGCACAGGGAAGTTCCCGAAAATTTCCATTAACTCATCTTTGGAAAAAGGATGTTGTTGCATAAATATCAAATGGAACTTCCTAATTCTCCCATGCTACTTCCGTACATCTTCCCCAAATCATATATTTGAATTTTTATCACTGCCTTATAGAAATATAAAACTTCACACCTCATTCAGATTGGAAAGTTGGGAACATTATAATACTATCTGGGATTTAAATTTATTTTATTATTATAGGCAGGCAAGGTTTGGGGGATGGTTTTGTTTCATTAAATTGTTTTGTTTGTTTTTCCTCTTTATTATTTCCTGGGACCCAAAAAGACTGACTGCTTGGCAGAAACACTTGGTTCTGGGCACTTACTTTCCCTCATTATCTCTGAAGAAAAAAAATACCTCTTTTGTTCCCCTTACCGCTTCACTAACTTATCCAAATATTCATTTCTCTTTTAAGAAGAAAAAGAGAACTGAAATCATGCAGAAACTATGCCTTATATATTAAGAAAAACATTATCATTCAGGCAAAGTGCTAAGCACTCAGATAATAAAACAGAATAATTCTATTTCTAGGGTTTTCCATTTCATGTTTTTTCATTCTCAGCTTAACTTGAACAATTTAAGGCAGACTTTGTATGATATAAAAGAAACATTTTCTGCACCAAACTTTGGGATTATATTACAAATAATTTATCTGCGTTCAATCATGACATTTTTACACAATATCATTAGCAAAAAATAAAATAAATGGTGACATCTCAGATGGTGTGAACTGGCAAAGTTCTTCTGATTCCAGTGGAGTTCTGCCAATTTCCACATTGGCTGAGACTTTGGACCTTAAACTTTTATTATAAAATTAGAAAGGAATAAATTGCAAATTCTCTCTCCCTGAATAATGCAGCATCAAAGAAACAAAAGTCTTCTATCCAAATAAATTTAAAACCATGTGACATAGTACACTTATTTAACAGTAACTGCACCTGAGGTACATTATTGGCAAGGTATCTGTGTCAGAGGTGAAAAATTTGCATTGTAATAAATGCAATGAGGCTTTTCAGTTTGAGAAATACTTTTGAGAAACCTGATTATATGATTAATTTTTCCTTTCTTTTTGTCCATAATGAAGTGAAAAATCTACACTCCCATGAAACACACATAACTGTTTTCTTTTCTCATCCATGTCCATATGGTACAACAAGCTTGGATCCAAAACATTTTCTCATGAGTGAGGGTAAATGCCTCATCATTATTTTGAGCATATGGTAACATTTTATATTGTTCTCCTATTTATAAATACTTTATTATCATTTAATAAATGGTGTAGAAGATATATTCAGTCTGGTTCATAAATATAGTAGGCATTCTATATATCCCGCTTCAGCAAAAACGTGCAGGTATAACAGTCATTAGAGTAACTAGCAGTAACTACACCTGTCAATTGTTAAAAATCAATTGCATTATACAATCTTAATTCCTTATTAAATATTATAACTGACAATATAGTAATTTTGATTTCCAGTTCAAAAATATCCCAACATAAAGTAAACTCTGTATCTGTCTTCAATGCACGATACTCACAAGAACTCTCCATGAGCTCTGCTCTGCGCTGCTTTCCTCTTTCAGAGCTCAGCACTCCTCACAGTACAGAACCTAGCCCAGGAATAATGAGCCTTGGTGTGGCAAACCTCTAAGTAGCCAAAGGGTACCAAATCAACATGCCAAAGCCTACAATACACTGCAACAATAACAAACAAAAAAAAAAACCCTCTGGTTATCTACTCAGAAACCAGCAAGTCCAAGTTGTTTTTCATTAAAAAGTGGACTAGGAATTTCCTTCTAGGGTTCTTTAGTCAGACCTAAAGAATCCCACAGACCTTTGGGTCTTCTTTTAAGGGCTCTGAGATGATTCAGTATAAACCCTTAAATCAAGTGGAATTTGTTAAATGGCAGTGACAGAAGCATCATATCATAAACCAAAATGATGACAGGGAGAGTGACGGCACACTGCTAATGATTAGGCACTTGCTTTAGCCAGCAAGACTCCTTGGCTTCTGTGCAGTCAATGTGAAGACACTGGTGTGCACCCTGGAGACAACCCGTGACTCTCAGCTGGTGATAATGGGTCCCCAGGGCACATACTTGCACAGGTTAATTAGATGGCTCATATTGGGTTGTGTGAATTTCTCTTCTATATACAAATATGTTTAGAATTTGATTTGAAAAAAAACTTCCTTGGTTTTGTTTTGTGTGTTTGTTTTTTAAGAGATCAGGAGGAAGGCAAGAAAAATGTTTAATGGCAATGGCCTGGGAAAAGCAATTTTGACACTGCAGGCAAAACTGTCAACTCGTCTAAATCAACATACCACTTACTCCTTCACAGAGTTCTGCAAACGCATGAAACCTAAGATTCTGGCTGTATACACTGTTAGGAAAAACTATGGTTAACAGTTACTCTAGGAAAGTAGCTATCTGGAGGAGGAAGCGCCCATAGAGAAGGCAGACACACTGAAGGTAAATTCTAAATTGTTCGTGTTTAAGATTAAATTAGTTCAATATTTTTAGCAGTGAGAACCAGACAGTAGTTTTGGGAGTGCCATTGCATGTGACTTTTCTACATATGTTCAATGTGCATATCCAGCCAAAAGAAAGGCATTTGGCCTCTGGACCTCATACACTGCCATTCTGCATCTATTCCTAAACTGAAAAGGCTCAAAGGAAAAATTTCTTATGGGCTCAATCCTACCCACACTAAAGCATCAGAAACAGAAAATAAGCAAACTATGCTCATTTAGGTATGCATCCATATCTTTATTTTTGAATACCTTGTTTAAGTAGTGTACCTAACAGTGCAAAGACACAACGTTCCTGTACAGGATGCCAAAGCAAACTTCATAAGAGCAGGAAAATCCCAGTAAGTAAAATGTCTTAGCCAGGTATTATTAGTTAACACAATGGAATTGCTCATCCTCTCCCCAAAACCTCACCCATCCCGCACAATAATGCAATGGCACAGGGTCAAATTAAGTAACCCAGAAAGCTATTTTCCACCTCCAACAACCTTCTTTTCTTTTTTTTCCTTTTTTTTCTTCTTTTCTTTTTAAGCTAAATTCTTGCCTTTTGGAAGTGTATTTCCATTCCTAACATAACACAATTTCTGGAGCAACAGAAACATGGGCAATCATCTCTAATCAGAAGGAAAATAATAATGATAATAATAAAGGCTGTTTGAAAAACTATTTAAAAACAAATAAAACAAAACCAGTTAATTTTTCCAAAGGCCCACAGCAATTTCAGGGTAGCTGCTGTCAAAAAGAGTCAGACAGGCTGTCAGAAAGTAAATGTACCTTCTGGCTGTGAAGAATGCTTGTCCCTAAGGAAGCCATGATTCAAAAATTATTTAAATCTGAGACAGAACTCCTTTTTTTGTAGATGTTTTTTTATTTGTTTGCTTGGTTTTGTTTTTTATCTTTCATTAGAACAGCAATGTATCATCACATCATAACTGTGTAAGTCCTTAGTGGTAATAACTCGTATTACTGAATCTCAGAAGCAAAAAGCTCCAGGTATCAAGGCAAGTTTTATAGGGTGGATTTCTCAAGGGTTTAGTTCAGTGGTTTGGTATCTGCAAGCCAGAGCTATTTAGGTTTACACTCAGTGTCTGACATGTTGAAGATTTTATTGCATTCAGAAACTGGCAGAACACATACTGAGAAAAATGTGTAAGAGGCAAGTAGAAAGTGTGTTGTCAGATTCTTAGTTCATTTAAGGTTACAAGAACAGTACTTACACATCTCTGTCAAGTATGCAGAATTCTTAACTTTCAGTTCAATCTAGTGTTAGTGATGTTCAGGCTAGTGATAGTGATAAACAAATATAAAAGGTTCTAAATTTTTTTTTCTTTTTAAATATGGATTTTTTTTATCCTGTTTGTTTTAAATCTTCATTTCTAGTTAGAGTTCATTTCAGTTATTTACATAAATTCTAAATATATACAATAACATTATTATATTTGGGTAATTATGTTAACAGCATTAGAGCTGGAAAGGGAAAGAAGGGGAAATTGTTGTAAACTATTTTCTTAAACTATAAACTATTACCGTTATTACTAAGTTATTACCTAAACCTTTTGATTTTTGAAAAAATAGAAAATAAATAAAAAATAAAAAATCCAGCATTCTGGCAAAAGACAAGTTCCCCTTTGGTTCTGTGGGAAATTCTTTTTCTTATAAGCAGGCCAAAATATACCACAGAAATATTGCCCCTTTTTGGTACAGAATTCCGGCAACACATAGCTCACTTCTTGGCCAGAAACTGGAAATGCAAAAGAGCATGAAAATGAAAAGTAATGAGGGTGGAGAGGAAGGAAACATTCCAAACTTGTCAAGCCTAAAGAAATGTTAAGTTTGGGTCCAGTTCAAGTTTTGGGTGAAGACTTAACTCATTTTTTATTTTCTTCAAAATGCCTCAGCACCCTCAGGGAGTATTCTCTTCCTAGAGAGCTCTTAGAAAAGCATATTTTTTCACTGACAAAAGGATCAGCAAATGGACCCTGATGCCAAAAGTTTGAAGTTAAACCAGTTACTGTGGCAAGTTTCACTTGCATGTTTGTTCCTTTAAAAAAATTTTTTCCTTTGAAAGGATTTTAAGAGATTATGTGGAACTTGTGTATTTAGTGACTCTTCATATTGCCAAATGAGACAAAGACAGTTGTCTATTATATTACATGCAATGAAGCAAAAATGACGTCTGTATGCTTTAGTTTCAAAGTCTCTTATAAACTGGAGTTGTTCCTTTAAAATATATTTTCTAAAGACATTTACAGCTAGAAATGTGCTGCTGATCCAAAACATCAAGAAAAGGAACAGAGGAAGAGGGAGGATCTCTGAATAATTTAAAGCAGCCTCCTCATTCAAAAGTCATTCTCTTTTAATCTCTTACACTTTGTAGCCAGAGACTTTATGCTGGGCTCTGGCAGAAAGTCAGGAAACAATATATCTGCAGCTTTAGAGCAGGATGAAAAGAAACAACAAAATGTACAGGAGACCCACTGCAAATTCTACTTCTACACAAAGTTTGTTTTGCAGGTATTTGCTTCCACAGATAGAGTACACTGCTTGAGGACAGAACCTCTGCCCATCACCTGCCCTCTACCCACAAAAGACACGAGATGAGCATGCACTCACATGTATGTCCATGAGTATACACAATTCACTCTGTTAGAACAGATGTTTTTTATTAAGCGTTGATATTTATGTTACTTTTGATGAGAACTCACTATCAGAAAACTGAATGAAAAAAAGTAATCTGTATCACTAACAAAGACAACAATTAATAAACAATTGAGCCCAGCCAAAGTTCACTTACCTAGAGTTTATGAAAGAAGACTTTAACAACTGTAATACTTCCTTTTTTGCCATAACCACTTTTAAAACAACAATTAATAAACAACTGAGCCCGGCCAAAGTTCCCCTATCTAGAGTTTCTGAAAAAGACTTTACTAACAAACTGTAATACTTCCTTTTTTTGCCATAATCACTTTTCAAAAGACCAGACAGGCCTATTTTAAAGGCTCTCTTAGTGTATTAGATAAGGGAATAGGGATCATCTGTCTTGAAGGAATACCTTACAAAGATACAAAGACTTTACAAATAGAGGCCACCTGTCTTGAAGGAATACTTTACAAATACGCAAAGACTTTACAAAATCAGATAACCTAGAGAAGAAAGGCCTCCTAGACATCATCTACTCAGCAGCTGACTACATCTACAATTAGAAGAGCTCTAAATCACCAACTTTTCCAGCCTTTAATGCAAGCCACAGCTTTTTGGTCAACCATCTATCTTTTCTATACCTTGAAAAGTATTCTCAAACTTTTGCATACTGTTTACTGTTCCAAAAAACTTTTTTTTTGCTCCCCTCCTTCCTCCTCTATTTACAAAACTGTCTGCTCTTCTTCCACAATACCTTTAAATGAAATGTATATGAAGAGAAGCAGTATTAAAAACATCTTTTTCATTTGAATTAGCATTTAGAATATAGCAATATCCTATCAACATAAAGCTTCTGAGAGACCACCAACAAACATAGTGTGAGAGTCACTAACAACTTCAGTAATTGTTTTGGTGTTCTATTCCACTACAGAAGTGATCAGAGAATTGTTTCCTGGAGAAACTGTGCCTTTATTCTTACAAATGCTTACAAAGGATTCGCTTGAATGTAGAGAAAAGACCATTTTCAGTTTTTCAGGGAAAATATTTGCAAGTGTTTTCCTAAGATGAGGAAAGAAAGGATGTGATGTGGTATCTGAGAATATGATAATATTTCAACTGACTCTAACAATACCATTCAACAAATCTTTACATCAAATATTTACCTTTCAAAGATTTTTTCTTGCTTTTGTATATTAAAACTATCAAATACCTGTTTTCTTCTTATCTTTGCTATAATGCATATTAATTAGAGATTCCAAACAAAACTACTCAGGGTGGAATGTGTGCTTTCCTTTTACTTTGTCATTAGGTTGAAAAATCTTTTCTTTACTTTGACAGTGTTCCCTTTCCTCTATTAAGCTGTTTGAATCTGTTTCCTCTGCTAAACCGTTGACACAGTTTACCCATGCCTACATAATTTTTTCATTGAAGTGTTTAACATTAATTGTTACTGTACTTTTAAGCCAAATAGAATTTTTATGAGTTGGCTTTACTTCTTGTTCAATGGTCATGTGATAGCAAATACCATGCAGTATTGAACTATTTGCCTAATTATTACATCTGGTTTACTGTATCCCACACACCTAGCATGTTTTAACTGAAGGGCAACAAAGATCTCTAGTTTATCATTGACACTCAAACTGGAACATAATGATATTATTGGGTTCTGAAGAGAGTCCTTCCTAAATCTCAGCATATGCCTTTATGTTAAAACAATTAACTACGTCTGGATACAAAGAGCAGATCAGAACATCTCTCTGCAGACTGTGCAAGGAAACTCATTCAGTGGACAGAATATTTCATAAAAGAAGATGACCTTGAAAACAATTTCTGGTTTAAAAGCAAACAAACAAAGAAACAAAAACAGGTGTTTGAAATGAATTGTATGAAATGCATTACATTATACCAGCAAAGCATTTAAGAAAAAACAAGGGGACTACATCCAAAGGCACTGGAGGGAAATACTATGAGATAAGACTTTTCATATTTAATAGTTTTGCTAAATCTAAACATGCAACTGAGGGTCTATGGTTTACTGAGAGCATCAGAAGGTATGGGTCAATGCAAGATTATTTCCTGTGCCTTTAAGCAATATTTAACTAATCTCAGAAGTGGCATATAATTCAACACTAGTTTTAGAGGTGGGCAAAACAGTAGAACCATATATCATTTTTTCTGCCTCTAGTATTTGTAAATAGGATCAGTAACTCTTATTTACTTGTGGGAAAAACTTTCATTTAAAGTATGTAAGGAAGGCAAATGTTAACACTACTTTTCAAATATGGAATCAATCTGGGAGGGAAAAAATAGTTTTTTAAATATTTTGCAACCTCTTTCTTATCTGCCTTTTTTTTTTTCCAATTCATGAAATTCTAGGTTTCTTTTCATGACCACTCAGAACATTTTATTGATTAAAAAAAAAAAAAAAAGAGAGAGAGAGAGAGAGAGAGAATGTTAAAAAAAGAAAAAGAACATTTCTTACAACAATCTTTTCTGTCCGTAATTCAACTACTACACTATTTCTGAAACTCATTGTTATGGAATTACTACCATACCCATGCACTTTTTTAAATGGAGAGAGTGACTAGTTAGGCCAAATCCATGAACAAACAGGAACAAGAATGACTAAACCATTTTTAACTCATAACTCTTAATTTTAGTTTAAAATAAAATCAGCCCTTCTTGATTTATTTTAAGTCCTTTTTTATATCTGGCAAAATAAAAAATAAATAAAATAAATATAAAATATAAGATATAAAATAAATATAAAATATAAGATGTAAGAGTAACCTAAGTGATCCAAAGCCACAAAAGCTGTCCTTTGCAATCATCTGTGCTATTATGCAAGTTTGTACGAGATGCAATTTTCAGTCACAAATCAATTGTTGTATCAAAATTTTAAAAAAATCACTACTAAAGTGACTCTCTGAGTGCAAAGCCAAACAAACATGATAATGACAAAAATACAGGGGGGAAAAAGCAAACTTAAATTCAGTATATTGTGAAAAACATTACGTAGAACACAACAATATGCCTCCATGAAGTTCTCAGTTGCTTCATTTAAATCTAATATAAACCTGAAATTTATTACCAATCATTGCTGTCAGTGGAACATTTTGGGAAGGGAAACCAATAGCAAGGACAACAATATAGGTGTCAAATATTCTAAGTATCTTGCTATCGCTAGCTTCATCTAATATTTTATATTAACTTGATGATACTGATCAATAACAAAAATTATTCAAGGAGCACTCTAACTAGCAAGCTAGTACACTTTTTGATATTTTTTGACATTTCAACAGGTATGTGAAAATATGGAATGACATACCGTATTTTTACTTGAAGAATAGTTTTAACGTTGGATTTTTGTATGGCAAATATGATAAAAAGTTTAATATATTGAAGTTTTAATAACAAAGTAACTGCAGAGAAAACAGAACCTGGGCTACAAATCATGAATGGCCATCAAGTATTATGCAATGCCAAAAAAAAAAAGAGGGGGGGCGGGGGGCATCATATGGGTAGGCAGTAATGATGGAAGAGAGGTAGATGGAACTATAAATTCCAGCTGAAGTTTTCAAGTAACAAATTACCTTTCAAGCTGCTTGTGGCAAGGAGACATCCTGATCTGAAGGGTAGTTTTCCCAGGGCAAGGCTCATGCATAATTGAGTATTGGAGGACTATATTTTCACTATTCTCTGAAGAAAAAAAAAGGAATTTGAGCATGCAAAAAAATGTTGGCGGGGGGGGGGGGGGGGGGGGGGGAAGGAGAAGGCTGGGTGGCACTTAAATTCTAAACCCACTAAAAGACTATGGACACTTTAAAGAGGTTTCACATCGGGCACATACTTCCCAAAGCCATTTCAAATACTAGAATGGTGCATAATAGGGCACGCAATTAGGAAACTGTAACTAAAGCAGTTGTTATAGATTTACACAAGGAGTTAGCACAGCAAGGAATATGCTCTACTACACAAGCTCTTAGGCTTTACAGGTCAATAACACAATACAGTCTAATAGCTCCTTCACTCTAAAACTTGACACTTGAACAGACAACTCCACATCTTATTAATCTGAAAGCATACAATTGGCTTTTCAAACCCCATCTGTTTTGTCAAATCTAGCTAGACACTTTTTTAAATAGAAGAACTTTTAAATTGTAAAGACATCCACTGAATTTCACAAGATTTGTGTACCAAAAATTTAGCATTATTATTTATCAATTTTGAATTTCTATTTATATCAGTATGATCTTCTATGTTTGATCTATATTTTAAAAATGAAATAAGGCTTGACTCCAATAACAGTAGAAAAATTGTCTTATAATGCAAAAATATCCATCTCACACTGGCAGGCCACTGGTTAAACAACAATATTGGGTAGTCACAAACTTAAGAGCTTAAAAAATAAAAATATATTAAAAAAACAATCCCCCCTCAAAAAAAAAAACACCAACAACAAAACTATCGGACATGTGAACTATTAAAGGGATTCTTTTTTACTTTATTTTTATTTCATTCTGAAAATTCACAAGTACTAAGAAAGTCAAAATCTATATTCAGAAGAAATTTATTTCCAAATTGTATACATTGTTTGCAAAGATTCCCTTTGTTAAATTTACAAGTATTTTCTCCAGCCACTGGTAAAATCCCTGAAAATACTCAAGGGATTTCCAATGGAAATGCTACCAGATCCCCAAATGTTGATGTTACTACATCTGCAATGACAAGCCCAAAGCAAAGTATTTTCTCCAATATATTTGTTTTCTACCATTATTACTTTTCAATAAACAGATATAGTACAATAAACACTAAAGTATGTATTATTAATGGTGTTATAAACATCTACTTGCAAAATGTCTTAGTATATTCTTTGGAATCCAAGGCCTCTCACTCTAGGAATATGAAATGAACTGTAATGAATAGAACTGGCATGGAGACAGAAATTCCCCGTCATCCAGAGAAGTAGATCCATATACAGTTGACCAAATAAACACAGGAGCATAAAAAGTGTTTGGTCTTGTGTCCTCCCCTGGAAATACTGTCCATCTATCCTGATAGCCAGGAAGCAGGTCAGAACATACTGTGAGGTCACCATGAGGTCTCTTTGGAGATAACTCTCCTCCCTCCCAAGACAGGCTGCTATCTCCAAACAGTCTCACTATTGCCAGATACACTGTAAGACAACTGGTGAAGTTTAACTAAATTTAATCTTCATGTATATTTGAGACTGTGATCCATCAGCAGGATGTCATCACTGCCAGTCCATTAGTGCATCAGCTGGCACTAGCAGGAAGGCTCTAAGGGTTACTCAGAAAAGAAGTGATAATAGTGAATTCACTCCACTTCACAGTGTTAAGTAACTGCATGTGATGCACAGCAAAGGAGAATGGGATCCAGGACCTGAAAGCCATAGAATAAACTACCAGGAGGGACGCCTAGTTATCTAGTTTCTATTACACCAGTTTGAGCTGTATTATTATAATAGGCTATTCAATTTTGTCCAGTCACTTTTATATTGAGCAGAATAATTTATATTTAGCTAGAGCACATTTTTGCAAAAAAAGCATTTGATCATGATTTAAATACAGAGATATCACTCCACTTAGTAAGCTTTTTTGTGGTCTATCATGTTCCTTAGTATAGTAAGCACTATTTAACATTTGTCTCACTTCAGCCTCCAGTCCTTCATTCT
Source organism: Anser anser (assembly GCF_964211835.1). Lineage (NCBI taxonomy): Eukaryota > Metazoa > Chordata > Aves > Anseriformes > Anatidae > Anser > Anser anser. The sequence goes on along the minus strand of NC_139728.1, from coordinate 17,984,844 downwards.
CGCTTTAGCTTTATAATGTTATACTTTCTTCTGCACTGTCAGCCACTTCTAAATCCCCCCTTTTTCTTAAAATTATCCAAATTAGGCTTTCTACGGTTCTTACCCTGGGCATTTTCTTCACTGCTAGTATAATCTTGGTAGTTCTGTTCTCATCTTCTACTTCTCAATATTTTTTAAATAAGTAATATTAAAACTGTATCCAGGACTCTACTAATGCCACCTTGCAGATAATATATGAACCTCTCTATATCTGGCTTGTAGTTCCATGGACAACACTAGGCTCTTTACCTCAGTACTGATCTAGGAACTCACAGTCAGATGCTCGTTCACAGCAACAACCTCCTCCACCAGAAGCCCCAGTTTTCAGACCAGAGTTCTCCATTCCCTCGCCTTGTTCCTAACTAGAAAATGCATCACTTGGTTGAATTCCTGCACATTTTGTTTTAGAGGACTACAACAGCAAATGATATAGATGACTTCAGAGGATTGCCTTGTTGTCGTACATATTTCCCAGTTTGTTGGTCTTTTTGCCATCATGTATTTCACTAGCATTTACAGTACTGAGATGCAGATTTGACTTGTGATTTTGTCAGTTATTCTACCACTGGCAGAATGTCCAAATAATTTTATATATACTAGCCTGTTTTTGCTAGTTTTAACTTAGTAAAGTCATATGGAATTAGAAAGATTGGAGATAAAGTACTAGGAAGCTGTGAGCTCTCATTTTGACTCAATTACCAGGTGAGGAACACAACCACCTATTGTTTTTCTGATTCTGTGCACAGTCATATTAATAAAATTGTTTAATTTGGTGGTCTGCAAGGCCCTTCTTTCAGTATCTGTTATACATTGCTCATTTTGACAGTATATTTATTTCACATTTGCTTCTGAGTACATAATAATCACCTCCTTCTCTAAGTTCCGCTTTTATAAATAAGCAGAAAAAGAAGTTTTGCTTGACTGAAACAGAATTTTTCTTCAGCAAAGTTCTTTCAGCACTTAGGAGAAAAATAGCAACATTTCTCTATATGCCCTGAGTTTCTGTTACAAGCAGATACTTTGCTTATTTAAATGTAACATTTGAAAGACAACATGCAACTAATAAACCTGTAAAAATAACGTAATTGTGAAATTCCTTTCTGGGGTAATTAGGGTAGAATTAAAAGAAAAAATGGGTGATGTCAATCTCCCCTAGGGCCACTGTCATGCTATAACTCTTGTGTCTCATTTAAATAAAGAGTAAATAATGCAGTACAGAAATCTGCACTATTTAGATTTATGCTCAATGTATGTTAACACAAAAATTCCTATATTGCTCAATGGATAGAAATAGCACACACCAACTCTGCTGTTTCACAAGAGTAAGTCAGTCTGTGTATGGGCTCTCAATGGGTCAGTCACCATCCCTACCTTTCCCTGCCCCTTTTCTTGTATAAGCCCCACTGCATATAGCTATTACGTCAGTGAAATTTGCTGAAAAAGTTTTTCCTTATTTTTGGCACAATTATTTCTCTGATGGATCCATGGCTTGTGATCTAGTCCACTCAGCAATAACACAACCAGTACAGCAAATGCGGGGGAGCAGTAGCAGCACCTAGCTCAGGAAATGAGGGATCACCTTTTGGCAGTGCAGTCTCAAGTCAATGCGTAAACTACAGCTTACTGTGATGTTACATTTGTAAGGAAGTAAAAAATGATCCATTTTTTAAAGGGAATAGCAAAGCTATCTCCTGCATAACAAAAATGCAGGTGAGTTTAAAGAAAAAAGATTAATTTTCTTTAAACCTGCTTGTGGACTCCCAATGAAAGAGGCTATAAAATTTCATATGTTCCACCACAAAGAATTTCCTCCAAGCAGTGCGCTCTAGAAGTACAATATGAAGAAAGATGTACTCACTTTACAAACTAAACAACATAATCCACCTTCGAACAACACTGTCCCCGTCTCCATGGACACCACTCTGCACAGTGCCATCCCACATGACAGCCAGCCTGAAGTACCTACAAGAACAAAGGCAATAGTGACTTCTAACCTCAATGCATTATCAAAACCATATACCCTACCTTCATCCAAGGCATCACCTTCAGCTGCCTGTGTTTCCTCTAAATCTTATAAACAAATTTATGCATCAAAACTCCATTCTACTCATGACTCTGGCAAGAAAAATACCTAGGTGCTTGCACCATATAACCTCTCCCTCATATAACCAAAGATAATAATAATACCATTAACATTGGGACAAAAAATGAAGGCTCCACTCATCTGTATCATAAATTCATAGCTGGTGTCCAGTACCCTCCATCAAAATCACTTATGGCTACTTTAACATCAACAGCATCATCTAACAAAAAAAAAAAAATAAGTAAAAAAGTATGCTGGTTTAGTTGGGATAGAGTTAATTTTATTCATTGTAGCTCATGGTACTATGTAAAGGGACTAGAAATCTAGATTTATGAGGAGCAACTGAGGGAATTGGGGTTGTTTAGTCTAGAGAAGAAGAGGATAAGGGGAGACATCATTGCACTCTACTACTACCTGAAAGGTTGCAGCAAGGAGAGTGTTGGTCACTTTTCTCAGGTGGCAAGTGATAGGGCACAAGGAAACAGCCTCAAGATTGGACATTAGGAAGAATTTCTCCACAGAAAGGTTGGTTGAGCATTGGAATGGACTGCCCAGGGAAGAGGTGGAGTCCCTATTCCTAGAGGTATTTCAGAGATGCATGGACAAGGCACTGAGGGAAATGGTTTAGTGATGAGGTCAGGTTAATGATTGGTCTTAACAATCTCGAAGCTTTCTTCGAACATTAATGATTCTGTGTGTCTATGATTTTGGTTTTGGAACAAAAATAGTGCTGATAACCCACCAAGATTTTAATTGTTGCTACGGAGTTCTTACACAGATAAAGGACTTATCTGCTTCTGGTGCTGCCAGCAAAGAGGCTGCGGGTGCACAAGGAGCTGGGAGGCAGGACAGCTGACCCAAGCGGACCAAAGGGATGTCCCATACCATGTGGCGTATGCTCAGCAATAAAACCAGGGGGAGATGGCCAGGGGCCTGCCATCACTCAGGGACTGGCTAGGCATCAGTCACTGATGAGTAATTGTGTTTTGCATCACTTGTTTTGTTTTTTCCTTTGGTTATGGTTTGTTTGTTTGCTTGTTTTTCTTTTTTATTAAAACATCCTTATCTCAACCCATGAGTTTCCTAACTTTTGCCCTTCCAATTCTCTTCCAACCCACCCAGATGGGAGTGGGAGAAGTGAGCAGCTGTGTGGTGCTTAGCTGCCTACTGGGGTTAAATCACAACAAAAGGATATAATGCCTACCTAGTATACAGAAAATCATAGCCTAATTTATTCATCTTTTTAAACATGAAGGGAGCAAAGAAACCCATGATACATAAGCAAGTACTCAGAAAACACATTTTCTCTGAAGAAAATAACAGTCACATCACCTTTGCCAACCCAAAGATGACATATGACCTTTCTACACTAAAACTATTCTTGACTGACCAAAACACCCGGTTGTCACAAAATATCCCAAAATTTAGACAGAAAATCATGAAATAAGCTAAAACTGCATAAAGATCACACTTTGAAAACAATTTTCCTCAAACTCTACCACCCTCTAAACAGTAACTTGCCAAACTCAGCATCAGAAATGAAGGAACAAACAGATTTGGGAACAAAAGCAGAGAATTAATAAATGTGTGTTGTGAAAAATTGGGATCTTTGCAAGCCAGTGAGGAAGCATAAACGTGCAAGTAAATTCTAGCACAGTGTATTGGTACCTGTGAACCTTAACTGGTCTAGCATCTCTGAGCAAAAATTAATTTATTGTCATATTTAATGCTAACAGCGAAAGTGAGAATTACCTTAAAAAATGGTAAACACACTGGTGCCAAGACAAACCAGCTTAAGCATTCCAGATCTTGCTGTAAAATTCCTAACTTGGAAATGCAGCACGAAACTGTCTCTAATGCAATCAAAACATTTCAGACAATCTTGTCACGCTGTCGACATGTGCAAACCGTATCTTGCTTAAGTTTACGTGGCTAATTTCATTAATGCTTTTTGTATGCATGTAAAAGCCTACTGTTCTTGTACAGTATTAGTCTAAAATGCCACATATAGAGTAAGCAACATAAAGATCACAGCACAAGTTGTGTCATTGCTAAGACAAACAGTGGTAGGATGGTAGAAATGTAAGAAATACCTACATATTTTTAACTGGCAGCATTATTAACCACAGTGGGTTGGGTCAGCATTACAACAAATCAACATAGCTAAAGGGTTGATTAACCTCCTCTTAGATATCAAATGCTAATCATGCCAGATCCTTTTTCGAAGCAGAGAATTCAGTAAAACATGATTTTCCTCATTACAATGTTCACCTTTATCCACGAATGAACTTCTGTCAGGCTTTTGACTCTTGATGTTTTAGATAGTTGTCTTCATTAAATTTACTTATGTTTCATCAAATATCTCCCTCAGATGTTTTAAAGGACTACAGGAAAGCACTGCTAAAGAAATGTTCTGAGGATAATGTAGTTAATTTCTGGAAGTCACTGAATGTGAAAATTACAATTTATGAATATTAGATAGCATGAAATAATACCCAGGAAGCTAGATATTGACCATACAATTCTTCTATGACTATGCAGATAAGACTGCAAAGAACTTGATGATATTACTGGCCTTGCTGACATGGAAATTGAAAACAGCTAAGAATGAGTGCAGTGTGGCAATTTACAACTGAATTATCAATATCAAAATTACTCACATCTTTGCTGTACTAAAAGAAAAGCAGAAAGGAGAAAGCAAAGATATAACAAAAATGTTGGAAAAGGTTTTTACAGAGCTCAACAGTTAGTGCAGATATGGTTCTGCGATACTTCTGGCATGCAAGTACTTTCTTCAACAGCAGTAGGTGGCATTCGCAAGTTTGTATGGTATGTAACAAGATCTGGTGTAAAATTTGCCCAAGCTGTTATCAGAAAAACAGAAAGATTTTTTTCCTTTGAAAAACATCTTCAGATATGTACTATCCAGAAAAGCATTGTTATTCATCACTTAGACTAAGAGGCCATGAGATGATGTACATTCTATAAGATTTGCATTACAGAAACTATGTAGTTCAGTTCAAATGCATATTTTTTCATGGCCCTGTAGGTCAATTATTTACTTGCAAATACCATGCGGATGTATAAGTACTGACGAATAACCTTCCATTTATATGTGCAAATTGAAAAAATCTTATAGATATTATAAAAACGTTAATAACTTAATATTTTCAGGGAAGAAGATAATATTTCTTCAGCTCCTGTTTTGTGCATAAGACAACTTTTTCCACACTGTTAAGAATCCACAGCTTTTTCAGATGATTAATATGAAGACAGAACACAAATCACGTTATGATTATAGTACACTGTTGTATGAAAACACATATGTAGGATTTGATTATGACTCTGAGATGTCCTATTTCTCTACACAAAGCATCTGAATCACTTTCAACATTTTTGAAAATGAGAGTTATTCACAAAAAGACAAATTTGTCATAGCAGTAAGAGGAAAGTATTATTTTGATGTTAATTAGCAGAAAGTCATGCTGATTTATTATATTAAGGTTACCAAAAAATCCAGTTATTGAGATCCAACTCATCAATATGTGGTGGTATAGCCAACACAAAATGGCCTTTATGTGCTGTCTTACACATGCATCTTTCCCAGAAGTCATAGCCTGTAAAGCCTCTAAATCCTCCTGTGAAGCCAGAAGATGTAGGTTTCAACATACGCTTAGATCAATGTGCCTACAACGTTCCCTCATTAAAGTTACTCCCAGACAGCTCAAGACTCCTTGGAAAGTTTCAAGTGAAAAGTGTCATACAAGTGAAAAGAACTATCATCATTCTAAGTAAAATCTAATCACTGACAGAACTTAAATGACCATTCTTGTCCTGAGCAACATATAAACACGTGAACTAAAAGAAAACTCAAGTTACTTGCATCTAATTGCAGCATTTTATTGAAACTTTTATCATCTGGAATCCATATGGGTCACACTGTCTTAATAAACAACAACACATTTTATTTTGGTTTACTGAAAATTAACAGGGCATTTGGGAAAATACTATTATTGTAAAAGCCTGTTTCACATTTGTTTGGCAATACTAGGGCTATATAAGTGGAAAACAAGAGAACCATTTTTTTCCCTCTGTTGTTGATATTAGGAGAAAACAATGCAGCTGGTAACATTAATGATACCCTATATCCTCAACAAAGATGAAAGAGGTCAAACAAAGTTGTAATGGGCTTAACCATATGAAACAGCCATACTGGATTGATTAGCTTAGTATCCAGACACAGTAAACCCATTTTTTTCAAACAATATTCCATGCTACAGTCTAGTAGGTCTGCAATGTCTCAAGGCTTTGTACGAGACAGTTTTCTTAATATAGTGAGCCCTACAGCAAAATGCAATGAAGGGCCATTTCTGTTTCAGCCTGCCAGGCTTGGGGGAAAACAGGGAGTGGTGAGAGCAGACTGAATATGCAGCTTCTATCACAGTACTATACTGGCTACTCTGTTGCGAGAGTACTGATAGCACTCTTATACTACAGTCCTGTTTTCAGAAGTTTACAATTAAAACTCTATTACAAAAATGTCTTCTTGGCAAAAAAAAATGTAGCAAACAAGCTCATTCCAAAAGGGATTTATATTTTAATTAGAGAAAAATCAGTTCAGCTGTCTTGTTGGAGAGTCAGAAGGTTTGGCTAAGAAGACAAACAAAAACAGATTTTTGGTGGTTTCTGTAGTTCTTTTGTTCTTCTTGAGGAATCAGTACCATGTCAATGTAATAACCATAGTGTAATAAGATCCATACCAAGAAATGAGGATTTCATTTGACAACTGATCAACAATGCCTTTAAACATAGTTAAGATTATTTCTCCATAACCCTGTAATCCAGACCCCTGTCTGTGATTATTTGCATTTAACAACAACAACAACCAAAATCTATCATTCTGGAACTTAGATTTTCAGTTTTCTTGACCATTTTAAGATGCTCATGGCCTTGCTGTTCTCACTGGTCATTACTTAGTACTGCAGATGCTAGAAGGCACAAAAACTCAGTCAAGATTTCCTTTAAAATCACAGAATTTTTTAACACAGGGCCACTACAGTACAGTGGATTCCATAACCAACCAATTAACTTGAGGATGATTTTTAAAAGAGTGATATTCAATATACTGCAATCCAGAAGGACAATGCCAGGATTTTTCCTTATACTATACAATCAGCTCTGTTCTTGAGACCCTTCCCCTTATCCTGTAAGAGAAATTCGCATAGGTAACTACACTGATGTCAACAGGGCTGGTATTAAGATTAAAAAGTATTTTGTATGCTTCAGGAAACCATTTGCTGGAACTCAAGACAAAAGTAGGACATGAAAAATATAGGTAGCTAAATGTTCACTTCTTTTACCCTTTTTTACCATGATCCATCCCATGTCTATAGAATAACTTGTGGGGCATGTGCCTACATTCCTACCCATTTAAAGACCCTCTTTTGAGACTATTAAGAATAGAATGAACTCATCTGAGAAACATACTGGCATTCACCTGGCCACAGTGAATACGCTCCACGACCTCTTCAAAAGGCCCAATGATCAGAAAGGCATGTATTATTCCATGGTACCCTAAGAAAACCAGACTTTTCCAATGGAAACTTTTCAGTAGCTATAAATTTCCACTATTCTTGCTTTAAATATTTATTTAATGCAGTTCTGTACTAGATCAATTTGGTTTGGCAAAGAACTAACTTTTCTTCCAGGTAACATAACACGCATATTAGAAGTAAAGGTATTGAAAGTGAGGAGAAAAGAAATTTTCCTCCGCCACAAAAGCAAAATGAGTAAAGATTCCTTTTAATAAAGGAATCAAAGAAATCACATCTACTTTAATTAATATTTAATCAATAACAAAATACAGCATCTCAGAAGTCAAAGTATCAGTGACTTTGAGTTCTACGTCTATCGCTCTTCCATTTGAGAAAAAGAGGGCTGATACGGGTTTTAATCCTCTATAACACAGAGGAAAGTGAAACACAAGAAAAAAAAATACCCTTGTAGCCCAGTGTTTAGGAAAAGCTTCATCTTATATTCCCTTTATTTACAAAATCGCTAAATATATTCATAGGAAAAGCTGACAAATTAAAATGTTCAGAAATGAATGTTGATTAAGAAGTTTTAAGCTGGAGTTTTTTCTTGTAATCTTTTTGTCATTTGTGCAATATGTGATCAAAGACATTTCTCTTTCCCATTCCTCAAACGTTAAGTAAATATGTGGGCTTAAAAGAGAAATACATATAATTCATAGCAGGAAAGAAAGTTCTACTTGCTACATCATATAATTAAGGCTGAAGTATTAGAGGTGGTATTGAGGGGTACAGAGTCCCATTTTCTAAACAAAGAAATGATTACTTTTTTCCAAAGACTTGAAAAAATTCCCCAAACCATTCCTCTCTGTGCATCCATATGTGCCAACTTCTCATCTCATTCATTAATTTTATTGGCCAGCATGTCTCCCATCTGCTTAAGAATAAGCAGAGGGGAACAAATTAATCCACTTGCTCTACACGGGTGCTGCTCTGCCTGAAGCCCACCTGAGCAGTGCCACCACAACAGTCCAGTGTTCAGCAGGGACTGAGGAGAGTCCAAACACACCACCCACTGCTGTGCTTCTCCATTCAGCCACCCTCAGTACCCAGGCCCCAGAGGCACTTATAAGCCTTAAGAGCCCTGACCAGCCCCTGCCCTGCCCATGGATCCTGGCCCCATTTTGGCCCAGCCCCGGGACTTACATCGCTACCCCCACAACACCTCAGCAGTGCCACTGCCTGATCACAGACCCCACTGACCCTGACCCATGAACCTACCTGAGAGATTCCTGGCTGCCCCAGCCTGCCCCGCTCAATGGCCGGGATGGTGGGACAGGCCCTGGTTGCTAGACCCTGTCTCACCACCCTGGGGTGGCCCCCACAGCTCCTGGCTCCCCAGCCCTCATGGCATCCAGTAACAGCACAGCGCAGGACAGATCCTGCCGGTGCGGAGACAGACGGTTTGTGCCCTGACTTCACCAGTGCAGTTGGCCCCACAGCAGCATTTGGCCTGAGCAGGAGTCAGTAGGAATTAGCAGTTATGAATCCCCGCTTCCACACAAACCTGAGAGAACAAGTAGCATTTATTTGGGGTTTTCCTTGACCAGAAAAGAAAAACTTAAGGAAAGCTGAGAGAACCATTCTTGGAGCAGCACTAGAAGCCTCAGGGAGCTCTGCCTAGTTGGATGAATTTCTCTGTGGGCAGATGAATGGGATTTACCTCAGCTGCCATGTGGTCCACGTCCGACTGCACAGATGTCTCTCTCCAAACACCAGAACAGAGGCAAAACAAAACCTATTTGGAATCAAGCATCAAGCACGGCATCGCTAGTCGGTCGAGGGAAGTGATTGTCCCAATCTACTCTGCGCTGGTGTGGCCTCACCTGAGTACCATGTGCAGTTCTGGGCATCACAGTCCAAAAAGGATGTGAAACTACTGGAGAGTGTCCAGAAAAGGGTTACAAAGATGGTGAAGGGCCTTGAGAGGAAGATGTATGAGGAACGGCTGAGGTCACTTGGCCTGTTCAGCCTGGAAAAGAGGAGGCTGAGGTGAGACCTCATCGCAGCCTACAGCTTCCTCATGAGGGGGAGTGGAGGGGCAGGCGCCGATCTATTCTCTTTAGTGACCAGTGATAGGACCCGCGGCAATGGTGTCAAGCTGCGACAGGGGAGGTTCAGGCTGGATATCAGGAAGAGGTTTTTCGCTGAGAGGGTGGTCGCACACTGGAACAGGCTCCCCAGGGACATAGTCATGGCACCAAGCCTGTCGGAGTTTAAGAAGCATTTGGACTGTGCTCTTAGTCATATGGTCTTAATTTTTGGGTTAGACGTGTGTAGTGACAGGAGTTGGACTCAATGATCCTTATGGATCCCTTCCAACTAGAGATATTCTATGATTCTATGAAATAATGAGGCACCAAAACTAGTGGCATGTCAGACCCACCACTCCCTTTTTGTGATAATTATTTCACTTTTACATTACTGGAGTCCTCATGTGCCCTAAACAGGTTCCCCTTCTACTTCTCCTATGCCAACAACATAACTCATACTTTGACCATCACACACAATGTTTCAGAAAACCAGCACCACACACAACCGGAGAGAGGGGTATCAGCAGAACAAGCTGAAAAACAGAGTTGACAGAGCATGACAAGGCAGGGATCAGGAGCAGGGTATTAAAACTAAGAGTCACTGATGTCCAAATGCCAGATCAGATCCACAAGGTCTGGAAGAAAAGGAAAGAGAGGTGTACCAGGGCAGAATTTAGTAACTCCATGTTGCACATCATGGCAGATCCTAAGACTGTTCCCATTCTTGACTTAGTCTAAAACATCAATTGTCAAAGTACTGTAAATATAACTGATGAAAATCCCATGGATTTGGGGAAAAGAAACCACTCACCTACAGTTACACTGGAGTGCCTGGAAAGGAGAGCATCTGAAAGCAAACCCAACACAAGATTTTAAAATGGACAACTCTAAATGTCATAAGTAGCTATAAGACCAAGATGAGAGCAAAAGCCCTGAAGTTCCACTAGGAAAAGACATTTCAGATCTCAGCAGAAGCAATTTCAGTCAGGCAAAAGGGCTGGACACCACAGCCTGAAGGTGAGCCGGAATGGATACAGTTTCGATTACCAGAGAGGAGTTTGAGGCAATAGCTGTGAACATCATGCCCAGTGAGTTTGGAAGTGTATCGTAAAAGAGAAGCAACAGTGATAATTAAGAAGATAGAAGAGTGTTTTTTTTATTTATTTTAAGAATGCAGGGGAGCAGACTGTGCCTACTTTATGACAGGGAATAATCCAAAATAAAGCAAGGGCTCTGGCGGAAGAAGGCTGACCAAGACTGAGGCAAGAGAGATTAGAAGGTAAGCATGAATGGAATCTATCTCTGGAAGAGGAACTACAGATGAATGAATGAATAAATTAAAAACAGAGAAATCTCAGAATTAGTGGTAAGGTGGAAGAAAAAACACTGCAGAAATGTTTCACATCTGTCTTCAACATAAAAATATACAGACTCATTACAGACAGAATATTTTTAAAAACTATGCATTGTGTCAACTATAATTGAATGGCAGTGAAGGTAACAATAACCAAATGGACAGTAAAACTGAAAAAAAAAGCAAAAAAAAAAAAAGAGAAGATAAAAATTTCTTTTTAATTAAAATGGAATCGTAGTGTCACCAAGTAACTTGCTCCTTAAACTTTACCAGCAGTGTAATAATAAACTACAAGAGTATCAGTAGATCTCCACTGTGCTTCTAGCCTTCACTCCTCCTGCTCATCATTGCAAGCTGGAAGAAATCTTGAAACAGATCATTATAGCTGAAACATTTCACCATGTTATTCTTTTAGCCCTCCCTTTTTCACTTTAAAAAATATTTTTCCTCTAGATTGTAACATAGTCAAAATGTCTGCAACGTGCATGTATTCTTCTTGCTGCTGAAAGGAGCTGAATGTTTTCTCACTTTCAGCTTGTACAGATTTGTACTTAGCTCTTATTTTCTCCCTGAAGTGACATTAGCATTGTCTGCATTTACCAACCAGCCAGCCAACTCCTGATTCTCAGTAACCCCCCTCTCAGGCAACAGCTCAAACTATGCCTTTTGCAACAGCTCTGCATTAACCTCTTTTTCTGCAAAATGCTGATTCAGAAATTTGCTCTGTGAGCATCTTCCTGAGATTCCTAATTATCTGTGTTGGAGAAGTCACTCAAAGTGTGGACCTGTAAGTCACAGAGAAAACCAGGCCACTCACCTTTCAGTCCACTGGAAAACTTCTCCTACGAAGTTCAAAATAAACAGCCCAGAGTAAAAAGGCATTTTTTGAGTTATGACTGAAATACATTGTTTAGTTTGTTTGTTTAATACTCCTGAAGAATAAGATAGGAAAATTCAGCTAAACTGAGACTGGAAATTTTCATAATCCTTCATGAGCATTTTAGAAGTTATCACAGACAGACATTGGGAATGTTAGTATATATTTCACATCAAATAAAAAACAACAGAAACATGACTCATTTTGCAAGTAGAAGAAATGCCAACCATTTTTTCTTCAATGAAAAGAGCTGTAATTCTGGGGAAGCAAGAAGGTATATGAAAAGTCAAAGATTCAAGAGCAATAACAAAATGGCACAAAAGGTTATAATAAATAAGAAGAAAATTTTAAAGTTAGCAAGCTACAATACCACCAGTTCTGACAGAGAAATACTGCAATGGCAGTTAATCTACTGAAAAAGTCTCCTCCCCTTGAGACTAATGAAAATTGCAAAGCTGGGTCATTTCACACAAGATTTACTATGAAAAGCAGCCATGGCAGGTGAATGCTAAAGTTATTCCTCAAGATCTCTTTTTACCCATCATCGCTAAGGAAACCTCTGTCTGCTATCCCTATGCCTGCTAACACAGCACCTTTTATAGTCTTGCAGTTCGCTCCATTTTTCTCTGTAAACAGAGCAGGCTTTTATACTGCCAGACACATTGGTAGGGATCCTGTTTCACTCTGCAAGAACCTGGTAGGCGAAAGACAAAGCTTCTAAATTGTTCTTGGATGAACTACATTTCTTAGCTGCTGCTAATGCTTTCTGAACCTCTGATTAATCTTCTTTGAGCAAAACTGCAGTCAGCACTTGTACCTCAAGGGCAGAAAACTCTGTTAATGCACTCTTTCAAGAGACCTATTATCAACTTGAAATCTCAAATGGCAGACCCTCTCCCTGAGTAGCTCACATTACTTTTGGCCTTTCAGACTCTAAGGGTGTGGTTTGATGATCAATTTAAATTGATCTAACTGTGGACCACTGCCAAACAGACAATCCTACATCTGTGCCTAGCAGGCTATGCAATGAGTTAGTGTAACTGAGTATCTCGTTTGCTGGGATAGTTTTTAGTCAGATCATTTACCAGACCAAGTCACGGCACGACAACAAACAGAATGGCACTAGAGAAGAGGCAGAAACAGACAGCTGGCAATACAGTCAGCACATGCAGCCCAGACTTGGATCTGCTTGAACTTACCATCAAACAGCACCCTACACTGGACATCTGGGTGGATTATTAATATGAGATGGAACAAAACATATTATAAACAGTAAAATCTGTGTGCCTTCATTCCCAAGGGATCCTTAATGATTTCATAGCAGCTTTGAGCAAAACGGTGGTATTATGAGCTGACAATGCAGAACTGGCTTTCACTATACACTTCTTAGGTCACTATGCAAAATGTTTTAAGAATCTCTCTTCCATGACAGCCCTAGAGTCTCTGCCCACAATACACAATCACGCCACAAATCACAACAAAGGGTGTTCAAAAGGTCAGCTGTTTAAAATCTGTTTTGTTGGTTTCTTTATTCATTTGGACATGCCCTCTTCTTTTTGCCTCACATCATTTTTTTCTTATTTTACCATAAAAGGAAGTCAATGAAGTAAAAAAGCTTCCATTTACTACTTGTGATTTAGTCAGACAAAGATAACGTGAAAGTTTTTGGATTAGCTCTTCCATAAACTCTTCTTTAAGTTTATAAAAATTGTTTACATCACCTATTTTTAAGGAAATTAATAAATCATAGAATATATATTGCTTTATTCAGTAACTAGAACCCAGTTTTGTACCTATTAATAACATGAAAGTGAAATCTATCCATATTTTATATTATTTATTTAGGATATTATAAGGATTTTTCCCCTAATGCAACCAAAGATATGATAATTCCAGAAGTCTTTGCATATGGAGTTAACACATTGCCTGACTAGCCATCAACAGAAACAAGTAATAAAGCTCCAAGTGTTTAGTTAAATTTAATTTACAACTAAGCAAAACAGTGTTTATTGGAACAAAAAAGGTCATTAGTGTCTTACCAGGAAGCAATTAAATTAACAGATCAAACCCATTCATCAAATCAAAAAACAGATGCTAAGCTTTACTGTAAGAAATCTAGAATCAATGGTGTATGTAACTATGTAAGTCTACAAACCACGTTGCACCTTCTGTGACCACAGAGAAGTTGCTGAAAAACAAGATTTATTGCATACCGAATTTAGCTGTTATTCTCCAGTTCCAAATGTGCTCATCTTACTCATGTGGAGACTCAAAGTGAAGGCAATGAACCAACTGAGACTTGATTTCTATGATTTTAACATGAAAATTATTCTAATCCAAAGAATATATTTATCATGGTCTTGGTAAACTCTGCTCCAATTTCCATACTGAGTTCAGCTTCAACAAATTAATGGAAATCTCTACTGTCACTAGAAGAGGACTGAATTAAAAAATAATAATGATAATTTAAATTGAGATTAGAAACCTGTAATTTACAATATCTCTTCAGCAGTGAACTGAAACACTAAGTCTCCTCAACTTCAAAAACTCTGGATACAGTTTAATTCTCTCTACAAATTTTAAATAAGTAGTGAAAAAATAGCTGCAAATAAAAGGTGATGTGAGGTTGATACTAGAATTCTGTTTCTCTCTTTTAAAGCCTCACTGTTTCATAGAGGAGTTACAATCCATTGCTGAAAATCCCTGCTAATTAAGAGATTCTCGTGTCACAGATTTGGGAAATCTGTCTATAAAAATCTTTAAATCTCTGCTTAGGATAACACAAACACTAAATACATGCCTATGTCAGACTGCAAACATTTTTCTTATATAGAGCTCAACAGTTGTCTTCCTATCACCAATTTGTTCAGAAATTATTGTCTACACAGATTGAACTGAGTCAGCAGTGGTGTGAGTAAGAACCAAAACTGGGAACCAGAACCAGAACTGAGCTGCAGTGAAATAGCCCCAACCCGATTTGACAGAAGTAGAGCTGTTCAGAACTCTGGTGTGTTTTTTATCAGCCCAAATGCACTGAGTTAGCTCCAGTTTGGCTGAGGTCCAGTTAATAAACCCTTCTGAAGAAGTTTCTGAATGGCTCTGTGGGTATCAGGTCAAATCAGTGGCAGGCATGCCAGAAGGAAACTTGGTTCATACAAAGCCTCTCAGGATCTATTTTCCAGCACTGGTACTCTCTGGATTCTTCCATTATCCAGCGTATCCAAGACCCACACTACTCTGAGAAAGAGGGAACTGCATGAAAGGATAAAGAGATCCCAAAGAAGCAGTGTTTATACTGGGGGAAAATTTTCTTAGTTGCTGGAGTGAACAGCCTATATTCTAAAGAAAGTTATTTGATTACCCCTGCATTTATCATGCAAAGTATAAACATTACTAATGGTCATGAAGTTATGTGATAGCAACTGTCATTTCTATCCTTAGGGCAGCTCCTCTCGCCTAGTCAGCTCAAGTCTCGCCTAGCAAAGATTCCCTGCTGTTTTTCACAAATTTTTTAAAATGATTGGGAGTTTGTTGAAGAATGCCCTTAAGCACCTCAAGTGGGGATTCTCATTAGCAAATATCAAAGGGAAACTCCATACCCTCTGCAAACATCTTTTAACCAAGGACAGGATTAGTTACTGACTCAGAGAAAAGAGTAGAAGCTACCAAACTCCTAACATTACTACTATTTCATCTCAATTTTCTATGAGTAATCCTCATCTATATTCTAACCCTGCAGGAATGAGATTAACCAACAGGGCAATGCACACAATACACTTCAGTGTAATAGAAGGACACCTGACCTGCTATCAGATATCTGTGGGAATTAGCTTGGGCATCAAAAGTAGTCTAAACATGACAGTGTAAGTTCCATACAGGCTAACGTATTCCATTTCTTAGAAAAATTGATTAGACTATGCTAAACTCAGTGCTGTCACAGATAGACTGCTTCTGGTATGCAGTTTGTCTCGTTTAAAATTACCTTGGGTACTAAATTGTGCTGTGGAGCAAGATGAACAGATAATTTCATAGTTCAACTGCTGTCAATGTAATGAGAGATTCAATTTTAGATCACGAGTTTTCAGTAACTTCTTTAATAATGGTCACTTTTTTTTTTCATTTTGTAATACTAGGAATTAATTTTGGTATATATTAATGCAATCTATAGAAAGCAGATATCCTTACCAGAATATCTTGTCACTTGTGGAAGGAGATGAGACAACAGAAGAAATACCTTGCAGCAGCCTAATCTGGGTAATGATTCACTTGGACAAATGCAAGTGGTGAAGGAAGATGCTAGGGAAAAAATCAGCCACGTAACTGCTTTGTACAGAGCCTGTTTTTGACAATGTGTCCTGACAGGATAATTTTTTTCTAAATACTTTTTGATTTTTTTTACTCAATCCCATATGCTTTCCATATAGGACTTGCCAGATTTTCACACTGGTTTTGTAGCCAACAGACTCAATGAATGTTAACAAAAGATGCGTTAAGAACATACTTTGTGTTCTTCTTTTAGAATGGTTATCAGATTTGCTTCTTCCTAAGTATTTTGGTGTTTTCTGCGTGCATCTGAAACTTCTGAACTATTTTGTTCTGTCTGTGGGAGCTCAGTCCTTTTGCTTATTGACTGTCATCTTGCATTTCAGCCCACTGATTGACAGAACTAGAATGTACAAGCAGAAAATCAATAATGCAGGACCTCCAGACAGTCCACTGCTGATCTAAGCAACTGGTTTACTGGTCGCAGTGCCAGTCACTGATCAGAAAATGTAAAACTAGCCAGCCATGAATAGAAACAATGTAAGAACAGATGCAGAGTTTCTTTGCATGAAAGATTTTTTATATTAGTTTCTTGTGTATAAATTCTGTGATATTTTTCTCTAAAGGCAGACTAGGGAAAGGATGAATGGAAACAAAACAAAAAAGGTGGGAGAGGAGCAGGAAAGAAATGTATCTTAAGAGCTCTGCAGATTTGTGTGCACTTGTTTTTCCATCACCATACTAACCTTCACCACTCCTTAAGCTTTAGGGATTCTAAATGTAAATTTATTCTTTAGCATAACATTTCATTTGCTCCTGAATGAGTAACACTCCCATAGAAATGAAAGAATTCAGACTTACCACTTGCAAGTTAACATTTTACTGCTAATATGTTCTACCACCATTTACATTCTAGTTTTATGGTATTCTAATTACAGTCCACAGGCCTTCAGTGGTCTTCTGCCACTTCAGCTGGAGTTCAACTTCAGGTGACCTCTACCTATTTGGACGTCCTGCTGAGTTATTGGTTATTAAGGTAATGCAACTTAACTCCAGTATAAAAATAACATAGAAATAAAATAATGAATAGCTTTCAAGGACAGGAAAAGACTTCCCTCGCTCAAATGCATCTTCCTTAATAACAGTTCTCCAATTTGAATGTTCTTTACTTCCTATTAATTAAAGAAAGAAATCTGTAGCACTTCATTGTGAACAAAAATTCTTTTTTAATAAATATTGAAGCACAGTGGTAGATGCAGAAACAGTTTTTCAATCTTCTGAGAAAAAGATGTCTTTCTACAAATTAATAGATACTAAGAAGCCATCAGTGCAAAGATTTCTCGATAGTTCTATTTTGTCCTTTTATTAGCTAAAGTAGCCAGTGACCTTGGTGTTAATAAAATGTTCTGCTTATGGATATTTGATAGGTAGGGAAAAGAACAAAAGGAACCAGAAGCTAACGCTTTATTACTTAGAAAAAACAGCTCAAAGTAAGTACTACAGTAGCATTTCCTGACTTACCCTATGAAAGCCCTATAAGGTAAATGCATAAAAATGGTATACAGGAAATTGATTTTGGTGAATAAATTGCTGGCAAATAAGCATTTGGTAATATAGAAGATCTCTGTTATTCAACAAAATTTACAACTGAGAGTTGGCTAGGAATTTTCTAATGAAATGTGAAGGGTTTTTTTTTTATGTCAAAGAATATCAGTAAATCAAAACCAAAACCATATACAGTTAGCTTTAAGAAGTTTGCTGCTTTAAACATGTTTCAGATAAGCTGTCCTATTTCAACATTTTCAGAATGAAAATTTGTTTTACTTTTCAGTTCAGAATACCTCATGTTTAGAAATAAATGTTTTTAAAATAAAAATTAATTATATTCAGAAAGTTTTAATACACAAAAATAAGGAAGGTCTAAAGGAAAATGAAATAGTCCATGGACATTAATCAGGGTTTTTATTGCATATTGCTTGTCATTTCAACACCTTGCCTAAAATACTGCCCCAGTATAAGAATATCATTCCTTGCTTATCTCGCTTTTAAAATCACCTGGGATTTTTACATTGCCAATGGTAATATGGGCATGCTCTTGGGCCCTATGAATCAGCCACGTTATATTGAAATTTGACTTTAAAAAAAAAAAAAAAAAAAAAAACAGAACTTTCTGCTTGCAACACTTATCCTTTACATTAAAGTTTCCATTCCAGATCCTCAACTCTTTTTCAATAACCTAACAGTGGCAATCAATTTGACAGAGACCCTGCAAAGGAGTCATAGACCCAGTCATGCTTACATCTAATCTGATCCTATATTAGATTATCTTAAAAAATTGCATGTTTATTCAAATTCAGCGCTGGTGACAATTATTGTGAGAAACAGCTGAATCTAGACCTGTCTTTGTCATTACCTTCTGCAAGCTTCCTAGGGTAGAAGTTAGTTTTAGTCAAGTCCACCTTTAATAGGAAGAAAAGTATATAAGTATGTGCAAAGTGCTTCTGGCAGAATTATTACTGGCTCTTGATTAAAAACTACCCTTTTTCTGAAAGCTGTACATACAGATGTTTCTTTATACTAAGTGATGCATTTAGTGTTTGTTCAGTTATGATAGATGTGCTTTATGTAGCATCTTTGACCATAGGAAGATCACTCAAAAGTTCAAAGGCAAGCAAATGCTAGCTCTGCTTCCACCACAGTCACTGACTAGAACATGTCAATTTTTATAGCTAAAAGATTAAAAACTTGAGTGCATCTTTACCATTTCATAGCATGTGTTGCTTTTACTGCAGTTGAGTAGCAATACAAAATTACTTGTTTTTGTTAATTACACACTCATCAAAACTAGTTTAGCTGCGGTTACCACAGAGCTCAGCATGAATTCATATATCCCTGAGACATACACAGGTGTCTCCTCAAGGCTGCAATACAGTTATGCTGCTTACAGTGAATTTCATGATCTTTTTTCTTATCTTGTATTATCTTTTATTGTAGTGCCACATACTGCAGCTGCACAGCTGTAAAGTGTGTGGCACTGCTGGATTTATCCATCCATCGATCAGAGTTAAGAGATCGCTCTGAAGTCTCAAGGGTCTGAGGTGCCTTACCAGGGAGTGAGAACCCTGCTTTTTCTACTGTTTCAGAAAAAAAGAAAAAAGGAAAAAAAAATTCTCTCCAAATTTCATGTTTAAAGTAAGAAAATATCTTGTATATGTAGACACCATTGTTTCACCTTTCCTAAAACATTTGTTAGTCTCTCTTTGTGACAGCCGAATTATTCAAAGAATTTAAGCTTGCTTCTATCAAGAGGGCTTAAAATGTAAATTTGGTTCAGTGTTTTCCCAACAGAATCATTTAAATATTTGAGTATAAAAAGGTGACAAGAATAATGCTTTTCTGAAGACAACTATTCATCTATGTCCAGTTTAAACTTTGGCCTTTTTAAAATACTGAACAACACATCTATAGACCTTTATGGAAACAATATACTGACTGATTCTAATTTTTTTCTTCTTATAGAACAATACATAGTTTAATATCGACGAAGGGTTGAATGCTCTAAGTTAAAATTATCTTGAGGCTGAAATTCAAAATACAGTGTAACATATTGCAATTGAAACCACTTTCAAATCTATGAAACAAGATCTATGATAACTGCTAAGAGTTAAGAATATTGTAAAGAAATGCCACAAAATCCACAATCAAGGAAAAATTAACCATCCTTAGAGGAAAAAGACCTACAGGAGAAGTAAAAGCAAGTATAAAAATAAATAATGAAAGCAAAAAAGGGAACACTGATAGCAATTAATATAAATTAGGAGCCAGGAGACTGCTAGAATGCTTGAGGCTAACATCAATGAGAAATCAATGGCCAGCACAATTAAGGACAATAAGGATTTTTCAAAGTACATTAGCAACAAAATGCATTCCAACAGTACTATTAGTACAGTAATAGATTAATATAGAAGGATGGTCATTAAAATCCAGGCAACACAAAAAGGCCCACTAGTTCCATTCTGAATTTGGGAGAATTCCAATATAAGTTGATACCATCAAGAAAATACACTACGATCTAAAAGTTATTTAAGGAAATAATACAGAGTAGTTACCACGCTAAGACTTTTTTTTTCTTTTTTTTTTTTTTTTTCTCCCCCAGAACAGCACAGGTAGAAGACTCAAATCTCAGAAATAGAGAAAAGCTTCTTCTGTTGTTGATGGCTCATGAAGCTCAGGGAACTACCTAGAAAAAAATATATAAAAACTAATACGGTATCTTTATATCTTTAAAAGTTCAGCAGCATGACCGAAATGGATGACTGGATATGACCTCAGTCATAGGTACAAGTAACGGTAGAGCTGCTTGTTTGTCACTTAATAAAAATTGAGAAGAGTTTAATGGAAGGTTCGAGATTTATTAATTGATAGATCTCAAAACACAATTGCAAATGGAGAATCCTCATTGTATCTGTATTCCTACCAAGCAATAAATCTAGGAACAAGTAATTATAAGATATCTTTGCCTATTTCTGTCTAGCAGACGGAGGTATAATGCATTTCAAAGCTGGAAGCTGAAGGAAAGACAAATAATTCAAAATAAAGTGCAGATCTCAACTGCCAGGTAAAAATAAATAAATAAAAATGGGGGTAGCAACCTTCCACCAGTGATGTTGGATTCTCCATCGCTAGAAGTAGTCAGATCACAGCTGGACACTTTGCTTTTAGAAGTAGAGTCTATTCCCAATGAAAATGAATTTAGGGAACTTTTACACCGGGCTGTCAGTTTACATATAATCTTCCTCCAAATGCAAGGTGCAGCCATGAGCAGGAATACTCCTTACTATTCCTGGGCATACAGCCAATTCAATGGTTTTGATAGGATATAAATGGTGTGCTGCTAACAGCATTGGGCCAGCATTTCCACTGCCAGTTTTATTTACAGCCTTGCCATGTTGATTAAACAGCCAGTGAACAACTCCAGCACAAGGGAAAGGGGCAGAAGAACTAAATGTTAGCCACTATCAGTCTGAAAGTTTATTTTCAAATGGTTGCAATGTTGTGTATGGTACTGCCAGGCAAGAGCAAAATCCTGCCATCTCTACTTGTTCCTCATTGAGACAGGGGTCCTGGGTAAAATGTCTGTAAAGACGAACAAGAGTTGGTAGTTTATATTCAGTCACCCAGAACACAAATTGATGCAAGCCACAACAGTATAACAGAAAGACAGACAGATGTGAATAAGGATTGTTGCAGATCCAGGCCCCATTTGCAAGAAGAACAAGAATTTAAAAACACATTACTATGTTAATGCTCACAGATTTTTTCAAAGCAAATTGGTCACCTGGTAATACCTCTTGCTGTCTGTAATCCACATGAACAGAAAACGAATATCCAAATGTAAAAAATCTGAAATGCAATACATACATGTGTCACATTTGAACAGTGATGAATGAAGAGCCTTTCGCATGGTAGGACAGTAGAGTGACCTTTTCCACCGTATTAAGCTTCCCCTACACAATACCAGCATTAGACTCTGCTCTGCAACCAACTTTGAAAAGTATAAACTGACATCTATCCCACTGTAATGTTTACTTGTATTCTGAGGCACTGAGCTGGGAAGTTTACAAATTGGTAGAGGAAAGCAAATTTTTGTTTGTTTTACAGGGAGACAAATATTATTCAGTGAAATTCAGCCTTCAGAGTAAAAAGACTCTAGTGACACCTATTTTAGACCTTGCTATTACTCCCAGGGCACTCTGAAGAGGTAGCAACCGATGAAATCAAAATATTGTACGTTTTACAAGAGTCATCTGATAAGCTTCTTCATTCTAACCTTCTAGTTGCTGTTTTTCTTTTCCTTCACATAATTATGAAGCATTCCTAATCCAAACTTCCCTCTTTTTTCTAAAGAGCCATCACTTCAGTCATTCATCATTCAAACTCTGACACCTTGACATTACATGGTGCCTATGGGTACGTGCCAACCAAGATTACAACATAGGAATAGATAAACCACAAGTACAAAATATTCAGAATCCTTATTACTGTAATTACTGTTGTAATTGTTTTAACAGATGTTAAAAAATAAAAACACAGTAAGAGCTGGAAGAGTAATAAAGGGATTAGATTTCACAGCCATATTCATAAGCCTTAAATAATGAGCGGAAGGAAGGAAGCAGAGGATACAAAAATAGGAGAAGAAACGTCCTAACTCCTCACTGAAAGAGAAAAGTCCCCAAAAGAACCATTCACAGCTTATTTGTTCATGTCACTAAATTTTCATTCATCTTGGATTCTTCTTGACCACATTGAAAAGTATGTCATTGCTACCTTTAACTGTAATAGATTTTGGTCAACTCAGGAAAGGTGGAAAGAATGTGCAAAAGGCTTGTCCAAGCATTCTCCTTTCTTAAGCAACCATGATGGGCTCTTCAAAAACTACTGCATCATCCTCTCTGGCTCTGGTAACAAAACATTTAATTCCCCACTGTTGTCAAACAACGTGTTTAAGACTTGTGCAAGCAATGCATGTTAAAAATAAAAGTTCTTTTCCAACAAAAGGAAAAGCTAAACTGCAAAGACCTTTGAAGGAAATGCTGCACCTCAGTGCTAGTATCTTTGATCTGTGATTGGTACCTTTAATAGAGGTACACTTGACACTTTAAATATTGATGAGATATTTGCTGAGCTGCCATTAAAAGCCAAGGCTTCACTTTCTAGTGAAAGAAATACACAAACTTCAAAGACTCTGTAGGGGTCCTGATCTCAAGAGCCTTTAAAGAAGCTGAAAGTATATCAAACCAAGGGATGGGGGATCACCCCATCTTGGTTTGATATGCTATCACATCAGTTGTTATACGCAATTGTTGTGAAGTATTAGAAAGTGTGAAGACTCTTTTGTAGTTACCATTTTACTACCTAGGGTGCAAGAAAATAAAATCATCCTCTTTTTGTCAAGATAGAACATGTTAACAGGTAGTATTTATACTACAAATGCCTTCATACATTTCTGTTCTTTGATTGTGTAGATAACCAATTTATGTTTTACTAACTTTTTCTGAGACACAGGAAAAATGCATCTGAAAACTTCTGACAGTTTAAAGTCCAGCAACCAGACAACTATGTTCAAAGCAGCCAGTAGAAGGTGAAATTTCACAGTCATATGCATAAGCACACTCTATGCAGATGAAGTAAAAGTGAGTGTCAAGGGCCAATAAAGCATTCAGTTAAGTTTTCTTGCCTATTCCACTGTGATTTCATCCATATGTCCACCCAAGCTTCATTATTATTAGTGCAACTATGGGGAAACATAGGCTATATATAGAAATAACTATCAAGGATAAAGAACAAAAAAGTTAAGCTCTTTGTTACATGGAAGTAAAGCAGTAAGAAAGGTGAATGGGTGGCTGTTCTCCCTGCATCTGAGCTGAGCAAGGCAGAATTAGAAACATGAATTTAGCTGAGACAGGAGAAGCATTGTCCAGTTTATTTCTCCACAGAGTAAGGGGAAGTATGGGTGAACTTGAGTTGTTAGACTGCATGCCACACCTAAACTGAGTACACTGCCAGATGCTCATCCAGCCATGTATGCTCTTCTGAAAGAAGTGAATATAAAGTAAATCTCTAATATAAAAGACAACATTGTAATCAAAAAAATGCATATCTTTAATTTTGAAATTAATTACAAAAAGGAAAAAAAATAATTTCAAACAAAAATGATCAAGTTGTGAAATGTTTTTCAAGCAACACCAAGTATACTTGGCCAGGAGATAGTGCCATTTCCAACTCTGAGGAAAAGAGATCTGAAAATTCATATTATTTTCAAAAGTTTAATTTTACGTATTTTTTTTTTTGCTGCTCAATTTAAAAAGGAAAAAAAATAATAGAAAAAATAAATAAAACTACACTGAGCAGTGGCATCCAGTAAACAGAGGCTCAACACTTCACTTTTTACTATAACTTCAGGAAAAGACTTATGGAATAAATTCTGAAAATAAGATATATCTAAGCAATCACAGATGGTATTCCTAAGACTTTTATCCAGTACCCCACATGCAAGCCTGGACATTATGTGTGCTCCTGCTGGCAGCAATTTGCCTAAGTGCTTATGCATAGCACTGTGCATATATTGTAGTCATGTTAAGACATTAGATCTTAAAATAAAAGCACTGGCTTCAGTATTAGCATGTGCTAGAAGATAAAAGCAAGAAAATTAAATCATCTTTTTGACTGACATTAAATTAGAAGTGAACTGAGCAAGAAAAAAATGACTAATTAATAATTTACTTTATGACTTTTTTAATTTGGACGTAGAAATGGAAAAGATTAAAAATGATATAAAATCATACCAAAGAAGAGACAATAATACTATCTGCACTTGATATCACAGTGCTATGAGAAGTTACCTGAAAAAAGGACCACTTTAGTTAATCTTCTCTATTGAACAGGAGAAAAACATGGACGTAGTACAGTTAGATCAATATATTATGAATCTTTGCACATTCAGAAGTGAAACTTGTTATTCTGTTTTCATACACATTTTATTCCTAATAACATTTTCTTCAAAGTAATCTCAATTTACACAGTGAGTGAGAGAGCTTATTTGCATTTAGAAATGGAACAAAAGGTATGTGTTATTCTACAGACCAGTCAGGAAACATTGCATATGTTTTCTTCACAATGTAAACCAGCTGCATTTTGTACTGAATCACACCCTGAAAATGGCTGTTCACAAACACACACAAAAAATTTGCTAGAAAGACATTTTGGGATTTTTCAAAGAGCATTCATAAAATTACCTTTTCAATTCCAATCACGCTAATAAAACCCAGAACCTTGGTGCCAGATCCTAAGCAGACAAATGGGCAAAACTTGCTTTTGTGTGTTAATCTTATTCGAACAGAAGACCATGTGTTTTGGTAAAGATTTGGAGTTTAAAAAATAATAAAAAGTCCCCCTACTACACCGAAAAGCTAACTTCATTAATTTTGCTTAGTAGAGATTTAAAAATTGGGTCCCATGAAATAGATATCAACCATTAGGTGAATATTAGACAATATGTGCTCAGCAGTACTCCAATCTAATCGCCGCCCCAGCTGAATCAGTATAATGCTTCCTTTTCACTGCGTTATCTCTTTAGTAATATTACATTATTATGGCCAGATCATTAAATGGTGGAAACTGGCAGAGCCCTATTGATTTCAGGAGAGCTATACTAACTCACACCAGCTGCGGTTCTGGCTTTCTTAACAAATGCATTATAAACTTAAAACCATAGCTAGAACTGTGTGGACAAGCCACATGTAGTTGATACACAGGATACCAAAGCAACTATAAGAGGTATAATATAAAGAAGCATATACGATGAGGCTTCCACCGCAGAACAGACAAAGCAGCTCAGGAATCTGTTGTTTTAAATATGAGGGGCATAGTTGGAATGGCTGAATGTTGTTTCAGATTGCTCAAAAAGATTATCTTCAAATAAAGACTGATGCAATTTAAAGTCGGAGCCACCTGCAGCAATGAATTACAAAGCAAGCAGCAAGCACCATTGAAGCAGATCATTCAAACAATAACTACAACTAAAATTATCTGAATACCTTTCAAAGACAGAGAATGAGCAGCAATTCTGTTGACGCAGAACAATTTAAATACAGGCATTCAAAAAGAAAAGTTGCAAACATTTTTTTTAAATAATAAAGGTGCACACAATGCACTTTCAGAGGATGTTTCCATTTCCTTACTCTAGTTACACTAATTTTGAGTGATTTGGTGGAAATCAAACAGTTGCAATGCCATACAGACAGTATAGAGCACTCAGACTCTTACAGAAATAGACAATAGTGTTCAGCTTCCTCTGTAACATATTCTAGTACATTTGCACCCATTAAGTAATGCTTAGTTTTGAAGGTATTCCTGTGGTGTCCTAAACTGAGGACTTATATACACCAACAGGCTAATGTGCAAATTCCTATCACTACTGATGGACATTTAAAATATAGATAAGCTCTGTGAGGTAGGTGGACCTGTTTCCATGGACTTCTAAAATGATCAATTTCTCATGAAATATTTCACGCCCATATGCGTCACAGATTCTGTTATACAATATTATTCACTGGCTTAAAACAAGATTCACATTTTGATGTCACAATATCACAGAATCACAGAATCGTCTAGGTTGGAAGAGACCTCCAAGATCATCTAGTCCAACCTCAATATGATTGCTGATTTCAAAACATTCTGCATATCACAAATACAATTGATTATGGAAAAGCCACAAGCATAATTTTGGGTCTCCAATTTCATATCAAAAGAATCTGATTCACATATTCCTGGGTCACAGGGTAATCCTTACAGCTGTTTGGAACCTCTCTACTACAGGCAAAATTGCAGGACAAATTTTATACAACTGTTAATATGGCACATGCCTAGAGTATCACATGAGGCAGGATGCCAAACGATGGATCAAAACAGCAATAGCCAGCCCAGCAGAGGCATGGCCAGACCTTTTCGTTTACTGAAAATAAATAAATAAATAAATAAATAAATAAAAATACTGGGAACATTAAATTGCTCCAGGTTTCTCTTTTAATTTAAATTTTAACGTGGAAGCACAAAGCACACTCAAATATACACAAAAAAAAAACATAAAACAACAGCCTCAAAATGCCCAGAAGCTGGGACAAATTATTCTTCATCCTTCTACAGACAGAGTGGCATCAATTTATGCCACCTACAAGTAAAACTCCACAGTTAGTGCTCCTTACAGGAACAGTAGCTACTGTGAAACAATAAAATAAAATTTAAATAAATAACATTTAAATAAAATAAAATAAAAGTAAACATGGATTATAGCTACATAAGTGAAATGCACACACGCACAGTGCCACATAGGGGAAAGACAAATCTTTCATAATTATGTGCAAAAAAATTAAAGTTAATAAATAATAAACATATATTAAATACCTAAACAAATACATATAAATAAATATATAAAAACTTTTTAAAGTACCCTATCAAACTAAGAACAAAAATAGCATGTGGGGAACATTGGGTGGCTATAAGCCCATATAAAGAGAGCTGTCTCACAGTATGGCATATTGCGTATTCCACACATATTAAATACAGTTGATCATTAAAGCCCCTCACTTGAAATGTTTCAAGTACATTCCTTCTTTACTTATTTTTAGGCAGCAGCTGTGTTGCTCTCCACTAAGTAAGTGAGATATTTTTTAAGAAGTCTGCTATTATTTGTACATATAAAGCACCTGTGCAAGGAAGGGCCTCATTAGCAGAGCTGACTCTCCTCACAGAGGCTGGGATTTGATCACAGCTCTATCAGTAGGCACCCTTGGGCCCAGCTGGGCCCTTCTGAAGTCACCTAGGTCCACTTTTTCCCTCCCTGAGTGCCAATGCAGAAGACTGTCGCCAGGCCTACACCGTTCATGTCTAAAAAATAAAAATAAAAAAATTTCCTTCTACGACAAGATCACCCATCTAGTTGACAAAAGGAAGCCAGTCGATGTAATCTTTCTGGATTTCAGTAAAGCTTTCAATATTGACTCTCACAGTATCCTTCTGGACAAAATGACCAGAACACAGTTAGCTAAAAGCATAATAAGATGGCTGAACAATTGGTTGATGGGTAGGGTCCAGAGGATTCTTGTAAATGGAGTTACATCAGGCTGGCAACCTGTCACTAGTGGGAGTCCCCAGGGCTCCATTTTAGGACCAGTCCTCTTCAATGTTTTCATAAACGATCTGAATGAAAGACTTGAAGGTTTTTTGAGCAAGTCTGTGGATGATACCAAATCAGGCAGAACTGTTGACTCCGTCAAGCGTGGTGAGGCTTTGCAAAGAGATCTGGACAAAATAAAGAGCTTGATAATCACCAATAATATGAAGTTTAACAAGAGCAAGTGTTGGATTCTGCACCTGGGGAGGGGCAACCCTTATACATATATGGTTATACGTACAGACTGGGGGACAAGATGCTGAAGAGCAGCCCCACAGAAGAGGATCTGGGGTTTTGATCAACAGCAAGCTGAACATGAGCCAGCAGTGTGCCTTGGCAGCCAGGAGGGCCAACCGTACCCTGGGGTGCATCAGACACAGCACTGCCAGCCGGGCGAGGGAAGGGATTGTCTCACTCTACTCTGCACTGGTGCAGCCCCACCTTGAGTACTGTGTACAGTTTTGGGCACCACAGTATAAGAAAGACATAAAGCTGTTAGAGAGTGATACAAAGATGCTAAAGGGTCTAGAGGGAAAGGTGTATGAGGAGAGGCTGAAAGTCACTTGGATTGTTCAGCCTGGAGAAGAGAAGACTGAGGGGAGACCTCATCGCAGTCTACAACTTCCTCACGAGGGGGAGCAGAGAGGCAGGCACTAATCTCTTCTCTCTGGTGACCACTGATAAGACCCAAGGGAATGGGTTGAGGCAGTGACAGGGGAGGTTCAAGCTGGATATCAGGAAAAGGTTCTTCACCGAAAGGGTGGTTGAGCAATGGAACAGGCTCCCCAGGGGAGTTGTCATGGCACCAACCTGGCTGAAGTTCAAGAAGTGTTTGGACAATGCTCTCAGACACATGGTCTGACTTTTTGGGTGGTTCTTTGGGGACCCAGGAGTTGGGCTCAATGATCCTTGTGGGTCCCTTCCAACTCAGATATTCTATGATTCTATGATTAAAAGAGAGCAGAAAATTCAAAATCCAGCTGGTGTACAGTAGTTTTTAGTAGCACTGAAGAGCACTTGGAGATATGGCTAAAGACAGCAAAAGCTGACAAGCACACGTGGGTTTAAAACCACGGCTAACATTCTTGTCTGTCTCTACACCAGCACTGCCAGTACAGAGAAACAAAGAGCTGTAAACTGAGTAGTCAAGGGTCTCATGATTAAAGATATGCCTACAAAGAACTTTCTATACTGAATAGAATGTGTGGACTACTCCTAACCACTGCTTATGACTCAGTCAAAAGTTGGGAGCTTTTAAGGCTGAACCTGCTCCATAAGAAACTACAGAACTTAAATTGGTTCAAACTGATCCATGCATGATATTGGGAAATTTCAGAATAGTATGAATAATGTTCTTACACAACCTTACTAACACTAACAGTCATACTGCACTTATTTTCTGTTGCAGATGAGGAAAAACAATGTATTATTCCTTTCTGTACCCAATATAAAGACAGACTTTCTAAATTCCTCTGGAGGAAAATAAATATGAATGACTTGATGTTATTTTTTAAAGTTTGATTGAGAAGAGACCAAAGCATTCAGAATCTCAGCATGCCAGTTTTCAAACATGGAGTAAATATTTCTGTAATAGTATTGTAACAGGGCATCACATTCTAGCTAATTGATATAATTTTTATTGCTTGATTGAAACATGGGTCCAACAGTTCTGCAGATGGATTTTTTACCTTTTTTTTAAGCACAAAGGTTAATAATTAAAAATTGAAATAAAGCATAATGAATGTCTACACAGCTATCTAAATAATTAATTGAAACTTCTAATATTTTTTCTCTGCTAAATTTTCCTTTTTGGTATGACTGCATAAGCTGTTATACAGACATCTCCCCAGACATTTAAAATACACTTAGCATGACTTTTATTTTTCATTTGGTCATGATCGTACATATTCTGGGGAGAGTCCCCTCTTTGTTGATAAAATACACTATGCAGGGTGGGGGGAAAAAAAAAAGTGGTGGGGGGAAGTCTCTTTCTGTATGCCCCATTTGAACTCCTATAGCAGCAGACTGCCAAGATGTAGCTCCATTTGGGACCACACTCCAAGTTATCTTCAAGGTACAACATGGTAATGAAGTCTGGCTGGCTACGCTCAACTAGAACTGCACTGAATCGTATGCAAGATTTCAAATTCAGTAGCCTCCAGGTGTTGATAAAGGAACTGCACTTTTCCCTAATCCCAAATGATATGGGCCAATTTAAATTTGGCATGCGCTTTTGAACATACAGGGACAAACTTTATTACAACTGTACAGATGAAATGAATATATGTGAGGAGATGGCAGGATGCAGAGAGAAAGGGGCATCTACCTTTTTTGCCAATAAATATGTCGTCAACACAGCAGAATGCACTTCCACGTCCTCTCTCAAAGGAGCTATTGTAATCTTCAGTAATAAACTTCTAATTTGATGCTTAGAGGTTATTTTTTGTATGACAAATAAATGTCTGCTTTCCAGACTGTTATGAATCAAATCATGTAATATACAACCTAGGCTGGAGATGACAAAGACCTATTAGGTCATCTACAGAGTGTTCCTCTGCCAATGCAAGATTGCTTCCTGCAGTCTTCTAGTACTTTCTTCAGTTTACTTTTTAAAATCTCCAGCACTGGATATTTTGCCGCTTTGGTAGGCTCTTCTGGTATCACAGAAATTTAAGTTACAGGACATTATTTTTAACCATTAGGGTAAATTATTTTCTTGACACTAAGACCTGTATTTCTACCACCTTTGCCTCATAGATAATTTTTTTATTGATTTACATCCAATCAAAAAGCCATTTTCCCTTGTATATTAGGGTTTTTCCTTCCCATCCTTCTCTCACATTGTTTTCTTCCCATCTTTCCATACCCCTTTCTTTTTATAATTTGCTTTTCCTCCCCTCTCCCCAGATAAATCTCAATTTATTTTTTTCCTTTAACTCTAATTGTCTTAGAATGATTTATTATTCCACTCTGAGCATTGCTTGTAACTATCACTAATTCAGTATCATCTGAAAATTTCATTAACAGGCTGTTTACCTTCCCTAGATCAATTCAGCAATGATTCACATATCTGATATCTTGCACATTTTGTATGTGTAAATAGGCAACTTCTTTTTGAATAGTTGGTTGGGCTTTGTCTTGAATTTTGAAGCAGAAAGTACCACACACAGATTATTACCAGAGAGGGAGGACATTTGTAACATCCATGAGTTTTCAGAAATAGTAAGGGGTTTTTGAGTTAGTTTTGTTTGTTTGTTTGTTTTTG
Source organism: Anser anser (assembly GCF_964211835.1). Taxonomy (NCBI): domain Eukaryota; kingdom Metazoa; phylum Chordata; class Aves; order Anseriformes; family Anatidae; genus Anser; species Anser anser. Next base: position 17,953,608 of record NC_139728.1, on the reverse strand, counting down.
GCTTTTGGTTTTGTCTTGTTGTTGTTCCCAAACTAAGCCTAGGCAAGAGTTTAAAATTTAGGCATGTTATTATACTTAACTTCAAAAGATGTTCCTCTTCCTAACTACAAAACAGTGACCACATTGCCCACTTTTACTTAGTTAGAAAATCTCTTTCTCTTACTAGTAAGAATGAGAATGAAAAAAAAGAACCTCTCATTACCATTTCGGTGGCTGCAGCACATCCATCATATTTTGGGTACCAACATCTATGTATCTGGGACAGGAGCACTACTATGTGTCTACTTCAGTAACAAACAACACATGAAAAGTAACTACCAAAGCACTGAGTGACTTTGGTTAACTTTCAAAATGGACTTGTGTTGTTCCTCTTCAATATACTAGAACAACACAGTATTATTCTGAATCTGCATTAATCTGGTTTGCTTTACAGTAAGTTATATGTTTCAGAAAGGCAAATGAGCAATTATTATTTCCTAGGCATGAATATTTATACTAATTCCCTCCTGATGACATTTAGGGAAGAACGAAGGAAAGTGAAAGAGAGGAGTCAACATCATATTGGATAAACCTGGACTGACACCCAGGGAAGGCCAGAAAGTGTAGGCTTTCAATGCCAGTGCAGTGCAAGAAAGCTATTAATCAGGTACCCAGTAGTTTCATGTCCTCACACATCACTTCTGAGCTCTAAACAGTTCCTATAATAGCCTTAACGGCTTACCCTAAGCAAGGATTCATGGCTTTTGAGGTGTCCTGTGGGAAACACGTAAAGGACAAGGCCATCACAGTATGCAGCTCTTTTGTTGGTTTATTCATGCTCTTACCCCAACACTGATCATACAGAGATCCTTTGAAGCTGGATGGTTTGCACTGCACCTGACCTTTGTGGTTCCATTACTGACTCCGCAACTCCTTTGCTAATAGACCGTTCTTCTTTAAGAGAGCATCTATATTCAGGGATGCTAACATTCCCTTCCTGACATGCTAGTAAGCCTCAAGGGTTTGTCTTGAATCTTTATCCTGCCTGGAAGTCCTGTAATCTAAATTAAACCTATTCCCACCCCTTCACCTTTCCCAGTCCCTGAATTGCTTTAAGCCTTATCCCTAGCCCACAGAACTCTTAATTGCTTTCCCCTTTCTCACAGCCTCTCTCATCTTCACATCCCTTTCCCACTGCCTCCAGCCTATATTTTAAGAAATTTCTCACCCAAAGACAGAGAAAAAGGGGAAATTAAAACAGATGCTCAAGCAAATGTTATTTATACTTCCTTTATCCCCACGCAAACCATCAAGCAGAACCTCTAAACAGCATATGAACATCAAACAGCTTGATTCTGCTCAGAAATCCCTGTCCTGTGACATTCTAACAGGTTCTGCACAGTAGGACTCAACGCTGCTGTTGGTGTTTCCGCTCAGCGTGGAGGAGCACCCCTGTCCCACAGACCGTACACGCAAAATAGGTAGCAAAATAAAAAGAACTAAATTATCCTCATTTTAAAGACAGGAGGCTAAAGCACTGAACCAGCTAAGGAAACAAAAATAAAAAAATTTATAAAAAGCATATTTTATGCATGTAGTAGAATATTCCTTCTATGAAAAACCTCACAAGACCAGTGTGATTTTTCACTTTGGTTTGCTGATCTTCAATATTAGCTTTTTAATTTAATTTCTGTTAAAAAATTTTAGATGTTGAAATGCAAAATTTTAAGCAATTAACTAAAGCATTGAGAGAACATGCACTAAAACACCAAATGAGGGACAGTTGACTTCAAGTACTTAATAACTTAATAAGACTTATCAGAAAATATCCTGAAAGAAAGACAAAAACAAGCATATGTTTTACAATGAGAAGCAGGTCACCTCAGAAGATACTTTTGTTATCACTATTGTAGTGAAAGAAGCAGCAGGATCCACGATATTTAAATGTCGATCTTCAGCACTTTTCTTCATCTTTTCATGTATATCAATTACAAAAAGCTACCACAGAGATTAAAGTATGCAAAACTTTACCAATACAAAACCCACACCTTTAAGGATTCAGTGCATCATTCATTGTCTTTTAGTAAATCTGGGCCAATGTGTCCCTCCAGGTTGATTTAGAAAATGAACTTTCGAAGGCAGGAACTTCCCCTAACTGTATGCATGCTCACTGCCCAATGCAGCGGAGCTGTAGCCTTGCTTAGGATCTCTGGCAGACATTATAACTTAGGTAAGCAGTTGGTCAACTATGAGTTCAATAGGATTATAGCAAAACTCACTTGGGTTGCACTTCCGTTAAGATGTTTATTATTGCAGTTACTACTGTCTTTCAGCTTCCCCTGTTTCCCCAATTTTCATCTGGGACTTTTTCTTTCAGTTGGCTTATTTTATGTTGTGCTTTTACTTTGGAGTTTCAACATATTAAAATAAACCAGTATGAATTCATCTCTTATCCTGTGGGAGTTAAAATGGAGCACGAGGGCCTCTTAATAACCCAGAAAGGCAGCTGCCTCCACTTGAGGAAACAAGTAGCCACAGTGAGGGAGGTATACCTATGACACTCATTTTTATCCAGAGGTTTAAGTGGGTGCTTATTTGTTTTCCATCTCAGGACAAACAGAGAGAACTCTGAGGTGCAATAGAGGCAGTAGATGTGATCCAGCTACCCTAGAAAACACAGGTAAGGGAAGTGTTATTCTTTTACTGAACCTAAGATAAGGGATCCATTCTGAAGTTTTACACCTGTGTCTGTGACACTTGTCATGGCTAGTACAGGCTAGGACTAGCTGCCCAATGTGCCCTCATCTTGCAAAATGTCCATGCCTCGACTGACATGGGTCAGTTGGGTTTTGCCATTTTTTTATTTGTTTTGTGTTTTTTTTCTTTTTTTTTCTTAAGGCAAGGAGTGTTAAGTGACAAACACAGGTCTTTGAAATCTACCTAGGAAAGGGCTTGTTATTATTTGCTCAGGTATACTAAGCTTCATATTTTGAACCTTGGTGGTTTATTCTTTTCCTTAAATAAATATACTCCTACCTTGAAACAAGCAGGAGATGAAGTCAAGTTGTTGAAATGTTTCTCATTTCCATGCAGCATATACAGTATGATAAGCAGTTAAAACTAAGCGTAATATTTAGTATTTGGTATGTCAACAAAATCTCTTTCACTGTCAAATACTTCAAAGTCCAACACAACAAGAAAATTTAAATGGGTTCCAAAATGTAAATACCTCGGGACAAGGTCAGGCAAGGTGGCAAATATTTGTGTGTACTACACAATTCTGCCTGATGAAAAACAAAGAGGTGTGGATTTATTTTTTTTTATTTTGTCAATGCAATAGTAAAGAACAAATGTAGAAATCTATCTTGTACATGCATTTTTCTAGCATAAAAATCAATGTTTCTTTACCCATCATCCCAAGGCTAGTAGTTCGATTAGTTCAAACCCTATTGACTTCTGATCTGAAGTCTTGTCCACCTCCAAGAATTAAGGAAGACAAGGGTATATGCAGTCCTCCAGTCCTTAGATTCTGGAAACAATCTATGCCCCATTAAAAGCCAAAAATGCTGCCAGCCGTACTAGGGTGAATATTGACATGCTTTAATGGAACCTCTTGCGTATACCAAAAACACAATGGCAGGGACTGTCTTATGACCAAAAAACTAGTTTTTTGGAAGAAAATAGTTTTTTAGAAAGAAACTCATACTAGTTTCTGTATTGAAGGTTTTTTTTAGAAGTGATGGCATCTAGCAAAGGAAAGTCAGCAGCGCCTGTTTTGTGATCTACAGTTCGAATTGTTAGTTATTAAGTAGACATGAAATAAAACTCTAGACTCATGGTCCATTGGTAAAAATACACAGCAACAAATAGGATTCTTGCCTGAGGTAGAAGAAAACTGAGCTCCATAATCTTTTGAAGCACAACAGCCTCCCCATGATAAATGCTTCATTTATAAACTGGTGGATGAAATATTAAGTGAAGTGCTCTGATAGTGAAATAATAATGTTCAATATGCCTGCAGCCATACCACCTCCAACTGTGTTCCCATCAGGTCACACAAACTAAGCCAGGTCAGCTTATGTCAGTGTTTGAATCAAACACCTTCAGAAGAATGCAAGAGTTGCAGAAGTTTTACTGTGATTCAATTCATAACAGAGATCTTTCCTTCAATTCAGGTTATGTGTTCATAGTAAGCTAACCATATCTGAGTTCTCTCTTCTGAAATTAATTATTCTTATCCAAGATACACAATATTGCCAATTTTCTAAAATAGTTATTAAAAAGAAATGTTATTATCAAAGGCTGAAGAATCAGATTATTCAATTATTAGAGGAACTAATGTACCAACAAAAAAAAAAATATTTTACAAGCTGCTAAATTCTGCCACCTATTGCTGCAGTGTTACTCCCTTTTGGTTAACCAACTCAAAATAAGAATTATCAGGCTGTTCTACATAAAGGTTTCATGCCAGATCAAACTTAAGTTAGAGTTAATATTCAGGTAGTGAATGCTGTTCTTCAACAACAACAGGCTTTCAGTAATGAGCCAGTATCTAAACAGAATGCTGAGCAAAATTGGAGACAGTCAAAGATATCTTTGTTTTAATCTTCAACACTCTCTTGGTAAAAATTAAATGCTATATGTTAAGCTAAACCTTCCAATTTTTATCAAAAGGAAGAAATAGACAACCGGTCTAACATTGTTTCAATGAAAGCCAAATCAAAACTTAGAGCAGCTTATAGAGCTATTTCCTAATGCCCCTTGTGTATGAATAGCCACATGAATCCCTGCTGAGACCAGAACTACCTGTTGGCATGCTTCTTCTCCCTGTTCCTGGAAGGCAGCAACTAAACACAGCCATTTGTAGCTGGTAAGAATACCTGCCAGTCCTCAGGGAACAAACAGAGGAGGAGGCACACTGAAACAGCTAGCTTTGATGCTCTAAAAGGAGATTTGAAAGCTAGCATTTTTCACCTGAGACCATAGGTCCCGTCTCACCGTTAATGGAAAGAAGGAATGCCCAGTCAGGTAGGCAGCAATGCCAATAGCAGCTGCCTTCTCAAGAAAACTGTGCCAGGACAAAGGCATGGAACAGAGTGGGTTAAGAAGCTCATCTGGCCATACCCCACAGCTCAGGCTGAACACAAAATCCTGTTTAGTAATTACCAAAGGGAGAAGAGAAACAACTTTCATGTTGGGAACAATTCAACGGAGGCAATTGTATTTTGTTTTCATGCAAATTTAAGCACAATATAAGATCACACATAACAGGAGAGACAAAATACAAATAATTCTGATTTATTCTAGCCAACTCATAAACTACCACCACACTAGCATTGAACTATGCCCCCATGCCAGGCAATGGAAATAGACCCAACTACACACTGCCTAACAAAATAAAAGCTAGATGTTTCATGCTTTATCATTTAGCAAAAATTGGTTATGAATTTCTTGATAGAGACTGTGATAAATATTGACAGAGTTTCCAAGACACATTTATGTTATATGGTTTTATTTTAACAAGAAAGAGATACTGGGCTTTGCTTTATCATTCTATTACAGTATTACCCAGAGTCTAAATTGCCTCTGGATGACCAAAATACAATGTTCTTACTACTGCTGCATAATGCTAAACACAAACCAACAGTGCCTTTTATAATTAAGTCCATTAATAGCTGACTTCCCTGCATTTACAGGAAGATGAACAAAATTGTCTTGATATTGGCCTCACAGGAGAAAGATGCATGTCTCTTTTCAGACAGTCTGTCTACCAATACCATCCTGTGGTAAGTGAAGTTGCAAATACATTTGTCTGAAACTAAGTAATGTCAGTTTCATTTAAAACAGTATATTTTGCCTAGATCCACTATCATCATTCCTAGTCAGAGAGCCATGCCTGCAGAGTACATAGAACTTTAATTTCAATCGATATGTGTGCACCATTTGAAATCAATATCTATAGAAGATATATTAAACTTCACTAGAAAAAATGCCAGTAAATAGAGCCAATTATCAGATTTTTTTTTATATTCATGAAATAGGAATAGTCATTGTCAAGATAAGCAATCCATTAAATGAATGAATGATTTGTCTAGTAGCTGGAAAGATTTAATCTTTAGAGCAAGGGAAATCTATAAAAGCTGTGAAATCAACAATATATGCTGACCACAGAAATTCATTACTTTTAGGGAGACAGCTATTCCACAAAGTGATCAGCCTCCCTACATGCATCTCAGTTCCCTCTATAAACATAAATTATGTAATTTCAGCATGAGATGTTTATGATGTCACTAAAGTGTGTTCTAGAATAGGAGATAAAGTAACTGGCTACAAAAAATAATGAACCCTATTTGTGACGTGGCCAAGGTATGGTGCTCGATTTTCTTTGGAGATGGATTGGTCCTCTAATTTTAGATTATTAGTATTGCTTCTTCTGGCATTTTGTAACAAAAATGTTGAGATGGTATTAATAGCGTCAGTGACAGTAGCAGAGACAGAACAAGCCAGGAGCTACAGCTGTCGTTATTCACCCTCTCAAAAATACAGTCCTAAATCCACTAGTCAGGATAGAAGCCTACCTTATAGCAGGACTTTCCCCATTTCTCTAGTGGAGTTGCATTACAAATATTTTTTATCCACATCAAAGACAGAGAAAGAAGTGAGATTTTTCTTTAAGTTTCTAAAAGTACTCAGCTGTCGAGCACTACTGATACTGCTTCACCAAACACAACTGAGCAGCACTTACTCAGCATTATAAGATGCGCGTCTCAAGAAAGACACTTCATATATGCTTTAAATAGTTTTTAGGGCTCTCTTCACTACAGAAGAGCTACAACACTGCTTGCTAGGGAAGCCTTTAGAGTGATTGAAGCATGAAGAGTGGGCTCTTGCATCCAAATGAGTCATTCTGTACCAGCAATATCAGCTAAATATAAGTAATCTGTGAGCATGAGGACAAAGGGTGGGTAGGACAAGCTCTCCTTTTCTGCATAGTGTTAAACCTGATTCATTCTAGGAAAAAAGCCAGTGTTTCCAATTGCACCTATCAGCAATAAGGACTGAAATTTGTGAGTTGCTGAGCAAGCACAACTGCCTCTGACTCACTGAGCACAAAGGGTGTTTAGCACCCTAGAAAATCAAGACCTAGCCTGATTTTACAAGTGCAGAGTACCTGCAGATCCTATTGGTTTTACTGGGAGCACCTTTAAGAAGCCATAATATCATAGGTAAAAATAAAAATAAAAAAAAAATGGGGAAGAACACATTCTGTCCCTCCTCAGAAACACCTAAATATGTGCTATGCACTAATACATCAGTAACAGCCTGGTTTTCAGAGATACTAAGAAAGACTTGTAATCCAAGTCTGGAATACCAAATTAAAATCTCCAGAGGTCACAGATAGTTCATATTGAATTCCAATAACTGTGGCCACTTTTGAAAGTTTGAGTCTTAACCACCATGGCTATAACAACATCCCATAAAGAACGTTTTGTTTCAACTTACTTTAAGCAATTGTCTCCAGAATCCTCCTCTGCTACATCACACTAAGAACAGTGACTAGAAACACTAGAAACAGTTTCTAGAAACAGTTATAGGAAATAAGTGGTTAGTGTCCTACTAAGGGAACATCCGATGCCAGTTTCTAAAGCCAGTCTTATCTTCACAAGTGGATCTAAGCACTACTTCACGTGAATTAAAAAGAGTTGGAAATAAATATATTCATATCTGGAGATAAAAAGAGATGAAAGCTGATCACTGCTTGTCAGATTGGGATTCTGATTGAACAGAAAATGACTCAGGCTTCTTATAAAATGGGTTGGTTCTGATTTTACCAATGCCTTGCAATGGCTTTATAAATACTATATATTTTGTTACAACCCACCTTCGGGAAAAACAACTTCTATCTCTCATGTAATTGACTACACTCTTGTTAAAAAGCTAAAGCAAATGGTATATTCACAGTTTTTTTCCAAAATATTCATATATTTTGTGTCAATTTATGATATAATATGGATCTGGTGTCAGGAGATTACTATATCTCAGATAAATATTTACTGATACCATATACATTTTAGTTTTTTGATACCACGTAGTACAAAGAAACTATGACTTAATGAATAAATTCTACTTTTCCTCAAAATCAATTAAATACAGGGAAATTCTCCTGCAGAAAATACAGAGTACATTTTTCCTGTAATAACAGCTTTATGCATAAAAACAGTTTGCCACCAATTTGAGTTCTGGCTATATTACTTTCATACAGAGGAATTACATATTAGGATTGTTTATGACAAGTGCAAAACTTTATAAATCAAAACATTTAAAAGGAATATTTGGAGACCCTGCTGCAGTAGAACTGTCTGCCTTCTAGGGTGGAAAGCAGATAAAAAATGATGAGACCTATTCATTCGGCTTTTACTCACATGAAAAGGGGAAAAAAATACGGCAAAAAAGTTACTCCTCAGAAGCACCCAAAATTTCAGCGCTGAAAGTGTATGACAAACACCTTGAAAGGAAAATGGAATATAAGCTCCTTACTCCCCCACAGCAAAGGTAATTGAACATATCAAGTGAAAGCAGGCACTGCAATAGCCATTATTAACTCAGTATTTTAAAACCTGTGAAATAACACGACAACCTTGTTCTATTTATGTCAAAGACAAATGTTTGAGCTAGTTCTTATTCTGTCTGACCCACTCGGACATGCATATATTGATACAGGGCACAGCAAAAGCAGCATTCGACATTTCTGTATTATAGTTCCCTTCTTGCAGCTTAGCACCCTCTTTGAAATGGCCAGCTTCCTCTTTATGAAAAGCATTACACAATTAGAACAGACCTGTCTTAGGCAGAATTCTGATCAGCCAAAGACAGCACTTTCTAATGGATTCCAAGGAGGACCCTATTTTCTTTGCGAATCTGTAACTGAATAAATACAGAAAACACCAACGCTATTACGTGAAACATGTCCTTGAAGAACAATAGTGTTTTTATTTACAAATTGTGTGCTTCAAATATGAGTTTTTATGAGAATTCAGGTTTGAAAAACTTCAGCTTGTACTTTAACTATACTGGGGACAATCCACTGAAGTGTCCCCGTGGTGCTGGTGGTAGCTAGTACAAACCACATGTGCTACATGATGCAGCACTCAGGTCTGATAGCTGGTTTGGTCCTCAGCAGTGCAAAGCTCATAGCACTGGCTCTACTCTGTGTGGATACACAGAGCTGCCCGAGCTGTCTCAGATTTGGCCCTCATTCTGCTTCCAATAGTACCTCTGTCCCAGCCCTCTGGATATTCATTTCTGTTTACGTCCAGTGTAGACAAAGAATCACCTAGCCAAAGTTCTTTAATACTTGGACCAATGCGGTTCTGGGGATAATTGGAGCAAATCTGAAACAAATTTATTGTCTGAAGCTTTTGTTGAGGTCCGTACACCAGCTTCTTTATAACCTGACATTACTGATGTCAGATGCTCTACAGTGCGTGTCCACATGATCAGTTACTGCAAATAATTCATCTGTGTTAATTCCCTAAATTACGATGTTTTAAGATAATACACTCATAAATGCATTTTATTCTCATCTTCTTGCAAACGTTTTCTTTGTTTGTTTTGGCCTAATGGTATGCTTTTAATACCACGCGTAACATTGGGGGCCTATACAGATTCACAGATTTCTCTAGGTTGGAAGAGACCTCAAGATCATCGAGTCCAACCTCCGACCTAACACTAAGTACTCCACTAAACCATATCCCTAAGCTCTACATCTAAACGTCTTTTAAAGACCTCCAGGGATGGTGACTCCACCACCTCCCTGGGCAGCCCGTTCCAATGCTTAATAACCCGTTCGGTAAAGAAGTACTTCCTAACATCCAACCTAAAACTCCCCTGTCGCAACTTTAGCCCGTTCCCCCTCGTCCTGTCACTAGGCACGTGGGAGAATAGACCAACCCCCACCTCTCTACAGCCTCCTTTCAGGTAACTGTAGAGAGCGATGAGGTCGCCCCTGAGCCTCCTCTTCTCCAGGCTGAACAAGCCCAGCTCCCTCAGCCGCTCCTCGTAAGACTTGTTCTCCAGACCCCTCACAAGCTTGGTCGCCCTTCTCTGGACTCGCTCGAGCACGTCCATGTCCTTCCTGTAGCGAGGGGCCCAAAACTGAACACAGTACTCGAGGTGCGGCCTCACCAGAGCCGAGTACAGGGGCACAATCACTTCCCTCGACCTGCTGGCCACACTGCTTCTTATACAGGCCAGGATGCCGTTGGCCTTCTTGGCCACCTGAGCACACTGCTGGCTCATATTCAGCCGACTATCCACCAATACTCCCAGGTCCTTCTCGGCCAGGCAGCTTTCCAGCCACTCATCTCCCAGCCTGACGTGTCTAGTTGATTGTGACCTATAGTGAAGCATACAGCTGAGCCATAGTAACTAATGCTGTGCATGCATTTTACAAATGTGAAATTAAATGTACTGTCTTCTGCTATTTTCCAGGTATTTTCTCAAAAAAAAATCACCTTAATGTAGACCAACATGTTTTACCTCACATTTGTTGGGAGGATGCACACAGTTCCTGCTGCTTAGATGGAACATAGCAATTTGAAAAGTTGGGATCATCCACACGATATACTTCTTTTTCTGTAAATGCACTTGTTTGCTAAACATTTTCAGATCTCTATCTCAATAAATCTTACTCCATGATTTAATTTGAAATTGTCATTTTAATGTCATAATCTTCATTTGTCATAGCTTTAATTTTTCATAATTAAAGCAATTATGACAATTGTCATAATTAAATAATGAATTATTAGTTAAGTGAAAGTTTCATGGGTTGTTTTGCTTTCAAGAAATGGTCCCCTATCATATCCAAAAAGTCTGCAGTGGAGGACCAAATATTCACCTTATGAAGGCCTTCCTTTGAGAACAGAGCTGCAATAACAGTCATTTATATCCAGAGAAATACAAGTATTAGGATGCAGCTCTCTCCACAGACACATCCCTTGATACTGAGTTCTCAGGCTGGCCTTTAATGTCTGTATTTGTTAACTTCAGTACCTTGAGCACATCCTTTCCTGGAGTCTGACAGCTTGTAGACCCACAAGGCAAAAATTCCCTTTGTGAATGTGAGAATGTCAACAACTTTGGCCACACAAGCCTCATATCTACCACATACTGCTATATACTGCTCCTGGCCTCCTCTTGCGGAATTGCTCTGCAGACAGACTCTACCAGCTAGCACAGTGACTCCTTCCCATTGCTTTGTTGCGGTCAACGTTGCTGTATAAACTACGTCAGCTACAGCTACATTGATTGGAGTGAGAAAAAGATCCATCTGTTTACTCAAGATTGTAAGGCTTTAGAGCAATAGAAGCCATTTTTAATGACTAAAAAAATTGTTTTTACTCCATACACTACTTATTTTTAACAATGCCCAATATCCAGCGCTTTACACAAGATTTCAGGCTTAATAAGAAGAGGAAGAATGCAAGAAAGCTAACGTGAAAGGGCTGTATTCTTACTCTATGCAAGTGACTCTACTTAATGCAATGCATAGCATGGCATCAAGGCCAGAACCTGCCCAAATTTAAATGCTAAATAGTGCTACCACATCTATGTGAATAAAATTATATCATAGAAGTTGCAATTCATTCAGTGTCTTTCTGAAGGCCAGATGAAGGGTTTTTGCATGGGCAGCCCTGTAACATCTAACTCCCGATTTGTTTTCTTACTAAACACTGAGTTAGAAACAGGAAAGAATTTAGTCTTTGAATCACAACTGGAAAAAAAAATCTTTATGCTTAATCAGGTCAGTTCTGAGTGCAATGCTGCTTAAATGCTATAGCAAATCATTCAGGATTTCTGCAAAGGTTCAGCTTCACTCCATGAAGAGAAAAAAAAAAAAAGAGAGAGAAAAGCAGCAGGAACGGTTTGTTTTGTTTTGTTTTTCTCCCCTTTTGTGGCTGTTGCATCTCAACTATTTATGGAGAAATTTCAGAGCTGCAAAATCAGTATTTGATGATGTGCTCGTATAAGATGTTCCTTCTCCTGACCAAAAAGCATTGTGCCACAGAATACAGGATTAAAATAAATAGGTAAAAATCAGACACAGCAGAATTCATTTGTTCATATGCTTAACTATATAAATAAAAGTTTTTCCTAACCACACCCAAAAAGGAAAGCAGCCCCTCACTCAAACAAACACACATTAAGTTACAGTTTTCTAGCAAATAACACCCTTTCCTCCTGAAAAACACACTATGTACATTGCTTTTGACTTTTCAACTTCCTAGTCACTGGTCATCAAATTTTCTGAAATACTAACTTTACAAATGAGGGTTAGTAAGTTTTTTGACTGCTTTTGAACCTGTGCTTTTAATTCTCCAAATCCATCGCCTTATTTACATTGGCTAATGGCCTTCTGCTTGTCTTTGTGATTTGCTTTCTCAGCCACAAGGGGCAGTTAACTCTACAAAAACATCAGATGCCGAGTTACCTGTATTTCTCAAACCATTCAGACAGAAAAAAAAAAAAAAAAAGAAAAAAAAAAGTATTCCATACACCTTGTTGGCAGGAAACCAGTGGCAGAGGTTAAGGACAAGCTTTTCAAAGAGTACTCTCTAGTTCTGGGATTTCAACAGGAGAGGGCAGGAAGTTAGGAGCATACGAATGAGTAGTGCCTGTAGCTGAAATTACATGTGCGTGGACTGCTCGAGTTGGGCTCACAGAAACACAGAGCCGCAGGGTAAGAGGTTACTTTTGACCTGTTTCTCCCACACATAGGCCTAACAAGGTTGCTCAGATGCAAGTCAAGAACAAAACTCAAAACCTTGGATGTTCAATATCTGTGGTTTTAGACCAGACCATCAGCACAGCAAAAGAAGACAGCATCCACAGAAATGCCCACATCAGTTCCTCTGCAACACTCCCATGTACAGGCAAGGAAAGGCAAGACACATGGTTACACGCCAGTTCCTCCTGTGCTGGCCGTACCCCTGGCACACATCACAGCAACACCAAACCCCTAGTGTTGCTTTAACTCGTGGTAAGGTCCAGCAGGCCCTTTTGCCAGACCTAAACTTCCAAAAGAAGGCAACGGCAGGTGCCTTCTGCCTCAATTCCTGAGAGGCATTTACCTTCACAGTGGCATATAACTCAAAGCCGTAATGCCCTGCCCATGCTTTTTTTTTCATTTAAAGCAAAAAACACATTACAATAGCTCACAACTTCCTCTCCCATCCCTCCACATCTGCTCCACCTCAGGGGGTAATGGCACATAAAGGGCAAGTGACAGGGTTAAAAATGTTCTTCTTTGTTTTGAAAAGCTTAAGTCCTTCAGAAATTCCCTAATTTAATTTTTCTCCCCATTTTAGCCATACGCTGTTTACATGCCAGATGGGTTTTCCCCAAGCTCTCACACCACTAAGAAAACTGCAGCATTTTTTGTTAATTTATCACTGTATTAAAATATAAGAAGTGAACCATACATAGATAAAATGAATTATAGGTATACCTCCCATACATTCTGTACATCATGCTAGGCAAAAGCTGTGTTGTGTTAACTGTCAAGCTGAGAAATAGCTGACATTTGTTATTTTAATTAATAGTTTACTTTGCTGAAATAAGCTTCTATGAGAAGCTATGACTTTTATTAAATCTTCAGTACAGCATTATTTTCACAGATTGGGAGGAAAAGCTAATTTTCAAAGCCGCTTCACCCTACAAGGTCACCGCCAACAGCTTGAATGCACATGTCAAGGAGACATCTGCTTCAGAGATACCAATCTATGTTAAATGTGCATTATTTCAAAAAGTTAAGATACTTTTCATTGCAAGAAAAATGATTATTCAGTAATTATGTAGTTCTTTACTGGTGTTTAGTAGTACAGATTTTTGTCCCCTGTGGATTTTTTAATGTTTCATAACTGCCACCCTGAATTCTTAGACCTCAGCATTTGCTTTAGAAATCACAGTAAAGCATAGCCACTGATCAATTCAGACAGGCAGAGTTTCCGTCACTGATGTAAAACATTATACAGTTCCACCAGAAGTTTATTCCTTTTCTTTGCCCAAATATTTTGAGGTCATTGATGAGACCAGTAATTTCTCTCTTCTCTCCTCTATAAAAAGGACAACCACATTTCCAGCAAGTCAAATTTATCCTGTTTCTAGCCAATGCAAATATGCTTGGAAAAGAGAAAACTTGGTACGCTGACCCAGAGATTCTCTGGATGCAGTTCTTAGTTTAGTAGTTTTACAGGCTTTACTGCTGCTGATTTCAAAAGAGCTTCATGTGTAAAAAAGGCACAATGCCAGACCCTTTCTTCTGATTCTTGATCCACTCGAAGACTTTATATGAGGATACTGTTAAAAACAGCAAACTTGTTTTTTGCTATCAGCAAATGAAGATCAATACATCAGCTGATTTCTATGAATCATATTTCACTTTTGTTGTTGTTGATGTCTAGCTTACAGTGAACAAAACTTGTGCTCTCAGGATTGATCTGCAGGATCATATTAATGGAAATATTCTCGTTGACTTCAGGCACTCAATGCCAGAAATAACAAGTCTGAATGTTTATGACTATGTAATGTAACCACAGGTAGGTAAGAGCTCATTTTGCCTCCACTCTAAAGTGATTAAACGTTCCATTATCACAGTTAAAATACCACTGAGCTCAAGCTAATATTTCAGATATTAGCTTGGACTCAGCACAGCATCAAACAGTCCAGTTAGAAGCCACCTCTACTAGCTGTCATCAGGTACCTTGCATGCACCACTGTGTTTCTCTGAAGGACAGCTCTTACCATTGAGCTTGGTGAGTTTGCAGTGACTGTTTTAGTGCTTACTTTACTCATTTGCTTCCTTCCCCAGAGGGTGACTGCCAGGTGAACCACGGTTAGCTCTGCTGGGAGAGGCCAAGCCAGAGGAGAACCCCATTTGCTTTCATGGAGGGCCAGCAGTGTGCACTGAGAGCCCGCTGTGGCTGAGGGAATTGGTAAGGGTCTGTACCTATCTACACTCTTCCTGAGCCATTATCTTACAGGTAACTGCTTATTCCCTCATGTAATTTACATCACAGCTTCACCTGGACTTGAACTTTTATTCAGATATTATTTTCCTTGCTTCAGTGCTGACAACTTGCCTTGGTTTTTTCAAAATTAAAAAACTGGGATTTTTTTCTACTTGCTGGAATTCACATCTTGTGTTTTGAATATTAGAAGATGGAAAGCTCTGCTCGTCTCATTAGCTCTTACGTTTTCTGTTTGGTTGAAGAAAGGAGGGCTTTGTTTGTTTGTTTTTCTGCTTGAAAGAGTAATAGTAAAGCTATTACAGCCAACATTGGTCATCAGAATCCAAGACAGGCACAGGTTACAGAGAGAAAGAAAATAATTATTAGACAAATACTGGTAAAATGAACAAGGTCTTGGGCTAAAAACTTTTTATCAGTCATATGCATATGAGAAACAAATATACATTTGCTTGAATATAGAAACCCTTAAAAGCATATGCAAAGAATTTTTTCTTTTATGCTTTACCCTGAAAAGTGACTAATTCTGCTTATCCTGTGTACTCTCGTCTCCCACGCTACTCAGTTTTTACTACAGATCCAATGGGAGGCATTCACCACTCAGCAGCAGCAGCAGGTACACAGGACTGGGACACCTGGTACATCTGTGTTTACACTTTCTTGGCTTATACCCATCTCCCTTTTCACATTTCATTAATACAACTTTAAAAATCCTCTAAGTACTGAAATGCATAATTTCCTAATGCACCTTTCGATAAATACTTTCCTTGAAGCAGCAGGCTTTACCTGATTCAGATTTCTGGGGGACTTCTTGGTTTTGGGAGTGAGCCAGATGTCACACACGGCATGGCTGACCTGTAACTGCGAGGCTCTGCACAGCTTCTGTAGCATCCCAGTTGCACACATTCATGGATGAGCTGCACTGGTGACAGGTCTGGCTTTGTTTCCGCAGGAGTCAGCCATGCTGTCCCGCCTCAGGCCTCAACCTGCTGCAGCTGATTTGAGTGTTTGCTGTGCCCGAGGCCGTAACCTGCTGCTGCTGCCTTCATCTTTTATTTGCTAACTGCCTGATGCCACCTGTCTACCTCACATGATACAGCAACTGGGACCAGATCGTCTCCACCACACAGAAAGTTGGAAATAAATTTCCCTCCCAGTGCGTTCATAACTCCACTGATACAATAGTAAGGTCCTTCCTCGCAGAGCTGAAGGAGCACTGTACCAAACCTGTCAGAGCTCAAATGGAACCGCTTTTAATTCAAGTATCTTCAGAAAGGTGGAAAGATCAGTTCTGCAGCATATTAGGAGACAGACAAAGGCTAAATTACATGCACCCCACTGACAATTGAGCGATGGGACTTCCTTCCTGACAACACTGTGTGGCAATTTTATAATTTCTGATTATAACCCTGATAATCAAAGGCTGTATTTATTGCTTGGCAACAATGCACAAAGGGTTCTTCAGAAGAAAGTATGATCAAGACTTAAGACTTACTGAACTACCCCAGCAAAACCATCTGTACTGACCCCATCTCCATAAAACTGTGAGGTACCAAAGGAAGCTTAGAAACGTGTCAAACTGACCAAATCAAAGAGTTTCAAGGAACAGGAGTGTAATTCATTCTTCTAATTAGTTATTATATTACACACACTACTATTTTCCACAACTGTCACTGAGTAAAATCTAAATTATAGCAAAACCATGTTGTGGGGTTTTTTTGATTGTATCGTTGTTATCTGTTTAACAAGAATAAGATGGGATTATTTTATAGAAACAGAGTTAAATGTTTTTGCAATTAACCTTCCATGTTATATCAAAATATTATCACTACCTATATACAAACACTACATTTCTATCTATATTCATATATAAAATTTTACAGTAAAAATAGAAATAATAATAGAAATTAAAAAGAAAATATTTCAGTCAGTTGTATTGACTGTAGATATAAATATGGAATTTGTGAGTTTTTTTGTTTTGTTTTGTTTTTATATTAAGTAAGAGGAATTGAAAATGTTCATAATGATGGGAAACAGTTACTTGTCTTTTATCTTTGTTTGGACAGTGAACAACAATATATATATTTATGGCCTGTTAACATCTGCCAACAAGAAAATAATATGATTCAAGTATTTTTATAAGCTATATAAAGATATTTATTGGAGTCATTGCATCATTTTGTATCTTTTGGAATTTCATTTTCAGTTTCTGGTGGTTTATGAAAAATCAAATTTAGCTTAGTGATAATACTGAATGTTGGGAAACAAATATTACAAACCATCACTAAAGAAAAATATAAGTAAAAAATAAATGTCAGAGCTGTTTATTATAAGATTTTTTGTTGTTGTTTTGTTTTTTCTGTAATTACTATGTACTTTCCAATGGGGAAAAAGTGGTGTCGAACATATACCCTTTTGAATACAGAAAGGCAATCATAAGCTTTCCTAAGAGATAACAGGGCAGTAACTAGCACATATCTAGATATGATGTAGATGCTTACAAGACAACATTGAAATTTAAAGCAGGGAAACAATCAGCAGTTGAATAGTTAATCTCATGTATTTTTAAAGAAAAACTATTTACTGGTTTCATTTTTTTCAAGTTCTGTCATCAATAATGCAATTCTGCTTTGTTTACGTATTCCTTACAAGTCACTTGGGCTTTATTCTTCTTTCCTTCTCTCCATCCTACATTTCTAAACCTCATTTGTTTGGGGGGAAAAAACAAAAAATAACAAAAACTGAGAAAAAAAAAAAACCACAACACAATACTAGAATCTCTTATGGCTGAGAACTATTAGGATGAACCCTAGCAGGATTAAACATAGGGAAGTTGTTAAAAATGTGCTAACACAAGTGAAATCCAAAAAAACTAAGGAGTGTGAGAAGCATATAAAATTTCTTTACACATGTCCTTCAAAAAAGTTTAATACGTAGTCAGGTCACATTATTGCACATCAAATTCTCTAGGTCTCTAGCTGCCAGTAGCAATTATCTGTAAGAGAACATATTTTCCCTCGTGACTAGCTATCGGGAATTTTTGAGTATACCTAAGCATAGCCTTGAGCAAAACTCCTACGGGGCACATTTGGAATAGAGTATTTCATTTGGATGAAATATTAAGGTTTCCGTGCAATATGTCTATCTATATATTTATACATCTGTTTCAACATATTGATCTGTTTATCTGTTTACTTTAATTACACGAAATAGTTGTATTAAAATGTAAACAGTTCTAAATCTATGTGTTTCTGTGAAGGGTTTTTAAGAGGCACAGCTTCCTAGATGCTGAGACTGCTGGCAGCAATAATGCATCCTGCGCCTATGGCTTCCACCAGCCGCCTGACCCAGCAGGACCACACGGCCTGGCTCCACGAGCACATCACTGCACACCCTGCCCGTGCGCACACCGCACACGGCACCAACGCACAGCAGTGGGATATGCTAGAGCCTGTTATGGCGTGACCAGCGATCATACGTGCCACCAGTAAGAAACAAGGGTGGGGACTTTAAGGAAAAGGAGAAATTCTATCACTCCAGAGAGGAACGTAAAGTCCTATAACTGATCAGTTTTAAAAATGTATGAGGCAATCCCGCTTGCTTGAGGACTGTGAACAGCGCCTGCTGTGGTGGTTTACACAGCTCTGTGTGCCACACGGTCAAGTTTGCTGCCATGAGTTCTCAAGCAAGTTTCTATTTTCACAGTGCTCTAGCTGGAAGAATATTTTTGTGAAGATTTCTAGAAACAGAATACCTGTAAAAAGGGCAGGAAAAGAAAACTGCCTAGCTGATGGGAAGGGTCCCACAGCATACAAGAACCACTGGACTCTGGTAACAAGAAATACAATGAAAATGTGTAGTAAGCCTCTTAATGAATGAGATTAATTTAATTTCCATCTTGTGAACACAGGTGCAAACAACTGCTTTCAAATGAGATTATGTTGGTTTCATTTTGATATGGTCTGGGTCTCAACTGTACGTTAGCTGTAAGAACAGTTATTTGGGCTCATAACACACCCTCGGAAGCCTACAACAACCTTTCAGTTGATTTTAGTAGCAATCGGATCAAATCCTCTACATTTATGCATTATGCACGTATATATATCGTACAACCACATTAAATGTATGACAACATAAATAAAGAGATTATTATTCAAGCACAGGGAGAATAAACTTTATCAGGAGGCTAGAGATTTTTTTAAATATATTTTTTAACAGCAATAAATAATTGCTAATTTTCATTAATACATTAGTTTAAATGCCAGAGCAAGCATAGTAAAGACTTTGATAGCTTTTATATTCATTTTTGTTACTTCAAATGAAAACAGCATTAAAAAATTGACAACTGAAATATTCTAATATTCTGTGGGGCCTTTATAGCAATAGGAGAACAAGAGTTGATACTTCCCAGCTTTCAAATGATCATGAAATATATGAAAAAGAAAAAAAAAATCTCATGTCTCCTCTTAGTAATCCATTCACAGTCTTAAATGGTGTTCCTCCTTCATGGATTTTTCTGAATCTATCTTATTTATCAGTTTGGGTTTCTGTCCCATCTTTCCACATATTACGGCTAATTAGTACTCCCTGATGAGAAACAGTCCACCAATGAAAAAAGCATTTGGATAAAATCTACATTAACAAATGTAGTTCATTTAATATCATTTGTACTGCTGCATTATTAATAATATATAATTACCCTGTGCAGGCTGCAAGAGGGAAGAATAAAATCATTCATTAATTTCTTGGCCTTTACAAAAGGAGAAGTATATTTGCCAGGAAAAAAAAAAAAAAAAGTACTGGTTTTACAGACTGCCATTCATCTGTGCTGTATGTCATGCTAAAATATTAACTTTTCAGTCTGGAAAGCACTGCTATATTTAAAAGAGATCCTTACAGTAGCCCAAGATGCAGTGTGCAATACCACTGTTCAAACCATAAGTCATCATTCTGAGAGAACTGAACAAAGCAGCATAGCAGGTGGCTATCTGAAAGTTGAGATTTCAAGAAAAATATTGGGAGATGTTTTCAATGCATACAAATTCCAGTTAAAAAAAAAAAAAAAAAAGAAAGGAAATGTTTAAACCTGTTGTTTCCGTTCCCTTTTTGTTCTACTTAGGTGATTTCATTACTTTTCTGCCACATTTCATACACGTATCAAGACTAACTCCACCACAATAAATACTAGAGAAAAGCCTATCTAGCATTATTCAAATTCACTCGGTTAGACAAGGGGCATGCACCTCAACCTCTGAGCTCAGTTCTACAAGGCTGCTGCTCCAAAATTTAGAGAGAGACATGTCTTCCTGTGATTCCATAAAACAGGTGATTAATGGCTGCACTGATCATTCACAATACTACTACCCCAGTGAAATTTTGCTCACCTCAGGTACATAAATAAAAATATACAAAATCACTGACAGATCAAAACACAGTGCTATATCAAACTGGAACAAAGCAAATAAAGAGCAGAAAATATTGCAAGGAAAAAATTAATTAACATTCTCTTATATAAAGGTAACAGGTTAAGGGACCTTGAAATGAAGATGGAGGCATAAAAATGTGAGAAGAGAAAAATGTTTAAAAAAAATCAATCAAAAGTTGTGTATGTGAAGGGCAAGAACATTATCTATAAAAGAAAGCCACATAAAAAAAAAAAAGAATCAGGAAAGAATAAAATAAATGCATGAGACAGAAAGCAGGGTATGGCAGGAATCACTAAAATCAGAGATTTGCCAGGTTGCAAGACAGGCTGAATAATAGGTTGAGTTCAGAAGGCAGAGCTGAGCTCATCTGGAGGATCAGGGAAAAAAGCTCATTCTATATGTATTGAATTAATGTACCTGCATGACAGAGTACACGGGAGAAGGAACCAGCTCAATTAAAGGAGATCAGCAGGGAAAAAACAGAGCACGGTGAATAGCTGCTTGTCCCACTCACTTAACCACAGAAACAAGGACAGAAATCATTGGGTCTGCACCACTGTAACTGAGTGGATAATTTAGATATAAGTTTTTAAGTGTTACAGGTTATTTAGCAGGCTGCTTAGAAACACATTGCTGAGAAAAACGTTACAGCAAACAAAAAAAAAAAAAGGTGCTTTTTAAAGGGATGACCTCATAGTGGACACAAGGTCACCTGGAACTGTTTCTATCATTTGGTAAAAGCCTGAGGGGAAAAAAACAAAGAGGAAGTGGGGGCTCATACTTTACACTGACAAGTCAGGACATCAGGACAGAGCTTTCCTCATGTCCCCAGTTTGAAACAAGACATGCAAAAGAGAAGAACAGTTACAGTTAGAAGAACAGAAAGGAGTCAGATACATCTAGACCCAGGAGAAATCATTTAGCCAAAATTTTGAAGGCTACAGACAAATTTAAAGCCAACGGCCTGATGGCAGACAGCACTGAGGAGGGAATTAAGCCACCCTGTAGAGGTACTGCAGGCCCCTGAGCAACTTGCTTCTTCCCAAGTCTCCTGCCTCACTCCTCTGGAAAAAATAAAACCAAAAAGCCCCAGAAACCCCTCACTTATCTAACAGAAAGATCTATAACCAAACTGCAAGAAACTAGAAAAATAATTTTAAAGGACGTAAAGATATCTTTCCAAATGATGAAATGCAGTGAAGCAGAGTAGCAGAGACTAACTCAAAGTTTGGAGTAAAAAAGTCATTCCAGAAATGTGGGAAATATCTGAAGTGTTCGAAATCAATTTCTGTTGTTGTTCTTGACTTCTCAAGCTGTTTATTTTAATTCTGCAAAGTGTGAACCATCCTATAGGTTTCAAGTGACTATTAGGTTTTTACAGAGAAAAGAGTCTTAACTATTATAAGACATGACCTGTAGGATTTTTCAAATTACTGTGGTTTGCATGACCATTTTTTTCTAATAATTAAAATAATATAACTTGTTCCTTTGGTTTTTGACATAAAGCTACACAGTGATGTGTGTGCCTATAGCTCTGCTTTTAAAGTAATGAAGCTATATAGTCTTAAATCTCCAAATTAAAAATATTTTATATGCAAGGCCTATGAATACTGAATTATCTGAATGCCACTGCCTGACTGATATAACAAATGAAAACGGTATGTTTTATTAAATAATATAAGAAACAGCGGTGCATATTTCATCCATAATTATTGAGAACTCACAAAATGTCACTTTTCCCAAGTATTTTCCCAAAATGTATTACATTGAATATACTCCATATGTTCCATATAAATAATGCATATATTTATGCATATATATTTATATAGAAATATATTGTTTTTATATATTTATAATGTAATTCTAAGGGACCCGAAGAGACTTCTGATCCATTTGAAGTCATTCAATACAATTGAATTCAAGGTTAATAACTACTTTACCCTAAGTAGTGTTCTCTGCCAACAATCCTAGTTTCACTGTATTTACTACAGGATGCCACAGTGAAGATATAGCACAATATAAAATGAATGTTAGCAAGTAGAAAAAGCTAGAAAAGAACGACGACTACCACAGAATGAAGGAAAAGCAACACAGCCATAGGGGTTAACTTGACAATCAGTTCAAATCCCCGCAATATAAATGTCCCAGAACAAATCCAGCAGGATTCACTGATTTAAGTAAGCACTATGAGGAGAGGTGAGACAGTACTGTCACCAACGCAAGCTGCTCACTCACAACAAGCAGAGCTTCCTGGCAGAGGAGGCTACCTTAACTCATTAGGAGATAAAAGTTACCTAACATAGCTGGGTATTCCTCCCTGCTTTGTTTCAGGGGTTGGAGACCTTCACTCTGCTCAACCCAGTTACTGTAAATGATGATCGAGAATTCTTGGAGAGAGGAAACTTGCAGGATAAATTTAGAGAAGCTGAACTTACCTTATTTTTATCTAGTTAAGTATTCCAGAATATTCAAGGGATAAAGCTTTAAAATTATTATCTACTCCCTAATGATCAGAGCTACTTTGGAAGTAATTCAGAGAAAAAAAAAAAAGAAAAAAAAAAAAGAGGTTAAAAGAGGTTACCACAATCCAGGAGTTTCCTCCACCTCTCTCAACCAAGAAGGGGTGGAAAGAGAAAGCCAGACGTTATTTTGTGTTTGGTCATTTTCTCACTCTTCACCTGACAGCAGTCTGTGTAGAACGCCTTAATTTATTTTTTTTTCCCCCACAATCTTTAGGTTTGTATAGGATGTGTGAAAATCAGGAACAGAGATAACATAGCAGCTTATGATTCCGAAGCTCTTGAGCTTAAAACTGGGTACATCCATTTTTGCAAACAATATACTAGCATCTAGAGCTAGTATATGACACAGGCAGTTTTAATAAAGAAATGTGAAGCTTAAGCTCCATTACACGAGTTATGTCTTTTCCACACCTCTCCCTCTGGTAACACTACATGTTGTACTGCATTCTACCTCACTGCTCAGCCTTTGCTTTGTCAAAAGATACAGAGACACCCCAGTAATTGATAACGCATCTATATTGATCTGATTTTTGGCAATCTATGCTACTCTCTCAGTAGTGACTATTCTACAGTCCTGTGTGCCTAGGAACTACTCTTTCCACTAAGAAGAACAATTTGTTTCATTCATTACAACTGTGTTAGCAATACACACGAACAGTAATACACTGGAGAAGACCCTTCAGGGAGCAATGGAGCAAAATGTCCTACATGGATGTGTATTGCATGGATCTGCTGATGCAACAGAGCTGTTTCCTGAGCTACCATCTATAAGCCTCTGTAACAAGTTTCTTTGTTCTTCCTTCACTGAGCTTGTAATTGTTGTATTTCTTGACTGAAAATACTTTACACCTGAGTTTTTGTTTTCTAAAATCAGAAGGAAGAAATGGAGCATGAGAGCTAAAGGTAAATTAATAAAATTAAATCCCTTAGCACAGCCCAATGCATTCCCACTGTGAAGTTTAAGCTTTTGTACATTTGGTCATGTTTTTTAATTCCTGCATTAGCCAACTGGGATAACAGTATTTTAATGCCCTTGAAGTAAAAACATATTTTTACTCAAGATTTCTAATGCTGTCACATACCTCAAACATAAAGATACTTGGCTGATCCATTTTCCCTTCCTCCCCACCAAAGGCAGTTGCAGGGCTTTGTGCTCCATCTACTTCCAGCAGCTCTGTGTTACTCCTTTCCTGGCTCATCAACACCTGTGAACAGTGAGCTTCCTATTATCTGCAGCTTCAGACCAAGCTGTAATTCTACACTATTACAGTATTGTTTAAACAGGCAAACTACTAAATGGAAATATTCAATATTCAAAAAAAAAAAAAATTAGAAAAGGAGGCTAAAAATTCAGTGAAGTTTGCATATAATGAAAATATTTCAACAAGTGAAACATAACAATGCAATATTAAGTCTAATATTGGTGACATTTCACAGATCTTGTTAGAAACTAGGGAGCAGGCTTTATTTGAACTTTGTTGCCCTTATATTAGATTTCTTTTTTAGAATTAATTTATTTCCTTGTAGTCCTCATTATGTTTTTATTGCATTCATGGAATAGTGGAGCATTTCTCTAACTAATTTAACACCTGTAAATTCCCATGGTTGCTAATGAAAGACTGTGTAGACTACCAGATAAATTTCTAATTCATATTTCAAAGGTTGTGAGTTCAAATCCTATTAAGGTTGTACTTATTAATGTTTCTATTAACTCTTTTCCATCTCTGAAGCTATAGATTGAATTAATACTTCCAGTTTCTCTAAAGGAAGAGAACACATCTGCTCTAAAATGTCACACAAACTGGGGAAAAGGAAGGAGAAGGAAACAAACTTAGTAAAAGGACAGTTCAGATGTAATGTTGGCACTTTTCAATAGGATAATGCCATTCTTGCAATTATAGGCAAAACCAATTAACTACAGGTCATGAATCCCTCAAGTAGAAATAAATTCTGGTGTATATGAAACAGTGAAAATCCACAGTATTTCCATCTAGTGCAACTGCATGCTTGAAGTTCATGCTTCTATTTTTATCTACCTAACGCACTTTCCTTTACCACACTAATCATTTAACCTCCCACTGCCTCAGTTTACTCATCTGTAAAATGGATGCGATATTTATTGACCTCCTAGTTTAATAATCCTGAATCCTTTGCACCATCTATAGCTATTTCCATTAGAATTTTAAAGCTAATAAAGTAAATGCAACTCCAATGGGATTTTGTCAGATTTAATTCATTAGTTATAAGATTCTTAATGGAACAGCTATAGAAGTGCAAAGGATTAATTATAGCTAAAAAACAAGCACTTAGAAAATAATTTAGCTATATCAAAAAGGATGTATCTCTAGAAATAACCCTGCCCAATGAGACTGGGAGCCAAGCAACCTTTAATATTGCCCTTGACTGACATAATTTAAATGCAGAAGCATTCTGGAACAATGCTGTAATTTATGCAGATACAGTATCTACATCTGCTATCAGAAATAATTATGCAAAAGGTTTGAGGATTTTTTTAATATATTGTTTTGCATATTTGATAACATCTGAGAAGATATATTTTGCACAGGCATTAAAGAAAATAATTTGAGTGGTGTACAAATACACCATACTTGATTAGTAAGCAGCATACTATATTCCCTTCTCACTTCTTGAATAGTAATTAATTTTTTCAAAAACACTTATCAGAGTAACATTGTTTTTTCACCTGTATTTGTAAATTACAGGTATTCACCCTATTTTTACACTGACATCCAAGTGATAAGGCTAAAAAAGCAGGTTGTTTTTTCATTCATTTCTTTATTTGACTTTGCTTCTCAATCATTTCTTAATAAACATATAGTATATATTTCCAGTTAAGGTATATTAAAATTCTATTGGAAATCAAAAGAATCCATTTGGACAAACATATCTATATCTATAATTTATGTGGTTTCAAAAATGCCACAAAAAATCACAGCATTTTGGGGAAAAAAAATCTGAATCGTCACTTTAATCTATTTGAGAAAAGTAAACCTGTAAGTGTCAAAAACACCTTCATCTATCTGGTAATTTAAAATGCAGCTTGTTATCTCATTTGGCTTTTCCCTGAAATCAGTGTAAAACCGCTCAAACACATTAGGCTCTGGTTGAGAGACAAAAATACCTATTTTCCCACATACAGCACTATAGCACATAGTCACCAAAATCCCAAGGCGTGCAGTCTCTGTTGGAAAGGTTTGTGAGCAGTACAGTGTAACTGGCAGTACACATATGTCCTGATTCACAGAAGCCACTGTTCAAGGTCAGAAACTTTTTGACCAACTTCTTGCATTAATTTGAGCCCTGCTTTACACTGTGCCTCACCTTTGGGCCATATTTATACCTTTAGCCCAATGACAACTGCAGACTGTAGCTTTCAGTCTGCAGAATTTGCTTTCAAAAAGACTGACTGACAAGTTCCTCTTTGTTCATTTCCTGAAAAAAAAATAAATAAATAAATAAAAATCCCAGGGTCATGCTCTTCGTATTTTCAGACCTCTAAAAGCTCTAGAGACGTAAGGGAGACAGAACTGACTTCTTGCTGTTGATCACGAGCTCCATGGCAAGAAAAAGAAGATTGAGGCCTTGATGCAGACTGTCAGAATTTATACCGAGGGGGGCTGTCTTCAAAAGAAGGCTGTGGATAAATGAAAAGCTGGATACCAAGCTCTTCAGATGGAGCATGAGAATCAAGGTGCATGGGCTGAAGAGTCCCATCAATAGTAGTTCTGCAACAACAACCTGCCAAGAAAACTAGGGAGGCTCTGAAAAATGACTCAACAGGGAATGGGAGAAAGAGGATGTTTATCCATATGGTAACGACATTCACATGGCTCCTAGTAACACACAGTATGTAGCAATGCACTTGAGAGGAAATCATTTTAAAATATATTGTCTCCAAATTCTTGTGATTCATACTAGCTTATAAAGTCCTCAGGGCCAAATACCGCAGTCCCTCCTCAGTCCTTATTCAAGTAAAATCTGCTTGAAATCAATAGGAGTTTGCTTATATAAGAAAAAAGTGAACTGAGGATAAAATAGGGATATGATTCACAGTATGCATGGAAATTATTTTGGTTGTTCATACATTCAGACTATCTATCATAATAAAAAGATGCTGTCCCACTGATGACCTAGTTTTCAAAGTCTGTATACGTGTATTAATATAGTTGAACACAAAATTCAGCATGCATGCAAAACCAAACCATATCATCTAGCTCACAGTTTATACAGCAACATACCTGACTTTCCTGGCCAGTTCTGGTAAGCATTCAAAATGTAAGCCCCCTACAATGCATAAGCTTTCTTGTTCACACAATTATGTGCAAGCATTTTGAAAAGAAACTGTGTGATTAGGATGGGGGAATGTTCTACTTTTCTTATGGTGCCTCTGCATAAAAGTAACAGCCCTATCCATTTTTTTATTTTACCTCCTAATAACATATTCTGGGATTTATTTTGGAAGATTTGAGTGCTTCAGAATAATTCATCTCTCACAAAGAGACATTACCATGACAAATATTTAGCTATTATGCAGGTCATGTTTAATTCATTTTACTAAGTAAGAATGTTATTAGTACAGACGCTTATGAAAATAAGTAGGATTGTTTTATTATTTGTAAATAATTTGTACTGAATTTTCAAACAAACATGAAAAGGACAAAGACATTTCACAAAATAAATCCAACAAGTTATTATTCATACCCTTTTCTTACTTCTTTAAAAAAAAAAAAAGACAATGCAGCCTTTAGTTTTCTGCATTTAATCATCTTTTTGGAAAAGAATGAGACTATGGTCCCCTGGATTTCAGCCAGTTCTACAACCCTTCTGCCATTAAATGTTCCACTTCCTTAATTCACCTTAACTTACTTTTTTCACTTTTATCAGGTTCTTGCTTTAGAGTATGAAATACAAGTGATAGAATAAAGCCAAAAGTGCCTAAATTTTAGTAGTCTGTGTGCTACTGCTTTTCCCTTTGCAGTCATTGCCTTTTATTTTGTATTCTTTTTTTACTCCGCCCCTACATCATCATTTTCTGCACAGATACCACTGCAACCCCTCCCCACCCAACTATTTTCATGCTTTTAAGTCCCTTCTGCTCTGTTTCTCCTCCCTGCAGGTCATTTTTCCAAACTATTTCATGACAATTCAGGCTCTCCTCCCCTCTTTCTTCTACCATCTTGACTCTTTTCCTCTTTTTGTCTGTGATAGTCTTTACATCTCCAATACTCACGCATATTCAACACAGCACATTTAGGAGGTTCCTTTATTTTCCCCCTCCTTATCTGTCTTTCACAATATGTTTTTTCTCTCCTGTACCTTCATCCCTCCCTGCAACAGAATTTCTCTATGAAGTAATTTTTTCTCACCCTCTCTCTCCAAGATGTTTTCTGAAGACAAAGCAAGACTTCTTTTCAGCTTCTTTACTGACACATTAGTGTCTCTGTCTCACTGTGCCACAGAACAGCCTGTGTGTGCATAATGGGGTGTGTATTCTAGCAGATTGCAGGAATGGCGGGTGTTAAAATGCATGTATGTGTGTATGTGCATGCTTGTATGTGCGCATATAGATGCCAATTGCCAGCTACACTCCTAAGCTCTATGAATGATTGCGACATGCACTAGAACTATCTCATTATTAAATTCTATTTCCAAATCATACTTTAAAAATATTTTGCCTTAAGCAAATTAAAGCAGATACAGAATCTTAGAATAAAATAGGAAATGTCTCCACCTGATATCTTTGAATCTGTTAGAGTGTCTGAACCCGAACTAGAACACGAGGACAGCACAAGTGACAGGATGATTACATTTTTAAATGGAAAAAAAAAAAAAAAAAATCAAAACTGCTGAGTTTCAGGATCTGCTGGACTGCAAAAGTTAAAGAAGTAGCTGTCTATCAACATGTGGCAGCTATGAACAGAAGGGACAGGAATCCATGGGGAATGATGCAGACCAGGTAAGGACGGAGGAGAAGCGAACAAGAAAATTCAGCTGAGGCAAGGACAAGCACACAAATGTTGAATTCTTCTCCTGAACCTAAGTTCAGGAACCTGTAACCTGTGGAACCCCCATGGGTCTGATAATGGTATGTGTTCTCTTCAGATGAATGAAATATATTTTAAATATTTAACTCTTTCCTAGTATGAGAAACTGAGAAATAATCATGCACATACAACTTAATTTGACAGTTTCTAGTGCACACCCACGAAAAAAATTGTTCCATTAAGTAAACTGTAATGAGACAGTAATCTGTCATGTCATTTTCTAGATTCCTGAAGTTCATACATAAATTTCAAACAACATTCATACCATCTCATTTTTACAAATGGAATATAAACTCTGATACATGTGATATTTCTGATATATCTGTTTTACAGAAGGCTACATTTTCATGTAATTTCTTTGCAGTGAAGCATCATGACTAAGGAGACTATACCTGCTGCTAACCTCTCACCTCCATATATTGCTGTTGCCTCTTTGTTCTTCATTTACACTTGCTATTTTTCAGTACAGATTGATAACTCAGAAGTGATGCTAATCTTCACATATCAAGTCAACTGTTTTTTATCCGAGTTACTAATAAGCAGTTACTTGAAGCAGAACCTGGATACTTCTCTGCAAGAGGCTGCATTTCCTGCCTCTGCATAACCTATTCATTAAGAAGTATGAGCATACAGAAAACTTTTTGTTTTCAAATGTAATACGAATTATATTGGGCCAGTACATCAAATATTAGCCCAATAATAGCTAACTTTAATACGTTGACCACCAGCCAAAACCAGTGCTGAATTCTCATCTCTTTGTTCCCCAAGAGCTTGGTAAAGTGAGTTCACTTCTGTGTACTTTGATTTGAAAAGCGGTAAAATATGCACTTTTTGAGCACTTTGAGATTTAGAGGTCAAAGATCTATATTAGGCAGATGGATTAAGAAAGTAATTTTTTGAAAGCTTTATTGTTAAGATACTCTCTATCAAACTGATTATAATCTGTATCTATAATGCACCCAAATTTCAGGAAAATTCATTTAATTTCTCATGTGCCTCATTTAGAATCACAGGGCCCTTTTCCTTGTTTTCTGTTTCCATCTCTCCTCTCTTTCATAGAACAAAAAGAAGCAGTGACACTCACTGCAGACACTCTTCAAGAAGTGGAAGCATAATAACCAGAATTAAATATACACACAGAAAATTGGTAAGAATAATGCCAGAGACAGGAATAATTTCACAAATCATCTCACATTCACCAACTTATCAATTCTACACACTGGAAGTTCAAGTTAGGCCTTCTATATCGAAATAACAGGTCTTTTTTTCAAAAAGAAAAAAACATACATATAAAGGTAAATGCAAACCTCTCTTTCACAAGATCTACACTTCTATAATATTGATAGTGTTTGGTAGTTCTTTTTTTTTTCATAACTGCATCTATGTACTGACTATGTTCAATTTAGTTTTCTGTCACCCTACCTCAGTTCCACAGACATATAATCATTATTACATTTTCAACAATACCTAATTTACTCTTAAAATATACCAATCTCTGTCCACCTCTAGATAGAAAATATTTTTGTTTCTTATCCACCATTGTTTCAATAATGAAATATCTCCAGAATTATTGTCAAATGTGTTTTTTTTTTTTTGAAATGACATCATTACACAGTGCCCCATGACAACCAGATATGAGGAAAGAATAACTTTGCAGAAGTCACATTTCTCAATCAACTTGAGCTTACAATTTTAATAGTACCATCAGTCAGATGGACACCGAAGTGATTGTGTATTTCAAAAGGTTCGAGAATACTGTCAGCTAGGAGTTATTCATCACATCCATACAGGAAAAAATGCAGAAATATAAATTATCCTTCTGTTTTCTGTAATGTAGTTATACACTGACTCCATTGAGTACTGTATAATGAAGAGGCTTCTGATGAACAGAATGTTAGCATGCTCAATACGTGGAAAATTGAGCAGAATTGCATATCTTTGTCATTTTCAGCAGTAAGACAACACCTAACTTTTTACCTGCCAGTTTTGGCAATTTTGTCAGAACTGAACAGCAGTTCAGGCCACTCTAATGTGCTTCCTTGTTTCTTCAAGCAATGTGTCATGGTTCAAGCAGATGTAGAGGATGAGCAAAGTGCAGAGAAAGCATGCAGCAGTAAGTAGGATCATTCAGTAGTGTCACCACCACAACCACTAGAAGTTATGGTGGCTCAAGTCCAACCAGTTGGTTCAAGAAGGAAACGTCACATCCACTACTCCCACATACTGGCTAGAATGAATCTTGTCATTTTGATATATTCATCCACTGTGTACATTTTGTAAGTTACTGCTACCAAGATATGAGTGGTTAGAAATGCTCTGTGAAATACGAGATTTAATATATATGGTGATTAGTGACTAGATCAAGATGACTGATGTTATTACTTTGATGAAGGTTTTGGTCCTTTCCAGAAGCTTCTCTTGCATACTCCCTGCCTTTAAAAGGGATTGCTGGCCTATGCACTATAAACAGCAGGCAGAAAGTGTCAGTAATCCAAAACCTGCATTACATGAACAAATTCCTAAATCATTCCTACTCGCCCAGGACTTCGCTCGTGCTACACTACTCCATGACAAAGGTCTCTAGGAAAACCAGTGTCTCTCCTCTTTCCACGCAGCATGTTTAGACTACACAGAACAAATTGCCAGGACTATTTACTGTAACATGCAATCATTTCACAATGAGAAAAGTATTACAGAAACAGTTTCTGGAGACCATGAATGAAACTGGTAAAGGAGAAAGAGCTTTGCCTGTAAAATGATACAAACTGTGAAGATCTCTTGTGACATCTCTGTTTTGTTCATCAGAGGTGTGATAGCTAAATGGTGTATATTCCTTTCTTTCATACTTAGAATCAGTAATTAAAAAGAAGAACAAAAAGCAAAAGTAATTTTACTGTTCAAACAAAAAAAAAAAAAGATTTATTTTCCCTTGGAATCCATGACTAGATTTTCTGCAGGAAATAAATATACAGGGTGTCTAATGTATTTCTCTGCAGTTGCCTGCAGAAAACTACATGTTGACTTTTTTTCTTAATAGAAGCTAGGGAAGATTTTTTCCTTCATCTTGTGCTTGTCTAACTTATTGCCATTAAGGTTGCAGATAATAAGTCTTCCATCTTCTTTAATGATAGGAATGAAATAAACTCTTCCCACTTCAGCACTGCTTTGAAAGCCTCCCTTCTGACGTGTCATCAAGGCAGTCCTGAACAGGCTTTAAAATGAGAGGGTTAAATGAACTGCAATTGTGCTTCCTCCTCCCACCTGTTGAATTCCATGACCTAGAAGTGAAAAAGTCAACTGCATCAATACCTGCCAGGTCAAACTGTTCCACATGATTATTGCAACTATATTTAGGATGCAATAGTGTGACACAGAATGACAGAAAATAATACTGAGACAATAGCAATACTAAGTGAAACTCAATAGAAAAAAAAAAGGCACATAACAGAGGGGCGAACTGGCTGCCAGCTGGACAGCCAGAACTCCCTTTCTCAATACAGTCCACTGTAACTGACACACAGCAGTTATAGTTCTGACCCGGTAGTGTTTCATTTTATTGGAATATTGCTGTTCTTAAATTAAGCCAGAAGGACCCCAGATCTATAATTTCTCTCCCACTCAAAAGCATTCTGCTGTTTTGGAAAACTGCCCCATCTCCAAGGAATATTATAAGAAATCCCGTCCCATTAATACTTTTCCTTAGGAGTTAATTTCATCTCTATATAAGTCTATAAAAGGGTTCTTACATGGAGGTCAATAGAGTTGAACTAAAGCTGTGCAAAATGTTCAAAGAGCCACATGAAACTATATAAAACTCACCAGGTCTAAGGTGTGCACTAATAATTTGAACCAGCAGGGCTTTGCTCTAAATTTTATTGAGCCAGAGTACCTTTCATTAAAATCAGAAAAGTAATTTTTAGCACTATCTGGAACTGTACACATTTCTAGAGGCTAATTATTTCACTTTTCTTCCCCCCTCTCCCCTCTCCAGGCTGAATGCTGTGGCTGTTGCAGAGTCACTGGTATAAGTTTCATGGTAGACTTCTGGAAGCCTAATTGGCGCAGTGTGACCAGCATGACACCGGCTGCAGCTAAGCAGAGAGGCTCTCTATATCTGCCTTACATAATTCCCATTTCTAAAAGTAAAAATTCAAAAAGAAACTCTTTTAAACACTAACACATTGTGTTCCTGTCTCCTGCTGTGGCTGACCCAAAGAGAACAGCCAGCTGTTAGTGCTCCCAGCGAGCAGATCAGTCCTTCGGCTCAGCAGCAGAGGTCTGTGCTTTGGGGTGACGGGTCTCAGCCTCAGTCTGCTTGACAAAGCAATTATGTTGTTAGAAATCCCTACTAGTTTCCACACAAAGTTTCACTACCTATTTGTGTAACCACAGATAAGGAAGTGAATTGGTGTTAACTCTTTAACAGGCTCTTCAAAAAACCCTAGAATAGTCATTCAAATTCAAAATGTAAAGTATTGCCCAGATGGTATGTCAGCACACCTTCCCACTGCTTCATTCGGGATCCAAGCCTACAGCAAATACAATGGCAGAGAGCTAAGAAATGCTCGTTGCCTCAGTGACTCTTTTGTTAGTAACTCTACCTGAACAAGTATAACATTCACACTTCACTCTCATGATTACACATGCAGCAGAAGTGATTTAACAGCCAAAAAATGTTTACAAATATGCATGAGTCCCAGATTCACTCATACAGCTTAAAAAAAATAAATAACTGGTACACTATTTATCGAGGGAAGAGGAGCTTCATGAAACTTCAGATTAGGTAAATCTGGTTTCCATTGCACCTGCATGAATAAGTGTATAAAACAACAGGAGCAGCAAAAGCAACTCCTTATATACAAATAAGTAAATAAATAAAAATAAAAATAGCTTTCTCAGGAAGGGAAGACTTTTCACACAAACACTAGCCAGAGAAGGTGTAGAAGTCAGTGGGTGAGCTGGATACATCATTTTCATCACTATAATTTTTATTTAAGTAGTTTTAACTCAAATTGCAAGAGACCTACTCAATTTAAATATAAGTTGAACTAAAAGTGTTGATAATAATTGAGCCTTTTAGACAAAATAGGATCAAGGAGATGAAAATGCTAGTATTGATTTTAGTGATTACAAAATAAGATATTGTTGAATTTGATGAGGGCAATCAGAGCAAAAAGATGTAAGACATGAAAAAATTAAGAGATGAAAATTTAATAAGAACTAGATGACCTTAAGAACTCAAGTAGCAAGAAAGAGATGAAACTGGATAATAAGCTGTTATGAAGCTAAAAGATTAAAAAATAATAATTAAGAATGACCATAACCAACATATGACCCATGGTAAAGTTAAGCAAAAATACTGTGCTGCAAAACTGAGTCATGTACTTCCACTATTCATGCATCAGAGTAAGGCTTGTTTCAAAAAAAAAAAAAAAAAGGCAAAATGCAAATAATTACTTTCTTTGACTATAGCTTAGCAATACATATATAGCATTCTGTTTTGCTCCTGAATATTTGGAAGTATTTGACATCAAAATTTATTTTTTGTACTTTTAAGGTAGAACATTCAGCACCATTTTAAAAGCATAAAACCATACTAGTGAATAGTTTGTGATCAAAAAAAACACTGTACTGTGAAATCCACTTTGTGAAAATGACTCTACCAACAAGGAATATATAATTATGGGGAGAAATTCAATTCCCACTTTTGTTAGCATTTGTAGACTACATTTTCCCCACAGGTATCAGAAACACTGATCTTTATTTTTGGTCATTGTCAAGGTCCTTCTTTTTTTTTTTTTTAATCCAAATGAAGTCTTCCTATAACCTGAGCTTATGGTCTTCTGAACCTGCGTATTTTCTTCCTCTGCATACCCTACACCCTCCTGAGACATCATAAAAATTACCATTGAGAGCTGGGCACAAGCAGCATATGCGCTAATCATTGTGTTTTCCTTTCCCTTCACCATTCCAGAAGCAGATTTTGTCTGTAAACCACAGAAAACCAGACTCCACTATGTCTTCTTTCCTTCCATCCACATTTTCATTTCAAGCCTCAGCTCACAGAAACATTTTACAAAAAAACTTCAACTTTTCCCTGTGTGTTTTTTTCCAGTTGATTGCTACTCCTTGGCACCAATTATAAGTAACTGCTTCACAGCTGAACCAAAGCAGCACAGTCAGCAAAATCACAGCCTCTCCATCCTCAAGCAATCAGAGAGACTCAACGCGAGGAGCAAAGGTGAGGCAGATACTAGCCTAATAGGCCAACAAGGAATATGCCTGTAGTTTTTCCAGGCCCAGGCAGCTTGGTTTGTCAGAATGTAAATTTCTGGTAAACAGCTTCAGTACCAGTCTGATAAAGAACTACAGACACTGTAGACAATACAAAACCACTGGGACAAGGGGACTGCAGTTCCTGCCATACTAGAGCCAGTGTCAAAAATACAAGTATCTAATGAACTTGCTGCCTAGCTGTAGTGAGGCTCCTGTGGTCACTGGTCAATAGTGACTGAGATAACAGAAAGCAAAGACCATTCTCAGCACATATGCTTAATGACATGAGACGTCAAACAGTTCTCTGTACAAGCAACCCTGTGGGAATTTGCACACTGCCTCAATATCATGTTTCGCACCTTGATTCCTGACTGTGGTCCTTGATCCCGCTTCATACCTGCTCAGCCCTCATTCCTCTTGCATTTTCTTACTCCTGACCTTTGCTGTCTCTGCATTACAGCTTGCTTGACCAGCTCCAGCACCACCTGCTAACTTTTGCCTCACTGCTTGTTGCCTTGGCAGCCTCTCTCTAACCTAAGTGATTCCCTCAACGAGTTGATTTTTTATTTATTTTTTTAATTATTATTATTACCATGGGTTCTTCGTTATGAACACAGCATTGATTTGTTACTGTGTCATCTACCTGGCCTACCCCACAAGCATGATCATCCTATCCAGGCAGGATTCAGTTCCTCAGGCCAGAATTCCTTTGCATTCCATGGGAAGGCAACACTAGAGCAGAGAGGTTCTCTTCACATCTCTCCTGCTTACAAGCTTTGAGCATCAGCACAAAAGACAGCTATATTAGGCTTGATTCAATCTCCTGTATTGTGCTTGCTCCTGCACGGTCAGGTTTCACTAATAAGTACCACAGAAGGAGAAAAAAGAAACGTGATAAAGACAGATACACATGACACAGAAAGCGGCTCAGATCACTTTCATACCACACTGTGCTAACTGTTGGCAAGTGCTACGGCTTTAGCAGAAAATTTGGATATTGTTAGGTAACATCTTGCACGGATCACTACAGAAGTACCTCTTCTTACCATTATGTAATCTCTCTGACCAATCTAACAATCATGTCAGTGTATGCCAAAGTGGATTGCATTAATCTATTCCTTAGTATTCATAATGAAGCGCAATACAGTCTCTCTTAAAAGAGTGAGAAATAACAAACACACACACAAACTTCTAACACAAGCATGATAGCTGTCTAGGGCAGCAGGTTAGTGTGGGCACAAAGTCACAACCTCAAGGAGAAACCCTCTCCTGCTGCCACATCAGCCCAGGCCTCCAAGCCAGCTCCATGACAGCAGCAGGGCATGGGCTTGTCAGCAATGGGTTACGCCACTCTGAGGAAAGGAGAGCTATCAGTTAGCACCCCTCAGCCATCAGCCCTCGTGCTGTCCCACGGAGCTGCCAGGCTAAGGAGGAGAAGGAACTGACAGAACAGGGTAAGAAGATGACGGCCACATGTGGCGTGAATACACACTGCTAGGGAAGGGAGCTGACTCTGCAGAGAGGATACAATATATCTACAACATCAGAAAGCTTTGAAACCATCCATGAAAAAAATGATAGTAAGGCAGAGAAAGTATTTTACAAACAAGAACGTGATCTGGGAAATCAATTCACTGTCAGCCAACTCAGACTACAGTACCATCAGCTGGATGATTTGCCTGTCCTTGAGTGACCAAGGATTGCAAGATCCTCTCCAACATCATGGTCAGGCTGCTCTACAATCCCTCACCACTATTAATAACTATTACTTTGTTGGTGTATATTCAAGTCAGAAGTCCAATAGTTGGTGCAAACCTTTATCTCATACACTTTCTGCTTAATATGTTGACCTTGCTGACCTTCCTTGTTCCCTCTGCTAAATACAGGAATAGCTGCAAACTGCTACAAACTCACCATAGAATCTCCAAAAAGAAAATCCTTACCTGTTTCCCTGTTTCACGCTCTGGCAGACACGAATACCACTGACACTACTCCCCCAGTTTACATGTACGTAATTTTCTTACAATCCACACCCAAAGTTAAGAGGGAAATTTATAAAAAACTATCAAAGTCTTAAGTCCATTGACAAGCCCCTTGAACAGCAGCTGTGGGATAATAATCCAGAAAGCCTGATGCAAACATGTCTGTGTTCATCCTCTAACAGAAGGGAAAAGTTGGGCTAAAGCACTTGCCCTGTGTCATGCAGGAAATCATAGTAAAGACCGACGGTACTCTGGAAACAACACTTTCTTGAGGGTATAGTCATTTGTAAAGGGTACTCCTGTAGCCTCTCTAAATTACCTGTATTAAACTGCTTTCAATCTTTCTTATACTACAGTTCACCATAAGAATTGCATTTAGAGTTATTTTTAATATTCGTATGATCTGACAATGAAAATTCCCATTAATGTAGAAATCATAAGCAGTAATCAAAGTGATTCTCTCTTTCAGGCGTCCCTCATTTCTCACAAACATGCAAAACTACAAAACAACCAAACTAACAAACAGTATTTCATCACTTTTCTTTCACTTTCAATAATTCATGGGTCTAATATTTACTCTATTACCTGTGCAGCATAAATATTAATGACATGCCACTGTAAACTTTAGAGTACTTTCTGGCTAAATCAACAACCAGAAACTTTTGCCCTTGGCCTAAAGAGAAAAGTCTGTCATTGTGATTAATGACAAAAATGACAAAATCTTGTAACTAAAATTAAGAAACATATTATTCTACACAAATATTTCACCAGTCTTTAAATGCATATCACAAAGGTTTGAAATATGTTTTTAAAGAATATGTCACAAAGCAAACCATGAAATTATTGTATTGCATGGAAGTATTTGCAATCTTTTACTGCATTACAATGTCCTGAAAGATCTATGCCTTCCATTTCACATGTTTAACATTATGATGCAATAGTAAAAATGAAGGTTAATCCCCATCTTCCCTGATTAATTAATTTCACCTGAGTTTTAAAGGAAAGAGAATTTAAATAATATTTATGATGGAAGAATGGAAGGCATTGGGTCTCCAAACTATCCACCTATAACAAATAAATTAAATGGGACTTTTTCCTCCGGTTTACCTGAAGTAAAAACAGTACTCATCTATGATTTCATTGAGTTAATCTACTCAGAATCTAGAAACTTCCGATGGCACAATTCTGCTAACACACATTTTAAAGGTTCCTGCATTTCCCTAATGTTACTATTAATAATGATTTATCCTTTCTTTAACGCACAAAACTCTAGTCAGTGCAGTTCAACAACTTGATGAATCAAGTTTAGCATTTGCACAGTGCTGACAGAAAAACAGTTGATGAAAGTAGAAATCTGCAACTCTGTCATTCTTTAGAGTCATAAGCATCTGGTGAGAGATTGTCATCTTACAGAGTCAAAGAAAATTTGGACTCCTGGACTCTGAACTAACACTTATTCTAGTTAATAGAGTTTTTACCCCGACTTTCTCAATTTACTAAAGGAGCAAAAAGGGCAGTTATCTTTTTTTTTTTTTTTTTCCTGTGAAGCTGTAAATCTTTAAATGGTTTTCTGACATTTTGACAATTATTGGCAGTCTTCTATTAACTGGGGGCTGCCTCGGATGGGCAGAACACTTATCAGCTATCTCTCTCACTACCATCAGGAAGAACTCAAAAACCAAGTCAGATATTTAGTAGCAGATGAGTGAAACGTAGCATTTTTGCAACCTTAGGCAGTCTTTGTTCTCAATTCTGTTCAGCTCTTCTCTCCTAAGTTTGGCTTACTGATCAAAGTCCAAAACGTGAGGGCTAAAATATGCCTAGTTTAGCATGCAAATACAAAGATCAAAAGCATCCCTCCTTTATATGAACACACACAGACCATCCTGGTCAACAACCCCATACATCCCACTCTGGTTTATGCCAGAAGGAATATGAGATCTAAAGCAGACTCAGAGGACAGGAGAGAGAAAAAATTAGTGGCCTGTCATTTCCACCTATTCCAGCAATTAGCCACAAGCTGTAGCATGAGCAATACTTTTTATACCATGAAATTTCAAAGTATCAGAGTTACACAGTGCTGAAAGAACTATAAACAGGGTTTCCAGATTTATGGCTTCCAGGAAGAAAAGCAAAAAGCTTAACACTTCCTTTTTTGTTTTACGTAATGTCTCATGGAAATATCATCCATCAGCAATTGCACCATAGAGTGTTTGTTTTACTATTATAGTTTTCACAATGTGTCCACACAGTTTTTAGAGTCCTTGGCCTTTAAAGGCCTAGAAAAGAGAAAGTAGTTTTGGGTGGATATAAAAATGAATATTTATAAAAAAGAAAACTACTTTCCCTGCTTGAAGAAGGAGAAAAAATCTTGTTAAATCTGCCAAAAGCCTTTGGATTTGAAAAATGATGACTCCAGGAGCACTGTCATACACATAATACTAAACAGCATATCAGACGCTCCTTGTGAATACAGTAAAAATAGAAGAGTTCTGCAAATCAGGACAGGAAGGCTTTGTGTGCCTACCCAAGAGCCAGTACTGCTCCTCCATAATTACCTGCAAAGGTCCTTTCTATAAGTCCAGTGCCATTTCCCACTCTGTGGGTTTACCACCAGGTAGCAGACCTTCCAAAGCTGACAGAAGATAGTCTCTCTCTCTGCTGTGCAGAGATGACCCACCCCTCAGTAACTTCGAAAGGACCCTTGCTCAGATAAAAAACCAGCATGTTGTACAGGTACTCACTTGGAGAGTGTCAGAACAGGGGCTTCCCAAAAAGTTTTCGAGGGATCACTCTTGAATGGCAGGAAGGAGGGCTCTGTACCTGATGCAACAAAAAGAAGCAAGACTGTGGTAACAGCAGTACATCTCTTCCTCAAGGAGTAGTGCTGAGTGCTAAACAATCACACCACCAAAAAAAATAAAAAAACTCTGAAGGAATAACCATAAACCCCGACCTACATTCCTCACATCTAGAAATACTCACCTGTGATACCAGCAGAAAAGCAGAAAGCTCACAGCAACCTCTTTGCTGTTAGTACTACATTAGACTGTTAATTACTAAGGCTGTTAATTACTAAGTTCATACAAGTAAAGCTTTCAGAGATTTCTCTGATACTGGTATCACACCAGCAGTACTAGCACTACTGGTAGTACTTCACACCAGCTTTTACTTCACATTGTCCAAGTCTCACATCAGATGAGCAATTAAGGAAGCTAACAAGTGTCGGGTTTTTTGTTTGTTTTACTTTGTTCTTTATGTAAATACTACTCCAGGTGTAGAACAGTTCCCATAGACTGCTCAAGCACATAGTGACAGGTGTAGCTGGATCCACCAGTCATGCAGAGAAAGACTGCACTGGGCACTAACAGGGGGCTTGAGTAGAGAGAAAGAGATAACCAGTGTCCTCCTCTAATGTCACTGAGTACACATATTTAAAATGTAGCATTTCAGACTCTGCCACAAGGAGCTACTCTATCATGAGGACAAGACTTCTCTCCTTGCTTTCCTGTATTTTCATAAATCTTTCTTATGAATGGTCCCCTCTGGTTCAGGAAACCATCTGTAGTTCTCCCTTAATATGTCCGTCAGAGTCCGTACAGTCTTGTCTTAAAGATCAGTGATAGCTTTTCTAATAATGTCAGTTCATCTCTGATCCTTTTTTCCACAAGGACTTCCTTTTTTTCTTTCTGTAAACCTTACCTTTCTATTGCCAGCGTGACGGCTTCTCCTCTCTTTAACAAAGATGTTGCCATGGAACGACTGGGAAAAAAAAAGAAAAAAAAAGAGCAAGATGTACAGTAATCAACCACAGAGGAATTAAGTGATGGTTAGGTGTTTGGTTCCCCTCCCTGCCCCTCCACCCTGACCAGTGAAATGGAGGGAGTAAAACACTCCTCCAGTTTACCTTGTGTAATGAAACCTTTTCTGAGGTTCTGAGTCAGTCAATACCTTTAAAGAACCATACATGAAATAATTTCAATAGAAAAGCTGGAGACAGTGTTTCCTTAATCTTGTCATAAAGTAGCAAGAACTGTTCAATATCTTATATGAAAGAACCTGAAAATAAGAGAGCCTTAGCCCAGCGTACCATTCAGTGAATTCCTGAATGGGTAAATAAAAGGATCAGATCATTAGGGGAGGAAGGTGGACAGTTCCTATTGATCCTCTCCCAAGGTCACTTAATTATTTATAATTTCCTTGATTACAAGCAAGAGGGGTCAAATCACTTTTGTAACACATAAGCGTTTTGTGTCATTTTTCAGCTGGTGAGTTAAAGGATTATTGCTTTTTCCCCTCTAACTCCAAATGGGCTACTGTTGTTAATGTCTGTTAAGTTAACAGAGTATGCAATATTAAGGAATATAAGATATTTATAACGAGTTATAACAGAGCTATGACCCAAACAAATCAGATATAAAATTTTAATGAATTGGTCCCTGAGTCTATTAATTTAGTTATAGGGTACAAAACTAGCAAATACATTTTCTCTCTTTGAGACGCTAAAATCGGTGAATAACATTAGCCAGGGTCAAATGTGTTGTACATGACTAAAAGAAAAAAGAAAAATGAAAAAAAAAAATGAAAAAAAGGTCTTTTATTTTCTAAGAAAAATATAGATCTCCTGGAAAAAGCCTAAGAAAATTAATAGGAATTTAAAAACACATTCTACAGTCTATAATGTAAATTCAAATCTATTTTCCGTAGTATTGTTAAACTGCTGATAGAATTCAGTACCAAGCATGGCATTTTTTTCCAATGAATAGATGAATCAATCAATGAAGGGTTTTTCGTTTGTTCATTTGGTTGGAGTTGGTTTGCTAACATAACGTAACCTGGAACATGTAATAGTTGCACACAAATTCAATACTCTCTAATGAACATCATTCCAACTATGTGACTACGTCTTTAATGCAGATTTGTTTTGCTCCTTCCTCTCCCTCTCCTTCACTTTTACACTCAAATTTCTCATTGCATCTTTACTTGACTCAATTACCCTCCAGGATAATCTATCCATACTTTTCTATATACCCACTTAATTAATAGCACTGTCATTACATTACCACTGTCAGAAATGTTACATTGGAAAATATTAGAGGTTATTTAATTACACTGTGTTAACCACATTCATTCCCATCAAAATTATATTCCTGCATGCCCCCATTCTTACAGAAATAAACATAGGAGATTTAATTCTCTCTTTTCCCTGGCTCTTGATTACTAACACCGGTGCTGTATAATTGAAATTACACCTCCTTGAACCAAACTAATCCTGATCTCTCCCAGAAACACCAGCTCAGCTACAGTAAGCGGTGTCACCACCTCGTGTTATGTGGAGGTCTGAGTGACTCATCTTCACCAAAGCAGCTCCTCGGGCAGCAGTGACCTTGAGAACTGCTGTAGATGGCTGCCAGAGGACAACGTGTCTGGCGTCCACTGCTAAGACCTCCTGCCAGCTCTACCCCAGCAGAAGTTTACACAAATAGCATTGTGCCTGAGTCTGCTTTGCCATTATTTTAAGAAAGCCTGGGCTTTGTACAGGCAACTGGCAGTGTCCCATCCATGCCAATGTGGCTTTGTCTGTTCTTTGGGATATTCTAGAAATACTCTGGATTATACATTATACCCTAACATATTTGTTGTCCTTTGTGATTCTTGGCAGCCTCCAGGATTATTTTTTTAGTGTTTCAATTGCCCTATAAACTATTAAAAGCTCCCATAAACACAAATATTAATGTACTAATAATGCATGCTCTTATACGCTGTGGAATGACTTACTTTTACTACAGTTCTGCTTTGTATATGGTACTATAAAAACAGCATCTTGGCATTTTATATTCATGTTATCTCAATTACTTTAATAACATTAATTAAGTTTTAAGTTTACAAGTTAAATGTTGTTTACTTTTCTGCCTGCCAACATGCAAGTACAGTTTCAAATCTGAGAGTCAAGCTAGGTCATCTCTTACTTCAGTCAGCAGAAGTTGAATTTGTAAGTTAACTCCTTATTTAGTGTTATCTATGAAAATTCCCAGAGCGCTTCCTGGTTGGGGCACACCATGCTCAAGATTCTCCTGTTCGGAAAAAAACTAGAGAAGTAGGAGAAAATTCCTAGCAGCTACTTTCTTATTTGGTAAGAA
The DNA here is from genome assembly GCF_964211835.1 of Anser anser. NCBI lineage: Eukaryota > Metazoa > Chordata > Aves > Anseriformes > Anatidae > Anser > Anser anser. The sequence continues at coordinate 17,910,192 of NC_139728.1, read as the reverse complement.
AGGTATTAAACAGATACCACGCTTCATGAGATTTAACCCTCAGAAGCCTTGATTTGTGACTGCCTTCTATGAAATGACTGCTCACTGGGATCTCTGTGCTCTATTCCCCATTACTGTTTGAATACTTTCCCCATGCACTAAGAAGTGCATGAAGAATCCATCCCCAACAGAATGAAATCGATTGAAATTTCTCCGAAAAAGTGTTTTGAAACAATCTCTTACTGTCATACAACATGGAGAATCTTATTCACCAGGAAAAAAAATAGTCCTCTATTCTCATTTATAATGACATTTCTGAAAATGTTGATGTCATAATATTTGGAAAATATGAGTGAAAGGCGGAAATCCAGAAGAACTGAGAATCAAACTTGTCTGGATTTACTGCCTCTAACCCACACCTTGGTGGAAGTTTAATTCAGGATGCCAGGATCCACCATCTATGAAGACATGTAAAGGGAGGACCAGCACCTAACCAAAGTGGAAGGGCTCTGGTTGAAATTTTAACATCTACATGACAAATAAGGCTCTTTTGCAGAAACTTACAACAGCTGCAGCAAAATGGAAGCACAACACGTGTCTATGATAACATGTTTCTGTGAGAACATCACCTGGTGCTCAGTGTAGTCACCCCCTTTCCATGGCTGACATGGCCAGAGTTAGAGCACTGCACTTGCTGTAGTTGGTTCCACTCAAAGAGCAAACAGGCAGTTAGAAGTCACTGCTGAAAGGCTTGCAGTGAATGAGGCAAACATTCCTCATGACAAAGCTAAAGCATTTCAACTCACATTATTGTTAAATTAATAACGTTCCACATCCTATGCTATGTGGAAGGAATATTAAAGCATCTTCTCATTCAATTTCTCACTAACAAGTACCTTGGACACTGTCTATATCTCAAACTATTTACTGAAAATGCAAATATTTATTTATTGTCTGATTACTCGGCTTACATTCTTCACCATTCTGAAGCAAGACATTTAACAAGGAAACCCCAAAAGTTTTGTGAGTGATGAATCAACAGAAACAACTAATTGCATTAAATATCTCAATGAATACACTTATACCAGAAATTCTTTCCACTAGGAAGACACTTCCAAATTACAATACTTAAATGCAAGGCTTTTAAAAGTACTAGCAAAGAAAACTATTACACCTGCAGGCTTGCAATCACCTGTGCATAATGGCACACACTGATACTTCCATTATGCAAAAGAAGACATTTAGGTGCATAACACCAAGCAACAGTGTAAGTTCTACACAAAGAAATAAATTTTCTTACTTTGTCATTATGATAGTTAACCACTGAAAAACTTTGGGACTGTTCCTTATGTCTGAAGATTTACCTCTCAGGGAACACAAACAAAATCCTTGGACAAGTTCTGCCTATGTAAAATTTTAAAGAGATATTACATAAAGAATTATGACTCCTGCTTGATAAAATGCATCACATAATTAATTATTAAATGAAATAGATCTAATAAAATGTTTTCATATTGGGCAGGAAAATTTAGAAAAGCATGTATGTACTGTTAACAACAATTTAGTAGACCAAATACCACTCATTGCTTCAGCAAGTGGAAGAACAAAATACCAGATAGAAGCTGTCGGCCCTGGTGGCCACACGGGAATGCCAAATTCTAAAGCAGATGTTGGCTTGCCAGCATCCCTGCCTTTGCTGGAGGACTGGTTCTCAAGGCCTTCAGATGGGAAAGGAGGAGAAGGCAAAAGAGGTCACCAGTGGCTACCATGGCACCAAGATAATTTTCAGTGTAAACTATTTGTAATGAAATACATAATGAAATGCGTAATGAAATACGTCTTTTCCTCACTTTCCTCCAGCGGATCCCAACCACAAATGTCAGGAGCACTGTAGGTGTTTGAAGTGGTGCAGAAGTGCAGCATAGATTTTAATTTTCAGTTTTTATAAAATAGCTTCCTTTTTTGTTCTGAGACCTCGCTCCAAGAGGAGGAACGGGAGAAGTCTTCAGATGCGGTGCTGCAAATACCACTACCCCCCAACATCCCAACTGGGAATAACCCTGAGCACGTGAGCCTCATCCATTCCCACTCCGTGATTGTTGGAGTATGGAATACAAAGATTAAAAAACAGTTTTAAAATGTTCTTTTCTCTCCACTCAGCACTGTCATTTACATAATCACTACTCACTACGTTTAGGTTTAATCCTAATTATGAGCAAACAAGCACTTATAATCTCAAAAAGCAACTTTAACATATTAATGCCTATTAGCTATTAAGGCCTGTTAAAGTCCATTTTCTTTCTTCCAAAAATCAATTAGCCAACAGACTATGAGTTTTATTAACAGCTACTCTTCCAGGCATTAGCATAGCAAGAGTACAATACTACAGAATTTTTGCTACAGGAGTAATGAGCTATATAGAAAAAAAAGTTACTTTGTGGAAAAACTGTAAAGAAATTGTGTATTAAAGCAGCAGGGGAAAGGATTTAGAAGCTGTATGGCAGCTGTTTCAAATAACAATCATTTGCAACTCTACTACAGATTTTTGGCTTTAGCTCGATAAAGTAACACAAATCTTTGTGAACTCTATACTGTTGAATTTTGGATTATAGTATTACAGTTATGGCTGTTTATTTCAGATACACAGAAGACAGTAAAGCTCATTTTCAAACAAAATTATCCAACTATCAGAAAGCTATGTAGAGATGAAAGAGTATTGGGAAGAAATTCATAGTAGAAGCAAGTTACAGAAACATTGCCTTGTTTGTGTACAGTTTAGTACAGTACATGTATACAGTGTGGCTTTTTGTATTTACAGATCATCATTAAGTGTTTTATGAGCACTCCGATGCTGTTAAAAAGCAGATTTTTTTTCTTGAAGAAAAGCAGACACTCATTTTCCTTCTGCACCTGTTGCTTTGTTCATTTTTTAAATGGCATTGTGGTCTATGGAGGGTACTGCATAACTAGATAAAAAGCAATAGTTTTCATTTGTTTACAGTGATGATGCAACTTACTGAAAAAGGGTTGACTCACATTTTACGTCAACATGTCTTTAGCTCATCTTGTTCCTTTAGGTTATCCTAGCTATTCACCACCTGGAATTCAATGCAAAAATGAATCCCAAAGTAGTCTGACTTGCTGCCTTCTCTCTCATATTTGTCCAGCTTCCACCACAAAGCATGAGAGGACTTTTTTAACTGTTAAGTGGCTGGAAGGACATAGGCCTGCTTCTAGTTTTATTCGAATCCTTCGTTATCCTTAATCTGAATGGGAAGCATCAAATATTTTAAGGTTTTTGCTCATTTGCAAGAGTCTTGTGCACATACGACAGAATTACGAAAAGGAGCTGGTCAAAAGCAGCAAATGTTGGGTTTCCACCTGTGAGCCATTTCTGTGGCGCATTGCCACAAGGCCCAGTGGGCTGGGGCTGAGCCTCACGGGCCTGCCTTAGGCCCAGGCTGCTGGGAGCACAGTCTTCCCTCAAGGACTTGCCACACCAAACACACGACAAAGCCTTTTGAAGCCCCTACCCATCTCAATACACATCATGGAATGAAAAGCTGCCTTAGACCACGCAAGGCTCTGCTAAAATTGTGTCTGAGCTCAGGTCTTTGAAAGCAGGTCATAAATGTTCAAACTGCCTGCACGCGTTTCATTCCTCCCTTGTAAATGAGCTACCTGACACCTGCTCTGTTAACCCACACGACTTCACATTTCTCCAGAGCGGTTTTTGGTTTTGAAATGCCCGATCTTTTCCTCCTAAAGTCTACCCATAATACAGAAAATGGGTTTTTAATGTCCTTTGTGCCACAGTTTATCTGTTATAAAGGTAAAATATTTCAGACAATGCTGTGACTAACATTAAGAAAATACTTAAGATAGTGGACCATAGATGGCTGTCAAACTAGTATTCAAGCAGCAGAAACACACGTTTGTGAAAATAGCAAGGTCTAACAAATATTAAGTATTTTTGCCACCAGAATTCATAAATGATGTGTATTTCTTTTGTCAGCAAGCTGTATTGTTTCCTCTTAAAGTTTTATAGCATCCAAAAGATATCTTAAAACATAACTCAGGGTACTATAAATAATGGTCAAAGGAAAATAGTAAATATAGGCAATCTGGTGAGCTGAAGCTCATCAGGGATGATTACTGCCCGAATGCAATATTTTAAAATCCAAGAGTTCTTTAATTGTTACAGATTTTTCACACTTCCAACAGCATGCATTTTTAATGCTACGTTTAAAAAATGTTTATAACCACTAAAAGTGTTTAGTGGTTATGTAGGAATCAGAAACATAATTGAAGTTTATGGGATAAATTAATTTGCATCAAAGTAACTACAGATTTCCGTGGCGTTTGCTCCCCCCTCCGCCCCAACAAAGCCATTCCCCTTTTGCGATAACATTCATGAATAGAAAACCACACAAGTAAGAGAGAGTAAAGGAAGGACCAGGATATCTCTTGCTGAGTTCGTACAGCCTCTACAGACACACTTCACAGCCATACAGTGTTCTCTCTGGTGCCTACTTATGCTGAATTAATATTTCTCCACCGAGGACAAACACTTTGAAACAAAAATGGATTAAATGTGTTACTCAAGTTTTCAGAGAGATATAACAGCTACATTAATAGTGACCATATTTAGGGAAAAACACCAAAAAAAGTTATTTTTATTTGCTGCTCTTAAAGAAACTTGGAGTCAAGATCAAAGGGCACTTTGATTTGTTTGAAAGTTATAAATGATCCATTTCCAGATTTTATAAAGTTAGTGTGCAATCTGTGAGTACTTGTGCCATAATCGAGAAGGAAGGCTCTTCAGCTTCACATGTCAATGCTGTAAACACGTAAATCTGGAAAATATTTTCCAAGCAGACAGCCATGTGTAAAATTTACAGAACCTGTCATGAAAGAACTGCAGCTGCAGAAGTGCAAACTTCTCGCTATGTCTTGAAGAATCCAGATGGGGGGATGTGAGATTTTTTTTTCCCATCTTGGAGGGTTCCAGCTGGACTGAGTTGGTGGTGCCATCAACTTCTAAAGCAACACTTCACTCAGTAATGAAATACTGATTATCCAATCACAAACAGCAGAACAGAGGAATCTCTTCAAAAATAAAATTTAAAAAATCTTAAGTTAATTACAGCAGTCTTTCAAACAGACTGTGGGCTAATTTATGACCATTTTGCAACATGTCCAGATGTCACTGTGCTGAGACCACCAAAGTTCTGATGGAAAAAAAAAAAAAAAAAGGAAAAACATCTATTCAGAATTTAACAGCAGTCCAGAGATGCTCTTGAAAAGCAAAGGTATGAAACTGAATTTTGAAATATATGTATTTATATTCTGCATATATGTATATCTACACACACACGTGTATGCATACACACACCTTAGACTCCTTCTGTGCAATCTTAGGTGGAATAAAGCTTTGACCACCACTTCAGCCAAGTCCCTTCATCATTGCAGAGAAATGGGAGAGTCATGTTCCTCCCTTCTAACCATGCGTTCTTGGGTGTTTGACACTGTACCCCTATTCAGCTCTACCCACTGTGTTTGAAAAGACCAGTGCAGAAAACATTACCACTGTAAGCCTACAAGAAAGATAATCCTGGAAAGGCCAAAGAGGAGCGTTAAGTATATCCTACCCCCCACACCCCCATTTTCCTGCACGCTACCTGGTCATCTATTCTTTACCAGCTCACCCTTTTTGAAGATGCCAGGAAATATGGGGACTGATATGCTGCAAAAATCTTTGCCAATGTTTTTAGCATAATTATACAAAACTATCCACCACAACTCAGTGCAGTAGCAATAGTTAAGCTGAGAACCCTCTAATCATTTTTTAAAAGGGCCAAAAAAACCACAGTTCCCAATTGAGGTAAACGATCCCGTTCACACTGCCATTGTACATAAGTGTGAATGTAGGTGAAAAAAAACTCAGCAGGCTCAAATCAAAATGGCTATTAAATTATGGACCTAAAAAGATACAATTCTCAAATCTAAATCCATGGACATCCCTATACTGGTTCACAACAGCTTTTGGTTCAAAGTTCACTCCTTGACACTGAAGCCACTTCTGGGAGATCATCTGTGCCAACCAGAACTATGCAGGATTTGCTTCCCATTTACAGTTATATTAAAAACCTCTTAGGATATATTTAAAAATGACACGTATAAACTAACAGATGGCACAGAAACCAGTGACAATTTGAGGAATATAGGAATCAGTGCAACTATTTCTAACACCACTAATATGTATTATTTGTGATATGTAATACTCTGGTATAATATACACTATTTCAAAATGAAATCTGAACTTAAATGCCAATATCCTCTCCTTCTGGCTTCTCACTTTATGACACTAACATAGGATCTCATTCACCAAGCCAATTGAAATTTTAATAAAAGAAAGCTGGAGTTTCTAATAAACTCCCGCAGCGAGCGGATAATACTAAACATCTTTAGCAGCATGGTGTTTTTTATTATTATTTTAGTTGTAGATTAATATGCTAGTATTTGTAAACTCTCTAGTGTCACCAGATTTATTTCAAAAGGCTTCTCTGTATTCTTCTTTTGTGAAAAGTTTATGTGACAATGAAATAATAATTTCAGTGGGTCTTTGCTATATAGCTGTCTAAACCAAGAGAAGAAGATATATCTAACCTTAAAAAGGAAAGTATTGATATTATTTATTTGCCATTTGGGAGGACAGTGTATTGAATTTTCTTGTTGAGTGTAAAATTATAACAGCAAGACTGGCAGCATTCAACGCGTGAAGATTTATTACAGACCATGCCACAGAGAAATGCATGTGCTTCTCCCTCCCTCAGTCCTGCACACAGGGCCAGGGGAAATGTGGACAGAGCGCACAGCCCAGACACTGACCAACCCCAACCTCTGCTCCCAGGCAGCAGTGCACTGAGTAGCTGCGGCTAGAGAGATTGCACTAAATACTTTCCAGGACTCATCTGCATTACTCACGTTCCCACCAACAGCTTTCCACCCACTGGAAGGTATCGGAGCTGAGACCCAGGCCTTTGCTTTCCACCCTGATAGCAAAGAGCTTTTCCCCATGGGAGCCTTCCTGCTACTGGTCTGCTCAATCTCCTCCTTTCCTCTAGGCTTAGGGTGATTTTAACACCGCTGGCACTAGCAGTTGCAAGAGACCCAATAAAGCTTTTGATGTCAATCCCAAAATGGCCCTTTGTCTTCAGCGGACTTCAAGGTAACATATCTAGAAATCGAGTTCTCCTCTTCTGAGCACAAACATCTGTCTACAGTCTTAATTCAAGCAGGTTACACCCTGTATTTGTATGGCAAATCAATTAGCAGCATGTTTAACAACATACATATAAAACCTTGTGCTAATTTTCATAGATATTAAATTTAGCTTTCAGTTGCTGAAAACACACATACACAACTTTTTTTATCTCATTTCGTGATAATAACTGTGATTGTCAATGACAAAAAAATACTTCTTTGATTCCTAAGCTGCCTGTATACTACCATTAATTCATTATCTCTTTCATCTTATTAGTTATGTGCTCAAACTATACACTGTGCAAACATTAATTTGAACAGTCACCTGCCCTTAAAATGCCAGAGTTTGTATCAGGTTTTGGCAACTTTAAAAAAAACTGCATTCATTGGCTTGCAAATGAAATGTATTCACAGAAAAAAATTCCTCCCATAAGCAGAAGCAGCTCATCATTAACATTCAAGGAATGTGAACACAGGCTTCATAGAAAACCATTAAAATATAAGGCAGCTTTCAGCCTATTTTAAGAATTTCAGAGAAATTTTGCATTTTCTTTCCCATGATGCCATGGTGATGTCAGGCTGCATTTCAAATAAAATGACAATGAAATCATTTCAATTCCATGCAATGTGCAAAAAAAAAGTCAATTTTTCTCTTGGCAAACTGAAGTCTAAAGTAATTAAGCACTGCTGTGTGGGTGGCAGCTTCCTCCTCTGAAGTCAGCCTGAGATAATTACCATATTAAAGTCAAAACATCATGTGCTGCGCTGATAGATAGATGGATGGAGAGATTGGGCATCTATTAAATGATCCATTTTGTTATGCTCCCTGGGAAATGTGCCATTGATGCCAATTAAAAATATATATTCCAAGTGAGTATTTCTAAGTGACAAAACTTCTATTCAGTAAATTGAATTTACTATTTACTGATCATGAAGTACTTAAAAACATAAAAATCCAGATAGATAAGAACTTAGGAAGAGAATTATATACTTTACTAAGTTTACAAACCCCTCATTACCCAATTGCCACATTCACATCATGTGCTCTACAACACATTTTTTAGCTGAGATACTAGGCTATTTCCTTCCGTCGTGAAATCCTTAACTAATCCTTAACTAAGTACTATACAGAAGATAAAACAAACATTTTCTAAAAATTCCGAATTCACAAATGTTCTACTGAAAAAAAAATATATGATTTTTTTCAATATTAATAGTAAAATATCCCTCCATACATATTTATAATTAAACGTCTTTAAGTCTACTTTTTTTGTATCAGAAAACTAAATGGACCAAAACTAAGGCATAGCAGTGATGATTAATTGGTGTTATTTGCTGAGGTGTATCGCAGCAAGACTTAGCGTGACTTTAAAATTTCCATATGTAACCAGTATTAACATGTATTACTAACACTGTCTTTGCAGCAGAGAACTGGCACTCCAACAATAAAATGCTTCCACCATTAGGATGTGAAGAAAATGCTTCCACTAAAACTTAAATGGAGCACTAATTTTTATGCATCTGATTTGGATTTCATTTACAATGACTTCAGAGCACAGCCACTTGCATTAATCCTGATTTAGTCTAGTATGGGATCACATTTAAGTTGTACTTCAACAACAAAGGGATAAAGGCAATTTTTTTCTATCAGAAGCATTGCAAAAAGAGCAGAGTCTCCATTCTATCCACTCTGCAGGTTATGTTTGATCTCATTTAAATGCTTTGAATGAGATTTACTCTTCACTGTTTCTATGAAAAAGGTCACAGAACTAAAACTATGTCTCTTTAAGGATAGGAATGTCTGAGGCTCAGGAGAAGGGCTTTTTCATATTGACCAAACATAAATTAATAGAATGTCATATGAAAATACACATGCACTGATATTAAAATGTTAATGAGTTTTCTCAGCAAGAAATCTAAACAATCAATATTTTATGCTTAATATTAGATTCAGCTCTTGCTATGAAGCACCTTGCTCAAGGTACTCAGATTCCAGTGAGGCCAGCATTTGAGTAAGCCCAGTACTTATGTTACTATCTACAGAAAACTCTGACAGACAGTCTTAAGACCTTTCTGTTTAACAGATTTAAGCTAAAATCCTAGGCTGAGTGAAGCTTTAAAATTATCCCGAGGAAAGTTTAAGAATCTGTAAGGGCTCAGTCTCACAGCAACTGCAATCCAAATACATGATTTGTAGCAGCAGAATTTTGTATTATATTTTCAACATATAGTTTTCAATACTAGTATGTTCACTTTTCAATGTATAGTATAAAGTATACAAACTCAGTATACTATCATGCTTGTACTTCTGCTAACTCTCATAAGGAATTTAGGACAATGATACAAAGCTATTAGAATTAAAAAATCTACATGTTCAAAAAAAAAAAAAAAGGACAAGACAGTCCTTTAAAAGAGTTTAAGTAGGAAAAGGCACTGCAAACAGAATGAGGTAGAATCTACTTGCTATCCCCTAATTCCAAGTCGATGGACTTCTGGCAGATTTACTTTAGTGTAATGAAAACAAATCTAACAAATTCTGACAACAAATTAATTCAAATCCTTCCAAAATTAATGTTTAATACTACTGCTACTCAGTAAAAGATTTATAAATTAAAAAGTTGAAAAATTAATGATGAGATGGCTTTAAAAATTTGTACTTAAACATAACTTATGTATAGCTTCTTTTAGATGTCTCCCAGTTATGAACTTTTTTCCAAGTTCGTTTTTAACTTTTAAGCATTATTTTTCAAGTTTTCCTTCATAAACGAGAAATTTTCTTTGCACATAATGCAATTTTAATTTCTCTAATAATACTATGAGCTCAAGAGGTGAGATTTTAGAAAACAAAAAGATAGAATGAGGCAAGCAATCAGGCAGTGAAAGTGCATTTTCTGTTGAAAAATCAGCCTTTAATTAAAAAGGTGATCACTGCCGATAACTTCCAACACACACTTATTTTTCCCCAGTCATCTTTGACAGCCAATTTGCTTTTTGATTCTCCAGGGCTGCCACTCAGCTGCTGTCTGAGAAAACAGAGAATGTTTAAATCCTTTACAAGGTGTATATTTTCTTCTTATTTAAGTTGAATTTTTCAATGGTAGTTTATGACACTTTCTCTCCTAGTTTTGTAAGTAAATTTAGGGAATATCTAAAGGTACACATGTAAATAATCTTTGGTGATCAAAATCTTGAATTTGTGCAAAAATACAAGTTTACTTAATATCCATTCCTCTCACCTGCCTCTCAAATTTTATCCACAGTCACAATACTCAATTTTAAAAATCAGGATACAGTTCTCAAATAATCTCTAAGAATATTCTTTTTCCCATCAAATGTAATAAAGAGTTCTTGATCATAAATTTTAAGAAGTCAACATAAAATTCTATTTTGGCACAACTCTTCAATCCAACATGAAGTCATGTTCCAGTGGAAACAAAAACAGTTACGAACCTGTAGGTATCCTTCTAATTCCTAAAAATCTTACTGCATCCATTTGTGTCATTGCAGCTGCATTACTTACAAACCCCTCATGTCAACAGAATTTATAATTCAACACAGGCAGACAATGAACATGCCAGGGGTCAGTCTGCTAGCAGAATTTTTGGAAGGATTTGGAAAACTGAAGTTCAAAGTTCTGACATTCCTCTCACCAGAACTGGTTCCAACAAAATACTTTTTGACTTGTGCCAACAACCAGGCACACTGTTACTTTTCCTTTTGCTTGTATTAGACCAACGTGCCCAGACTCAGACTTTTACTCTTCTTCCCTGTATATACAACAGGCTTGACTTCAAAACTCTGGAAAAAAGTCCTGTAGCATACTGCTCTGTCTGAAGGAAGTTTGAGTAAGGACTTCACATGCCCTCTACAGGCCTTTGAACTGACAACAATGAAACAGAGGCTACCATCATGGCTAAGATGGCATGAGAGCTGGCTGTGATCCACGAAGTGCGCGGTGTCTCCGGAGCAGGGAAGGGCTCAGCCAGCTGTGTGAGGCTTCCCACTGCAGCCTACAGGGATGTGATTTCCTGGAGCTAGGAAACTGGAGAGGTCTAAATTGGAGAACTGCTCTCCTGAGAAGGTCCTCTTTCTTTCTCTTTATTAAAGACAGCTATTCATCAGTTACTTGATGGGCTATATTCATATACGTTTTTATTGCAGATGCAATATATATTCATTGTAAGTCATCATAACAACTAATCTGAGGAGATTTTCAGTGTCTGCAAAACCTTTGTGTTCCTACAACATTTTGTCAGTGATATTTTTTTCTTAATGCAGAAACATATTTTAATTTACAGAGGAGACACCAAGGCCCAAAGATATAGGATAGTTTGTCCGCTGTTGCAAAAGAAAAGACAGTACAGGAATTAGGCAGACAATGGAGGTGTCCTACATACCAACCTCCACGACCTGTTCTAACCTTAGGCTGTGGTTCTTTCCCTCATTTATCCGCCTTAAGTCCCTCAACAGTCACATCAGTGAGGCAGACATCACAGCAGAGCATGAAGGTACTCGAAGGATCTCTTTTTTTGCCAATTGTTGCAGAGTGGGTAAGTGTGTGACTTCCTCAGCTGCCAAACGCAAAATTCCATTTTACATATTTTATTCTATCTTAGGAAGTCCAGCACTGTTCTATAGACGATGACTTCAAAAAGCTGAGCATTCTGTAAAAACCCAGGGACTTAAATTGTGAAAGTGAAAATTCAGGACAAGTATCAGCTTATAGGTGCCCCTAGCACATCCTATTAACTATTTCAATGTTGAACAACAGATCTGAAAAATGAGGCAACAGCTATTGCCCTTCTGGGCTGAAGAGTGAAGGAATTTTCCTGCAGACAGAAGCAGGAAAGAAAAAGCAGCAACCCACACAGCAAGAAAAATTGAGACCTTCAGAAGAATGTACTCGTACAATAATCAATACTGGATGTTAGTTGTACTGTTTATAATAGCAACACTACAGGTGCTCATGAGAGTGTTGCTTTGTTATGTTACTTGCAATTATGTTTCGCTGTAACCCATAAATCTGTCAAAATGAAGAAAGCAATTAGGAATTTCCGCATGAACAGACAAGGTTTCTCCTTCCCACACAAATGGTGCAAGTAAACACCTTAACCAGTGTGCCTTGTGGGGATTAGGAACAGAAACCTCCTCCTGCCTAGTGCTGCCAAGTTTTGTGCTGCTCCATGTGTAACGCTTTTATGCCAATTATTAAATGGTTTGCAGTTACAAATAATCTGCATATTAACTAGGAACTTCAGTTTACAGACTAAGTAAAAAGATACATGCAAAAACAGAAGGAACTAGCACGTGCATACTACAGAAAGTCTAAGGATATGAGATAGCTGGGAGGAAAATGCCTTGGGGAGAAGTCAAGGTACACCCAAAGGTCTCTTGCTGTCACTGTTCCTCTCCTGAAGAAAATATTTTGGTGCAGCTGCTCCTCCTCCACTTTCAGGATGAGGAAGAGCAGAGAAGGGAGGCCAAATGCTTTCAAGCACGTCAGCCACCAGTGAGCTCCCGATGGCAAGCAGCAGTGACAGCAAAATGGCCAGCTAGTGGTTTCTCTGCCATGTAGACAAAATACAATTTTCTGTCAGCCCACTTGCAGGAAACAGAAAAGTGATAATTCTGCTATTTATAAAAAATACATATGAAAGTGTGTGAAAATTCTTAAAACTTGGGAGCTATGAAGGGTGGAGGGAAATGTTCTTCAAAGCAGTAAGAGGCCAGGTACGGAGGAATAAATGGCAAAACGCTGTGCTGCATCTCTTTTCCAGGTATTTTTTTAAAGTTGCAGTTACCAATTAGAAATACAAAACCAAGTAGAATGGGTAGTTTCATACAGCTTTGGAAAGCTCCAGATTACTTCATACAGTCTATTTTTCTGTTTAAAAATGTTTTAATGGTTATAAAGAACCTGACTTTGTATGTTATTTATTACAATTAGCAGTGTTCAAAATTCTCAATTAATAAAGCATCTTTCTCTGATGACTATAATTTAGTTTTTCCCTTGTCATATATAGGGTTAGTGCTTGGAAATATTTAGAAGCACTGTATCTTTTATATAGCACAAGACACAATGTTTGTATTCTTGAAGACAGAGTGACATCTAAAGGGATTTTGAAATACTCAAATCTTGCACACTGAATCCAAACTGACAAAGTCAAGGGCATGTCATATTTTTGAAAACTGATGAGTTTTCAGGTTTGCTGTGGTTGATTGTCCCAAGTAACCATGAAAAGAGGATCAAATTCCAATTTTAATGACATGCCTCAGGGTGCCCTGAGGACAACTGCCATTTTTATCTTAGATTCTGCAGGTCCTCAGTGAACAAAAGGGGGAAATCAGCTTTGAATGGATTCCTTGCACTGTTGTCAAAAGTAATCCAACTGCTCTAAATATCTATATCCTAAAATATTTTCTTACAGCAGTTTTTATTAACCTGAAGCATTAACAGCAGAATATTTAAATGGTGTTTTTAGCTACCAATTCTCCAAGCAGATCTTACATTCTCTAACCAGAAGGTATTATGACTGGGTTCTTTCATAACTGGAGTCTTTCTCTTTCCTATACGCGCACACATACAAACAAAGGAAAAACAAAATACAGTATCTAATGGCTAGATTTGGGATCGAGGGTGGTATCTGCATGCATGCAAATACTTTTACCATATGTTAGAAATATTTTTTAGATTACACAGTTCCAGATATACTCTTGAATATAAAAGTCAGTTTAGGAAAAAAAAAGAAAAATCAAGTTTATAATATCAAAGACAACAGTAAAGCAGAAATAGTAGCATGTGTTTTGTGAACAGCATGCATGTGGTAATGATGAGCTAGTTACCTTTACAATGGGCCTTTATTTCATTCTACTGTTAAGTATCTTCCTGAACTCACTGACAGGGAAAAAAATACCTAGATTAAAAACATATTTTCCCCTCTTGGGCTGAAATCGTAGTAAACTCTAGTGAATTTGCTTCTAGGGACTAGTGGGGGGAGGCACTACCTTTAACTGTCTGTTCTTTAGAAGTAGAATGTCTTCTGATGCAGTTTTATTTATTTATGAAAAAAATCATGAACAGTTGTCAGGACGCTATATCTCATTTACAGTCACAATGCCCCAATGAACTACTTAAATGTGGCTCAGCAGCAAAGCACTGGCAAGCAGAGTTAACTCTTTCTGGCTGAAGAGACAATGCATCTCAGTGGTGAAGTCATTAGAGGAAAGAAAACCGGACGTTTCACAGCAAAATGATATTCATAGCAAACCTGTGGTAAGGAAAGAAGGTGGAAAAGGGTTCTGAAAAGCTGCTCAAAATAATATTTACAGTCTGTTGTAGTAAAATGGTGTTTTTCTCTCTGAAGATAGCATTTACCCATGCAACTGATTTTCTGTTTGTTGTTTTTTTGTGGTTGTTGCTTTTTTAAAAGAGCATCAGTCCTACTGAACTTTACTAAAACAACAATATTTTGTTTTCAAGTCAGCAGAAGCAGCGGCACAGCTAATGTAAAACAAGAAGTGGGACCTGAGGCACTCAGACAATAAATAGTGACAGAACCTTTCAGCGAGTCTTAATCAAGGAGATTAAAGCAACATGTAACTCTAGATGCACGTTAATAAAACAAGTGGTGAAAAATAATAAAGGGAACATAAAGAAAAATACCTATCTCTATGCTTCAATTAGTCTTTGTGAACACTATCTTTTTTTTCTTCCCCCACCACTTTCAAATATATTGTAACTGTCTAAATTGTTTGATGATTTTCAAAAGAAGAGTTCACATAAAGAGGAACATTTGAATCCTTATTTAAAATATTATTCTTTAATCCAGCACATTTTTGGTAGGCTATTTGAAATAGCCTGTGATTAGCGCTCTTTCTGGGCTCTGTTCAGATCCTGATCAAATTCCCAGGGCGATCTGTGTTCTCACCCATCTGCTTCGATTCTGATAAGGATTCCCATACAGACAGACAGGGCTGTAAAGTCTTGAAGAAAGGAAAGAATTAGAATAGTCTTTATTAGACCACGGATGAGTGTCTATGGCTGCAAAGAAATTCATTTGCACTATATCTACAATGCAGTTTGAACTTTTCCTTTGTTTGGCAAAGCACATCAAGTCTGATTTAACAATTCTCTTTGTGGCTTTGCTTTTCTCTCTACAGCTTCATATATTTACAAAAGGATAGATGCATGAAGACTTCTGATACAGTATCAAAAAAAATAGCAATTACTATACATCTTTGTGTACAATTGTGAGTCATCATCTTACGAAGAAAACAGTGTTAATAAAAGGTATGAGTTACAAAAATCTCTCTACATATCAAAGTCACGACAATGTCAGCTGCTAGCATTTTATAAGCAAGGGTCATTTACTTCACTAAGGCAAAGACACAAAACTTATTTTGCATTTAGAAAGAAAGCATTTAGCTCTTCAACAAACAGTGCAAATGTAAAGGCTGGTATCCAGAAAGCCGAGTGAGTTTCTTGCATTAACTACTTAAAGTCGTAACTATGACAATTTATATACTGTCAGCACCTCACGTGTTATTATGGAAGCACACCCAGTCACTAACATCCATGAGCAGAACAAGAGTTACAGGTTGGACGGCAGCGACCTGGAGCTGTGACAAAGAACAGGGCCCCACCAAGGGAGGCCCTCTATGGAGAGCCGTCAGGGGCCAGTCGCTGCTTCCAGCACGTCCCCACCCCGTGAGCAGAGCACAGGGATTTGCTCGGGGTTGGCAAGAGGGAGCTGGGGTCCTGCCCTCCGGACCAAGCCCAGCCCAGCAGGACACGCAGCCTCTCCTCGAGTCCACAGAAGATAATATGGGCCATCTCTGATGGACAGAAAGAAAATGTAGCCCCGCAGGCACTGCAAAGTATAAACCTATACAGACTGAGAATACTTTTCCAAGTCCAAAACTTAAATTTGGCATATTTATTTTATATCTATACTGGGTTTCTTTCTTTTGTTGTTGCTACGGAGGAGACCAATTGGGGTTCTCAGCTGTATTTTTAAGAGGATGTATACAGAAAAAAAGCCTACCACTAATACACCGAAATGACCAAATTTCGAAATATAAAAAATAACCCACAGAAATTTTTAAACACATCTTAAAAAGAGGTGGGGTTTGTTCATTCAAGGTAATGTAAATATGTATCTCAATACTTTCTGAAAGGGTGAAGATGCTGAGAAAATAATATATTCAGTTCACAGTAGAATGAGTCACAGATTCAAAATCTCAAATATTCAGCTCTTTGCTACAGTTTGTGCACGTATCAGTTTCAGCAGAAGAAACGGAGCAATTTCAAATAACAAGATGGATCAGGCAACAAAGGAACACAGAAAATGAGACAATAGCAAAAAATTAATTAAGTAAATATATCTGAGTACATCCCTTGTGTGCATAGAAGCAGAAACAGACAAACTTCATTAGTTCACAAATGTCCAGTTGTCTCCTTTGAGCAGTTATCCTACTGGCACAATAAACCCACCCCCCCATTTTTGTATATAAATATTCAATTTACAAATCACCTAGAGCCGGGAGGAGCTTTTCAGCTTCTCTCAACTATGCATCCTGGAGTTACAATATGCAGGTATAATGGGCAGCAAGGCCTGGCAAGCAAAACCAACGCACTTCAGAAACATTTGAAAAAATGAAATAGCAACATAAACTCCAAACAGAAAATCTTATTTCAATCCTGAGCAAAAATTTATCCCAGAGATTACTAAAGAGATTTACTAAAAAACTTTGGCTGAAAATTTGGGAAGAGCTCTAGATACCAACATCCTTCTTTCATCCAGCAGCCAATGCCTACAGCACTCACCCAACAGAGGAAACACCAGTTTCAGCTCCCTCCTGTGGACAAGAGAACATGAGTCCACACAGGACATATTCCAAGTAGAGTATGCAATAGGATATCCCAGGCAGACATGCACACAGCTTCACTCTTTTTATTGACATGCTACATGCTTAAATTATTTGTACAGAGAATAACAATCAGCAGAGAAGGAACACCCTGAACCACCCATCTGGAGAAGCACTTTCCTCCTTCTTCATTGTCTTGGTGCACAACCAAATAAAACAGATCTGTCAGGAGGGACTATGAGAAACCCCTAACAGAATATCATATCACACTGGTAAATAAAGGTCACCTTGGAAAGTCTCTGAACCAGAGACTTTCCAGTTAGACAAAGAAGAATGTCTCTAAAACATGCAAAACAATGCAAAGTTTCCCCCAACTTCTGCACGGAGCTCAGTTCAGCTAATATACACATCCCACATGAAACACAAACACCAATGGAAATTAAAAGCAAGCTACAGCCCTCCAGGGAAGCTCCAACAATCTTCATTTAAAATTAATGGGCTCACTGGATATATTAGAAAATTCATAATTTGCCAATGTTTCTTTCTTGGAATTATCTTGAATCTGAAGTACAACACAGATGCATCTGACTTCTCAATTAAATATAAGTAGTCATTAAGACATGACCGGTAATTTATGTGCGACATTTTTTCTAGTACTTCATGCTGTTCTCTATATAGTAGACTCAGTAACTTTGGTGTTTACAGATTAAGAGGAAAGCTAACCAAAACAAGGTATTCAAAAAATTGTAGTCCTACAGCTTGCTTTAAGTTATGTATCCCAATTCACATGCTCACTATTTGAAAACTGAGATCTCAAAACATTATTCTGACATTTTATACCCATCCAAGAAAATTACATGAACACATATGTAGGAACACATCGCTATAAGAAATATTCCGGAAAGGACCTCCTAGATTCTTCAGTGATGGTTACACCACCATATGGTTTATACCACCATATGGCTATATGCATACACCAATGATGGTATATGATGTTTAGAATCCTTTGTGTTTCCAATTTAACTGCAGGCTATTCATATCTATTTGTTGGTATTCTAACATCATCTTTCAACTTCCATAACTTTTTTCGTTGTGGTGTTTGTGGCACAATAGGCTCTCCACTGCCTTAAGCACTCCAGGAGGCTTTTTTCATCCATCCTTGCCTGAATTTATGATTCTTGAACAGGGGTGATGAAAAATGTACAGTGGCTTTAACACTTCCCTGCCTTTGCTGGAAACATAATGCCTGACGAATACTATGGCCACATTTACTGTGCTCAATATTGATATCCCATAGTCATCCCTGCACCCTATTCACATTTTTTTTTCTTTTCTTCTATCTCCTATTTTGAAACCCATCAACATTAAAGCAAACAATCCAATTTCAACTGCAAAGCATTTCATATCTGAATGCCAAACTCTAGGCCAGGGCTTCCTTTTGGCCATGTAAGGAAACCCAGGAGTGGAAGGGGTAAAATGAGGGAAAAAAAAAATGAAGTTGGCTTTTAACTGGGGATAAATAAATAAAACGGGAGGGGGAACACATTATATAAGAAACTTTGGTAATACCTTAAAGAGGTCAGTTAAGACATCATTTTGAATATCTGGAGTTTTCCAAGGCACATGTTTCACTATATATAGTACAGTGTTGGACTAGCTGGGTTGCTTTGTGAATGCTTTGCTTTCATAGACCAACTCAGATCTTTAGAATCACAGTATCCCTTAGCCCAAATTCCTCATATTAACTTCCTGGTAGTAACTAGAGCCTTTCTATGTTTTTACGTAAAGGTTATTTCTGTTCATTGCCCACATCTACTTGCATGCACTATAACACTTTTTTGTCCCTTCTGAAAAAAATATCAATAGGAAAACTCCAAAGCTCTTCCCCCCACCCTCCAATCTCTTTCACAGTACTAAGAATTGAGAAAATCGCTTTATGTAAAAAGTCTGGAGTATTCAGTCTTGCAGAGAAAAGCAGAACATAGATAAAAGTTCATCTGACATAAAAAAGAAGGATGGTCAAGACAAAGCGTGCTTTGTGAACAGAAAGCCTCAGTGGCCTTCTGAATGGAGAATGGTCCTTCCCGAGGTTAGGAGGCATCTTTTTTCACTGTGGGTGATCCACGATTAATCTCAGGCAAAAGAAGTAATGATTACAAATTACAGACCAATTTCTATCTTGCCTGCTGTGACAAAGATTACTGAAAAATTGGTTCACTCACCAATGATGAGCTCTCCAACATGGAACACACTAAAATTGTACAGAACTATCACCCAGATTTTTGGCCCCTGATGGAATCCAAATGGCCCTGGAAACACAACCAGAAGTTTCTTCTGCACACAGGTCAACAGTAGAATTTCTGGACCCACAGTCATGAATTCATGAGTCTTGAGGAAATATGTTTTTATTTTTACTTTTTTCCTAAATCTGTGCCAATACATTGTAGCTATGAGATTGACTAGTGTATACTCTCAAATCTGGGGGCTAGCCCTCTATGGGTGGTTCCATTCACTTCTTCACTATGTTCAGGTGGGTCTGGGGAAAACAAAACAAAGAACATTTCATATTTAAATTCTGTTAGGTATATAGTTTGTAACAATTAGGCTTACTCTTAAAATGCCAAAGCAGAAACATCCTCATTTCTGCAAGGTATTTCACTGCATCAGAAAAGAGGAATGACATTTCTATAACCAAGTAGAGGAAAGGTACTGAATGGTGGAGATGATGCTTTTTTGGGATACATGACAACTTTAACATGAACAACACAGAAAACATGCCTACTTGGAACAAGTCTTACTAGGCTGAAAATAAGGTGCTGAGTCTCCCTGTGCTCAGAGCTCTAGTTATTCTAATTGGTTTATAAATTTTTATACTTGGATGCTCTAAATCTGTTTTACAACCTTGGAAAATGCAGAAGAGCAATATTATTTCAGAGTGGTATTTACTCAGTACAGCACAGGAAACATATACTCCATGTTTGCTCTTTTCCAGCTCAAGGGCTTTCTGGGCCAGGAAAAATAAGAGCAAGATTCTGCCACAGATACGAGTATGAGGGCATCCCAGGTTAGCTGGAGAGGAGGGATGGCTGATTCTACAAACTAGAATGATGACTGTAAATAGACACAGGTAACTGCAGCAACAGCTCACTTTGGAAACAAGACAAATGGTAAAAAGTAGATCAGGATACAAATACCCAAGTAGGTGGGTCACTGTGTACTGAAATGGTGAGCTAGGTTCGGGATGGGAGGGCAGAGGTCTGGGGGCTAGTGGATCTTTGTTAGAAAGCATCTTCCAATTGAGCATATTAACACATGCTTAAAAAGACAAGATAAAACGTTATTCTCTCCAGTTTATGGATAAGGAAACTGAAGATTGGAAAGGCAGAATACTCAATGTCACACAATGAGATGTGAAGAAGGGCAGAAACAGACCCCAGGTCTCTTGATCTCAAAATCTCTCCATGCCTTTTAATGAACTTGCCTCCCAGATGCAGAGAGATATTATAGTGCCTCAGGGCAAATCCAGATTTTCATAACTAAGCGGAATGTGAATTAAAATGGATAAGGAATTTCATCCTAAGTAAAAGTCTTGCTTAAGATATAAAAACACAAAGGTGTGTTTTAAAATGTCAAACAGTTTGGAAAGAGACTTGCGTTCAACAAAGCAGGGGAAGAGTTTTACTTCCTGCCTCATCCTCTACAAACTCACAGAACAAATATTCAAAATTTCCCCAGATCAGCTACTAAGTAGGGTGCTTGCAGTTTTATATGCCTTACGATACGGAGGACACCAGGGTCATGGGGAGGTTGAGGATGAGGAACAAACAAGCCAATAAATAGAAGGGCACTTTCAACATTTATGCAACTAGAAAGATCATAGAATCATCACAGAATTATTCAGGTTGGAAAAGATCATCCAGCCCAACCTAGTACTGACAACTCCACCTCTAAATAACGCTTTAAAGTTCTACACCTACAAGTTTCTTGAAGACCTCCAGGGATGGTGACTCAACCTCTTCCCTGAGCAGCCTATTCCAATACCGCACAAACCTTGCAGTAAAGAAATTTCTCCTAATATCCAATCTAAACCTCCCCTGGTACAACTTCAGGCCATTTCCCCTCATTGCTTGGTGCGTGGGAGAAGAGCCTGATCCCCACCTCACTACAACCTCCTTTGAGGTCATAGTAAAGTACAATAAGGTCTCCCCTGAGTCTTCTTTCCTCCAAGCTAATCAATCCTGGAACCCTCAGCCACTCTTCATAAGACTTGTTCTCCAGATCTTCAAGAATGGCACAACCCACTGGGCAGGCGTGTCCCACCCTGGGAATGAGCTCCAGCTCCAGGCATCTCCAGGCTGCCTTAAAGAACCTCATGGACCACAGGCGCTTCAAGGAGCCTCAGAGCAGCCCTGTGCTGGAACTACTTATTTTAACCCAAATACTCTTTGCTGCTGCTTTCACTGCAACTGAGGAAAAAGTTGTAGGACAGCAATTTCGAACTCATGTTTCAGGAGTAACCAAATACTTGCATAAGCTTTAGCACAGGTTATGGTCATGAGAAATTAAGGTGGCAGCCAGCACAAGAGAACACAAGGTAAAGCAAGATGCTGTCCCCAGCACAGTGCTTCTTCAATACTGTCACCAGTGGACCTGCAAAGATCAGAAAAATGCTGCTCTAATTTAATTTATCCCATGTAAGACTTAAGGAAAACAGGGATACAGCTCTATTGAATGTTCCAAACCGCTCTCACTGTACGAGGAGATTGGACAGCCTGGCGGTTTGTGCTCAGCCTGCACATTGTGTTTATGTGAGCTTATACCTTTTTAATGCGGCACCGTTACACTTACAGTAGTTTGCAGCTTCCCTAGGAAACCATTGTAAATGGGACCTGTGCCCAATTGTTTTTATCCCAGTTAAGTAAATAAATGAAATATGCTAATTAGCACCCTATTAGCTCACAGCAGGGAGTAATCCAGGGCACTTTGATTGGAAATTATTCTGTCATCCAGGAAGCTGCTCTGTAACAGAATGTAAACTGGCCCAATTTTCTCGTTACCAACGGTGGATGTCATCCAAACAACGGAGATGCCACTGAGCACGATGTATAGGACACAGAGATGTTTCCGTGAGACCTCCTTTCAGTCTCCCATGAGTCTGGCCTAGAGATGTGCCGGCAAAGGACTAGGAACACTGTCTGCATTTAGACTTGGGGGTCATTTTATCAAAATCTCTTCCAAGCACATCATTTACTTTCCCCCCTACAACTGGCATTTCAAATATTGTTCCAAAATACGTTCTGAACTTATCACAAACCCATATTAATGTTACCTTTTTTTTTCTTTTTTTTTTATGCCAGAAATATCAAGGCTGGGACACACCAATATACTACAGTTATACCTTGACAGAACAAGAAAACGTGGGATAAAATAGCCCTAAATTCACAACCTCAGTGTTTTAAAACCATAAAGAAAGACAATTACAATTTTATATAATTTGTATAAATATATAATTTAAATATGCATTATATACATATATATATAGTCTCTTTGCTAACAAAGCAGAACTGCCGAACTGCCAGACTAGTTAGTGCATAGCTGTACAGTCAACCTGGCAACAAGACGATGCTGGAAGTAATACAGGCACTGAGAGAAAAAGCTTAATAAAAATGCAGCATGTTTGCCAATCTGGTCTTTCAGAAACACCCATTTTCAGAGAGCTTTGGGGGATTAGACACTATGACACATCTGTCAGATTGCCACTGAGCATGTCAAAATCTCCATCATGGTTTGAGTTATGCAATGAAGCTTAGTTATGTTATAGAGATGCTAGTAGCACACTTTCTTTCATTATCAAATTTATATGAAAAGTTACAGGGATTACCTGTGGATTTACTGACTGCCATTTAAACCAGAGAAGGGCCTCAATTTTTAATCTGCTGAATAGAGAGGCAGTTTGGAGTGAGTGAGTTCTCTATAAAACTTCTAGGTCTTCCTCCTAAAAAGGCCCACATTGAAGCACAACTATACTATAGACATTGCATAATTTAAGGACCAAAAAATACAAATAGTTTTTTATACCAAAAATGTATTCCATGATGACATGAAATTTTGCCTGTATTTAAAGGAGCAGAATCTTTCAATTTACATAACTTTTTTTGTTTTGTATGAAATTATGGTCTTAATTCATTAATAAAATTTTGCTGTTCATGTTCACTATGGATTCTGCCACGGTTACTTAATCTTGATATCCATTTACTCAGTAATTTCAGTATTTACATACATGAATGCTAGCCAGCGAAACCAGTATTTTGAATTTCAAAGGTTCGATTTTTAAGCTGGGAAATTCAAATTATGAAAAGGAACAGAACAAAAACTTGAGTAGCACACCACAGTCCTTTACTGCTACAAGTCTATGCTGTTTATTCTTTCAAAAGGGAATTTTTTAAATGGAAAGGAATAAAAGATCAAGCTGCTATCAAGTGGCTAATGTACTATGGGTCTGCTGCCTCCAGTTTAGCAATGCCAATTAGGTCACCTGAGGATCCAGCCTTGCTCATGCTCTCAGGACGGACAGTTTTATTCTGTACTCCTGCAATCCCTGACACAACACAACCATGATTCTCTGGTATCCTCTCCTTTAATAAGGAAGAATATTGTTTTTTGTGTATCCAGGACTGCTCAGAAACATGCCCAATGGGTTTGTTCATGATGGATTATTTTATTTTTACTTTTTCTTCACAACAGAGATGCTAGCGTCTTCACTGGAAACTAAACAGGAAATATCAGTGACTCACAGTGTGATGTGAACGGACTCAAAGGACTGCTTATAGATCTGTAGAGAATATATAATGCATCTCTCTCTCTCTCTTGGGAATAACCACTTTTATCGTTATATTTTTTCCCTCATGCAGAATAGGATCTTGTTTTTTAATACAGAACAAAAACTCACAGTGCCCCTCAATCTAACATGTAAGAAAGGGGTATTTAGGCAAATGAAGCAGTTAAGGAAAGTGCAGCCCTCTGGCCCACCACTTCTCCCAGCACAGCCGCACAAGTACCCACAGAGCCAGCCACGATGCAGAGCTGGCTGATGGAAAACCTGCCTGTGCAGTATCCTGGAAATATGCACATGCCACATCTGGTCTCAAAGCAGATCTGAGCCCATCTGTTCATTCACTACTGGCAAATGTTGACTGAGGGGAAACTAAAAAGCTACATGTGTCTCACCCGTAGTTGACATCATCAAGTCAACTTCAGAGAACACCAGAGCATCCCCAAAGAAGCCAGAAGCGCTGAAATGCTGTGCGGCTGGCTAGGAAACACCACAGGCAGCTTAGCATTTCTCTGCTCCAGGAAACGTGGACCATACAGCTGAGTATCTTTCTGCTACATACATTTATTTAAGCTGTTGAAAAGTCATGTGGAAAGGAGAATCAGCTCTGAATGCTTTTACACATTTACAGTTGCTGGGAAATACATTTCCTTGAAATTCACATGTTCAATATATCCATCTCACTTTGAGTCTGGCCTTCTGAAAGGAAAATTCACTGCCTGGCATCAGGAATGAAAAAACAGAAAGAAAAATCCCTATTGACACATTAAATTAGACATGTTTGCAGGGCCGCCAGAGATAGCAATTACTGTGCTGCAGCTTCTGTGGATGGATTACAGGGAAAAACACTGACTGCTACCAGGTAATTCTACCTGCTAATTACTTGGGAAGATTCAGGTACTAAACTGACCTGAATGTTTTCATGGGTCCTGGGACCTATTAAAAAGCCAAAGCGATGTTGACAGAAACTCCAGAGCTGCTGAAAATCTATCAGAAATATTCTTGCAGTATAATGATTGGAGTTCCAGCCAGCCCCGATCTGCGCAGACACTTGCATTTACCAGCAGTTACAACAAAAAGAAGTGTATTAATGGGGTGGTGATTTTTTTTTTTTCGATGATGACTATAAAAAGCACCCACTGAGCTGCTTCTGGTTTCTGCCAAGTGGTAAGTGCACAGCGAATTTCAGCTGAGGAGAGGTTAGGCAGTCTTGAAATTCTTCTGTTTCGAAACAGGGTGGTTAAATTCGCTACGTGAAACCGATAATCAAAAGGGAGGAAAAAAACAGGAAGAGAAGTGAGAAATTTTGGCAGTTTCGGAGCGCCACCTGCTGTGACTTGCAGCCCCCCCAGGGCCCCCCAGCTCCCTGCTGGCTGGGGTGCAGCCCCCAGGGGCAAACAGCATTGACGCGGACCTGAAATGATGGATGCTCTGGCAGTCATGAGATTTGTGTTTGCCAAGGGCGACTGTCTAAGCCACGGCTGGGGCTTGGGGGTTGCCATTGGCCAGCAGTGCTGCTGCGAGGGGCCACTGCTCTAGGGATGGGATGGCACCTAACGGGGCAGGAGGGAGGGAGGCACGGCCAGACAGCGGGCCTGGGCCGCACAGCCCCTTCCATCCACAGCTGGAATGAGAGGGACAAAAACAAAAAGCTGACATCGAGACCATGTTTCATGTCCAGGCTTTGTCCCAACGTGTGCAGCACAAACTAGTAAAATATCTCAAATAGGGAGCTAGTGCCGACAAATTTCTCTACAGCAGAATGGCACCCAAAATTTATTTTGCTTTTCTATATAGGATGAGGTCAGTACTGTGATGAGACATCCTACATGGCAAAGCCCGTAGGGTGCAGAGCAATGTGTGTAACTGTTCTGAGCCACCAGAACCCCTGTGGGATGCGGCACATCACACCCGAGCTGGGACTCCAGTGCTGTTTGCAATGGCTTGTCGTGGGGGAAAAAATAGGTTGTCGGATCCAAACCATTAACTCGCCCAACTGGTGATGTAAACATTCGCCTTGCAATTTTTTTGGTGCCATGCTGAGACTGTATCAGCAAAGGTCAGAACTGGGGCCCCAAGTTACAAGGAACTTTCTGCCATTGCAAAAACCTGCCTCTGACACTGCTGCTGAAGAACGCTCCGGGCAGCAAACCCTCCCTCCTTCAGCAATCTGAAAAAGGACCCTCGGCTGCGGGATGTCCAAAAGAAGGCCAGACCAACGAGATGCACAAATCTCTCCTTTATGAGGAAGGTTCTGCATCCATTCACCAAGGCAGCAAAAAGAAGAGAAGGAATAAGGAAATTCTCTGCAAATAAATATGCGTCCACCACTGCCTTCCACGCAGCACGCTCCCCCTGTGGGGCACAGGCATTGCCCACTGCCAGACAATAAATCAGGCCGAGGTTTCAGGAGCATATAACAAATGCTACAGACATGCTACTAACTTCACATCTCTTTGCAGCTTTTCTTTCAGTGTTTTCTAAAGTACAAAGGAGAGTGAAAAATCTGACAGAGATCCAATACATAGGCAAAGCCCAGATAATCCAGGACCCACGTAATCTGCATTTCACATCTAAAAATTCAAATCTTCTACCACTGAGACAACCTGCCATTTGTCATTCTGTAAGAATTTGGGTATAATTAAATACTGCTAGAGATGCGAGGAAAGCTGTGTTATTTCCTGTGAGGAGAAAAGGTGACTTGGAGGTTTTTAATATTATAGTTATTGCTTTTCAGAAACTCTCCTTAGGAAATGTTGGAAAATCCCTTCTCTCCAAAAAGACAAGCCTAAAATTACAGATTCATTAAATCAGTGTGTGGGTAAGAAGTTTCTTCATATAGTATCACTAGGTTTAAAACAGAGAGAAAACACGTCCTCCTTTCATCTGCTGAGGAAGAGAAATCTACAACAGAAAGGGAATATATAAACAAAGCACAGTGCTCCTTGGCAAGGTCTTTGCTGTCAAAAATCCTTCCTGCTCAGGGTATTTTCCCTGTCCTACCTACACTTAAACTATCACTGTCCCAAACTGTTATTTTAGGGTGGCATTAACACTTTAGGATTTACTTACTCCCTGAGCAGCAATGTCACCAACCCTTCAGCATGACACCACAAACTTCTGATCAAGGCTCTGCAACGGCATTCAATTCACTGAACAGCTGCCCAACATGAGAAAATATTCCCCACGCAATGCTTCTCACACACTTCTGGACAAAAATATTCTCTTTATCATAACCAACAAAGAGTCTACTAATCTTTTTTTGAGATCACAGCATACCTAAAATTATTAAGAACAGTGTAGCGGGGCCATTAAATAAACAAGGCCTAGGGACCAAACCAGTTGAAAGTCACTAACTACGCTGCGGTTTGGGTCAATCTGGTTATCTTCTAATGAGCATAACTAAACAAAATGAGCAGGGAGTAAATACTTTCCTAAACTTAAATACTTTGAGCTGCACTGGTTTATCAATTCCATCAGACTAATCTGAGTCAGTAAACAGGAAAAAAAGAAAAAGGAAAAAAGAGCTGCTTACGTTTTCCCACAAATAACATCCCGCCATGTTGTCTGTGGCTGAGACAACTATCAGCCCCATTCCACCAGGCTTTCACAAACACTGCCGGTATGAACTCTATCTTCTCCAGGCTTCACCTCTCTTCTGTAACACTAGCAGCTATTATTGACATGCTAACTCTCCAGCTAGAAAGGGAACCAGGTGGCCGAATCAGGGCTCAGTGGAAGCTGATAATTATGTAAGTCTACAGATTCTCTGGTTTAGCGGATCCGTACTACCTCCCGAGCCAAGACACAACTCTTGATAATGAGGCACAGAGGCAGCAGCTGCCCTCTGGCTCTGTACTTCTGCAGAGGAGCAAGCCTCTTTGTGGCAGCTTTGTTAAAGCCGGATCTTTAGAGTTTCTTGCCTATGACCGTACCCTGCTTCAACAAGGTGCTTAGATCCATAAGCTATTTTAAAAAGGGCAACAGTACCCATCAAAAACAAAGGCTGGGGACTTGAAGTTAAATATATGTTTGAGAAGCCTGCTCAATAGCTGCTTCTTTTTGTAGCTCTCCAGACCGGTGCCATGGCTGAGAACAGAGACAGCTTATGGCAGAGGTGCAGGATGCTGCACGTACAGTACACTGGTGTCGTGCTCCACAGCTACACACATGTGCTGCACACCGACAAAGAACTTCAAGGATCCTCCTGATGCATCTGTGAAACAAGATCCCCTAAGAATTACTGCAGGATCCAGCAGTGATTTTCTCCATGACTGTAAGGAAATCATTTTGTTTCTAGGCTCTATTGCCTGTACATAAAAGGGACTGATAACAACGTTCACTAACTTGCAGAATATTGCAAACGTTAATGTCATAAAGCACAATGAGCAAGAGACTGATAAGACTTACTGTTCCTACTCCAGGATCACCCCCAGTGGCTCATTAGCAGTTGGCTTTACAGTTACACATGCAATTTTCCACACGGGCCACCTTCTAGGGAAAACAGATGGTGAGAAAGAACATTCCTTCCCCTTATTGTCACCCCTCCCAAAGAAGTGGCTTCTCCACTCTGACAAATGTTTTCCCACCATTAACATTTTACTTCATAAAATGAAAAAAAGTCTTGGTGTGCGTTGGACAAATAAATACGTATACACAGGAGAAATTAACACGTTAAGAAAAGGGAAAATTCTGAATTTGGAAGTTATGTATGTATCCTTGCTTCCTTTTGGCTTCGTATATTTTTTGTCCTCTGGGAAGCCTGCTAATGGTAGAGACGTATCTGGTCCACGTTTCCACTGGACTATAATGCACTCATTACTGTACATCAGCTGACAGATTAAATTATATTCTATATATATTTGGTACTCATACATTCCAGACTTTCCCATTTTTGTTCTCAAACACAGACATGCAAGAACATGAAGGAAGTGGAATTCATACCTAGTTCCAACAGTACCACTCTGACTCTTACATACGACTCAAGTAAAGCTGTGTCATATATGGATTTAACTCAGTCCACAGAAAACCTCCTCTGGTCCACATCACGGCAATGATCTTAATGCCAAGGAGTGCAAATAAACATCACGGTCCTTCTCTCTTTTCTCTCACAATGCAGTAATATTTATCTATGAGGTCAAAATACATATGAATCACTGGGTTCTATTTTCTCCTGACATAGGAATGTTGATTTAGATAAAGCCACAGAGACAAAGCTTCTTTCTTCAGCATTGACACGAAGTGTTCCACAAAGACATCAAAGGGGAAAACAATCTGCTTCTGAAAGGTGGAGTTGTTTTCCCAGGTCACCTGTGTTTAATATGTTTCATCGCTTAACTGTAACTGACCTAAAGGTACTTTAAGAAGACAGAGGTTCGGGTATTTCATTTGCAAAATCTATTGCACAGCTTTGCACAATTAATTGCTGATACCTTCAAGTGAAGAAGGATGCCAGAGGACCACCAGAGGTCTGACACCCCAGGAACTGTCTCCCTCCAGCGGCCCAGCAAACCATGTTCACATGCAGGAGCACACACACTAATGAACTGGCTAGCTCTTCAATAACAGTTGATTTATATAAACTACAATGGTTTCTACTGAGTTTAATGTATTTATAACACACTGCAGTGTATAAATATGCAGCAGGAGGGGACCCCATGCTTTGCATGTCTTTTGATCAGGCACTGTGTTTATTGTCAGTCATTTTGAAATTAGATTCCAAAATAGAAGAGACTTCAATCACAGTAACCCTATCTCATGGTGGTTTCAGAGAGCACCCTCCAGCAAAACGCCTAATTAGCAGTATTTTCTGAAGATTTGGGGCACCCAACTTGAGACAATCTGTGTCTGATTTCCAGAAATGCTGAACATTCATAGCTCTCATTGACATCAGCAACCGCAGAAGGTAGCTCAGCCTGAAAAGCCAGAGATGTTTCACGAGACCAGGCACCACAAGGCACGTAATGGGTGGTCACTTCAGTCTGCACACATGCCCAGTATCATCAGAAAACATTACATATTACCTGATTCCATCAGCATAAAATTAAGCTGCTTGTTTGCTGACAAGCAAAACATAAAGGAAATCCCTGTTTTGTATTTGAACTGCTTTTTTGGAAGATCGCAGTGTCTGCTGGTACGTATCTGTTGTAGAGTTCAGCGGGAGCACCATCCCATGCACAAACTCATTTATCCAGATAAGTATTCTCTTCACTGTAAATTGATTTTGATGTCTATTTCTTTCCCTAAAATTTCTTATGTATAGAATTGTCATTGTGCAATCATAAGCACATTCAGGAACTACTTGAAAGCAGGGATGAAGTAAAAGTACTTTATGAAGTAAAAGAAACAGATGTTTTGTCTTTCCTTTTTTCACCAGGAAAAGAGCAAACAAGGTGTTAAGAAGACTCAGATGGATGAGAGGACAAAACTGGCCACATTTTCTTTACTTATAAAGTTCCACAGTATAGATAGAATATTTGCATCACCAAAATTTCTAGACCTAGATAAGTCAAACAATGTGCTTTGTCTAGAGTGCAGGGACTTTTGCCTGGTGGGAGGGATATTTTATTTATTTATTTTGCTTTTGAAAGTCCAGCAAATGTTATTTTTGCTTTGCAGCTTCTTTTATAGCTGCTAGTTATGCCGCTGATGTGATTGCCACTGATAGGAAGATGTTGCGCTGATTTTTATCAGCATCAAACGGCTGACCCAAACAAAAAGATGTGATGGTTGCAAAGATTTGAATTCATGACTCAATGTAAATGTTTGCAATTACTCTACTGTGTTTTTGCTTTTTGTCTACAGTGATGCAGGCACAATATTAAAACTGAACCACTGGGTGGGAAAGGAAACACCAAATCCTCTAACAGTGGTCTCCAACTGAGAACTATTTGAACTGTCCCAGACATTTACTAGAAGCTTCTTTCTCTACTTTCTAGCAGAGAAATCTCCATATGGGTAATTCTGTGGAGTAATTCACCAGCTAGTGCAAATGGATCTCAATTTGAATTCTTCTTGCCTTGCAAAATTTTCCTCTGTACTGTTACTCAGGTAAAATGAGCAGTATCACTTTACTCCACAGTTTCAGAGGACAAAAATCTGTCCTAGGACAGGATCTTCAGGTTCAGAGGTAGTAGAAACGCAGACTGTCAAATTCTGCTGCTGCTGCAGTGCTGTGCTGGGGTAGTGGTGGCCCTTGTCTTGAGAACTGATCCAAATCAAGGGATGAACGTGATACTCACTGTGCAACCTCATACAGATTAAAGAAGCAGGTCAATTTTCACTGTGAGGTAGCAAAATATTTTACTAATTGTAATGGTAACACAGAGAATGAGAGCTTAGATTTCACATTAATGACTATGATCTGAAGCAAAAAAGCAAAGATGTACAGTATCACCCTCCATGCTACACATCCAGGAACGGCGAAGAGAAGGGAAAATCCAGTCTGCATTGCTGGGGAAAGTTATAAAAAATTTAGAAGTATTTAATAATTTACACGGTCGGACCACTGACCTTAAAAGTTGTGTTAAAAAATTAAGAACCTTAAAGAAAAGTTATTCAAAAATACAGACTGTACTTTAAATAGGTTATTAGTTCCCAAAATCATTACATATGACTGAATTTAATAACAAATTATGTATGAACACAATTACATGTGTAAGTAAATGTGATAAGATCTGAGAACTTCAGAGCAGAGCTACGCAACATCAAGCCGAGGCAGCGAGCGAGTGTGACACCTACAGAAAAAGCCTGGCTGAGGCACTAACAACTTTAATCTGCGCTCAGCTGATGTCTGGCATAATACGGAGGACATTTGCAGCCTGGCAAAATATTTATTGTGAAACTCGTCTCAGTGTAGACTTCAGTATAAGTGAGACAATAATCCCTTTCTCCATCATACCTCATGTATGACAAATTACCCAGACTGTCACATTCCTTCCTCTCCCTCTTACTACCCCTAATCAATTCACTGTGCAGGCCAAAATAAAACATCACTTGAACAGCGATTTAAGAAACACGGGTATGATCTGAAACCTGGTATAAACAAGGATGTGCTAACTGACACTAACATGGCACTCAGTAGTGTTAGGAGTTTAAATGCTACCTGGAAAAAAAAAAAAAAGGCATTTTGCCAGCATAAAATTTGATTCATAATTAAAAGCGAAGAAGGTATTTCATCTCATGAAAACTGTTATACAGATTTACTGGTACGGAATAACACTATTTTGGATGGTTGGCCAGTGAGCAATCCCTAGCTATACACCGTGTAAAGCACTTACGTTTCTCTGTGAAGAAATAAGCTCTGGACTATTATTTTACTGTGTGCAGTGTGAAGATAACAAGCCCTTCACTTGAAGAGGAACACCTTTTTGGGTTTCAGTTAAAAAAAAAAAAGGCAGTGTTAACCTATATGCCCGAGAAGTGCATCTTTGATTGTCAAGTGCTGAAATATCTTGCTCAATTTGCCTTGACTCAGGAAGTGATCTCTGATCTCAAAATTGTTGATGCTAAAAAAGGAGCATTGTCTTAAAAGAGACAAGCAGACAGTACTATAAAAATAATGAGCTGGGAAGACTCTTAAGCCTTTTACATAATAGAACCTCTCACTGCACTGATGAAGATTCCCTCAAGGCCCAGTGTGTAGCGCTTTACTTTTATTTTGGCTTATACAGGCAAACACCATAGCATCAATTAAAGAGGCCACTTATTTACTAAGCATTCAAAGTCTACAGCAGTTAAGAGGATTAATTGTCTTCACGCACATAAAATTTAAACATAAGAGATTAAAGACAAACCAACCTGGTCACACACAACTAACTTCAATTAACCTATCTGCACTCGCTAAGCAAATTTGTTAATAAGCACAGACCACTGGTTCCAGATCAGATCCTGATCCTGCAACAAGTTTTCTCCGCGTGAACTGTGAGAGAGGGAGCACAGTCAGAGTACAACTTCAGAAGAAAAAAATAGCAATGACCCTTGGAATAAACTGTAAAGGAGCAGCTGCAACTGTATGCCAGTTGACATTGTGGAAAATATATGTGGAGACATCCAGAGTTACCTTCAGACACTAACAGCATTTGAACTTCCAGT
Organism: Anser anser; assembly: GCF_964211835.1. Classification (NCBI taxonomy): domain Eukaryota; kingdom Metazoa; phylum Chordata; class Aves; order Anseriformes; family Anatidae; genus Anser; species Anser anser. Next base: position 17,877,155 of record NC_139728.1, on the reverse strand, counting down.
GTTAGCAGCTCTACTGCAATATGAAATTTGAAAACAAGGCTGAGGAGAGGAAACCATCCAATACTACAAATCACAACTGCTCCATTCATTTCAATGGAGTTTCTGTGCTGAAGTGATTTACATCCACCACATTACACATCCCAAAATGGGAACTAGAGCCACTCTATCCTTCTGCAATTAAATTAATGGAGGCCTCGAGCTTCAGTTCTGCCTGGTTAGAAAGCTGCGTTCCCTCAGAAGGCCACCACACAGGAGACCTCCAAAGAGCTGCAGCAGGAGGCAGGTTTGCTCAGTACATGCTTGTTGATAGTGGGTTTCACTACTAAATTTGTGATCCTCATCTCACCCCCGAGATGTTCAAAACTCAGCTGGGCACAGCTGCAAGCAGCCTGTTCCAGCCGAGCCTGCTTTGAGCAGGGAGTGGCCTAAAGGATCTCCAGAGGTCCCAGCCCACCTCAGCTATTCTGCCATTGTGTGACAGCAGTCAAAATAGCAGTGCCCACTGCTCCTGGTCTCTCTGAACATGCCGCAGTCACCAAGCACAACGACAGCAACACAAAGTCCCTCTCCACAAAGTCAATAGCCTTTGTAACTCAACCATGGTATGGAAGTTTCCACACTACCCGGCTCCTAATACTCCTTATCCCTTCTGATTTCAAGCTACGATGCATCTTCAAACAGCCCCTCCCTAAAGCGTCATAGTGTAAGTCCTACATTCAACACAGGATGTGGTGTGTGTTTCTTTTTTCTTTTTTTTTTTTTTTAAAGAAGTAGATAGCTGTCATACAGTATGCCTTCCCAATAAACAGCAGGCTAATTACATGACAATTAGGTAACAAGGAAGAGTCACATAGCAAAACAAAACCTAGTATTTCTGGTTTTCCTGATTAATATTCACAAGAAGTGGTCTTGAGAGAATATCAGTTTTAACCAATATCTTCATTTGTGAGAGTCTATTGGGATAAAAGTGTTTCCTACCCTTACTCCTGTTACCCCTGTGCAGGTAATCACCTCAGCCAGCTACGCACAACTGTGGATTTTATTCCTTCTTCTCACTTGCCAGCAGAATTATTGACTCATTTCACTAATTTCCAGCCCATTACACCTGCACAAGCCCAAGGGCTCTTCATAGAAGCAAGCAATATCAGAATTCGGCCTTTCTGAACCTTCAGTGCCGGTGGTGGCGCGGGCAGAGCTTTGCAGAACTGCCAGTTCAGAAGGACGTGCCTGGCTGCGGCACCTTCCTTCCTCTGCGGCCAGCCTCTCCCTGCTGCACAGCGCTCCTAACAACAGGCCATCTAATTGCGGCTACCTGGAGGAATCCACAGCTCTGGATTAGGAGTGTAATTTAATATTTAAAAAAAAATAAAAACGGTCTATATAAAACATCTCTTTCAATTAACTATTAGAACAGGAACATAGCTCTTCCTCTTCCAGATAGCTGCTCCAACAGCCACACTCAAGTCTTTCTTTTTGGCCCTACAAACAATTCGTCCACTCGTTAAAAGACAAAGAGTTTCAACATAAGAAATTGTACGTATGCTCTCCCACAACATTTTATAGCCAGCCAGCTGACTGCATGATTTCCAAGCATCTAAATTTTGGATTTAGAAAGATAACAGCAAATCTAATCGTAGGCATATGGGCCGTGGCACATTTCAACAGTTTCTGAGCAATTGTAACCTTTTTACTAATAAATAAATGCAGTAAACCTGTGAAGGTTCTTAAAAATAAAAAGTGGTTATATAGCCAGTGGAATATAGGCTTAAGGCAGAAAAGCAGCCTATGTACATCTTGCCTATAATTTTCCTGAAAGGTCAGGTAGGCACAGGGCATTTTTTGCCCCATTTTCACAGGAACAGGATAATAAGTTTTCTGAAGACACTGCCTAGCCATCTTCACGTCCTTCAGTTTTCTTCTGTTCTAGAAATCTTTGTTTTATGCCTTTTTCTAGAAGGCCCCTTCACTGTACCAAGCAATGAAACACAAGGCTTAGCTGTGTTGTAAAATATTGCATGTGCTACCATCTGGAAGCGAGGAAATAGGATTTTAGAATCAGAGGACTGTATTTTATTTTCTGAGTGCAGAGCTTCAACAACGTAGCAAACAGTCCACAAAAAGCATAAATAATACTCAATTAGACTAACTCTCTCTTCCATACTTGCAAACTAATGTAATTTGGTGTAAGCATCACTTAAAAGTAAATGTATATACATATACATTAGGACACAGAACCTTAAAAAATCAGGTCCTGATTTTTTCCACAATTGAAACCCTTAATCACAAAGGTAAGGTCACGTATGTTACATAAATCATTTCATAAAATGTATATCAAAATTAAGAGAGGAATATCTTCTAAAAATAAGAGAAAAATATCTGTGCAATTAACGCGATAATTACCTGGGTAAAAATTACTCATTTAAGAACATCTTTCCCAAGCAACTATGTACTGAGACAGAAATAATCTGATGGTGTATGTTGAACAGAGGAGGTCTTTCACATGAAACACGGGCCACTGGGGAAAGGTGGGCATTCATCGAGCAGAAACAGATTTTGAATAAAGATCAGACAGAAACCATAGATCAAACCAAAACTAACTTCTGTGGAAATGCACCAGTTTAGCGCCCCTCTGCAGCTGGCTTAAGGAATCCATCTCACACTTGACTGAAATACCTTCTTGGTCCCTACCAAAACAATACAGCATCTGAACACCTCCTAATCTTTTCTGCGCAACACTCACATGATGATGGCGATCCTATGATTTTTCAAATGGAGAGATGCCAGAGAACAAAGGGCTCGATCTACAACCGCAGCAGGCATATCAAACACGGGGCTGCCCCGCTCCCCACCGCCAGGCACTGGCTGCTCAGTGCAATGCAGCACAGGTGGGATGCTGGGGAAAGGGCAGGCACAGGTGACCAAGCACCTGATTTGGTCAGCAGACAGTTAGTTACCACTGATCACCTGCTAAGTGCAGAGCTAAGCTCCGTTTTTCCAGCTGCAAAAGCGCACCACATCTTTATATAAAAAAGCCCTATTCCTCCAAGCAGCAACAAAAAAGTAATGCCCTTGAGCAACCTTGAATGAGCATTCCAGCCGTTGAGGTGAAGCATGAAACACCCTGCTCCACCGAAATATTGGTAATCTGAGGCATTTCTTTCCTATGGAAACTCCTCTGCTTGATATAAACAATATTCATAATGAGAAAAGACTCTTCCTACCTACAGCTCAGTATGAGGATATTATCCTCAGTACCAGAGACCCAAATTTAAACTCCTACTCCAAAGTTCAAAACTAAAACCCTTTTATTTTTTTTTTTTACTATTGTTTGAGGTGATTATTCTGATCAAAAGAACATTTCAGCAAGTTTCTCTCAGTTTTAGTTGCTATGTTTTGTACATCATTTCCTCAGTATAGGAGGAATAAACAGACACATAAGATATTACACTACTAAGCCTAAATGTGAGTTTGAGGCATCAAGCTGCTCTCAATATACACACAGCAATAATTAAGAAATAAAAATACAAGATAGAAAGGTGGTCATTTGAAAATTGTCAATTCTGTACAAGGAAAACAGAGAAGACACCTGACTCCATACGAAGGGGTGTGCAATGAACAGAGACCACCCTTAGATAACACTGTAATCTATACATAAACACAAAAAAAAAAAAAAATCTCTTGTCCATAATGCAAGATGTGCCACTTAAATAACAAAGCCTTTTTCTTAACCTTGCATTTCACATTTGCTAGACTGGCAGAATCACTTTAACCTAGAAGTCTTTGTGTATAATCTTCATTTCTTGTCTATCCTCTTGTTTTTATCTTGCATTTAATGTGTGTACAGCTGGTCTATAAAGAACCTTAGCCCGAACAGAACTAAAAATCACTGAGAAATCCTCACTGAAAAAGAAATCACTGCATTATAGGATTAGTCTGTTGAAAAATGCTTTTTCTTAAAGCTGAAAAAAATGTAGAAACTGACCATGTGTAAAGTCAAGGTCAGTTGCTGCATTCATGGAAAAGAAAGACTCCTTTGTGTCATCAGAGAAGAGATGATTAGTTTCTCAGTCTCAGTGTCATTTCACAAATCCTTGATAACCTCATCAGGTGAGACATCTCAAGTCAGTTCACATTTCAACGAACGAGCCCTAAATAATTGCCTCGCTAAAAGCAATAAGGATTATGACTAGAAAGTTATGATTTTATCAAAACAAACACCAACATCTTTGAAACAAATTACAGAACGTGTTCTCATATATTTTAAAGAATCTTTTTTCATCTACACATTAACACAATATTGCACTTTTGTGGATGTCAAATATCTCCAATGTCAGCTTTCTTTTCTGAACCTTTGATTCTTTTAAGTTTGGATACCAGTTCAGATCCAACTCCAATGTGACAGTACATGATACAAGTTTTAAAAGCATGTAGAACACAAATTTATGGCAAATGAAGCAGAAGTCACATGTATTGTGATGTTGATTATCCAAGCCTCAGATACTCAAAATTCCTGCCATCTGAAATAAACTTGTATGCTGTGGTACCTAACTATCAAGGGAACTTATTTAACGTCATTAACTGAAACCCTGATCCTCTGAATTAATGTTCGACATTTCATGTGGCATTTGCATTATTAAAGCTATAACTGCCCTGAAAAAGAAAAGGCTAAAATGAGCTAGGAGGCAAAGACTGTTCTGAAGACTTTGTTATTTTAAGAAGTATGCAAGGTGCTTAACCAGACAAATAGAAGAGAGTCGCCAGCTTTGAATGGCCGATGGTGTACTCACAGATGCAGCGCACTACGGGACAGAAATGCCCGAGAAGAAAGAGCACAAGAGTTACAGTAATATGATTACACGGTGGCATAGTAAAGGAATGTGAAAATCTTGATGGTTCAGTTGCAAGTCTGCTGGTCATCTTGTGTGTGTAATTATTATTGATTTACTTCTTGATAGAATCTCAGAGAAAGCATGGAACAGAGAGATTTGAATGAGAAGATCCGAATCTAAACACAGATTTAAAATGGTGTTCTCGTTTGGCATTAATTATATTAATGGTATTTTTTATTCTATTTTTTACCATATTTTTTTTTCTCTTGGCTTCAAGTTATCATGTACACCGCTTTAGCAAAATAAAGCAATCGAGTGTGGAATGGGCACTGAAGGCAAAGACTAAAAAAGAGCAGCATGCTTTTTCAATCTGGCCTTTTAAAACATCCACTATCAGAGGGCTTTGGAGGTTTAAGGGATTAGATACCATGACACATCTGTCAGATTATTATGTAAGAAAACTCCCCTGCTGTTTTCTGTGGGTAGAATGTCTGCTGTGGAATATTTTAAAATAGTTTTAAAAACAAAAACACACAAAATAGGCAATATTTCATTTGCTTCAAGGTGTGTTTAAGAAAATAACAACTTATTTTTCCTAAAAACAAGTTATATTTAGTGCCCAGACCGCACACTTCTGTCTGAATCCGGATTAGCAGAATACACATGCCCTTGCTGTTCACAACAGAGATTGTGCAAAAACATCAGGATTTGTAGGTCGGACTAACTTGGCTGCAATTTACAGACCCAGGAATCACTGGCAGCATGTAAACAGTAGCAATGAAATATGAAATGATAATTCATGTTAGATTTCAGCTATATGCTTAAGAGATTTTAAATGACTGCTAATCCTAGGAAGCCTGTCTGGGTTAAAACAAAAGCCCGAATGATTTAAGGATAAATATCTAATATCATTCTACTGCTCACGTATTTTATTTTGGCAATACAGGCACACCTCGAACCTTACTGTAGAAGACGTATGCTTGTCAGCGGCGAGGCAGAAGCATCCACATCCCGTTGCTGAGAGCACTGCAGAGCAACGACTGATCTCTGGATTCACATCAGACATGGCTAAAAGCTGCAGCTTTGTTAAAATAATTATGAGAAGCAGAAGTCTGAAGCCATCATCCACCACCAGTTGGATACTACAGATTTAAACAATTACTGTAACTTCTGTATTGGTCAATTCTGATCTCCAAGTTCTGTAATTTTCATGCCCCTGCTGTGCTTTTAGACATCTCACCCTTACAGCAGGAGACCAGATGATGCAGGGCTGTTTAGGTGGTAAGAGCTACAGTACTGCGTTATGCAAACAAATCACAGAAGCACACACAGCAAGACTTGAATTGGAAGCTTCTCCCATTCCAATAATTTCTCTCTCTTAGCAGCTGCAATTTAGCCTTTCCAGAAATTCTGCTACCAACTGCATAAAGCATTTTAGGCTCTGCTTTGCATAGACCGATGAGCAGAAAATAGTCATCAATAGACAGAAACTAGAAAGAGGCAAACTAAAAATCAGCAAAGCTCTGGAACACCTCCATAAATTCGGATCACTAATAAATATGGCCAAATATGGGGGAACAGATGGCAGAATAGTTGATGCCTTTTTTGTTGTTTTCTTTTTAAATAAACATAAATAGTACATTTGTCTCCCAAACCTGACCTTCACAGGAGCACAGTATGACCATGAAAAGTGTTCCCTGCTCAAGGTTCAGCTGTTTTTTTATGCTGACATGACCACAATTTGGAGCAGCACAGCTCTGGCTTCAAGCACTAGCCCGTGACTCTCAAAGGCTGCAGTCTGAAGCAAGAAAACTGTGCGGAGCTGCAGCATCTCTTAGGGCACTTACTGAGCACACAAAGCTGGCAGTGCAGGCGCTCGCTTGCTTCCACTCGAGAAACCCTATCCTCCCTACACAGTAGTCCCCATTTCTTAGTTTCCCCCACTGTCAGCCAGTGGGAGCCTAAAGGCCACCCAGACTCGTCTCACCAAGCCTCCCCAGGACTTCTGGTCTAGGACCAGCAGTTTCACTCTCTTACTGTTGCATAAGAAAGGTTCAGTGACAACGTTGCTGATTACATTGACTAATGCATGTTACTTATTCAGAACAGTTTAGCACCTTTTGTTCACAGGAGCCGTATAAACTTAGTCTGGAAACTAAGAGCCGTATTTTGCCTTTGTGTGTACAACTGACATTCACACCGAAGTCAGTTTAGCTGACATTGATAAATTTACACAACTCAATAGTTAGAATACCACTCCTGATTGTTTGTGTACACAGACAACCACTACGGTGAGTCAAAAGAAGAGTCAGCTAAATGATTAATATTTTCCACAAAATACATTTCTAGGAAATATCCATCATTTGGTCAAGAACTATGTACAAAAACACAGGCGTAAATACCCATGTGGGTCTCTCGTTTGGATGCCTCCGGTGCAAATTCTCCACCCTCAGATGGCCTCCCTAACCTGGCTGTATAACCACAATGAACCCCAGTAATTCAGAAAGAGGGAAAGCTCTCGTCTTGTATTGAAAGTTGGCATTAGGAGAGTAAGTTTGGTCTACAAAGAGAAGTGACCCACAAGGTCCTGCAGTAGTCCTTCCAAATTAAACCTTTTTAGCTATGCTTAATGCCTGTCATTTGGACAGAATCAGCGTACCCCCCTCTCCTGAAAACTAGCCAACCTTCCTTCGCAAGAGCTCATACCTTTGAAGCGGCGGTTTCAGAAATGCTCTATTTCAATCTCAGATGTGAAGCATCCAGAGTCCTGCCTTGAAAGCTTAGGCAGCCTCAGAATGTTTATTTCAAATGCTTATTTAGCTGGAAAACATTTGGAAAAGGGGTGAGGTCTTGGCTAGTAGATTGTTAAATAAAAATATATTTCTCAGACAATTCTTTCAGAATTCTGGGTTTTGAGCAAAATTTGTGTATGTGTGTGAATGTAGATCACTAAATGTATACACATACACATTTTATTCATCTTATTTACATGCAGCCCCTACACTTAGACTTCGGGCTGCTGATGCAGACGACTCTTCTGGTGGGAGTGAAAAGCAGGTTCAATCTCATGTTTATGCGCAGCTGGCAAAGAGATGTGAGAGTGGCTCTTCAGGGGCAGAGCCCGCCTGGCACAGACAGGGTCGCGCTCTGTGCGCGGAGGTCTCAGATGAAGAGCTCCTTATTCCAGCAGACACGCCACAAAAAACAAGCACAGGCTCAAAGCCTCAGGCATAGCCAAATCTACTTGCTGTACCCTTGCTTAGCTCTCCAGGGCCCAAACCTGCTCTCACTCCCACAACAAGCATCTAACGGAGCTGCCCTTTTGTTCTTCACAGGGAACCGTCATAGAATACTCAACTTGGAAATTAAGTATTTATTTTATTTTTAAATAGGAGTAAATAGAGGCACACGCATTGAAAATTCCAGGCTATAAAAGCACATGATTTCCTTCCCGGTAACCCCCACACCCAGCACTTCTTGACTCCAGCAACCCTGGAAGTGAGTTTTCTAACTCTTAAAAACATACTGTCATTTGTGTTGCCTCTGGCCACGTTTGGATTCAAGCTCACTCCTATTTTACATACGTCCTGTGCTTCCTTTCTGTTACTGCAAATCATCTACATTACAAAACATCCCCAATATCAGGACGAGCTGCTGGGGTTGCTGCAGCAATTCTTCGTGCCCCTGTTCTCCCTGTCTTCCCACTCTGTGACCCCAGGCTGTCCCTGCCCGGCGAAGGGCAGCAGCAGGCCACGCGTGCCTCCGTGCGCTCTGTCCTTCGGCATGCTCAGCTGACGCTTTGTCAGACCCCCTCAGGTGGATCCCAGGGAAGCCACTTGGACTACGGGACCTTTTCAAGAGTCTCTTGGGGGTCAGGGACTTGTCCGAGGCACCCGTGTGCAGCTGGGCCGCGGATGTGGGCACGTTGGCCCTTCGGCACCCTCACAGCCCGAGGCCCAACTTCACAGCACGTCCTCACAAATGCAGACCGGCTGCGTTACTGCACTGGAAAGGTGTCTATTACTGGGACACTGGCAATGACTGGAAAGTTCACAGCACTTCATTATCCCATCTTGGTTTATTCCAACCTCTGGACTACAAGGGAAGTAAAGAGGAAGGAGCCAAAGCCATACATCCTGCCCTGCTTACAAGAGGGAGCAGAAAACTGCCCTTCTCAGCCGGGCACGGGACAGATTTTGTTCCCCTGCCCCCTCCCCTTGTCCCAGGCAGTAACAGCTACCCATGTGCAGCCTAAGGAGCTTGAACAGGTCCAGCACTGCTCTAAAGGAGGACACGAGGCCATGCCCCCAACACCTCCACGCCAGCAGAGGCCGGCAGGGCATAGCGGTCTCTGCAAACACTGTCAGCAACCAGCTGGCTGATAGCCATTCCCAGTTCGAGTTAGAAGAAATGGAACTGGTAGGTTCGGGACACCGCAGGTGAGTATGTTGTGTGAAAACAACCTTGGGCATTAAAATCCTTTGCACTTTTATTCTGAGAACCACTTTTTTTCCTTTAAAAAAAGTCACAGTTACCAGCTTATGCTGGATGTAGTATTTGAGCCAAGAAACTTCAGGAACTGCAACACACTTTGCTAAATAAGTATCTTGGCATATCTTAGTGCATCATTAGCTTTGGGGCTAATAGGAGTGTTCAGAGGAATGAAACAATGTAAAATAAAACAATCGACATGCTCAAGATGTTGATGAGCATTAATATTTAAAAAAAGAAAATCTAGGCTTATGAGATCATTTTTTCAAATCAATCAAAAATATAGCTGATATCATTCCAAAGCATTTGATAAAACTGAAAACATTAAGTACATTTTAATGACTTTAGCCAAAGAAAATTCATGAATGCAAAGTCTGATGTTGAAAAAAAGTTTCTAACAGGAAAAACAGCAGCAATGTTTCAGCAAATGTATAAACATGTATGCTAAAAGAATTCATAATGAATGAGGAAACATATTGTACATAAACAACTGAAAGACAAAAATATGATCCGTAAACGATACATCATCAATAGCCATAAATCTAACTAATAATTGCACCACATCCCTCACATTCAGAGGCAGGTAAAATACGGTCTCTAAAGCAGAGGACAATATGTTCCTGCTCACCACTTAAAATGGCTACTTGCCTGAGGCACGTACAGTGTGCCAATGTTGCTCTCTTTTGGTGAATGCGTAGTACTGACACAAATTTCTCTGTGCAACAACTCCAGCCCTCAAAAAACATTTTTTCAACACTAATTCTCGAGCTGATCTTACAAATAAACTTAGCTTCTGATTTTAAATACTTTAAAAGGATGATTATTTTTCATTATTATTGCAGTTAAGAAATGGACAATAATGCAAGAAATTAGCTGCTTTTGTCCCTGCTCCTTCATCATGCATGTCTTATATATTGCAACCTACTTTAACAAAGTAATCTATATCATACCTACACATACAAAATTCTTGATCAAAAGCTATGTATTTTGATAAGGGGTATATAATTTCATAAAAAATAAATAAGATTATGATAAATTGCATTGCTTCTTTCATATGGCAATGAAAGTTGTACTTTACTAATCTTGAGGTTAAGGCAGGAAAACCAAAGACGAGCAAACAGTAAAGTATTTGCTGTAAACTTCAACATAAACAGAGCTATTTATGCATAGCGGCAAAATAAACGGGATATAAAACAACCGAAACAAAGTGATCCATTCACTTCATGCTCTAGCTCATTGAGAGACTCCCACCGCTGTTCCTAGAGAAGAGACCAAGCACAGCATCCTAGCATGGCCCTGCCCCTTGTAGGATGCCTGCACCTGGCCCTCACGGGGCCCTCCTACACCCCCAAACCACATGGTTTAAATTCTTCCTTTCCCAACACGTTCTCACCAGTGATATCGCTGGATCCTTGTTTTCCTCAGCCGTTGTCCTATTTTGTCTCCTCTGTGTCAGACTGTTTGCAGGTACATCTGTTGTGCTATAAAATGTTTAATAATAATCCCTGTCCTTTCCACCTGAGCTGCACAGAACCGCAGTCAATAACGTTTATAACCAATCCCATGTGGGAGAAGTGCAGGCCAAGTAACCTTCGGGCTATTTCTCATTTGGGGCAAATAATCTAAATTAACGAGATTAATGCTTAGGGTACGCATGGGCTTGTAAGTACTAAAGGAGGACTAATACTTTTCTCCATTTACTTTTGTGGGAAAGTCTACTCAACAACAGATAATCTTCTTAAAATAAGCACCTACAATAAAGCATTCAACCCAGCTTGTAAAAATGGATGAGACATTTCTCAATGCAGGAGAACACCGGCACTTCTGTTGGACTTCAGTGGCAATTTCAAAATACTCTGCAACTTTAAATCCTTTCTCTTTTTTGTATATTAGTATGGTTTGGGCTGTAATTTTAGCCACCACAGTCTGAAAGCTTTGTCCTTCTTTTTCTGAGAGCAACAAACAAAGAAGCAGCATACATTTTGCATAAGCATACAAAAAGTAGCTGCTGAGAAACTGACCATCATTTAGCAAAATCTTATATTTTAATATCATTCAGGAAGCTATGTTGCATGATACAGATGTACCTGCCTACTCTGTAAAATGATGGAAATCACATCAGGAGATGAGAGAGTTAAATCAGATGAGAGTTTCTGAACATCTTTAAAACTTCCCTAAAAAATTATGATGGAACTTGCTTGGCTAAACTGCTGCGTCTACACACAGAACAGAGTGATCACAGGAGAACTGTTGTGACCAAGCCACTTGATTAGTATTCCCACTACAGCTGCTGCCCCAGGAGTAACCAGAAGATGTTATACTTAACGCAGCTATCCTGATGAGTGAAATTTTAAACTAATTAATACATATAAATAGTGAAGAGAGATTAATGGAGCCATACTCCAGTCAAATGGTTCTACCAGTCATGAATGGTAAGAACATAAACGGAGTAATATATACACAGCACCACACCTCTCAAGCAGCAATTTAGCTGCTTCAAATAAGGGCACTATGTGTATCTTTACAACATAAATAAATAAACAGTGTATTTCAGAGGAAAGGATATAAAATAAGCTGTAAGAGTGGAAACTGACTGTGCGATGTCAAGAGCACCAGAATAAAAATCTGATGATGTGAACAACTAAGGTTATAACATTACTGAAGAGAAGGCAAAAGGCGATCAACAGTAACACAAAGAAAGAGAGAATATCACAGCACAAAATAAAATTGAGATCTAACTACTCCATATTTAAAGTATTATATGCATTAAATAAAAATAACAAAATCAATTACTGATAATTCAAGTTTGAGTCAGATATCACACAAGCACATCTAACATGAAACTTAAAACTGGCTCCAGATCAATAACCTTCACAGTGCAGTGTTATAGGACCACCCGTCTGCTGCAGCTCTGCTTCTCCAGGCTGTTTCAGTGCTCTCTTCTGGGACATCTCTCTGTCCACGAGGACACAACCGTAGGAAAACATCTTGGACAGCGAAACACGCCAACTAAACATTTGACTCAACTCTAGTGTCAGCTCACTGCTGCTTCACACAGAGTACATCGGGGCAAACACCAAGGAGGAGATAAATAGGCACAGGCCAGTGCAAGGATGAACCCTGTGGGTGACAACTGACAGTTTGTTAGGTAGCCTCCCTGCTCGGAGCTTTCGCTAGGCACTGCTGCAGTCCCCTGCAGAGCCATAGCTGTCTCTCACCTGAATAGCACCTGCCAGCACCTTGCCTGGGGTTGTGCGATCGCCGTGAGTCACACAGAACACAGGTGCTGCTCTGAAGAATTCCCACAGGCTAATTGCAGAACAAACATTTTTGGCTTTCTGCTACCCTCAGATACAGACTCATCACTTGCAAAATCACCCGCAACACAAGCAAGCATGTTCCAAAACTCCACTGCTACGTGTGAGGTCTGGATCTTTCAAAGCCTCGCCAGAACGTTAGGTCTGATGCTTGCAAGCATGGGAACAGTCCCAGCGATGCCTATTCAGGCTGCCCAACACTTGTAAAATTGCTTGTTCCACAGCATACCACACCACTGCTGCAACTCTATGGAAACCAGCCCTAAAAAACTGCAAGGCAATTTTCAATTTTCTACTCAATAATTGTCTCCTGATCCCCAGGGATCCACCTGTAGCACCCTGGGCAGCTCAGCACCCCGCCAGCCAGCCCCGGAGAGCAGGAGAGCAGCTGCCGCAGCGGGGAGCGCGCAGGAAGGCAAAAATCGGGCTCACCCCATGGTCAAAGCTCCCTGCAGCCAGCTGGGCCTCTTGCAGGCACGGATCAGACTGGTTAATACACTGCTGCTGAGCTGAACTTCACCTGAACTGAAACAATTTCAGTTACACTTGAGCCCAAACATGAACTCAAGGCAGAAATCCGCTGGTTACAGACCCTGGATACAGCTGATAAATCAGAGAGCAACTTTTTCCCACTGAGGCTTTATGAAAGGTCACACAGATTATTTAGCCTTTTAATTTACAGCTTACAGAATAAATGCAAGGTTAAATACCAAGTGCAATAACCCGGGGGGAGGGGGGGGAGGGATCTTGAAAAGCTAAGCTTAAAAAAAATTAATAATATAAATAAATAGTCAATCACCGTTTTCTTAATTATTTTAACCTTGATCTTTAAAATCTCTCAATTTATTTATTTCCTATTGCTAAGGAAATGACATATTTTTATAGCTGATAAACACTCAAGTTTACTAGTTAATTAAACCTGTTTTCGATTCTTTTTCCTCTTTCAATTTTAAGCGAGAAAAAGTTTAAGCTTTTAATAGCAAAATGGAGCAGCGTTATATAATTCTTTTACTTGATGTTCTTAATTGCAATTACTGGTTTAAACTAGAGAACTCCTTTAGGGGGAGTTTGGGTTTTTCTTCCTTAACTCTCACAGTAATTAGAAAATACTTGGCTTTTCTATACATCTGATAATCTGTCTCTTTCTGTTCCAAACAACCACAAGTTTCCTCTGTCTCAAAGTTACGTGAATTATATATGCAAGCTAGTCCCGCAATTATCGATGGTATACTTAGTTCATACAAACGTTTCCCACACCAGTGACATTTCAGACTCCTCAGTAACACTAATATTCTGTGCTGTCATACTAAAAGATACTCAAAATGTAATTTTCATGTGATGCCACACAACCCAAAATATGTAGGAAAAGCAAACCACTTTTAAAAATAAGGAAACTTCAGGATGCCATCATCTTTGATTTGTGCTTTTTGTATGTGACAATTAGAGGCTCGATCCTGACAGTGTTTTCTACTGAGAGCAGTTCCGTGTCCTTAGACAGGAAGCCCTAACGCCAGCAACTTCCCAGCCGCAGAAACATTACAACCCAGCAGAGCCGGACTAACCTTGACTCAAAGCGTGCGGTTTTTCCAGTAACCATCACAACAGTTTTCCTTGCAACCTCCCCGACTAATACCGATGGCTTGCACCCTCCCACTTCTCCTGTCCAGACTGGGCTCCTCCTGGTGGCCCCAGCTTGTGGGGGGCACGGGGGCAGGACCACCAGCCCCAGGGGCACACTGCTTACGGGGGCCGGCGCACGCCTGTCCCCTTCTGCAGCCCGTGGACCAACGCTTCCCAAAGGGCTGCCTGGCGGCGGCTGGTTGCACCGGTACTGCCGCCTCTTCTACTGCACCTAGTAGAAAAAGTGTAAGATAGAAAAGTAGATGCTTGGTACTAATTTGTAGGAAAGAAAACTGCTGTTATCTTAAGAACTGCTCCTTAGGTAGGTAGGGTATTTTGCGCCATTCGAATGGAAAGAATGTCCATGGGAATTAAAGCTTCTGTAAAAATAAATAAATAAAGGAATGAAATCCCCCCCTAACTAATAATTAGCAGCACAAAAAGGCAAGGGCAATTATGTCTAGACTGCTCTCTCACTTGACCTTGGCCACAAGAAAAAGTTAAGTTGTGAAAAACCTCCCTCCCTTCCCCAGCAGTTTTGTGGAGTCATAATAATTCAGAAAAATCATCATCAGTAGTGCTGAAATAATTCCTTTATTGCTATGGCACCACAAAACCTCAGTGCTTTATGCTCATTTATGATTATTTAGCCTGTGTTTTGAACAAGCACATCCTGCAGACCAAGCTACACCTTGCTTGTCAGGAAGGAGAAGCGCTTTTTCGTAAGCTTGCCCATGCAGAGTTACAGAACTGAGGCACAAATCATGGCCAGCAGCGGGGGGGCTGGAGGGAGCAGCCTTCCTGCAGACGACAAACCTCTCAAGACTGACAGCCAAGACTGGTTGTTTTAAGAGCCCTCCAGACTGTCCCTGGGACTGCCACCGATTCTGGTCAGGAACTGGCCGGAGTGCTTGTGCTGCGTGTTTCATAAGTTCCTTGAGTATAAGGAAAAAAATGTATGCTGTGGCTGAAGAAAAAAAGTAATTATATGTATATATTAGTTATGTCTCCACTGAGGTATCCCTTGATTATTCCATTTCTAACTTTAATAGGTTTTGGCTAGACTTGCATTCAGTGGATGAGCCCCCTTGGTTGGGAGGCCCGGCACTATCCCTCAGAGAAAACACCGAGACCTTGGCCAGGCTGGTTCTAGGGAAGCAGGATGGTGCCTGAAAGACACCAATGCTACATTGCCTGTCATTTTAAATGATGCTGGCCATGTAGCGCTCGAAGCGTTCAGATAACAGCCAAATTTGTTTTCTAGAAATTCTAGTACAGGAACATGACCTTCCTGGCTGACAACAGCTGATAGCAGCAGCACCTCACCCTCATAGACTGTCCACATCTTCCTCGATAAGGCTCGCTTACGACCAGCTTCAAGAATCACCAGCGTAAGTTTTCCTCAAAAAGCAAAAATGAGTAGGCTGAACCATAAGCAAGGCAAAATGGAAAAAAAAAAATGTATTAATGTCAAAGAGAAGACATTTGTGCAAGCGCAACATGGACAGATGCCAAGTCACTACTGGCTTCAAAGACAGACCAGGAAAACTTACCCTCTATTTAACAGCTGAAAATTCTGCCTGATGCAGACCCTGTTATCGGCATCTTTGCTATTGTAAATGCTGATTACTGAACGCACTGTAACTGGTGACATTACCAAAATCTGCTGAGGAACTGCGATGACACCGAACGCTGCATATTAAGTATGAGAGCGCGCGATCTGCAGTGTCTCTGCAGCATATCTGCTTTGTCATATGGCTCAGTTGCTTTCAGATTTCCACATACACTTCCCAGAACTAAAAATATTCTCAGCTCTCAGTAGTCTACAGCCAACACAACCAACCCGTGAAACCACTTCTCTCCACAGAATAACAAAACTGTGTATTAAATTTTATAGGGATAAGGACACATGAAGGGAGCGTTGCAAGAGTCCAATTACTAGACTGTTTTAAAGAGTGATGGTTCACCGGTAGATGTGCAATGAAAGCAAAGTTGCTTCTGAATGATATAGTTTCTTTAGAAAAAACAAGGCACAATGGTACAACACAGAAGTACAAATTATTGTTGATTAAATAATTACGGTACAGTGTTATACTTCCTGCTGACGCTCTGCAAGCTAAACTGCAACTGAAGTGAGATAGAAATTCTTAAAGAATAAAAAAGCTGACAGGACAATATGCATATTAGCATTACTGGATGTTATCATCGTTGATACAAAAGATATACAATTGCCCTCCTAGAATTTTAGAAGAGGTTATGTGGCAACCAACTAAAACAAAAGTGTACACCAATTTTATTTACTTGAGTTGACTGCAATAGCCAGTAAAGCTATCCCCATCGTGTTGTAGCAATCTGCACAGGAGAAGAAAATTACTGTGAAATAGATCCCATCACTCCAAAAGCTTGATTGAGAGCCAAGCTTCTTCCAAATGTGGCTGTTTCTAAAGTAAGAGTAGCCATCCAATTACTTCAGCTTTCTAATCCTGAATAGGTTTTCTATTACCACTAATAATACACGTATTTGTGTACTTGAAAGAAGATTCCCATGCATATATAATATCCAGGGATGTTACAAAGTACATTAATTGGATAGTGTTTGGACAATTCAAACGCATTTTGTATAGGAACATTTGTATTCAAATGCAGATTAGAACACATACTAGGATGGTTTGAACAATGATACACATTAGCTGTTAATTGATATCGCTATTAAGCCTTTACTCACACCC
Source organism: Anser anser (assembly GCF_964211835.1). Classification (NCBI taxonomy): domain Eukaryota; kingdom Metazoa; phylum Chordata; class Aves; order Anseriformes; family Anatidae; genus Anser; species Anser anser. Next base: position 17,860,169 of record NC_139728.1, on the reverse strand, counting down.
AGACTTGTTAGCGGTTGGAAGCTATAAGACGTACAGTACTTACTGTTTCCTCAACTTGATCAGAGTGGGGGGAGAGATTGAAAGAAGGGAGGAAAAACTGCAAACCTTTCCATTTCAGAAAGAACGCTCAGCGTTAGCAATGCCTTCCTCTATCACGCTACTCTGAAAGCTGTAATAACGTGAGCTAGCAAGATACCAATAGCTCGTAAGTGCATCAATATAAAACTGCTGCACTGTACACTGCTTTTCCAAAAAAAAATCTCTGACTACCTATGTTTCCATTATTCAGCAACTGTGACCAGCACTGTCATACTCAGTGGCATATCTGTGGAGCAAAGCATTTAGTTTCTCGGTATGTCAAAAGCCATGTCACGGCTGAAGAAAGTAAGAGAGCTGTCTCTGGTTCGTGTCATGTTTCAAAACAAAACCAGGGGATGTGGTGACAGGCAAGGAACACATAGTCTGAAACAACTGCAGACAAAACTAAAGGTATACACAAACTCTGCGCTTGGTGTGCAATACTGTGAGTTTATATATTATGTGGTGCGTTTACCTAGCGCAAACCACACAGCCGCAGGAGCTCACGCTGAGTATTCTGAGAAACCTTCCCACAAGCTAAGTAATTTAATGATTGGGAAGACGCTGTCAGGTCTAGCTTCCCAACACTGGTAGAAATTTTAAGTGTCAGAAGAACTTATTTTTCATTATGCCAGTAAGCTTTCTCAGTTGTCTCTGGTTCCATAATGTACTACACACTGAAGCAAGTGATAATAATGTGACTGAACTTTAACTGCCCTGTAGCTTATTTGTCTAGTACCATGTCATTTCGATGCAGGTGCTTTATTCATTCTCTGAATTAGAATAAAAGAAATCAGATGGCTGGAATCCTACATGATTGTGAAAAAGAAGAGATTACTCATATCAACAGCAAAAATCCCGCAAGCAGAGGTTGTATTCCCAATTACCCTGCTTAGCAGAATGCCTGCAAACACCCAGTAGGACAGAAAGGATATATGTGGCTGGAAAAAAAAAAAGGGCAACTGTTTCAAACCTGCCATATTCCTGAGATTGCTGGCCATTTATGAATATAATTTATTACTACAAATATATCTACACTGCACACTGTCCCCTACTAATTTGGGTACCAGAGAAAGTACAGATCTCTGCACAGGTCAGTCCACCCTACTTCTCATTAGCAATGCTCAGTCATTTGACTAATTCACTGCATTTGTAAGGGATATTGCATTCTGGTTATCTTACCAAACACGAATTTGTAGTGCAGAAGCCTGCAGCTGCACGTGGCACACTGCGGCTCTGGCAGAATAAGCAGTGTCAGAGCTGAAAGGATGTAGTGACTGCAGCGAAAGCTGAGAGCGCTCAGCACTCAGCAGAGCCGCACCTATGCATGGGGGTGGCTTGGGGTGCAGGTGTATATGCCTGGAAAAACATACTGAATTTCCACCTTTGTCCCATCTTGGGTCAGATGCTTCGTTCAAGGTATTGCTGAGTCCACACATTTGCCACTCAGAGCTGTATTTCTCTTCACAACGCAAATTAGCCCCATGGCAAGCTCTTACACAATGACAGGCAGACAGCTTCTGAGATCTGAGTCAGATCAAGAAATCTATGCACTACTCAGAAGCTTGCAATACAGGTATACCGTGACATATTTTCCTTTATCTTGCAATGGAAATCTCCTGTTTAGAAAATAGGGCCCTCTACACCCTTCTGAAAAACTTCTAAAAGAGAGAGTGGCTTGTGGGGAATGGTGGCAGGAACAACTAAGGGTGTAGATGGTCAGATGACACAATTCCACTCAGTTAAAATTCGTAGATAGCATTTGATGAAGCAATCTTTTGTTCTGCTGCAACAGAGCAAATCATTTCCACAAGAATGGGCACAAGGAAAAAACCTTTAACGCAAAACCTGCTCCAGGATAATGAATTGTCTTACCAGATGTCCTGACTCCTTTTAGCCCTTCCGGGCTCCACTGTACTCCATGACTGCCACCCTCAGCTTTCAAAGTCAGACCTTTGCAGCAAGCGGAGTGCGTATCCTGTCAAACCCCGCTGCAGCAAGCTGCGTAACAATGCTTGGCAAAACCGCGCTGCAGTAGCCATGAGCAGTTGTTTGATCACAGCGCAGCAGCAAAGGCGGGTACGGGTCACTTCCTCGCGCTCCTCTACCCTCCGTGATGTGGCTGATAACTCTTGACAGGGATAGGCGCAGAGGGTGACCGACCGCTGTGCAGCCATTTGAGCCGACGTGGAATACAAAGTAGATTCTGGGGATCAGTGTCAGCCACCATTTCAGCCAGGGGCAGGCTCCATTTTGCTCTGTGTCACTAAGAACAGATAGACCCATTCAGAGGGCATTTAAAGGCCATGCAAATCAGTTTTAAATGTATAATTTTGTGGTATGGTTAATATCATTTATTGTGAAAGGAGGGGAGTTCTAAGTACAGTATTAAGAATTCTCCTTTCCGAGTGAATGCTGCCTTTTGTTTTAAAAGAAGAAACAAGGACAAAAAAAAAAAAAAAAAAAAAAGACTATCTGTCTTGCTCCCCCACAAGCAGAATCTGCTCCTGTTCCACATACATAAATGGTAAAATTACCACTGATTTCCTTGCGTCCTAAGTGCTACAGCTATTTACATACCAACAAAGACTCTTCTGCATTAACAAAACATTTGCACAATGTAGGAAACTGCACAGAGGTGGCTGACAGAGAACAAAGAACACAGAAGCAGAATAACAACTAATGCATGAGGATTTTACCACATACAGAAAAAATTACAAATGTTTTTAGCAAATGCCATAGTGAAAGATTTTCCAATAGCTATACCACTTAACAGCAAATTATCTTCTCCTGAAAATGGGAATAAATGCAACAGCTTCAAGTTAACTGTTTTAACACTGCATGCGAAGCTAACTTGCAAATAATCACATTTGCTAACACCTAAATTAGACGTTATATAACTGTCAATGTAATTCAATCTTTCCACTTGAAGATTTGGGGAAAGTCAAAAACTGTAAATTCGTGTTTGTGTATTTAAAAGTGAATTTTTTCTAGAACTCCTAGCCTAGCTAAAAAATCATTCAGATGTAGTTTTAAAAGCTGATGTGAATTTATTTATGTTCCTGGATAGAGAGTTGACACTTAGTAACTGGTTTTCCTGTAAAGAGAGCAAAATATTTATTTCTAGGCCGAACATCAACCCAAGGCAAAGGTGTACCAAATGGGTATGTTTGTGAAATACTCTGTTTCCTTTAATGTTACTTTGACAAACATATGCTTTCAAAATTGTATTTTTTTTGCTCCTGTGCCTTTGTATTTGGAAGCCCAAGTGTATCACCAAAACTAAAGAAGCACATTTATATGCACTTTCTTTTACCAGAAAATTCAGTTCCTGGGCACAGAAGAAGTATGGCTGTTTGCAGACCAGAGACAAATAGCTTTGCACCAGCAACTTGCTGCCATGGAAAGCAACATCCTTTCTGGTCAGCCCCTGGAAGCCCGTTTCATAGCCCATACGAACTGAGCTCCCACAGATTTCAGTAGGTATTTTTCTCCAGTAAAGACTAAAAGAGCAGATGCCATCAGGCTGCGCTCTCACAGGGTAAGAACTGTTTCACAGCACAAATAAGGTGTGAAATCTTTTCAAGGTTTCATAATTGGTATTTCTAAGCCCAACCCTACAGCTGTTCACCCTGCTTTGAAGTGACAGCGGCTACACCAGCGCAGTATGAGGAGGCAGGGAACAACGCAGCCAAGCCGCCCTGCATGGCGCCCGCAGCCCAGCCCTCTGGCCAGGCCCAGCTGCGCAGACCCTCCGGGGGACGGAGCCTGCATGGCTGCTGGGGAAACCGTGAGAGGTTTCCACATAAATCACATCAGGTGCTGGCTCCTTTCAAACACCCACTCTGCGTGTGAGCTTACCCTGACTGTGCCGTTACTGACATGAGTTGATTTCGAAAACCAGCCAGCGGGGCAGGCACCTGTCGCGGTGCTTGTGCTTAACCACAGCCCTGCGCCTCACGCCTCGGTGCTGCCCGAGCAGCTGCGGGCAGAGGTCCCCCCAACACCGCCTCTGGGGGCGCAGCGCCCTGCCGAGACACCGGGGGGCTGCGCCCTGCCTGCTGCCGCCCTCCGGAGGGCAGCCCCCTCAGCGGCCCTGGCCTCGTGGAGGGCAAGGGCGGGAACCCCGCTGGGCGCTGCGGCACCCTGAGGGCACACGGGGCCGGCTGCGCCTCCTCGCCGCCGGTTCTCCCGGCACGGCGTCCTCCGCGCCCAGGAACCGCCGCTGCCTCTGCCTCCAGCCGGCTCCAAAAAAAAAAAAAAAAATCACACTAAATGCCAATATTTTTGTATAAATATCAGTGGGTTTGTGAGGGTTGGGTCATTAATGACACTTAGCGAGGGAAGTGAACAGCAGCCTGACGTTCCCCACAGGGCCTGACAGGAAACCAGCCTGCACCTCAGCTGGGGTGACATCCTTGAATATACTTAACATGCTTAAATTAACAGACGCTATAAGTATTGATTCACGCACTATTAGGAATACTCTACTAGTCTAGGAAAGGTTATCGGAAATAAATGAAACAACATCAGACATAAATCAACCATCTGGTCCACTTTTGTACATACTAAATACCTTTCTTCTGTATGTCTGTACCACACAGGTATACTTGGTACCCTTCTTTCAGCTGGCAGACTGCTCAGTACAGATCGGCCTGTCCCAGCACAGGCCTCTGAGAATACTTATCAGAAGCAGTTTAAAAAGAAAAAGTCATGTGAACCCGCTGTCAAAGGATTCTGTTTGAGTAGGGCAAGGTGGGTTGAAGCTGTGTTTCCCCCCTCATGCCAAAAGCAGAATACAGTGGAAGCCTGCCCCAGGAAGAGAGGATTTACAGCTTTTATTAGGTGTTACAGATAATCATAATATGCTTTTTCAATATGGATCAAAGGAAATATACACAATTAATGTGAACATACTGTATTACTAAATTAGTATTACCATGAGAATGAAAAAGATTTTTACCAGACTAGAAGACTGCTTATATCCGGCTAATCTATGTTTTGTGTTGTTGTTTTGTCTTTTTTTTAATTGTTTACAAATAGTCTTGCTATCTTGTATCTTGCAGTTCTACAGCTGAGGCACTACAGCACAGGCATCAAAAATCTCACCAGAATTCCCAATTTGATATATATACTATGACTAAGATTTAAAAAAATTAAATTCCAGACAACTTCAGTCTCAAATCTCTTAAGTCTCTTAAATTTCTCATAAATTTCTCATAAATTTCTGGATATCAAAAACCTCTAATATACTTCTCCTGAGGTCAATTAACCCCCCTAAATTATTTTTTAACGTATACCTAAAATACATTAGTAATTTACAAACAAGTTTCCAGGTTACATTATTAGAAAGTAAACAAGTCTTTGGTAAATACCTACTAATCTGTTCTTTACTCAGTTTAAAAAATAATAATAATTTTAAATCTAGATTAGCTGTTTGGTTTTTTTTTAATAATTATTTATGTAACGAATAAGGCTTCTATGGCGCAATGCTGAATGAGATGAAAGGGTATATGTAGAAAACCTGAATGATGCTTTCAGGTTACAAGTCCTGTTGTGTTCCTGTTCTGGCTCAGTTTCTTTTTGTGCCCTTCAGCCAGGCCGAGGAAGCTGAATCTGAATGAGAGCTTTCAACTGAATTATATTTCCAACATTTAAAGGTGTCAACAAGTCTAGAAAATACTGTCTAGTTAAACAACACATTCTACAGTATGTACTGGATTGTATGCTAAAAACTACAGCAAACCAATTAGTATAAGGTTGAAATAATAAATTATAGCTGCAGTATTTCCTAAAAATGTCTGCTTTACCACTTGTGTAGTAAAACAGAAAACCTATCCACTATGCATGCTTGCACAAGTTGTAGGTGACTGCTTGCTCCCAAAGGAAACTTAAAGGCACAGGCCATAGGTAATGTGAATGAAAGCTAGTTAACAAATATTGGCTTCTGTTTTATTACAAAAATCCAATTAGAAACTGAATGCATGAACTGAAATTTTTACTATTTGCATAAAGAATGCCTTCACTTTGACTAAAAGATACTATGCCATGTCCTTTAAGAAAAGTAAAAGCACTAAGCAGGACCCATAATTTCAGAGGAGAAATGAAAAAAGATATCTGTTTCAGGTTTGGCTTACAGAGTTTGGGGGATTATTTTAAACATGTCCAAGAAATTATCAGATTATTTTTAATAATTATTACAGTTTTACTGTTCTACTACATTTTTTTAATCATCTGTCTAGTTAAAGGATCAATTACATTTGAGACAATAAATAGTATACTTTACAATAAATAATATTCAAGTCAAAGTATTGTACATACAAAATAATGTAACACTGTAATAGGATCTTCAAGATCAATTTCATTTCTATATTCTGCAGCAAAAATAACATTTCTAGTAGGAATTACTTATAAACCTAGCAAGATCTACACATTCAAATGTGTGTAAACAGCTTAACAAGGTTTATTATGCTTCCAGAAAAGCTATGCTTTTACAGTAGTTTTTCAGCTAAATGTTATATATTAACTACCATATTATGATAACAGTGCTTGCATTTAGCTCCATGACAAATTGTGACAAATTGAAAAAAAAAATGGAGTGCTATTATTTACAAAGAAAAGTAACTTTTCTTTTGCTTCACAAGTGACTATATCTGTGTGTGAACAAAATGTTAGGGCGAGGCATTCCAGATGAACTGCAGCTAAGGTTGGACGAGGATGATTTCGTGATGAACTGTGAAGGTCCTGGCAACAAACACCTAGAAATGATATAGAAAAACACAGCCGAATTTACACATAACATTCAAGAGTGAAAGAATTAAGAGCCATACCCTGTAATTGTTGTATGTAGGAAAATATGTGCAATAAGCACTACTTATAAAACATACAGAGCACTAGGCATTAACTGACTCAGAAAACAGATCTTAAGGTCAGAGAGAGTCTTAGCAAAATTTCAGGATGTCATATTACAACCAAGTATCTTGCCAGTCTTCTTAAAGCAAGAAGGTAAATTAAACAATGGTATTCTGTGCAACACTACTATCAAACATTAACATTTCATGCTTTGTTCTCTGTTATTATAGTACTACTTGCTCAATTTAAATTGGGTAAAAACTGCAGTTGTTGTTAACTATGTTATTAAAAGTAAAGTTCTAAGAAAACATTTATTAGAGGAAAAAAATAGAATTATTCAGTTTTGGTTTCCTGTTCTAATTCCCTAAAAGTACACATGCTATCATCACCACTCTAGTAAAACAAGAAACAATGATGCTACAGCATAGTAAGTCACATCAGTGACTATTTATCCTTTAAAATTCAGGCAGTTATATAGCACGTATCTTACATAATACTACAAAAAAAATTTATCATGTCTAATATTTATTCTTAAATCTGTTTCATGTTATCATTTCCTAGTAGTTGCAGAAGTATGAGTACATATGAATACAGTAAGTGTGCAGAAATAACATCCACACTAAATCAGAGGTTCCTAATGAATGATGTCAGTGTTAGGATGGATTAGTGTAACACGTTGTATAAATTATTGCTTTAAAAATGTTGCATCATTCTGGTGAATCATACTGATTAATGACGAATAAGTTAAAACACTGATCCTACCAGTCACGTGTTATTATCAAATGTTATTATCACCAATTCATTTTTTCAAAAATTTACCAAAAAAAGTGTGATTTGGTATGGGTTGTTGGTGAGCTTGACAGTTCACTACCTCAGCAGACTGAGTCCTACATTTGCTTGATCTTAAAGTGAACAGTTCTGATGCTTCTCTAAGAATACTCCATAAGGTTACTTAGCAAGCTGTAAGGATCTAGCAGTAGATGGTATTTTTCCTCATTTCTTAAATTTTGAAACATGGGTGAATTTATCAAAAATGAGAAAAGTCTGGCTTTTTGCACAGTTTATTTTTCAGCTATTATTTAAATGAGGTTTTTGTATATTTTTTTGAGGTCTGTTGTTTTATTTATACTTAATTTTGTGAGAAAAAAATACATTAACGCACATTTACATTACTACTTTAATCTCTTCATCACATACAGTGGATTTACAGTTAGGATCTGGAACTGAGAACAAATCCAGAAAGTGCAAAAAGAACTCCGTTTTCATAGCTTTTTTCCCTCTCCACATAGAAATCTATTTTCCTAAATAAAGAGGTATCTATTTGCTAACTGTGAAGCCTTTAGTCATCAACACAAACCTTTAAAAAAAAAAAAAGTTTTCTGGTCAGAAAAAAAAAACAAAGGAAGTTCTTCAAATTAGATTTTATAAAGTCTTGATAAAATTAACTTCTTGTACATTTATTAAATTATACTATGATCTCTTGCACTTCACACAATTTTCCTGTCACTCAAGAAAACTGTTGGTAGTCGTGCAGTTTCTTACATAATTTAGAAACAGAAACCTAGATGATGGAAAGTGAAATAGTACTGTGGTTCTCCCATTTCTAGAAAAAAAAGTTCACTGTCTTACACATTGTGGGGCAGGCACCATGGGCAAGAGCATTTATTTCCACACATACTTTCATTTTACAGATTCAGAATATCATGGTTAACTAGCATGTTGCTTTATACATAGTAGAGATGGAGATTAATATAAAGCCATTAACTTCAGTCAGAGTTGTCATGCCACCACACTGCTGAAGAAATATCATTATCCAGGACATAACAAATCCTAGATTCCTCTAGCCTCTGAAGTTATGAACAAACTTCCATTCAGTGTCAAAATAAACACAGAAACCAGAGATGAAAAAGTCCTGTTGGATCATCCACTTCACTGCTTTCCAAATGCAAGATTGCTAGCTGCAGTACATAAGAGTAATCTCATCTGATCAGTTTGAATAGTTTGCGGTTGGTTATGACGAAAAATTTTCTGCAGTATTAACAGTAAAAGCAATAAAAACTTCAAGCCTGAAGATTTTCTACTCTTTACTAGGCTAAATGACTTTACCATATTCCTGCAACAGCTCAGTAGACGTTAATATTGAATATGATTTGTTTTGTGACTAAGATACTTCTACTTTTGCTACGACCAAATTCAGTTTCTAGGTGGTTTTAAATTATGTTAGATCGCCTTAAGATTCATATGACAGTAACAAATGCGTTCAGTGTATCAAATAACCAGCCTGAGATATACCAAGTACACAATTAAGTCATAACATAAATTTAACAGATAATATATCAAAGGTTCACTTTTCACATGGTATTTAACTCATAAAGCCCTTCTATGATATAGTGTCTGTAAGATGCTTTATATAAACAAAGCATTTGTAAGTTTATATACATAATAATTCAAATTGCCATTATGGATAGAAATCGGAACCTAAGTAATTTGAAACTTACATTTAATTTTCCATCTAAGACTGTTGAATTAGAGATCATCAACTCCCACAGTTGGAGCATTTCCAGTAATCCCTACACTGACAATATAATCCTTATTGTATCCGGTAGGAGAACTAAACCAGCCAATGCAGAATCAGGTAAGTGCCAAATATTTTTTTTCTTTTTTACTATATGATGCTGTTTTGCAAGGTTTGAAAATATATTTATGCTATGTGAGATGAAATAATAAAGCTTTAAAACTGTAGGTTTTGGAAGTCAACTTTGCAAAACTGTGCAATACAGTAAATCAGATGGCACTTACCTGACCCTTGGCTGGAGTTGTGCCCCTATAGCATCCCACTGCGCATGTGAAGCCAGAAGTATCATACATGTTAGGATACTTCTAAGAATGCAAATCTGGAATCACTGACTTTGAGGGATCTGAGGAGCGGAAGAAAGGAAATTTTCAGTTCGCTTTACAGAAAGCCTCTGCTGCAGCTACTTAGGCAGTAGGCAATCAAGACTTTAATAAGGGTAGTTTCACACAAATGCTATATAGCAAATTTCTTCATCGCATTTCATGAGTGAGCTAGAGAGCTTAGAATGAAAGAAGCAAGGACCAGGGGAAATGTTGGGGTTTACTGCCCCCCCCTTTTTTAATACTTAGTGAATGAGGCTTAAAGGGAAGTGTAGCAGTAACAGCAATATTATCTTTAATCATAATTTTGAATGAGAACATTGAAATACATACCTTGTATCATCCCAGCTGGGGCTAATTCCAGTCAATGATCCTCTGGAGCCCGATGAATATTTGTAAACCACTAGTAGGCAGTGTTTACAAAGCTGTACTATCCGTTGGCAACACTGGAGTTGCTCAGGAGTCACCACCTCTGCACTTTTACTGAATATGGTTTCCCAAGAGCTCCTGTTATGGAAACAGACACGACTTCATGTTTTCTGCCGCAGACTGCAATCTGAGAGCTTTACTGCTTTATATCAGATTTAACAATAAAGGAACAAAAGAAAATGCATGAACTTGCCTGTTTACAGGAAAAGAGAGTCCAAAACACATGTTAAAAATTTAATCTTCATATGTGAAATGTCCACAAGTCACTTTTCATTTGGTGTATTCCTTAAGTATTTATAGGGCCATTACTTAGGTTTAGCACGTAAAGATTTACTGTCACATAATTATATATGGTGTCTTACAACAGGAATGACAAAAAATACAATTTTTAAACAGGCTACAACCTGAATGCAAATATGATGTGATATTAACGAAATTAATGAGTAATGTGTTATTTCTAAACATCTACACAGATTAATAATCTTTACTTTTATTTTAAGTTCATGATACTAAGAAGAAGCAAATACTAAAAGAATATAAAGGAGATTAGTACGTGCTCTTTCTTACCCAAATAATCATAAGAGGAAAGTTTCTAAGTTTAGTCATTAAAATACTACTTATTGTTCCACCTGCTCATATGGGGTTGGTCTTTTTCTATTATGAAATGGCGGTGGTCTTCTACCATTAAGTGCAACTTGTGAGGTATATCTACAGAAGCGTTCTTTTTTGAAATGTGGACCAGAATACTTTTGTTTCCTTAAAGAGCCATTTCTCTTTCATAATATTATTATTAAAGGTAAACAAAAAAACACGTACCATACCAATGTGAGCCAGGGATGTTTTATCCCAGAAGACAAAAATAGTTCTGTGTACCCATTAACACCTGTGTTTGTATTTATGTTATGTTCAGTGCAGAAATCTTACCAGATTACAGACCATAATATATGTTCTAAAGGCAACATGGTCCCTGCGAAGACCTTTTTTTCCATCAAAACATTATCTAGTAGCACAGATGGCTTGTAAGCTTGAGGTTTTTTATTTGGTTATGAAAGAACCACTTCACAGAGTGAGGAAAATTTGCTGCATCCATTTTTGGGGTTCAGCATAGCATCCAGGATGATTTAGTCTTGTCCCACTGAGATCAGTAGTAGATTTTGCATCCCTGAGGTAAGAAGTTTCTTCTTAAAACGCTGGATTTTAGTACATATCAAAGAACCAGCATGTCTACTTCATCCTAATGAGATTTTTAAAATTACACTGTATTATGATGCAATTGTGAACATTAATGTCCAAAACATAAGTTGTATGTTTATCTAACTGATTTTTTAGCCTGGATCCCTAGTCTAAGTAGTATGTTTGAGCTGAAACCGTTCAGTCCTACAGAATTGCTACTGCACACACAATTTTAAAGTTAGAGAAGCATTTTTCTCCTTAATTCTTAACCATATAATGAATTAAGTAATATGGTTTCTAAGGCATCAAATCTGTTTATTTAATAAGCAGAATAATTATACTACTTCAGGAATTACTGCTTTCTTTAATGTATTTTTCTCAGTATTGTTTCCTGTCCATGAAATTTTCACATTTGCTATTATGTGAAAATTAATCTACTGTCTTCATTCTTTCCTCCACTACGTGACATCTGGTGGAAGCAGCAAGATGAAGTTCTAAGTATTACATTCATTCACCAGATTCACAGTGTTGCACATAATTATATTCTAATTTAACCTATAAATCTCCAAAATCTCTTGCTAGAAAACTCTCCTGATAAATTTCTTAAACTCTGGGCTTTGAGGTCTATAATCACTTTCCGACAGTTATGAGGGATTTTATCAGTGAAGAGGAATATGTGGCCTGCTATAATTACGGCTGACTATGACCACAGTGATATACAATTACCAAACAAAGACTGATATTTGGAAATCTATATGAAATCTCATTAAAATTCACACATATGTGTGTCTGTGCAATCTCCTCTATATGCTACACAGATTCAGTTCATACTCCGTTATCCTGCAGTCAATAAGGACTGGAGTACTGTTACCCAAGGAAGCAGTTTATTTGTTATGCTGTAGCTTTAGTTTCCGTACATGAGTAAGAAATAATTGAGCACTCACTAGATCCAGAGGAGAGTATTAGGCTTGGTTGTGCAATATTGTCAATTACATCTCATTCTTTTTAAAACCATCTGAAGTCAACTGGTTCTACCAGTTTTCTATTATTAATTTTATTTGTTTACTATAAAGTAAAACAACTGTAGCTTTATGAAACCATCTACATCAAGGTTATTTCACTGAGGTTTTCTTTGTTTCTTTGTCCGTTCTTTTTACTAAAATAACATGTGCCTAGCAGAGAACTAACTGCAAGAGGCTATGACCTCTGTTCTCTGGAGACATACATATTATTAATAGTGAAAGTGCCATATTGCTTGATATATTTTCACATACTTGTGTTGTTTCTTAATTAGCACGCTAATACTCCTTCCCAACACCCGTCCCCAGAATCTACATGTGCCCTACGTTTATTCCAATCTGTTCTTTCAAATGACACAATTAATGCTAAGGACAACTGATGAGAAGCTGGCCTCTGCTACAGGGTCGTCTTAAGGTCTGTGTTGAGGATTACATGGCAAGAGTGATGCTTGCAACTGAATAAACAGCCTACTGACGAGGTACAAACATCCTTTTGGTTTGCTTACTTCTGTGAATTTTGTACTAGGTATATTACTTGTGGAGTGATCTCTACAAATACTGAGTATTTGTATATTATTTTTACAGTATTTTTTAGAAATTTTACAGAGAACTCCTCTTACAAGGAATTTGATATTTGTCAAAGAATTTAGCTCCATTCTGTAGTCAGCTGAGTCTTGTTCTGCATGTACAAAGACATTGCTAGATGTGAAATCCTACTCTTCATTGAACTCTTCTGCTGGCTCAAAGACTGTTCTTCTGAGCCAAGTGAATAATTGAATTGTTCATTGTTTTTAACAAAAAGAAATAGTTGTAGAGGAAAAAAAATCTGAAAATTTTCATGCATATTAGAAGGTCTGCAAAAGGGCACACCAAAAATAAGATTCAAAATAGTAACAGCATTATTGAAAGAGAAAGTATTTATAATATTTTATGACAACAGAAATTGAACTTTGACTCAAGAATTCACACACCTCTTTTGGCATGAAGAAGAGCCCCTGCAGCTGTTGAGGATTATGCAAAGGAAACATTTTAGCTTGGAAACATGGAAACTTTCGATTGGAAACACAGCTTTTTCTCACTCCATGTTTAAAACTTTTGGAACATGCTGCATTCCCAATAGCTACCTCTAGCAAGTCTTAGGACTGACATTATCTGCATGTTCCCACAGCCCATGTCAGTGAAAAAAAAAAAAAAAAAGACTTAACAGCTCACACAAAAACAAACCTTCTACAATGAAGAAGATCATAGTAAAAGAAACAAACAAACAAACTGATGACTTTTTGGATACTCTCAGATCCCTCATTATTGTTAGCACATTTTTCTGTTCTGTCGGGAGACAATTGACAAGTGCACTACATGCATTCTCTACCTACGACAAATGACTATAAGTGAAGAATATGTTAAGCTGATTCCTTTGTACATACAATAGCCATCAGCACACTATGTGTGCTTCTTGCAGTTAATTTTTATTTAATATCTTAAAATACCTTATGCAAGCTACTCAAAACCCATCCTGTACTTTATACGTTGTATATATTGACAGAGAAAATGTCTTTTTGTATGCAATATATTTTATATTTACACATTCATATTTTCATTTTATCAAGAAGTTTGGAGGGGAGATTGCTTTATTATACCAATTATCTGTTTCTCTAGATCTGTCCTTACATGAATGCCATTGATTTCAGGAATGTACATTTTGAAGTACAGGATACTGGACTTTTAAAATACGGCCTCATCCTTTTTCTCTCCATTAAAAATTTTTATTTGCAACCCAAACCAAAACCATCTGCTTACCTCAGTGCGCATGTTTCCTGGTCTGCATATACTTAAATACCCACCAGTGTGTGAAACAGCAAATGTAATCAAGCACAAAAATTCAAACTCATTATTTGTAAATCACAAAACAGATATTGCTTTTGGCAAGAGATATCAGCTGCACCTGTGACCGAATTTTTCCCTTGCAAGTCTTAAGATAATTATGATTTTGTATAGGGTAAATCCACATTCGACAGTGCAGGCCAGACGCCTAAAAATTGTGGAGTATCCAATTGAAAGAGTCAAACAAAAGCTCAGCTGTTCTGAAAATTAGTTTATTTCCTTAGATTATTATCTTTGTAGAAACCTTACTAGATGTCCTGTTCCATTACTGAAACGGTTAGCCTAGATTATTAGATTTCTGATTATACTGTATGTTGTTTTAAAACAAGTTCAATGTATTACAGCATTCTCTTGAATGAAAATGAGCAGCAAAGTATGCCATCATTGTTTGTAGCTGTGAAATTATGAAGAAGATTAAAATAATAAGTAAAATGGGCTTACCCTGAATTACAGAAACAGTTCCACAGGCCTTGACCATGGCTCCAAAGTAAGCGATTAAATACACGGTTAAAGAGACGGTACAGATGTAAGTTTTCAATGTCTGGAGCCTTCCAGACATGCTGGAGGACTGCACGAACACTTGTCTTGACTATATCCAAAAGCTAAGAAAGAGTACTTGAATCAAGTCAAAGCAAAGGCAGATTGCAAAACCTAAAACCAACTGTTCTCTGATTCACTGCACACACAGCTGACTGCATAGCTATAAATTCTCACACATCTACATTTCATTTCTGTGCATTCATCAGCAAATTTTTATGAGACGCTTTTTCTGTCAATAACATTTCGGAAAACTAAATCAAAATGTTTTATTTTTATTGCTTTCCTATTTTTTTTTAGTCTGTTGAATACTAGCTAGTTTAAATGACAAAAAACATTTAAAAGGAAACAAAAATGGATGCAATTAAAGACTAAAAGCAACATAATTAACAACCCAAATATTATATACTTGAAGATTATCTCTTCTTCTTTTCCCCCTCCCTTTTTAAAATACCAGCTACTTTATAAGAACTAGAATGTCCTGAAAAGCTAAACCTGCTTTTGGTTTAATATCCATTGAAACTCAGCATTACCCTAGATCAAACTATTTTGGTTTAGCAGTAAACAGGGTAGCGAAATAAATAAGGAAAAAGAAACAGGAAGATTTTTAAAACATTATTGTTTATAGAAATTAAAGAGATTTATTATATACATTTAATATAATTTAATATATTTACATGCAAATGTGTAAAGATGTTGAGAAAAGAAAAGAAGCTTCTAAGCTGCATTCAGTGGAGCAGAGTTTTTATCCAGGAAGTCTTAGCTACTCAGACACTCATAGGCAGTTGTACATCCAACTCATCAGATTCCTCTTTGATACACCTTTGCACACCCCACTGAACTGGGACACGAAGGTGGGATTCATCACACTTGTTTTTACATCTGTAAGTTCTCTTAAGTCTTTTAAGTTTCCTCCATAGTCCCTGGAGGGAAACAGGCTGCAGAGCACCTTGACTTCTGTTTATTTAGATACTGTCACAAAAAACAGGAATAGGAAGTAGTACTTTCCAGAATACTGAAGTAGTACTTAGGCCCCTCACTGGCACTCTATACACTCGATATTTTCCCAGGAAACTGTCAGATGTGTATGACAAATGGATTCATATGGTTGAATATCTGACTCTCAAAAGGTGAAGGAGATTTAGTAAAAACAGTAGTGTAGAATTTCAATTTTTTTGGTCCTGCATAGCAAACTGTTGTTCATAAATAGAATTATTAGACAAAACTAACAAAACAAAGCAAAAAATAAACAAAATGCTTGCAGGGACACAGTAACAGTTTACAGTACAGAGCTTAGTGGGCAGAAAACCTGTAAGTGCTTGATAATGAAATATGTCATTTACATTTTATTTAAGGTCTTTTTTGAAGACCTAGGATTGTCTGCATGTATAGGCCTTCTGCTAATTCCATGCACGCAATTACTCAATGGGAATATAATGCTGTCCACTCTGTTGGGAATCTTTATGAATGCAGGTGTCTAACACTAAAAGCATGCCCATGATCTCTTCCTCCCAAAGAGTGAGATAGAAAGAGTAGTACATTATACACTAAGGAAAGTGATCCCATTTAGTGACTGCAGGAGCTATATCCATTTTTGGACTGCCCCACACTTGTAGGAAGAATCTGGATTTTCAGACATTCTCTTAACAGCATGACCCTACTTGCCTTAATGCTCATCAGGCAGCCTTTCCTTTGTGCCTCCCCTCCCCTGCCTAAGACTTACCCACAAAAATGGCCACTAAAGTCCCTAAATTACATAAAGGGTCAACTATACCTTTTTTTGCAATGCTACATTGACTAATTGTCATTTGTCTCCATGGGTAAAACAGAACAATTCCATGGAATATAACTCTCTAACTCACTAGTCTAAAAGACACGTACTATGAAGTATGATATTAAATGTGCAGCCCCCTTCTTTTACTTTAGCACCTGGAGTTAACAAAAACTAAAGACAGAACCTTGCATCTTAAAGCAAAGCTGCAGACTGCCAGGTAACACGGGAAAAAAAATCTTCTGTTCTGTTTTTACTGTGTTGACATTGCCAGCATGCCAGAGGGGAAATCATCTCAGTTAATTGTTCTTAATTTGCAAACACAGCCTCAATCATCCATTTAAGAAAAAGAGACAAGGCATTGCACAAGGGCTGGAACTTATGGAAACTACTGCCCCCCTTTTCTGAGCTAATATCCCTAGATTGCCTTCATCTTTCTGTTTACGTTAATTTGCATCATCAACATAACCAATTATTTAGACGTAACAGAACAAGATGTTATAAAAGAGTACATTCAAAACAAGATGTACAGACCCTCTGGTAACCATCAAAACACATTTGAAAGAAATTATATAAAGTGATGCAAAACAAAACAGTCACAACTCCTTCCATACAGAAGTCTCCTTTTCCTAAAAGTCTTGGGAGTCTAAATTTCATTTTAGAATGCATTGATTTCATTGGAATACTCTCAACTTTCTTCTAAATGCATCCTTTACCTCTGCTGTAATGTCATAACATTAGACACTGAGAATATGAGCAGGATTTTAATTTTTCTACATCACGTAGAATAATACTTAAGAAAATAGAGCTGTCAGGTATGAACACTGTGAAATCTAGTGTATTGCCCAGGTATTTTCTCCTCGTGTTTTAGAGTTTCACAGTTATTCTAAAGTACAGTGAAGGGGATTGAGTTTCTGTTTTGTATTTCACAAAGTTACGGAAAGTACCTTTGAGATAGATTCCTTACTTGCATAAATATTCTTCACCTTGAGCTCTCTTCTGCTTTACCCACCCCACTGGAATATAAAACATGCTTCTTCCAAATCAACAAAAGCTTACACATTTGACAGTCCTGAGCTGCAATGTCATTGTCAAAGTTAATCCATTTTTATAAACTACCCTTCTAAGAATAACTGTCTGAATGCTTGAAGGGATTGAGGTTAAAAACAGTTTTAAAAAAATTATTACCAGTGCAACCAAAGATGAAGAGCCCATTAGTGCTTCAGGAATTATTAAGTCTCCCAGGTTGTAAAAGATGTCCTCACAAGAACAGCAAGGAAATCCACATTTCTGGTTGTGTAGTTTTTACTAAAGTAAGTTTTTACTAATGACCTGGCAAATCAACCTGTATGATTTTGACTTTGTTAATGTGCCCTTGGCTTTACATGACTGTCAGTCAAATAAAGGACAATACTACCCTTTTATTGTAGACTTTCTGAAATAATGCTTACAGGATAAAATTCTGACAAGAAGGAAAAAATATATATATAGTAAGAGAAGAAAAAAGAGGAGAAAAAGAGAAAACAGGAATGAGAGAAAAGGGTGGAAAGAGGAGACAGACCGGGGAGAAAGAAGGAGGGGGGAAAAAAAGAAAAAAGAGAAAAAAAAAGACACCTTAACCAGTCCTCTTGGAAAGCCCTGTATCTCAGCTGCAGTGAGGGGCCCCATCTGGCAACTCCTACCCACACTCATGGCTGCATAGATTAAAGGAGGCAATTCTGGCAACACATCTCCAACTGCCCCAAAGATTTCTGCTGAAAATGAGATCCCCACTGCATATCCACAATGTGCATTTTGGGCCCTGTTAGCTATGTATCTGTCTCTCTGTCCTTTCCTCCCACCTCTCCTCCCTCCCTCTTCCCAGCAGCCCTTCCTCCATATGACCATTTTCTAAAAGCCCTCACTAAGCCTCTCTCCGGATTTGGACTAAAGGCTACAGCTGCCACATGCGCACAGTAATAAAGACTTATGTGCATGTATATTGGGATTGCAACACTCTTTCCTGTAATTAAAATTAGATCATTTTAAGCAAAGGACTATTAGGCAGAAAATTTCTAGGTATGAATCAAAAAATTACACAATTTCAGCCAATGAAAATTACACAATTTCAGCCAATAGTTGCTCTACTGATTCCAGTCAATGGCACAAGAAAGAATTCTGCTGTTATATTGTTGCCACTTGACACAGTTAAAGAATAATTTTGGTTAAGTTATAGCCTCCTACATTGTCAAGTTTGTCATGTCTAATTTAGTTTTAAAAGACTGTATAGATACATATTCCCCTTAATATCTGAACTTGATAATTTAACTGGAATAGTCAAATATTTTTCTATCATATGACATCAAATTAAATTAACGTTTTCTCTGTCCAGTATGAAAATAAAAGCATTTAATGCCATGTTGAATAAGATACAATTCGAAAGACTGAGGATCATAGTGCTGATTTTATAAAAGTTGAGATGAGGACCCAAAATTGTTCTTTTGCTCCATAATAATCGACCAACCTTTTCCAACGATAATATTTATCATGTGTGCAGCATTTTGATTAAGTTGCTTTCTTTTATGGTCTATAAAAATAGATTGTGAAACTGAGAAATACAGAGATTAAATGCCTGGAACAGATATGCTAATCCACATAATGTGGCAGTGACTGAGACAGAGAAAGACCCAAATAGTGCTTCAGGGTCACCAAAGTATTAACAATACTCTCAAATAAAATTTCTTCTACATTAAGGAAAATGACTGTTACACTGGGAAGATGATTTTGACTGACGTATGTTATGACATATAGATATGACTGACATACTACAGCATGTCAATTTTTAAACAGATTAAAAATTGTTTAGGTACTATGTACAATGCTAGCTACTAGATAGCAGATATGTGAAGACAGAATGGTAAACAAATCTAATTAGCTTTTGAAAGACTAAACCAGGTAGTTGAACACTAACAATGATAATAATCTTTGCTTGGCAGGCACAATTTTTTTATTTTTATTTTTTAATATGACCTGTTCTAATGGTGTGGGTCAAAGATCCAAATAATCAAGTTCAATATTACTAGTTCTAAGGGAGTGTTAATAAACCAGTCAGTAATTTCAGACCAGAAATACCTTTATCAATCAGCACTAATTGTTCATTTGTTTGCTCGTCTTCCACCAGCCTAATTTTTAAAGAATTTTATTTGCAATTACATTTCAGGATAATTATGTTTGTCTAAACATGGAGCATCATCTTTTCCTGCAATGGACTTAATTCATACATATGCTCATGATACTAGCCAATATTGTAATGTCCAGTCACTCCCAGCTACTGCTAAATACCAGTAGACACACCTCTATTTATCTACATCAGATAGTCTTGAGAAAATGAAATCTGTATCACTTACTTTTCGTTGCTTTACAGAATCCAGTTTTACCAACCAATATGATGCCACTTTTGTTTTATGATGTTTCCAATTATCCATTATCTGTAGTCATTGCAAAACACAAGATAAAAAAAATGTGCATAGAAACAATCGAAATCTGGCGTTTTATTTACAGACATTCCTAATGCTTAAAAAGCGTGCATATTTAAGATGCCTGTGAAAAGTTTTCTCTAAGAGAAATAGAAAAGATTTGCAAATTTATATGGGGGAACATTTGTAATTAATCCTACCATCTTTTCTACCTGATTTTTCAAGTCCTACACTACAAAGCAGAAAGAAGCTCGTCTTGACTGACACAGTTGTGATTCCTTCAGTACAGCAATAAGAGTTCAATAACGCATAACTGTTTATCAAATCAAATAATATTTTTTTTGCTTCGTAAAGGACATTAGACATATTTTGAAAACAATTCATTCAAAATTTCTATAAATGATCACGTGAACTGCAATACTGTGAATGAGAAATATTCTTCTATGATGTCTGTTAACAAAATAGCTTGAGCTATTAACATAAAATTTTCATTTTTTCTTTCTATTGTATTCTAGACCTATGACAAGTTCTGCCTAACTGACAACTAATATACAATTACCTGTTTCCTTCCATGATGAAATATTATTTACCAACAAAAACTGGTTAAAGCCATAAGAGAATTCTGCAATAAGAAAGCGCATTTATAATCATGCTACTGTTGTATTAAAAAGCACCACTAGATGGAGTGCATATACAAACGCACATGCTCCCATATATAAATAAACACACACACTCCCCATTTCTGAGAGAGAAAATTTAATGAAGGATTTTATTTCTACTTCTAGGAAGAAGAAACTAAACATGCTACTTATGAATGCGGTCTCCTAGAATGACCTAAATCATCCATCAGTACAGGACAATATAATTCCTTTCCACTGTGATGTAGTCACACAGGTTACTGGAGACATAATCAACACATTTCTAAGATTTTGAAAGTTTGCAGAACAAAGGGCATTTCCAACTGGATAATGAATTAGTTTGATGAATTCTAACACACCATGGACTGTGCTTACTACATCAGAATACAGATGTTAAATGACCAGATCCCTCTATATTTCCACTAGATTGAGAAAAGAACTTCTCTGTTTTCTTCTTTCACAAGCTGATGTTAGTTTCTTTGCACTAGATATTTACAAGGTATTTAAATACCATATATTTTTTCTTATATATCTGTATATTAGGCATTGCTTATTAATTCCACTTTAGATCAGGGATTGTTTCACATTTCTTTGAGGTGATGAGGCTCAGAGCCACGTTGGATATGAGAAAACACAAGCTGGCAGACTAGAAGAGCCAAAAAGTATGAATAGTGTTCCTTATGACCAGCAAGCTTCCAGCATACTGTTTTGAGTTCTCCAGTATGCCTATTCAAGAGCAAATTAAACACATCAGGATCTGTACTAACAGTATCAGATGAAATATAAACTGTTAATGAATTGTAACATTATTCTTAGCTTACTTAAAAGTTTTAACTTTCTACACAATGAAAAACTGTATTTTCCTAACCTTTCTGATTGTTTCTCATATATTTTATAGAGACATAAGAATGTTTTCAGTGCTGCTCTTTTAAGCTCAGAAAGCATGCAAAGCTCCAAGCTTTTGAAATCTTTTCAATTATCCTGAGTTATGGAAGTTTTAAGGCCACAGGAGCTCATGAATCATAAATTGAACTTTCTACTTTCCTTCATTTTAGTGGCTTAAACACTACCTAGCTTGTAATTCTTCTTTCTTATTTATAGATACTTACATCTTCTATAATTAATTCTGATTCTTCATCTGTTTTGCCTGGGAACTTCATTCTCATGTCATTGAAAATGAGCAGAGTCTCTTTTGTCAGAGCAACTTCTTGCTCTTTCGTTTTCTGTTGCAGCAAAGACTCATTCTAAAAATATGAAATAGAGGAAAAAATCCAGGTGTGCTATTAGATCACATATTGGGAACAAAGATGTTTCCTTGATAAATAAATATATAAATAAATAAAACCTCTAAACAGGGTGTTATAAAATGCATTTATGAAGTGTAGAAATGTAATATCTAATACATACCTAATATACACAAGTATGCTTTTCACATTAATCCATCAGGGTTACTTTAAGTTGTCAAGAAATGCAAGAAAATCAGAGTTTGAATGCATGTTTGTTTGAAAAAGATACGCTAATATATATTAGATATTCATGATGCCCACCATTTAAAATATAAACTTGAAATGCAGACAACAAATTTGGAAATTAAATTCAATATAATGAACAGAAATTATTAATAATAATAAACTTCATTTCAGTTCTGCACTGTGACAAATTTGATTTACAGTTTTAACAGAAAATGCCAATTACATGAGAAGTAAGGACATTTTGCTCCAATTCTGGTGAGTGGAGTTCACACATTGCTTTCAATATTTCAGGGTACTGTTTAAAATATCAGTGTTTTTCGTGCCAACAGCAACTTGAACCCATAGAGTACCTAGATAAGACCATCTCTGGAGGATTTGGGGTTTGCTTTTTAAAATCTAGAATGTAGTTAGAAGTATTTCTGATCCTTTTTCTTTACTTTTGCATATTTTTGTCCATGCAAAATTAAGTGGGCTTAATTTTAAGTGGTTTTTTTTCCAAGAATGAAATTCAAAATTTTTAGGCATTTCTAAATCTTTGTACCTTGTAAGAATGACATTACTTAAGGATACTTTTGCTTAAGTAGATGAAGAATATTTTCAAACATAACAAAATATTTTGATAGAATAATATAGCTGAAATGATAAGGTAGCAAATATTTACAAATCCACTTTTGATTATAACTGCTATAAAATAAGTCTGTAATTCCCAAATGTAAATCATAGAATCACAGGGGTTGGAAGGGACCTTAAAGATCATCTGGTTCCAATCCCCTGCCCTGGACAGGGACACCTCACACCAGACCAGGTTGCCCAAAGCCTCATCCAGCCTGGCCTTGAACATTTCCAGAGATGTGGCATTCACTGCTTCTCTGGGCAACCTGTTCCAGTCCCTCTCCACCCTCACAGGAAATAATTTCTTTCAAATGTCTAATCTAAATCTACCCTCTTTTCAGTTAAAAATTATTACCCCTTGTCCTATCACTACACTCCCAGATAAGAGTCCCTCCCCAGCTTTCTTGTAGGCCCCCTTTAGGTACTGCCAGGCTGCTACAAGGTCTCCCCAGAGCCTTCTCTTCTCCAGGATGAACAACCCCAACTCCCTCAGCCTGCCTTCATAGGAGAGGTGCTCCAGCCTCTGATAATCTCTGTGTCCCACCTCTGGACATCCTCCAATACGTCTATGTCCTTGCTAGGGACCCCAGAGCCCAATGCGTTACTCCAGGTTGGGTCTCATCAGATGGCTCATTCTAAACTTAGTTTCCATGTCTTTAGTATATTTGGATCTTACCAGCCTCCAAAAATGGCAATACATGCCTTTTTTGCTTGCCCAAAGGATTGAAAAACTAATACTTTAGCATGCACAAATTATTTCTTCTTAGTAAGTTATAGTTTATCAATTTCAATTTTATTCTAGCAGTAATATATAGTATATTATTCTTAGTTGCAAAAATAATTATGAACAGAGTTCCATTCACAATACAGTGCTAAATTATGAGTAGTTCTTATCAATTTTGTAAGTAATTTTATTCACATTATTTTAAGAAACATGACCCAAGCTCTATCACCCAACATAATTGATCTGCATATCAAGATCACTTCTGTAGTACAGCTTTCTCAATGAAAAAGTAAGTATGGTTTCTTACTAATGTTAATTTAAGTGAGCAGCCCATTTTTAATGTCATACGGTAAGAGACTGGTTTTAATCTTTCAGTAATTTGTATTTGATATAGAGTTAATGTGAGTAGAAAAATCTATATTAAGTCTGTCTCATTAAACTCTCGGAATACATCTTGATGATGAAAGGGTACTTTTTGAACTTGAGAAAGCTAATGTGATAAAAAATACCTTTAACATGTTGTGGTGAAGACACAATCTTAATGTCTTCCCAATTCTATTAGCTGACTTTAAAGATGGAAAACCATGTTAAGGAGTATTTTGCAAGATGTCAGCACACAATTTTAAAAGGGTTCTTTTTCATCATTTAGACAAAGCCTCACAGGCAAAACAGACAATGTGTGTTCTACCGGCTAAAAATGATGATTAGAGATCGTAAATACTATGAAGCACATTAATTAGCATTACAAAAGGATTTCTCACAGTCAAAACTCAACACAGTGGAGAAAGGCTGCAAATGTGGGTTAGAAGTGCCAATTTGTTTTGCCCTCTCTCCAGATGAATTATTTGGGTGATGAAATATATGGGTCAGCCACCAAAGGACGAATTGAAACACACTGGCATGAACACTCAATACAATACTGAATTAGGCTGGATATAGATCCAGCAAACACCGCCTGGGGGTAACTGGATGTGTGGTCCACCATGGAATGACAGAAGCAATGTCTGGGTTATGAAGGAGATATCAAAGAATATGACAGTCTGGTCACAACAAGAAAAAAATATAAAAGGTATATTCCAGAAATATACCGGTAAAGTGTTAAAGCACACAAAACACTGTTAAAGCACACAGATTCTAAACAGTTAAAAATCTTTATTTGCTATGATTTTTTTTCTATTAATTACTTAGTTGGACCACATAAATCTAAATGTTTGCCTGCCTCAGGGACAGGCTTCAAAATGAAAGTAGGTTTACCTTCACTTAAAAAAATAAAAAAAGGCTTCTGACACTGTTATTGCAAGAGCAAGTCAGTAAATCTTTAGGAAGACAAGGAACTGCCTATAGATTTTAAATTGTTAACTCTGGAAGTAGAGCTCTGCAGCAGTGGTACGGTTTATTTGAATCAGGTACAATAGGCTGCAAAGTAATTACGTCTTCAATGAAGAGCCATACAAAATCTTATTAATGTTTTAATCTGATACAATGCATTTATCCTAGGAGTATACACTGTTTTTCAAGTACTGATGTGTTTTTGTCACTAAAAATTTTGAAGGTAGGCAGATCATTATTCCAGAACCAGCAGTCCCCAAACAAACCACAGAAACTTTTTAAGTGGTTCATGCTAAAGTAATAACTTTCTACCTTTAAAACAGAAACAAACAAAAAAACTGTCTAGGAGAGAGGGTTTCTAAGCCACAAAAGCTCTACCTAAGATTCCATTTTCATAAACGTACTATCTGTATAGCTGCACCAGAAACTCTGGAAGATCACAGCTAGCACTCACTGTAAGACATGTAGAGATCTTACATTCCTGAGTTTCTGTTAAAATAGAATCAACTGTGTACAGTACATCAGGATTTTTGACATTGTAAAAATTATTAATGCATTTATAAAGCTTTAGAGAAATAGAACACTTTTTGAATGTAACTGCTTTGCTAACTCACCCCCGAAGAATTCATAGTTCCCAGGCTGGATGTCTGAGAGACTCTGGATGAAGATGGGCTGCAATTTAAAGAACGAGACCTATTCACTGAGGATGCACGCTGGATTTGCAGAGATGCTTTGGCCGAGAAGGGACGTTGCTCATGTGACTGCATATTCGATATTGAACGAGGGCAGCTTACAGAACGCCTTATTGGACCTGCAGATGATGTGGAGGGTGAATATGATGGAGATCTTATATTTTTAATTGAAGGTTTCCAGTTCATTCTACCTGCAGACAAATTAAAGGAATGATGTAATTACTTATTAGTCTTTTTACACCCATTTTTCAGTCTGTGTAACTAACAACACATATGACTATCACATTTACATCCGTTGTACAATAACTTACATTGACTAACAATTTTATATGCAGTAGTCATTCATGTCAGATCCTGTAATAACACATATGTTATATACTCTGTAAGAACATTTATTTCTCCCTCATAGTCAGCTTTAATCAGGTAGACTCCAATCCACGCACCAGATTTGAGACAAAGTACATATTCCCTATGGGTCAAAAAGCATGTGGCTACTATATTAGTCTTCTTGACTAGAAGAATATGGAAGAAAGAGAAAATGTAGTTGAAGGAACACATATTTGTAGACCTGGTCTAACTCATCTGCTCCTGCACAGCTGTAAGGTTTTTTTTTTTTAATTCAGCCTCCTACTAAATAAAGGACGCTCCTATGAAAAATAAAACTTTAGAAGTATTTGTGTAATTAAATGATGAAATTCTATGAGACGATACACCTCTAAAAAAAAAAAAGAGCATATTATATCTACCATGTTCAACAGAACACAGTCACACTAACACTCTGCAGTAAGCAAGAAAACATCTCATCAGAAACATATATATACAGATATATTTCTGTATCCCTTCTATATTCCAGCAAATTCAAGCTTAATGAAACTTTATTTGACAAGGAAAAAATAACAATCTTATAAAAAAAAAATCTAAGAGTAAATTCACAACATTTTCAACTGTAATCCAGATGTATTTTTTCCCATTGACATTCTTGTCAAAAATATTCATTTTTTTTCCTTTTTTGTTTTTTTAATTATTTTAGAAAAGATTTTAACGAAGATTAAATGAACAAACCACTGTTTAACTCTGAGTTATGACTGTTGATATATTCTGAAATACTCAAGCATTCTATATAACTCACCATGTAAGACCTGACTTAGAAATGGGGTAACTTCACTTACCTGATCGTTCCAAGGATTTATATTTATTTTCTTCAAGATCATATGATACTTTTTTCTCTTTTTTTTCATTATGATCTTCCTTTTCAGTTTCTTCTCCAGACTCTGACGTACTGCTACCACTATCACAGCTGCTATCACTATTGTAGTTCTTAAGTTTTCTTAAGGGCTGTGCACTTTCTGGCATAGAATACAAGGGCTAAAGCAAAATAAATAAATGCAAAAAATTAAATTCCTTTATAATACCAAAAGAACACTTTACTATCACACTATGTCTCTGATTCAGGGAGGTTCATTTGTAAATATTTAGACTGTCCCAAATTTTTAAGCACCTTATTAAACTAATGACACAATAATTCCAAACTTTCTCATACAAGTATCAGCATAATATAGTAAGGTGAAAATGTTAGTTTATTTCAAGTAGGATTTACACTACCTGATATATATTATAGTTTAAAACAGTGAATCAAATTTTACAGAACACTATTTGCAATCAGTTGCAATCCCTAACTGATATTCGCAATAACTGAAGCTGTGCTGTACCAGTGATCACTGTGAAGTAGTCATCAGGGAACTTCGTCTGGTACACTTCTGAAAGAGAAAGTGATTAATCCACATCCTGTAGAAGGCAGAATCTGGAGGGATATAGCAAGCGATGACAGGCGTCTTTGATACCCCATATGTACATGGGATTCAGTCTCATTAGGTAATTAATCTCATGCTATTACCGAGAGTAATGTAAGATAAAAAGCAAAAAGTAGGAGACAGAGAAACTGATGCAAGAACAGAAATGACGTTTTTTTTTTCTTACATCAGCAATGAGACAGACAAGTAAAATACAGTGTCCACCGTTATATCTATCAACCTAAGAGGTCTCATATGGTAACTTTTTTTTCCTAAGTTTTCATTCCAGTAATTGTCAGCTGTAAGAAGCTACGGTAATGGCTTCATCTTCCTAGTTGTCTAATGAAAAGCAATTAAATCTCCCATTAAAAAAAATACTGTAATTTCTGAACATATTTTGGATCAGTATGAAATAGAAGAAACTCTGAAGATGAATTTAAATTGCCTCATTATTTTAATATAATATAATGCACAAAGATTTACTGTGAAGGGCGATATTTTACAAATAAACATATGCTACCTAAACTTCTACTCCAGGCAAAGAAGGAAAGAGATTTCTCCCACTAACTTAACAGTGATAGTATGGTTATGCAAGCACAAGATGTCAAACTGGATAAGGATGAGTTAAAGAAGTATATTCCACTGTGGAGAGCCCTGGCAATTGTTCAAATTACAAAAATAGTATTTTGATGTCTATCTACCTGCCAAAAGGACAAATTAAGGTGCCTCAACACTTACTGCTTTCTCAAAACTAGGTATCCCAATCCTGAAATGGTATATATCATGGAGAAATAATATATTGATTAGACATTCTGGATGAGTTATACATGAAATAATGAATATTTTCAATTAAAAATCACAGGGGTTTTAAAGTAGATATTATTTCCTCTTATCATATGCATGTTTCTAACACTTTTTACAATAAAAAATAAGAACAGACTGACTAAGACTTTGCATCAATTAACCAAGAAGAATAAAAAGAAAAGTCAAAGAAATTACAGAAAGCAATGATGACAAATAATAGCCAGATCTGGGTTTAAACTGACCGCTTAAAAGTTTAATATTAAATTGCTTAGCAATTCTAATCACCTTGATTTTCCCCTTATGCTAACCTCGTTTTTGTTTGATTAGACTCATCTGATTTTATATAAGAAGAATAAAATAAAAGTAATTACTCATTTCCTCTAAAATACCTATGTTATTTTATTTCCTTACTTCTTTTTCCTACACAAAGAACCAGTGCAATGTAATAAACGTGGGAGAGTAAACCTTACAGTGTGCAAGTATAAGGTGCCCTCTAGAGGCTACAAATAAACCAGACATTTCCAGAAATAATTTCTGTTTAAGTAGAATTCAGTAATATTTTACTTGCAGACAAAAATTGCCTCCAAGCAAATATGGAATTGTTTTTACGTGCAAAATTTATTTACACAAACACACGCCCTCTACCCCTCAAATATATGTAGGTGTATGGACGAGGATCAAGAGGAAAACGCTTTTCTCTCTTCCTATTTTTCCAGCTACTCTGCACAGAGTCCTAAGTGTTAATTCTTCCAAGGAAGAGAGTGTGCCACGGCAAAGCATCTGACTTCCTAAACAGTAGCCTCTGTCAGTGGGCCAGCATGTTATGACCTTCCCAAACAACCTTTCATTTAACAGGACTTGAGGTGAAATATACTGGTTTGTTTTGTCTACCAGATCTTGCATGTGTTACTTTTTGGATACCCTAATGGATCTTTATTTGTAGTATTTCATGCTTACAAAAGATTAGTTTTACTTCTAGATTACTCTTTTACCTGATAGATTGACAGGCAATAGTAAATTCTACTGCCTACCTCACCAGATTTATATAGAGACAGATACTAGACACCATGTATATCATAGTAGGCCTTTACAAAGAGGTAGCCAATCAAATGCATATTATTACCTATATTCACCTTACTCCTTACAGGAAAGAGGTGATACTCTTTTGGTGCAAGATACAAGGACCATCCGAAACAGACATCCGTATTTCGAAGGGAGTGCAACTAGGGAAGTCCCCAGTCACATGCCTTCACTGTGTGTATGGCTTAAAGGATTGAGAAGTATACCAGGACCCTAAAAAAAAGATGCAGGAATGCATATCCTGTACAGCATGGAGTCTGCACACTGCAAAGAAAAGAAATAACCTCCTTCAATAAGCTAGTTTCATTTCCCTCTCATTTGATCTCATAAATTTTTAAGGCAAAAAGTGGGAATTCTGCAATATGCAGAATTTTTTCTCTCTCCCATTAATGCAAACAATGTTGATCTGATGGAACAGCTTCTAAGCTACAGAATCTATTTGTCTACTATAAAAGAAGACCACATCATATGATCTCTGCCAGAAATTGAGACTTCAACTTAAAACTAATTAAAAGAAGTTTTTCAGTTTGAGTTCAGTACTCTATTAAATGTTTATGGCCTCCAGCTTGAAAATGGCTTCTGTGCAACCAGTGTAGAGCTTATTATAGATCATCTATGTGTGCATACAGTCAACCAGATAGATGCTCTTTGAGGGCTGTTGGGAAAAGACAGACTTCTGGAAAAAGGAAAAATGTGACTGGGATGTTAAACTTGAATTAAGTGACCCCATTTTAAAGAACTGAAAACCAAGCCTCAAGGAAAACAATCCCTGAAGAATGTGGGTTGAGTGTGTTGCCAGGGTGGACCGGATGGGGTTTTGTTTTTTCCATTTTTTTGTGTTTTTTGTTTGTTTGTTTTGTTTTGTCATATTTAAATGAGTCCACAACTGTTAAAGCACTGGCTCACAAAACTCAAGAATGGATATACCAATTATCTTTCCAGTATGCACACCTGTATAAAGATGTAGCTCCACGGATTCTTGCACACATATTTAGTAGCCCTGCAAGCCTGGGACAATTGTCAGCATTCATTTTGTAAGGAAATTCACCTGTTCCAAGATTTGTATACCATGTTCTCAGAAACGAAAAATGCTGTAAAAAAAATGTACGTGCATACTTAAACAAATCTATCAGAGGTCAGGAACTTAAAAGCAGGCTCCTCTAAGCAGACTTGACCTAAAATGTTTGCAGGATATAGTAAACATACCTCTTTTAGCCAAGCCCAAACTATTCATCTTTACCGTCTTGCAGAGAGACACAGTGTATTTAAGGCAAAGACTCGCATGAACAATGTGCACAAGCAGAAAGTATTAGGCTAAAAATAATGTACATTCACTTTAAAATCAAATTTTGGATATGAAACAGGCTCCAAGATATATCGTATGACCTTTTTAGCTAGTAAGCAAGCTGCAGATACATCATAATCATAATTAATCCTTTGAGCTTCCAAAGTGCCTTTTATCCCATGATCTCAAAATTCCTTAGTAGCACTAATCGATTAAAGATCAAAGCATTCTTCTGAGATAATCTATGGATATAAAAGATCATTTCACACACTGAAATGAAGCAGTCTCTTGTAGAACAGCTGTTGCCATGCAGACCAATTCCTCAGAACAGCTTAGAGAGGAAAAGAATCCCATATCCAGTTAAAATTTTAATGGGATTTAGCTGGACAAAAGGTAATTATGCTTCTCTTCATACTTAAAAAACAAAAAACAAGCTAATAGCAATATGAGAAACAAAACTTCCACCAGAATCAGCTAACTAAACTGCTCATTTAAAATTCTCAGACTACCTCTTTTTGGAGTAGAATTTAAAAAATATGGTGTCTGAAAGTAAAATACCTTAGGTCCTCGCTGCCTGGTACATTTTCCCATTAGTTTTTCATCATCTATTTCACATTGCTCCAGAAGATCCAGGATGTCCTCCTCCTAGCAACAGGAATTTCAGTATGATTAATTCAAAGCAAGGCATTATCCTATTCGTCCGAAGTTCAAGAGCCAACTGGTAGGAATTTGAAATTACTTTTATTATTAATTCCTAAAATAAGCCTATGAATGCCTCCAAAGGAGGATATAACAGTATTTCTTCTGATGCATGCATCTCTCTTTGCAATCATCACAAAATCAAAAGGTAAAATCAAGTCCTAACATTTATTAAAGTCTGAAGAAAGGGCTGAACAAAAGATTCCTGCAAAACTGCCGAATGATGCCAATTACAAAGATGGGAAATTATTTCTTAGATTTCAAATTAAATCACGTTATTGGGTTATTTTAAATATAGCAGTTCTCCTGCTTTCTATCTCTGACTGCGTAAATACGCAATCAGGCAGAATTTTTGGATTCCTTAAACTAGCGGAGCTGGTTTTAAGATATCGCTCATTCCAATCTGTACAAGTGGATGAATAGGCTGGGGACATTACTGGAGGAAGAAGGAGGCAATTACCAGCTCATAAGCAGTTTCTGCCAACCTCTGGTTTGGCCAGGGGTAAGGCTGAGGATCAGGGAAATTGAAAAGCAGCTTAAAGCCAGCTAGCCTGTCTCCACCCTGGGTCCACTGCAGTTCATCCAGATTCAAGGATCTGGCCCACAAGCTGCACAAAGAATAATAATAAAATGATGGAAACATTATCAAATGCTATTTATTAGCCATCACACATGATTATCGTGAAACTAATATGCAAGGTCATAAATTCCAAGATAAATAACTTTAAGCCAATTTCTGTGCTTCAGTACCTTCATTCTTGTTAAAGGGTTATTCATTTCCCGCTGAAGTGAAGCTGCTCTCCCAGCAAGAAATGTCTGGAAAGCAGTGGCTAACAAGCTCTCATACTTTTCAAGTAATGTTTTATCATCAGGAGGGTAAATTCGCCTGTTGGGGAAAAAAAATGAAATTAAGTGGAAGATAGAAGCTGAGTTCCTTATCAAATAGGAACAAAAGTAATGCAGCTAATTCAGAGCCTTCTGTAATGCATATTACATAATAATTATAGATTGAATACATATCATATCATGAAACATTCACTCTGAACAATGCTCTCTAAACCTAGACTTAACTCAGTGAACACATACGTGGTTTAAACGAACAATTAGCCAAAAAGAAATGCAATTAGGTCATTCCTGAGATGTACGCAAACATGGCTTTGCAATACTCTGAAATTTCAGGGGAGTCTGAACAGTACATCCAGGTGTAAAAGATTCACGAACTATTAACAAAATATTGCTTGTAAAATTCAGTGCCACAGAATAATTTTTATTAGCAGTGAAAGGACACAAAACAGTGAAAATCTGAAAAATTGCTTTGAGTAAATGGACATGACATACATTAAAGTTTGAATATGTACTGCACTTGAATGTTAAATCTTCAGCAACAAAAAAGGAGGAAATACATGTTGTAAGAATTTATTTATTTTTTCCTGGTACGTGCACATACAGGGTGACTCTGATTTTCCATTACAGCAGCTATGCTATTATTCTCCAGAATCACAGGGAAGAAGATTATGACCATCTAAGAAACAGGACTCAGTGATTTATTCATGCTCATCAAGTAACAATGGGCTTTGAAGAAAACCGCTCCAATCTATGCGATGAATGCCTGAAACAGTCAGAAATGGTGGAGATGGGAGACTAATTTCTAACTTATTGTAATAAGTTAATTCTGCCTGCACTGTGTAAAACATAGGTACCATTTATATATTAATTGACATTGTGACTTGTACGTTTGGTTTGTTGTTTGTTTTTGTGGTTTTTTGTGAACTTTTTACAAGGCTCTCTCTCCTTTTCCTTTTCAGTCTTTTCTTTCTTGAAAAGGTATCTTTCATTATGATTTTGTCGCAATAGAAGAAGGTTGAACATGATCCTATTCAACTCATAGCAGTTCTGCAACAACCTGAAGGTGGTTCCAGTTCACATACATATACAAACTCTAATCTAGTTGCAGTCAACACTGTTTAATGGTGTTGATTCTACTGCTGAAAAAGTACTGTAGAACAATTACTTTAAAGAAAGGATATTCAAATATATGTAGAAATAGACTACAGCTAAAGGCTATTTCAAAGACATATACACGTTTTTCAGTTCCTCATAAATTTACAACTGCTTGAAAGCATTTGAAAGCATCCTATTCTGAACACCACAGGATCCTAATGAAATCAATGGACTAGCTGTACTTGCAGACAGACACTTGTCTAAGCTACTTGATGAATCGACATCCACAGGCATAGTGCCTACATCAAAACCTACTGAGGCTGATGGAAAAAAACTGTTCATAGGATTAGGATTCAAAAGCTGTGTAGACATAAAGGTTTCTCTGGAAGTGCTTCGCAGGAAGCACTAATCCAAACAGCAATACTAGGACCCAAAATTTCCATGATTCTATGGCAGTACCTGAGACAACCTAGTCCTGCTCTGCAGAAGGACATCATAAGGAGAAAATACTGCTGAATGCTTAGATGAAATCTGTATCTCTAGCCAAAATTCCTTTACTTCACAGGCTCTGCTTATTCTTCAGCCTTTTTGCAAACATGTGGTATTAAGAAAACACACAGCTGTTCTGCCTATTTACATCTGCACATTTCTCATGAAATGACACTTTTTACAGAGAAAAAAATAAACATGTTTGCATTTTATTGATTTAGATCGACCAAAAGGCTAAATAAAGAGAACATTTGGCTCACATTCATTCCGCAACTGAATTAGCAACCTGAAATAGGGTCAGTTAAAAAGTTAGACTTTAAAGTGATAGAAAAACCGAGACATATTTAAGCATCATGTTTCTCTTTCTTCAAGTCCAACTAATATGAAAATAACTGCTCCATTGTGTTGTTTTTGATATACTAGTTCAGCTCTATATATGTCAAGAAAGAATGTAATTAAAACTGGGAATGTTACAAACAAACAGTCTCTGTTAGCAAAATGTTAATTCATCAAAAAAGGAAAAAAAAAAAAAACAAATCTGTGTGTTTAAAAAAGGAGTTTACTGGGAAGTATAGAACATCTGCTCAAAAAGCAGAGAAGAAGAACAGCAGCAAAGACATTCTGACTAATTCAGAATGAAAGATAGAAACCCAGACCTCCTACATCCTGGATGAATGTTGTAAAGATTGGGTCAATGTTCCCAACATCTCTTCTCAGCAGTACCCTGGCACCCTTTCACCAAATATCCATTGGCCTCGCTTTCACTTCTCATTGAAGCTAATGTCAAGAAATAAAGTAAAAACATCAAAAAAAATATTGTTTTCTGGCCAATGCCATTTATAACCAACAAGTTAAAACAACCTTTTGAACATATTTTACCACAAAAACTGAAGATATTTAATTTTAAGTCTACTGAGATCCAAAATCAAAGTGTAGAAATATGAATATAGTATTTCAAATGCCATTACCAAATGTAAGGTTTCTGAAGCATCACAGAGAACATTCAGATTTGATTTTTCATTCTCTGTACAATAATGCAGGAATATTAACACCACAGTATTGTCCTCCACCCCAGAGAAACGAATTGTCATACGTGATTATAGAACTGAACGTGAACAATCACATCTTTCAAGCAAATCTCTTGCACAAACACTAGAGTGATTGATGCCATTTAAATTCTTAAGTGCATACAAAAAATTGGAATCAGAAAAAGTGCTATCTGAAAGAAATCATACTGCCTGGTTTACATTATACGTTTTCTATAAATGCCTACTCATTTTTGTCATACATGTATCATGTACTACAAATACTTGTTTCCAACATTCCTAATCAAAGCACTGAATTCTTCCCACCAATACAGTCAATACAGTTACCTGTAGTTCCCCATGTGCCTATTTTCATGCTCTTCTTTGGAAATCTGTTTACGGACTTGTGCAAGTCTTTCCTTCTACAAATCAAGAAAGTAAGACAATTAAAACAAAGAGAGCATAAGCCATGGGCGAGAAATAGCGCTTTTTCATCCTACCAGTTCTTCTTTTCTCCTTTCCAGTGTGTGGCGCTGCTTTTCCCAATCCGAGGAACCTGGCAACAGTTTTTTCATTGAGCCTTGACCATACAGTCTTTTTTGAGCTTCAGCTTTCTGTTGGGCTAAGTTTCTCCTTTTATCACTTGTCCTGAAACACAAATATATCATAAGGCATGTCAATCCAAAGAGACGTATTCCTCAGTAAAAATTAGGAAAAGATTTCTTTATGCTGCTGAATATGTTAAAGACCTTTTATAATGAAATATATTGCAAAATATATCTAGCACATTCGTTCCCATAGGCCCTCACGTAATGCAGGTTTTGATAGCTACATAACAGTAAGAGGAGTTCAGACATCAATTTTCAGAACTCAAATTGGTGCGTCAAGATCTACTGTATTAAGCATCTTAAACTGACACAATGCAACTGAGATGTACTTTCATCTGAAGTAAATCATTTGTAACCTTCAGCCAGTCATGTGGTTTACAACATACAAATTAGTAGTCAAATGCTCACTAAGATTTTTTTTTTTTAGTATTAACTTTTATGGCTACAATATCTTCACACCTTAAGTTGTACTATAATCATTCTGTACTATAATTTAATGTACAAATATGGTTGCAGCTATCTTCCTGAAGTTTAGATTTTCTCCAGCATATCCCAACTACCAGGCTTTCTTATAGAGCAGTATAGCTTTTGATTGTGTATTAAACTATTGCCAGAGCAAATTTCCTACAACTGCACTCACATTCTCACTTAGAGACCTGTTTGAGAAACCATTTAAAAGGCATGAAAATGACTATTATCACTTCATTTTTGGCAAGCACAAACAAGAATAAAAATTAAATTTGGATTAATTTCAATAGCAAAACTGACAGCAATGGAAGCATTTACTTTTTTTAAATATGAAGATGGAAATAAAATGTTTTCATGTTCTACTAGTCCAATGCAAAGAATAAATAAGTTCACACACCAAACCAAACAACACATTTAAAGCCAGAAGGAGAGCCAGACTGAAAAAAAGAGGACAAGTTTACCGTATGTTGAGGAGCTTTAATGCATTTAGAAGAACACCCTTTTTTACATCATAGTCTATTTTTTGATCAGTTCCAAAGCTTGGAGCACGATTAATCTGAAAAAAATGAGATGCATAATACTCAGGAATGTTCAGCTTCAATGGACATGCATCTATTAGAATGGTTTCTCCAAATGGTTACTTCACACATAGCAAAGAGTAAGATGATACATGTTGAGAAGCTCATTTTGGTTTGTATTTTTTAAATAATTAGAGCATTAAACATCACAGATACTAAGGAGTGAGGAGATGTACCTTTCAGCCACCAACTTATCCAGTCACAATGAACATGATTCAAGTACTGGCACTGTAAATTCAGCCTGATGCATTTTTGGTTGCTGAGGCAAGAAATTTACCAGGAAAATGCTGCTAAACACATTATAGCCATCTATTTGCCATACTGTAGGAGTCCAGTACAGGAAGAGTTAAACTCTTTCTTAGTTCCCAGTCTGACATCAATTTTGAATACAGTTCTTCTCTGAAAAGTGGCTTGTAAGAACAGAAAGTTCTAATTCAAGGTTTTCTCAAGTACATTTAAATAACTATTCTGATATGCTTTAAAGCAAAACCTTGAGATCTAACTTATTAAATCAGTACATAGTAAGAAAACATAAAACAAATAACTGTATCAGTAACAAAAACTTATAACCTAAGTATAGGACAAGATTATGTTACTATAAACACAGAGAAACAAGGTAAATAAATCTGGGAATCAATGAGACTAAATCACACACTTAACAGCCTCCACCAACTATCATCTAACCACAGCCAAGCTTTGCAGCACCTGCAGGAAAACAGCTTACAGGAAAGCTTTGATAGAGGATGAAGTAAATGCATCAACTTCTCCAGGAACGCCCTCCAGCCTTGTGTAAAAATTTATACATGAGCAATGAGTGCTAATAAGAGGCAGAAATCATGCTGACTGTGAATGAGCAATGCTGGTTAGGAAGGGACAGACATTAAAGAGCTTCAGAAGTGAAAACTAATGCCTTGTACCTCATGCAAATAAAAAGTGGGATCCAATGTAGAGCTTTATGTTTCAGTCCAACAAATACTTGAATACATAAAAAGCTCGCTGAACTGAAAACAGAGATGTAAAATCAAGCCCCAGCTCCTTATTTAGGAGAAATGTTAGATATTGAACAATATGATATTCTGTATCGAATTTTTGACTCCATAGTAACATACAGCAAATGATAAAATTGTACTTTGAAATACTAGTTTTGCACACATTAAAAACAGCTGAGCAGACAGAAATTTGTAGTTAATATAGTTTAACATAGTTATTAAAAATTCCAAACATTTGGTGAATTAATTTCCAATCTTTTATTAGAGTCAATATACTGAATCCTTAAATCTGGTGAGAATACAGTTAGATATGAGGACTTGTTTGAAACATGTAAATGTTATATTAGTCCAATACTGAATGCACAGAATTCCCAGCTACACTCACATCCTTACACAACCCTGAAGTTTCCAATTTAGAAGCATACAAAAATGCACCGTTGTATTTAAATTTATTTTAGGTACTTCCTAGACTGACAACAATTTAAGTACAATATTGGGCGTAAATTCTGCATTAGTAAAAATGTTATAAATATATATTACTTATGTGAGTACCAGTAGAAATTAGCACTCTGAAAAGCATAAAATTATTTACAGTTTCTCTCCTACAGGGTGAATTTTGCCAAAAATCTACTTCTGGCACTTATGAACAAACAAAACCATACTGACTATGTTTATTAAGCAAAAAATTAAGGTAGGGGTAGAAAAGATGTAAGAAAGCATTTGAAATGCTGTTATTTCAGTAGGTATAGAATTAAATTATCAACGCGGTTTTAATTCCTCCAATTGAAATCTTCAACTTTTGATTCATAATTAGAATTTCAATGAATACAGCACATACAATTAATCAAACTACTTGTGAGCATGGCAGTTGTAGAGCTCACTGTGTTTCATAATTACACACTTGTCAGTAAAGGACTTCATATCTGTAATACTTAAATAAAGCAGTGTAAGTTGAAGCATGTAAGGCTCCCATCCTCACCTACATTTGCAAAAGATTCTGATTTTACAAAACTGAAACTCTGTAAATAATTAAGATAATACTTCACCATATTCTTTCACCAATATGTGGGAAAAATTTCAGCCTGGCATTTTACCCCTTTATGGAAACAGTCAAAGAACACATTCTCACCTCCCTCTTCTGCAGCCTATTAGTATAAAGTTGAAATATTCAACTATCGAGAAGACCATACAAATATAAAGACATGACATAACATAAAAGACTTCATAAACCTAAAACCAATTGAATAAAATACTACATCCTTTAACAAACAGGGATTTAGTCTTCATTCAACCTGTAAGACGACATGAATGTTTTGGAAAGGTTCTCATTCTTTAATAAAGTGACTATAACAATAGAATTTAAAAAGAAACAAGAAACCTGTAAGCCATAAAGTTGCTATTACACAGAATGCTGCTAATGGCCATCATTGAGCAGATCCTTGATCAAAGATGATTGTGAAGTTCATTCTAATCTCTTGTTTATAAACCTCGCAAGTTGTGGGAGTACTAGCCACCTTTTTCTTAGCTTAAGCAGAAGACTGTTTTTGCATGGCAGTTTAATACAAATCTAACCTGTCCTACCCTACCCACTTCATTGTCTTGACACTAGCACCTAGGTCCACAGTGAGTGAGGAAGCTGATCCCAATGATCCATATGTAGATTACCCTCTCCAAAAGTTATTTTTCATTGGTCCTCGATCATCTCAGGAAGGAATCATATAAGTACCACTGCCATCACAAGGAAGGGGGCAGGGAACATGCATTCAACAAAGGAGAGGAGAAGGGCAGAGATCTTGCAGCTAGCACATCCATCAGTTTAAGCACCACAGAACTATCTTCTACAGGTGCAGTTTCACATTTTACCTAACGTGGTGTGACTGCAGGCTGCCACAAAGGACTGCTGCTGACCCCCTCTTCATCCTGCCTTCACATTGCATCCCCATTCCTTGCACCAAACCAAGTGTTGTGAAGTCCCTGGGTAAGGAAATTCTGCAGGCTTATTTAGTGTAAAAATATGGTTTCTTTGGATGGTGAATTAGGTTTTCATCCAAACAACTTTAAAAGTTCATCTGATAGCCATGACTACCACATAGATGCAGGCTGTTAGACAAGCGCTTTGGACAACTGCCCACTGTAATGCCATATTGTTAAATCTTTTTCATTCTTGATTCATCTGAAAGGTGGAAAGAGTAGAAGTTATCACTGAAGGCAAATCTTCAGCCAGCTGAAGTCATGCACACTTAGTAGATTCCCTGCCAATGCCTGAGAGTAGAGAGCTCATGTACAAGTGTGAGAGAGAGGAAAAGCCAGCAGACAGCAAGAGACAGAAACCCAAGACTGGCTCTCCAAGGCAACAGAGGGAGAGGTTGCTTGGCGCAAGAGTCACTGAAAGTCAATCTTTTTTTGTTTGTTATAAATAAAATTAAAAAGAAGGAAAGAATTGAAGGAAAGAGCTAGACGAGTAGTCTCACCAATTGTTCTTTGTAATGGTAACCAGTTAGATTCTAAATACTACTAGGGTCTTGGGCCAACGGGCAACTGAGCTTTTACAACTTTTCTTTTGTATGTACTTATTCATCACTTAATTGAAATGCTGACCTTGCTGAAGGCCACGGGAGGACTGCATTAATGGCACTCTGCGCTCACCTAAATGATGGTTAATGCCCACACACCACTGCTTTATTAACACAGCCTCATTGACTGCCATGGAAGTGCTTTGTGATACGGCTTAGATACAGTTTTTACTGAAGAATACAAGCAAAATCACACACATTTGTATATCACTTGCAAAGTGTAGCACAGTCATTCTGACAGCTGAGTCTGATTGCTTTCAGCCAAATCCAAAAAGAAATTTGAAGCGATATTATGTATATTTTTATGGACACAAATAAGTAGATAACTAGAAATATGTCAGATACTTTGTCCACTGGAAAATGTACTTGACATACTTGGTAATCCTGGGTTCCGCACCAAGTTCCACCACTGACCGTGCAGCTGTTTCCCTTTCTTTGTGTCCTCTACTTAAACTAATATTTACCAGCTATATTTATGAGCAATAGCTGATACAATAAGGCTTTTCAAGCTAAGTATAATTTAATAATTTCCATTTTTCTTAAATTGTTTTATTTTTTTACTTGTCGTCTTCCCAAAATTCTACTCTGGGTCTCCGGTTGCTATTTTTCCCATATGATTCACACTTCTTTTCAATTTTGAAAATATCTCATCACTTTGAAGAATCAAGTTAAACAAAGGTTTATAGCTACAGCTTAATCTATGTTTAGTTTTTACAATACTTGTCAATTTCTTTACAGATTAAGTGAGATTTCTCCTTTAAAATGACTAAATTGAAAAAAAAAAATGCATCTTTTTCTCAGTACATTAGCTCACTGGCTTCATTTTAGCAAGGCACTTGAGTACAAGGTCAGCTAGGAGCCAGCCCTATGTTCCTCCTAATCTGCTGCCTTCTTTTAGTCAAAATTTTTGCAGTTTTCCAATCCTGTGAAGCCAGCATAGCAAAGAACTTATTTCTGCTCTCTCTACCATACCTGCCAAACAACTGCTGCCCAAGTTCTGGCTCAGCAGTACCTTTCTGAACCCACTAAATGCATGAGAGAACATCACCTGACTCCAGAGTTCATGCTGTGCAAGTACGGAGAGGACACAAACTGTGCGGCCCAGGCTTCCCCAGGGGCAGGGGTATGTCAGAGAGCCTCAACAGCCCTTACTGCTACGGCAGTTCAAAATCACTGTAATGTGCTCATTTGCGCCTCTCACAGCACACTCAGAGAAGTGGAATCCCCTTGAGTGGCTGTTCTGCAGAGCTGTATCACAGAGAACTAGTTTCAGGGCAATCAGGTATTAAACTGGTAAGATAATAACAGACTCACTGAACACAGTAAAAAAGTAAAAATTCTGCTTGATGTTACAAGCTTAAAGAACAGTGACTAACTTCGCAGCAAAACTCAAGTTCATTTTCCATGCAAATACCTGCAAGGGAATCACAGATGCATACCAAATTTGGGTGCCTGCAATGCCAGTTCAGAGGAGAATGCCTTTTCAGAGGAGAATCTTAAGTTCTCTGTATGAAGAAAAGTTTGAGCTTCTTCCCCTTCATAAGTACCCTGCAGCACATTTACTTTGCATAGTCATCTACATGCATTTATCAGAGCATCAACAAGGGATGTATTTCCTATTTCAAGATAGTAACAGAAATCCCAAAAGATCATGCACAAAGTGTCTACAGCTATTTCGCTCTCTTGCATCTTTTTCTTCATTCAAGCAGCCTTTCCAGATCATGCCCTGTTCTCTATTCCTGAGTTTCTCCAGCCATTGCACTGGGCATCTCTGAGGAGAATTTGACTTTGTCTTTCCTTCAAGCCCATTTTAGGGCTGCAGGTGGATCCCACAAAGCCTTCCCTTTCCAGGTTACGAAAACCCAGTTTCCCCCTGCCTCTCCTCATACGGCATGTGCACCAGTCCTCTAAGCACCTTAGCAGCTTTCTGCTGAACTCACTCCAGTTTATCAGTTTCTCCATTACTCTGGGGCATAAAGCTGGACAGAGCATTCCGGATGGGGCCTCAACAGGTGCCAGATGGATCAGTCTACGTCACTTAGTGTACATTGCTGGCCCGCGTTCAACTCTGAATAGCACTCACACTTTGAGAGATACGGTATGACTGAACCTGTTTTTTATTTTGCTGAAAGTTGGTCATTTTCCACAAACTATGTTGCTGATTGACATGCAAAACTTAATCTCAAAAAAAAAGATTACATTTATGCAGGAAGTTTATGAACTATGGTAGCCCAGAAACAATTCAAGTGCCAATGAAATGCAACGAGACGTATTTCCACATGGCTTTACTCATGGCTCAGTACAAGCAATGCAAATACCATTACTCTATATACTCAGCTTTTTGATATCTGCATGTTATTTTATATAACTTTTATAATAAGAACAAAAAAAAAAACTGTCTATACTGAACAAAGTGTCTTGCTCTATCACACGTGATCATTGGTGAGCAGTCTCAAGAAGCCTTGGGGAAAGACGCTATGTTAAGAAAATTGCTTTTTCCTAATAAGAAAACGCTGTCCCTTATTTTCATGTGTCTACCCCATGTTTCCAGACAAGAAAAATGGTTGCTGACTAATCTGTAAGACATCAGTGCTCTAAAGTAATCTTCATAACGTACCAGTGGTACCGCCACAATAGGTATTCATAATGACTAGCTTCCAAAGCATTGTATATGTATGTCTTCTAAGAGATGATTATTTAGCATCCAATGACCCGAGAACCAAGGATGTACAAATGACCAGCTTGTGCTAAAAGACACTAGTAGTTTTATCAGGAAGCCACATCTTGATGACTTGACAAAACAGGATTGCATACAGGGCCCCAAAAGTACAAGCAGATGATGACAGCAAAGCCCTTGAAAACCTAGAGACACTGAGATATATGCCAATTGCCGTGGCCAAGTAGCGTTCACTACAGGAATGCAACCTTGTGAACTGGATAAAACTGGGCTTAGGGAAAACAAATAGAATACAGAACACAATCCAGAAAGTGTAAAACAAACCAGTAACAGTAAAACTTGGAGATAATTTGGAATTGCTGGCCAGTGAGTGAACAGCGAGTAAATAGACAGTGTCAGCAAAAGATTAAAACTAACGCTAAGACAAGCTAAGAGCAAAGAAGAAACCTTCACCATCAACGGTGTATTCTTCCTGCTGAAAAACACAGGTCACTGACTACTTGCCATAACAACCTACCCACCTTTTTATGTAGAACTAGACCTCTCTTGTTTCTTGCTGGCCTTTTGGATCTCCAGGGGTACAGGCAGGGTAAGCATAACACAAAAGAAAAGAGTAGACACCAGAAAACTTGCGTATGTGAACTTTAACTACTTCATTAATAGGAATTAGCAATAATTGGAAATTTTAACCTAATAGGTCCAATGACATTTTAACAGGATTGACAGAGTCATGAAAATATTTTGCTAGTAGTTTAATTACAGTAAATAAAAAACGTGGATTTGTATATAAGGTAAGTTTGTCTCAGCCACATAAATCACAAGGGAAGCTTGGTACCCTGCACTTGAGGCTTGGTTGCAATATGGATGCAAAAACAAAAAGCAGGCAGCTTGGTCTTAGTTTAGGAAAAGGGAGAAAATAAGTTATTAAAATCCAAGGATTTCAACTATATAACTTTGCAATTTACATAAAATAATCTAGTTTGGAAAATTTGGTCAAAAGCAGTAAAATTGAATTTTCTGGGAACAGAAGGGAGATCTAGGTAGCTGGTGCTCCTCAGATGGAGGCTGCTGGGACTGTACAGATGCTTGCCAGAGACATTTGGTGCCACAAGATGGCAATCATGCATTTCCCTCAGCTCTCACTTCGGTAGAAGGTTCTGGAAGTTCAGTAGCATCAAGGAGGAGAGCTACGTTGTATAATGTGGAATATAAATAAAAGTCATCTCAGGAAAGCAGAGTTATTATAATGTTGGACAATTTATTTCTTATAATAGTTTATTAAGCTATCTTTATAACAGAAAAGCTACATGAGCTATGGAAATAAGAAACTAGATTTACCATCCTAATCCTGTTTTGGCAATTTTCCCATAACACTGGGAACATTCAGGGCCTTGTGATTAGTACTTGTTACCACTGTTAGAAAGAATGATTCACTCCCTGGAGGGGGTTTTGGCAAGAGGGAAACGGTGGAAAGAGATAAGAGTGGAAAGCTGGAGAAGAAGCCAGAACTGTTTTAGGAAGAAATATACGCATATATACTATTATTATATACAGCGTGTGCATACACACACTAGATGCACATTATTATATCTAGTACACATATATGCACTGTAAGGTTGTTCTATACTACGCTGTATATGGTATATACATTTATACACACACACACACTACATGTTTATACTGAGAGGGCTGCGAAAAGCATGAACAAGCACAGTGAAAATCTGTGGATGAGTGCAGAAACCAATTTAATAAGTTTTAAAGTTTGAAATTTCTGTTAGTTTAAGCTCAACTTCTGGCAAAATACATTAAAGGATACCTGTATCATCAAAAGCAGAAGAAATAAAGTTCTATACTAAAAAATAATAACCAAGTACACAACTCCTCAAGTCCTGAAGTATTCTCCAGCAACCCCAAATACGAAAGCAGCATTTATTACTTTGCCAGATCCCTCCTTCACAAACAAGGAATCTAGAAATAGAGACCCTCCTCTGAGACTACCTTATCATAAATGATAAACTTCAGTCTGTATTTAAACAACCTATATGCAAGCTATGGACAACCTATGGATGATAACCTGGAAGCGTAGAGCTAAATTAAAGGGATTAATAGAGTTTACTTCACAAAAAGAGAAGATATAGATGTAAGTGCAGATGAAGTTCATGTCACAAATTGTTTTTGGCTAGGACATCAAAGCTAGCATGGAGGACAGTGAAGGAATTTATATTTTTCTAATTAAAATTATACCGAACC
The DNA here is from genome assembly GCF_964211835.1 of Anser anser. NCBI lineage: Eukaryota > Metazoa > Chordata > Aves > Anseriformes > Anatidae > Anser > Anser anser. Next base: position 17,815,356 of record NC_139728.1, on the reverse strand, counting down.
CCTGAGAGAAATAAGAACAGCAAAACAACTGTTGACAGTATTAAAGATCTGAGAACATGGCTGTAATTCAGTAAGTTAATTGCGTACATTTTGCTCATCAGTAGCCAATCATATTCATGATTTATTGTCAATAGACACATTTTTAATACAGTTTGCTTTTTTCCTCCAGCTGTACAGCATCCCAGCCAGTTAACATAATGAAATAAGACAATCTGGAAAAGGTACGTAAATTCCATATGTATATATATTAATACTAGAGTAATTACAAGAACAAAGTAGACAATCCTCCAACATTGCTGGTTAAAAATGTGGACAGGCTTAAGCTTCACTATACTATTAACATATCAGAGGAGAAACATTTCTTCCAGCCCATTCATGCCAATTGCTTCACCTATATACTATATTATTTTTCTCTGTGTATGTGGGTGCTTTCAAAAGCCATAGGAAAAGAAAAGAACCCATATTCAAAAACAAAAACAAAAAAATGATTAGGATCACACATTCACTCAAGCTGCCAGAGCTATATACTGAACTATATTCATGAGGGAAGCCCATGTCTTACCCCTTACCCAGTTTCCATTAAAAGATCCTTCAGATACAATGTACCCAGAACAATGGGATTAACATTACATTTCTCATTAAAACTTTCACAAATGTCTAAAATGCAACATTCCTCCAAGAAAACAATTTACCTTACCTGAGTCTCCAAAATCACTGCCAGGCAGTGTTTCCATATGGCTGCTGCAGAAAAGGTACCATCTAGATACTCAATAACAGTACCTCCTGTAACACACAGATTTTCTGTGGAAGTTTTCTTACGTAGATATGGATTCAGCTGGGGCTCGCTTAACTTTACTCTTAAAAGTTTTCATTTGTTTAAAGAGGTTTACCTCTAGGAGCCACGGTTTTAGTTTTCTGTCCAGCAGAATATCAAATCCCAGGACTTCAAAGCAGACACTGTCACTTCCTGGTGCTTGCCCTGGCCTGCACATGCGATAAGCATGAAGAACATGTGGCTCTGCAACTATGAGAGTCTTCACTACTAACTCCTGTAGGGATGTTTTCAGAAAAATTTATCAGCAGAGAAGACACCAGTATATATTGAACTAATGTGTTTCATACTTTCATAGATGCTTTAGTGAAATGATTTTTTAAAGACTTAAAATAGCAAATAAACGTTCAAACTGAGTAACAGATTTTTTCTTATCTATTTACAGATATTTAATAGCTATTGTATTATTATACATTCCACAGCACATACATTTTTTTAGATACATGATAGCCTAAATACTAAAGGTATACTGGGAACAATGCATAGTATAGCCAAACTTTGCCCATTTCACTTCACAATATCGTTTTCAATAAATATACTAGGAATCATAATTACAGATGATGCCTCAGCTCTGTCAGTCTTTGTCCTATTCCTCACCTGAAGATGCCTGTAACATACCCACTGACTTTAATAGTGCAGGCTCCAATCCACTGATATACACAGCACTGACTGCAGTTTTGTAAATGTTCTCACATAAAATTCGCTTTAAGTGCTAGAAAAGTTTTTGAGAGTTTAAATGGGATTGTTCCTGTGTATGATATTACTTACGTGAATAACTAACTGGTTGAAAGGGCTTTTGTGCCTCAGACAAAGTTTAATATTAAATTTATAATCAAACTCTGAATATCACCTTTTTAAAATATAATCATCATTAATAGCATGTCACTTGTGGTGTGCATTGCTGAGAATTTGGATTAATAAAGTTTCAAAAATAATATTCAAGCAAAGCAATGGATGGCAGAAGCAATTAATTTTTTAAGAATATACATAGACAAAATAAAGAAAAGCATATTAGTTTTATCTTACTGAAATATCATTCCAGAATTTGGAGACATCAAGATTATTTGTTTCTAGAAACTCAGTAAACCATTTTATGGAGCGTTTACTTCCTTTGTCTTCTGTTTCATCCCGTCCAAAATGTTCATTATGTTTATTCACAGAGTAGTTAGTCAGATGCATATACAATTGGCTCTGAGAAGAGAGAGAAGAGATCAACACAATAAACAAAAACAAACAAAAAAAAAAAGAACAACACTTTAAATACAGTTCTGGAATAGTCAGTTCAAAATTATTTTTTAAAAATGTTAAATCAATAATGACATAGTCAAACAATTCATATTTGAAAATATATTGTGAGCAGATGTTCTGTTGTTTCTGATGTTTCTAATTCTTGGAATTTTCACATACTGAACGGTCTAGCCATGTTATAACAAAATCTGGGCTTGTATTTAAGCCAGTTGCGATCAATTTCTCGTTAGGAAATATATCTGCCGTTTTTACAGGTCTATATGTAAACAACTACATAAAAATGTGAAAAGCAATCATCATAACTTACAGAACAATTACATTTCACAAGAAGCAAACAATAAAGATAGTACTTCGAAGTGCTACTTTAAAAGTGCAAAAAACACTTTGGCATCCATTTCATAGACAATCCCACATTTCAGTTGTCACTCTAGTTTATTTATGAGAAATGTTCCATGATAGTGATACTTTAAAGTATCTTTTACATATAAATTCATCTGCCTTGTTGCTATCTACCAGAATTGCTCATTTTTGAATGGCTGGTAGCCATACATTAGAGGGCGGTAAATTTCAAGATATATTACATAAACAAGTGAGTGCTATGATTCCTTCAGGTAAGAAAATTTAAACAACAATTTACGTTATCAGTTACATTAAAAAAAAAGCCTTTAAAGGCTAACTTATAAATCATGATTTATAAATGTATGTATCTTTCAGTACAGGTATTAATTCAGCTCTTCACCTGCACTACCATGATGACAGTTCTTATCACAGTGAGAGGTCTTTGTCATGTCTCATTCCTTGTTTGAATGCTAGTTGATGTTCTAAGCTGGCCGTGGGCTTTCTGTTCCAATTCGTTTTTGAATAGACAGCCAATAGACAACACAAGCCTTCTGCTGTCATTTATCTCACTACACTTATGGTTAAAAAAATAAATGAAATTAACAAAACCAAGCATGTTAGTTGCAGGCTAGTTAACAATATATTGTATTAGCACTACAAGTAATGAATTTCTCCCATGGCTTTCAATTACAGCTTTGAGAATGATTATGAAACCTATTGTGTTTTTGAGTAGTTGTAAAAGTTGTCTTTCCATCAAATTATTTCAGACAATTAAATCATTTTTCAGACTACAAAAAATGAAACTGTTTTTAGAATATTAATTAAACATCTGAATTAATCTTTAGTCTGAAGTTACCCGGAACAATGTCAATGTGGAACAGTGTCATCTGAAGAACAATGTCATTAGTGATAAGCCAGGTTATTTCATACAATAAACAGACTACAACATGAACAGTTGCAAGAACACAGAGAAAACTGCTTATCCTTCTGCTCTGTTTATCCACTCATAGCATACTTCAGTGCTGATAATGCTGAGAATAGTAACAATAAAAAATAAAAAAAATATTAAAAAAATAAAACATTAAAAGCAAGCTATTCCAAATATAACACTGGAATTTTTCTAAAACATATAATTTCTACTGAAATCCAAATTATACTGGCATTCTTCAAGAGAACAGTATTTTAAGTGACAGTAGAGTAAATGGCTCACCAGGCATTTTCTATTGCATAATTACACTGAAGCAGCTCTAAAAGCACATAGAAAAGGAAAAGGAAAGATATAGCACCAATAGAGTACAGAGTGAGGTATAAGAAATTCAAATCCACTGATGCCTGGACACTACACAGGTAAAATTCTACATGCATAAGCAATGAATTAGAATAAACTCCGACTTACCAAATTTGAGTCACTGGGGGGATGGTACTTTTCTGTGCCCATTCTCACCAGTCCATCATGATATAAAAACACTTTTAATGGATCACAGGAGGTTACAAGAATATATACACGTAAATCAAACTTGTAGCCTTCCATAAGAAATGGTTTGTCAAGATATTCCTGAACAATCAAGTGATCCTGAGCTTGTAACTTTTCTCCATTTCTTATTAAAGAGATCCTAGTTACAAACAAAAGTTATTTTAAAAATGTAGGACTTTGACATAACTCTGAAATATTTTTTCATGGTCTTTCAGCCAGGTAGTCAGGCTAAAGACTATGTGGAAAGAGCTTACACAGCCTATTCGTGGGGTAGAGAAAAAGTGCCATTCACTTACATGGCTTTTAGTTTTCTGTCTTTTATAATACCTCACTGGATGGAAAAAAGGCAACAAGCCATTTCAAAATAACTTTCTGCTTCCTTTGATTCAACAAATAGTAATAATGGATTCCCTCTACACTTAGAAATTGTTTGGCAGAATTTGCAGCCCCTAGCATCTGTGATTATTCTTCCCCATCTTTTCTGTGAAATATCTCAAAATTTCTGCTTCATTCCAAGAGGAATGAAAAATAACGAAATGGAAAAATTTCAGGGCCTTTACTTTTACAGTAATGCTGATACTTTTTTTTTTTTTTAAGAAAAAAAAAGAACCACGAGCTTTACTATAGTATATAACCCAAATTGATATTAAAAGTAATAAAAGCTAAAACTGAAATATTCAAAAATAAGAAGATAACTACTAAATCAATATATTTAAATCTCATTTGTTTTTTACTGTGTGTTCCTGTCACAGGCAAAACAGCTTCAACCCAACTGCAGGTCACAGCCTTTTCAGCAGTGTCCCTCCTCCAGTAAGAGGGTCACCTCCTTCCAAGACTGCGCCTCCAGCTGCATCCCCAACGATGTCTCCTCTGTTTCTCCTTCACCTTGAGGCTGCTGATCTTAAATATGTTTGTGCTGCAGTTTTAGCATGCAGTAGGGTACTTGGGCTGTTTTCAGAGCTGCGAAAGATCCTGATCTTCCGAGCAACACCCCTGCAACTACTGAAACCCTGCCATTTGTGCACAATGCAATCTCACCCTCTAAGTCTAAGCACAAGAGATTCATAAATATATTGTTTGGATAATTCCACAATAAAAATAATACTGATCTTAAGACTTATCTGATCATCATCAGAAAATGTATTCTTTAATTAAGTCACATTTAGAACAACATTAAAATACCACTTCCAGTTACTTTAGTATTTTAGCTGTTTCTGCTTGTTAATTCTTTGTCCAATACGTTACCTTTTTTGTACTGATCATACCACTTGTATGACAAACTTCTTATTAAGAAACAGCTTCTGTTAGTGATGTAAATAGCACTAGATTTTGCCTTTTCTGGGTAAGAAGACTGAATTAACATGAAACTTACCCATGCCCCATTGCACCATTAGCTGGTTTGACTATAAATGTTTTCTGTCGACGTTTCTTCTTCAGTTCTTTTACATAGTTCTGAAACTGCGTGTACTCTGCAGGGAAGATCCACGTTCGAGGAATAAAAGTATACTCCTGAGGCTGACACTTGATCATTCTGCAAAAAAGTACAATAGAATTTGTTTGGTTTTTTTTTAATAATAAAATGCTTTGATGGATCAATCCTCTGGATTAAATATCATTTACAATAATCTGACAAGAAAATTTCATTAGCAAAATACTTTTTTGTATTTTTGTATAAAATTTATATCTTGTATAAAAAAATAGGAGAGCAGATGTCTGCAGTTGATTTAGAATGGTTAGAGCTCTGACATATTCACATGCATACTTTAGGAACAACAAAAGCAGACCTTCTTGTGCATTTTCGCTTATCATCATATTGTATTTATTATCTTATTGGCATTCATCTCATTTTTTGGCATGCATCTAACTCCTCTAACTCTCCTAAAAGGACAGTAGAGAATTCAGTTAATAGAAGTTTCCATCACTCAAAGCCATATATCTGGCAGATAGGAAGCATATACCCATACCAGACTGGCAGTGCTGGCTAGATACATAAAAATTAGCTTTAAGCAAGGTAGCTTTAATACTGGTGCAGTCAAGTTAGGTAAGCTTTATATACTTTGTAGTACTACGTGGACTAGCATAGCATGGTTCCCAGTAGGACAAATTTAGTCTTTGCTGAGTTAAATCCTGAAGCAGCTAGCTTGTTTCAGGTATGCAGAACTCTTGAAGCTTCACATGTAACTTTGTATGAACTCAGTTTGGGTAACTCTACACTAGCATTCAGGTTGGACACGTCTGGAATACTAATAGCCACAGATCAACAGAAAGCTGGATGCTTAAAAAGAAGTGAACTGATATAGCAAGCTGCCCAGACTTTAATTAAAAAAAAAAAAAAAAAAAAAGCATGGAACTATGGTGAATTTTTTTATTTTTTTAATTAATTAAAGATTTAGCTATACTTCTACTTTTCTAATGGAAACTAGTATCATCAGGATAACTTACATGTAAAACAGACATACAATATCATTTCAATATTTCATTTCTACTATGAGCCGACATAATGATCCCCATGCACTATAAGACACTTTTACTTTAAGTGGCTCAAATACTAACAGAAGAAGCAGAACTGCCAACTGCATCTGTAAGACTAGGACTGTAGCCAGGACCTACTGGTATAATAGATACACTGTCACCAAACTGTTAGCCAACTACCCAACAAACACTCTGCAGAAGCCACAATAGCTGTAGTACTCCTGGAGTACAGCATGAGGCTCAATGTTCCTGCAGCTTCATTACAATTGTCATTTTTAAAAATCTAGTTTGATGAAAGCCATTCAATATTCAGGAAAAAAAAAAAAACATGAGTTGATTTTATAATTGATCATTAAGGCATAATTTTTAAACTGTCCATCTACTATACATTTAGAGATGTTACTACCTTGCTAACTGAAGAGCATATCTTAAATTACCCTATAAATTAGCCATAAATTATCCTGTATTTAGGCCAAAAAAAAAAACAACCTAACTTCTGTGTTAGTTTACATCCCTCTCCAAGTTACTTCACATATGCATCCTGAAGTATTGCATGACAGAAACTTGCTATTTAACTCACAGATTTCAATACTCATATCCCTATTTAACAAATATAACTTGATAACATAGATATCTTACTTTCTGACTGCAATTACATCAGCTCTTTATGCCTTCTTTTACCTTATGCATAACTGGGTAGACTACAGACAGTAACATAAAACTGAATACTTACCACTGTTTAGAAGTTCTAATGCTCACTAAAACTTTTGACAAAAGAATTCAGCTCTGTTCTTCCCTGCCTGGCCCTATTCACAAACAGTGTAGGAACATCATCAAGCAGCTTTCTGAATCAAGACCTATTCCATTACAATAGCCTTATTTTCCAGCACATCTGTTATCTACTACTGTGGGTAACCACTTCTTCACTGTGCTGCTCTGTCCTTTAGCCTTTGCAGTCCTTACCAGGAGGTCTGAGAACTAAAAAGCAAGTTATTGTTCCTCTGAGTGCTATTTTAGCTCCCAGATCCAGTCAGCCCCTGCTCTCATTTCTGAGTGCTTTCTGTGCAAAAGAACCAAAGGTGTTTTGTACTGACTGTAGGTTATTAAAGAAATGACTTGTCAGTCGAGTAGCACAGGTTCTACTGCCTATGTTTCAAGATCCTCTGACTTTTCAGATATGAAAGGAGGTTAGTGGATGAGATAGATGAGAATGACTCTTCATCCATGACCAGTTCACAAACCTTTTAAATGTAAATAAAAAACATCTCGTATCTATTCCCTCTGCTGTTCATCCTGTACACCTTTTTCCCTACTTATTGCATACAATCTGTTATCACACTTATTACTCATGAGGAGATTGCATCTATGAGACCGTTTACAGAAAACATGATTTAAACATGTACAGGACTTTTTTTCTGTCATAATTCTATAGCTATGCAACTATCTGAGTAAACAGGTCACAGTTACTTGAATACAGCATGTGACTTTTTCACAAATAGCAATTTGAAACTTCCCACTAAATGTAAGTAACCTCTGGCATGTAATAAAAAAAAAAAAAAAGCCATTATTAACATTTCAGTTTACTGAGAGGGCATTTTACCTCAGCATAATATTTTCCCTGTATATACTAGTCAAATACAACTTACTAATTAAACTGATCTCATGATGCCTGTTATGTGGCAAAAGAAATTTAGCATTTATGGACACACAAATTCAAGTGCTGACATTCAGTTACAAGTTTTGAAATAAGAATTTACAGGAGATTTTCCAAAAGAACATCTCCTCACCATCACCCAGGACATGTAATTCTTCATACATTTGCTTCTACGTCTGTGAGACCTGTGTAATGAAATCCCCTGCCAAACTCCTTGTGTTCATCTGCATCTCTAGTCATCTCCTTCTCTCTGTTTATGACCAACATCATTAGCATGCACAACAGTACTTGCTATGCACACATTTTCTATACATAATCTGGGATTCAAAGAGATGCGTATCACTCTAAGTATTCAATTTTATTCTAAATCTTTTCATTCTCACTTTCTTCTTTATGTTGTTTGTTTACTTCTCCCAACAAATGGATGCAGAGATAAATAAATAAGTTCTGGGCATTTGTAGCTGCTCTTTGAAAACATGAGAAATGCTGTTCTAGGGTTATTCCTTATTTTGTTGCCTCAGAATAAAAGAGCTTTACCTGATATTACTGAAAATGCACTGTTACCAAAGGAGCTCTTTAAGGGTGTAAAAAAAATTTTATTTATTTATTTTAAATACAACAGGGTGGGGGTTTTGTTTGCCTTTTTCTTTCTCATCAACAATCCAAGTCTAGTACACACAAGGAGCATTTGCATAGTACAAATGCAGCAGGGTGAAAAAATGGCAAGCAGAATATGCTAGGAATAGGTAAGGATCCAATTGAATAGAAAGGACTGCATGCAGCAGAAAAGCAACAAAACGTGATTAGTGTTTCTGCATTAATCTCTCCAAATAAATTTTAAGACAGAACAGCAGCTATATGGAACAAAATCCTCCATTCTAAATACAGAAGCCTGTCCAACCACATATCACAATGGACTTGTGTTTTCACAAGCAATCTCAAGGTATATCACTGAGTTTTGTAAATTATAAATTCCAAGAATTGAATTGTGAGGCTAGTACTGCAAAAAAGAGACTAATTAAAACCCTGTTCTATCTGCTGATATTAAGTGAAGTCACAACATAGATATATTTAACCCAGGGTTATCATACCAGAGAAATTATTCTAATCTTATCTATAATATGTGCAATCTCAACATTCAGCATCTTTAAACTGTTTCGATCTCAGAATTCGGTAGGTTGAGAGAAAGATAATGAGACTGTATTTGAATACAATGTGTGCATGAATCTTTTGCTCATCTTGCATATTTTTTTTTAAATCACATACCTGCACCAATACACAAGGATAGCACTGTCTATCAAGCTGACCAAAATTGTTCCATTGTTTCTGAGATCTCTCCAAATAGCTGCTTACATCCATGTGCTATCTCTATGTTTTTACTTAGAATTAAGTCTGGAAGGGGCAGTGAAGTGCTTGTACAGCAAATATATACTTACGGACCAGAACAAGGGGATTCTGGTCCATAAGCAGGACATGTAGACACCACGGCAATGCACATAATATTTGCATACATTCTACATACTATGTGTAGTATTTACAAAATAAAAAAGGAAAGAGAACAAGAGAGATATTATATTAATACACAAAAACTAATCCTATTTTGGTAATGGCAAATGTAGTGTAGGTAAAATTTGGGGCCAAAAGATTACCTTTTTAACTGTTGTTTAAACTGATCTAGGCTAGAAGAATCAAATTATTCACACATATTTCTCTGAAAACTCTTCCTTATTACCAGGCTGATGAATCAATATGTACTATTGTTTTCTCAGTTCTTACTCACAGATTCTTAGCTAATATGATTCTTCAAAACCCAACTATTTCACTAGAGTAAGTAATTTATAACAAAATCAAATTTGTCTGACTTATTTCTGACATAAACAGTAAGATGCTTCACATTTTTAATGTGATATATACAAAAATATTGTAATTAATTATTTTAAAATAAGTAATATCCATTCACACACTAGTCATTTATCCTTTCCTACTCTTACACGATGTATGCTTGGGTGTATTATACATTACATGTATTTTAACAACTTAAGGCTGCCTCAGGCATTCTGCAGCATGTAGACACAGAACTGAACCCTCATCATTTTCCACTGATGTAAATTGGACAGATACAGTAACTTCGGAAATTATTCTTGGTCCTCTTGTAGCCTCTTCTTAAAAATAAACAAACATAAAAGGCAATAATTCAGCATTGTACTGCACTAAATACCATGGCTGAAAAACTTCTTAATAATAAAAGATTACTTAGTCATGTTTCTTGCCAGAAAATCCTTTCTGCAGATCTCTCCCATTCCTGGAAAATGGTTGATTCTCTGAGGGAGGAGCAAAAAAGAAATTAAGTAAGTTGGTACTTTTTAAATTTTTCCATCATAACTAATACAATCATTCAAAACATTCAGTTACATGCTCAGGCAAATGTAATCAGTGTTACATATAAATCATTCAAGAGAGTATCTCATGTGGTCTTAACTAAAGATGCAGTAAGTTGTATCCTCTTCCCAGGGAGAAAAAAAAAAAACATGGAAAAGAAAATACTTATTATCTGGGGAGAGAGCTCTGCCTAATTTACTGCTTAAAAGTTTATGAGCAACTTATAAATGATATTTTGCCTCTTCCTTAAAACTGCGATAATTCATAACAATCAACTGGCAGACAAAAGCATGAAAGAACAGCCCCCAAATACTTAAAGAGCAGATTCCAAATGGTATGAACAAATAACTCCAAAAAGGAGAATGGGATTTAAAAATATGTAGTGGTATAGCCTTGTTGCAATCTGGATGGTATTGTTTTATTGTTTTGTTTTGTTTTCCTCTCCATACATGTGTAACCAAAAGTGACACATTACTGAATTTCTCAGAGTGAAACAGTTTACTGAAACTTGTCCAAAATACTATCACTCTACCTGATAGTTCCGAAGTTCAGCAATCTTTTCTTGTTGCACAGCAGAATCACTCCATATAAGATTAGCTGTTTCATCTTCATCACGTGTTTTCACAAATCCCATTTCTCGTATTACCACACGTACTACAGAGAAATCACATACTTAAGGAACTTTTTGAATAAAATAGATTAATTTTCAAGATTTTAAAAATTGATCAAGATGTTGAATATTTTAAATATTCATCCCTTTGCCTGAGAACAATATTAGCATGCAAGCTCTTATTTAACTTGCAATATTTCCATCAGTCTATTGCAAATCCATCATTACAATGGTATAGCACCTTGTACCAGTCTGGAAACAGTGTACAATCACTGATGGTAGCTGTAAATAGCTTCAAGGCATTCCACACTGACCTAGTAAAAGTCCACTTGCACAGCTTTTAGAGTTAATTTTGGTCATCACATTCATTAATTTTAAAACTATGATAAATATAAGTGTCACTGCACACAGGGAACAAAGCCTCTTTAGTCAAGATATCATAGAATGGCTCAGGTTGGAAAGGACCTTAAAGATCATCTAGTTCCACAATTTATTTAGTATGGTAGTTACAAAAACAAATGCATACATTATTTTAAGATTAAAAAAAAAAAAAAAAGAAAAAGAAAATTCTGATTATGTTCCAGGCATAACACAGGTTCTTGGATAAAAGATTTTTATAAAGAAAAAAGAAAAGAAACAAAAAGAAATATTTTTTTTCCTTAAGCTATTCATTCTGCTATCTGCGTAATAAATTTGTTCTGATATCACCTCTCTAGAGAAGACATCTCTGGATTTGAAGTCTTCCCCACCTGGTAAAAATCAGCAAGGTCTACTCAAGTATGCTGTGAGTTTGGAGTTTGAAAGTCTGCCACTACTCCTGGTTCAAAGCCTGAACCTGAGAAAAGTCTTCAGTTGGCTTCCAGTCTAAACAGTTCATTTTGAAGTTTCACAGATGCCACAGAAAGTCTCTGAAATACTTATGAGCCCTGAAGTCTTTGGAAAACTCGTTGAACCATTTCCATAGTTGGAAGGAGATAAGGGTAGAGAGAGTGTCATTCTAAAGTTACCAATAACTAGTCCATTGAGGAGGATAACGCACCTGTCTTGATACTGAGCCATTTGTTGGTTTTTTTTGGAGAGCTATCAGAACAAACCCATTGTGCATATTATAGGCTGAATAGGAGCATATATTTATTGTCATTATTTGCCGTTAATCAAGAATCAGCATTAGTGGCACCTTCCAGATTCTTTTCTGTTACTCCACCAAAAGCTAGAAGAAATACAGTGTTGTTTTGTTCTTACAAACACGCTATTTAAAAGGCTGAGGCCAAATTACATGATTCTAGTTTTCTACATCTTTTCTTCTACAACAGAATACAAACTATAGATTTAGTGTGATAGTAGCCTCATCAAAACGCAAAATATTATTATTTTTTAATTGAGAAACCTCTGCATAATAGTAAGGGTATTTAACATTGCATTTAAACTGTTCATCAATTACGGTTTTAAGTATACTTCTGAATTCATATGTAAATCATAATTAATATTTTTTTCCACAGCTATCTTCATTAATTAATTTTTTGCATTTCAAGGCCCTTCCCTGAGTAAGGAGTGGGGAGTAATACATGTTGCACAGCATTCAAAGCTATCAACTCAATGTTACCAAAAAAAAAAAGACAAAGGTTTCTCAGAACATAAAACCCTTTGGAAATGACTCACTGTCAGCTTGATGCAAAATCCATTAATTCACCCCATTAGTTAGTAATCCATTCACATCAATTGGTATTATGATAACAACACGATATATAGCTTCCTACCAATTTCATATTTTGTGCCAGCAACATTTGCAGTGATGACTCCATTCTTCTTCTTTCTGACCTTTCTTTTAATTGGGCTTTGATAGGGTAGTTCCGATCGCAAAGTCACAGGAGCAGTTCCATGGTTATCTTTGAAAAATAACATTTTAACTATCAACAACACATCTATATCTCAAATAATGTATACAAATGAACTAAAATTACCATACCATCCATCATACAGCATCTGAGCTAGTCAGTTACAAAAATGTACTTCACTGCAACTTACAAGTACAAGCCTACAGAAATAATTAATGGGCCATATTAAAAAATACGAGACTTGCATACCTCCCTCATTAGGCAAGGATGGCATTATAATCTAAGATAGTGTAGACGTAGAGCTCAAATTCTGTTCCAAGTTCTGAGGAAATGATGGAGCTGTCAAAGCCAAGTTACTTAACGCTCTATTCAGACCATTTCAGTCTCTGGTTGTAGCAAATATTAGTTCTGGAACAGATAGATATCTGTGTCAAAAATGTAAGAGAAACTCTGTTATAGATAAAACCTGAAAAAATATATAAATAGCGGATAACTAACTACAAAACTGTTTTTAGTAAGTCAAAAGTAACACTTAAAGGATAAAACAAGTTATTGTAAATATAAAACTTTGTTTAATTCAGTTCAATCATTTTGTTTCTGGGAAAAATGCAGTATTAATTTGCAAAACAAGATTATACTACCTCATTGTGTTATTTTTATTTCTGTAGGGAAGATTTAGGGCACGAAAACAGGTAATACTGAATTCAATCAATACTGCAACCGTTTATCTCCCAAAAGCTAAATGAATTCACAGGAATTTTAAACAATTTTTTAATTTAAATTTCAAAATTAGACACCATGCATTATGGGTTTTAAGGTTACCAAATGGGAAATAATTGAAGCTATTTTAATAACCTTTTTTCCACTTTTTCATTTTTCAACATTTTTTTAAATGACTGTCCAATAATCACTTGGTAATATGTGACCTCACCTTCACAATTCACAGTACTTCAAGAAACAATTGAAGAAAATTGAAAGGCACTTTGGCTTGTCAAGTATCTAAACATCAGTTTCTAAAGGAAGTATTTGTATGAAATGCTATTTTTCACATATACTTTAAAAAAATAATATTTTGTTTTAATTAGTAATCTCAGAACACACTACAATATGTGAAAATACCACACTTTAAAAATGTCTTGAAAAAACAGCTTAAGCATATGAGAACAGGCTAAAACATTAGGGGCGGAAAAAAAGACAAAACCACTCGGGAATAAGACTGCTCTAAACACACCACTACATGACTTTGGGTGTGCAGCATCTGTTATAACAGTCTGCAAGAAGGCAAAGGCCATCTTTGGCAGGTTGCCTCAAACAAGTCTAGTAGTTTTCGAAACATATACAATATAATTTATTGGTTTTAAAATGCTTTGATTTCTTTTCTGCTATTGTGCATGCGGCTAAAGTTCCTCACACTAGCTCTAGATCAGTTCTTATTGCTGCTTGTGGTGTTTGCAAAACTTGCTTAAAATAGCTTCACACAGAGGAATTTCTTCTGCTATATATAGCAGAAAATTGCAGTAAAAATCAAAGTTAGCCATGACTTATGATGGGAAATGAATTTGGTCATAAGTTTGGACAAGCTGTACATAGATGTACATTGGCAAAGCTATCACAACATTACTTACAAATACTCCGGGTGGGTGGGTGGGGGCATGTGTGCACACGTGCATGTCTCAGAGAGAGAAAGAGGGAAGAAGGAATGATGATTATATCCTGGACAAGTCACATTTTTGTTAAGAAAACATAAAAGCAGATACCTTGAGCTGTAAGATCTTTTTTTCATTTTAAGACAGAAACCTATCCTTAAAAGCTAATTAACATGAAAGGAGAAAAAAAAAAAAAAAAGAACAGATTATGGTTCTCTTATGACTGTATCCAACATAATGGGTGCCAAATTCTGCTATGAAAGAAGACAAGAAGATTGTCCTCATGACCATTCAGAGGAGTTCTGCAAATTAACACTGCAACATGTATTTATTTGTCCAGGAGGTAAGCACAGGCTATGACACAGATACAGTGTTTGACACCCTACCAGTAACTCTCAGCCTTTCCTACTCACAGCATCCTTTGCTGTACCAGAACTGCCTCAGAACGGAACATTCCCCCGAACTGAACTATAACTGGAGGTCCATTTGAAGTTTTAATGTTTTGGACACCCTCAGCCAAGAAGGGCGCCTGAAAGTCCTGCTGCCCGCTGGCCTGCCAACATCAGACACAAAGGTGGGAAAATGAAGCGTGCATCCTCTTCACAAGCGCTGCTAAGGAAGAGCAGCACTGGACACAGTGACTCACGGCATATTGCACGTTATCTGTTTCTCAGGCTAAGAATACCACCAGAGTACAAGACATGTTTAGTTCCCGGGAATAACACTGAAGTACGCCTGTTTGCCAATTAAGGACTTGTATGCATATATACAAATTCCTAGCAGTTGTTCCTCATCAGTACTGGCTAAAAACTTTTAATGAATTTGGAAAAATGTCAAGACGACTAACGTTTCCCTGTGAGAAATGCCAGTCCTTACTAACACACCATGATTTATGAGCTACGGTGTGACAATAAAAATCCAGCAGCTTATACAGCTTTCATTCAGCTTATACTCATAGAGAAATATCTGCCCAGAGTTACTGTAATGCCTTGGTATTCTGAAGCTGCGCCATAAAGTTCAAAACTACAGTACATTGTTGACCTACTACTTTTCTTTATAAATAAACCATTCTACTCTTCAGAGTAGAATACTCTTTAGATTGTTTAATAGGGAGCACAAACACCCAGGCGAGAATGTTTTATACACAGGCACAATGCCTAAAGCTATAATAGTAACCCTGATTTTCCAAAACATTTTACATAGGATGCAGTCCATTCTGCATCCTGCTGCTCTGGCAATTCTTCCTATTACCGGGCAGAGCGTTTCACAGTGCCCACTGGATCATGCACAGGTAACTGCAGCAGCACTGTCGGGTTGTGATTACGTTACAATCTGAGTCAATTTCTGTAACTATGATAAGTTTTTACTTATAAAATAAACATAACCTATAACCCGTGTTCAGCTACAACAATGTAGAGGCATCTCTCTCCAGTAACCCACCTGAAAGACCTGTTTTTAAGAGATTGCTTTTAATAACATGGAAGAAACTATTATATTTCCAAACTGGGACTTGCCTAACCCTGGGAACTCAGATATCAGGAATCTCTGCACTCACCCTCAGACAGAAAAGGACTGCAATTCCTA
Organism: Anser anser; assembly: GCF_964211835.1. Classification (NCBI taxonomy): domain Eukaryota; kingdom Metazoa; phylum Chordata; class Aves; order Anseriformes; family Anatidae; genus Anser; species Anser anser. The sequence goes on along the minus strand of NC_139728.1, from coordinate 17,799,283 downwards.
CCATATACAATTTCCCTCCTGAAATCAAGATGCACATAAATTAATGAAGGTTTGTTGCTCACCCATATTGATTCAAAAGCAGCTGAATGAAAATGATTAACCTATAAATGGAGAGAGACTTGTGAAGAAGAAATTAATGCATCTTTGTCAGGTTAGCACATTCTTATACAAATGAGTACTTTGAATAGAAGCATTCTAGGGAGAATAAAAGATGACATATTACCTTTACAGTTGCCTGGCAAGGTGTAACAGCACCAGCAGGAGAGCTACATTGCACACAGTCCTGTCCTACAAAGAGCCAGAAGTCAACACACGTGCACAAAAACACCAAGTGCAGAGACCAGGGAATCGAGGAAGCAGAAACTTTTATCTTCCAGGGACAGCAGAGGTCAGGCACTCTTGCTAGAGAGGCACAGGGTCACACATGGACAGGGACCTAGGCAGATACTTGAATCCAAAGGAAACAGTTTGAGCAAGTTCGACAAAGGTAATAGTGACAGGCTGAGAGGGTGCCTGGGTGAAGAGCAGTGTGAAGAACAGGTTTCATAGTTAACGGAATAATACATGTTTCCTTGTTAACAAGTTGTAATTCATTGTAGAAAAAAAAAATGCTGTTACACAAACTTAATCAGAAGAAGCTATTAAACTGCCTGAAAAATATTCTTCTGGCCTAGTTTATATAAAAGCATTTTTGAACAAATCACTCTTTCATTTCCCAAGTTATTTGCTCCACACTGCTTCCAAGCGACCTCTGCCTTTCACGATCTTTCATTTTCAATCCTGATACAGTGTGGAGCTGAAAAGGTTATTTTTAGTCTCTAAATAGTAACTTGCATGCCATCTAGCCCTTTTTTTCCCCTAAGAGTAAGCATCCCAGAAAATGGTTGACTTAATCAGATCAAAACAAAGACTGGGTGAATCAAATTCAAACTTAAAATAAAACAGAGCAACTTGAGAATCTGTTCCAGAGAGTCACTCAAGTCAACGAGATTCTCCGAGGATCATACCAGTGACTATCAAACCACTGCTGCGTAACCTAACAAGAGACTGCTTTGCATATGTACGTTTAAAATAAATGTAATTTAACAAATTTGAGCATTAAGAATGATAGATTCATTTACTAACAAATCACTCTAAGCTCGGTAACCAGTTTGAATAAGCCACTTGGCCACGCATACGCTTAACTTTACGTGTATGAACTGAAAATTCGATTTCAGAGCTTAACCGATGGTAGTTATGATAGTAGCTCTCAATGACAACTGGCATCTCTTAGGTTTCTTCCTGTTGTATCCTATTTCTATATTTACTTAAGTGAAATGCTACAAAAAATTGTATTGTCAATTTTATTTGAACTAAATTAGCTTCTTTGTGTACAGACAAGTAATCACTCAGCAACAGTAGAATATTTTAGTATATAGATTTTGAAACTAGCAGACTGCTTTCCTCTGAGTCCATTAGTGCTATTTACCCACTGCTGTCAAAAGTGTCTAGAAATGCACAGTAGCTAGGAAGAAATCCACAAAGCTCCCGACATAAGGAGCTTTCACCCTGCGATGGAGACGCACTTAAGATACAGTTACATAACTCGGCAGATGACCACAGGGATGGAAGGGCAGCACCACAGCGCTCCCCTCCCCAGTTACCTGGGAAATTAAAATAACAATTTCACAGAAACATGAAAAGAAAGAAGAATAAGTAGTTTTCAGAGCACAGACCCAGCAAATATCAGAGTTCTGTATTGTCAGTCTGACCTAAATAACAAAGATTTCTGCTCCCTTAGATCTTAGGATGTGAAAGCCTGTACCCACTGTAGTAGGGAGGGCTTTGCTACTTATTACAGAGAGGCCATTAGTTTCATCCAACAAGAAAGTCACAAACACTAATCAGAACTTCTCAATATAATATTAGTGATACGTCTAGCACTATCGATATTATCTATTCTTCTGAAATATGCACGAAGTACTTCCTCTGTGTATTGAGCTCTGAGATGAAGAAAAATTCTGAAGACCAGAGAAAAAGAATAAAAAATCTTTGATAGGAAAAAAAAAAGATACCATGTGAGATCTTGTTCAGTTACACAAAACTATAATCAACTGCTGACCAGGAATTAAGCTATAAAATGCAGATGCAAAATGAGATTGAAACATGACCAAAAATGATAACAGAGACAAATGCCATCTTCACTATCATCCGGAAATAGCAAAGTAACAATTTGCAGCCATTAAACCACGGAATTAAAAACATCACAGCCTTTCACAATTTTTTTTTTAATATGTCTTGACAAAATGTGAGCAGAGCTAAGCATTTTGATTTAACATACGAACAGAACAATTTGGTGGCAAGTTCTCACTCCTACAGAGAAATTCTAGATGCAAAAAGCAATCCTCATTTTGAGGCTCAGTGTGTTATCAAAGTGATAAACTTGTTTTAAAAAGGCTATCAGTCAGCTGGCTTCAAAATGCATACACATTAGCGATTGGTTTCCTTTGACATTCTGAAGTCAAAGGAAATCTATATTAATTTCAAAAGCATTTGCTCTCAACATCAAATGAGATGAGATGTTTATTCACCAGTTCTTTCAGATAAAGTGAATGTACAGAGTGCTCAGCTGCTTGGTTTGCTAAACAGACAGCTAAAAGCTATATAAGAAAAAAAAAACAAAACATGATTCAACACAGCTTTTTTGAATCCTGTGCAGTTCTGTAAACTTTCAAGTAGTTTATCCAAATGGCCAGCATTTTTAAAACTTACAACTGAACTACCTGAACTACCAAACACTAGCTGAAGTAACAGCACTAACTCTGAATCTATAAGTTACAGTTACTTTAATGAGAGCTAAAGTTTATAACTGCCATTTCACATCTGAGACCTGAATCAGCAAGTTGAAGATTGATTTTCAGTTTAAAAAATTGACCTCCAAAGTATCTTTCATAGCAGAGCACACAATGTGACTGTTTTTTGGCTCATTCTCACCCTTCAAAAGCCCTTTTTAACGTGATAACATATTTCAAACTGTTAACAAAATAAGTAATATAGAGTTTCATACATTCTGTATATTGGAAAAAAGAGGAAAAAAGAAAGCAAGATAGAATCAGAAAACTACAATAAAAAGGAAAATATTTGTACCTATTTCCTGTTCAATAGAACATAGGAAGTATATTAATGAAAATGCATGTGAAACGAACCTGTATGACTTACAAATCAGTAACTTGACAAACCCCAAATTCATGTAACATTCACAATAGCAAGGAAAAATACTGACAAATTAGATCAGATAACTAGAGTGCCGTTTTTTGTGTAGTAATATTTTAGCTTCAGAAAGCATACTTCTGCATCATTCACTACTAACAACAACAAAAAAAAAAACAGCATGGACAATGCCTAGGTCTCCTACTACTGTACATCGCTTCAACAAGTGTTGATAGCACTGTCTTTAACACTGTACACCCGTCAGCAGGAGAACACTTTACTAACTTCACAACAGAACATATTCCTGCTCCACGATCCCAATAAGTCCCACTGAACACTGCTGAATACAAACCTATCTTTATTTATTGTAACTACCCACCCCAGTAATAGCAGCCATCGTCCTACTGTCATCTAAATTAGCACTGGAGTGTCATACGCATTTTCAGCCTACAAACACACACCAGTGTGCATCGGCCACATTTGCTCTGCAAGCAACAGGTGGCTGGCATTACACCTAGCAGCCACAGGGAGGCTGGACCCCAACCACCCCAAAGGAAGCATTCTCTTTAAAAGAAACAGCTGCAGAACCTTTGTTTGTTTGTCTTAAGGACTGCAAGTGCAGGAAGTGAAGGAGTGCAACTGTATGGAACGTCAGACTGCCCAACGCTCTTCATGGTGAGACAGCTACTGCTACTAATGAAAGAAACGATGGAAGAGTCCTATTATAATAATGGGCAAAAATGATTATGTGTAATACTAAAATTAAATTCTGATAATTAAAAGTGTGCTTTTGGTAGCAGAAAGGGTAAATGAGAGCGAGTTAGGAAAGGAATAGAGCTGTGGCAGCTGTAGAAAGATCTCTGCTCTGCATTTGACTTTGTGGTGCACCATCCATGCTCTTCATTACAGCCTGTCAACACATAGCACCACCTATTGCAGGGCTTTTTAAGTTGTGTACACCACACAATCACTGATGGCATTGAACTATTTCTTTCTTTTTCTATCATTCACTTCTCAAACTATTTAATTCTCTAGGAAGAGCTAGGGATCACAGGGCCCTACAATTCAGGATGTTTTAACATTTACATATACCAACATATTTATCTTCGTATAACAGAAAGAGTGCTATTACTTTAATGAAGCTGATGTATTTGCAATAGCTCCTTAATTTATAAATAGGCCATGTGGGGAGATTTACTAGTGATCCTGGGGGAGGGTGAAAAAAAAAGTCTTTAGAAGGCTCCCCCTCACTCATCAAATTCCTCCTCCTCACTTCCAGTTGGTGGCATTGGCTTGGTGTGAAAAGGGCCTCAAGTTCAGGGATCCATGAGTACGTATCATTTCTACGGATCTCTGTATTTTGAGATCCACACCTTAGCCCCGCATGAAGTCGGTCCCATTACATCTTATATTTTACGGGCCTGTACTTCATGGACCTATTTCAGTGTTCCTGAACACAAACTGCAATCATCACACACGGCCCATGAAGACTCTGGTTGAGGATTATATCATCCTGCTTTACACGCTGTCAACATAAGAATGTTTGCTAGTTTAGCAATAAGGATGAGACTCCTACTGCTGCCTGAAATATAAATTGGCAGACATTAGCTTGCAATTTCAGCACCTAATGTAAAAAGAAAGAAGAATAATGGCTTGAATACAGTACCACAGGCACTTAAAGAAACATCTATTCAAGCTCTGTTTGACCACGATAGTACAAGAAAGGTGCTCTTGCATGATCACTGAATTGTTTATCATACTATACGGACACTTCCTACTATCGATCAATTTGCTCAGCTTCACTGGGAATGCCTGCATGCATGTATGAGGAATGGTACCCGACCTCTAATATTGTAATGACCATGCTTACATGCTGATATACTCTAAGTAAAACACTACTGCAACAGCACTCAGTGGTAGTAATATTTTACAAATAACTGAAAAAGCTAGACAGAAACTCCAGCAGCTACAAAACACTCCAACAAAAACAAGCTTTCCTCCCCACAATTTAATACTTGGGGCTTAACGTGGTGCCACCAATTGGAAAATAGTTTTTACAAATGAAAGCAGGAGAAAATCAGCAGCTTCAAAAGGATGTGAATCCTCAAAAGCCTCTCTAACTGGATTGACCCAATTTATAAAAAAATCCTTTAAAGACTGAATTGGTTCCAAACCCCCTGTGTTATGCTATTTTAATTCATATTAGTGGATCTAAATAGAGAGTCTGTCTTCATCAGTAATGAGACGTGACTCTAATATACAAAATGTTCCTATAATAGGGTATATATATTGCTCACCGATAGAGAAATATACCATGTAGTTGAAAACCCTAGAAAAATAACATCTTAAATGCTGAACATAAACTTATTACTTAGAATGTCCAAAATGACGTACACCAGACTTTCTACACACCAGCTTTAATTTTTGCTTAGAAGAAAAAAAAGCATGAGAATAGTCTACCAAAAAGTAGTTTTCCAGGATATGTTTGAACTCAGAGGATCAGAATAATGTACTTTCTGAATCATAACCTCAGCCTTACTGATGCAACCCTGTAGTATTGAACAGTTTATTTATCAGGTCAGAGACCATATTGACAATGGCATTGTAGGTTTTTTTGTAGTTAAAATAACTACAAAATCTGAGGGGATAAGTGACCTCAGTATGCCTGTTTCCCTTCATGACTTGAATCACAGCAGCAGCGCAGATCCAAATTTGGAACAATATCACAGTTAGCCCTGTCCTCATCTATCTTGGTCAGCTCCCAAAAAGCAACACTTAAAAGCAATTGGCTCTGGCATGTTTGCTTGTTTGTTTTTAATAGCAAAAAGGCATTGTCTGTTGGTTAAGAGCTGCACTCAAGAAGTGTACTGAAATAGCAGTCCTCAGCCTGAAGCTAGAGCCATGGGATATTTAAATCATTTACAGGTCTCAACTTGATTTTTCGCTGCTTTTATCTTAATTTTTGAAACTACACTCTCAGTGAAGCAGAAGGGCATAAACTTACACAGGCAAATACATGCTGGCTGTAGAATTAACTGTTTTTCAAATAGTCAAAAGAAACAAACACACTCATTTCTTATTATGCTATAATAAACCCCCCTCAACCTAAAACATGGATGACAACTGGTCCACGTTTTTTTTTCAGTGAATTATCTTAGGCGGAATATTACAACATTTATTCTTCTGTGCTTCTGACAAAATTTGTCTCAAGTCTGGAGGGTAAATGCAAACAAGCTATATGTCACAGGATATTCTCCATAGCCCAATAAAGCAAATGTAGACATTTCTATTGATTTTTGTGGGCTTAAAATCACAGCGTTTCAGCTCCAGAACAGCCCTGACGGTGGCACAGTTCAGGAATATAATTAAAACACAGGTCAAAACTATAGTTCATTTAAATCAAATCTTCAGCACAGTAACAATTACAGCTAAAAATAACTGAGTTGCCTCTGAATTTCTCTCTTTCTTGACAAAGATTATAAGCTTCACGTATCACTTTTAGAACTGGTTGGCAGTCTAAATGCAGCGCTTCTTATTTCACAGCTCATGAAATATTCACAGGTTCAGAAACAGGAGTTACTGTGCAAGCAGTATATAGCTATATTCATATATCTACAGGAAAAGTTCCATGCTGCTTTTCAGAAGCATGTTTTGCCTAGCTAATATAGAAAGATTTACTGTATTACTGTATTCAGAAGACGTTTCTTAATCTAGCTCTCTTTATTATAAGGAAAGATAAACTGTGAGCTCCAGGATGTGTGAGGAAGAAGAGGGGAAAAAAAAATGAGAATAGGAAGAAGATTCTCAGAAAAGAACTCATTCCAAAATATGTGCTGTACAGAACAGATAAGCATTCAAACTGAAGCTAGTGCATTTTACTTAACATAGCCTACAATAGAAAGCAATATTAAAAAAAAAAAAACCTTGATAGCAGCATGTGGCAGTAAGATATACCAAATTCTTCTGCACACAAATTACTGGTAAGAGTGCAAAATTTTTATTTATCATGAATTTAACTGACAAGATTACATCCTGCAGAATACATAGTAGTACCAGGACCTCCTACTGATATGGAAACAGATTTAAAATAATTCCACAGTAGAAGTAGCAAAATGAATTCACTTACCTGCTAGTGTTGCATTGCTGAGGCTGTCAGAAGAGTCAGCCCTGCGGAAACAGATTTTTCTATCAATAATTGACAGATGATACAGTTTTAGGCAGCGTTCATACACCAGGGAAAGACGTGCTGCAGCAGTAGCTCCTTCCCATTTAGCCTAGCCCTAGCACTTTTTAGATCTCTTCCTTAACCCTTTCTAGGTATTTTCTCTGTTTCAAGCAAAAAAGAGAAAGGCATGATACATGCTATAAGAAGAGAATACATTATTTTTCCACTTTACTTAGAGTGTGACAAGAGCTGTGGGAAGAAAGTCAGTAGGATTAGTCATAACAATAAGCTAAAGTGAAGTGAAATCTAAAAACAGAAAATGACTCAGTGATTGGGAAGGAGTTATACCAAAGGCGTTAGGTACTATAACTAGAACGATTTCTCTAAATGTAGAATTGAATTAAGAGGTCAAGACCACAATAACATAAAATAGTAGCACAGAAGTAAGCTTAGACGAACAGTTCATAAATTGCTCTAAGAAAAACAGTTATGATTCTCTTCCTGGTTCATACTGACAGATTTCTAAAGCTACCAGTAGAAGAACTGATGTTTTTTCCAAATGCTGGCATTGCATTACAAGCAGTGCACTTATATGAATATGCAGCGAACTACAGTTTTCACACAAGACCTTTCAAGTGAGAAAATCCTGAGCTCTTTGAGCCATGTGGTAACACAGATATTTTGGAAATGGTGGCACATCTCTATGTGACGTGAAGTTTGAACCAATTTCAGAGCATTCAACTCCCTTACACAGATTCTGCAGAGGAAGCAGTACTAGACAAAACCGACTGCACCGCTACTGTTACATCTGCTCTACAAAGACGAAGCATTGTAGCGAGTCAGATTCTAGTGAGATCGAGAGGGATATATACACATAAAGTGCTCTCAGTGCTTCTAGTTGTGTTGCCATCCTTCAAGAATCACATACAGGCAGAACAAAGCTGGGAACATGATGTGCAAAGGCTACAGCACACATAAGAGACATTGCCTCTTGCTTCCCCCCCTTCATTTATGAACTCTAAGAGTACACATTCTCTCTACACCGCAGGGAATGCCTTTCTTGCTTGCACATTGAAGTTAAATAGAAAATCAAATATGTATTTACCTATAGTGAAAATATGCAAAGAAATAAGGCTCTGAAAATTCCACAGCTCTACCACAGTTTGTTGCCATTTTCCCCAACTCACGAGAAGTATGTACGGCTCTCCCATTCACATCAACCAGTAGGTAAAAAACACTACAATGAAATCCCACAGGTGACATTGTAATAACATTTATTCCTTAAATGTAAAGAAGAATGGTGGATTCATCTACATTGCAGACGTTTGAGCTAATTTCCCTGGGCTGCCTTCACAGTCAGCCTACAGGCAGTCAGGGTTGGCAGCTGCAGGTATCTGCACTGGAGCTGTATAAACATTGATGAGATGAATCCCATCCAAGTTGCTCTGCATGGAAATGTTTCTCCACAAAAAAAATAAATAAATAAATACAAAAATAACAGTAAAACAGAAGAATTAAGACTTCTACTTGGCCCATGGTTTGACAGGTACATCTTTCAAAACTGAAGAAGAGATGACTTCAAGAACTTTGAAACAGTGGGGAAGTTATCGGAAGAAACTCAGCCCAACCAACTGTGACACAATTTCCTGGGCAAGCACAGAATCGGCAGCGAAATCTGCACAGATTTCAATGCTGGGGAGAAAAAAAAAAAAAAGGGAAAAAAAAAAGCTGCTTTAGGAATGACTCTAGTTTACATTGTTTAAGTCAACTTAAAGTCATCTGGATCAATCCACGTTACTATTTTTCCTTCTTATTTAAAATCCAGCTGTTTATGTCATGTTGGTGAATCCCAAGATGCTTTCAACAACACAGTTCTTTTGATTGGTGCTAGCATGCTTCCAGTTCTTCGCAGTTAATAAAACCAAGTCAGATTTCCAACAAATGAATGCACTCTCCAATTCTTCCTCAGTTGTTTATCTAAATATTTTATTGCAGAACTCCTTGTGTAATACACTCTGTATTCTCAACAGAGCATGATGCTTGGTACAACTTCCATGTATTTTTAATAATAATCAAATACATACAATCTTCCCAAGTGTTCGGTAATGTAAGATGTCAAAACTCTTTAGCAATCCACTAATTACAAAGTTCATTGCAGTTATTAAAAAAATAGTTTTAAAGTTTTCAATGCAGTTTGGGGGTTTGTGTCAAGTCTTGTTTTTGCTTTGTGACGCATTCTGGTGGCTTTGCATAGAGCTAATATGATCCAGCCTCCACATCCCTGCCCACTTAGCTCTGACAACCGTTCTCCATTCGGTAGGATGACTGCTATTCAGCTTTCCAGTCCTGTCTCCAGGCAGCCTCTTTTCCTCAGGAAAGCTCCCGTTGATCACAGACTCCATAAGCTTTTGCTTGCAGAAGCTGGTCAAAACCCAGTCTCCAGTGAACCTATGTGCTAAAACTCCGTACTTTTCTCAAACTATTTCTGTTTCACCTCCAGAACACCTGATAAAAAACCTCAGAGTCAGGGAGTGGCAGGGGACAGTTACTCCCTGAAAAATGATGGACCAGGAACCAAGTGCAATAAAAGGCCAGGGGGGCAGGAACCTTGTCAGCCAGGGCCACCCCCGGTACCCAAGCCAGGTGAGGAGGTGAGCCCCATGAATGGGAGCCTGCTTCAGTCAGGAGTCAGATCTACAGACAAGTTTGTGGTGATGAAGCAGATCTGTGATCAAGGTGTGAAGTCGATCAACAGGTCAAGGGCAGCACCACGTGCGAGGACAGTAACCACAGTCAGACACAGCGCAGTGTCACTGGGCAGGTCCCTGGTGACACGGCAGGTCTGAGGTGGAGCTGGGAAGTCAGCCCGTCCAGATCAAGGGGGCCGTGGGCATGGCTGTGGCTGAGCTGGAGACCAGCACTCCTGTGACGTACCTCAGAGAGCAGCTGAAGCCTTGGCCTAAGCTGGTACAGTATCCCTAGATCCATGGGTAGGGACAAAGCAGGAGGATCCAGGCAGGACTTGTCCGAGCACCCTCGGGGCTCTAACAATCAAGTTTCCTCTTTGGCAATATTTCTGAAGTTTCTTCACACAGAGGACTTCTCCCGGTAGCTCCACATACTGTCACAGTCCCCGTTTTCTTCCATCAAACTGTTGCAGACAGCCTGCCTCAGCTGGACTATTGATCTGTCATCTGCCAGTAGCCGGAGCAGCATTATCTATGCATGCCCATGACTGACTGGAATTTGAATCTTCTTTATCGATGAAACTAAATAGTGTGCTGGCTATCTGCAGCAGACATTCCCACCCACTCATGAGAATGTATCTTCTTTTATTTTCATTTCTGATAAATTTTATTACATTTTCCCAGAAAATACCAAAGACTTGCTTTCTGTATGTTTTTGTATTCATAAATGCTACTTTTGGCAAAAAGGCTGTAAGGCCCTTTCATTTTCTCTTCAGCTCAGGAGGCAACAGTAGAAAGTAATACACAGGGTTTCAGTGCCTGCTTGAGGTCATTAACTGGATCATTTCTCAACCAGTGTCCAAATTTTTAAATCCAGCTCTGTATTGTTCCTTTATTTTTCTTCCGTTTCTTTACTTGTAGGATACTGATGTAAAGCAGCATCTACAAGATGTTTGACTCTTATAAAGTCCTTGCAACAGTCCAAAAATAGCACTGATTCCTGTTCCTTCATGCAGTAACGCCTTATTTTACTCACTGAACACATCCTATCCATCCTTAGAAATCTTCTTTTCAGCATATGCTTCCATTTTTAAAATGGTACAAAACGTACCAAACTAAGTCATGTTCTCAGATCACTCTTTTTGATTTTTCAAGAAAATCTTTTATTCAAATTAATGCCTAATTGTCAATACTTGCTAGTGTTTTATAGTCTTTCAAAGACTTCAGTTAACTGAAAGATAAAAAGTTACAATAATATTATATTCCTCTAAAAAGCCACACGATATAAAACGTTATTAGGAAGGGTGTTTTTTCCAGGTGAATAAGTTGCATATTTTTCAGACCTCTTCCATCAAAAATTAATATCATGCGCTTTAGAACAGCACCACCCCCCAGCCCAGAAAAGCTTGGAAGGATAAAACAATACAACAAATTCACAGAAATTTCACATTCAATGAACACTAAATACATGACAACCTCCCACAAAAATCCAAGAAAACACAGAGACTCCCATTACATAGCTCTCCCATGTATTTTTCAGAAGTCCAGTCTGAGCAGGTAAATAAGCACAATTTCCCCGACAAATCTCACAATCTTCTGCCCTGCCAGTCCACCTTTTATTTTGTGTTCATCACTAGGATCTAGATTTTCACCTTTTCAACTGCATAAATTCAGTATTAAGCATCTGATTCCATTTTCTCATGCTATACTCCAATGCCTTCACTGCACCCTATAGGGATATTACTGTGCTGGTTTTCAAGTGCTAAAAATAAAACAAACATGTGTCATCCGAAGGACAGAGTTGGAAGGAAACATGCTTTAATGTAACTAAAGAAGAATATATTTAGCATTTTGCTACTAAGCAAGGATGAAAATAAACTTGTCAACACATAGCTGCATCTAACTCCGAAGCCCACACCCCACTTACTTCTTTCTGTAGCATTTATTATAGATGAGAAGTGTGTTTAGTTTTTCTCTCTTCTTAAAAGTGACTGTTGGTTCTCTCTGTGAGTCCTGCTGGCCAGAAGGGGCTTCTAAATTGCAGCATAAAGCACTTCATCCTTTTAGGCATCAGTTTTTCTATCAATTAACAGTAATACAACCATCCAAAGTGCATTTGAGCAGAGGTACATATGAGGCTTCTTTCTGGAATCCTTCCAAGACCAAATTCAAACATAAGTGGGAGTTGCCATGCCACTTAATCCACAGAAAGAAAATAAAGAAAAAAAAAAAAGTCCTAAATCAGAAAGGAACTTTCTTTTGTATTTCTTTCATTATTATTGTTAACTGGCGTTCACCATTAAGAGCACTGTTTCCTTGTTCCCAGAGGTGAATGCTGATCATAAGAAACGTGTGAATATATTCTGAAATATTACCTTTGAAGCAATGCTTTTTTTTTTTTTTAAAGGAATACCTGTTTTTAACATTTTAAACTAATGAAACTTATACCTTTAGCACATGAAAAGAAACGTTACAACTATATATGTGCATCTTCATTTTGGACATACCATATTCAGACTAAAACTGATACTGAAGGCAAGGACTACTATGCCCACTTTATTTAATCATTTAAAATGCAAAACCAAGAAATTATTCTATTATGCAAGACCTTGTTTCCTGGTATATGGAATTCAAGGCAAGAGCAAAAGCATCTATAAATGTATAAATTAATATGGCAGTTTGTATACGCCTTTGTATAGCTGTATGAACACAGAAGGCAATGGAAACTCTTTTGCAAGCAATAACTTCGGGAACACGCAAAATATCAAACACTTTAGGCCCTACAGAGGCTGAGGATTCCTACAACTACCACCACAAAGAAGAGTATCCAGTAGAGCAAGGCAGCATGAAGCCTCCTCGTCTTGAAAAGGTTCCAGTTCTAAGAAGGGTAACTACTGTGGAACACAGATTTGCTCAAATATCCAACCAACACAAAGGCTGACCACTTCAGCATGTCACAGGTTTTTCCTCCCACGTCCACTCTCAGTTACAGATGCTTCTCTTACCCACCAGTGTAGTCAAGATCAATGAATTCAGTTCTAAATCTAAAATACATTAATATTTTAAATATTAATGTTAAAAAGGTTCCAGTAAACTTTAAAGGCAGCTCATAATGTCTGCGAAAGGAATAGCTGTGAATTACCATTCTGGCAAGGTTTTAGTTGAGCATTAATGGAGCTCTAAAGAGCTTCCTCCTAATTAATAAGGCCCAATTTAAATCCTACTGCTGGAAGTCAAACAGCCCCAATTAACTTCTGAGGTGTATGGAAAATAAAAGTGAACCTCCTGCCAGATATTCTGAAGTTCATAAGGGAAAACCAAAATCCAGATAATATCGTCTGAAAAATATGCTGTGGTACTTGCAATGAATTTTCTGAACATTGACAGTTTGTATGCAACTTTCCAAATAAACTGAACTCCCACTATCTTCACACAGACTCTTGCCCTCTTTCAGGAAAAGATTAATCCCTCCCCCTCAGACCATTATAGAGTCTCTGTGTCAACTCTGGATGATGGAAATACTTCATGAAAAAAGCAAAAGACTGACAAGCACTCATTTTTTTCTTTATGGAGTGATATAAAGCCTATCAATATTTTAGTGCTTTTATGATTTAGGATTGGCCCAAAAGTCACAATACTTCAGGGCAGTGATAACTCTCCAAATATTCTGAAGGTCTGCAGAAACTTGAAGACACAGAAAATAAGCATTGTTGATGTCAATATTTTTTCTTTACACCAATAAAATTGTAGCACAAAATCAAAAAACATTAGTGGTTCACATTGCAACACGTTGTCACACCCATTTTTGAAGACAAGACAGAAGTTTTACGCAAGTAGATACAAGGTAGCTGGGGAAATGCTATCATTAATTTCTCTTTTTCAGACATCAAGATTTCATTTCAATTTTCTTGGTTTTCTAAGGATTTCCATCCTTTAACAACACGTTCTTAATCTGTATGAATGCATACATATAAAAGAATCTATTAATACAACATTATAATGGGAAAAAAAAATTAAAAAACAGAACATCAGAAAGCATGGAAGTACAAAAAATGACTCATTTGCCATATGTATGCTGCAGACATTTTTAAACCATATAATAAATACCCACAGATGGAGATGATTTAAACCAAGAAATCATGCTTCAGTCTTTCTTGGTGCTGACAGCTCAAAGCAGGCACTTTCAGCGGGCAGCATAAGTATGCCACATTTCATCTTCAAAATAAATATTTATGGCTTTCATTATAAATATACAGCATGAAAAAGATCTTAGAAGAAATCATATTTATACAAAAAGATTTCAAGATTGTTTATTGTCCAACTGCTTATTGAACAATTCACATCCCAGTTCTTCAGACTTGTCCACAACCTAATCTATGCTGCCCATTTAACACTGGTCACTTTGGAAGAGATGGGGAACAAACCATTAGTTAATTGCAAACCTGAGCCGCGGACTACTGAAATGGTTCCTCACTTGCCAGTATAATTACCAAATAGCTGCTGATGGGTCTGATATCCTGGCCTCTTTAACACTTCCAAATTGATGGGTAGACCTCTTTGGAAGCACGTGGCATGTACCCAGACTATCAGAAATATAGAAAGAGGGCATCTTTCAAAAAGGAGCAAGCAAAAAAACTGACAACCAGTGGTCTAGACTTTCTTGCAAAATATCACTGATACCTACAGGTAAAAAAAAAAAATCCTTCCTCAAGGAAGAATTCCCATACTATATGTGAGGCAGCTCACATCATTTCCTGAAACATTACAGCATTTGTCTTCAGAGAATCTGGCTTCAAAATTAATAGCTTCTTCTACTAGCATAAATGGTATGTTTGCTCACCACACAGGAAAAACCCCTGGCACTACAACTGCTTCTGTCATACTTTTGTTCAAAGTAATACTGATAGGTATTCTATTCATATTTTTCTATTCTGGGAAATAGGATTTCTAGGATGAAAAATTACATCCTTGTACTTGAAACGGGGGCAAAAACTATTGATGCCAAACCACTCTGTAGATTTTGAGGTAACGTTACAGAATATGGGTGACAACCAATTCCCGCACACAAAAGTACTTCTCATCTTTCGGTTGCGAGAACAGCCAGTGAGATTTCTGTGAGTGTTAGCTGGCTATGCAGCACCTGCAGGTGCTAACAATCAGTTAAGGTTTGGGGCAGAAAGGAATACTCTATCAGCTATTTTTCGCATGGCTGGTTTGGGTATTTTTGAGAAGCAATACATTCGGATTTCGGTAGTCAAACTGCAAATACATAAGAAAGGCACAAGCGTGATCAGAGAGACCCTGAGACCCTACACCGGTTTTTGAGCTCAGCAACACGTCCAAATGCAGCATCAACCGCCTCCCCTTTTGCTCACAGTTCTGTGAGGCTTCAAATGTAGAAACTGACCCAGCACGGGCCTTCAGCCACCAGCAGCGAGCACAGGACGAGGAGACTGACATCGCCAGAGCTCCAGCTTGCCCTACATCTAGCCTCCACCGGGCACCTCTGCCGGCAGATTTTCGGTACCGTTTGGTACCATTTGGCCCCAGCCGGCCAGCCCCTCGCTAGAGATGCCGGACTGCGGATGCAAACCCCGAGGGCGCAACCCCCGAGGGCACACCCCCCGTTTCGCTGCTCGCTCCCCGGTCCCCCCCAGCCATGCTCTCGCCCCTGACGCCCGTTCCCCCCCGCCCCCCCCCCCTTCCTTCCCCGCCGCCCTCCTCCTCCTCTTCCTCATCCTCCAGCGCAGGCGGCGATGCTGAATCACGGCGGGCAGCCGCCCCGCTCCGCCGCCTCTCCCCGGGGACAGCAGCCCGGCTGTCGGCGGAGCCCCCCCGGCTGCCGGCGGGCAGGGGGCTGAGGGGAGACGGCGGTTAAACGGCCGCCGGCAGGGGCGGCACGGGCGGAGGGGGGGATGCAGGCGCCCCGCCGCTCCCCTCATCGTTACCTGGCGGGGCGGCCCCGGCACCGCGCTCCTCTCGGGGGGCGCCTCACGGGCGGCGCGGTGATGTGAGGGGCGGTGCGGCGAGGTGAGGTGCGGCGGAGCCCCCCCCGGGCAGCGAGTCCCGCTCCTCCGCCCGCCGAGCCGGGCACTAGCGGGAGGAGGAGCGGGAGCGTAGGGCTGGGAGGCAGGAACAAACCATTCCCTGCGCGGGGGACACCGCCGGCGGCCGGCCGGGCGGCGCCGAGGAGGCCGAGCCCGCCCACACGGGGACGTGACCGCACCGAGCCGCGCGGTGTACCCGGCGCGGGGTGAGGCGGCACCGGGACCGGGACCAGCCCCTCGGAGCCGCCGGTCTCCCTCTGCCTCCCCCGCCGCGGCCGGCAGTGGGAGCGGCCCACGCCGTGTCCCTGCCCGGGAACGCGAGCGGGACGCAGCCGCCGCGCCTCAGGCGGGGACGGGGTCGCCGCTGCCGGGTTGCCGTCCTCCCGCTCCTCCCCTCAGAGCCGCCCTTACCGCCGGCCTCGGCCCTCCCCGGGGCTGACCCCGGCAGCCGGGGTGCTCCCGAGCCCTGCCCCGGTGCCAGGGGGCGTTGGAGGAGGCTCCGGGTGCTCACGGTACCGCGGGCGACAGCTCGGGCCGCCGCTGAAATCCCTGGATCTGTGCTGATTTCCGTCAATTTTCAATATTTTTTTTTTCCCCTTCCCCTTTGGTCTTATAACCAGTGTTTAAACCTCTGCGTGCTGTAGGCAACTCCGAGAGAGCCCTTTCAGGCTTTTTCTACAATGTTTTGCATCCTAGCATAAGACGCGTGACTTAATGACATAAATGGTTCAGCAGAAAATTTAAAAAAAAAAAAAAAAAGGAGAAGCATTCATCAAATAAAGATTTTTAATATTTTTTAACACCTAGCACCGAAGAAAGATGACAATTTGAAACCCGCTAAAATGATGCGAAGCACGTAAAGTTGGTTGAAAATGTAATTGTGAGTCGGTCAGCAGTGTATGTTTTTTTTCCTCCTGCTTTAACATCCTGCAAGGTAAGCTGCTAGTTTAATAGGAACAGGCTGGGGGGTCTTGCAGACGCCAGGCTGGCTGTTAAGGACAGAAAGCCACATGAGGAATCCTTCAGGGATACAAAAGAGACGGGAGACTTTTCCTGTGCAGTACAGATGCATAGCCTGTAAACCTGAAGAAATTCATACTTTTCACAGACATGTTATTTTTAATTGGTTTTCCTTACAGTTTACATTGTGGTTTTTACAGATATGCAGAAATTATCATTTCTTTACTGCTCAAACCTTGGTTACGCTTGTCAAAAAAATAGAAGCAGAGGTATAATTTGTCCACAAATACATAATCTCATTGAAATTCACGTGCTAGCTTATGTAGGTTAGTGTTTGTAGGAACAGACCTAAATTTTAATGAAAAATCACGTGCCAAAGCAGAGGCAACATGATCCAGGTCTGTCCCCGCGTAAGCATTCTTTATTTTTCTCACAGCTGTGCTACAGGATGCTTGTAGGGAAAGGTCTGATTTTCTTTCCGTTAGAGTCATTTGGAATTATGCCATCGACTGCAGATGAAACGATTTAAAAGGTTGACATGCATTGCATGTAATCTCCAGGTCAGAGCTTGCTGTGGGCCTACATTAGATCCTGTATTTGTTTTTAGCTGTATGCCCCCCTTCTGTACCCTAAACCTATAGCCCAAAGCCTGAGGCATGCCCCCGTGCTGAACTGAAGCACGTTATGTAAGCAGGGAGAGTGGCAAATCACAAAGGGGACTTTCTGACGAGAGATTGTGCCCAGCTGCTGGTTTATAGTTCCCAGGCAAAACTGGAGCCTGAAAATATCACCGTGCCCCCTCCCTGCTCTGCTCCCAGGAGACATTTTCCGGCAGCCTCACTTCCAAGGTGCAGCTAATGCTTCTGCTCTGCCAAGGAGGACTGCTACAAATGGATGCTGGTCTCAGCTGGGAAATCGCAGTCTGTGGCACAGCCTCCCAGAAAAGACTGGAGTCTGACCACACAAATGCTTTTTCTCATCTCCATTACTGGGAGGCAGCAGGCATTAATCTCTTCCAAAATGTGCTTTTAGCTGTTGTTTCCCAGAAGCAGATCAGATTTACTTTTTCTTTTTTTAATGTGACCTGCATTTTGAATAACTCAAAGTAAGTGCTACTCGCTGCCCCAAGTTGAAGTGTTACAGCTAACAATTTAGTAAGAAATTGCAACTGGGTATTAAATACCCAGATGCTTGATTAGGATCATTAAATCGAGTTTTAGTTTGAATATTGAGCCAGTCTGAACACTGATGCCCTCAAGATAATGTGTGCCTAGATTATTATTGTAAGTAGAAGTAACAGAAAGAAATATCTTTTAGGGCATGAAGATCATCTGATGAATTTCACAAAGAAACAGACAAAGACGGAAAAACCCTAGAGACCAGGAATGAATGTGCCATCAGAAATCTACATATTTCTATTAAATTTGCTTTTCTACAGTTCCACACAGGAATAGTGGGTACTTTTATGGCCTTAAAGTGTGAGACAGTCAGATCAATCCTATTTCTTAGGAGAAGACTGTTTGAACACCATTTCTATTTTACCTTTCTGGTTACTGGTAACTTACTCCCTGAATAATTATCAGCACTGTGATGCTGAATATTTATAAACCATGTCAAAGTCAGTCAATATTTCTTCAAATTACACAGGGGATAATTAAGTACTTCAAAGACTACTTGTGTTTGAGCAGTGACAAAATAGGCTTTGAAATGAAAACATTTCTCCTGTCCACTCAACCATCACCTTATGGAGGTGCAGTGGGATGCACAATCTGATATGACCCAGAAAACTTGAAGTTGCATTTTGCCTCTGCAGTTGGACCAGGTTTTATCTTCGTGCAGTTGTTTGTGCAGTGGAATACCAGAAAGCCAGAATTTCAAACCATTTGAGATAACAATCATGAAGTTCAAAAGCTTTGAAACAAATCCAGCATGTGGATGTACAATAAGAAATTTATTAATTCCAAGCGTTTTCTTCTGTTTGCACAACATTCCTCTCTGAATACATTTAGTAAGTAGTTAATTATGCTTTTCTGAACAGGTGCATTTTCCAGCTTGCTATAAAACTATATCCAAACAGTCTGCGCAGTCAAAAATCACCTATGTCCTAGAGTCTGACTCCAAAAAAAGCATTATCAGTCAAAAAACAAGGTTCAGCTCAAGCTCTCATCCTACACTTTATATTCCCTTAGGATTCTGTCTGCAAGACTCCTCAGCCCATTCATATTTTTTGCTTTGAAGAGCAGCACCCATTTCTTTTATAATAAGCCATCTGCTTGGTGTGTTAAAATCCATGCAACAATTTCCCAGCAGCACCAACACCTGCTAATAGGGCATGGAGTTCAGGCAGACACTGCCAGCCTGTCACAGCTTCTTATCTCCCGTCGCTCTAATCTTCAGAGTGCTGTCTGGGATTATCTCCTGGAAATCAAATGCCCAGCAAGATGGCTTTTTAAACCATACATCTCCAAACATGTGCCATGTGTCTGATTGAGTTCATTGCCGCTGTAAACATATTTTATTATACAGATCAATGCGAATTTACAAGCTGTAGCAGTATAATATTGACATAACACAGTATTTCATACAATAACTTTTTATAGTCCTCATCACTCCAGACACGCTCTGGGTGAAATTCAGTACTGATGTAAGCAGATACCATAGTACCAAGGGCATCCGCAGACTGCAGTCAATTACACAAACTTAATGGGGCCCCTTTAGTTCAGGCATGGTTTTAAACGGCTTTAAGACATGAGCACTTTATTTTTAGCCACAAAAGATATCATTTCAGGGAGTCTTTATCTGTTTAGTAATCAAAGCTTGGAGGTACTTTTTCAAGTAACCTTGTCAAATTCCTGTCTGTTGTCTGCCCTAAGAAAAAGGGAGTCTCATAACTTAAGCAGTTTGGAAAGACATTTCTTTATGCTGAGCAGCCATCAACCAGTAAAAAATTTCCACTGCATGGGAGTTGTAAAACCAAATGATTCGTATTGAAGGAAAGCGGGAATTTATATCTGTTGGTCAACTAAGCTGATGTTGTAATTCAGGAGATAGTTTTCATAAATATTCACAAACTGGGATAAGATCATACAATATTATCAAAGGCTATCTATGGTATTGCTGGCCTGCAGGCCCAAGTAGATGCGTGAGCAGCTTGTCCTTTTCAGTCGGACATGGGAAATAAACCATTACTTAAGCAGTATGGTCAGGAATCACTGAGAAGAAAAATGGAAATGGAGAAAAATTTCTGCACCAATAAAGCTGTGGTATTTTGGATGTAGTTAGTGTGCCCTTCTATAGCATAAAAGTTCTCAGACTCTTCAAACAATCATCATCTTACCAAGTGTAACTGAAAGCTGTTTCATACAGGTTCATTGAAATTGTGTCCGAAGGGATCAGTTCATTGGTTTGGTGTATTGCAATGTGACAACTACTTTGTGTGATATTGCATTTCTACCACCTTAACAATTTTTAGTAAAAACAATTGGTCTCTATGTTGGTATCTAAGCTTTTTGACCTAGAGAGGTTCTAGGTCTTTTCTTTCAATTATGGACATCTCAAACTTTGCACTTATTTTCATTATTAAGGTCTCTTGATACACTGTTAATTTAATTTTGGGTTGTGAAGAAGAGAAATAAATCCTTTTACATACAGTATTAAAGTTTGTGTGAAAAGGTTGTCCTAGGCAGGACAGTCTTTCATTCACTTGACAATCCTGTACAATCATTACTCTCAATGCTAGCAGGTAAATATTACGCATCTCCATTAAAATACAGATTCAAATCTTTTTCCCCCAGTGGTATTGGTTCAATGTCACGTCAGCAATGAATTTATGTTGCAAGCCACACAGTAGATAAAGATCTGAAATACGTACAAGGTTGAGAAAATCTGTTTTCAGCATTTAGCAAATTTACTTCATGCTTTGCTTGGAACATGACCTTTGGAGTTTCTGGCAGAACAAAGTACACAAGTCCTCCCAGATCCCATTCATGTGCTCAACTGATTAGATGTCATAGACTGTGTTACAAAAATTAGCATAGAGTATTAATTTATATCCTTGTCATGTTTCTTAATAGTTTAAAAATCCCATGATTTTACTTTATAAGTAGTATCTCCAGAATTTGTATCCTGTATAGTATTGATACAGCAGTATCTATATCTTTCTGAATTTGCAGGTCCAGATACAAGTTTTCACATGAACTAAACCCTGAAGAATCCTATACCTCAGAAATACATAGTTTTCTTATAAAAGGGGCTATTGTAGTTTTGATATTTAAATATAATATAGCTGTAGACAGAGCATTAATCTGAAGCTGGAATTTCATTAATATGCACCATTAAAACATTGAAACATGTTCATTCTTCACTGTTTGCACACAAAAAAGTCCTCAAAAGTTAAGATTTTGTAAATCCTAGATGATACAAAAACCTCTTTCCATGGGTCTACCATTGTATCTCAAAGCAGTTTCTAGCTGCATGAATAGATCAGTTCTGGGGTTGTTAAATACAAGCAAAATGCTTTCCCCAGCTGTAAAATTTTGCAAGGGTGACAAGCATCTTCTAATGACTATGACAGGACTACAGAATCCTTTTAAGTATTTACTGGTATGTTGTTTTTTTCCACCTACATAATATAAATACTATTGTTCTCTTGCTAAAAAGAACGCTAGATGTGTCTGTAACCATGCTGTACATGGAAGAGAGGATAAAGCATTTCTGAACTCAAAGTCATTTCATTACTAGACTTGAAAGAAAGCAGCACAGTGAAGTGACAGCAGAATCAATACTACCTTCTCCAGTGTAGTAAGATGGAGAAGTTTCATGAACAGTGAAAAATTTTTCTTAATGTCCATACCACAAGGTGCACTGTGCTGCATGATGCAATGCCATCTAAACTACACACACTGAATTCTGATTTGTCAGAGCTTATTTATGCACAGGGTCAGATGCTCGGGTGCCTCTGCACTGCAATTTGGTTTCCTCAAATGCCTCTTAGCCTGGCCAAGTGGGCACCCTGAACGCATCATGCACTGCCTCTCACCCGTTCAAATTAGGATGTTGCAGCAGAGGACATAGGGGTAATAAAAGCAGCAAAATATTTTTGGAGAAAAAAGTAGAAAGACATATACTGGGGGTCAAGGTCTAGCAATCTGCATTTATAGGAATAGTTAAGGTTAGAATCACAGTAACCTCTTTAGCAACATATGGTAAAACCCTACCAAGGCTGAATTTGTACTGCACAGCAAGTAAAACAGAACAACTGTCTGTTTACATGGGACAGATCTTCATGCAAGAAACAGTACTGAATGGCAGTTCTCATTGCATCTGGGCTGTGGGCAGTACTCTGAATCTTCTGTAAATTACATGAACTTAAGAAAGTTCAAATTTATATTACAGAAATACAACATACTAGGAGGCAGCAAGAGTATGACTGCTCATTACGGGAGCACAAGCCAAGAGAGATCCCCCTGCCACAGAACAAGAGCCTCAGCAACCCATCTCATATTATCTGAGCAAGGTAAGCAGAACAGACCTGAGACAGCAGTTGGAACCAATCAACAGCCCATATCATAAGGCAATATTGTGGTGATGAGACAGGTACAAAGCCAAGCTAGGAAGCCACCCTAGAGATACAGCTAGTACACAACAGCTTTATACCTAGGCAAAGCCTATGCAAGATACCAGCATTCCTCTAGCATAGCCTAAGTAGGAGGCTGAAACCTCAGGGCAGAATAAATAGAGCTCTGAAGGGTGTGGGGGAGCCTCCAGGTGGGGCAGATCAGAGCCACTAAGGCTTATTAGTGTCCTCTGTAGCCTGATACAGTAATTTTCATAGCAAGGAGGATTTGTGGGTATCTTTCCTTTGAAGCTCTGCAATAGCATGTAAGATTTTCCATTTTGTATTACCTTTCATAATGTGTTTTTGTATTGTATGTCTTATATGAGTTTTATCTTTGTCTGTATAGATGGGTATGTGAAATTTAATTTGATCTGTTGAACAGAGGGAACCTTTCCATATAACAACACAATTTTGTTTGCTTAATCTTTTCAGTTGAATCTTGCTTGGTATTTATAATAAAAATTTCTGTTTCTAGAAAGATAAGCAGCATAGGAGTCAGCTCATAGGAGAGCTAAGGTAATATTTTCTATAAGCTGAGCAATGTTTACTTGGTTTTGTTCTATTACTTTTAGAAGCTTTGAATTTACCTGTATTGTAAAATACTCACTAAAAGGATTTATTAACAGAGGTTATATAATAAACTGAGATATATGAACTGAGGACTTGAGGAACAATATGCTATGAAATGATTTTATTATGTTTAATGTGGATTCCTTTGGGGGGGGGGGGGGGGGAACTTGCATCATCATGAAAGATGCTTTATTCTTTTAAAATGAATAGGGTTCAAAACGTTGAAATGTTGAAAAGACAATTTAATAACAGTCCTAATTCCTTTAAAGGACTGTGTTTTTACTTAAAAAGGAAAGTTTTTTTTAGATGATAATTTGAAGCAGGTAGTGGCAGACTGTGGGTTTGCTACTCTCCAAGTCCCATCCTACTTCTATATCAGACTAAATGTCTATTGCAATAAAGTAGGTGGAAGAGAAATGTTGACTCAGAATAACTTTGTTTTGTAAAAAGCACACCAAAATTAGCAGGACGATGGAAACTTGACAAGATTTTTACCATTCAAAACTCTGACAGTTGTGGAAGATTTAAATAGTTTTGCTCTTTTTTTTCCTCACTTATATTTTCCTTTTATTCTGTCCTCACTTAAAGACTACATGAAACTTAAAACAATATGAACTTGGATTACTTGAACAAGAAACTCTTTAATTTCCTTCTTCTCTCTCACAAAAAGGAAAGGAAGAGTGACGTTCCTAGCATTCAACCAAAAACTCTTAAGGTAACTGAACCTCACAAATGAAATATTTAATTCTTATTTAACTCTTATTTAATAACTTTATTGCTTAAGACTCTTCATTATCTAATCACAAAAACATAGGCTTTATACATGAGATAATGACACTGTCATGGGTTTTCCATAAGCTAGTTTAGGGTGTATTTTTATACCAAGTACAAAGTAGAGAGCTACAACATTCACAAGAAGTAAATGGAGATTTCTTTCTTAATTTAAGGCATAATATAGAGTTCAAAATTAACTTGTTCATGTATGACCAAGCTCACTTGTCTATCTGTCTCTCACAGATAACAATTATTTTGCAGACAACAATGAAAGGGGTACATACACTGAAAAAATACTGCACTTTAAATCCAGAATAGAAGTGTAATACTGTAGAGCAGTAATAATCATTTTCTGAAGCAACTCTTTGTAGTAAAGTAGTAGTAGTGAAGGCCAGGAGAGGACACAAACTAGATAAAACTTAAATCTCACTTCTAAAGTATCATCTGGAAAAATAAATAAATAAACAAAAACCTTGAGTTCCAAAATATCAGGGACACAATTGTCAGGCTGGCTTTATTTAACTTTATGGAACCGCGTGTAAGGTTGAAACAGCGTACAAGGTTCTTATCAGTAAGGGTAAGCTTTGAAATACCTACCATCTAGCTAATACTTAACCCCTCTATTTAGTTGCCAATTAGATATAGCAATATTGGAAAGAGTAACACTTTAATTTTCCCAGAACTATTTTTAATCAGCTTTCTGACAGGCTCTTCACCTTTCTAAAGCTGCTACCTCAAAAACAAAAACACGCTGTCAAATTAAAATGAGAAGCAGAGTTTTCATTTCTGTATAGTTAGTTTTCTTTATAATCTCATTTCATTATATATGTATATGTAAGTATTAAATCAGTAAATATTTATCACAAGCAATGTAGAAAATGAGAGGAAAAGCTGTCAGAAAATATTTATTTTTGCTATATATCAGAAAATAAAACAAGTACAGACTAAAAGTATAAAATGTTCCAAGAGAAGTGTGCAATATATATTTTTACAGAGACTGTCTCCTCATACAGGTACAGATACAGAGTTTGGCTGTTCCAAAATGACCTATTTATTTCCTCAAGGTCCCCAGCTTTTTTTTCTGATGTTTACAGGGGTTGTCCTAAGCAACCAGATAAACCAGAGACATTTAAAGGGGCCTATCTTGTTTGTGCTGTACTATCCAAATCGCAGAAAGACAACGAACTTCAGAGTGCCCTGCCTATGGAGAAATGCACAGCCTGATGTAGGAGCATATTTAAATTCCTTCACACCTACTTTCTGTAGAAAAGCAACAAGACTGCTACAACCATACCTTACATAATCATGATGAAGCCTGGGTTTGGTTCAGACGGGAGAACATACTTCTGTGACTTTTTTCCCTGCCCATGGCAGAGGGGTTGGAACTGGATGATCTTTAAGGTCCCTTCCAACCTGAACCATTCTATGAATACAATAGATAATATAGCTTAAATGTCCTTATTTTATAGGAAAAATCCCATGAAATTGGAGGACTGATTTGTCCAAGAAGCAATAGTGATTCCATTGAGTGGTTATGACATTTTATATCAACTAGGATAGAAAAGGGAGGCCCTACTCAAAGTTAGGACATCATTTTGAATGTCCAAACATACATTAAAACAGTTTGTTCAGACCAAATGTCTGCAAATTATTTTATTTGGAACTGTTGGAAAGTGACTAGAAAGCTCTGTGCACACAGCAGCCGCACAGCCAAGGATAAACCTGGACTGCTCATGCATTGCTGAGACCATAACAAAAGCACAGGTTCTCCTAGCCATAAGTAGCACTCTTTCTTCCCAAGCTGAACGTGTTACCTCCCCTGCAATTTTGTGTCTTAAAAGACCGTAATATGTTTTCCTGTTGAATGAGACAAGGTCTAAAAGTTCTTCTCTGTAACGATTTTATCTGTTTTGTGTTCTCTGCTTTTTCTGCGTGTGCTGTAATTCTTCTGGCTTCTTTATTCTCTCCCTTTACCATTTTCAAAATCTCTTCTGTTCTGCACTACTTTATTCCCTTACTGTGGTTACAATGTTCTCCTCTCTTGCAGCAGGGTTAAGATGCCCTTCACAAGGGGTTCTGCTGGTTTCTCCATGCTTCTTCCAGCCTTTCTCTCCTCCCCTCCCTAGAAATCCCAGCTGCCAGGGGACTGCCACTCTCTAACAGCACTGGAACTTCCAGAAGCCCTTGACATCATTTGTCTGTCTCAACCTGAGATTTATGGATGAAAAAGCACTGCGCAACTGATAAGTATTGGCAACGATTGTATTATTTGTATGTAAAAGGATCATTATTTAAAACATTTAGCTCCCCATTGAAACAGGTAGCAGATTAGAAAAGAAATATCCCTCCCCTATCTTCCATTAAGAAAGTACTTTTAAATGAAGGACAAAGTAACCTGCATTTATCATACTTAGCATACCTAAGAAATTATAGGAATAAATTACTTGCCTAGGAGAACCATTGCTAATGTCTTTTTTACCCAATCAGATTCTGTCCTATACTAACCTTGATGGAACAAATATGGCTAATTATGCTCCTTTCTCTGCAATACTTTGGTGGAATGTTATGGCAGCATGTAAGCAAAGTGTTTTCTTTAAGATGCTTTATAAGAAGGAACAGCTGCAAAAATAGAATAACCCAGGCCCAGTACTACAGATAATATCCTGATGCCACTGATTACAAAGCTTCTTTTGAGTACGAAGTAGGATTTTGTTCTAGACTTCCAGGAAAAATACTTTTATCTTCAACAAAGGCTTTTATGGCCTTTGCCTCCGTGTGTGTGCGCTCAAGGGATTAGAAATCTCAACTGTGGTTTGCCTTTTTAATAATGACCAGGTAGGGCCCCAACTCATTTAGACATGCACGCATATTTATGTTCAAATCTGTTAGTGTAAATGAGGCCTAATGTCCCCATTATTTGGACAAAGCAGGGGATGCTAACCATCATCCAAGTGTGATGCTGAATTTCAGTAGCTTTCAACTATTAAAAAATAATTACATTGTAAGTAAATTTGCAGTACAACAGAGGGGGAAAAAAGTAAGTGAACTGAATGGAATGGGAAAGGAGAGGAAGGGAGACAAAAAGGGATAAAAAAGGAGTACAGGCAGAGTGTGAGAAGACATATTATAGCGTATTTAAAGGCTCCTTTAAAAGCTCTTGAAGCCTTTAGCATTAGGAAAAGGACGCTTCTTAGATCTCTGACGAAAGATCCAGAGGATATTCAAAGGTATCTGTTTTAAGTGATCCACACAAAATTGCATCACCCCAAGTTAAAATATTGCATCTGGCCATAACATAAATAAGTGTCAACGTTATCCCTAACAGGGTCAGGTATCTGTATGGCTATATGTTCTCTATTAGATCTTGATTAATTGTCTTTTCCAGAAATTATTTAAAAGTAGTTTAAGTATTTCTTTGGTTTCCAGTGCTGTAAGTTAATTTCTATATGTAGACATTTGATTCGTATATTCCTTGGGAATAGATCTGCCGTTTGTGCAAAATAGAATGGATGGAGATCTTTCATGCAAATGTGACAATTAAAATGGTAATACCTAATACTAATTTAGAAAACAAACAAACTTTCACATTCCTGTGAAAAACCTGTATTTCATGTTTATAATCTTTTAACATGGATTTTAAAAAAGGTTCACTGGGAGCAACATATTTATGTCAACTATTATTAGAAAATGAGTTCGTTTCAGATGTTAAATTGAGTTTTAAAAAAATCTGTAAATCTGTCTTGGATTAAATGCAAGTAGAAGTCAAAGATCTCTGGGATAAAAAGAACATGCTTGAAAATATTCTCTTGCTGGATTGGTCATGCAACTATCAAAAGTACAGAACATCTGATATCAAACCACATTCTGCCAGTGACATCTTAGATTCTAGAGTTGAGAGGGAAAAGCTTTTACATCAGTATTTGCATTACAACCACTTGGAATAACCACTTTATGTTGCTGAGGATTAATACATTCTTCTTGGCTAGCACCATAGATAATTGTCTGACAAAGCTAGAAGGAGATCTACAAACCAAAAGTAGATCTTCAAAAATTTCTAAGTTTGTTTCTTGGCTGTTTTTTTTTTTTTGGATGGAAAGTGGCTTTTACTGTTTGTTTATTGCATGAATTGATTCATGCAATAAATGCAATACTTTAATTTTCTTTATAATTTTTCATAATGAAAGGTTACTGGTATAAATGTTCCCTTAGAGTTTTAGTTTTCTGTCTCCTAAGTGTGAGGAAAAGACACATGATGCAAATGATTAAAAAATGTCTGTAATCATCTGAACCTAGAATGACTCCTCATTTATGGCACTGGCAGTAATAAGAAATGAAAGACACTGAAGAAATCAGAACATTTAAAGTCTCAAATTCTGGAAATACCAGAAACTACTGGAAAAGAATAAAAGAACACTCCAATGTACATCTGGAAGCACTAGGTGTTATTTAAAAGCAAGTCAACCAGAAGGTTTTCCTTCTGAAAATAGCAAGTGCTGATGCATTTGGCATATTTAGCAGTTTTCAGCAATCCAGGCAAAACAGGATAGTTCAAAAGCTGTTACAAAAAATGAGGAGTATTATATTCTAAAAAAAAAATTTAAAAATAATAATTAAAAAAACATATGAAAGTTACATATTTTGAACCTGAAGGTTTGAAAGTATTTTGTAGTTTATACAGTTGGGGTGACAAATTTTAGCTCAGTATATTTTTGCCTGTTACAAGGTATTATAATAAAGCATGGCATTAGTCTGTCTTAGGGTAAGGACTACTGAAGATTTTTATATTTAAGAAAACCTTCCAATTCTATAAAGCTAATTAGCCCCTGGTTTGCAATAAAATGGAGAGGGAATAGTACAGTAATAGATTGCTGGGAGAAGTAAACCCCAGATGAGGCAATTTAGAATATGCTGAGGAAATGGTACTTGAATAAAGCATTGGACTGCATAGTGTTCTGACACCTTAGATGTGACCAAGGCTCAAAATATTGTAAGACAAAGAAGTTAGATTTTTAAAAGTACGCAGAGCTTGAAATCATAAACAAGGAATAACAACACAAATTGAGCAAATAGGAGAAGCTGAAAGCTAAGCAAAAGCTTGTATTAATTTGACAGACTCTTCAAGCACCAGGATTGTGAACCATGAGCAAACTGCATGTTGTTAACACCTCTGACTGAGATGACCGTTCTCATATGAACAAAGGACCTTTGCAGAAGATGGTGTGTGCAAAAGAAACAACAGTATGATGTAACCACGAGAGCAAATAGTAGTTATGCACGTCTAATTGAATGTAATACATATCCCATTATTTCTAGGACCTGTGTTATAACCCCCTGAGAAAATCAACTGCTTGGAGAAAGATAAATGGGTAAAATTCAGGGTTTGTGTTTCCCCAGAAAATGTATTGTTTCTGTTCAAAAACATGCTTCTAGGTAAAAATAATAAACCAGGAGAGCCATCCTAGACTGGTTTTCTATTTTGAGAGAGCACTACTAAATATATTACAGCTGAAGAGCTGATTCTGCATTAAAAAAGCTTCATAGCTAGACTTCTTTACCCAGTGATGATATATGACTGGGGGACACAAGTTATAGGACAGGCACTTGAGTAGAATACAGTGAAGGTTGGATTTAGGTATGTCAATACTAACTGTCGTTATTCCTAATTTATTGGGTTGCTTGAAATGATTTTATAATACTAAAGCAGTAAAAAGATTTGCAGAGTATGTACAAAAGAAGCTGGTAGTTACTTGCAAAAATCTCATGGAGAAACAGTAACAAAACCCACACAACTAGAGAGCTGGTAACAGTAGCATCTGAGAAGAACTGGCATGTGAATAGCTACAAAAGTATAAATAAAGCTGACTGATCCCATCTCTATTTAAAGTGATTGGGATCCTGGAAGCTGTTGTCAGCAAGGAGTGAATATAATCCAGTAAGAATATATGATGCAAATCAACACAAATGGTAGTGACACTTTGAAGTCAGACTAACATTTGCTGAGCAGCAGCAAAGTTGGTGGCTTTGTATCTTATAAATCACATCTTTGGAAAAACAAAGCAAACAAAAAACATAAACACTTTTTAAATACCAAAAGAGAGGAAAGAAATGGCAAAGACTCATGTTTTGCTTGGGGAAAAAAAAAAATCACTTGGTTGGAAGCAAAAAAAAAAAAAGTTTAAAAGATCAAATTTTGGGACCTAGCACTTAATGAAAATGTGAATTTTCTATCTCCAGCAGAAGTATCACTGATATTTCAAGCAAATCTGTGAATATAAACCATGATATGAATACCTCTGAGGTCAGCTAAATGTTAATGATATGGATATTACTTTGTTTATAAGTGTAAGGAATTCTGTGTGATATTCAAATTGCTTAAGAATTGTTATTAAACTCGGGAAAGGTATACATGATGCTAGGAATTGTTTAGTATTTTGAAAGAGGCATAATTTTTCTAGTCTTAGAAGTTCTGCAGATACACATGCTCAGTCAAGCAGAAGCATTTGAAACTGTATCATGAAACAGAGGATCCCTTTAGAGCACCTTGGCTCCAGAAAAGTCACTGAACACACTGGACAACAGAAGAACTTATTTTGGGCTTTCTGTTTACCAGGATCATTTCAGTAAAGTATACTTTCAATATATTTTACTTTCCGTTCTATTAATGCCACAGTCTACACTGACTCTATTCAAATTTCTACTTGGCTATGTAAGTACTGAAGGTGAAAGCATATCCTAAAAAACATGCTTAGTTATTTTTTTGTTAATTTGGTGCCACTGTTTTTGAGATGAATACAAAGAAATTTTTAAGTCTGCTTCTGTAATGCTAAGTAAAAGAAGTTCTCTCTTAGAAGACTTTTCTTACATCGTGTAACTATGATCAGACGTCAATGTCTTTGATATACAATGCACACAGATATCTGCACTGGAGTTCTGACCAGAATTTTTTCCTTCTAACTCATTCTAGCACTTAAAAGAAATCAAGCGGTGATAACAAGCTCAAAATTTGGTGTTTTTTGTCATAAATCTTCATACCAAAAGATGACACAGCATGACATCACTGTGTGATGACAGGGGACATCAAGAAGAAAAGGAAAAGCAGGTAAGAGATGTCTTCTAAAAAAAAAAAAAGTTAATGTCTCTCAATGAACACTGTTTTCTTGTGCTCTGTTATTTAGTAATACTATTTTTTTCTTGACATCTACTCCAATTGGGCATGATTCTAATGTATTTTCCCTTCTGTTATCTAAATAAAATTATAAGAATACCTCTTAGAAAGTGAAAAATAAGCTTTTAAACTAGAATGAGGGATTCTCTGCATGGTGATACTGTGAAATAATCTAAATTATTTTTTTCAGATGCAGTAGTCAAGCCTCATAAACTCATTGTGTGAACTCTTTTAGTTAGGATTAAAGTGACCTTCATTTAAGGTAGCCTATTTCACTTCCAAAGTAAGTTAAACTAAATTGAATTTAGGTCATTTTTAATTCTGAATAAAAATACGTACAGAGGCATTCAATATAGCTTAATGTACTTTAAATTAACAAGTGTAATTAACTTGGAGATCTCTGTAGAAAAGGCCTAAAAAGAGAAATCTAAAAACACTACTATTTTTGTTTTAATCTTTTTATTCTGCAAAAGGTAAGTGATCCAGAGTATCAATGCTCAATACACAGTAAGAACAAACATTAGTATAATATTGGTCACATCTAAATTACAGTAAGCATGCAAATAATGATGATTCAAGTGCACTGAAAATGTTTTAATATACAGTTTATTAAACAGCTACACATTTTGAATAGAAATACTCATTGTGTAGTCAAAGTTATTCAAACTTTGACTAGACTGGAACTATGTTAGACAACTATACCATTCATTTTTACTTAAGTTTTGCTCTTTCTATAGTTCGTGTACTGCAAATCAAATATGTTGCTGAACTACTTAAAGTGCAAGAACAAGACATGCAATTAATTTCTTCAGTGTTCTTCTCTGCTCTTATATTTTGTACACAATCAACCGTTCAGAGTGAACCAAATCAAGATATTTTTTACTACCTTGCTTTTCTTGGCTAGGCAATCTATCATGGATTCAAAATGTTTGGACACCTGTGTACAAAAGTTAAGGTCTTCTCTTGATGTGGATAAGGAAAACTTTAAAATGAGCTGATGGCAGCAGGATACACAAAAGGAACATAAAGTTAGTTACAGAAGTCAGTAAGAATTTTCCTTAACAGTTATTAGTAGTTCATTCTGAATCACAAATTTGCAGGCAGTGTCTTCTACAAACATGGAAGAACCTGCAGAATAGTAATAAGCAACTGAAAGAAGTGTTGTTTGACTGATAGTGAGAGACGATGCCTCTTCTCCCAAATGATCACATAAGATAAAGGGCAAAAACTGAGCAGCTGGACTTACCCATTAAGGAGGTCTGTAATTTATCTCTGCAAAAAAACATGTTTAATCAGTAGGACATTGATCACAAGACAGCACCTAGTACCTCCAATGAATGAATATATATCTACTATCCATAGTAAATGACAAATGTTATCTTGTCAAGAGGCAATACTGAAGGAAGGCAGAAGCACAGCTCAAACTTTCCTTTTTTAATCTATATTTAAAACACCAGGGAAAAGAAAATAAATCACCACCTTGCAACCTTATGACTCTTGAGAGGTTTATGGTGAAACAGGTATAGCTAAAAGCAGTAAGAAAATATATAAACAATATATAAACACTTTGCTTCTATGTTTTAAATACTTTCTCTGACCAGTGGCTATCCTGGGAAATGTCTAGCACCAAGAAGGGAAGGACGGAAGTGGCAAAGTGTTGACTGCAAGTGTAAAATTCCTTTGGAGCATCTTCCTTTAAGTGTACCTAGTCACACTGAAGGAACCTCAAGTTATTCTTAATTAAAAAGCCTCCCACTTTGAACTAAAACGTCTTACAAAATTGCAACAGTCACAGGTGGGCAGTATGCTTTCCTGAGGCTCCAGATTCCTCCCGGACTCACAGTCAGAGTGCATCAATGAGCATTTTTCAGGGCAATTGATAGAGCAAGTTGTTGTACCAAGTTGCTCTGGTTTCATTTGGATTCAGGAGCTGGTAATTTCAGATACTGTAGAAACACGGTGTAAGACCTTTCTTTTGCTCTTCTCTGTGAGGAGGGGTCTCAGTAGCAATGAGTTGGGCATCAATGGATTTGGCCTTACCTGCACAATGATGTACTGTATCACTCTGTACAGCTACTGCATGGAGCAGGGGAAATTGCTGTACTTGAGCTTTCATCCTTTCCCCTAGCATATCTACATGACATAGCTGATATTTTCTTGGCACATCTGAAATTATGCTGCAGCAATGAATATTCCTGTTTCTGGGTCAGGAGCTGTAAAATTTGGAAAATAGTTTCTATATTCACCAAGAGATACACATGCTTCTTGACACTTCAACAACCTGCTAGAAAAACATCCCACACTGGGCTAGCTGGCAGCAGGAAACGTGCCAGTAGTCTGGAACAACCTGAAAGGAAAACAAAGAGTTAAATGCCAAATATATCATCTGTTTAGGAGTAGAGAAGGAAGCTGGCAGTGGTATTCAGAGATGCCGGAATGTGGGATTTAGGGAAAAGCAGTCAAAGACGAGTGTTCAAACCGTGCAATTTACAAGCACTGCTGCAATCCTAAAGCCACATCAAGAGAATACCAACTAAGGCAGGTGCGTATCCATTACCTGAGCAGAGCCTATATGCTCAGAGTAAGAATTATCAGTATGAGTGTACAAAGCTGTCAGACTCTATATGCCAATCCCTTGCAATGCAGGCCCACCTTACATGCAAGGGAAGAAAGTTAAGTTGTGTAATGCTTTAAATGTAGTGATTTGTTTCAAATCCGTACTGAAATCAACTATTGTAGTTGCTGCAGAAATGCTGCTATCTCATCTAGAAATTGGTGTGATTACTGAGTGAAATGAAATGTGGCTTCAGAAGTAATTACTGTATGAAAAAGTGATTTCCATTAAAAGCACATGTGAGAGCCTCCAATCTACCAGAAATTTATCTTCCCTGTCCTGAAATGACCCTCTCATTTTTAGTTCTGAGTCTATGTAGAGTTGAATTTACAAGTTTCATTAGGGAACTATACATCTTCTACAGAGCTTTAGGCTTTATCAGAGGAAAAGATTGGTCTTGCTAGGATATTCCTAATCAATAGTACCCAACGAATATGTAGAAAAATGGATTAAAACCCACTGTGAGTCACTGAAACTACATCATTAAATGTGTATAGCTCTAAAACTGCTGGGCTGAACTTCTTGCAGCATAGCTGTTTATTTTTTTCTTAAATCTTAAACAAATCAGCAAAACAAATGAAATCTAAAATTTTTAGATTGTGCCATTACTGAGTTTTTCTAACATATGAACAGAGCATTTTTCATATTTGCATGATTTGATTGTTTAACCAATTGTGTTGAAAGAAACTTAAAGAAGAGATTACTGTTGTGTGAGCAGTGACATGAGGCACTTCGGCGTCAAAGGATTTTATATAAGGAAGTTAAGTAAGGCAGATTGAGAATTAGGGCTAAGGGCTAGAATTAGAGTCAATGCTTTGAATGCTAACTATATATACACATATATATACTATAACAAAGCATTGATAAGTTGTGCAATTAATTCATTAATATTAACCTATTAAGATAGCATCAGTTGTGTCTGCAGAGTGAATGAGAATGTCCGGCTCTGAGTCTGTATATCTTCATTTAGACACATAATACTGAGATCATGGAAGTGGTTCATTTAATGTTTCACAGCACTGTTGACGTGTTATATGTTATGTTTTTGATTGAGAGTGCTTGGGTGTAAACATTTATGCAAATGTATCAGTGCTGCATGTGTATTCCAGGCATGTGCTTATCTGAGAACTAGCATAATGCATTGCTGCACATATATATATGCATGCTGTGTGCGCGTATACAGAATTTTGCAGAAAGATGTGCTCTGACCAGCCAATCCTTGTCCAGCAAATCCCAGAGGGTAGTAATGGCTATTGGACCTTGGTGGATCCTCACATATGGAGCCTGTGCAGCATGGTTTGCTAGTGAAGGGATGAGCTCTAACGCCAAGAATATGTTAAAGATACTGCAGCATATCTCATTTGTTAGCAGTGCTGCTGCTGTCTTCTCAAGGATATCAAAATGCCTGTCAGCACCTGGATGAAAATCAGCTGACTCAGATTCAATCTGGCTGAGATGAAAATGATGATGGCTGGAGTGGGGAAAATGTTTAAAACCGGGGTAACATCTTTATCTGTGACAATATCAGACGCTTATCTATCGAAATGTAACAATGCCTCAGGTTTTGTTTTGGTTTGGATTCTTTGTCATTGTCTGAGCGATCTGATGGTCAATTGCAAAAGTACCCTTTTCTTTTCCTGAGCTCAACTTCTCATTGTGCAGATCTAGCCATAGCTATCTACTTGGTCTTCCCTGCCAGAATGAACTACCAGGAACTCCCTGAACCTCTAGGTGAGTGCCTAGAGAATTAAGACACTCCAGCTGTGGCAAAATGTGACAGTCCTCTTCAACAGTAGCAGTATTGCTGCTCCCAGTGGTTTGCAGGTTATTTCCTCACTGTGTTTGTCTTGTTTCTGTTCTTCAAACCAATAAAGACCTGGTTTCTTCAGAGGCTGCTTCTTTAATCATAAAAACACAGATACTCAGATGAAGCAAGCCACATCACACAGATCAGGATAATGAAAGTGAAAAGGTGAAAATGTAGGAGAAAATCTTTTAACTGAATGGCTTATTGGTGGGTTTTCAATGTACAAAACATCGGGATAATTCAGGTAAGTGTTCCCAGAACCTTGCAACCAGGTAGTCTGGGCAGCTTGTACCCGTCAAGGCAGAGCTCCGTGCTGGTTAGATCTGTCTGGTATTTATGTAGTGTACACCACTGTACAGACTCAGGGGACCTGAAATTTTCCAGTGGTACCTGGTTTGATTGCACACTGGTGTGTGCATGTAAAGCAGTGTCCTACAAAGGGTACGGTCATTCAGAGTTAGGCTGAGATGGGGGTGCTGGGCAGGCAGGTAGCCCAGGGTGTCAAGTGGGAATTTTGATAGAAAGATGGTAGCCGGGACTGCTGCTGCCAGCGCAGGGGGGGCAGCCTGTAGCCCTGGGCAAGGAACGCTGCCAGAAGGGGCTGGGTATCGCCTAAATTGTCCTGGCAGAATACGTACGGCTTGTGAGCCACAGGATTACCACGTCTGCTCTCCACTCTCACCACTGCAAGGCACAACAAGCTAGAGCCTTCTTTCTGATAAGCATTTCCTTCCACAGCAAAAACACTCAAATACATATATTTAGAGAGCTATCATCGACTCGAAAGTCACAATACCATTTGAAAAAGCGTAGCCGGAGCTATTTATGCCACGAGCGGCGGCAAAAGGGAGAAGCCAAAAAAAAAAAAAAAAAAACCACCACAACTCCTCCCCGGCAGCCCGCTCCCTTTCGCAACGCCGTCGGTGGTGCGACGCCGAGCCCCGTAACCGCACCGGGGGCGGCCGCGGGGTCACCTTGGGCGAGGCGGGGCCGGGGGCAGGCGGCGGCCTGCGGTGCCCTGCGGTGCCCGGGGCCGCTCCCTCGGCCCCCTCAGGCCGCCGGGCGGGGTGGGGGGGGGGGTGGGGGGGCAGCGCCGGTCCCGGTGCCGCCGGCGCCGTGTCCCCGCGTGCCGCGCGCCCCCGGCCGCCCGCCGCGCGGCGCAGCAGGGCGGAGGCGCCGCCCCGGTCGTCATTTCCGCCGGGTGTCGGCGTGGGGGAGGGGGGCAGAGCGCTCGTCTCCTCCTCCGCGGCGGCCGGAGCCACAGGGAGCCAGCGCGGGGCCGGGGCCGCCGGGAGCCAGCCGCAGGCCGCGCCGCCACACGAGCCCCGGGCCCGCCCGCCGCCGCCTCGCCGCCGCCCGCCCGGCATCCGTCCCGCTTCCCCCCTCCCCTTCCCTCCCTCTCCCTCCTCCGCCGTCGCCGCCCCGGCTCGGCCATGGGGAACGCAGCCACCGCCAAGAAGGGCAACGAGATCGAGAGCGGTGAGTGAGGGGGGGCCGCCGCCGCCGCCGCCCGGCCCCGCCGCCCGCCGCCCCGAGGAGGGGCCGGGCCCGGCCCGCCCGCCCCGCGCCGCCCGCAGGCCCCGCGGCCTAGCGGCGGAGGCGCCCAGCGAGCCCCCGGCCCGGCCCCCGCCCCGCCCCGGGAGCCGAGCGCGCCGGGGCCGTGCCGTGCCGTGCCGTGCCGCGCCGTGCCGCCCGGCTGTCCCGCGGCAGGTGGCTGGCACCGGCGGGGGAGCCGCGGGCAGGTGGCACCCCGCCGCCGGGAGGCAGCGCCGCGGCCCTGCTCATCCGCCGGGGGGGTCGGCCCGGGGCTGCGGCCGTGCCCTGCGTGCTCCGCTCCGCTCCTGTCCTCCTCTCCTCTCCTCTCCGCGCCGCCCGTCCGTGGCCCTCTCCTCTCCCGAGCCGCGGTAAAATGGCAGACAAAGGCACGGGTGGGCACTCGCCGCCGTCAGTGGGCTTCTCGCTCGGTTCCCCTCGCCGTCCTGGCGCGGTCTCTAAATGGTGCAAAGGCGACCCGGTCGGTGGGGGAAAGACCGGCAGGCGTTATTTGCAGAAAGTTAACTTCCTGGCTCGCTTTCCAGTTGAAAACTTTGGGTCTGTTTGTTGTGGATAGGAGAAGAGGCAAGGCGCAGAGAGCAGCCCGTTGTGCAAGCGCAGCGCTCTCCACAACAATACCCTTTGTTACGGGAAATGCCACGGGCAGTCTGAGCACGGACAGAAGCTTAAACCTCCCAGTTACTTCTCGGTGTCTTTCTGCACTCTGTTTACTCTTTATGCCCGCTACCCGGGGCTAGGGTAGGAGCGGGCAACCCGCCGGGCGCGGGGCAGCAGCTGCCCATGCAGCGCGCCTTCCACCCGCACCGGGCATCCCCATGCGGGACGAGGGACTCGGCTTGACCCATCCAGCCCTGCTGTGTGGCTTCTCCTTTTGGTTCTCACGTGCCGTCTGGTTATTACGGATTTCACAACCCACACGTTTTGTGCGTGTTTGACCATTGGTGTTTGGCTGAGGACAGTTATTTTTCACAGGAAGCGTTTTAGCCTATGAAAATGGGGGTGGGTTGGATTGCTCAAAGTACTTCAGATGACAAAACGCTGTATTTTGCACCGAGCAGTGGCTGTATTGATATTTCTCCCTGCAGTTAAATAACACTACACCACAGAGAGTGTTTACTTCCTTTTTAATTATTTTTCCCGTATTACCAAATACAGTGATTTTAAGTTGCAGAAATAGCTTGGCTCAGAACTCCTCTCTCTCCCTTTGTTGAACAGTTCACGTTTGAAAATGAAATGCTGCTAGAGACATCAAGCTCAGATGTTCAATTACTCAGTATATTTAGCAGCCAGGGGCTCTGTAATGATACAACTTCTGTAACAGAGAGAAGAAATTGATCGTCATTGACGTACTGCTGGGAAAGATGAGGATTCATTTACTATGAGGATCGATAGTAGATAAATACTATACACATAATAAATTATCAGAAGCAATGTTTAGTTTACTGGCAGTGGAAGCTGATGTGTAATCTGTTCATACAATGTGTTGTACCTGAAAATTAGAGAAACGTGAAGTGTGATAAAGCTTTAATGTTCCTAATACATATTCACACTGCCAAGACAGTTTTCCTGCTGTTTTTTCGTGGTATGTGTCCTTAACAGCGTATATCCCAAATTTCAGGGCACTTAGAATGAAGTAGTTGGAAGTAGTGAGGGAAAAATACCCAGGTATGCCTAGTGAAAGTGATGTTATGCCCTTGATCCATGCCTAGAGCTTATGGCATTGTGTGGATCAAGGGCATGCTAAGGTCCCCGAGAGAACAATGAAGGGTAACTGGGCTTCCTCTGATAACTACGCTTACTAGTTCATCAAGTGTAATTTGAGAGCCCTTCCCTATCTGTGGTCAGCACAGGCAAATGCTGTTCACCTAACTGTGGCCTTTACGCTCCTCTTGTTAGTTTCAGCTTTCCACGTATTTTCAAACTTCTTCACTTCTTGTTACTTCACTCGGGCTGCCTAGAGGAATAAAAATAGTTGTATGTGAACGCCAATAGTAGGATGAGGCAAACATTTCGTAGGGTTTCTAGGCAGAAGTTGAAAGTGAATGAAATCTGAATGCTGGTTAAGTTTCTTAAGCTCAGCTACCAAAAATCAACTCAGGCTTACATAGGTCAGAGGGCAAGACGTATGTATGCATATACAGAAGGTGGAATGCTTCAGTGTAGGCTTTTCTGTGTTTTTTTTTCTATGCATTTCTGATCCAGGCTCTCTTAATGTGCAGCAGGTTTTGATTTTAAGGACCAAAATTAAAAGTGATCCTTAACTAAAGAGAAGCCTAAGGCTCTGTCTCTGTACCTGCTTGAAATGGGTTTGTCGGGTTCCCTGGTTATCCACAGGGCAAAACAGCCTATAGATTTTGAGAGTTTTTTAAAATAATAACAGTAATATACGAGAAGAGACACAGTTGTCAGTCATCTTAAAAGTTTCTCTAAGTTTGATCCCTGATCCTAATTTGCATTTAATTATTCATCTCATTGATATGTTTGGTTTTTTTTTTCAGCTGCTCAATTTACAGTAGCTGAGAAATTTTATTTCACCACCTATGAGTTTAAAAAAAAAAATAAGTCAACGTGGTAAATTGCATTAAAAAGTCACTGGGAGCTTACCTTAACTTGTTGCAATTAATGTAGGAAAATGTTGGCTCTATTAACATTCATTATTTTGGAATAACATATTAAAGTAACACAAAATAAAAGAAACAGCTACAACACATCTCTGAGTTTAAAAGAAGGTCACAGAGTATTTTACTTAATCCACTAAGTGGATCTGTTTAAAGATTGTTATTGATTTTATATAGAACAGAAATGTTTCAAGTTTACTAGGGCAGTTTTCTAAACAGAAATGAATGTCAGCTCTGCAAATTGTAAGGTTTGTTGAAAATATATATTTTTTTCTTCAGATAACTTGATAATACAGACTTTTGAAGTAATTGCTATGTACAGCTCCGAATTATTTGTCCTCTTAAATATCTAAGGGAGTGTCATACCTGGCAACAAAAAATTTGTTTAGAAGCTAACAGTAATCTCTCTTCCCATCCTCACTTGGAAAATATTTGGGGGTGGTGGTGTTCAAGAATAATTAGCTTAGATATTATCAGTTTCTTTCTTTTTAATCACCAAACTGGATTAGAGACCAAGTGATTAGAGCGCACTCCTTGCTGACTGCAAGGCTTGTATACCTTCTCTTCTTTCCATAGCTACTGAAACTGCACTGCTTGGACTTCTGAGTTGTGCTATGCAGGATTCTGATGGTCCTTGCCATTTTTTTCTATAGCAATATGTAATAGTAAACTGCTCTTAAAACACGTTTAAAATTACACTATCTGTGATTTTCAAAACGTAATTCTGTACATGTTGCTTCTTATCTGCTAGCCAGATCTCCAGCTTCCCGTATACGAGAGTTTTGGTTATCTCATGTCTTTAGTAGCTTCACCTTCTGGGGTCTTTAGGTTGCCAAGCGCTATGCGTGTGATGTGGACTCTGCATGTGAGTTTTATGTTCATTCACTCCTCCTCCTCAGAGTGTTCCCTCTACAGTATCTTCATTTTGACAGAGTTCCTATTATAGTCGATTCTTCCCTTTTTAACTCTTATAATTATTCTGAAAGTAGTGTTCCTTTGAAGTGTGTTTGACAGGAATATTCAGCCTTCTTAATTTTCCTTTGCCAGTAGATCTTACCCTCCTTTTTTCTTATTTTTCATGTGTGTTTGGTGCTGGGTCATTCTGCTGTATTTACTCATTGAGAACTAAGAGACCACAAGTTCATTTCATGTGAAGACTGGCTGAGGCAAAGCTCTGTCACTGCTGACCTTGATTAGATTAAAACCAGTGAACTAAAGGTGAAAAGCTCCATGTCCATTCTTATTCCAAGCTTGCTGATTCCTTGTCACTCTTCCAGAGACCCTCATTTCAGTGTTCTTGGTCTGACTGTAGTCTTGTTCATCAGCTTTTTGTCTTGTTTTTTCTTTTGCTTATTTTGTTTATGCTTTCTGATACT
This sequence comes from Anser anser, assembly GCF_964211835.1. Classification (NCBI taxonomy): domain Eukaryota; kingdom Metazoa; phylum Chordata; class Aves; order Anseriformes; family Anatidae; genus Anser; species Anser anser. Next base: position 17,758,140 of record NC_139728.1, on the reverse strand, counting down.
GAAATAGATAGCTTTTGGAGCCTTGTTTACATATTTTAGAACATCATCTATAGTATTTATTGTATACATGGCAATTAAAATATATGTATATCGTAGTGATGTTATCCACAGAATCCATTCCAAGTGTTTTTAAAGCTTCTTTCCTTATATTTTTGGACTTGAATTGTTTCACCATTGATTGATTAGATTTCAGCAACGTAGGATCCTATCATCTGAAAGTCAGAGGTAGTTACAATTACTTGCTGGACCAATACATAAAAGTGTGTTTGATGGAATCACCAATGTAAGACTATCAGTATACACCATCAAAAGAGGCACTCTATTATTTAAAAATTCTTCTTTAATTAAAAACAAACTGCTTGTTCACAGCTTGGACTAGCAAAGAAAAAGGCTATTATTCAGTAAATGATTGCCACCTAGGAGCAAAACAAAAGGTCAGAAGGACCCCCAAGTGATAAATCAGTTTATGTACTTAGCTGTTGTAGTTAGGCCTTTAGACAGAATATTTTCAATTATTTGGCATTCCCTTGCTTCTACATTTCTTTGGATTCATTCATTCAACCATATACCCATATTCATAGAAATCATGGAATCAAATATTTCAAAAAATACTCAGAATTTTCATTTTTGGGGTAGAGTTGTATTTTTCCTTAGTGTAATGAAGGTTATGTCTGGGCTGCAAAAACTGACTATCTCATTGGTATAGGGAGCGAAATGTGGATGGAGCGGTACATGGAAAAACTGTAAGGACACGATACTGGAAGTTAAAGTTTCGTGGGCTCCCCTGCCTGTGTGGAGGGGCGTATTCCCCCGCTGTGTATGAGGTTGTCTGGGATTCTTTTCCAGTTAGTTCAGTTCTTCCGTAACTGACACATCTCTCCTTTGGACAGAGCTGTGGAAAGGGCTTTGGATGACTCTCAGATTTTGTGTGTTTTGCCTGCATCCTTACTGAAGACATCATGAAGGGCTTGCTTGACCAGAAGCCTTTTTTTTTTTTTTTAACTAGAGTAGTTAGTTTAATAAAGGATATTCTCTCTGCTACACAGCGTGTGGGGTGCAGGTCAGATCCACGTACAATGTATTTTTTAATCGATGTTTCTGGTCATTTAAGCTTGCAGAGTTTTCAGTGTTAGAAACCTCGAGTCACTGGGGATTTTTCTTATAAACTGGTGAAACTTAGGGCTGGAACTTGGCAAGGGGACTGCTCTGCAGCATTGCTCTCAGGCTCTGTCTTTGTTACAGGTGTTAGGTGTTATTTCATAAGCATGTCCTTGGGTTGCATTTCTGCTTTTCTGTCCCCCTGCTGCTTTTTTTCCAGCCTCTGTGCCCTCAAGTGTGCTGGAACAACTATTTATGAGACAACAAGGTGAACTGAATCTGAGATTGATCTAGGTTAAAAATAACCCCGCAGAAAAAGGGAAAGCAGGAGGGACTTTGGTTAACCTAGAGCGGCTGCCTGTTCCTGCTCCCCGAAGCTAGGCTGGCGGTGGCACCAGTGCGGGTATGGGCACAGGCACGGAGGTGAGAGCCTGCAGGCCCCGGCGGGGGCTGTGCGCCCCGCTGCGAGGGGAGCCGTGGTGCTGGGGCTGAGCTGGCCTGCCCGTCCCTTCGGCCGCACGTGGGTTTTATCTTCTGAGGTAGAAACGCTTCCTGGGGATTTGGGGACAGGGCAGAGTAGCGGTGGAGCTGTCAGGAGGTAAGTGAAGTGAGAAATGTGTTGTCTTAGGAACTGCAAACTGAAGAAACGTTTGCCCTCCTCCGTTTTTTTCCCGGTACGGTGGGAGAGGATTACTTTCATTCCTGCGTGTAGCGTTATTTATTTGTGTTATCCTAGTGGTCAGGCGGGCTGGCTGTGAATTACGGTCCCGCTTTGTACAAACACCAAACAGAGAATTTATTCTCCAAAGCGTACAAGATCTGTCCTGGATAGTAAGGTGAATACAGACAGCTAGGAAATAGATAAAAGTGAGACTAGCAGTCTGTGCAGCAGGAGAATCGGGACAAAGCGCTCTCCGGGTGTGTTCGTGTGTGTGTGTTGCCCTACAGGGAACTAAAAGGAAGACACTGAGGTAGCTCTGCCTGTTGTGTTAGGGGTCAGCGCAAGTGGATGGCAGTCTCTGGTGCTTTATCGAGCCTGTCGTTTGGCATCCTGTTAGCTCTTTCTTCAGCGTCACAGCAGAGCAACGTCCACTAAAGGGTAAGGTTTCACAAAACAGCTGAGCCCATCTGGTGGCTTGTGCTGTGGAGAAGTATGTTTTTATTCCTAGTCCCTTCACGTGTCACAGTTCCAATGTTTTTCCAATCCATTGTTAAGATGCTTTACATAGGCAAAAAACTGGCTTTTATTCCTTTAGGTTATCTACAATTATTTTACAAGCCAAATCAGTTTGCTGAGGTGTCGAATGGCAACAGACAGATTCAAAGGAAGCAGTGAAAGTGCTGCTGGCAATGAAATGGTGAGGTGGCAAGGAAAAAGGACTCTCTTCTCAATGCTGAGCTCTTAGATTAACTCAACAGTCTCCTAAGACCTCACCCTGCTAACTTCTTGCTAAAATGATTACTCCAAACCACCTCTTTGCCGTCTGCCTGTGTTCATGTAACAAATTACTTTGTCTCACAGCTCAGTTTTTAGTGAGAGGTGTTAGCACCTAGCAGTTGGGCTTGGTTTATTCACGCATTTAGAGTTAAAAGTGTTGAGAAGATATAGTAAAACATTACTTCTTTCCATCTCCACACATCATATGGATCTTTAAAACAATAATATTTTATTTTTTTGTTTAACTTTTCTTCTTTTTGTATTTAACTTCAGTTGTCTTGTGCCAATTTGACGTTCAAATAAAGAAGTGTACCAATTTTTTTTTCATTTGTTCACTTGCTCATTCATTAAACTGTTTTCAGCTGTTCCCTGATAAGAGGGGTTCATCTACAATCATAGACGGTTTGGTAGCTTATTATATAATGAGTTCTGGTGTATGTTACTGGACACGTGTATTAATTAATGTATTCCTGCATAAGTGTTCACATAGTAAGGGTTAGGGTGTGAGGGCTCACTGTGTGTGGTGTGTACTGTTTTCAAATGTAGTGAAGGGTTGGAAGCACTTTGCATATGTGTGTTTAAACAAACAATAGAAACAAGAAACAGCCACATTTTTTTACAACTTGAGACTAGATGGAAACAGTTTGTTTTCAGTTTCTGTACTTCAGGCTATTCATAGTTTTGAGCCATAGCTTTGAGGGTTTCAAAAAGTCTTTCAGAAAATCAGTTATGTAAATATGCTCTACGTATTAGAGATAAATGGGTCTCTAGACTACGAGAAAACAAAAGTATTTTCCATGACATGGCTGTTTTCTACCAGCAAAAGCCCGATGAGTGTTTTGAGCCAAGTTCGCTCCATACAAATGGCAGAGAATTACTGTTCTACCTTGCTCTGACTGTTTCTTGACAGGTAGTGTCTGTTTGATGGACTAAGTGAAATAGTAAGATAGCTTACCTGTGATGTTAAAATGAGAAGCCTAGAAATCTGCCTTCCACATGTTAGATGAATGTATGTCTCATCTGGGTGGTATGTAAAGGTGTTAGTGTTGTTATGTCTGCCTCTTGTTTATCCTTTTGTTAAAGTACTGTAATGTTTAAAGAGAAGACATGGTGAACTCTTGTTTATTTCATTCAATTTAAGCTGCTTGCAGCAAGTGCGTACTTGTTAACCTAATGCACTTGCTGTTAGTGCTCATCTGTAAACCCTCAGACTTCCACAGTCGCAACATGATTCAAGGAATTAAAACAAAGGAAGCTGTGTTTCTGGCACAAAGAAGGCGACTTTAAAGACAGAAAAGATTGCTGTTTTGCCTCTATCTGGAATCCATTTGCTCTTCCCTCGTGTGAAGTGACATAATTAAGGGTGTATGTACTCAGATAAATCAGCAGGTACGCTGTAATAGTAATTAAGGTTAGTTTTGATTAATATGATATTAGGCAGTTTGAAATTCTTTGTTTGTCTTACAGCAGGTAACAGTGATAGGTTTATTGTATATTTAAATTCTAATTGTTAAGCATATGATAATCTAGCCTTTCACTGGGAAAAGTGTGACTTAGCTGCACCAAATCTATCATTAAGATAAAGTTTTTAATGCAAATTACCTGTATTCAAACATTTTTTTATTAACTGATCCATAAATTAATTAATAGGAAGCTTGGATTTTTAGTCAGGATTTCTCATTGAAAAACAGGGTATGTGGTGAGAGACAAAGCCTTATGTGGCTGAAATCACGCCATACTGATCTGAAGGAGCTTGGTATTTCCTTCTAGGAGGTGTCGTGATGAACAGAGGTGTATCCTCACTGACTGGTGGAGGACTGCTTTGTACTGGGCAGGCTTTTAAAATTGAAGCCTTGAGTCATGTTTGGTCCTTGTGAAAAGCTGTGTGATGGGAAGGGGACATCTCATGAAATCGAGGGCTAAGGGCACAGCGCATGTCCCCACGTCCCAGCACCGGCACTCTGCTGTGTGGATGATGTGTCAAAAGGTTCTGCACTGCTGGGCTGCAGCACCGTTGTTCAGAAGTAAGGTGCTGAATAACTTAATGGCTTCTGTGAATATGAAATTGCAAAACAGTTTTGCAATTAGTGTAGGTCTACAACAGCTTCATGTGATGTGGGATTAACTGGGAAGTTCAGGATGTGTAGTGCTTTTTAATGTTTTTTGGGGTGTCTGGTGGTTCTTTTGCAAATTAGCAGATTTTTTTTTTCATTTTTGAATTTCTTTTGAACTGAGGATCAAATGCAAAACTGATAGGGAAACAAGATTAGCTTCAGTTTTTCACCCAGACTGCTCTGATACCAAGAACCGTTTAGTTTGTCTAATTTTTGCCTATTGTTATGACACTTTTTTGCCAGATAATTGCTTTTTTTTATTCTTCCTACAGAATTATTGCATGTTTACTATTCATATACAGGATACCTTTCATTTGTGTATTAACTTAGGTTTTTTTATGTTGAACTTTGTGCTAGAACATTCTTGAATTTCAAGTGCCCGTGTCCCCATGTTTTTTCCCTTTCTGTTTTCGTTGTTGAGTAACGTTTGTTACTGTTAGTAGGTTTCCCTTTGGCATAATAAATGTATTGACTTTTCAGTTAATTGTATCAAACGTGTCCCATCCAAGCTGAATGCCCAGGAACAGGTTCACAGAAGGGCAGCAAGGATGGTAAAAGGTCCTGAATGGTTTCCATGTGAAGAATCACTCTGAGTGACAACTCTCCGGTCTAGAATAGAACAGCTGTGGGAGGATACGATTTGTACAACTGCGTGTGCCACAGGAAGCGAGAAGTGCCCTATGCATGTCCTGTTCTTGCTTTTCTTAAGCAGCCAGTGTTTCTGTTGGCCCTTTCCTTAGGGATGGATACCAGTTTATCCCTGATAAAACATTAGAGCCCTCTGTGAGAATGAGCAACTTAAGGAAAAAGAGATTGGTGAGGCACCAGATAATTTGCAGGGCAACTGCTGATAAAAAGGAGGAGGAGCGTGGGTTAAGAAATGTAAAGGTATGGAGGCAAGGGGAGCACTGAGCAGAGCGTGGTCTGGATTTTATGCGTGTTCTCCCCTCCCTGCAGAGGGAGCTGACGATGGCTGGCCAGAGGTGCTCTGCCTGAAGGAGTGGGAGTAGGTCCCGGGGGGTCAGGGTCATTCTGCGAAACTTCCTCCTGGGTCAGAGCCCACGGAGCTGGTGGGGAGGTCCTGCATCAGGTAGAGCCTCAGAGAGGAGGTGTGTAAATGTAAGGGTGAGGTAAGAGGGCCATGTGGTCCCACCCCTGCTCGAGCAGGGTGCCCAGGACTGTGTCCAGGCAGCTTTGGAAGATCCCTAAGGAGGAGACCCCACAGCCTCTCTGGGCAGCCTGTGCCAGTGCTCCTCACCCACACAGTAAGAAGTGCTTGCTGATGTTTAGATGGAACCTCCTGAGTTCCAGTTTGTGCCCAGTGCCTCTTGTCCTGCTGCTGGGCAGCACTGAAAAGAACCTGGCTCCATCTTTGCACCCCCCTGCCCCAAGTCTCCTCTTCTCCATGCTGAACAGTCCCAGTTCTCTCATAGGAAAAGTGCTCCGTTCCCTTCATCAGCTCGGTGGCCTTACATCGGGCTATTTCCAGTATGTCCGCATCTCCCTTGTACTGGGGGGCCAGAACCGGACAGTGACTGCAGGCAGACAGTTGCAGTACTCCAGGTACGCAAAGCCACGTTCCTTATTTTGCTTCTGCCACAGAAGGCAGGTGTACTTGGCATGTCGTATAGTTTCAGCCATCTTTAGTGTTTTCCTTTGATACTTGTTGAGTCCCTTATTTACCCACAGCCCAACCTTCTTTATGCACTACCTGTATTCCTAACAGTCCCGGGCTGTCTTCCTGTAGTCTGACATAAGGCCATTTTCCATTGCGCTGCAGAAGTCCATTGTTTTCTGCACCAAAGCGGTGCTTTTCGTCTGATCTTTTTATCATGATAACTGTCGGTGCTGCTTGTATGCCTTCAAACGGGAATATTTCTTTAAGGGACAGTGTCTCCTTAGAAGTTTGCTATTTTCAGGAGCTAAACTGCTATTTTAAAACTGTTTCCTTCAGAAGAGGACTTTGCTTTTTGCAGATGTTTGAAAGCATGCCATTTATTAAAGAAAAGCACTTGCTAAGTAACTTACAGTGAGAATATAGAACGTAATTTGGCCAAGTAACCGTTGTGCTTTTCAACCTCAGGACAGTGTTGTGTGATGATTTGGTTTAACATCTAAATCAGTTATAGCCACAATTAGTTGCTGGTATTACTTAAAATGCCTTTCCAGAAGGCCCTTTGGAGCAATTTTAGAGTTTCTGCTGGGTGAGAGTTGTGTTTTCAGATCAGATCTCGATTTTTGCCAGTATGACAACTTTTTAAAAACAAACAAACAAAAAAACGCGGTCGTATTGTCTCCAGATTGTTGTTTGAGACTCTACGAAGTTTTCTTCAACGTGCTGTTTAAGAAGCAGTTCCATGACTGATTTTCTTTGGCAGCAGAGCTGCCGTGAAAGCTCCCTGTCCCGATGACTCCTGCTGTTGTGCACTGTGCTGCAGTTTGCTGCTCACCCCGTACTGATACGGTGGTTTTGAGCACGGCTCTGAAAAAGTCACTGAAGTGAGTGGGTTAAAACCTCTGCTTCCCCTAGCTCTCCTGTTCAACTCATTCAGTTCATGGAGCTGTTTTAAACTGTGGCCCTACCTTGTGTTGCGGTGACACACAAAGACGGGATGCAGAAAAAGGGGAGAAACATAAAGGGGTTTTGCCACCGCAGAGAGCACACTAAGCTGTTCTCTGAAGGCAGGGAGCAGAGGCTGGCCATCGCACAGCGCTGATCGCCTCACCTTTTAGGTGTGTTAACCTGAGGTGGTTGTTAATTTGAGGGGCTCGGCCTTTCTTTCAGCCCGAAATGCTGCTGACTGACTTTTCTAATGGTACACAACGACATGCCCCTCTCAAATGCTATCGGCAGCGTTTGCCCTATTTTTGCTTACCGCTGTGATTAAGCAGTATTTGTGACATTTTAGTTCTGTTAAACGTGACTGCCTTCGTGGTCATCAGAGCATAATCTATTTTGACAAAGTTAGTGAGAGGATCACCAGCTTTCCTCTCTATATTTTTAATTACTCCAGAACACGCTCAAGAATTTTTTTTAGGACAAATAAAACTGGAAGATGACTAATGCATGGACAGGCATTTTAGATACAGCATGTGAATAGGGAGCGACAGGAGGAAGACGAGACATGCAGCACAGTGTTGTAGTGCAGTGAGAGATGCGAAGGAACCAGCTACTGAAGCAACCTAAGTGATGAAATAGGGCTAATGGTACAAGCACCGTAAACGTAGTGTGGTCTTTTACAAGAAGAATTAAGGATCTCCTGCATTTTCATCTGCAACTGAGGTGAATTTTCCAGTCAATGGTGAAGACACTGATTTTCTGCAGGGTTGTTTGTTTTCTGTTAGAAGCAGAAATAAAGTTTGTAGCCTTAGTGCTCTTTCTTTGAAAAGATAACTTGAGGTAGCTCTGCCTTTGTGTGAAAACGCCGAACAGAAAATAGTGGTTGGCTGCTTTTCCACACTTATATTCAGAACATGGTAATTTTCTCCACCAACTAAATTGACTCATTCATTTCCACTAATGCATACAAACTTGTTTGTTCTACTGCCAGTCTTCCCGTCGAGAAGACTAGCCCAAAATACGGAGTCTGAGAAAACAGTAGAGTAGAGTTCAGTATGGAAAGCACATAAATAGAAGCCTTTCATACACAGTCCCTTCAGATGTGTTATGAAGAAGCTGAGCAGCAAAGCAAATCTGTTGATCTTGAGATCCTGCTTGATACTTGTGCAGCCCTTGAGAGAGATTTATAGAAGCTGACTGCAAGTCATGAGATGAGAGGGTCGAGATCAGGCACGTTTATAAGAAGCAGAGCAGTGGGTAGAATCGGGGTTTCTCTCAAATAGTGTGGTATTGCTTGAATAAACCGAGGAGAGGGAGAATTATGAAAGTTTGGATTTCCTGTTGAATGTATATTTAATCGTGAGGAAGTGACATCTAGTGGGTTTGGGGAAAATGTACACTGTAGCTGCAAATATGGGTTATATACAGCATTATGGACGTAAGATACAGTATTGGTGGTTTTCTGAGAGTCAAAGTAGTGGTAAATACTGAAGAAGGAATATACAAGACAATAAAGAAGGTAGTGGCGCTAGTCCCTGTTAAGCATTTAGTAGTGCTGTATCGGTAGCAGCAGTAGCACTATAGCATGAGGAGTATTTTCCCTCGTGCAGAATGCAGAAGTATGCTGGAGTTATGTATAAAAATACAAGACCATTGACACAGTTGGGTGTAAAAGCCCAGTTTTTCTGCATTGTTATTGAGGAGCATTAAACTTCTGATGTGGTAGAAAAAGGGTCTGATCATCCTCTGAGCACCCACAAGTCTCTGAAGGCTGCTCTTCTTCGGGACCCTTGCCTCCTTGCTCACAAGAGGCTGCTGGACCTCAACTCATGCTCCAAGAATATGACCGAATAGGAAATCTCCCTATTTGTGGTTACATCAAGAGCTATTGAATAAAAGGTAGCACTGCTTTTCCTTTTTTTTCCCCCCAGTATTTCATCATATGGCAGAGCATATTTTCTCATGAAAGATTAAATTACAGGTGCTGCTGACGTCTGCTCTGTTTGGGAGATTCCTGTTTCTTTGCATATCTGGAGGAAGGTTATCTGAATTGTACTCAATTGTCTGCTGCAGCAACAGCAACTTTGCAGTGTCCTTTGATAGACAATTCTTGAACCACAAACAAAAACAGTACTTGAGTTTTATAGCTGCCTGTTCTTACTGGTGTGGTTTTGTGGTCTAAACACAGCTTAATTGTCACAGCACTGGATAATTTAGAACTTAACTTAGATGGCTGCTATGTGAAGTACCAAAATACTGTGTAGACATTGTTGCTATTAAAAAGTACTTCTGGCTAATAGTTCTTAAGAGCTTCGTCAGTGGTGATGGTATTTAAGAAGGGACAGCAAAATTAAAATAGCTATGAAAGATGACCTACAAGCAGATATAAATCCGGTCCTTCAAGTTGTTAAACTTCAGAAAGCAAATACGTAGTCATAACAGGGTTCTAATGTTTACATCTTATGTGAATGCCATCTCTATAGACATACTTCCGTAAAAATAATCAATAACTGAAGGAAAATCTGTTTGAACAAGTGGAAGAGAATTTTTTTTTTACCCCCGCTCCATGAATTTTTCAGGTAAGAGAAGGTGAGGACAAAGGTAACTTCTGTTTCCGCAGACCTAATTACACCCTGAACAAGAACAGCATTTTGCATGCGAACATGTTTGCAAATATGATATTGTTGAGTGGTACGTTTGATTTGTAGTTAAAAAATGAAATAAAAAATAGCTAATATTCCAAAAGTTATGTGTAGCATTCTTGTATACTTAATTTTAAATCTGTAATGTGCATTAATATTTTCTAGAGTTATATGAGATACTAGAAGAAACCAGGGATCATTCTACGTAACCTCCTTGCAAACAGGCCATAAATCATTGGCGGTCTAGTAGTGATGGTGGTGAGGCTGTTGAATTCTGTGATTTGGGTGTCTGGTTAAAGGTAGAAAAAAATTGGATATGTATGTTCAAAGCTGAATTTTTGAAACTAATTAATGGGTAAGTGGTCTGCTTCCCTCCTACCAGCATTTATTCGTAGAAGTATGGTACAATTAATCTAGGTTTTTAGCCCCCCTAAAAAGCATTTTTGACAAGTCATTTTCACTTTAAGAAACTGAAAAGCTTTTTACAGTGAAATCAGATACTGTGGTGTTCTGTTAGACAATACAAGTTTAAAATTTCCATTAATTCAAGTTGCATGATGCAGTGTTACTTGGTTATTTATTAACAAAGAGTCTAGCTTGGGAACAAATTATTTTATGAATATCAAGACAATTTCTCTTAATTCTTCATTTCTATTTTAGTACATATAGCAACATCAAAAATGTGAATATCTTTACTGAAAAATATTTTCTGTTCTTTCCATTAAGTGGTTTTAATCACAAGCATTATTATTATTCTCATTTTAAAAATAATATATATTGAATGGGGGATGTCTTTCCTGCAAACAGGTGTTTGTGCACCATGTATCTGTCTTACTTGTTTCATCTTCAACAATTTAGTATAGAAATTATCGTGGGCTGTTAAGAATGCCGTTCTTACTGGATTTTACCCCTCAAATACTTTATCTGCTCAGATCATCAGGAGGACACTTCTGAAATTGTGTACACCTTGTTTCACTGTCATAGGGTACTTTTTAACTCTTTGAATTTCATGAAGGTATTTTCATGAAGGTCTCTCCTTATATTTTAGGATAATAGGGAAGTTTTAAATAATAAACATTAGTGCCTATTTCAGATGAAGCACTTGCATTTGAGTACTTCTAATGATGAGCTATGTATCAAATATAATTTGATTTGCTTACAGTAAAGTTGATGTTATTTCAAGGTAGTTTTCAGGATCTTGTCTGATAAGAACAGAATGATTCAGACCCTTAGGATATAGATTTCTTTTGCTGCCCCATTTTGCTATCACGTTTGTGGTATTATGGGTTGAACACATTTTTAGTGAAAGTGAAGAATTGAAATGCAGCTTTCCTATTTTTGGTAAAGGAAATCAAAAATTCCAAAATTTTTGATTCCAAATTCAAAAAATTCCAAAATCCAAAATTCCAAAACACCAAAACTCAAACTGGCCAAATTAATGTTTTCAAATCAAAGTACAGGCAGCTCCCAGGTGCGGTGTTACAGGCAGGAGAACCGTAGGACTAGGGGAGTGTACCTGGATCTCATTTGGTGAAGGTGTGCGCGCTTCTGAGAGGGAAATCAAAGGCACAGCAAGACAGCCCCAGTTACACTTTGCGCGAACTGTGGAATATGGCATGTGGAAAACCTGGCAAAGAATTTTTGGCTAAGCATAGCTGAAGGAGACTTACTATGGACATCTCAGTTTCATTTCTTCTTTGCTGGGATAGGTAAGATTTAGGTATGCTCCTTGTAAGTACGCAAGATTGAATCAAGACAAACTGCAAAGGAGCATCTCGCCTACTCTGCTCCTCTGGCAGAGTGGGTGATGGAAACAGGTCGACGACAGCTCAGGTCAGGTAGGCAGCAACGTAGGCTTGCAGTCCTTGCCTTTCCTGACTCACGGCTGTAGTGATATGCAATGTCCTGAGGATTACTTTGCTGTGCTACCTAGTCATATTCCTTTACTTTTGATTTATGGTTTATTATTTATACCAACAAGCGAAAACATGACTTTTCAACTGGCACATCAGCTTCCTTTCATGGGCAGTTAAATACGAATATGTGCTTTCTGTATAGAAAGTACTTCTGAGATTCTGTGATTACACACCACCAGACAGACCTGTATACAGTGTCTCAGTTTGTTGCAAAATTGGTGCTTTCTTGCTACTAAGAAAGTTTGCAATTCTTATAAATCGAGAAACTTTTTTTTAATCGTGTTTAAAAAAAAAAATCAGTTCTGTCAGACCTTTATGGTTCATCAAGAGTCAGCTTAAAAATGAACTCTATGCTCTTAGAGTTGTGATAACAATTAGATGATTCCTTGCCAGCTCAATTTAAAATAAGCATTATTATTCTGAGGGCAAGTAATTTTTTTATTTTTTTTAGGGAATTGAACTTGTTTCTCTTATTCCTGTGTATTCTTAATACAATTCTTCTTGGCCTTTTCAGATGTATTTAGCATATACACAAACGCCTTTTTTTTTTTTTGGTGAACTCTTTTTAATTGTCTTTTCCTCTAGTTCTGTTTCAGCCAGATGAGTTTTATGTCTATCATGTTTTTGTTCAGATTGGGATTTTTATAGTAATACTTCAAACAATTTTCTATTGAAGTTCTATGTGAAGATATTTGATTTGATATGTTAACAAAGCTTAGCAATATGATAGAGAATAAACAGGGAGGAAATAATGGTTTTATGTTTTTACAATTTTAATCACGTTATGGAGGGAAAAAAAAATCTTCAATGCAGTATTACACCAATTTTCTCCATTGTATTAAAAAGTGAAATGTTTAAGTAGCCTTGAAATCTTAGCTGTTTTATATTCCAGAGTACTTAAGCAGTTAAGGAATTGTAAGATTCTGGATCTGTGAGTGCAGATGTAGGCGTCGTTCAGAGTCATAGTACAGGTAAAGTAAATGTAAGGATTGGAAAGAAATCTGAAAAGAAGGCAAGGAGATTCAAAGAATTGTTTGCAATCAGAAATATGAAAGGAACCCAGTATCTTCAAAATCTGCCATTCTCCTGGTAGAAAACTTCTCTGAAAGTATGTTATTTCACAGAGAGAGACCTCCCTTCACAGCTGATGAATGACCTCTTAATCTAGATAATGCCACAAGGTGATACTTGGCTCTTAAAGTTTTGGTTTTTAGAAAAGAAATCTAAGCTTCTGTAATCAAAATGAGAAAGGAAAAACTGCTTATGTTGCAATATCAATTTTAAAAGAGTAGGAAATGCAGAATTAAAATTACCTGGATGACCATTGCAGCTCCTTTGTGCAGATGTGTTGTAATAGAGAAAATTACAAGATCCTATGCTCCTTCTCCCACTGGCTTATCCCTCATCCCCTGAAAGGATCTTGCTAACTTTGGTGCACAGGACACTGAGCTGTACTCATGAAGAGTTTTTACTTAATTTTCTGTATTGTTTGCAGTGCATATCAGTCTGTCTTTTTTTACTGCATGTTATTCTTCTCCTTGTGAGCTTTTTACAAAAATAAGTTTAGTATACAGCTGCTGTGCAAACATTGAATTTACCTTTACAATATCTCATTAAATGAGCTTTTGTTATTTCCATTTTACTAGCAGGGAACTGAAGCATGAAGAGATGAAGGTAAAACGTTTCCCTTTCTTTTAGGGAGCCCTGCCAAATGTGATAAAGGTTTATTTCTCAGGGCATATAATACATGAAATCCTCTGAAGTATATAGGTGCTGATTATATAGCTTTCTGTGGCAGTTACAAATGTTAATTCTTCTTTGTGAAGCAGGTGCCCAAATACTTTTTGGTCATCATAGGGTGGATAGAAAAGCAGCAGTACATGCAAGTGAAAATAATTTGGTTTAAGGAATTTGTTACAGAGCAGGATAACATCTGCATCGCAAGGGTGGCATTCAGTAGCGATCATCAGAGTGCCCTGCGGCTTCCTGGAGCTGTGCGTGTCTTTCCACCTTGCGCTAAGGAGCCTTACAAGAAAGTTTCCTTCACTGCGTAATGCTGAACAAGTGCCAGAGCAGTTCAGTACACTGTGCTGCCTGAGGTATGAGTCTGTGGAAAAAGGAATACATGATTGTTGTAATGCATGTGTAAAAGAGGGGAGTTTACTAAAACAATCTTAGTTCAGCCTTTCTCTTACTTTTGAATACCAAAATATGAAATTTAAATGCGCTTTAAATATAGCTTTCTGTTTGAAATAAGTTACACAAACAAGCACTTGTTTATAAGTACTCTTAAAATCGCAGTTAAAAGGACACCCTTCTGTGCTGTAAGAACAGAAACGTGTCCTGCTATGGCATTCCAATATAAAAACTGTTTGTAGATACGATTCGGCTCTTAACCGAGGTCAAACCACAGTATTTGTTGACCTTCCTACGTAGGCTCGATGCACTGAAAATCTGGGCTGTTAAACTTGGGAATCATGTGATTGTCTAAATCCTCACTTCTCAGTCGCGATGTTCCAGAAAAACAAGGCAGAGGCAAGGCAATCAGGCTTAAGAGTCCTATCGCTTTTAACCATTTCTGAATTTTGCTGGGGAAAGTATATCCTCTAGGAAAATGACTAGCTTTTAAAAATTAGTTGTCACTATTAAGCACCTTTCATCTGAAAACTGGCAACTAACTGCAAGTACTTGTTAAACAATTAACTTCTTAGAAGACTTAGGCATACAGGGATACACCGTGTCCTCTTATAGTTATTGGAGGCTTGTAGTAACACTTCTGATAACTTAAAATAATGTATATCTTCATTTTTCACCAGTCATGCTTTTGAATTGGCAAGTCTGTTACAGAGAGAAAACTATACCTTATTTTATGGCAATTAGTATATCAATTTACTTCACGTTCTTGAAGTGCTTATTAATTTTAGCTCAAAATAGATCAAATGTACCACATGTGACTGCTGTATCATAATACTACTTATCTATTTTTAAATCTAAATGGACTCTGGGAAAGTACTTTGCAAACTTCTGGCTTCTATGGCAGAGCAGGTTTCCTATGTATTTCTGGGTAAAGTGCCTCCTAATGGGGTCGTGTATTATCCATTGGCCTTTCTGGCCATGTTTCAAGGCTTTTGTTTATTATTCATAAAAAGCTGAAATAAAACTGGAGCAAATTGTGTAAATCCTCTCTCAAAATGAGCAAGCCAGGGAGACTCAATCTTCATTTCAGTCCTACATGGGAATGATCTGATATTGTAAAGGAAAATAAGATGTATACTGAAAGTTGTGAGCTCAGAATTATTTTTATGGTATTTTGGTTCGTTAACATTTTCTCTGTGAATTTACATCAACATAAAAGAAATATTGTTTCCCTCTGTATGTTATAGGCTTTTCAAAATGTATTAAATGTCTCAAGTGCCTATTAAACTATATTGACTGATGGAAAGTAAAATCTTTGCCCTTCTTACCCTGTAATCATGGAATCATAGAAAAACAACTCAAAAGTTATATTAAGATTGGTGTTTTCTTTATAATGATCAATTGGGATCTCTTCTGTCCCCACAGGATGTGGTCCAACTTAAATATTAGGACTTTTCTAACAGGATTTAGATCCCAGGTTATCAAAGCCATGAAAGTGAATAAATCTCTAAGGCAGCCAAGGATTTCATTTTTTCCCTAGGTCGAAGGCAGCTGTAAAATCAGACAGATGAATCTAGGGAGAACAGATGAAGTGTTACTGGTTCCGTGGCTGTATCTGAGCATGCCATCGTGTTGCACACTCACTGGAGTGCGAGTGGCTTACCGGCATAGATGTGTGTAGTTACCACTTGTAGTCGTTCAGTCGGAGTTACAAAGACAAAAATACCGATGACAAGCAGCACCACAGAGGTGATACCAGCATTTTAACAAAGCATGGTAAAAGGAACATTAATTGTCTTTGCAGCCCAAACTACATCATTATTTGGGAACTTGGAGAGTACCGTTAGGTGACAAACATAGACAAATACAATCCACAATAGACTGTGGGTGTTTTTATTGCTTAGCCTATGTTACAAATAGCATTAGTTCTACATGTTTGTTCGTTTGTTTTGCCTGGTCACTCTTCGTGCTGCAGTCTTGGATAATAGCTGAAGGGAACGCCCTGAGGTCGGAAGACATTTTTTTAATTTCACGTAGAGATCAACATGTTAGTGGTGCTGCAGCCAGTGAGTTTTATAACTTTAACATCTCAACCGGTATCCTTAGCAACATCAGGTATAAATTAAGGACAGTAGCAAAAAAGATTTAACAAAAACTTATGTTTGATGCATTGTTCCTCTCAGCATGTCCAAAGTCTGTCTGTAGTTTGGTATTCATATCCTGAGTCAGTTATTACTAAGTCTGAAGTAACTAAAATATTGAAGAATATTAAAGTGGGTGTTTTGTCCTTCAGTTATGCGCAGTTGGCAGTCAGTAACTAAATTCAGTTTACATTTCAGTTTAGGAACTGAAGTGAAAAGAGCTGAGATAATGAGATTGTGTTGAGTCAGTATGGGGCTGCAGCCCTCTAAAATTATTGTCCAAAACGGAATTAAGGCTGGAATTGTTTATAGACGTGTCTTAAAGTGTCCTTTAAGTTTAAATGGCTGAATAATTATGACAGGGAGAGGTTAGGCACTTCTTCCCCTCCTCCATGACCAGTGGTAGGATAGACTTTTTTTTTCAATCTAGGCAAATTTTAACTACATACTTGGGAGACTTGTCTGTACATCATCTTTTGCTTTTTGTCTGATTTGTTGGTTTTTGTTTTTTTTAATGAGGCCATAGTGATACCTGGCACTTTTTCCCCCTTTAGTATGAAAGAATATAATTAGTCTCATTGTTTGGGAGAATACAGGTGAACCTGCCCTTTCTTGCTCTATATCTTATGCTCAAAGTAAGGTTTTGCATCTGCTCACAGTACTTGTTTCAGATGTGGAGCTCATCGTGTCCTTCCTTAGCCCCTTGTTTGTTTTACCTCTGTCCCGTGTAAGCTCCCTAATTCAGATCCCTGTCGTGCACCAGGACTTGTTCCCTTGCCTGTTAGCCCTTCCTCTGCTTCATTTCTTACAGTTCTATTGCAAAAGTCTCATTTTTGACTGAGTAGCAGAGATTCTGGTATGCTCTCATATCGTATGTTCCCTGACTTTGTTTCATGGCTGTTCCCAAAGTACACAGTTAATGGCAGAGCATAGGAAAATGTTTTTACTTTAAGCTGTGTATTAACGGCTCACTAGTTACCTGTAAGCAAGCAGGAAGGCATAGTTTCCTTTTTTTTATTTCAGCCCATTGCATCAATAATGGATCTCTGGGTTGCTATCATATCTTTGGAAGACCTATTTCAGTCTTTTGAATCAACATATTATCTTGGGAGGCCTTGAGTTGTGCTTCATTTGATTTAGGACAAAAAGCAGGGCTTCCTAAACATGCCTTTTGTTTCTGTCACTTGTCTGTGTATTTGTATCTATGGATGTCAATTCACTCTGTTCAGGGAGTGAAACAGGTAACTTAAAGTAACTCAAATATATTCCTGTTTCAAAAACAGTGCATAGCATATATTCACATAAAATGCTGCTCATAATTTGGTGTTCAGAATCTTATACTTGAAATACCAAGAAACATGAGCTGCGTTGTTTGATAGCGTTGAGAGGAGTTTCTTTGTAGACAAGGAAAAGATTTAAAGGTTCACTCTGAGTTTGTTGCCTTGTTATTTTTGTGTCTGTTCTAGGTGACTGCCAGTATTTTATCAGTGTTGTTAGTTATGGGCTTGTTTGAAGCTCTACTGAAAATATACTTTTCTTATCTGTATTTGCTGAGCTGGTTGCTTTAAGTAGAACACAATTTGTACCCAGGATATCAGCTTTTCTTTCCTTTCTCATAGAGACAATGTACATGTACCCATTTTATTTCTTGGAGGAAGTTGTTTTTCTTCAAAAAGCTTTGTGTTTCAACATGAATGGCTATGATGATGCAGCTTTCCCAGTGAAGTATAAAGTTCTGGTCTTCTAGCTGAAGTTCTTGTAATTAAAGAGTAAGATGAGCTTACTTTAGGTTTGACAATCTTTTCTATGTAGGCTGGGTAGAGTGTTGTGAAGGAACTTAAGGTGCATGCAAGTGAATGGTTGTGCAGCAAGCATAAGAAGATGGAAACAAATTTAGTGTCCTGTGTTCTGTTCTGAACAACGTACCACGTGTGCATTGTTAATTCTGAGAAATAACAGATTAATGAACTACGTACAACTTAAAATGCTACAGTGTTGGGGGAGGGTGGTGATGGACATTAATGAGGTGCTTTAATAAAGTGCTTCAATCTGAACTACCGATGCAAGTGGAGTATGCTGCTCAGTTCCTGGAGTTCGTGAGGTGTGCTATCCTACACAAAGCTAGGAGATAGAGGTTAAGCTTTAAAGACATCTTACGTGTTATTTTTACTGGTTTTGGAATACCGTCCTCCAAAGGGGCTGCACAGAAGCTAGACCAGTTGCTGGAGCTGGACATAATTTCAAGTTACTGAAGCTGTCACGGTTAATGTAGTATAGACTACAATTGTATTTATTCTGTTGTTAATTGGCCCATGGTCAGAGGTCTTAATGAACATATACCTGAAGATAGTGAGGGTGCAGAGATGTAATTAATGTAGTAATTGTGACAAGTGAATCTCCAGAACTATCAAAGTGGCCAGTTTCTAAACTGTCAGCAAAATCCAGATGAGTAATGAATCTTCTAGTACTTATCTCCTTTGAACCAAGGAAAGAGCAGCACAATCTCAGTTAGTGCAAATCAATTGGATCATTAAGGATTAATGTAGTACGCTCCCATTCTGATGTTCCCCTCCCTCGCCCCACGAGCTATCTATTCAGTAACCTCTGAAAAGTTCTGCACACCAAATACAGTTTCTTACAGAAGTATTATTTTTACTTTCATTAGTAGAGTACAGGTTGCATTGATTTAAGACTTACCTGAAAAGGTAACTCAAATTTAGATTTCAGGCCGACTAGAATTTATAATTACATTCAGCTCAGAGTCCCCAAAGCCATTCATCTTCAGAACTTGGTCACATTTGACATCCTGAATGCCCGGAAGCCCACCAGGAGCTATGCACAGACACATTAGACAATATATTAGTGTTGTTAACCTCTCACAGCTTTTCAGAAAAAATAGGTAGCAGCAGTGTTTTCAGAAGTTAAAATAGTACATAGTTTGCCTTATTTGGAATAAGAATCAGTTGATATTTTTTCTTCTGGAAGTGTCATCTTTATAGAGGCAAAGGAACAGAAATGTTGAAGTAGGTTATTTACTAACACGTAAGCAGTTCACTTCAGATAAGTATTCATTTAGGTTTTCATTTCTGCATAACTTAAGTATTGTTTTTCTATCATAATAGGAAGGTGAGGAGAGGGCTCAGTAACTGCAGTTACTCAGTAAGTATCTTTATTATTTTGATATTCCAGTTAAATAATACTATGTTTCCTCCAGTTTCCGCCCTGTCATCCCCAAAAGTGTGGGAACGTGGTTCCTATTGTGGAAATCAGTTTAAAAATTCATACAATGTATTGCAACTGGCACCTCATTTTGGCAGTTTTCTTGAGTAGGATTTAACTTGAGTGGAATTGGAGGAAAACCAGAATCTTCCCACATGCCATGTGACTCCCAAAAATAACAATTCTGTGTTGAGGTTGTTAGGAAAAGTTATGAACATCTGAGACTGGCTGCAAGTGAAACATGTTTGTTCTTCCAGGAGGAAAAAAAGAAGTCTCTGGCTAGTTACAAAATTTTAGTCCCTTTTTTTTCTCAAAAGGGTTCAAGTAATTTAAGATAATAAATTCAAGGTAGTGTATCTTCCTGCTTTACCAAATTAGAGGGGCTTTTGCATCCCAGAAATTAGAAGAGCCCACGTGATGCTATCATAAGATAAATTTTTTGCCTATTCAAAATAGGAATATCCAAAACATTCTTCTTTGTTGTGGTAGTACTAGTATTCATGGATAGGATGACCATATCCCTCTAAAATTAAGAGCAGCATGCCTTCAATGGTAGAGGTCTTTCTAGTTAAATTCTGTTTTCCCTCTGGCAGAATGCAGTCTGCAGTGGAGGTGTGCACTGAAGCTCTTGGTTATTGCAGGCATGCGCATTTCTACAACTCCAGGCTTTTTGGCAGAGATATCTCTTTTAAGGATGAAAATATTTGGACATATGTCATTTGTCACAATTATCAAATTCTGACCTGTGTAGATTTCCTGTGTGTGGCTTGCGCTTTTTTCCTAGCAAAAGTTCTGCTGCTCAGGAGAAATCAAAAGAAATATGAATGGCATCTCTTAAAAATGAACAAAAAAACAACCCTGTCATTATCGGTTATTTGTTTTTATTTGCTTTGTTTTCATACAAGATCATCACTTAATAAGCCTAAGACTAATTTGTAGTTAGACTGTGGAAGATCAGACTAAGACTCTCAAAGCTTTTTGGCTTGGAAATATTAGGTCTTGGATTTGTCACAGCACTTTCTTGTCAGGTAGGTCTCTCGGCTTATGAGACTAAAGTGAGAATGGAGTTAAAGGTGTGTAAATGTTGAGATGACCTCCGTTGCTGTAAACATCTCACTTGTGTAAATATCAGAAGTAGAAACCAGTGGGGGGGAAAAATGTAGAATGAATTTTGATACCTAATGTTGCTCAGTATCAAATCGATTGGATCTATACCATATAAATTTCTTTACCTATGAGTGTGTTCATTAGCTCAGTTGGCAAAGGGAAAGACAAATGCATGGTCAAATTGTACTTGAATATGAGTTTAGTGATTTCTTGTGTAACAGTGGTATAGAAAAACCTTGAAATATCTTCTTTTTTTTTTTGGAGAATATGGGGTAGTGCCAATGCTTTGAGGGGACCTATTATGAGAAGGTGCTCTTGGTGGCATTTCACAGCATAAAATACAGTGATTTTTCAGGACAAATTTTTAATTATTGCTTGCTCCTGTTTCTCTTTAAATCAAACTAAAGATAAATACAACTACAATTACTCATGGTAGTGTATCTAATTTTTAGAAAACTAGCTTCAAGGAGAGTAAAATACAGGGCTGTGGCTTCTTGAGGATTTTAAGGAATTATGTCTTTTTACCTACTGTCATTCATATTTTATTGTATGCTAAACTGACATGCGGTATGAGTTGCTTCATTTTGTTCAGAGAATTACAAGTAATGGCATATTTTATCTATACTCACTTCTAAAGCTTTTTTCCAAGTTCTCCATTGCCTTAAGTCTTTATTCCATACATGTAGGAATGTTTTTAAAGTTTTTTACAATTTTTTTAATTCTTAAAACTGTCTTGAATTTGAAACAGATGCTATTTAAGAATATATTTAGACTGGTAATAAATAAAGATATGTACACTTTGCTACTACCTCATTAAGAAAAATATCCTGTAACTGGAAAGTTGGTGGTGTGGATTATTTACCTTCTGAAAAATCTGAGCTATTTAGTTGCTTATGCTACACATAAATGATTAAGTACTTTTTTTTTTAAATTTACTGTTTAGTATTACAGCTTTGGTATCTCACACTGATCCTTGACCAGCAGATGGCATTTGCTACTGCACTTAAATGCAGGCATGAATTAAATTTTATAAACCCAATATTAGTAACTTTAAAATATAGAGAAATCCTGGTGTTTGAGCTATATTTGGGGTGCCTGCATGTTTCTGTAAGTGGGATACTGCTTTCTTAGCACGATGATTTGTTAAGAGCATGTAAGAATCTTTGAAATACCTGCTTACGCATCCTACAGCCTAGGGTTCAGTGGCATCCCCTCCACTTCTAGTTAATTTAACACCATTTTTTTCACTCCAACTGATGTGGACGAATGCGGTAGTTGTACACTGGTTCAGTCTTTCCCCTCTTCTGTAGAATACCTGCTGCCATTGAGCCGGCTGGCGGGAGCAGAGGGAGCAGAATGCTCTCCAGGGCTGTCTGTAATCCCCTTGGTAAGGCAGAGGAACGCAGGATCCGTTTCTAACAGGAGTAAAGGTGTCTGTATCTCCGCAGCACGTGACCAAACGTTTTGCACTTTAGACCATACTCTCTGAAGGCCGCTGCTGTATTCTAGTTTGCATTCTGTACTCTTTGACTTTATTAAAAAGCATTATCCTTTCTGATGAAGTAACTTAAAGTGTTTAGCTCAAAGTGGGGTCAGTTTGTTTTGTTTTCCTCTAGAGAATATGCTGGAGATCTAAAACACAGACAAGCTTCCTGAAAGAGATACTAAAATAATTCTAGTTACTTTAATATTTATCATCCTGGCCTTCTATTGTACAACACAGAATATGATGGTTAGAGTGTAGCTGCTATTACAGTCAAGAATTATCTACACGACTTTAGCTTTGGTAAGCATTTTGCTACTGTCCCTCCTCTCCATTCCTTCCACTATAACGCACCAAGAATTAGCTGTAAGCGGGGCCCTCTCTTAGGTTTAATTGCCAGTTCTTATGTTGGGGACTCTTTGCACTCTTGACTCAGACATACAATTTTTATTTTGCCCTGAACAGGGGTTTTCAAACAAATGTGCCTCTTGTGGGGCAGTTCCTTAATGTGGAGAAGTGGCCAACCCTGGGCCTCTGGAGAGACAGAACGTCAACATCGTTTCAGTGTGGAATTGTCCAGAATTCAAGCAGGAAGTTCTTCCACCAGCCCAGTCAGATATTTAGTAAAGTGTCCGTGTTTTTGGAGTGCTTCTTCTAACTCAGGAACTTTGTCTTATCGTGACTGATAACTCAATAAAACTCATTAATCAAAAGTAGCAACTGTTTTGTTGTAAACTTAAGTGCACTAAAACCTTTCTCTGCTCTGTTAGTTTTTCCAGAGAAACAGAATTAATGAGGTCATATACTAAATTTCTTCAAAATTTAATCTTGGATTATAATTTAAATGAGTCTGTATACATACCTGTTTTTTCTAGACCTCAATTTTCTAAAAGTAAGAACATCTTCCTTAGTCTTGGCAGAC
The DNA here is from genome assembly GCF_964211835.1 of Anser anser. Classification (NCBI taxonomy): domain Eukaryota; kingdom Metazoa; phylum Chordata; class Aves; order Anseriformes; family Anatidae; genus Anser; species Anser anser. The sequence continues at coordinate 17,735,364 of NC_139728.1, read as the reverse complement.
AACTATTTTATGCAAGTATAACAAAACACCTATGCAGGTTTCGGGGTACTTTCTCTCTTGCAGAAAACTAAGAGGGTTTTAGAGAACTTGTGAGTATGTCAAGCTATCTTAACTTGTGCTAGGAAATAAACTGCTTGAATAACTCCACACAGTTATGATCTGGAACGGCCTGTACTAAGCAGGATTCTGCAAGTTCTTTCAGAAGATATCGTGTACTTAAGTGAAAGCTGAAACTTCAAAGGTGGATCTTCACTAAAGTTTGTTTTATTACAGAACGATTGTGTAATCTTTATTCATATTCTGAAACCTCTGTCTGGCAGTGTGACCGCTACTGATCAGTGCAGGCGGCAAGCACCGGTGACCACATCGCCTGGGAGGAAGCTGTCAGAGAAGCAAGGAGGAAGGAGCCAAGTTAGAAAGGAGAGGAATGCGATTCTCTTTTTCAAAGCAAGTTGGTCAGTTCTGTGGAAGATTTGGCTTGCAACAAGAGTTCTCTGTCCTCTTACTTGTCAGGACTAGATGTGAGATTATGACTACAGAATACATGCTTTTTGACTTCAAAATAACACAGATACATGTCAATAGAAATGAGGAAACTTCATCTGCTGCCAATATGCAAGTGGAAAATCGTGTTACCTTGGATGATGAATTTGTCAAAATTTGAAAAGAAAACTGACAGAAAAAATGAGAATTTTTAGTTTACCTATTAAAAATTAGATGCTGAATACAAGGAGTGTTTTGCTTTTTTCTTTTACTTTGTAATTTTTTTTTATTCCTTTTGTATGGTCATGGAGAAAGAACAAACGATGTTGGTGGAGCACGCAAGCCTTAATTTATGCTTCCTGGTGAGAGATGAAGGTATAAGATGTCTGCTGCAATTAGGCCTGTGTACAGTAGATGCCAGCAGAGGTCTACTGAGTCAAAATAGAAATAAGACCAGCATTGCCATAGCAACAACTTCCTCTTGGCAGTCCTATTTATAGCTGTGCTGCAGTCCCAGCTTTAGTACTGCTCTCAGAGGGGCTCTCTAATAAGGGTTAGCCTTGCTTGAAACAATGCACATGTGAAGGTACACTAAGACTGCATGGGTGTACATTCCTGTTGTAGTTTAATATATAAATTTTAAAACATCTTTGTTTTGAAGTGGAAAGCCATTAAATCCGTAAGGCATTAGCAAATACAGCTCTTTCCTTCATGCATTTAAAAAGAAATGCAAGCTAGTGACATAGTGCTGGATGCACAGTGAAAATCAAAATACATCTGCTTTTTCAAGAAGCCTTTTTCTGCCTCTATTTCTACCCATAATTCTTTCTGAAATATGCATGCCTGGCAAGACTCAAAATGAACTGTGGTTAATAACATAATTTCTGATAAAATTCTTATTTTTAGTTGTTAAAGTACACACTTAATAGAGAAGGATATAAATGATTAAGTTTTATATAACTGGAAAAAGATTATACATATTTCATCCGATTTATACAATAGAACACTTTAGGTTCTTTAGTATGTATTCTTTAAAAGGTTGTAGAACTAAAAAATTTTGTATTTTCTAATGGAAAATCAGACAAATTATTTTCCTTTTTAATATATGTTGGCACTATCTTTCAACTTACAAATAATTTATTGGCCAACAGGAGAGCTGCTATATTCAGCAATATCCACAAGTTCTTAAAAATTGAGAAACCCTCACTAACAATTTGTGTCAAATAATTGCTTGCTCCTGGTTTATAAATAATAAATAATAATAAATAATAAAGTTGGACCTTTGTAGAAATAAGTGGTGCATAAAGGGAAAGATGAAGCCATCTATTTTAAAAGCAAAGAAATTGTCTTTAACCTCTAGGAAAAAAACCCATAGGGTTTCTTTAAGTTATTTTTCCATAATTATGAACAAAATAAATATGCAAGAAAATGTCACAGTATGTCTTTTTTACTTGTGGATGAAGGCCAGTGCTGATTAACTATAAATATTTCTTAAAAGCTAGGAAAGAATAATTTTAGTCCTTAAGCAGTAGTAGAACACGCTTAAGCAGGCATGTTGACTCAGCTCTGTAGGTAACTGGGAAAACACTAAATTGGCAGATTAGAATTAAGACCTAAATATTAGTTAGCTGGGAGTGATCTGGAATTTCTTACATCATAGTTCTAGTTCTCAAGATCCTGTCAAGGAATATAGTTCATTGTCTTAAAAACTTGTCTTCTGCGGTTTTGATTGTGAGATATTCATGGTTAGCCTTCATGCAATGATGGGAAGATGTTCCAGTTCTGACACTGTAAGGGAGCTTCAGTTCTGTGAATGGCATTAGTTCCTAGGAGTGAGATAAATACATTTCAGCAACATATAGTTGTGCTGTAGTTTTTCATATTATTTCACTTAGTACTATAAAGTTCAGGGAGATCATGGTAACTCTCTTGGGGAACGCTTTAAATACTTTATAAGAAGTGAATATAGAAGAATGTGTACAAAGCAGGAATGTACAGATGATGCTGTTACTCAGCCATCTCTAGGTTCTTGGAGGAGAGGAGGGTGCTCTTCCTTAACTTAATTTTTAAGACTTGAATGGTGTAGGGGTGGAATTGCTTCCTAGAAACAGGGATGATGTGGTAGCAGAGATTATTAAAAAAAGAAATAGTCTGTCTTGCTATGTTATTCTTGACTTTTTTTCAGCAAGAAGCTGAAAGTCTCTGGCTGGGTTATACTGATGTGCTTTGTTACCAGTGGCTGAAATGTGTACACTGGGCATCGGCTGCTGGGAAATGCACACTAGGTTATGGGCTGGCAGTCAGCAAAAGTGCAGATGGATTTGTTGCCTTTTTCAGATTAAAGCACCACAGTGCTAGCCTGTTTCTATGGCTGTCACTGTTATGTTCTGGCTTTTTTTATAAAGCTACAGGGGGGTACCTTAAGAATTTTTACTGAAACGTTCTTTATCAAAATACTATAATTTACACATGTAATATTTATAATCATAGCTGAATTTCCTACCCACATCTCTGTTTTTTTTAGTGTGTTTTAAAACTTCCAAGACATAGTGACGAGAGTCAAAGCTGGCCCTGGTTCTTCTTCCAGCTCGGAGCAGCATGAGTAAGATGACCTCAGGTCTGTTTGCAGATGTCTGTGTAAACGTTTAATTGTATTTAAAGATTTACAAACTGTTCTAAGGAAAAGCACTATTGGCTAGCAAGTGAAAATCCTAAGACAAGCACAGGTACAGAATTTTGTCTTTGACAAAGAATCACCCGTTGCTGACTACTTAGCTTTTGGGGAGCAAAATACTATGTCAGAGCTGGTGTACTCCATGCTTCGTGTATAACATTAAAAAAATAATAATACTTGGTGTGAATAAATTAATGCTGAATTGGTTTGGAAGGCTAGTCTGTCAATAAGATGAAAGATTAGCTAAAAGGAAATAGGAGGTTCCACCTCTGAAAACTGTGGATGTTGTATGAAGACCCTGAAGTCCACATGGGATGTGGGCCTCACAGAAATTCAGTGTGGTAGTGTTTTGTGTTGTCATTGGGCAATGCTGATCAATGCCAAAAAAAATTCCTCGATTACAAAAGTGCATTACTATCTGTTTTATCAATGCTTGAATAATAAACTATGGGTGTGACCAGTACTTTTTTTTCATGTTTTGCTTGTGGACCAGAATGTCTGTGATGGTACCAATTGGTAGCATTTTTTTTTTAAACACTGGTAAACCCAGGTTTTCTCCTAGGCTGTCTTTTAATAATCTATTTTTGATAGCCTATTTTCACCTAAACCAGTTCACTTCTGTGGTCTCAGAGGCTGGCTATTTCTGCTCCCTAGTTTTGACACCTTGTTCAAGTGTCTGGGCTAGTCACTTGGGTGCATTCAAAACTCTGAATTTTGGTGGGCAGAGATGCTCTCCAGCAGTTCTCACATCTCTCCGTTTGACACTAGAGGGTTGGTAGACTCTAACACACATAATGTGAAGTGATGTGAATTTTGTAAATTACCTTTCCTGAGATCAGGGGAACTACATGTGTGAAAGACACTTGTGCAAAAGATAAGACTACAGTACTGTGGAAAAAAAAGGTGCAGAATCAGGGGAGAGGAAAATGATGAGTACTGGAGGAAGCAGTAAAGGTCAGAGAAAATAAAGTCTCTTGGAAGGATTCCCTGGACGCACAGAGACTTGCTGTAACCTACAGGGGAGTACGGCTGTGCAAATCCAGAGGGGCTCTTCCAGCCCTGAAATGTTCACTGGATGGGGAAATAAGCATGCTGTTGTCTAAGAATTTCTTATATGGAAGCTGGCATAGCATTGCTCTACCGTGAAGTGGTTGTTTATATGTGGTATATAAGCTATCCACTCTCTGCCTATTTGTGCCCCCAGTAAGGTAAGCTAATCCCCACGGTCACCGCTAGTTCCTGTTTCTGGCAGCAAAGCCTTGAACCTGGGAGGTGTCGTGGAAGTCAGCAATGATCCTGAGACAAAGTAGGTAAAAACCAGGAAGGCTTAAGGTAAAAAATGACCTTTGGTGGGCTGGGATCCAGGGGAGGCTGCAGCACCAGAACCTTAGAGGAGAGAGCAGCCTGGTCAGCCACAAGACAACAGGTTCTCGTCCAGATTTGCAAAGCAATGTGTAAAGTGTCAGCATTTAGACAAGTTGGTCCTGAAATTTGAACAGGTGCTGGAAGGAAAAAAAAAAAAAAAAAAAAGCTAGAGTATATCTAGAGCCTGCAAGTAAAGGCATTTCTGTGCTTTGTGCAGGGGCTAGAAATATAAACTGTTCCCCTGACGGGGGTCAGTGGTGACAACTCTGTAAGTTACTATTTTGAGGAATGCAACCGGATCTGTAAAGACTGCTCTTCAGCATTTTTATTGTTTTATCATTAATATAGGTGGTTTTCTCGTCATAGTTTTTTCTGAAAACGCAGGGCTGTTATGAAATAGTTATGTAATGTCCGAGGATGGATATCTGCTGCATTTGGAAACTATTCAGTGAGAAGTATGGTGGTGAAAAATAAGAGGTGTATCATCAACAAGTTGACTGTAAGACAGGAGACAGATTGTGAAAAGTTATTTCAACCTTATTTAAGAATAGTCCTAAATTTTTAAGAAACCACGTCTTATATGTGCTGAAGATATACTGGGAAACTTGCCCAATGTATGTGTTTCCATTTTCACAAAAATGGATTTTTAGTATTACTCATTGTAAGCATGCAAAATTACATAATTTAAAAAGTTAATATAATTTAACATTAAATACCACTTTCAATTTATTTCCCCAATGTTCTGAACCATTAAGAATGACGCTTTCTAGACTTAGTCTGCAGTTGAAAACGTTCAAATTTCTTGTGAATGAAAAATCCTCCTTATGTAATTCCCCAAGACTGCACTCAAGGTTTTGACATAAGCAATGTCAGGAGCCAGTGACCGTGACTTTGTGACTCCTTCCAGCTGCCTCTGGAGCTGGGAGAGTGAGTATGCGGCTAGATAAGGGTCTGCCAGTGCTGTTTGTTCTGGTAGCTTATTACTGAAAAAGCTAAAATCATTTGGTTCATTCTTGGAGTAAGTAGAACTCAGTATGGATAAGTATAATGCACTCTTGTTTGCATGTACATTAGAATTCAAATTCAGTCTGATTTTTCTCAAAGGAGGAAAATAATATATTTTTTGTGGTAATGGTTTCTTCAGCAATTTCTGCAAGCAACCCCCTTGTGTAGAAAGTTGCTTAGTTGAAATCATGGGATTGTTAATGATTAGATTACAGCTGGTTAAGCTGTGGCAGTGATGTTAGTACTCCATCTTACTAACAGGGGAAGAACTGCAGAATAGTCACTTTTTTTTCATGCATGGTTGCGGTAAGTTAAAAATACATACGTATCTGGCTTCTGATCTTTACTTCGGAATAAGTTGTTTATGGTATTTTAATTTTTAAAAAACATATTTTAATATAAAATATGTGCACTAAAAAGGTGTGAAAATCTAAAGCAGTTATTGCAGTAGTTTGGTTTAAAAAAAAAATAAACTTTTCAATTGATATGAAAAGAGACTCTTAACAGTATAAAACAGTGCATTATACAGGTTTTCTTAACAGGAAGTAGACCAGAGCGGTGGTTAGAAAACACTGCATACAGGAAGTTTGACACATGCGTAGCTCTTGGTGTCTCTGACTTGTCCAGCTCCTTTTGGATATTTTCTGTTTTGCTTTTCTAAAAGTCGCCAGTGCGTATAGATGGCAGCTCAGAAGGAGGTACCTTGTAACCAGTGCACAGGGACAGCCACCGCGCTCCAGAGACTGGAAGGTTTCGCTAACCGCCTCTTCCATAGGCACTCGAAGGGCGGTACACATGAACAGAGAGTGCCTCTGGAAAATGAGAGCCATTTCTCTGAACTTGCTGTCCTATGGGACAAATCAAGTAAGTAGGTTTCTTTGTTTATTTTATAGATATTCTGTCTTCAATTTGCATAGCAATTGAAGAGTGTGCATGTTTGTAATTGAATACGAACGCTGCTCTGTGACGCGTTCCAGGGACGACTTTGCAATTCGTTGGCTGAAGGTATTAATTTGAAGAGTAATGTATTGCATCATGCACAGAGAAGTGGGGGGCTGTTTCATGGGCTGGGTGGCTGGCACTAGAATTTATGGCTGGTCCCGTTCTGTTAAAGCACAGATGACTTATTTTAGCAAGCCCTCACCCCAAATTTTACTTCTAAATTACTTCCTTTATTTTCAAATTAAATCTGATAGTTCAGCAGAAATAGAAAACTCATTTAAAATTGCGATGCTTGAACTTTGGAGTACACAGACACGGCTGCACAGATTAAACGTCTAATTATAGGGGGTTTTATTATTTTTCATTTTATTTTGAATGATATATCAGAATGCTCTATACAGTAGTAAACAAAATGGTGTTTAGTTTCAAATATGAATAGCATTAGCTTTAATTTCTTAATTAGTTAACAATTGACAATATGCATTTGTATGGACTAAAACTTTTCATGATTGCATTTTGGCTAACAAAAGAGATTTCAGAAATATCACAATATAAGTAAATTGACATTTGATTATTTTTTTCTTGTACAGCAATGCATTTTTTTTGAAAAGTAATTATCTCTATGGTTAAATACTCATTTTAAAATGTTGCAGTATGGTAATTGATGATAATTTTGTTCCAAATTTCAGATTCATTGATGGATTTGGGATAGCACAGTTATTTCAATTGAAAAGAGGCCTTATTTGAAATGCCTAACATCAGTGTTAGCATGAAGAAAATCAGCATTTATACATCTCCTTGCTTTCAGTTTGAAACAGTTTATGAGCTTGGAATGAATCTGTTCTCAGAGGACGAGCAGTAAACATGGAAACAAAAAAGTGTTAATGCATTGACCTAAAATAGATGAAATCTAGGTCTCCAGGATGAAATGGAGAAGGATTGAATAGTTTTGTTAGGAAGATAAATGTTGAAAGTACATAAACTCCGAGCTTCCACTTCTCCAAAATATTTTCAGCTCGGTAAAAATAGATTCTAACTTCTGTTTATGTAGAAGCTCTTTTTTATGTAAATAGCTATTTGAAAAAATAACATCGAAGCACTTTTGTTTATATAATGGAGAAAAAAATGGTATTGACCTACTGACATTCGCAAATTGTGACCTGTTTGTGTACAAGTCTCTGCTGTTTTTTTTCTCCATCTATTTAAGGCAAGCTTCCTCGTATGACATGCGTGATGAGGAAATGGACTGTCGTGTCTTTCGATGATAAACATGGTGAAAATGGTTGTTCTATGAATGCCATTTTGAGTAATAATTAAGCACAGTGGTTGGATGTAATTTTTCTGAAGAAAAGTTACTGAGCTGGTAGCTGAATATTGGTTATCTTGTAGCTTTAGTTTCAGGGCGACATTTTGAATATTTATCCTGAATCTTAACTCTCAATTTGTAGATTAGTAAAAGATTTAAATAATAATAATAATTACTGGTACACATGGACTAAGTCTACATTTCAGGATTCTCATTTCACTACCATTGTGGCTTAAGGAGTGACAGACAGGGAGTAAAGGGCAGTTGTATTTCTGTCTGCTACTGACTTGCAGTTGTGTCTGCAGAAAAATGCATCATCTGTGATGATTCTTTGCATCATTACAAAGGAAAAATGTAAGAGAAGCAGTTATTTTCTACCTGACAATTCAATGCCATAGAATTGCATTGGGTCGCTGAAGTCAGGTTGCTGATTAATTTCACAGAGTTTAATGAATAAGCAGTGCTTTGGAAACACACTGGTGTTTGTTTTGTAAGATATTTGGATATTCTCAACTGTTCTGCACATATAACTGCAACTTAGGGGATGTTCTTATTAGGTTTTAGGTGAAGCTAAGTAGCAGATGCTTAGTGTGAATTAATCCTAAGTTCAAGGCAAAAGCACTCCTTTACATTCCTAAAAAAAAAAAAAAAAAAAAAAAACATTTGGAAAGGAGCTTCTCAGATTTTTGGTGTGGCTCTAGGTTTGAAGTTGAATTGATTTGAACAGAAAGCTAATATATTAACACTGCTGTAAAGCAGTATTTTACCAGGTCTGTTTCTCTGTATGTCTTTGTACAAGCAGTTACTGCTAAAGCTCTGGGTTTGCTGAAGGTGAAGGAGCTGCTTGTTATCAGGTGGACTTCGCTAAGTGTTGTCAGTCATCAAGTGTTATAAGTGTTGTGGCCTAGCGTGCTTTCACATGTGGCCCAAGGCCTCGGGTTTTTTAGTAGTTGATTTTGAAATTTATTTAATGCCTTTGTTTCTTTGTTATATAGAACATACTTTTTTCTTTTTTCTAACATGCCTTGGATTCTTAGGTAATGTATGAAATAAATTTGCCGTGTAAAATCCTTAGAATCCAGTAGGGGATGGCACGGGATACCACAGGCCTTTGAATCTATTTTAAAAACTGGACTGAGTGCATGTGGGAGTGTACGCATTGAACTAGTAGTAATCAGGTCAGTTGTGCCGCACAGCCAAAAGATGAAAGGGATATGCTGGTAGTCAGCAGAAGGATATATTTCACTCTCAGTTTCAGATGTCTTGATTTCTACCAATTGCAACTATGCGAAACCTATGTTTTGATCTGTTTTTGTGGTTTGTTTTGTTTTGTTTTTTTGCTCTTTGGAAGAGTGAAGTAGGAACAGAAAGGACAAGGAGGCTGCTTGGTTTTGAACGTAGAGGCAGCAAAGTCAGTGTGAATCTTCTGTTCTTAAGCTGATACGGGTATTTTCCAAATCTGTGCAAAATAAGAAACCATATTAACAACTTGGAGTAACAGCAATGGTCAGGAGTGTCACCACTGTTGCATCTTTCTGTCATCTTCAAATTCTTGTAGTCTCTAAATTGCAAATGCATGGATGGTGAATAGTCAAAGAAATTCTATTTGGGCTCTAACTGATTCAACATATCGATATACTCTTAAATACTATGGAATATCTTACAGATTTAGCTGAATAATTGCTAGATATTTGTATATGTAGGGAAAAATACATCCGAAATATGAAATAATGTACAGAGTACATTGTGTGAATTGATTAAAGCTTTAGAATAACTACTAGTTGGGTACAAGTCAACAGATAATTCTGGTCTAAGGTTGCCATGGAAACAACCAGTGCTTGATATAATTGAGAACATCTTAAAACCTCCTGGTGTTTGCATGCTTTTTTTCCCCTGCCATTTTGAGTTGCTTTGGGCATGAATAGGTAGCACTGGTCAGAACAGAAGTAGTTAATGAGCAAAACCAAATATCCGTGTGCTGAATATTGATTTTGGTTTACTACTGCTATCTTGTGCTTCGCAGCTTTTTGCATCACAAGGAGCTCGTAAGGAAGAGAAGCTCTCTGGATTCTGTGTGCTTTCTCTTTCCAGTTAGTGTACAGTTGTGTTTAGAGATTGAAGCACTGATTTTTTGTAGAGATTAACATACTTTATCAACTGTTGGATTAATATTAGGAGCAATATGTTTCTGAAAATAAGCTTTTCAGCATGAATGGTAAGTCTTTTCTATTACCTTTGACACTATTTTTTGTTCTGTCTTCACAATCAGGAAAAATCTACCAGGTTTCCCTTTCTTGTCTGCATAGCTACATCGAGCACTGATCTCTTTGTTTTTGTAATCGACTTACTGTGGATTTCTATTAAAAATTACGAGTCTTAAAGATCAGTATTCTTATTAAACATATTGTTTTGTATAATTAGTATTTAGTATTTTAAATATTAAATAATTTTAAAGCTTTATCTTAGAAATAACTGTTCCAAATCATTGAATAAGACATAGAATCAGATATGGTGAATTTTATAATTGAATGCTGTGTATGTCAGTTTACTTAATTTTCTGTGCCACTCATACTAAATTATTTTATGTTAATTGATGCGAATCAAAAAAGCCTTCTGAAATTATTGTAATTATCACCTAAAATTCTGAACTAGCTTTTGTTCTTTTTCATCTAAACCAGCTTATTCTTCTTTCGTCTTTATTCTTTCTAAATGATGGGATAGCAGAATAGTTCTGGTCATTCATGGAAGTAGGGAAGGGGAGCCTCATTAAAAATGAGATATTATAATATACCCAGGAAACTTATCAGGCAGGTAGTTGCTTTCTAAAAACAGTATGATTGATTATTATAAAGTACTTTGAATTAATGCAATTATGAAGTACTTTATTCTTCCTTGGAATATTAATGAAACTTGCGTCTAAATATTTAAATTATGTATATTCAATTTTTTAGAACGAGATGTCCATGAAAATGGTTTGCAAAAAGCACAAATGTAATAGTATCTGGCATGATGCCTTATTGTTTCAAGTGGATAATCTGGAGCTTTGGAAAATGACTTTAAGTTTAGAGATTGCTTAAAAAGAAAAAATAGTTAATCATGCATACAGGGTTTATGTATGTCTGTGTGGTTTTGCTTTGTCCTACAAATTTAAAGGACTATTTTTACGAAGATTTCACTTTCGTACAAGGCATGAGATAGAGTGGGAGGAGTCATCCCACTGCCTTATCTAATACCAGTTTATATGTACTTATCTCATACAAATGTTTTGAGGTCATCTTCCCTGAAAAGGAAAGTGTTGTCGTCATTTCCTCGGCATACGAAGTACAACAATATGCAAGCGTCAAAACCGGTACAGTTACAAGACAAGGTTTCAGAACTTTGCGTGTACATTATGAAGATCTGTGTTACAGCATCATGACCGTGTAAGCAAACCTAAACGCAGGCTGTCCTGGAAAGAGGCGGTCCAGCCTCTGCCCTGTGTGGATGCTGACACGCGAGGAGCTGGGCAGGGAGCTGATGGGGCCTTGCCGAGCACCTGCGAGCCAGCACAAGCACACGGCAGGGACGAGCAGGCAGCCTCACCCCTGTGTGGCTCTCTTCCAGGCGAGGGGCAAACTACAGCCTTGCTGCATTTCCTCAGCATCACACGGCCACATTATTCCACGTGTGAAGAGGTCTCTATTTTGGAGTCAGGAAGGCTCTCTGTTTTTCACTGATCACCATCATGATGCTGGGTTTTTCCTCAGCTTTTTGTCTGTTTCTCTTACAGTTGCAGCTTCCACCAGAATTAAGATTTGTGGAAGTCAGCTATAGCAATTTTAGATTTTGCTGCTCAAGTGTTTTTTCCCTTCCTTTTTTTTATTGTGTTATGATTGAGCAATTTTAAGGGAATAAATTTTTCACAAAAAAAAAACTAGGTGAAAAAGAGGTTACAGGGGTTCATTTTGTTTGTTTGCTTTTACTCCAGGGCTTTATTCCACAATTAGCATCTGTAGATTATATTCATCTTGACATCCAGGCTCCTAGGTCCATTAAAAATAAAAACAAATAGATGCAACTTTTTTACCAAGTGTCTGTTCCCAGTCAAAAATATCTACAAATTAGAAGAGTAATTTTGACAAGGGAAAGGTGAATATCTCATGCTCCCTTGAGTGAGAATTATATTGCCTTCAGTACAAACATTTCCCCATTTCAAGTACTTTTGCTGTTTAGTGCACCTTTGTGGTTATCCTCGCTGCAGCAGTTTTACCCCCTTTAAGTGGTTAAAACCAGATGCTGTCCTTGTAAAGGGTGGATGCAGGTGAAACTAATTCTAAATAAAAATGGCTCGCTTGCTTTTTTTTTTTCCCCCCTCTCCTCTTTCTCCAGGAGAGTTCCAAGAGATACAATTTTTTTTCTGGAAAGACTGGGGAGAATGAAGAACTGTTTGCCTTTCACGGGCCTTGTTTCTTGTTTCCCTTGATTTAGGGTTTGTTTTGGTTTGAAGAGCAGGACATTCCGTCACAGATAAAGGACAGGTATTGTTCTGGCAGGTCTTCTGTTTCACTAGTAATAGCCTTAATGCTCTTAGTAACATCACGTCTACAGTTGGACTGGTACTTTCAAAAACTGGCAATAAAGAGGTAATTACTGATCCAGAAATGATACTTTTAAGATAGTAGTTACCATATGTGCATAGACAGATGGAGCAGTATGAGGAGTGTGAGCAATGCTAATAGCCTCCGTCCGCTGAGTTACTGTCAAGCTTTGGAGGCACTGGAGAATAGGAGCATTTCAGGAGTAAGGGCGGAGGGATGTAGTATTAATATCTTACCTGTGTGTGTTGCAGCCATCTTTTAAGAGCAAGGTACAACCAGCTCGCAGAAGTACTTGAAACTTCAGCAGTTGAGCACTGGGGAGCGACATCACAGCAAAATAGGGTTGAATGAAGGTTCCCGTTGTGAGGTAATGGAAGAAAGATGGGAATATGTAACAAAGGAGCCTTGAAGTTGAAGATCTGCTGTACATTTGGACTGACTGAATTTAGAAGTTGATTATGTAGAGCAGGGGACAGGACTGCATTTGTCATGAGTAAAAAGAATGATTTGTAAAAATAATGCTTTAGAAAATTGTAAGATTAATGAGGAATCTAGAGGTGTTACACATCAGTACTGCTACCAAGCCATGGTTATTTATTTTCCCATTGACACATGTAGTTGTTGAGAAAGACTTAAAGAAATAAATTTTCCCCCTGCTAAAGAGACTATGAAGAAAATGGAAGAACAGAATATTCAGGTCTTAGAAACATACATCTTCCTACATACATTTCATAGGATTAATGGTATCTTCCTTGCAAAACTTCCCCAAAGTTACCAGTTAGCCTCTGACAATAGACTAGGATAAGTTCTTAGATGTTGAGCTGGGTTCATGTTTTGTTCTGGTTTTCATATGAAATATTTGAAAAAAAGAAAAAGCAACATGAGTTGCTGCTTTGATGTAGTTCTTAAAATGCATCCCTACAGAGAACGGTCCCTCAGGGTGCTTAGTTTAGAGTATGGGCAAAAAAATGAATTTAATAAAATTTGGGTTGCTTCCAAAGGAATGGGTACTTGGTACATTGTAATCTTGCATCTCAGCTGAACTGTGGCTTAGTCTAGTTTCTGTTATGATTCTTACATATATATATATTTAACAGATTTTCTTCTTGTTTTTTACTTCATATCTCAAATAGTTTATGTAATTATTTGTTGTTAGTTCCTCTAAAAGTTTCTGCTGGTATTGCTGTTGTAGGCCAAAGTTTGCAGCATGCATCTCACATCTTTAATTATTGAGGTCGTTAAGAGCAGTTTTATAACCTGACCAATGGGTTTGGTGCTTTCCTTTATTCATTTTAGTTGCTGAAAGCCCGTTAAGAACTTCTATTTTGGTTGTTTTATTATTATTATTATTTACATTTTTGTAGAGTTTGCAACTAAATTCTGTGTAAATTTTGTGCCTGCTTTTTATCAAAGTACTGACCTTAAACCGATTTTCTCTGAAGTTCCATTCATTATCAGAATGGATAGTGAACACTCTTATCTTCTTTTCACCTACCCTAATCCTAAGGCAAACAGGAATTTGTTGTTCACTTCGTGTGTTGAATTGTGAAATATGTTTATTTACATAAGACTTACTTCCTTATTCAGGAAGTCAGTCTCTGCTATTTAAGGTTATAAATGAACCTCTACTAATTGGCTAGCTACTGCAGGCAACCATTTCCTGTAAATATTGAAAATGAATATTGAAATATGATCTGCAGTAGATATGTCAGTGTTGTGATGCGTCAGATTCCCAAATCTTGTGAAGAGATGAAGAGGTATTTTGCTGATTTACTCTGACAGCTGTGAAGTTATTGATTCAAGTGCAAGTATATGGGAGTGTGTATGGTTTTGTTAATGTAAGGGCTGGGACAGAGTAGTGTTGCAGGAAGTAGACTTTGAAATGAGTACAGTTAAACCAAGATTGGCATATCTAATATTATTTTGATGCCTTGTATGAAATATTCAGGAAAAAAAAAAAGAAAAGCAACACAAGAGCTACTCTTTTTGAGTAACTTGTAAAATCCACCCAAATAGTGAACAGCCCCCGAAGGCGCTTAGTTTGGAATACAAGGGAAAAATTAGTTTAACAAAACTTGGGTTACTTGTAAAGGAAAGGGTATGTAGTACATCTATTATTATGAAGGATATTTTGCAGGAAATGTATTGGTCAATATGCAGACCAACTACCTGCAGATTTTTGCATACAGTTTCTAGCTATCTAACCATAAAACGCTCTCAGTGATAGCTGCCCAGTACTAAGTTACTCTCTTCAGTCAAGGAACTTTTATGAGGAGCGAAGGTGGGGCAGTAATATAGAGAGGAAAGTTGGTGCTAGCCTGTTGGTCAGTACTTACACTGCAGAGGGGTGGGAAGCTTAGCTGGAGTGAAACTGTAGGAGATGCTGTAAACATTTTGCTTAGTGTTTTTGAATTTATATTTAGCAGAATTTACTAACAACCTTTACCCAGGAATGTAGATACAGTTATAACATATTTTCTAGTAGTGCCCTAGAAAATTTTGTTCTTGGAACTCATTCTTAAAATTTATTCTTTTTTTTTTCCCCCATGGTAACCATGGAAATATATGCACTGCAGAAAAAGAGCTGCTTAAAATTTCACAATTTCACCACAGTTTTCACTTTTCTTTGTGAAGTAATACCTGTTATGTTTGACAGAGGAAGGAGGTCTTTGACACTACAGACTCTGTGGTAGTTGCAGCATTTTTGATTACTTGCTGGTTAAGTTCAGCTACAACTGTAGAGAGTGGTACTGCATAGATGAAAGTTAATTCCCAGTTCCTTGCAAAGCATATCAACATATAATAATTGAGGATTTCATATGTTAACACTTCTTCACATAACCTTTTGTTAAATTAGACGTAAGATTAAATTTTATATATACGGAGTGTTAAGTACTGCACTTGAAAGTAATTGTATTAAACTTATAATTTATTAATTTAAAATTTTACATTAAGAGAATTAACTTATCTAATAGAATAAGTGAAGATTAATAACTTAGAATTATTACTCAGAAACCTTTTCAGTAGTCCAGTCCAATTCGTTCAGGTTGTGTTAAACTAGCACAAACTGGCAGTACTTAGAAAAGGAGCAGTTCTTGGGCTGGAGCAGCTCTCCTATGCAGACAGGCTGAGAGAGCCGGGATTGTTCAGCCTGGAGAAGAGAAGGCTACAGGGAGACCTCACAGCAGCCTGCAAGTACCCAAAGGGGGCCTACAGGAAAGCGGGAGAGGGGCTCTTTGTCAAGAGGTGCGGTGATAGGACAAGCGGTGATGGCTTTAAACTGAAAGAGGGTAGGTTTTAGCTTAGATGTAAGGAAGAAATGCTTGACTCAGAGGATGGTGAGGCCCTGACACAGGCTGCCCAGAGAAGCTGTGGATGCCCCATCCCTGGTAGTACCCAAGGCCAGGCTGGATGGGGCTTTGGGCAGCCTGGGCTGGTGGGAGGTGTCCCTGCCCATGGCAGGGGGTTGGAACCAGATGGTCTTTCAGGTCCCTGCCAACCCAAACCATTCTGTGATGTGCTCTGTCCCATACATTTGCCTGTTCGCCCCAACTTGTCTTTCCCTCACCCTGGGAGAAGCATTCATGCCATGAAAAGAACTGAGAGTTGCATTGCATTAAAGTGAGCTTCCCTTGTCCTCCCCTGCCTTCTGCCCACTACTCTCTAATCTGGCCTCGCTCCCCAGCCTGGCTTGGCAGGCAGCCACAGGATGCTTTTCCTCTTTCAATGAAACTCATGATATTGAGGCAGGGAATAAATGATTGTGGAAGGACAGGATTGGGTTGTTTGTTTGTTTGAAGCAGTGCTTATATATATACACCAGTCTTTACTGAACAGTGAACTGCAGCCTTACAAATCAAATTGCTTTTTCTTGGACTTCCAAGCCTCAAAGCATGTGGATTGTTGCAAGAAAGGAAGCATATATAGGAGTGTGTCGTCTTGGCAGTCTGGAGTAACTCCCTTCAGTGAACACTTCAAGGACGGGAAAAAGGTACATGAGAGACTCCTTTCCTTAGGCTAAAGGTTAGTTTTAAGGCATTACAGAAGAAACTGTATGGCAGTTCTAACAGGTGTTTTTAGAGAACAGGAGAAAAAAAATACCACCCACTTTAATCAGAGACAGGTTGCTAAGATGCTTTCATTTGGAAGGGAAGCTTGGGCAAGAAAGAGAGGTGCCACCATAAGTGCCTAGAGGGCCTCTCATGTTCAGCAGGGATCTGCCAGAGATTTTGGGTCACGTCCCATGCTTGGATGTTTGGATGGAGCTATTCTGCTTGTCAGCGTTGAGGAAGTCTTGTATATAATCAACAATTTAGGATTTGAATAATAAATCCCAGCTTGGTTCATGGATTTTGTTTGGTTGGTTTTGGCAGAGAGGAAGAAAGGCTTTTGGTATAACCAGAATGCGTAGCATTTATCTGTGTGTCTTGAGGGAGGAGTCACTTTTTTGTTTAATGAAGTACATTCAATTACAAATTTTGATGAGGTTTGGTTTTAGCAAGACTTCAGGGATTCACATTTTAAGCGGCTCGGTGTTGGTTGGGTTTCATCCAGTCTCTCTGGATTGGTTTCTATTGTGTTGCACTTTTAGCATTAGCAGGGTTTGCTGCCTCTGCTCGGACCAGTGCTTTATGATTTAAAATGATGAATAAGGGCAAACAAAAGATTAACAGTGAGATTTGGAAATAAAACCAATTTTATTTCTGATAAAAATAGAAGGAAGAAGAAAGTCAGTCTGACTGTGGCAGTTGTATGCAGTAGAGTATCATCCGCTCAGAATTCAACAAAGATAGCCATTATCTCTGATAGCTGAAAATTCACCTCCTGTTTTGGTTTGTCTAAATCTGTCACATTTCTTGTACGGTCTGTCTGCTTTCAAACCAGCCAAGAAAAGAGGTGAACAATAAGACTTCAGCTTTGTTTAATTTACAGCTTAAAATTGTAGCATGCAGCCCTGGGGGGTTGTGGGGAGTAGGGATTCATTTTCTCGTACAAGACTGACAAAATACTGTCTAGCTCAAGACTTAAAAAAATAAATAAATAAAATAAAAAATTGCCTGTGTTCAATATCTGGAGTTGTAAAACACAAGTTTTTCTTCTCTCGTAATTTACAGTGTGCAATAATGTTAATTCCTGAATATGCTCCCCCTGAAATCAGATTCCAGTGCTATTTCCTAGTCTTTGGTCAGTGCAGCTGTAATTACTCATAATTAGCTCTTTATCCTGTTCCTCTCTCTTTTTCTCCATGTCTTTTCCATACCCTTTTGTTCTCTACTTTTTACCAGTCCTTCCCAGTATTCCACAGAAGTGTTTACAGTATGCACTTTAATTAATAGCAGTTGCATTATAATAACAAACTTATATGCATTTAATAATTCTTACATGATCATTTACTAAGAAGTTTTAGTTTTTGTATTTCAAAAGTGCTCCGCGTATATATATTTGATGTTAAGTTCTTATCTATTGCAGTTGCTAAGTTAGTAGTATGATCTTCATCACCAGTTTTTATTGTAACTAAGGTTGCAATGGAAATATAAGATCAAAACTTTGCTCTCAAAGTCAGAAAGTTGATAGATGAGATATTAAATTGGTACAGAGTTTATTAATCTGGCCTCAGTGACCTTACAACTTTTAGAGCAGGAACAAGACAAAATTATCAGTGGTCAGTTTGTGACAACAGAGCCAATGAGTGCATTTCACTACAGTGTTAAGAAAGGATTGACTGGGCCTCGTATTACAGCCTTAATATCACATTGGACTTTTTTTCCCCATCATTTTCATATTGTGAGAAACAAAGCCTTTTGTTCTTGTTGACGGTGTGTTTCAATGATACCACTTCAGCTTCTGTTTGGAAGTGCATTCTAGCTATTAAAATGTTAACTCTCGTTCACACTGCTTCCTTTGAATGTGTAATATTTAATACATAGTTGTGTTCATTTTTAAAGATATACCAAGGTAAAAAAAAAAAACAACTTGTAAGCCTTGTGGTAGTATTCTTCCTAATGAAAATTCCAAGAAATTGAAAGAGGTTTAAGACAAGAGGTTAATGGTGCAAGAATGACAAGAATGAGGCTTGGAACTCTTGACTTGAGCGCTTCTCTCTTGTTTCTGAAATGTGGTACTGTAACCACAGGATTCCCTGTACGTCTCGATAATGTTTAAGCCTATACCGTAATATACAAATATATTTACCAGAATCTCTTCATACATATTCATTTTTCCATTAAATGAAATTTGGAGATTTTAATTAAATATCCCATTTAATTCCAATTTTCAAGTGATTATATTACAGTTTTGGAACATAAATTGAATTGTATTTTGATAAAGGGCATTCTAAATACCAAGCAGAGATTGGCATTTAGCACAGCAGATGGGGGTTTGTAGTGGTGCCCAATGTTTGGTCTTAATCAGTTTAGTTCTTGCTTTCTTGCCATAAATCCTATCCAAATAGTTTCTTTTTTTTTTTTTTCCAAAAAAAATTCTGGCTCACTGTCTCCTGTGGGAGATGTGCTTGAGAATAACAAATACAGTGCACGTGGGAGGTGGGAGAAAGGCAATGCGATTTATGTTAACTCTTCAGGACTCCTCCATCTGTGACCCCTTTCCCCTGTGCTCTAATTGCACCCCTGCAGCTGAGAGGTCCTAACCTGCTTAATTGTTTCAGGAGCTTTCCTAGGCTTTACTTGTTTCAGGCCAGAGTGCTCTTTGTAATACCTTTTTTTTCTATAGCCCCGCTAACTTTTCATACAAAATTTAATCCACAAAACAATTAAAGGAAAATATTGTGTTCTGTGTCAAGGCACTGTTAGATAACATTTATTTACTACGTTTCCCCTGTTGTTTGGAGGTGGGTTTAGGGACTGGGGGGGAGGCGGGTTGGGGAGGGGCAGGTGGTGTTCATTTCTTTCTTTCTTTTATCTTTAAGTACCTGTTCATATGCTAGTGCTACCTGGGAACCTCAGGATCTCGAGCTCAAATTTTAAGCATTCCGATTCTTCCTGACAGAGAGCAGCTGAGTAGCAGTGGTCTCTCTGAACTGCAAGTGCCAGCTACAAGCACTTTTTCATCCCATTGTGACCAGATGGGTTTTGTCACTTGAAAACTAAGCTTATTTGAACAGGAAGCTCTTGGATTCATGTGACCAGGGACTGTTAAGAAACCGGCTGATAGCTAATTCCATATCGTTGTGTTGCACTGTGCACTGAAGTGGCTGGATTTTGTTACATAACATACTTCTATCCTACTCTCCAGTTCCCTTAAAAGTCTCTTTTAGCAGGCTCTCCTGCGTATCGCCATTTTTCTTTTCTTCTGAATACAGATATCTGTAGGCCAAGTCTCATGTCATCTGCAATACACAAGTAATAGCTTACGTATTTCTTGTCCAGCTGTGTGCACCTGTAGGATTTCTTCTGAACTGATTTTTAACCGATGCAGGCAGAAGTTATAAACTTTCAGTTTTATAAAAATTTTTTATCTCCTTGGCCATCATCCCATTTCTTAGTACGCTTTTCTGAATCTCCCCCAGTTTCCTTCTATACGCTTTGTGTGTTTGCCTTGCATGAAACTTGCTTCTCCTGCTAACGATTGGGCTTGCTGGTGATGAAGAGCTAGATTATCGGAGGTTAGCGGGGTGTGTTTGTGCCCACCTAACCTTTGGGCCACTTGTGCAGCCCTTCCAGTTCCAGCTGGTGTCCTTACTGGTGCTCCCATAGTTTGATCCCATGCATGGCTCTTGTTGTGCTGCTGTTTTCACTTGTGCTTTGCCCTCGCCTTCCAGCACCTTCCTTTCTTGAACAACAGCTTTTCCTCTTTTAGTTTCAACCTCCTTCACTCAATCTTGTACTGTGTCAATGAAATTAGTCTGAATAGGGTCTGTTTGCTGGTCTTTGCTTACACTCCTTGCATCAAAATCTTCACTTCACTTAGCCATTTGTGAATTCATGATTGATCCTTGCATTAGCTCTTTGGTGCTTATGGGAACATGTATATCAAAACCTTTTTTGTTTTGTGTTTTTTTTTTTAAGTCTTAGAAAATTAAATTGTAATTGTAAAGGTACCACAAAGAATTCAAGTACGCATTCCAGATTGTATACAGTAATTTCATCTGTGCTTTTCGGGTGGTTTTGTTGCTGTTGTTGGGTAATGGGACTGAAATTTGGTTGTGAAATTTTTGGAGACTGTTTTCCATTTCTGTGCTACCCACCACATGCTATGCAATTCACACATGCCGTCTTTTGGAACAAAATGATAAGTAGTGGGAAGATCACCTGATTACAGGTTTTATTGTGATCCAGCATGCTGCGATGAAGATAGATACACTTTTGTTAGCAACGGTTCCTTGGATGTGTTTGTCTCAGAACAGGTTATTTATTAAAGATGCCAACTTGATCTCCTGAAGTTTTATAAGCTGTGCTTATTTCTGTGATGCATCATCTTTTCTCATACTGAATTTAGCTGCCTTTGGTGTGTTTTCTTTTTTTTTCCCTCTTTTTTCGTTTGGTAATCTTTGCTCAAACATTCTGTGGTGTAGCATGAGTCATTCTGTCTGTGTGGGAAAGGGCTGGTTTATTGCAGGGTCCATCCCTGAGTCGGGAGGGGAAAGGGTGGAATGTATTTGTGTTTTCTATGTGTTTGTTGTGGAAATGCATAAAACTTTTTTTTTCTCTTTCTTTCCTCTCTTCATCGTCTCATCTGTGTGGGTGAATATTCCTGCAAACCCTTTGGGGACCTATAGAGACTTTTGGTATGCTCATTCTTTCATTAGTGCCCAAAGTCACAGATACTAGGAACAGTTTAAAGATCTGAAAAACAAAAAATAATAATAAATTTAAAAATTAATTCCGTAGCAATGTAAAGTGGCTAAAAATGTGCACTTGAGGAAAACTTCAAAGTCATTGATAAACCTGTTTGTTTGCATCGTGAAAATAATAACAATGGCTACTACAAACCATAACTAATTAGCAGAAATTTTGATTCTGCACTCAAACTGTAGAAATAAAACGTGTTCTCCTGCAGCAAGAGCTAATGGTTTGTGATTGAGATTCAGTTTTCAGAAGAACCTGTGCTATTTCAAATTCTAAGTCCTGTTTTCAAAAGTGACTGAAGCGACGCCCTTAAGCTGCCTAAATTCGATTTGAAATCACTTCCTGAATTTCACTGTGGTGAAGGAGTCCAGGGGACCTCAGAAAATAAGAACCAGGCAAAATTTGACACACTTTCTCTAATAACACCCATCAAAATATGAAATTGTTTTTAAAATATGAGGGTTATAAGAGTGAATTAATGCCATTTGGTAGCTTTATTTTGATAATATATGCTCAGTGCCACTTGCCAAGAAAAGAACAAAAGTAAAGAAGAGTAAGCTGGATATTCTGTATTGAAGGAGAGCTTATGGCTTCCTGATTTTTCTAGAATAGAGGCTCATTATTTCTATGATTCCCCAGTTTGAATATTTGCAGATTGATTGCAGTTTTTTCATAAACATTCTTTATTCCATAAGCAGAACTGAGAAAAAGATGATTACATGTAAATATCATGGTATATTTCTCATAAATACTGAAAATCCTATTTCAGTACAAGAGATATGGAAACTTAAAATATCGTTATATGAACAACAGAAATTGTGTGAGGGATATTTAAGACATTGTACCAAGATATACATATATATATATATGTATATATATTTCATGTTTTGGTTGTGATATATCATGTTAAAGTTAATGTTCGTTTCTTACAGTAGCTTAAGTTTGAAGCTTGGCTCTCTGGTAATCTTAGTGATCATCTTAATTTTTTTTCTTGGCATTAAGAGAAAATAGTGCTGATGTTATTTTGACATCAATTTATGTCCAAAAGAAAATTATCAACAATCATCATTTTATCAATAGTCATCTCTGTTTTCCTAGTAGAAGAGGGATCATCGAACATGAATTTGGACATTGTTACATTCCCTTTTTGTGTTGAACTTACTTCATGTCACAGGAAATCCTGTCTTTTTCTCAAATGAGAATCATTAAAAGTCATTAAATAAGTAGCCCACATAGTTTAAAAACAATGGAAATATTTTCCCCACTTAGGATAAACGTACCAAACATTTTACTGGCTACCCATTAAAATAATTTTTTAACTCTGAGTTTAAATGCCAATTCATTCGTACAATTCATTTGACATAAACTGTTTTTTTATTCTATTTACACATAAATTTAAGTAATAAATATGTCCCTCCTCTCTGTTTCTCTTAAAAGTACTGAGGGGATGTCATGGTTTAAACACTCTTCTAATGTTGTTGCCTGCCAGACCTTTTGACAATTTTTCTGAAATTTCTGTTGTTTTGATGCTGTTCCATCAGAGCCAGTGATGGTGGGAACTGTAAGACTCCTTTGAGTATTTTGCTACAGTTGAATCCCATATGAAAACAAAAAGGAAAACAAAAACAAAATCAGTACCAGTCTACTCCAGGGCTGCCACTGTTTTTACCACTGCTGATACTGTGCCAGTAACAGAAGTATGGTAGGAGAAAAGTTCTCTTTGTAGACATTAGTATTCTCTGAAAGGAAAAGCACAAAATTGTTCTGATTCATCAGATGATTGTTTATGGCCACTCATAAACCTAATTTTCTGTGAGCATCTGAAGGTAAAATACAGTTCCTAAACCATATATTTCTAGTTACTGACCAGAATAATGTATTGAGTATTGTTAGAAATTGCTTATGGCAGAACATAGTACAGAAAATCCACTGTTATTAACGTTGTGTTATGTGAATTGATTCAGAGAACACAAAACCAGTATGATATTTTCTTCTAATTCTGTGACTTTTTCAGAATCACAGCAGTGTCTGAAATGCCTCTCATTTATGGCTGTGCATTAAGTAATCTACTTTGATCTGGCTGATAATCGGTGTTCAAAAAATAGAACAGCTGAAAGATTATCTGAACAAAATATGTTGGTGCACATTTTAAACAGTCATCCAGAATTTTGCAATTATTAATTCCTTCAATTTCAATGCAAAGTTAATATTAAAAGTACTTAGTCTCTGACTGTGGGCATATCTATGTGCAGTGTTGTTGTAGCCCTGTGTTTTGTCTTTGCTTGCAGTAATGCTGTGCATTTGGTACTTGAGCTTGCAAACAGCCTTTATTTGAAGGTGATGGGGGGAGCAGGGAGCTTGACATTATGCTAATCAGTTGAAAGACAACGTAACTTTATTTTAAAAAATAATAAAATCTTTTTCTTTGCGGAATGGTAATTTATATGTCAGGTGTTTGTTTTCTTCCCCAGCCAAATTAAGAAAGTTTTGCATCACCTTAAAGCCTGCTTGCGTATACAGTGTTGTGAGTTACTAGAGCTGGTGTAGTTTAAGTAACGTGTGTAGAGTTGTGTAGTTACTCCAGAAAGCTTACAGATCCCCTGGAGATAATTGTAGAAATTTGAGACATTGGTGCCCGCTTTCATAAAGGTAAATATAGTACCTTGTGAACTGAAGAATAAAGTTGATAATGAAGATTATATATTTTGTTAACAAAGCGTCTCTATCACATCCATGATGACTCACATTAATGACAATTTTTTTGTGTGTGTTTTCAGTGAAAGAGTTCCTAGCCAAAGCCAAAGAAGACTTTTTAAGAAAATGGGAAAGCCCCCCTCAGGTATCAATCATTTAAGAATTGAATAATTTTCTTTACTGTATTTTTTCATAGTGTGTTTTAAGTGTGTTGTCAGTTTGTAATGAGCAGCACAGAAAACCGAAGAAAGTTTAATGCAATTTTCAAAAGAGTTTCCATTTTGAAAGTCAGTTTTCTCATTGACGTTCATCAGCGGAGACGCTCAGGTCTTCTCTAGGTATGAGCTGATGAAATGGTCATGCTGAATAGCCACTTTCTCTTACAGAAAATTGTTTGCGATCAGCATGACAAAATTCAAAATCTGTGATCATATTTTAGCTGGCTTTTATAACACTAAACATTACATGGATCTGTAATTTACCTTGCTAATTATTATCCCATGCTATTAAGAAAGAGTATGCTGCATAGAGCTTGGGGACAGGTTAAGGAGCTCAAGAGAAATCTTCTAGAAGTTGAAGGGGTGGGCTTTTTCTTGGAGGGGAGGGATGGGGAGAGTGGAAAAGGGTGGTCATTTGTTTATTGAAGCAGCATCTCAAATGCTATGAATGAATGTGTGTGATAGTGTCTCCAGACGACTCTCCTGTAGCACTTTGTCAAGAGCTTGGTTCTAGAATTTTGCAGGCTCTTATGTTCTTGCTTGTGGAGCATGAGGGATTTATCTGATTATTAAGTACATGGTTTGTTTACAGCTAAGTTCTTCTTACTAAGCTTGTGTCATCTGTATGGAGAAATTATAGAAATGTCGACACAATTCAATTAAGTTTCTTTGTTTCAATGAGTGCAATATAAAATCTCTTATTCAAATTTGTCAGGCGTGACATAACTCTAAGTTGCCTATAGCTTGTTGTCTTTGATAAATTTAATTTTACTCAGTTGTCTTTCATAAATGATTTCAATTCATATAATTAAAATTGTCTCTGGGTATTAAATTGTAAATAATACCATTATATCCTTGTATATGTAGAATACTGCTGGCCTAGATGATTTTGAGAGGCAAAAAACTCTAGGAACAGGATCATTCGGGAGAGTTATGATGGTGAAACATAAAGCCACAGAACAGTATTATGCTATGAAGATACTGGACAAACAGAAGGTTGGTGTAATTTTTAGTGTCTTCTGCGGTACAAGCGTTTGAAGTAGACAAAGTTCTGGTAATTGTGACTAAACTGCGTTGGACTTATTTGTGCTTTCGCTTACTGCATTTGGATACTGGTGATACGTTAAGCAGCTGACTGACCTTTTTAGCCAGCGGTTTGTTTTTGGGAATGTGTAGAATTCTTACAACATCCCTTAACACTAATGGCAGGCTAAAGAGTCTGTAGAGTAGTGTTCAAGGCACTAATAAATGTGATTCTTTGCTTATCTTTTGTAAGGTGGTCTACATACTCTTTGGCAATAGCAAATGTAGAACTGTATTGAAACGGTAAAAAAAAATATTTTAGAGTTTTGCATGGTAGCTAAGGAATTCTGGAAGGCTAGGAATTCTCAAAATTTTCATTTGTGAAACATAATTTAACAAACTGTTTGAATCATTTGTTTTCCATTATTGATGCCATGGGATCCAAATTACTTTTTGTATGCATAATTATGTAATATTCCAGTTGCATCTATATTAACTGCATAGACAGAACAGTAATCAGTCTTTTAAAACAGCTGTCATACAATAAAAATTGTGTTGAAAACTTAAATTCTATACTCTGAATCTGTATTTTTACTCGTCTAATATTTTTTAAGTTTGTTATTCTTCTAGATTAAGCAGTGTCATTTGATAAAGTCTTTTAATTTTAAATAAAATAGAATTTTGTAATACTAAATGGTATTCTTAAGCAAATTATCAATATAGTTAATTTGTAATGGTTTGACAAGTTTTACAGAAGTACATTATTTAGAACTTGGATTCTAAGATCCTCAATTAAGAACTTTTATTACTTTATAAGGCACCATACATACCTTTGCTGTTGTATAACAAATTAAAAAGTCATATTAAGAACACCTTGATCTAGCAAAGAGAATTTAAAAATAAGAAAACGACAAAATGAAAAGTCAGCACTGCTACAGTGTGGACTCTTGCACTCAAGCGTTATTACGTTCTCAAGTAATTTTATGCAATGGTACCATGGCAGAGGCACAAGCAAACCATTTTCTGTGAGTTGCAATTCCAGTATTCTTTACATGCGATTTGGTGTTCTGAGCCTTAAATAAGATGTAATTTAATTAAAGACTCCTTTATAAGGGTTAGTGAAGAAGGAGCTAAAGTAAAGTGATCTTTATAGTGTCAATTTTGGCATTTTTTGACTTGAAGCTCTTTTTTTAGTTACAACTTTAGCATTCTCCTATAACTTCATTTTCTAAACTTTATTTTTAAAAATGTAGAAATCATCCAGTTAAATTTATAAGGCTTTCCAACATAGTACACCTGAAGGACATCCCAGACCATTTCTACCCCTTGTTCCCTCAGTATGGCTAATGAATTCTGCTTGAAGCTGTACTGTAAAGCAGGGCATGATGAGCATGAGCATCCCATGCGTGTGGAGAGAGCCCACTGGCAAGCTTTTGATTTTATTTAATCTATTTGTCTTTGAAACCTCACAGGATTAGCTGAGCCCTTGTCACTAAAGCAATTTAGGAGATTACATCTTTCTTCAGAAAACTGCCATAAAAATAATCTGAAGATTAAAAAAAAAAAAAAAACCCTCATTGCTACCACAGAATCAGAGAATCACAGAATCGTCTAGGTTGGAAGAGACCTCCAAGATCATCTAGTCCAACCTCAGCCCTAACACTAACAAGTCCTACACTAAACCATATCACTAAGTGCTATGTTTAAACGTCTTTTAAAGACCTCCAGGGATGGCGACTCAACCACCTCCCTGGGCAGCCCATTCCAATGCCTAACAACCCTTTCGGTAAAGAAGTTCTTCCTAATATCCAACCTAAACCTCCCCTGGCACAACTTTAGCCCATTCCCCCTCGTCCTGTCACCAGGCACGTGGGAGAACAGACCAACCCCCACCTCTCTACAGCCTCCTTTAAGGTACCTATAGAGAGCGATGAGGTCTCCCCTGAGCCTCCTCTTCTCGAGGCTAAACAACCCCAGCTCCCTCAGCCGCTCCTCATAAGACTTGTTCTCCAGACCCCTCACCAGCTTCGTTGCCCTTCTCTGGACTCTCTCGAGCACCTCCATGTCCTTCTTGTTGTGAGGGGCCCAAAACTGAACACAGTACTCGAGGTGCGGCCTCACCAGAGCTGAGTACAGGGGGACAATCACCTCCTTAGACCTGCTGGCCACACTGCTTCTTATGCAAGCCAGGATGCTGTTGGCCTTCTTGGCCACCTGAGCACACTGCTGGCTCATATTCAGCCGACTATCAACCAATACTCCCAGGTCCCTCTCGGCCAGGCAGCTTTCCAGCCACTCATCTCCCAGCCTGTAGCGCTGCTTGGGGTTGTTGTGCCCCAGGTGCAGGACCCGGCACTTGGCCTTGTTGAACCAACTCAGACCAAAAAAAATGAAAAGCTGTAGCTATAAAACTACCTGGTAAAGACACAAATTCACATTTTTAATGATTGCAGTGGACTTTCAGTAAAACATTCACGGGGTTAAAGATATTTGCGTCAAGGTGCCAGTCTCCTATTAGAAAACTAGATGTCTTTAAGTCTGTGAGCACAAGTCTAAAGTGTTCCTTTATGAAATACGCATGCCAATTATCAGGTTGGGTTTTTCCAGTCCTTGGGCTGAGACCGACGCTTAGGCATCTGCACGGCTCCAGAGCGCGAGCCCTGGTGTCGGACGCTGACTCCGTAGCGCTTGGGTCTCGCCACCTCAGGAGACGTGGGCCTGCTGCAGGGCTGTCCGCGGCCTGGCTGGGTGGCAGCCCCCTGCTTTTGAACTGTGAAACACTTTTGCTAAGGAGCCTGATCACAGTGTTCAACTCTTCTAATTCCCAAGGCACATTAACCACGTGTGGCTTGGGGAAGCGTTGCCTCTCAGGCCCAGCTAGCTTGTCCTTGGGGTCTTTAGGCATAGAGAAAATAGACCTAAGCAATCGGTCCCTGCTTGCTTCCTGGTTCTGGGGTGGTTGCTTTGCAGCTCTGTTTGACCACAGGAGACCACAGAAAAGTCCAGCTGCTGTTTTATAAACAAGGAAAATCGCTAGGAACTCTGTCATTTGAGGAAAGAGTTTACTTTGTCTATTTAATTGTGAGAGCTATTCTTTGGTGTTGGCTTCCTGTCAATCGTTTCTATATCAAATGCGCAGTTATATTTCCTTTCAAAAATGTCTACTAATTTCAGTAAGTACATTCTCTGGAGAATTCACTAGTTCTTCATCATAAAGGAAGCAACTTAAAAGAAGATATTAAACCTTATTGCATAATGGATGGGCCAATTCAATGTCCCTTTTTTTTTATCCAATCTTATGTCTGGTTCCTATAGACAGGAAACAAAAAATAAAAGTTAGTGTACACGGATCTAGCCATTTTTTTGCGTGCAGGGTTGTTATTCCTTTATTTGCCTGCCTTGATTTAGCAAAGCAACATTGCTTGCTTCGTTTCATTACACAACTACTTTTGGAAATAAAGTTTTGTTAACAAAAGCTCAGATGCAAACAAGTTACGGGAGAATCTTCCGTTGGTGGATATCATTTGATCTACAGGAAGCTCTCGTAGGACATGCCCTTAGCTGGAGTTTAAATGTGAGCAAAGTTCTGTTATCTTAAGCTCCAGTTTGATAGTGTGAAGTGTTAAACAGCAGTTTCAGCCTGTGATATTGTTGCCATCACCCTTCACAATCTAAGAAGCAGAAGTTGCAGGAAGGGTGGTAAAATCTTGTCTAGAAGCTGAATGCTTCACAATACCAAACTATAGCTTGCTATTTTTGAGGGCCAAAGTAATTCCATACCATAGCTTTTTAGGGACGAAGGGAACACTTCCCACAAATGAGCTGATTCATTGTTTTGTTGTTGGGGTTTTTTTGATGCTGTAGTTTGTTCCCAGTGCAAAATTTGGATTTGGTCCACAAAGATCTGTGATTGCAAATATTAAATCTGTTTTCAGTTTGCAATTTCTTTTGTATAAAGTTCCTTTCAAAAAAGCTTTTTTTTATTATTGGTAGGTATTACCTTTTGCGTCTAAAGGATGGTTAAATTTAAACTGTTTCAGTCAGAGTTGGCGTATCATGCTTTTCTGTTTTTTATAGCAGTTAGATTTCTTGTTTTGATCAGTCTTGTACATTTTCTTCATGTTTCCTATGTAAAAAAAAAAAAATAACTTGGGAATCGTGCCATTCTCAAAATAAGATGCAGATAAATTGGGCAATAGGGATTAAGTAAAATGGAAAGAATTAATTACACAATGTTGGGGTCTAACACCAGGAAACAAATTGTTAATTCCTGAGAAAGAGTAGTGATCAGAAATGTGCCGCTCACTGCGTTGTCAGTATATTAACATTTTAATGTATTCCAAGAAGATAGCTTTTTTTTTTTTTAATTCTTTCACTGAGCAGTTTGGTATAAAGCAGAAAAGCAAAATCCACTGAAAGGTCTGGTCTGTCAGAAGTAACTTTATAAAAATAGAAACTTTGAATGTGTATTTTCCTTAGTCTACTCCTTAGTAATGTATGAAGCCTATAAAATAAGTTAGGTTACTCCTATTCACACGTAACAAAATTCATATTTAATATCTGACATGTATTCCTGCCTTTCTTAGCTAAGCCAGAATTAATGGAATTTATCGAACTGTTATCTTGCTGCAGAAGTATCTCTGTTACAATAGCAACCAATTATTAAGAAAACGTAGAGAGATGTTTTTTCTTTACTGGTTCCTGTACTAAGCATGTAGTAAGAAACACTATTTCTCCAGTTATCTGCAAACCATATTGCATGAATATTACTCTTTAGAATGGTTAGATTTTTTTAATCCATTCTTATTACTGTTACTGTACCTAGTAATAAGTGCAGTAACAGTAAAACTAGGGTTTTGGGCTATCTGTAAATTTATGAGTTTGCTATCAAGTAGCTGTGCTACACTAAAAAAAAATTATCAACAGTTATGAAATGTCATAATTGGACTGAAGATTATTTTTTCTTTACTAGGTTGTCAAACTGAAGCAAATAGAACACACACTGAATGAAAAGAGAATATTACAAGCGGTGAACTTTCCTTTCCTTGTAAAACTGGAGTATTCTTTTAAGGTAATCATTATTTTGAAAGTAGTTGTTAGAGTTTCAGGGAAGTACGTGATCAAAATTTAGGAAAAATTGTAATTGTTCTCCATATTTTTTTGTATGAGTTTGATACCTGAGGCAATGACAATCTTGATGATGGAGCAAAGAATTTTGAGATTAGCTTCTAACTCTAAGATGGTATGTCCTAGCTGGTCTGTAAAGAAATTGAATATTTTCCTAAATAATAGTGATATGTGTCCTGTAAATATATATATATATATGTATATATATATATATATTTAGTAACACCATTTAAAATGAACAAACATGATCTCTTAATCTTTATGGTTTTGAGGTTTGTGGTGGGTCTATGGGAGACAAGAATAGTCTAGGCTATCAATTCTGAACTCCTAAGGGTGCAAGTTCTTGTCTTGTAGTAGGCATCTTATCTTCTGCTCTTTCATGTCACTTCTGTACCATTCTGTGTCAGGAACTCACTGATTATGCATTTTTTCAAGAATTTCTATTTGTGTTACTTTTGATTTATTAAGGTCATTGGATGGCTACAGGTTTTCATTCTTTAATAAAATATACTGGGCCTGGAAATTGTAGACACTGTAGCATGCCTGGTAAATATTTGTGTGTGTTTACTTGCTTCCTTAGGACAATTCTAATTTATACATGGTAATGGAGTATGTTCCTGGTGGTGAAATGTTCTCACATCTAAGAAGAATTGGAAGGTTTAGGTAAGAGTCTTAGTGAAATTATTTCTTTAGAAAGGCTTATGCTGCTAATTTGAGAAAAGGGTTTCATAAAATTTGTTACTATAAATGAAAAAATTCTGAAGGGTAAGTGCATTAATTTTCTCCTCTGATAGTAGGCTAAAATAGGCAATGAACAATTTATAATTATTTTTCAGTTAGTTAATGCAGGCACTTAGAATCTAGGCACAATAGAATTTTGGAACTGATATGCACATTGTCACTGAAATTAATCATAGTTTCTAAAAGTTGAAATTTAAAGTCTAAGTTTTTCTAAGTTCTGTGTTGTGTGGTTTTGCATGTGTATTTGAAATGCAAAACTTAAGAAATTAAATTTAGGGAATGAATGTATTAATTCTAAAATGTTTGCTGTTTTGTTTTGGTTTGTTTTTGTGGTGGTTTTGGTTTTCTTGTTTGTCTTTTTTTTGGGGGGGGGGGGGGGAAGTTTACACAGTAAAAGAACCAGTTAAGAGTTGCTTGAAATATCTGCGCTTTTCAGTAACGTGTTTGTTTCATAGCGCTGGATTGGTTAATATTCTTTTAACTCTTCACAGTGAACCACATGCACGGTTTTATGCAGCTCAGATAGTGCTAACATTTGAGTACCTCCATTCATTAGACCTCATCTACAGAGATCTAAAGCCTGAAAATCTTTTAATTGATCAGCAAGGATACATCCAGGTATGATATTCTTCATATATTTAGGGTGTGGACTGTTGTTTCACAGTGTGCAGGGTTAGTTAATTCTAGCAAATGCGTTTAGAATAAATGGTCTAAAGATGGTTGGCATGTTAGTATATACTCAGGGGGCATTAAAATGCTCTACTGCTTAATAACAGTTAAAATCAATGGATTGAACTTTTTTTCCAACTATGAAGTATGCACAATTTCACTGGCTGCACTTGAACAAGTCGTCGAGATTTCCCTTGGGGACTGTGGTGAGGAGGAGGTGATGGTATATGGCTCTGTTCATCTGACCTATATTACGTCTGCCCTAGAACAGGAAGAAAGGTGTCCTAAAATGTCTTGTTCTCTGTATTGTGTACGTAAGTAGTTGAGGATGACCAGATTAGATGTCAACATCTACAGTATAGTACTTAATTCCAGGTAGATGAATCCCACCCTTGGAGAGTCCTAACCTTCTCAGCAGATCAGATCAGAATTGCAGTGCTGCAAATGACTTCTTTGGTTTTACGATAGCTTCTCGTCACCTCGTCGTCTTCCTTTTAGTTTTTCTGTTTGTGATCAAAAAGACAAATGGGAAGGTAGTATATAGCAACAGGCACTTCGCCTTGTAGTCCTTATACTATGGAAGCTCTTCTTTCCTCATTGTGTCACCTTTAGGCATGGCAAAATCTAACAGGAGTATACATAATAAAAACGTTTATTGAGAGAAGTGGAAAGATTTGTATCTTGTCTTGTTTATACTACTAAACCTGGCAACTCTTTGTATGCAACAATACGTTTTTATGGTGGTTGGCAAACAGCAAATGGTAATATGTCTAGCAGGCAGTCTTCCTGTGTGAGGCACCTTAGTTTCTGCATCTGACCAGGAAAGGAGTTTTGTGTTCATATGTTCGTGCTGCAGCTCCAACTAAATTTTGTTTAGAAACTCTTCATTTTATTTTTGAATTTTAAAACCATTTCTGTTTGTCCCATGCCTGCAATGTATTTTTCTTACATAGACTGATACACATTCACAAACACAGAAACGATTCTTTGCTGACAGAAACAGGTCTGTCTAGTGAGCATGTTGCCCTCTCCATTCAGCTGCAGGTGTGATTGCTGTTATTTATAAAATTAAATAAATAAATAAATAAAAGCAAAAGCTGCCTTGATTGTTTGGCATTTAGCTTGTTTAACTGTCTGTGTGACCTTAGTGTATCAGCAACATTGGCACTGGCTATTGCATAATTAGCAATGGATTATCATTACGATACAGTATGTTTTCCCAGTGAATGATTTGAAAATGATATCAAGAAGGAAGAAACAAAAGAAATGGATTGTCAAGCAAGCGTAGACTTGATAGGTTGAAACTGATCCCAGAATTTCACGTGTAACCTGCTGGTTTCCATATGTATTCCACAATATGGTCCTGAAAAAAACACAGAGAGAATGATGAAAAAGCATGCAAACTGCTGAGAACTTACTGCAGGAAACATGACAAGTGGAATGAAGAATCTGTAATGGCCAAGAACTTGTCATTTGTAACTACAGTTACTGCTATATTTCCACTCAAACTCCTCAGATAAATAAGCTGGGCACTGGTGATGCTTTCAAAGATAGTAGAAACAAAAGCTACTGGAGGACCTCTTATGTTGTCTTATTCCCACACTGTTCTTCCATATAACCTTTATACTCCTTATATGCCTTTATAACACTTACGAAATTAAAAACTTCTGACTTTACAAAACTCACTGATATCTTGACCCTTTTTGTGATTCATTTGTGTGTCAACTAAAGGAAAAGATAAATATCTTGTTCATATTCACATTCTTTAAACTTTTAGCAGTATAAACAGTCTGATACGAAAAGTATAAGAAAAAATGATTAATACAATCACAGTGCATATAGAAGATTAGCAAGTTGTAGTTCACACTGATGTTTGAAATTCTAAATGGAAGCTTTTTCAAGGGAGGGAATGTCTATTTTGTAGTAGTTATTTTATCATGAGAAACAGATTTTATCTGTACTAAAAGCATCAGGAGAAGTTGCTATGTAAGATGTATCTGACTGTGATAATTTGCGTCTCATGCCACATACTATTCCTATATATAAAATTGCTTTCCAGAATATTTCAGAAGTACTTAATTTTAAATTCTGCTACCAGGTCACGGACTTTGGCTTTGCAAAAAGAGTAAAAGGAAGAACTTGGACGTTATGCGGGACTCCAGAATATCTGGCACCTGAAATAATTCTCAGCAAGGTACTTCTTCAGCTGCATGAATAATAATTGCCAGCCATGCATTTTATGTAGTTAAAAGGTGTCACCTAATTATTAGTCTTTGAGTGGTGAATAATTGCTGGTAGCTCAAAAATCAAATCTTGACAAGTCAAATCCTAGTGAAGTACACAAAATGCAAATGTTGTACTGCAAGTGTTAACAAGACTATAAGAGGATCTCCAGAGGTAACAAGAACTGTGTATTGGATGAATCAGTGGTCATTTCAAAAATATTTGCAGTGTTTCGTGTTTAAAATACTATACATGAAATCAAGCATGAAAAAACACTGGTTTTGCACAAAAAGTACATGCAGTCTAATACTTGCATTGTGTTTGAACATAGAAGAAATGTCATTTATAATAAAGCTGTATAAGGAAAAATCCTTATAGTTCATGGAAATGCTTATGATATTCATAATCATGTTAAATTATGCATTTATTGTATGTTTTAACTAATTCCCCTTTGCAAGTCTTTAAAAGTAAACAAACTTATTTTGTTTTAGGAGAAAATGTTGGTTATTTGCAGCTTTTTTTGCCTTATATAGCTAAAGCAGCAGAGGAAATTGCAATGTTTCTACTATGAATTCTCTGTAGTTGATTTTTCAGGAAAAAAATGAGTCTCACCCTTAAGCTTTGTAAAAGATCTCAGAGAACACGCATAAAATTGGTTGGGTTGGTGGGGTTTTCTGTATTTTTTTAATATTAAGTAGGAATTAGTAATGATTATGTGTTCAGGCTTTAAAGATCAGATCATAAATGTCTATAACAGCTTATTAAACTTTTAAGTTCATGTAGTAGGCAGCTAGTTTACTAAACATGAAAATGGATGTTCTGATATGTACTTAATTGAGTCAAGAGATGACGGTGTATAAAATAGGAAGTACTGTTATACTTAATGAAGTATCCCTCCTAAGCTTTGAAAAAAGCTTCAGTCATTCTGTACCAAGATTATTTTGATTTTAAAAATTACTAAATAAAAATTAAAAAAATTGTCCCCATTTGTCACTTAACGAGTCTTGTCACATCAGTGTAAAGACATAACTGAGACTCAGCACAGCAATGTGTGCAGAATGTTTCAGTTTCATCAACTGTATTGTTGTTGGAACATGAGACCTTCAGTTTGTTTTGAATTAGGGTGTAAGTTCTATATTAAACAAAAACGTATTTGCTGTCTTCATATTTCATAGCTATATGTACAGAAAATCTTAAACTGTGTTACAAATGGTACTACAATGGTATTTCTCATTTTACCCAGGGTTACAACAAGGCAGTGGATTGGTGGGCATTAGGAGTGTTAATCTATGAAATGGCAGCTGGATATCCCCCATTCTTTGCAGATCAGCCAATTCAAATTTATGAAAAGATTGTGTCTGGCAAGGTAAGTGAAAACTCTGCATGTTTTTGCAAGCATGGTTTGTTTCTCGCTGTGTTTGCAGAACATGATTTTATGTGGAATTGATGCAGAATTCACTGGCTACTAGACTTTAAGCAATTTGGAAAGAATATGGTAAGAGTTAGTAATGAATATTTCTTAAGTACAGACATTGTTACAGTAATAATAAAATCAAAGCTTTAAAAATCCATGTTTAGTACCTGTACAGTTCCCTGCCTTCAAATTTAAAATGCAAGCTATAGCACCACAATGTCTGTAAATTTAATATTCTTTTATGCTTGGATGAAAATGATCCGATAACTATTAACGGCTGCTTACCTGTATGTTTAATTTGCCGAGCTATTTTCTTTACAGAAATATCCTGGTAGCTTTTGAGAAGCTCTAAAGAGTTTCCATAATTCATAGTGGGTTTCTTTACTTCTGCAGCAACAAAGCCTTGTAGATCAAAATATGTCTAATGTTCAACTTTGATTGTTATATACATTTTTAAAAATTGTTTCTAATTTTTCCCTCATATTCTTCATGAATATCTCTTAGTGTGTCAGGAAGCGTGATAAGGTGATGATTCTGTTGTTTCTCCTGCCAGCCAGTGTTATCTCTGTTTCTTTCTGCTCACTTGATTTGTTATGGTAGTTCTCTTCCTTGTTCCTACATCAAGATATGCTGTTCCACCTGAACGTATGAGAATTTAGTAAGATATATCTTTAAAGATATATTTATCTTCTATTCTTAAAAAAAAAAAAAACATTTTCATCTATTTTGCTTTTGTTTTTACGCTTGGTCTTTTTGTTAATCTCTTGTTGAGTCTATGGA
Organism: Anser anser; assembly: GCF_964211835.1. Classification (NCBI taxonomy): domain Eukaryota; kingdom Metazoa; phylum Chordata; class Aves; order Anseriformes; family Anatidae; genus Anser; species Anser anser. The sequence continues at coordinate 17,699,319 of NC_139728.1, read as the reverse complement.
TGAATGGTTGTGGAAACGGCACTGGACATGAACTCTGGAAACTCTAGCATTCAGTTCTCAGCTTGCAGTATTTTTCCTTTATAATCTTAAGTTAATCATTTAATCTGTCATGCACTTAGTTCTCTACTTAGAAACTAGAGTTTTTACTTCCCTACTTCTCAGGTGTCTAGGTAATAAATTCATTAAAACCTGTTAATTTTTCATGTATTACAGTAAAGCCATATTGATATGTAAACAGAAGCAGTATCCTTGATTATCAGACCTCTTGGTTTCACAGCATGTTTTTATGCTAAATAATTTCTTGTTCCATATTTACATCATAACTGATTGGCTGAACATAAAAGTGTAAAATGCTGAAACTGTGGTTATGATAAAAACAGATTTCTGTCTGTTCTTTTCCCCTTTCTCCTCTCTCCCATGTCAAATGGTGTCAGCAGATCTTTTGCTAGTAAAACCCTATGTAATTACATCCTATGATTCATCTTCAAAGATGTTGTAGCCAGGTTAGAATGAATTGTATTGGCAAGTGACTCATTTGTGTGCTATCTTCAAGTAGTGCTGTATTATTTATCTAAATTTTTTGATGCTGGTTTAGTTAGTTATCAGAAACAGTTTACAGTATAGCGTAGAGTTCCAGATTGAATTTTCAAATAGAAAGTTCAATTATTTCAGAGCGTATCTATGTATTTATATGCTGTATATATACACCATTCTATACTATACCTCCTCTGCGTTTGCACGTGTATATATATTTTTCAATTTATATACGTGTTTTGTATGATATGTACACAAGGTGTGAGAATACCTTGAAAACTGATTGTGTTGGTGTGGTATCAGTTAGTAAAATTTAAATTTAGCTTTTATATCATTATTATATTAAACTAATATTTTCCCCAATTCAATCAGACCTAGAAACTTTTACTTCAAAAAATGATAAATGGACAAAGCAATGCTATTGATAAAAGCTCTGTAAAACAGATATACATGTGCAACAACAGTTATCTCTTTCCATGTATTCCTACTTTGTGTTAAGAAAAAGACTAGAAAATGGGACCAGTGTTTCCTTTTGTGTGAACAATGTTTTGCCTCACAGAAGCGAAGAATCAAATTTGTATATTAATATTGTGGATGTATATTTTAGGTAAGGTTCCCATCACACTTCAGTTCAGACCTGAAGGATCTTCTAAGAAATTTACTCCAGGTAGATTTGACCAAACGATATGGAAATCTCAAGAATGGTGTAAATGACATAAAGAACCACAAGTGGTTTGCAACTACAGATTGGATTGCCATTTATCAGAGAAAGGTAAGACGCTTCCTGATAAAACTATTATGAATCTATAAGAGGTTGAAGTCAAATTTCTATTTGTTTTGTTTATTTTTGCCTTACTAAATCTGTGAATTTTAATTAAATTGAGAAAAGGTGAAGGCAGTTTAATATTAAAGACGCTGAAGAGCATATATTGATTGAATTATGATTGTTTCTTTTTGGCATTTTATCCTGGACCTCTGTACGTGCATGTTCTCTTGTGTTGTGCACTAGGCTATTTCTGGAATATCTCAGAGTGAGCCATCTCCTGCCTTTTTATTTAACCCCTGCTATAATGGCATCTATAAATACTCCTCCACAGCAGAGAGGAATCTGTTTTCCTTTCCAAGTAGTTCTTAGCAGTCAGACTGTGCTTCAGTGTGGAGAAATTAGCCAAAGCCTAGAGTACCGCTTTTTCTGCTGAAGTGGCATCTTCCCTCCTTCTTGCTTTATCTGTGACGGGGTCAGGATCAGATGTAGAGTGTGTCTACTGAGGAATCCTTTTATTCTGATGCTGCATTGTAATTGACTTCAGTTTCATAAGCTGTGGCAATGGTAAGAACCCTGCTAAATGCTGTTTTCTGGCATTTTTAGAATGGTTCTCTAGACCTGACTCACCAACATGAATTGTAATGCGGCTTTTAAAAAGTCCATGCTCAGTCTGCACTATGAACTACAGACCTGCAAAACAATGAAAGTTAAACAGAGAATTGGGAATGTTTTCAGAGCAGGAGGAGCCATTGCCAAATCAGAGAGGGAGCGTATTAGCTCCTGCTTGGATGAGTGAAGCAGAGCTGGGAGAGGAAGCTGGGGAAAGGGATGGGGATGACCACAACGCAGCCTGGCTGTCTCCCAGTAGTTCCAAAGCTCCCTCTCCCCTTGGCAGAGTCGAAGTCGAATATCTGAAGATCAGTGAGTTACTAAAAACAGATTCCTAAGAAATTATTTACTCTCTTAAGGGCAACTTCTGAATTCTCTTTTTTTTCAATAAACAACAGAAAAGACTAAAATAACTTCATTAGTGCTGTCCCAGAAGAATCATGTGGAGAGATCATTTTGTGTTCAGATATTGGTAAAAAGGTTAGAGTTGAGCAATACAAACACTTCAAGGAACTGGTTACCATCACTGAAATGCTAACAGTCTTGACTATACAGGCATGAACTTGCTGCTCTAACAGAAGTATTTTAAAGGCCAAACCTAAATATTAACAATAGTTTATAAAAAGAAACTGGTTGTTTGGCTACACGAACTGACAGTGTAGTTGTTATAGTATTCACTAATGTGTTAATTACTAGAAGAGAGGGCACAATTAACACATCTGATGTTCTTTGTATTAAGTATAGATGTTTTAAGAAAAGATTCCCCATTGCAGAATTATAATTTTCTGCTCTCTGCTGTCTTAATGCCTGTTTACAAGACAGTTTTAAATGCAATAGATTTTGTTCCCAGGTATGCTGTTTTGAGACACCCAGGCCCCATAATATTAAAGCAGAAGTTGGCATTGCTAGTGTACTTCTGTAGAAAACTACTTTCTCAAGCCTGAGCATATCTGTGGATTTGACAGGATGTGCTGTCTTTACCAGGAGGATTTTTACCTTCCAGTGAGAGAAGAGGATGAAGTTACATATGATTGGAAGTAGGAGGGAGCAAACTAAACTTTGTTCTGAAGTGAAATTAACATTTGATTCACATTTGTCAATGAGATATTAGGGCTTTTTAACTTACATTCATACGTTTAGGTCTGCACATTCTTAGGCTGATTTTATTTATGTGCCTTAACTTTAAGCTGGTTCACTGTATTATCTGCTTTCTTGGCAGGATTTGAGAAGTAATGGGAATATTGTTATGCCTGTTATCACAGTGCTAAATCGAAAGGTATTTTGGTGATTACATTTTGTGTGCTTTTTTTTTCTTCACAAATACAGGTAGAAGCTCCATTCATACCAAAGTGCAGAGGCCCTGGAGATACAAGCAACTTTGATGACTATGAAGAAGAAGATATTCGTGCGTCTCTAACAGAAAAATGTGCAAAAGAATTTGCTGATTTTTAGTAGGAGTAAGAGGACAAGATGACATCAGGGCTCACATTGGGATCTTTGCACTCTTAATAGATGAGGTGGAGCTGAGACCATCATATGTCAAAACAGTTACCTAGTTACTTCATTCCACAAAGCTGACTGAGGTCTTTATTGCCATCTTCCATGTGTGCAGTTTGCACCAACCCTTCTAACTAGGCACAATTAAGCAAGCACTGTTTGTGCAGTAACACAGAATAATAGACCACTTTCCTACTTAACTTTGGTTTCTGTCGTTCTTTGTTTCTGTGTATTGTTCATTTTCCCCCTTTAAAATGAAGTAGTTTTTTACCCAAGAATGCTCCATTTAATTTTGAATAATGTATTATTTGTGTGAGTGAAATGGAAGGTGTTGCGGCTAGTGTGATTTAGACTGAAGTGAAAGATAAATGTTGCTTCTAGTCTGTGCCAGCCAATAATTCTTGTCTGTCTAGTGTCTGATGCTACAATTTATAATAATTTTTTTAGTAGCTCAGACTAAACCTAGCCAACATTTTTAGCATTTTTGAAGGTAGTATTTATCGCCATATAAATGTCTGCTAAATTAACTTAAAAACATTTCTTCCTGGAGACTGACCAAAATTAAGTAGAATCAATTGGATGGCTTAAGTAGGGGACAGTAGCTAGACCCCGTGCCTTGGTTTTCTACATCCCTGCAGTTTTCGTCACTGCCTCCTTCCTTTTTATTTCCCACCTAGGCAGTAGGTAAATTGCCATAACCAGACTGTACCATGGAAAGCTTACAGTCTCAAGAGAGGGAGTAATTCCACCTGGTCTGGATTTTGGACCATGTTTAACCAAGTCAACTTACCAGCATTTCAGTTGGCCGGTATGAAATGGCTTTTTTAAGAACTTTAACCCTAAACTCTTAAAGGAAGTTTTGGTCAGTATTGTAGACTCATTTTGATTTTTATTTTTTTTTAAGCCAATGTTTGGGCTCCCAAAGTATCCTTTGTTTCATGCCTTTTTTGAATTTTTTTTAAAAAAGGCATCCATTTAGAAAATAAAAATAAATAAAACAACGCAAAAAGGAAAACGTGCTCTGCCATTGGCTTATGAAAAGCAAATGGTTTAGCAAATGCAAAATAATGTTCTAGATGCATTGCTGGATGAACACGGTTAATTTTTGTTAGCTGTTAAGAATAAGAGGTTATTGCCAAGTTTTTATTCTGGTATACTATATTAGTAAACTGAGGATGGAGTACTGCTACAATCATTTTCTTTTTAATTACAGGACTTCATTCGCAAAGAAAAGAGACAAAGTTTAAAAACTGCAACAGCTGGGTTTATTTTAGTTGCGTTGTGTCTTCATTTCTAACCTACTTTCTTTCAATCAAACAGAATGTATGGTCACACAGGTATAAGTATTTGGGCTTAATTATGTTTTGTATACTCTCACCAACTGACTTAAAAGATATTGCTACCATGTGCTAGCTTTGGGCACTTTTACACATTTATTTCAATGTTAATAATCAGTGGCTCAGCACTTTTTTGAGGGTTGCTTTTAAACTTATTCATAGTAGTTTTATTTGTACACTTGATTCTGGCTATCTCAATGACCTGTCTTAAAACAGCACGTCTAAACAGTTTAAACTAAACTCATATTTTATGATAAATTTACATGCGTACACAGATGAATTGTTTTTAATAAAACTGAGCTATATTGATACATAGCCATTGTATTTGTTTGAATGTCAGTGCAAATAAACCACTGACACTCCTTCCTTTTAAACTGTATGAAACTCCTTTAAGAAAAGCCTTTGTAGACATTTTACAAAAGAGTATGAAACGTACCATCAAACATTCTGTATGTTTAGGTTGTTGAGCATTTTTGCACAACGTCATTAGGAGGCTGACACTGAATGCAGTCTTTGTCCACCCATATTTACATATGTGCAAGGAAAGTATAAGATACTTCGCTGTAGCAAATTTTATGTAACAAAGATATATCGTCACATTAATAAATTTAAAGAAATCCTTTGTATGAAAATGTTAAAAAAAAAAAACTTTTGTATTTCATTTAGACCAAGGACATGCTGCTGTATGCTAGCTGTATGCGATAAATTCTACAGTAACTTTGTTGTCGTTTATGAACTTTAAAAGATTTTAATAAATGTTGGAGATCACAATTTGATTCTGTTATGATTTTAATTTTTAATCATTGCATAATTCTAATAAGATTCGGAGATTTTTCTGTTTTGTAAAATACTGTAATCATTCATCTTGCGTGTACAATAAGACAAAAGTCTAGGAAATTGGTTCTGACATGTCTGTCTGATATCCAGATTAAATTCTACGTGGGCATATGTGGAAAAGTCATCTTAATGCCATGATATTATGCTATTTTTTAATTTTATGAAAATCCTGTTAGAAAGTAAAATGCTTTTCCAATATGGCATAATAGACTTCAGTATGGAAATGAGATTCTATTTTGGAAAAGGAGGGGAAGTGTGCAATTTCCAAGGCATTAGTGCGTACATTTGACAATGTGAGTATTATACAACCCTCTCATTTAAACACAGTCATAAAATATAACTACAGAATATTATGTTACCTGTATTTAATTTGAAAAATCCTTTTCACAATATGGAAAAATTGTATATCTATGACAGTAGAAGCTTGTTAATTTTACACATTTGAGGAATTAAGTGTTGAACTATATGGTATATTTTAATTGTATTCTAGTTGTATGTAACTTTCATTTCCAACATAAAGGATTGTATCTCATTAAGTAAATTGCTTTTTTATTATCTTGTCAGTTGCATTAAAACCCTTATTTTTAAATCCTTTAAAGTATTTTACTAATTTTTGCAAATAATTAGATGTTTTTAAGTGCTGCAATAGTGTGCAATATAGTAAACATTTATATACAGAAGTGCAAATTAAATTATGTACAACACCCATGCTGCTTCTTTGTGAATCAAAATGTTGTATGATGAGTTGTTGCATCTCACCACACACTGCAAATAGGGTTTGAAAGCAAGATGAAAAGGTTAGGAAACATACTGCACATATTAGTTGGGACCCATTAAGCTTTACACTAACTAGGATGTTTGGAGAACATGGTGTGGATTAAAGGCACTATGAGAAGTCAGTGAGTTGGACTTCTTAGACAATCAAAAGGAAGCAAGGTGATGATTATCTGCAATATTGTTTGTCTTCATATTTTCACATTCAGACTTGATGCTTTTTATTAAAATAATTTTGCTTGTTTTTAAATTGTCTGCAGATCCCGCTGTACAAATTTGTGCTGTCTCATTGTGCTGTGAAACAATTGATAGAAGTAAAGACTGTTAATGGTCTTGGCATTGTCTGTCTTGAGGCTTTTTCTGCAAGTGTTGTTCTGAGAGGCTCCAATACCTGCTGTCTGTAATGCAGCTCCTCCTCTTCCTGCTTTGTGAGCAGAGCTTCGACTCTTTGCTTATGCTGTTGTGCGCCTACTTACTGTGGTTTTGTGGTTATCTTGGTTTCATAGTCTAAATGCAATATTACATTTTAAAGACCTTTGTACTTTTTCTAAAGATAATCTTTCTACAGTTCTTAGATCATCTGCTTTTACTAAAGCTCACATGCAAACACAGCATGTCAAGCAGCAGATTTGAAGATGTCATTAAAATCTGTTCTTCTAATTTGCTGCACTTGAGGTGTTACCCCAAATAGGAATTTGGAAAGAACCATTCCATAAGAAACTGGTAAAAATGTGATTTCATTCTTAGACTGGGATATGTATAGCTGATATGAATGTGTTGGGCGGGGGGGGAGGTTGTATTATGACCATAGTTTTATAGATACAGATCTTGAACGCATTTTGAAAATGTTTTTGACAGCTTGAGGAATCAACTTATTTGAGGCATCTGACAGAAGGGGTTAAATGTATGTGCCTAAAAGGGTTCCACAAGGATCTTCAAATGTCTAAGTAAATATTCTTCTTACACAGGAATTATATCAAGTGTTTAATTTTTTAGAAGGATAAGACAGGTATCTCAAGGCAAGATATGATCTCAAGATAGCTTCACTTCCTAGCTTTTGAAGTTGATGATGAATGAATGAAAGTTTGGTTAAATCTGAGGTCTAGTCACGTTTTTACCTTTTGTTGTTGTTGCTTTTCTAGACTACGAAAAGGGATGCCTGCCTGAAAGTGACTTGTATATATTGAATATGTGTTTTATTCTTATAATTCCCTACTACACAAAGTGGGATAGTAGGAGTTTGAGGCTTCCTTGAAACCATTTGGATGAGTTCCCTAGACGCTATTTCAAAGTTAGTAAAACTTCCTTTAGAAGCTTTACAGTCCGGATGTCCTGTTCCCTCCCTCAGCGGGCCAAATACAAATCTCTTTGCAAAAATGTATGTCCAAAAACTGTTTTTACTTGGCTCTTTGCTTTGTATTTTAAAAGTGATATATTTACCATGTTCATTTGCATTAGCTCATGGTCAATGAAGCATGTGAGAAAGACCCAGTGGTGGACTTGCACATTCCTAATTAGTGCTCAGGTTACAAGATTTCAATTTTTATAGGTAACGTGACAGCAATCCAGTATCTACTTGCAAATTCTCTTCTTTGTGTTGAGAAGTAGCCTGTCTGAGAATGAGACATCTTTCCTAAGGACAGCACAGATAAAACACTTCATTCAGCACATGGACATGACTGCAGCACAAAAGCTCCTTGGGATGAAAAGTCCTTCTATTAGGAAGGAGTCGTCTGGCAGAGGTCAGTGATCTGTTCCCACAGTAGCAGCTGCTTTCCTGTGCTGGGAGATAAGTTACAGAATCTTCTTGCTTTGCCTTTGCTTCCAAGATGCTGGAAAGACTGGAAAAGATGCTGCCAGGGGTACAATTACCTAAGTGGAGCAAGGTCTCAGCAGCCTGGCGTTTAGCGCGGTACGTTTTGAGTCTGTCCAGTCAGTTTGAAAAGTCCAGAAAAAAAAAAAAAGTGGTGAGTAGAACAATAAAGAGAAAACTGATTCTTCACCCCCCAATATCCCCACCCCAAGTACTGGATGCAGGAGGTAAAAAAGTATTGTTGCTTCAGCAGTAACTCAGCAGGCCATTCACGCTCCAGTTTACATATTTAATGTAAATTTCCTGATGATTGGAAAGTCACCATTTAAACTGTAGGAGAGTGCTCAATATTTTCGGAGTTGAGTGTCTGCAATAGGTTACTTCATTCAACAATGAAATTCTTGATTCAGAAGCAAGGCTGAGAGCTAGTTCTCATCCTCTTTGCTTATGGGTTTGTCTCTGGCAAGGCAGTCCAACTTTGCCAAGCCAGTAACTTTTATTCAGTCAGAATCATTCCTAGTCTGCAATTCCATTGCAGTGGACTATTTTGACAAAAGAGAAGCAGCAGGATTTCTGGTAACTGGTGGGGAGAGGGAAAGAGAAGCAATTTAGCTTACTCAAAAGCTATGTTTAGGTGATATCCCTTAAAATATTGATAGATTCAGAGGCTGTGTACTACCTGCTTGTCAGAATCATACTCAGCCAAGTGTGAAATCTACTTGTGGGTAGCCTGTTTTTAGTTATGAGTCCTTGATTTTAGGGTTCTCTTTTCATGTATATGAAAAAACAAGCAAGAGGTGCTTGTTTTGATTTTTTTAGATTTTTTTATTTATAAAAAAAAAAAGTAAGCTTCATGTCCAAAATTTGAGGCTTTTTCAGTTGCTTTCTTTGCAGTAAGATCATACATAATGAAAAGGGATGAAATTGAAGCATTTGTATTATGTAAATGTCTTGTAAATAGTGAATATTTTAAATGGCTTATAAAATACTTATATATTACATGTGTATATTTTTCTAAGTATGATGATTAACCTTTGTGGAAAGGAATCTTCTATAAAAAAACAATTCAATAATCCTACTGCTACTGCCAGCTTGCCAGTCCTCTCTAGTTCTTTCTTTAGAAAGGTACTGTCAAGGAATTTGTTCCTTACTTTTCTTCCTCTCTGCTCTCCAGTTGGGTTAAAATCACTTTCTGAAATTTTCTGCCATCACAATAATTAAAAAAAAAAAAAGAAAGAAAAAAGAAAAAAAAAAAAGACAGCTCTAACCTTTAGTGGTGTATCAACACTTTGGTCTACACAGCTGTACCACAAGAACCTTCTTCTGCGGGAAGTGTATTGTTTTTTTACTGTGTATCTATACTGTCACTTTGAAAAATACATATATCATAGAATCATTCAGGTTGGAAGAGGCCTCTAAGATCATCTAGCCCAATCTTTAACCTAGCACTGCTAAGTCCACCATTAAGCCATGTCACTCAGCTCTATATCTATACGGTTTTTGAAGACCTCCAGGGATGGTGACACAACCACTTCCCTGAGCAGCTTGTTCCAGAGCTTTACAACCCTTTCAGTGAGGATTTTTTTTCCTAATATCCTACTTAAATCTCCCCCAACACAATTTATGGCCATGTCCTCTTGTCTTATCACTTGGTGCTTGGGAGCAGGGCTATACACAGCTAAGTAACTGTTGAACAAAATTAATGCTTTATTGGGATGTACTTTCAATTTCTTTCATCTTTACTTTCTTCTTTCTACTTGATGTATTGCATAAAGCAGGGATCTAGGTGTCAGGACACAAGCTATTAAAGGTAGGTTTATTACGTTGTTTTGCTCATCCCCGGTGTTACTTAGCCATTAGCTGTGTGTTAATTGAGGTTAAGCAAGTTGTCAGTGCTTAGAAATTAGTTGTGCAATATCTAACAATGAAATCAACTTTTAGTTATTTCACAAATGCCCAGAGTTTATAAAACAATCTTTTTCAACTGCCACCCAAAACAAAAATTATACTGTGCGTCTCCAGGAAATACGTTGTCCTTGTTCCCCATCTCCTACAGTGTCTGTCACGAGCCAGGTGTCTGACAGGCTTGCTTAGTGGTGGAAAAAACTAAGAGAGGAGCTGAGCAGGTTGCATTAGTAAAAAGACTGTGTTATACCAGAAACAAGATCATGGCAGCAGAACCAGTCCAAGGGCTACGTGATATAACGTGTATAATGTAATAATATAATTTGTTAGCGTTAGCACATTGTTTCACGTCAGGAGTGTGGTTCTGAGGTAAACAGCACAGTCAGTCCCAGTTACTGTGGCATGGTCTGGAGCTTACGAAATAGATTTCTTTTGGGTGAAGTTAAACTGCAAGATGTGCCTCAGGAGCACTTCTAAGATGCTTCAGCTGCTACTAGATGGTCTTGGGTCAGGTTAGACTAAGGCTAATGTGAAAAATAAAGCCCTTAAAATCTTTTTTATATGGATGTTGAGTTGTTTGGACTGTTTTGTTCTGTAATACCACATCTATTGGGCCACACTGATCGCTAATGAACATAGCCCTGGTGGCCCATTTGCTTCTGCCAAGCAGTAAGCCAAAAATAAGGGGAGGGGGAGGCAGTAGGGTAGCAGTGATACACTTAAATTTAGGTCTTGGCCCCATTAAATACATGTTGCTTTTTTGCTTTTTATCCCGATGACTTAAGAAACAAAAATCTATTATGCTGTCCTCAATATATTTGATGTATACTTGCCAAAAACATAACTTGCATGAGGTAAAAATTTGTTTTTTTTTTTTTTTTCCACATGAATCTGTGGAAATGTTTGTTGCAGCCTTCAATGCCTTACTAGAAAACACTAATACCACAGGTAGTTTTGATCAGGAAGTGGCTGGTGTGTTAGAGACTGCTGCACCTCCACAAGACTGCAGCTTAGCACAGGTGAGACACCTCTGGATGCAGTTCCAGCAAGAACTCAGTCGGTTTGTCAGTATGTCAGGTCAGTATGTCGAGATGCTCCCAGAAACTTTGGGGTGTCCCGCCTACCCATAGGCGAGGCCTTGTTCAGTGCCAGGGCTCCCAAAGCTCTCATTGCCCTGGGGCTACAGCAGACTTCCTCAACTGCCTGAGAGAACCATGCTGCCGAGAGGGAGCTGGAAACAGCTGTGTCAGTGTGCCTGCAGGTGCGCAGGCCCACCATGGGTGCCCTACATGCCTACCTATGGCAGATATGGCAAAGATAGGTCTGCAAGATCTCAGTCCGCTTCAGGATTAAAAGAGGCAGGTAACTGCCTTAGAGGATTTGTTTCTGTCCTTACCAGAAAATTTTGTGCCCTTTGCACTTGCCCCTTTTCAGCAGCTCCATGTTATCTGAGGAAAGCTGAAAAAAAACTACCCAAACGCAAGCTGGACTGTCCTGGCCCACAGCTCTCCTGTGGAGATTCATGGAAACTGCTTGGGAAAAATAATGGCAGCACTTCAGGGACCTTGGCTTTAAATATGGGCAAACATGGGTCAGGGAGAAACAGTATGTGTGGTGTTACAAAATACACCCCGAGAGTGAGCTTTCACAGGATTAGCTAAACTTGAAGTTTCAAATGCAGCTGGTGATTACATGAAAACCAGCTTTGGACAATGTGTCAAAAAAGAATCATCCTACCAGTGGGCTGTGGCTCAACTCCTCTACTTCTCCGGTCACTTATACAGAGACCCTAAAATTTTGTGTGTTGCTTTCAGCCCTTACTGCCCAATGGAGAGCAGCTTCAGCAAAATTACAGTGAAGATTGCTGGTAAATAAACCTTCATAATGGCCATCCCAAGTGAGACATTTCTGACTTACAGCACCATGTGAACTGTTGGAGCCCAGTCTTTGCCTTCCTATTTTGGTAAGTGCATCTATACATCCTGGTGGCTACATTATTTCAGAAAAATAAGCTAAATCCTTGGACCCATTAACATCAATTTATGGCTGGCGTCACAAGGTGTGGTAATTTGCTGCACTTGAATGAAGCCAGTCCATTTGGTTTTCTGACTACGTGCCCTCAGACTGGTCAAGGCACTGCATTCCTTCTAGAGGTTAAGAGGTCCTAGATTTATCATACGGATCTCTATAGAAGCATCTGCTCTGCACATTCCTGCAAGTGGTGTAGGGCATAACACAGGGACTTGGCTCCAGCAGGACACTTGCATCAGAGGTTCACCTCCTATGGCCAAAACCACCCATAGCTTATTCACTCTGGAAGGGAGTTTCAGGACAGGGCAGGACATCTCTCCAGCTGAGACATGTATTGCAGAGAATGCTGGGGTAAAATAATTCCTGAATGTCTCATACAGCAGTTAGTCTGATTTGTAAAGTCACACAAGGAAACTTCATTTGAAATATTGACACAAATGCTTTTTTACTCAGCTTTGGGTTAAACAAATTCTATGTTTTAGGACGTTGGTAGAAGGATGTCTGAAGTTATTGAGCTGGTCTTAATTCTGTGACTGCTCATTGATTAACAGAATTCAACTCTGACTTTTCTTGAACTTTCTTTTATGTTCCAGATTACCTTGAAAATCTGTAAATTAAAATGAATCACAAATCCACCTTAACATCACTCCTCCATGCCAAAATGCTATATTTGCATTTGTTTGCCAGTAGATGGCACACTGATAAGGCAGGGATCAGGACGCGTAAGAAATGCCAGCTGCAGCATGTACGAGGAACAAGAGACTTGCAAAATACTCATTTAAGAGCAGTAGCAAATAAGAATTTTGGACTGTAGCGAGGTAATATATGCAATACCTACTATGAGTATTTGTTGCTTACATATTAGTAGTTTTTGCCTTTAAATCTCTTATGAATTAATAAATAATACTTGCTATTATACTATACTAATATTTTTACTGGTTTTTATATCGGTAAAAAAAATGTTTTGACGCTAATTTGAACAAAAGCATTTTTCTCCTGTTATGTGTAATTGTACCAGTTGTACAAAAATTCTCCTAAAAATCCCTGACTGATAAATTCTATTTTAATTAGGGCCAGATTTTTTTTCTATTTTAGTAGCACACAATCCCATTTCAGTATTATGAGCACTTGAAATTTCAGAAGTCCTCTGCTTTTAACCAAAGACTTTTCACAGAAATTAATTGAACAGTGCTTCTAAACTAGTTCATTTGAGTATTAATAGTAGAGAGGATATACATGTATTTAGAGAGTTGGGCGCTGATCAAGTTTCGATGTATCTCTACGTTATCTCTACTACTAATTATAGTGATAATACAGGGAAAAAAAAAATGTTCAGTATTTTTTCTGATTGATGTGAGCACCAGAGCTGCTGGAGAGAAACAAAAGTTACAGCAAACAAGTTCTGGAGAGCGTCTCTGGTCAGAGCCACATCAACCAATTTATAGCTCGTCAGATGTATGTATTTAAAAGGTCAACTTCACTGCTGTAACCTTAACTCATGACTTTTGAATGTCATGTCTGCTCATGTTCACACGTGACTTGTTTTTTTGGTTTTGTTTTGTTTCAAAGGAGGGTAGGGAGGGGAAACAGGTCATCTACTGCGCAGCCGGAGCACCCTGCTGTAACTGTGTTTCCTGTCTTGCAGTCAGTGGTACATCCATCCTTCGATAATTCTATTTACACACAAAGTGTAGGGTTGTCATGGTTTCTTTTGGTCTCTTCATAGTTCAGTGCCTACGGAGCCAGGTGAGAGTGGGTAGAGAACCCACGGACTCCCGCTGGCAGCAGTGCCTGAGAACTGCAGAAAACACCCTTCTCTGGGTGCTTTCAGTGGGCTGAGGAGCAGCATCCCCTCTGGCTGATCAATGGAAAAAATGCAGTACTCTGGTCTTCCACACCCGGTGTCAGTGCTGGCAGTTACATCAGGACCGTAATGTGTAAAGATGATGCCAATGCTTACCACGACATGCATGCTTTACAAATCTTGGAAATCTGGATGTTTCTGAAGCAGGCTAGGACTGCCTGCTTCTGACTGTTTCTGCCTGCCTACTACTTTGCTACCTACTGGTACCTACTACTACCTACTGCTACCTACTGCTACCTACTACTGCTACCTATCTGGTGCAAAAACTTCACCACCCTAAAATTTCACTGAATAATCATCCCAAATACCTCTGAAATATGGTCATTCCCCAGAATAGCTATGGTTAGCAAAGGTGGTTAGCAAAGCACCTTTCAGGAGCTTGCCCCTATCCAAGTGTTAGGTAGGGTTCTGTGTACGCTCAGCGCATTTCTTTAGAAGCAAACCATAAAGTAATGGACAGGTTCAGATGGACTTTTGTGTTTGTGATTAAGCCTCTGCTCTTTTCTTTAAGCATATACCTGGTCCTGAATCTTACTGATTAGGGCTTCTAAGAAAACCTCTTGATGGGAAGGTGATATATGAAAGCTACCACAGTGCTTTTAAGGGAAAATCAATGACACCTCAGAAAGCCTGTGTAGCATTGAGCAAAAACCTTAATGGGCAGGTATGGAGAAGGCTCTTAAAGGCACTGTGTTGAAAACAGAGGCAGGCTCAGCACAGCCACATTGGAACATTTTGTTTGCTGCTGTCAGGTGGCTACTGAAGGACCTAGATGTTAGCCTTACCTGCTGCAAAAATAATGGAGTTAGGAGTTTTAGAAATGGAGGAGGTATTTAGGGTTGATCCTACAGAAAACATTTGCCAGCTTGTCAACAAAGTATCTGTGATGGATGTTCCCTCAGTCTGGGTGGGTTGTTGTCAGGGGTCTCTTCTGTCTCTTAAATAGGTGTCCTGTGAGAGCTGCATGGACATGTAGGTACAGAGGCTTCAGTATTTTTGTACTGGGCCCAGTTCTGAGGTACAGCATCCAGGCAGGTGAGAGCTCATACAGGAGACTGGCTGGGTATCTGAATCAGACTTCACAGCTAGGACTTGTTATGAAGATGATGACAGCCTTTACTCCCATAAATATTGTCTGGAGAACCAACAGAAATACACAGAGCTGACTGAGACCACCGCAGGGGAAAGCCATCTGGCAGCACTTGGGTTTCTGCCTCCTCTGCAGCAAAAGGACATACAAATTGCCCTGTCACCGCTCATCCCCCAGTGGGTCACTGGGACTGCAAGACATCAGAATTAGGCTTTTGATGGTTTTCCAGTGATAGATGGCTTTCTTGCTCCTGGGGCAACAAAGCTTCCCAGCAAAGTGGGGAGAAAAAAAAAAATCAAAACCACTAGCACTGATTTCCTAATGTAGTGTTTAAAATACAGTTGAGATTTCTGACTGTTTTATTGATATTTTTCTGCCTGTAACTGTTTTTTTTTCCATTCTTCTGTGCATGAGCATGTTGTGCTTTTTGATTTGCCTCATTTCATACAACCAAACTGCTACCATTCAGATTTCCCATAGATTTAACTTCTATTTCATGGAGATATCTGAGCCATCCTTATATAAAATATTCCTATTAAACTAGGTTGCTTTACAATATTGGTGCTTCATATGAATATTCTTAAAAAGCTGCTTGCTACACTATCACTAGCTATGCAATTATGTGGCAGTTACTACTGTTAGCATGGGCAGGATGAGTTGTGTTTTATACGCTGATTTATTGATATAAAGTATGTGCTTAATTAACAAGTATTTATGTCCAGACAGTAGCTTTGTTAAATATAGGGTAATCACCAGAATAAGAAGGAGCACAACAAAACAAGTAGGGCAAGAAATTCTAAGTGAAGTGGATATAATTCACATGCAGGAAGATTTGCTTGAGCAATTCAGTCTTGCACACCATAGGGAAAAAAAGCAGAAAGGTACCCCTGGCCTTGCATAGCAGTGACCTTTCTTTTTTAGCTTCATCTGAGGAGGATACAGTACCAGTCATCTTACTGGAGATTCACATGCTTAGGAAAAAGATTGAATAATGTTTATTGTGTAAAAAGGATCCTAGCATAATAACACTGGGTATTTGCAGAATGTGTTCATAAACTGTACTGATGGAGTTAAAATGCTGTAACTCAATGAAGGCGTGAGCTTTCTACTAACGCTGCATCACACAGAACAGGCAGAGGGAGCACAGTTTCCTAAAGAGAAGTCAGTTGTAAAACCCCCAAGGTGAAGGCAGTGCAAGCCTTTATTAGAAAGCATCCAAGAGCTGGTACTCCTTGTCCATCTCTGAAAATGCTCCAATTTACTACAGTGGCAAATCCAGTGTAAAACAGGAAAAGCAGAGTACGTAATTTATCATATAAATGCTCTAATTAAACCTTCCCCTACCTATGGTAAATATTTCTCTTTTCTTATTTTAAGAAGCTGTAAAAAGGATGTTCTTAGTCACTCTTGCTCAGCTTTGTTTTCGTTGAAATTCCCGCTATATCATCAATAAAATACAATCAAAAGGTTTTAAGGGATTCTCCAACAGGACAAAACAGAGGGTCTTTGCCATCCTGCCCCACAGACTTGCCGCAAGGGAGCTGTGTTTCTGATTTGGCATTGTGTACCTGCCGGGCTCCCTAACCTGTGTGCTGATCCTGAAACCCAGAGCTTTTGCAAAAGTTTGTGCACATCTAAGGACCCTGGTTTTTACCTTACAAGAGTCTACCCAGGTAACTGCATGGATCATAAATCAAGGCTGATTGGCTCCTGTGCTCTGACCTAGCAATTAAACATGCACTTCAACTTAAGTACATTAGGAATGAGTGCCGGATTGGTACAAGTCGCTCTGGCGTATTCTTGCCACAGGTTTTCTGCCTGCCCTCCTACACCTGCTTGTCAACAGTGCTAATTTTGGCCTTTTGTCTAAGCTTTACACAGGACTTCAGAGGAACATGGAAATGATTGGCCACGCAGAGAACCCTGGCAGGTCAGAAGGGGGCCATGAGGAAGACATGGCAAGACTTTTGGATGACCTTCCCAGCCGGTACATGAATTGAAGAGAGAAGCTTCGCTGCTGGACTTGGTGGGTGGATTGGGGAACCTTGCTGGGAACTGTTCCTCGTGCTTCCACAAAATGCCTGAGGAGTGATGGGAGAGCAGGAGGATGGGTACTCAGCAGTTGATGCTGAGCATCAAGGTAAGTAGCAAAACTCCATGCAAGCAAGTCAGAATAGATTGGAGTGGAAAAGACCCCATCTTTACCTGAGGAAAGAGTATTCTAGAAACAAAGTGTTGGAAAGACAAAGCCAGGGCCAGTAATGAGGACTTCTCTTTCTGGGTGCACAGCAGATGCCAGGGACTGGAAAGGACCCTGAGGTACTTTCCATTCACAGGATGACCAGGAGCACCAGTGCCATGTGGGTGTGATGTGTATGTGATAAAAGACTGTTCTAAGTGTTGCATGGACCCGGGATATTCAGAACAGACAGGAAAGTGGAAGGTGTTTTTGAGATACTACGGCACCCATGAGTGCAGCTCCAAATGTCTGCTCCTGCAAGGTGAATGTACTAAAGGAGGAAAGGGGAACGAGCTCAGAAAATGGAAAGCTTATTACGGGGTGTCTAAATGGGGTTGGTCACCCAGATAGTAAATTAAAAGTTCCTAACCGCTGATGTGGGGGATATTGTGGCCCAGGCCTTCTGACTGGAGAAGGCTGAGTGTGGAGGTGGCTGCATGGGGGCTTGCTCTTGGGGCAGATCAGCCTCCGTGGCCTGGAAGGTCCCTTTCTAGTCCTGCATTGCTCAGAAGGAAATGATGCAAAGGGGATTTCTAGACTATTTTTAGACTGCTGTTATTAATAGGCTAGAAATAACTGTAAACTAGTTTGGGTGGTAAGTACCCAGTGTAAACCCCTGCCACTTCCACACCTATGACAGGAATCGCTTAGAAGCGACGCAGCTCTCCCCACATCCTGACTCCTTGGCAATGTCTCCGGTGCCAGAGGCTCTGCCAGAAGCCACATCGCAGGCTCTGGACAGCGAGTGCCAGTGGCAGGACCAGGACCAACACGCCTGTCCACCCAGTGGCAGCGGGACTTCAGCTCCTAGCAGCCCCCATGGCCGCCAGCAGGCGGTAAGGTCGGGCCGGCCTGCTGCCCCTCCGGCACTAGGCCGCAGCCACCTCCCCACTGCCGCAGCGGGTGCCAGGCCCCCACTTCTGTGCCTGGGGCATTTCCGAGCCGTGTGGTCCTTACTGACAGAGAGAGATGTGTTGTACACGGGCACATTGCCCACTCTGCGTCGTGTAGGGCTAGTTTACGTAGGGGAGCGCTCCTGGCTTCCCTCTGCCTGAAAACACAAAAGTCCTTCACTGTTTTTAACTTTCCCAATGGACGCATTTAGCCACATTTTTACATAGGATGAATAAGGGTCTAAAGGGTTTTGTTTTGCTCTGGGCGAGCTGGAATTTTGTGTCCGTGGCGCTTTCCCATGCCAGCCATGTGATGTATTTGTCTGCATGTCCTACTGTCACTGCCAGGGACAACAAAAAAAAAAGCTTTTCAGCAGAAAACTGGCATTTTCCAATACCCAGGAGACAGGATCAAGCAGTTTCCAATAATCCACACCTACTTGTGTGTATGAAATGGCAGAGACTGAGAGCCACACAGGACTGACCCCTTGGCGCCGATCAGCAAGCTCTGGTCTCACTTTGCTCTCACATGGCCTGGAAATAGCTTTTGCCAGAAGTTGGATGCAGGTAGTCAGACAAAACCCCTAATTCAGTTTCCTGCATGGTCTCACTCCAGATATAATCTTGCTTTAATTAAATCACATTACTCCAATGAATGAAAATGCAAGCCACAGATCGTGTTCCACATTGAATTTTTTCCACAGCCTGTTTTCTTAAAATTCCTCTCTCTGCTGTTCAAGGTCTTTTAGATGGAACACGTACGCTGTGAGCCTCACGTCAAATACTCTAAGGATTAATTGAAGAACATGATGGAAGGAAAGGGAGAGTGTGAGTAAAAGGAATGGTTTATATTTGTATCCTCAAATGTCAGTTCGTTACCAAAGTTAGAAATCAGCTGATGTAGAAAACTCATTACGGCCTCATTTAGAATGCTTATTTCTCAAGAAACAAAAAAGAATTGCTGTGTGTGACTTGTCCAAGATAAATATGCCAGATTTTACCGTATGCACAGGGATGTGAAGTAAAGAGCGTTTTCTTTAGGGTGCAGTATGTTTAATACTTTATATAACTTGTTTATCTGCATTTATTTAAAGTCCAAAGCAGTGAAGACTCACACTGTTACTAGTTTTCAATGCACCTATCAATATTCATCACTTTATTTGCATAGTTTTTGTGTATTTTGATTATTCATTTGGCAGAATATAAATTAAGGCAAAATGAAATGCTTGGGGGGGGGGTCATGTCTACAGCCCTTTGTGCTAAACTAGACTTTTCCTGTGATTTTTTGTGCTTGTAGCTGCGTCCTGTCAACAGTTTGGTGGCTCAGATCCCTATTCACAAGTGCAGCCAGGATGCACTTGACTGCTTCTGGGGGTGAGACAGGCACTGCATGCCTGGGATAGCCCTGCATGCCTGTTTGGCCAGCCAGCAGGCTGTCTGTCAGTGCAACGGTGTCATTTGTGTCACGGAGCCCAGACCCACTCTGCAGGGAGCAGGCTGAAGTCACCTGTCTTCTGCACGAACCCCCAGGTACTTTGTCATGCCCCCCTTTCCTCCAAGCCAACAGCAAGGGTGTGAGCGGGAGTGGTTTGATTTGAAATGAAATTCTGCAAGTGAAACATCCCACAAATCTGTACAGAATCAGACTGTTAAGGGTGGTCACTGATAAATGGTCTCTGCATCTGAGCTGTGGCTGGGGCACTGCTCTGCGATGCTATTGTGAGGGCAAGGCAGGGTACGTTGCTTGGTATTGCTTGCTGGATTTCCCGAGCACTGGTAGCGTGTCATCTGTGCCACACTTGTATACCATTAGAAGGTGCATACCTGGATCAAGGGAAACTTGGGAGAAGAAATAAAAAATGAGTGTATTACAGGGAAAATGGAGCAATTGCTGGAGAAAATTGCCAAATTTTTTTTAATCTCTGTGTGAAGTTTTATGCCTGGTAGTCCAGCCTTCGCCATTTGTAGGCACTTGGAGTTGCACCTCGCTGTACGACGGCTCCCCTGGGAATCCGTGAGTCTCCCCGCGAAGTGCGGTGCTTACAGGGAAGCGCCGCGGCCCTTCTTCGGGCATCCCTGTCTGCACCTCCTCTCTGCCCGGGGTCCCCGCCGTGCCACGGCTGCGGTGGCCGGGCCGTGCTGTCCTTTGTCACCTCTCTTTTCCCCCACCCCGACCCCGCGACGCTCCGCTTCCCGAGGAAGCCCAGCACCCTCCGTTCCCCCCGCAGGCCGCCGAACTCCTTCCTGACAGCAATTTGAAGCCCTTCTTCTGCCCACGGGTAGGCGCGGCGCCTTTAACGCGGCCGCCATGTCGCGGGCGGCGGCCGCTGCGGGCCGCGTGTGGCGGCGGCGTGAGGCGGGCCGGGAGCCAGGCGGGGCCGCCGCCCGGTGTCACCCGGAGCCGCCTCCCAGCGCCCCGCTGCCGGCGGGGGGGCGGCCGGGGGCGGCGGGGGGGGTGGGGGGTGCTCCGCCGGGCCGGAGCAGCGCGTAGCGATGCTTTGGTTTAGTGGCTCCTAGGTAGGTGTCTCCGTGTTCGCTTCCCCCGGCCGGGATCCCCGACGACGCCGGCGGGAGGGCTCGGAAGATGCTCCCAAAATGGTGCGCGGAGCCCTCCCCGCCGGCAGCGGGGCAGCGCCGGGAGCCCCCCGCGGGCCGGGAGCGGGCGGGGAGCCCCGGCCGGGCGGGGGCAGCCGTGGGCGGCGGGGCCGCGGCTGTCAGCCCGCGGTCACCTCGGGTGAACCGGGCGAGTTCCTCGGGCAGCGGCACGGGAGAGCCCCGCCATCAGTTCGTCACTGCCCTCTCGGTGCTTTTTGCGCCGGTGCCTGTGTAATAAAGGGTCCTTTCTTTTCTTTTTTTTTGTTGAGCGGTGTTGATTGCTATCGGCTGTGTTTGCAAAGTTGTGGCTGAAGAGCATGGTTTCCCTGTTGGGTACTTCCCCGAGCGCTGTGACATTTCGCCGGCGTCCATTAGCGCGACAGCAGGAGCGTCCTGAGCCCTTGGTTAGTTCTTTGGTGCTCTCTGAAATAGAAATGTCTTCTCTGAGAACAGAAAGGAAAGGCTGGGGTCGTTTCTGCCTGTTCCTTGGAGCGGTGGAAAACGCTGTGCAGTGAAAGCACTCCGGCACGACACGAGGAGGGAAACAAACGGGATTGTCTCCTGTGTCCTTTGTACGGTCCTTTCCTTTTCAGAGTTCAGCGTACCCACAGAAGAAGCTGTGCTAGTGCAGGAAGGATGGTCTTACGGATAAGGTACGGAATTAGGCCTCAGGAGTTTTGGACTCGATCAGTAACTCGGCTTTCCAGCTTTATGTGTGACTTGGGTAGAAATCACGATGCTCATCTGTGCCTCAGGTTGCCCGTTTGTAAAACAAAGACATGGATTTCAAACCTCACTAGGGATAGGACTGTACACCAATTCGGGATGCTCGGTATAGCAGGGCGACTGAAGGCATCGTAAGCACATATGGGCTCTAGCTGTATACGTATTGCAGGTCAATCTCGCTGTGTATAGTTTACATCAAAATTTTATTAGCTTAAAAAAAATCAAATGTGGTATTACCTTCCTTAATTTTCAGGCATGAAACATTTGTTGTGTTAAAACCACAGGTAAACTTTTCCTAGCTCATTAGCTATTACCAGCTTTGCCAGGCTTCTGACGAAAGCAGTCTTTGACAGTGCTTTTGCTCTCAGGTGGAAACAGTTGTGTCTCTATACTGCTTGTTTCTGTTAACGTTATGTTGCGCTTTTCATAACCACCAATAATTAAACATGGCTTTTCCCCTCCTGTTGATAGTTGCTGAAGAAATCTCCTCCCCATGCTAACTGTTGACATGGAAAACAAGGAAAATGGCTCTCTGGATGTCAAAAAGTAAGTGATTCCATAGTGTTCAGTTTATGTAAACAGCACATCAGTTTTCATTGTAGTTTTTCATTGACTTAATGTGGTTGGCAAGGGTGGGGAGTCTCCATCTTTGTTTGTTTCAAACCTTCTGTATTCTCAATTACTTTTATTTCTGCTTTGAAATTGAAGAGTCTCAGGCATTGATGTAATTAAAAGTGGTATGTGGGAGGACTGTATAGCACTGGAGAGATGCAGAAACTAGTAAGTTGGGAGTATCCGTTTTTGCATTGATTTCTCATTTCAACCAGAGATCAGAGCAAGTGATAGCACTGTAACCAATACTCTACCCTTGCTCATCTGTCAGTTTTTATGGGGGAAGCTCTTTTCACCATCCAGTGTGACTGAAACGGTGAAACTCCTGAGGAAGGACTTGCAAAAGTCAAAGCAGGAAATGATGCCCGAGGGAGTCTCTGTACTTCCAGCTAGTGGCTTTTACGGAACCAATGCCTGATGGGAAGAAGCGTCCCATGTGGAAGATGTCCCCTCTATTTCTCTTTGAAAGAGATGTGCACATTTCTCTGCTGACTACCCAGCCACGCTGAGCTGAGAAGTAGTAGCAACAGCACGTGTCTTTGGTTTCAGTTCTGAAAACAGATATTTTAAACTGTTTGCTGAAGAAGCCCTAAACTGCTAGGTTACTACTACAGACCTAGGGTGGAAATAAGACGAAGACATGGTGTGCATTGCTCTACAATTTTCTTCAGTGTGGTGGACTGCAAACTAAGGGATAGAAACTGTTTTAGGGCATTTCCATATTCCTGAAGGTCAACAGTTTTTCAGTTAGGATTATTAGTCCTAATCTAATTTATGACCTGAAAAGTGCATTTCTGTGTGGAAAAATCGGCTGGGCTGTGTTAGGCTTACAGATGCTGTGGTGATCTGTAACACAAAGAAAGGAACTAGAGAGAGTTCATCATCTGTCCTCTCAGACTGCAACACTTTACGAAGCTGCACCTCGTTCTTCTTCATATCTCTTTGCTAGGAGCCTTCCACAAAAACATGATAATCAGGCTTAGGTTCCCTGGCACTAAATGATATAAGCAATAGTAATAATAATGGTCAATTCAGAATGCTGTTGAAACACCTGATTATGACACAGCATCAAAAGATCTGCTGGTGGCCATTAATATTGGTATCCTTCCTCTTCGTTTGAGACATTGGCTACACCCCACCAATATAAAATGCACTCCCCTATTTAGGGACTGTGTGTAGGTTATACTGTGTGTGTCCCTCAGAAGCCACCTCCAGTTACCTGTTTTTCTTCTACAACCAGGACTCCGTGGCAGGCGGGAGAGCGACAGCAGTCAAAGCAAGGACCGTTTACATTTAATCGTTTTCCCTTGAGGCTTGCGTGATAAAGGTTCAACTACTAATTGCAGTGGTGTTTTTTTAAAACCGATAGCGATTGTAATTAAACTGATCGGAAGCTGTGGTTTCTAAATGAAAGTATATAATAGCGTGTGTGCATATCTACAAAGGAGGTATTTGGCACTTTCCTGAAGTCGTTATAAATAGATGGGATAAAATCTGTTCACAGCTATGTCCTTTCAGGCCTTGCTGCTTCTGCCACATGATGGCAATAAAGCCACGGGGACAGTGGTGAAAAGCAGACAAGCCAAATCTTTATTCATTACTCGTACAGCTAGTATCTGGTTATAAAGCCTAAAATGCCAGCCCTCTTAAGGTTTTACAGCATCCAGGATGCCTGGCAAAAGCTGGTGTACGGCTGAGCCATGGCTGTAATATATTCCCCTTTCTTGTCTAAAGAATTCAGCCATGCACAACGGCAGGGCAAGGAGGAGGCTGTCTAGAAGCCAAATGAGCATCTGTGCGGGTAGATGGGTTAAAATCCAGCCAGTCTCCAACAGTCTGCCACATGCCATGCTACTCCTTGAGGGAGGAACTTGCAATTATTTCCTGAGATTAGTTAATGACTAAGGTGGTGCCCTAGAAGCCATTGCAGTTGGGCCTGGGATGGGGTTGGACCAAGCTGTACGTTCCCTAGCAGTAAAAGAAGAGCTTTATGAAAACCAGTACATTTGGGCTGAAATACAGAATTGTGGGAGGGACTATATTTAGCTGGAAATGAACATGCTTTGGGAAGTAAGCAAAATACAGTTGGGAGGTATTTTTTACAGGTCAAGTCTTTCATTTGCTGTTTAAGAATAATTAAATTCAACATCTCCTAGGATATTTTATTTAATAGTGGGCTTTGGGGATTTAGTTTGTTTATCTTTAAGTAAGTGGTAGTTTACATATTGGGGGAAATGCAGAGGTTTAAATACAGTGCTGCTTCCACAAATACCTGTAGGTTTTTTATGCTGTTTTTCACGGCATTTTACTTCTTGGGTCTCAGAATGTGTACAACACCAAAAATCTTCATTGAAAGACATTGTGATTTAAAAAAAAAAAAAAAAGAAAAGAAAAAGTGTTGCTCTGATAAGCTGGCCAGATAGTCTCATTTTAAATTTTGCTGAGTGTTGCCTTTCTCTATTCCCAATCAGCGGAGCAATTCATGAAGCAAGTCATTATGTGATGAGCAAGAGTAAGAAACTCTGGCCTTTTGCTCCTTGCTCTGAAATATGTGTATGTTTTATGTGATAAGTGAGAGAAACTGCTTTTAAAAGGCCAACTGCAGCATACAGTGTGATTCATAGTTATTTAGAAAGTCCCTAGATTTGCCTAAAGATAAATCAAAAACAAATTTTAGAGGATATTCTATATTGAGCAATTGCTGGTACCTCTCATTTCTTGTTTTACAAGGTAAAGATGGTTTCCAGTAGTTTCTATCCGTGTTACAAGAAAGCACAATCTCATCTTGGAAAAGAGTAACCTGTAAATTGCAATTCTATATAAATACTTGGTAGTTGAGAACAGCCTACAGTCTTGAAAGACCCTGTACCTCGGACCTGGTAGTCTTTGTTCTCCAGCTGCAAAGGCAGCACACTCAACAGGAAAAGGTCCTGGCTGACTACCTTTGGCTGATGTGAATATTCATGTACTTTCTTCTTTTCTGAAGGGAGAGAGGTACAGAACAGGTACAGAGGAACAGAACAGGAGTGCCTGTTCTGTATAGGAATGGTGGGAGGTGTGTTGAAAGGTACTTTTCCTGGAGTTACAGAGAAGGAGGGAATGTACATAGGTTGTCTGTAAAGAAGCAGCAGATACTATAGATATTTAGTGATTACTTGTCTGGATTTGTGCTTTGCAGTTCAGTAGAAAATGGAAGACCTCCGGATCCTGCTGACTGGGCTGTTATTGATGTTGTGAATTATTTCAGAACAGCTGGATTTGAAGAACAAGCCAGTGCTTTCCAAGAACAGGTAAATCTGCTAGGAAACATCCTGGCACAGCGGAGATTTGTTGTTAGCTCTTGGCATGCAGAGAGATGCCTCTCTAGACGGCACTAGAAAGGCATACTGAAAGCTGGCATTGAAGTTGCATCATGAAAAAAATGCAGAATATAGAAGAGTAGCAAAGAAGAAATTTATACGATTCTCCAAAGCATATAAATTCTTACCTGATGCCAAAAAAAAATCAGAATGGTGATAACAAATCTATGGAAGCAGTTTTAATGGGAAAACCAAGAAGAGGTGGAAGAAGTAAAGCTTACAGTAAACACCGAGATGTAATATACTTGAATATATATTCACACATACCCAGATAAGCATAGAGAATCAGTTTTCTATTCAATGAAAGCCTTAGATGACCTAGTTCCAGTATTTATTGAATCCACAGGGAACCTTGTGGAAGAAGAAGGGAAGGGAAATAAATGCTGTCTGTTCTTGGAGTTTGTCCTGCTCCAGGTACTGGATTTATTTCATCTGGATCCCTCCAAAGCTGTTCTTACTCCATAGCGTCATTGAACACCAGTTGAAAAGGCAACTCTAGAGCAGTCATATCAATGAGCAAAATACTCAGTGGTGTCAGAATTCCCATAAAAAGAATTGTGACAAATGAAAATGAGAAAATAGAAATTCTTTTTAACCATTAACATTTTCAGCAGTAATTGGAAGGAGGCACCTGCTATAATTGGGTAAAAAGTTACTGGAATCCTTATTTTTTAGATATGCTGTCACACTGTGCTCCTCGGTAGGGATTAGCAGTTGTATCTCTCAGTGAGATTTTACAGAAATTTCACTTTCAGCTGATGTTTGACTATTTTGTGCTTTTTTCTTGTATTTAGTATTTTTAAAATTTATCAAATCATGAGAGAGATCAATGGACAAATTACTGCTGAACTCTAATACGTCTTCCTTTTTTTTTTTCATGTTCAGTTGTAACCAAGGGTGTGATCTGTGACATTCTGAATACAACATTTAATATTTGTAAGGAAGATACTGCAGTGGGATAAGTTAATGTATAGTGTATATTACTTACAAAAATACACAATTTTGGCAGTATATAATCATGGACAACAACAGTGTATGCAGGCATCTGAACTTGTTGCTGGCTATTGATACCAAACTGAAAATCTATAAATTTTATTAACAGTAGAAAAGATGGCAATGAAGTGAAGTCCAGTGCAGGAGTACGCCATAAGGTTGAAGATTTCTTTGGGCTATGATGACCCTGTGGGGTCTGGCGGTGTTGTGAGACACCAGTCACTGCCCTGTAGGTGTAGGTCATGTCTCCTGGGTAGTGCACTGCGGTTGAGCTGTAGGACTGCGTAAGTAAAAGGACGGTCGTTTGTCTAAAATGAAGAAGGGAGTTGTGAGGTGTGGATTCTTCCGTCTGCTTTTTGACCCATGAAAAAATGATTTACAGTGAACTTGCAAACATATGACAAGGTTTTGAGGTGGAAGAAGAAAAAAACACAAAACTTATAGGATTTCTAATCTAAGTAGGTCAGAAAGTCAAGGTTTGAGAGGAAAAATATATGTGTATATATATGATTTAAAAGTGGAACTTAGAGGTCATCGAGACCCAGTCTGGGATGCTGCTGCTTTTATCCTTTTTTGATGTAAGTGGAGGAAATGTTCCCTCAGAGTGTTGAGGTCTGCAGTTAGACCTTTTTCAAATTTTTGATTGCAGGAATGTTTTTTCCCCCACAGGAAGCATAAGAAGTTGGCTCTTTAAAGCAGGCACCTGAAGTTATTAGCAGATACTGACTAGTCCAAACTTGCAGGTTGCTGTCAGTGGTAATTCTGAAATGCATTTCACTGCCTTCTCCATAAATGTATCCTTCCCTTAATGGCTGGTAATTAGGCAAGCTGTACATGTACCTATTAATTTTAAACAGATGTACAAGGAGGGAATTTTGAAATGAGGTTGATTTGGATTTTGTGCTTAACTAACTAGCATTTATGCTTTAGTCAGCACAGGTGAGCACTTGAAAAACCAGACAGCAGAATTTAGCAGCTATAAACGTTGTTTCAGGAAATTAAAGGCTATTATTTGTTTTCTCATTGATCCTCTGTAATAGTCTTCCATTTGTTGCATGATTGTTCTCAACTGTTTGATTTGTATATTGTCTTTATCAATTCTTAAATTCTTCTTATAGGAAATTGATGGCAAATCGTTACTGTTGATGACAAGAAATGATGTACTGACTGGACTTTCATTAAAACTGGGGCCTGCGCTGAAAATCTATGAATATCACGTAAAACCTCTACAGACACAACATCTAAAGAACAACTCTTTATAGCAAATTGTCTAATTGGGGTCATGTTGTGCCTCAAACAGTATATAAGCAATTTGGTTTCATGTGATGGAACTTTGTAAAGAGAGAATATATTAAGAATTTAAACCAAATTAAGATATATATCCTATTGGATAGAGTTGGCAATATACTATATACTGAGTCTGAACTGAGAGAGGTGGTGTGTATTTTTTACATAGTACATGATTTTCTCTTTTAGGATTTGTCAGTGAGCATGTTGAGATAGCTATATCACTATATCCAGAACAAAAGGGAGGTATGTCATTCTCATTTCTGAGCCAGACGTGTTCTTGATTTCGTAAATTAAAATACCAAAAAAAAAAAAAATATATATATATATATATAAAAAAATAAAGTTTACATGCATCTTTGGGAAAGAGAAACCAATAGAAGTAGGTTTTGGTTTACATTAAAGACCTACTAAAATTATTACTACTTGTAATTCTGGGATGGGACTGACACTTGCCAACTCACCCTTTTTTGCAGAGGGTCCTATTTTGACCTTATTAAGGTTTATTTGTGGTATGCTGCAATGTTTAAAGCTGTACATAAAACTAACATAACCCCTTCGATAGCAGAAGGCATTGCTGACAAGTGAAACTGGGTTGTGTATTTTTTGCTGTCCTTCAAATTTTCAGCTTGTTTTCACTTGTTTTTAATAGTAGTTCTATGTAAAGTATAGTTGATTTTTAAAAGTTTGTGTTGCTTTGCAAACAAAAAAAATCATTTTATTCTTTTTTTTAATTTATGATAACTTGTTTTCTAACATTATGCAGAAGTTTGTAAAAAAAAGTGAAATTCTGCACATTTTTAATATTGTCTGTCATTGGTGTTGTAATGGTTGATTATTTTCTTTTAATGCTTTACTTAACGGTTTGAATACTTGTTTTAAAAACTGAAAGAAGCTGTCTTGTCACCATACATCTCTGTTAAAAGAGAGTCTTGTTCAAACTGTTTGTACCAGTTCCCTATTTGATAGGTTGCTTGCTATATCCCAATAAAGCATTGCTTATGTTTGGATTCAGTTTACTTTACCGATTTTTTGTTTTACTTTCTCTGTTTCTTTGTTGTGGTATACTGGAGCACTTGTCTTTTTCCATTCCCCCATTAAAATGATACAAAAAACTACTTAATATTCAATGTTCTTCTGATTGCTTTTAATACCACCTACCAAGATACTTAAAGATTTCATTATTTTTTCTTTTTCTTATCCAGTTACATACTGCTGAAGGAGAGAATTTGAAGCACTGGTCATGTTCACCAGTAACATCCGAGCTTTTGTTCCCCTTGTCTAGAGCTGTCAGTGGTGCAGAGGTGCCACGCTTGGCACTGGTACAGCAGGGTGAATCACCCCGCAGTGCCTGGAAGATAACCCACAGGTGGTGCTAAGCACTGTCCAGGCTCCCCATCTTCCCTGGCCCAGAGAGCTTTGTGTTGACCCCTAAAATGGGCCGTGGGGTCGAGGCTGAGCAAAAGAACTTGGGAAGGAGGAAATTACCAGGAGAGCGTGGTTTAAGTGGAAATGGTGTGGGAGGCAATGGTGAGGGGATGCAGCTCAGAAGGGAGAAAGTAGTAAGACTGTAGTGATTTCAGCCCGGTGGGGACAGCAGAAGCTCCTGCCTAGTGGTGGACCTGCCTTCCCTTCTGATTTGGCCAAGTGCAAGGTGGCTGTGGATGCTGCAGTGGTAAGGGAGCTGCTTGTGATTTCTGGTATTGAGGTTTGAGAGGGGATAACACCACGTGTATATCTGCACTACGGGTAGAGCGCACGGTATGTGGTATGATGCCTACACCGTACAGCAGCATGCTTTCTTGTATAGTTTCTAACCTTTACACTGTACAAAATATGTATTTAGAATTTTAGATGCATGATAGGATACTGGGGTGCATTAACTGTTTCTCTTCTTCTCCCTTGTACCGTGCTGTGTACTGTAGGTATCGATCTGTTTTTAGCAACAGGTTTGTAAGTTGCAGCCTGAATTTTGCTTGCAACTTAATTGTTTATGGTTTGGTAGCATCCAGGGATACCTACTGAGAGTAGCGATCGATACCTACTGAGAGTAGTGATCTTCTGGAAGACTTCATTCAAATAGAGAGAATCATCCCTGCCCTGGGGCGTATTCAGGTACAGTCTGTATCAGGCTGGTTAGAGGCTGCAACTGAAAAATTATACATGAAACTCCTAAATATTTTAATGAAGAATTAGATCAGTTTATGAAAAGGATTATGTGAAGCAGCTGCCTGTAGCAGTCTGGAGATTCCTACCGGCCCTGTATTTGTGGAATTATTGTTGGAGTGAAATACATAATGCTACGTTACTGAAAGATGAACTGAATATTCTCTTTTTCTACATTTGCATTTTTGGGGTGTGATTGACGCATTTCGGAGATCTGTGGATGATGTAGAATTGAAAGTAAAAGATGTTCATTCTGTTAGGAAGTAAAAATCTTCACTGTACAGCTGTGAGGGCTCATTTGGTGATTACTGAGTACTGTGCTTTCTTTTTAATGCATTTTACTGTGCAAATGAATTAGATTCAAAAACATCCAGATTGTACTCCTCTTTTGATCAGCACTGCTAACTCGTTCATGCAAGCAGAGGCATAACAGAAAGCTCACTGCAGGCATGAAAGGCAATTTAGAGGATGTTACTGGGAACTGTACTTTTTTTTTTTTTTTAACTGTCCCTGATCTTTATTGTAGTTTCCTAGTGTTCTCTGAGCTTTCTAATGCTGCCATTCCCTTTGTGCAGGTGACTGTCCTGGTTTTGTCTGTTACATTCTCCTTGCTCTTTCTGGGAGAGAAAAAAGCTTTTAAAAAGAGAATGGAGGGTCTGAAAGAAGAAGTCAAAGCCAGATTATTTTTAGCTACCATTCCTCTTGCAGAAAACACAGCTGCTGTTGAGATGAGGAAGCAGCTGATGGGCATTGCTGGATACCATGTCAATGCTGCAGTTCTAATAGTGGCAGAGCTATGCAGGAGTCCAGTTTAAAAGCCAGTGCTGTGCTTTGGGTGGTGGTTAAGCTGCCAGGTGTCTGTCTGCTCAGCTGATACTGGATGTGAGAGTGACAATGGCCTCAATGCTGCAGGTCTCCTTGCTTTCACACTGAATGAGCAATTTAGAAAGTGTCCTCCCTCTCCTAGAGGCAGCTCGAAGGAGCAAAGCAGCAGTCAGCTCCCCTGCCCTACTGCCAGCCAGCACAAGAACAGAGACATGCTGCAGCCGAGGTCCTCCTGTTTACTGTCCTGCCTCTTGACCATTTTCTCTTCTGAAGCTGTACGCGCACAGTGCATAGCACGTTCTCTTTGCACCCAAGTATCACACTAAGTGCCACACACACAGCGTGTAAGGCAACCGCCAGTGAAGCATGAAGGCTGTGCTTGGGCCTGTCCTCCAAGGTCACTTTCTCAACCCAGAGAAAACAGTTCTGCTTGCTGATCTCTCCTATCTTTGTGTTCAATTGTTCCCTTTAAAGCAGTTTGTTCTAATGTGCTCCGCTTTGTTGTTATCAGTTAGTAGGAAGTTCTCTTCACTTACAACTACAGGACAAGGCTCAGCAGCTGTAGTGAAGGGAGTAGCTACTCACGCATCACTCCTGCATAGGGATGGCCCAGGCAAAATGTCACCTTAGGCCCTCGCTGTCAGTAGTTACTTGCTGAATGACCCTTTCCTGCTTTTTTCAATGTATTCACTTTCTACCATGTCTCTTACCAGCTCCTATTGTCAAAAATCAGCATTTAATTGGTCTGTTACCTGTAACGCTCTTCCTCCATACGCTGTCTTACTAAAGTAAACAATAACAGTTATTTGAAAAGCAGAGGGTCCTGCTTTATGTGAATCCAGGGAAACTACAACCTTATTTATCATTTTCTTATGCCAATATTCTATGCAGTGACCCTAAATTATTGAAAATTTGGAGGCTGAGACTGAGCAGGACCAGAAAAACATCTCCCTTTGTCTCCTTTCCTATTTACTTCCAAGTCAAAACAGCAGTTCCTTCCCTTCCAGGAATGGATTTTGGCTCAAAAGTAATGTGGGAAGTAAATTGGCTCTAAGTGTGCATGTGAAGAGTGTAACCGTACGTGGCTCAGCAGGAAGCAGGCTGAACGGAGCAGTTATTGAGGAGGGTCTGCTCTACTCTCACCTCCACCTCGGGGACGATTGCATAGGATCGTCTTCGGCCTTCTAACAGAGCAAGAGGACTTGGTGCCTGGGGACATCAGCCTGGAGAGCCCATCCTTGTTGCACTCCATCTCGCTGGAGGCCTCCACACACCTTCACCCCTGCATGCACCCTGAAGTTGCTCGGTTGCAACGGCAGCTTCCCCTAGGGGCTTGCAGAGGGCAGTGGCTGTCATTAGCTCACTGGCAGCCTGCGAGGGCAGTCTCCATGGGAATAATGGGCAGGCAGATTTAACAAGTAGCTTTAATTTGTGTTGAGAAAGGCTGTGTTCCTTAAATATACTAATGTAACAATGTCATTAAGCCCTTTTTTTGCTTAGCCCCTATAATTAGGGAATTGTTGGATTTAGTGATGTTTGGATCCCAGCTGTATGTTCAGTTTCCTCCCAAAATAGCATTAGCTAGTAGACACTGTAAATTTGGGGAACATGACTAACATCAAACACCTGGAGAGCCCAAGGGGGCCACCATGATGACTGTAAGCAGCCCTTAATCTCCGTGCAAGAGTTTCATCACTATTGAAGGTTGCTGGTGAGTACTGGAGACCACTGTTGTATTTACTGCTGCACCCACAAGTACCTTTAATAAAGAAACAATCAGCAGTTGTAACTGCTGTATCAGCAGTTGATCTGCTGATAAGGCAGCAACAAATGCCTTGGATTTGGCAGGCTTGCACTCATCTCATGATGTTCTTTTCACCTTTTCAATTGATTGCTATAATCCAGCTGCCTCTCTATAAACACTCTGCAATACTCAGTACGTTGAGGACGCCCCTGACTTTGCAGCAGTTGAATTGTATGAAAAGTGGGGGGAAGCCTCTTCAATGGCACTGGTTTCTGATTTAAATGTAATGTTGCATTGTCTTATACTGCTGGATTGCAGCAGGAGGGAGCAAAATGAGGGACCATATAGCTGAGTTTGTGTTCCAGCAGGTGGACAACGCACAGGGAGAAGTGTGGAAGTGGGTTTGTGTCTGAATGCAACAACCCTGTTTCACAAAGATACTCCTCTTCTACTCCCTCCTCCCTTTTGTATAAACACTATGTGCCAATTTGCCCAGGCCTCTGGAAATGTGTGTAACCTAGAAGACTCAGAAATATTGGAGGAGTTTTTTGGTTACTTAGATCAGCTCAGTTCAACTTAGAATCAGGGTTCTATACTCCTGGTAAAAAGTAAATTAAAAAAAAAAACACTTTAAAAATTAAAAAATAGTAACTTCAATAGTTAATCAAGACCGTCAGGTTTAAATGTGTATTAGAAAGCAGTTGGATTGAGTATTTAGAGAGAATAAGACAGTAAAAACAGTGAAAACAGCTCATTTGTACTGCCCCTGGCAGTGACATTTCATCTCTGTTTTAGATACTGGTTAAGAAGTTTTGTTACTGCATTTTATCTTCATGTGACGCTGTTTAAGCATGGGACATGATCAGCGGCTGAGGAGGATTGTGGTTGGACTGTCTGGGCATCTGTCAGAATTGAACAGAAAGAGGATGTGAAAGGATCAGATGCTGAAACGATAGGAAGTTTTTTGTGTACTTGAAATGCCCCGTGTCTTGGTAGGAGGCTGAGGGCCGCTCATGACAGGAACCACACACACAAAATTATCTCAATTAAAACTATGTAAAGTCCATCGTGGAGACCAAATCTAAAGAAAATAAGAATTTGGCCGGGGTTCAGGCCCAAGTAGCATGGCTAAGTCCAATTTTCAGGAATGATTTATCCCATTGCGATCTGAATCTATTTGCCGTGTGGAAGATCTGGGCTCCTTCCGATTGCCCAAGTGCTGACGCTGGAAGGAAAATGCCCACACGCATGACTCAGGTTCGCAGTGCTGGATGAGGCACTGCTCCTCCTGTCTGCGGTCTATAGAAACCACGTTGCAGGAGTGTACTTGTGTGCTTGGAGCCACAGAAAAGTCTAAATCAACAACTGGTTGCTTCTTTGCGTCCTCTTTCTGCCATGAAGTTTAATTCATTACTACTTTATAAGCCTGCAGATGAAGCACAAACAGTAATGACAGGCAACCTTCCACCCAGTGCAATACGCTTCTCGCAAGATAGAAAAAAAATGGTTTGTGAACAGCACAACAACTGATCTGCTTTGCTTAGAAAGAGGTGAAGACTGAAACATTCAGTAAGATCTTTTTTTTATGTTTTTAACAATTGCTAGTGAGCTGTCATTTGGAACAATACTGGTCACTTTTTGAGGCAAAATTGTCGGAACTAAAATGTTATTCTATATGATGTTTGCTTGTATGTACAAGTAGGAAATGTTTTAATTTCTTATTTGGTAAAGAGTCAAATAGTCAAATACTAGTTTGTTTTTTGATATTGCTCTTTATTTGCCCTTGAAAGATACATTAATAAATTACAAGCACCTAAAAATAGCAGAAGTAGCAAGCCATAAGCCCAGAAGCACAATACAACACAAGCTGAACAAGGTAAGAGAGAATGTCCCCAGTAAAATTTAGCAGTGTCATAAATGAAACTTTGAGAATCAACTAGCAACCAGAGCCCAGCAGATCACAGGATCATGGAATGGTTTGGGTTGGAGGGGACCTTAAAGATCACCGAACTCCAACTCCCCTGCCATGGGCAGGGACACCTCCCACCAGATCAGGTAGGCCAAGGCCCCATCCAGCCTGGCCTTGAGCACCTCCAGGGACGGGGCATCCACAGCTTCTCTGGGCAAATCTGGGACTGATCCACTCTGTGGTATCATTTGTCCTGTTATGTTTAAGAAGTTACCTCAGGACTGTGAACAGTGCCTTCCATTTGTCTGTTATGTCCTGCTCACCAAGGCAAGTTCCTCTCTTGGAACGTGGTGCAGGACATGTTCTTCATTTTCAGTGACTGTGAGTTGTACCGGTTGTACCCAGAGGAATGCTGCAGGTCTAAACTGAGAAGGCACAAAGGCAACCAAATTGCAGTTTTCAGAAATCACTTTGGGCACTTCCCATTGGATTTACACTCTGCCACATGGAGTTCTGTCACAATGACACCCAGAGAAAATGAGGGCAGCAGTCAGAAGCTGTTAGAAGTTGAGCAGGATTTCTATTGCAAATGGGGCAGCTGCAGTTTGAGAGACAAGAACTGCTGGTCTTGTAGTTTTATCTTAATGTTCAAAGCTATCACCTGGGTAACTAAAGTAAGATATGCATTGTCTGTCTATCTCCCTGCCCCTCCCAGAAATAATATGGTTACTTAGGTTGATTTCTGCCTGCTCAAAAGTCACGGTGAGATTAATGAACTTAAGAAAACTATTTAATTAAAATTACAGAGATAGCCCAAAACCACAGACACCTCAGCAGTTAATATAAAAGTAATTATAAAGTAACTGTATAGTCTGATGAATAGCAGCAGCAGCTATGCAGTCAGAACACATGCAGAGAAATTAGTAAACAGCTGTTAACTAGTCATACTGCAAAGAAGGTATAATAGATTTTTTTTTTCACTTCCTTCACAAATCAATGTCTGACTGATTCCCCACTCAGTTATTGGGTCAGAACCTCAGCTCTGTATAACAGTGTGGCATCAAGGGGTCAGGATAGCTTATGTCAATGAAATCTCTGGTCTCACGCCTGTATATTCATTTTACTGAAGGAACATGAATAAATAGAATATATGGATTTGCTGATTTTGGGTGTCAAAAGCATGTTAAAGATTATCAAATTAATTGTTTCATTAAGAAGTCTGGAAATAGCTGGTTTAAAAATTGACTATAATGTTTCCAGCAGGGATTTTTAAAAGAATTTATGGGGTTTCAATGTGCAAATCACACTGAGATTCAGGGAGAGACTTTAATATCTGAATTTCTGAGGCTTCTTTAGAAATCCCAACATATGAGTTCATAAAGGGAAAAGTAGTCAGCAATGGGAGAGGCCAATAATGAGTACACGTGGATAGGAAAGCCATACTGCAAGTTTATCAGGAACGTGTGAGTGGAGCCAAGAGGTTTAGTTTCCCTGGGAAGCTACCAGTCCAAACTGACTTTGCTTCTCATCTTTTAGCATGTGGCCTTGAACTTCTAAGAACTTCTTTCGGCCGAGCGTGCAAGCACAAGAGCCATAAGGAGTTTCCACTGGAACCAGAACCTGAGGAGAATGAGTAGAAACACAGGCGTCATTCCTGAAACAAGGATGTGCCATTGCCATCATAGCAGAAACTGCAGGTATTGCCCTCCTTTCAAAATCATTCCTGGGTCCTTTCCTTCCCTTACAGACATCAATGGTAAATTTAGTTATCTCAAGTGAAAGTGGCTCTATAATGTCCACCCAAAAGAGGACAAAGGTAGGATAGGATGGTAGGAGAATCACAAGAATTTGGGAGGGAGACTAGAGTATAAACAGACTGTAAACTGTTGGTTGATCAAAATGGCAACTGCAAAATGGAATAACCCAGTTTCTCTCTGTCATGCAAGGATAACAGACTTTAGGCTTGACCCAGCCAACAGCTAAAGCAGCTGTGGAGGGAGGGGCAAATACATCACAGCCCTTCCATCTCTCACCCTCTGTCTGGTCCCAGGCTTATGCCTTGTCCACCGTTGGACCAGTTTGCTTTGGCTCTGAATGGCTGCAGAACAATCTTTTCACTGCTCTCTTACAGTGTTGGTCTTCTGTCACCTAGAGGTAAAGCCTATGGCCTTAGCTAACCTACTATTTCTGTTACAGACCCCAGTGATCTCCAAAGCTCTCCCCTGCGCTCATTTATTTATTATCAGCAACATAAGAAGGCAATCATCCTTCCGCTATAGTTAGTGTAGATCTCCTTTGGAGGTAGGGTGGAGCTTTCACTGGGGCTGGAGGAGAAAGTTTGTTCCCTTTGGCTGTTCTTTTGCATTGAAGTATAGCTGTTGCTATACTTTAAGGCTGGGAGTTTATAGAGAATCCAGGTAAGTTGTGTTTGGAGCATTTACTTACTTCCTTCTCGTTGGTCAAGCCTAGATTCTTCATGTCTACCACATTGTAAAACGTGTTGTTCAGGATGACTTCTATGACCTGTACCTGAAACCAGGAAAACAGGGCAATGAATTAACACACTTTCTCAGCCAACAGCCTACATTTTCCCTCAGTGTGAAGAAAAACAGAGCAACACCTCCCTTCCCAAAAATATGTACAGTTGATAAAATGCAAACTATTGAACATGTTGCCAATCTTAGAGCACTCCTTTCACTTTTGCTCAAGTCCTGCCAAGCACTGAGTGATACTCTTCCCCATATTATGTTCATGGCTGATAAGAAGCAGTGCTCAGGACTGAACTTGTGAGTGCGCTCATGGTTTTTCAGACAATCAAGCTGTACACCACCAGTTTCCAGTCTTAGAACTGTGAATGGAGATAGATAGGTTCATTTGGGTCTTCTTAGAGGACCAATTAACGTTCACTGTTGTTAAAGTAAAACATCAACAGGAGGAAAGAAGTTACCTGTGACACTTTGGAAAGGACACACATCTGGATAGAGTTGACAGTTTTCTGGTAAGAGGGCGAATACTCCCCACAGTCAGGTGGCCCTGAAAAGGCCTCAAGGATACATTCCCGGACTTTGTTCCTAGAAGTAACACAGGTTCTTACAAAATCTTCGTCTAGATCCATCATGTTTTACTGTGCTTATCTTATTTCTACTTTTCCCTGTCTTTTCTGGCAAATAGATGGCATGTGAGATTTCACAGAAGAACAATGTCTTTCTCCTGTCTCCTCCAAATTCCCCCTCCCCAAGTCTATACTTCATCAGCAAATGTTCTGTTAAAATTATGTAACAAACGAGTTGCAAATTTGTTCTCCTGAAGTGTTCTGTATTGAACTACAAACTGTCCATTTAAATGCTGTTGGCTGATGCACCATCAGGGAGAGAAGTCGATTTACCCCCAAGGCTTGCCTTTCGCCCCCAGCACTGAGTGCTTAGAGCCTCTGCTGAGATCTGTGCTCAGCAACTGCAGATCTGGCCCTTACGCTTGCTGTGCTGTACAGAGGGACTTTGGGATAATAGATTGGGTTGTAAATATTATTTGATTTGACATATACCATATGCAATCGAAGTCAAAATCTCTGCATTCGCCATATGACCATTTGCAGAAGAGCTCTCCACATAAAATCCTGTCGTGCCTTTCAGGTAGTGTGGTGTGTTCATTCTTATAGAAGCCTTCAAATCCAGACTGTGTTGTCTTCATAAGTTTCAGATCTTTAATTCCAGCAAAAACAACCAGAGGACCTGTGAACCAAAAACATATGAGAGTGTGAGCCCTGTTCAGACGGACAGGAAGGATTTCTGGATGTGCACTTGCAGCAGCAGCTTTAGGACCATCAAGCAGTGACTCCAACACTCATGCTTCTTCTGTAAGTCTAGCTACTTTTAAAAATTATTTTCTGCACACTGATGTTATCAAGAAGTTAGGAAACAAGATAGAAACCACTGAAAGCAGAGCTCAATCTAGAAAGAAGAGAATCCTATCAAGTGGTCTGCAATGTCAGTCACGGAGAGTTTAGGACACCCCTTAC
This sequence comes from Anser anser, assembly GCF_964211835.1. Lineage (NCBI taxonomy): Eukaryota > Metazoa > Chordata > Aves > Anseriformes > Anatidae > Anser > Anser anser. The sequence continues at coordinate 17,660,896 of NC_139728.1, read as the reverse complement.
CTCACTTCCTTGGAGCTGGGATATGCATTGGGTTGGCTGTCATTGATGTCACTTCAGAGACCACTAATTGCTTGAAAGTGAAATGAAATAGGCTACCTGTGCTGTGGTACACAGGAGAGGTAAGGTGGAACTTTTCTAACAATGTATAGAGTGTAGAAACGCTGTAACAAGACTGGAAGCCTCAGCCAGAAATTTGCTTTACGTATCCGTCCTGTTGTTAGTTTTGCATCCATTAGAAGGAGAGGGCAAGGAGCCAATGCAAAAGCGTGCAGTTCAGCTAATTAGCAGGAACTGGCACTGATACAGATGCCACCCACAGGTTCAAACTGACAGTGTTTTTGCTCTTAGACACTATTTATAAAATGTGCCATTGCAGATCACCGCTGTATGGGTGGATTATCTGAAGACCAGATAGTTGTGTCCTGAACATTTTCTTCTATCCGTTTGGATGGAAGCTATACAATTTCAACTGGTCAATCATTTAGATTACACCAAACTGATAACTGAAAATTTCACTGACCAGACCTGCCAAAAAAGCAGGTTGCTCCGCACAGGTTTATCCAGAGTCTGTATAGATGCTCAATGGCTGAAGCCCATGCTGCTGCTTTGTGCTGCTTGTGGTGCTCACACTAGCTAGTCCAAAATGACTCCTTGAATAAGCCTGGCCATAGTAATCCTGCCTTTGACACACCTTGTCTTTAAACTGTACCTTTGCAGGAAGTCATATTAGAAATAATTCCACTGTGATGGATATTCCCAAATGACATGATCGTTTAGGGTATTTTTTTACATACATTCTCACTGGATATGATTAGAACTGTACTTCATCCGTTTATTTTCTTGTTTAAATTCATTATTGTTTTTGTTTGTTTGTTTTTGAATGAGTCCAAAGAAATGTGCTATTATTTTGGCTACTTTCCCATGTTATTTACTAAAGCTTAAGGTTTATCTTATCTGTCCAGTATTCTTGGACAGGTTATTCTGGATTTTGTTCAGATCTTGATGAACTCATAGCTTAGATATAAAATAGTAATACATGGGTATTAAAGTAGTGCAGATACTATCAGTGAACCTTGAAATATATTTATCTCATATTCAAATGCATAGTCGTGTTTGAAAGAGCCGCTTGCAATGCATGATTGCTGGCTGGCTATCTAGCTGTCTACCTGGATCTTACACTGAAGAAATAAAATGCCTAGGAAAAGCTTTCAAAGAAATAAAGAGCCCACCCTATGCGTTCAGTATGTTTTGTGCTTGTGCTGTCTTTTCAGTAGTCTAAGGGCAACTCCATTAAATTACTTATGATGTTTTCAGTTTCTGAAAAATTCTGAGCCTCTTATCAGTTGATATAGCAGGGGGAAAAAAAAAAAAGGGCAAAAAAAAAGCTGTAATTCTATTAAGTCTCACCAGGTTTCTTTTAATGATGAGTAAGGTATTAAAACATAGGATTAACTGAGAAATACATTTCTGTGTCTGTCTGCTAGGTGCATAGGAGGTTGCTAAAGATAGAGAAGGTTCTCTTATGAGAAAAATAAAAGGGATTTGAAAATCTTCTCTTTGATTACTGTTCACCCAAGTAGGCAATCATAAAGAAATAGCTGAAGGGCTATATGAAGTGAAGACTAAGAAGGAAAGGCAGTGTCTTCAGAAAGTCTCAGTAATGGCTTCTTGTTTGCATAGAACCTGGAATTGCAAAATTTCATACTGAATTATCAGGATGATTAAAAATTTAGATTCAATCTGTACATTAGGAGTAGATGCTCTTCAAGAAAGTGTAAACTCCTATTCTTTCTGTCTGTCTTTTTTTTTTTTTCATTAGGGTTTCTTTCTTAACATTTTCCAGAAGCCAAAAGGAATTATATTGAGGCTGCCAAAATATAGAAGTAGTCAATGTTACTATGAACATTAAAAAAGATTGTGCCAAAAGACATTGGGCTCTTGCATGAGCTCTTCCTTCTCTTTCAGCAGGAATATGGGGACAATGCTGAACTGAACCTTTCAGAACCTGTGTCCAAGCTGCAAGCAAAACTGGTCCTGCCACTGGTCCTAATGCTGATATGTTAGGAAAATAAGGAGAGAGGGTAGGATAGGGAATACCTCCAAGTTACTGTCCTAAGACAGATCTGACAGTAATTAGGACAGTAATAGATACTGAACTAACGCCTAAAAACTCCAAATGCATTGTGTGAAACAATGTGGTGGTCTCAGCTCTGTTCCCAGAGGTCTGATGGATTCGTTATGTGAAACACCAATGCCAAGAGATTGAACTGATGCTTTTGTTGTGTGGTATAGCGAGAAGAGAGATTTTTTTACATTCTGGAATGGCAAGTCATCCAACAACCCAAAACTCTTAGTGAAACCAAACGGTGCTTTTTTAGTCATGGTGTGCAAAAACAGTAAGTATGCTCTGAAGTGTCATGTGAAAAACAGTTTGCACGTAGACCTGAGTGCTTATGATGTTCAGGCCAGCCTGACTTGCAGCAATGAAACTGCATCTTTAGAAATAAAACTAAAGCATGTTGACAGGGTTTTGAAAATGACTGCAAACTAGGCAATTGTCCTATGGCAAGGTGGCTTTGTGATGTATTCTCTATAGGGAATGATAATAATGAGACTGCAGAATATAGTATAATGTTAAAAAGTGAGCAGAGCATTCTCAGAAGGCTATTAACTCCTGTGACAATATGTAACAGTTGCGGTGAATGTGGCAGTGTAACCAGTAAGTGTTTAGGGCACACATACAGATGTGAACTATATTGGATTTTCAGCCTTGTCTCAGAGATCAAGGACTGCAAGATTAGACCATAAAAGTACTCTTCGGTTTAGGCCTCTGGAGAGGTTTGGTTGTGCTGTAAGCCCTGTAATAGCTTTTGCTCTCTCTAAAGCCATCTTTATCTGTCATCAGCAGAAATATTTACAGAGAAGTAGGGGAAGCTACAGAATCTTTTCTCACCATTCCGGCACTGCTCAGCTTCACAAAAGCGAATCCCATCAGGAACACATATAAACGAGTGGATGTGGGGAACGCCGTTCTACAATTCAGAGCAGACATGTAAGTGCAGCAAACAACACCTTAACTGGGAAGCAGGAGCTAAGAGAGTAAGGAATAGCTCCAGTCTGAACCAAGTGAATGCCTTAGTATTTCAGATACCTCGTGTAGACGTTGCCATGGAACTTCCTGGACATAGGTTTTGACGTAGGCCACTTGGCAAAATGTTGTCATGAAGTGTTTGCAGATATCTATAGCAAATTGTTCTAAAGTTGGGATCTAAGGCAGCAAAGAATATTATTAGAATGAAGCAATTACCTCATCTACAAAAGTAGATTGTTCTAATTATAAATATTTGGGAAGGATCAGTGTTGTTAAAAATACAGATTTCTTTTGATTCTGGCTGTGCACACAGTGAGGCTAGTCATTTGATCAGCTTGCAGCATACACTGCAAATAGCAGCTACAGATTCATATCCAAAATCTCCCATTCTGCAGTTAGGGAGCTAGAGCCTCTGGGCTGAGAGGAACTGCTACAGAAGCCTTAGGCTTTGAGGACATAATATTGAAATAATCATAGTGATACTCTGGCTCAGCTTTGCAGGCTAAAGATAGGATTTCATTACTGAGAGAGAGAACTTGATCTGCAGATTGTCCATACAATAGGAGGAACTGAGCAAGGGAATTCTGTTCTCAAACCCAGGAGACCCAGCCATTTTCATTACTGTGGTTAATCAGATGTGAAAGTCTCTGTGTTCTAAAGTTAAAATAACTAAAATTGTTACTAAAATTGTTAGACCAGGAGGAAGGGCCTCAGTAACCCCTGTATGCAGGATGAGCACTAGAGGAGGAAAATTCTCTCCCGAATCTTTGATGGTGATTTTAGTGCCAACCTGACATGCAGATGGGGGGACAGATTCTTCTGATTCATTTTGAAAATAAAAAGTCAGCATAATAAATGCTTCCAAATGAAGTGATAAGAAAAGCAAGGCTAGTTAAAAAATAAAAGATACCCCATTTTTTTTGGCCAACACCAGGACGATATTCTTTATGGTGTCTGTAGGTATCACAAAAGAGTTGTTTCCATCCAGGTACTCATGAGCAGAAGTCAGCCGGAGGTGGGTGCAGACTTCCACTTCTTTAACGAAGTGCTTCTTCCCTTCTCTATGGAGGCGAAGGAACTTAATCGTGTTTTTGCCATATTCACAGTTGAGGACTTCTATATCCTTAATCTGCAGAGAAAACACATGTTACTGTCATGAAAGAACTCAGCGGAAGCATCAGTTACGATTAGTTAGTGAAACATAAACAATGCTTATTGTTTTATTTCTGTTGTTACCTATGACAATGTAAATATTTATGTTACAAATCACCAAGTCCTGATACGAAGAAAAAATGTTTTAAGAAGATGTCATTGCAAGTTGCAGCTGTGACGGAATTTAAAACTTTTATTGGGGGGCAGACCATTTAACACGAGTAGCAGTGAACAATTCTCTCTCTTTCATCACCTTTGGATTAATCCTGACTGTGGCCCTTCACTGAATCTTCCCCGTCATCCTTCCTGAGGCAGGGGTGTCCCCATCTGTTGGGTCTGTGTGCCCCACCGCTGTCCCACCGGCAGGGCTGCACCTTCCTTGGCACAGCTCCTGTTTTCCCCAGCCACATGAGCAGCCACCCACAGCCCCCGCAGCGTGCGATGCACCAGGCAGGGGCATCCTGCAGGGCGTCCAAGTGGTGTTTCAGTGAGGGAAGGTTGCTTTGTAAGCAGGCACAAGTCCCGAAGAGAAGATGAAAACAGGTGTCATGTTCCTGGTGGTTTTTTGTTTTCTATTACCCTATCTGTGCACGTTGAGATTCCCCAGAGAAACAAGGAAAGAAAGGCCAAACCGGGCTGGTTGAAAGCATTTTGTCGCATGTGGTTTACAGCCCTGATTGCTCCTGAAATGGATGAGAAGCAAGTTTGAGCAGCAAAATTCAGCTCTTGATTCATACCTCCAAAATCTTCCCTTTCTGGCATCATTGTTTTTGTTTGCGTTAAGCCCTAATCATTTTTATCCTGCTTTGGTCAAACACAGCCCAACTTGCACAGCCATTATGGTGCTGGAGGCACTGCAACAGACAAAAATACTGGGGAGCTTGTGGGGATTTCTTTTATGCTAAAATACCTAGCAGTTACTGCACTAGACTTTCCCTGAGGCTGAAATATCTTGTACCTAATATTAATTTCTTTCAGCGTAAGCATAATGGGAAGGGAGAAAAGAATATTTTCAACACTAAAATATAAATTGAAACTTTTTATTCATGACTTGCTGAAAACATTATCAGATGTAAAATTGCTCAATTCAGACTTGTTTGTTCCTAAGATAAATACTAATGCATTTAAAAGAGAATTAATATATATATATTATTTAATCGTAAGTAAATTACTGTGGCTCAGAGTTTTTTTCTTGCTGTTGGTTTCTGCAGGCTCAATTCCCACAGGCAAATTAAGGCTCCCTATTGACAAAATGAGAAATGGGGGGCTCAGCGCTGCACTGGGAACGCACTTTGCAGGAATGGTGCAAAGTCTGAGCTCACTGCATGGGCTGGATGGAAAAGTAGAGAGGTGAAAGTTGTTTTGGTTTGCTTGTCTGAAAACTGAGGTTTCTCAGGTAGTTGTCAAAAAAAAATCAGACTGCTTTCATACAGCGTTAAAAAAAAAAAAGTTTGTATTATCTGTGTCTTGCTTTGAAAGCAGGCTACCTTACGTGTTTTAAATATTCAAAATAATTCCTCCAAAGATGCAGATGTAAGTTTTCTCAAAAGTATAATTTGACAAACGTCATTTTGCAATTTTGTTGCCCAGATTGATCCGGGGAAGCTGCCAGCCGCTCCCTGTGGGTGTTCACTGCGCGGCTGCCAGGGCCGGTGGCTGAGGAAACGCAGCCAACTTCTGCTTTTAGTCTCTGCCCCGCGCTCACACTGTGCAGCTGAGGCTCCAAGATGACCGTGGGGTCTGCATGGTGTAGCCCTGCTGTGCTGCTGCTTCTCTCTTCCCCGTCACTATGGGCAGCGCAAATTTCCTGCAGAAATGAAGACGGGGAGGCAGTCGATTGGTAAGTAAATACCGCGCATGGGAGGAATGCTGGATGAGTAAATAACACCTAAGATTACTCTGCGTGAAGTAGGTGGGTCGCTGGGAAGTAATGCATAGCAATCACTGGTTTAATCCTGTTTGCCTGTGAGTAGTAGCTGAATTTTGCATTTGGAAAACCTAGGGTAAGTTATTGAAAGGTGATTTCATTCCACGGAACCAACCACGCTGCTGCATTATGAGTAACTGCAAAATAATGACGGGTTTACGCAGCGTTTGTGTCTGATGATCAAAGCCAGCCTAACCTGTGTTCAAATGCCAAGGCTGCGACTGCCTGCAGCAGCCCCCACGGCGCCGGGTCGCAGAGAGGGCTCCTGCACAGGGCCTCGCTACCTGCAGGAAACAGTCCGGGGGGGAACGTCGTATCCTGCCCTGAACCTTGCTGCCCGTCCCCGACCGGCAGCGTGGCAGGATTTGTCCCCTCGCTGTGGCTGTGGAGGGGGAGCTGAGGCCGGGCCGCCTCCAGCAGCGATGCGGGAGAGGTGCGAGGAGCGTGGGTGGACGCGGCGGTGTGGGAAAGCGCCGTCTGGTAGCATCGCGCTGCCAGCACCCAGCCCGGGTTTGGGTGCTAAATGATTAATTGGATTAATGCGCTTTGAAGATGAAAGACGCAAAGTGTAATTACGTAATAGCCAACCCAGGTTTAAAAAGTGAAACGAGGCCTCTTAAAAAAAAATTAATAATAATAAATAAATAAATAAAAGAGTACTGAAGCATCTCAGAGATAAATATCAACCAATTTAAAAAGAAGATTCTCACTGAACAGCGATTAGTTTGTATACAAGCAATAAAGGAGTGGGTGCTGCTCGTGTAACAACAGCAGGGCGTCCCTCCCCTCGCGTGCAGAGCTGGCTGCAGGTGGGCCGCGGCCCGTCCCCCCGCGGGCAGGCTCCTCAGGCACGGGCACCAGGCCCACACCGCGCTGCGTCGGCACAGCGTTGGGTGTCCGAGGGTCCAGCCCGGCCCTGTCACCCCTCACCCTTGCCAAGGCACCTCCAGATCATGTCATTTGTCAGGAATCAGTCCCTTAGGTGGTGCTGCCAGCCAACAGCTTGGTGATAAGAGAAGTTTAATTTATCTGCAAAGTGTAATTATTCCTTTCAGAATGAGTCTGCATGTGCTAAAGCTATAAAACAAACAAAAACCAATGAACCGCCAATAACAAAATAAAGGCAGTTCCTGAGGGATTCCAGGGCTCCTGCAGGGCCTGGTGCAGGCCCTGGTTCCTTCTGACAGGCGTAGCAGGGAAGAGAGGGGGGATTTTCTTTCAAATGTGCCATGATCCAGAGGAAGATAAACTCATCTGTCAGCGTGGGTCATGCTAGCTTATTGACAAGAAATAGTGAACCTTTGCCTCGTTCTGGACTCGGTTGCTATGAAGCTGATTGAAGAAGCAGAACTGAAACTGCTGAGAAAAGCTTCCTCTTAACCAGAAGATGTTGATGCCCTTTCAAACAAACACGGATTTTCATTTTTTATATTAATTTAGCAAGAGCTTTATGTGAGTCCCTGCTGTTCAGTGGCTTCCTCCTGCAATATAATTGCACATTACGAGTATTCACACACTTTTCATTTGGTGCTAAACTGGAGGTATCGCTTGCCTTATCCGATCTGATCCCTCCCTGGAAGTGCTCAAGGCCAGGCTGGATGGGGCTTTGAGCAACCTGGTCTGGTGTGGGGTGTCCCCGTGCAGGGCAGGGGTTTGGAAACAGATGGCCTGTAAGGTCGCTTCCAACCCAAACCATTCCGTGGTTCTGCGATCCCACCTGCCTCCCCAGCCCGCCTGCGGTTCCTACCCACATGAAGTACTGCACAGGCAAAGGTCCCCAGGTGCATCCCAGCTGGGAGCTCGCCTCGCTGTCCCCTGTGCACCAGGGGGAACGGCCACAGGTGCGGCGCTCTCAGGAGAGCAGAAAATCTCTGCTGTATTCACCCGAGCCCATGCCTCCTTGGAAATCTTTTTGCACACATAAAAGAAAAAAAAAAAAAAACACCTCTGCTTTCTGAAAAGGTGCTGAGTCAGGGATTCAAGCCCGGGCTGTGCATTTGTTTTTATTGGAGGGAAAAAAAAAAAAAAGAAAAAAAATGGTAAAGATGTGATTACTTCTAGCGCCTTAGTGTTCAGACACAAGCTAACGCTGTGACCGTGCTAATTGGATTCCTTGACATTAATGCCTTTGCTTTTCCTCAGTTCTCAGCAAAGTAACTTTCAGTCCGCTCCCACAAATACTTAAGCCACTTAAGCCCTTGAGAAACTTCCCGTGTGCAAAATAGCAGTGAAGACTTTTATACAGTTTAAATTGCTAATGCACTCAACTGGCTTTCTGTACAGGTCCAAAGCATTTATCGCCTGGGAATCAGCAGGCAATTCACTGATAACTCAGCTACAAGCATTCCCTCCAGCACATCTGCTAGCGCGTGTTTGTCAGCTGCAAGGCTGTAAACACTGGCAGAGCATAAACCTCCCAGCACATTTCAAAGCAGTTTGGAAAGGCTTCAGATATTAATTCTTGGCTCAGCTCCTACTCTTATAGCTACTACTACCACTTGTCTTTCCAAATCTTCATTGCAAATAAAGGGATTGTTGCGGCTCCTCGTGCAGGGAATGCTCTCACCAGACCTCCCATACAAATCACTTCCTCATCTTCTCTAGAATCTGTCATCAGCTACAATTTGTCCTGAGAGATTTAAGGAACATCACTCAGCTAGTGGTGAAACTGGTGGATTACCGGGATCACCTCTGTGCTTCTCTTCTTCCTGTACATGTGCCCTTCCCATGGACTAAATGTTCCTCTTTCAAAATGCTTTCCTGGCACTTTAACCTGCTTTCCGAAATGCATTTTTTTTTTTTAACCAACTGACCAACTCTAAATTAACTGGGCGAGTCCTACTCCTCCTGACATACATACAGTGTTAAGCAGTCAAGCTGCGTTTTTGGTAAGTACCATAGTATCAAAAATAAGGCCCCTCAGTTCTTACTATTGACATAAATAACAAATTACTTAAGTACAGCACTCAAGGAAAGTGGCTCGATTAATTACATTGCAGTTAATCCCATGGACTTGTGCACTAGGAAAACCTGTTTACTTCATCAGGGACATTAGTAGGAACTGAACAATTTACCAACAATATTTAGTACTCTGCAATTTTGAAAAGATTTGTATTTCTGGCTAATTGTTTGTAAATATTCAGTTTGCAGCAGTTCCGTGTGAGTCGGCTATGAAAAGTAGGATTGTAACAACATTATTAAATAGTTTCATGCTCATTTGTATATATGTAAATATTGAGTTGTGTAATTTTATAATTTAATACTCCATTTTATATAATTAATTTAAATATAAAATTATATTCGTATAGAATAAGAAATTATTGGTAAGAGATGCCCATGCTGACCAAGGGAATGCCAGACTGAGCTTGGGAGCTGAGGTTCAGGCCCAGTCTCTTGCTGTCTACCAGAACCAGGAGTAACAGGGATTTGGTGGCTATGCAGGGCTCCAGAGGACTTCCCTGCAATCTCCATCCCTGCACAGGTTTTCCTGGTGCATCTCCCTGATGCTGAGCAGGCAATTCGTTCACTGAAGTGCCAGGCAGAGCAGATTCAGCCTCGTCTCCTCAGCAGCCTTCTTGCTGAGGGTGAAAACCCCATAACCGTGCGACACAAAGCTCTGCTCAAAAAGGTACACATCCACATTTTAGCCACAACAAGGGCGTTGGCGCAGCGGAGACAAACCAGAGGTAACGCAAAACCAGCTCTTTTGGGGTACAAATAGCAGCATGGCCACAGCAAGAGGAGCTTGGTGCCAGCTCAGCCTGCAGAGAAGCAGAGTGAAGGTGAGCCCAGCACGGGCATCCCTGCGGTCACCCCGGTCTTCAAACCCTCAGGGCGGGCAGGAGAGACTGACCTACGTATTCAGATAGGATGGTTTGCAAGAAGAACAAAACTTGCTCTTCTCTGTTGCAGGTTTGCTCTGTACAAGCTGCCAAAATACACCAGAGGAGAGGATGCGGGGCTGGGGCTGCAGTACCTCTACATGGATGCCCTGGTGCAGGACTGGCAGCTCGGCAAATACCTCATCAACATGACGCAGGGCGCGCTGGGACAGACACTGAGGCAGCTCTACGAAGCATACGAGTCCAAGGCAAGTGATGTTTAATTACCATTTTGCTCGTATGTTTACTTGATATTACATGCAAATGAAATGAAACTAGCCAAAATAAGCACGTAGAGCTATGGCAAGACCTGACTGACTAGATCTGCTAAAATGCATCAAGGTGAGTGTGCTGGCAGCTCAGCAGATTATTTGCAGTTTTGGCTACACTTAGAAGTTACCCTAGAAATTTCTAGTCAAGCCTTTCACGCACTTGAAGCATTGCCCATCAAGTAAATGAACATTGGTACGTAGGCCCTGTGGCTTCTTTTCTGCAGTTCCTCTTGAGCAATGGCTGAAGCGGTGAACTGGCTGTCAACTCAGCCCAGGGCTGGTGGTGACTGCCACTGACCTCCATCCTAAGTCCTCCCAGGTGCATGTGTTTCAAGCTCCATCTCTGATCACATTTGGGTTTTGTTGTTCCCCCATTACTGCTTCAGCAGTATTATTTTTTCCAGTCAGAAACCTCATTTATATTTGTATGAAATGATTATAAAATACCACAAGATCTGCCTATGGTTTATTTTTTACCATCCACATAGTCTACGTGCTCACATTCTTAGGAGTCTGGGTGTGTCTTTGCATTTCTACTGCGAGTTAATGGTAGGGTGTCATTAAATTTATATGTAAAAAAGACTCCCAGAAGTCAGTCAAATATTGGCAAACCCCGCAACTTTCCTATCCCACGTCACACCATAGTTGCAATACAAACAATCTTTTACAAACTCAGTATTGAGCCACATTGATGCCATCTTCCTACCCTGCTATCATCGCAAACTGTACACCAGGTGGGGAAAGTTCTCTGTTCAGGAGGAAATAAGGTGTGGCTGTATGCAAATACTTTGAAAAAAAAAAGTATTAATCGTTTGTCCTTTGTAAGAACACTTGTCATGGCTATTTTTCCTGAGCAAACATTTTCACAGGATCTGGTAGCTAAATCAGAGACATACACAAAGGACGGGCTGTTGCAATGACTGAGAGAACTTCCACTTATATTAACTGGAACCCTAACGCTGAGTCTTTAGGTTTATTTTAGTGTAAACTCTGTGAGGACAATGCCAGCTGACATGGGGGAAGAACGAAGCTCATGATATGCACAGAGAACTTCTGAAATCTTTCTTCTGTTCTCAGCAAAATTTGTTTGCTTAAGTGCTTTCCTCTTACCAAATGTCATGTTTCAGAAATGTGTCTTTCCCTGCAGAGCAACAACACTGCATATGCAATCTATAACGATGAGGTCCCTCATTCAGACTCCACCAGCTGGAAAAGAGGACACACCAAAGGTACAGGGAGAGTCCCCAGCTGCTGTTTCCTCCTTTTTAAAGCCGTGCATAACATCTATTTGTCTGTTTGTCAATCTGCATATCTAAAAATCCTGCCTAAAGCAAAACTGGAGAATGATTTGCATGATGCATGGTTTGCTGTATAGTGATATCCGTGGTAGCTTCTGTTCTGGTACTGCTGTGCCTGTGCTCTGTTGAAGAACTCTTAATGATTGTGGACCCTTTCTATTCAAGACTGGAAACTCCTGTCTCTCCTTTCAGCAAGTACAGACCATGTCGTCCTGAGCTGGCTGGCAACAGCAGTACAGGGTGCAAAGGGAGAGGCACCCTACATGACAGAATTGACCTTGAAAGCCTCCCAGATCTCCCTCTGAGGGCAGGATCATGGAAGCACTAAATATGCAGTGACAGTACAACATGACTTTAAATAGATAAAACCTCTGTGGAGGTCTAAGTGGTCCCTTGAGGAAGCAGGGTTTGCCCAGCCCAGCTCTGGGATGGAGAGGCTTTGCAGGGCTGTGTTTTCAGGTGGCAGAGCCGTGGGTGACTATTTCCTGAGCCATCTGCAGCAGGGGAGGCATACCCCATCTGCCCCAAATGCAGTTTGGTCTAAGGAAGAGGGCGTGGTGCTGACAGAGCCCATTTCCCCTTATACAGCAATGAAATTAAGGGAAGGGAAAGGAGCAGTGGGGGAAGAGTTGCAGCCATTAAATCATCAGATTTTTCAAAGACAGCTTTTGAGCAGATAAAGAAAAAAGGTTTTGCAAAGGTATTTTTTCAAAGGAACGGTGATGACAATTGAAGTTAGGCTGTGCAGGAGAGAATTACTGCAATTCTAGCACAATATCGGTGTCTTCTACAACCCATTAATATACTCTAGAGGCAGACTGCTGTAGCCATTACCACACTGAAGCATGGTGTCTGTGGCAGCAAATCCAAAGAAGGACACCACTGTGATGTCTCAGGGCTTTTCCCTCCTTAATTCATTTGCTATAACTTTCTTTTGTCAGGGTTTCTGCTCTTGGACAAATCACAAGGCTTCTGGGTGATTCACAGTGTGCCCCTGTTCCCTCCCTTCCCTGAGGATGGTTATGGGTACCCGGTGAGTGGGCAGTCCTACGGACAGACAGCCATCTGCATAACCTTCAAATACGACCAGTTCACAGAAATAGGTATGGAAAGCTTCTTCCCAAGGATGCCTTTGCTCTGCTGCACCTCTCTGACTCCTTTCCTTCGGGCTGTGCCTCCAAAACTGACTGTTCTTGTCCTTCATCGTCACATTTGGAAACCAAGTGGGGCCTGGAAGCTGCACCCTTGGCTTTCAGTTCTGTTTATCCAACCATTTTGTGTGGGAATGTGGGAAATTCACTCTTCCACTCTGCCTCCATCTCCCCATGGGGACTATTGGGATAATAATAGTCACAAGAGCATACTGAGGGTAAAGTCAGCCCATGCATACCAAACGCTTTGGAAATATAAAGGAGGATGATGAATCATTTTTAACAGTAATAGCTCATTCAGCTGCAACAGTCTGCCATTCTAAAAATGCAAGGCAATCACTACTTGAGCTGGAGTGGTGGCCTTGACACATCAGAAATACAAAGTACGGAATAAATATTCCCAGATTTCCACAGGTACATTTTGCCACATAAAATACAAATCCTAAAAATAAGAAAAAGGAAATTTATACCCATAAGACTCAGAACTACCTGACACTGGAGTCCTGAAGGCTGGCTGTCAAGGGCATTATAAGAAGCCACATGTTACGTAACACTTTTCACATTGCTTTTTACATTTTGCTGAGCTACAAGTCCCAAATTATATTAAATAAATGTGTAAGACTGTGCAAATGTGCAGGCTGGTCACACCACAGAGCCATCAAAACCAAGTTCCTGCTTGCGGAAGCACATCTTTGCATGTGCTTAGGAAAGAAGACAAGAAAATAAGAAGCATACAGTAATGCTTTCCTGCTCTATCCTCCCAGCTTCTGGTAATCTGTGGTTTAAGGATTTCCTAAGCTGGAAAGACTGGAAAGTTCCTAATGGACTCATCTTCATGAGCTCATCAGTTGTGGAGCCCATTTGTTCCCTTGCTCTTTACATTGCCGGCAAGGACTTTCACAGTTAAATTGCACTGTGTTCAGAGAAGTACTTTGCAGATTGAATCCCGACTTTGAAAGTCAAGCTTTGTTCTGCCTAAAACTCGGCTGGGTCGCTTGGCAGCTCTTCTCTTTGGCTTTGGCTTGGCGAGTGTCACTGACTGGAAACGACTCCTGTAAGCACAGGCTTGAATTCACACATGCTGTCTGAGTGCCGTGTGACCGCTCAGAGGCTTGAAGGTGACCGTGGAGGGATGTGGCATGGACTAAGACCACAGACTGGCAGTCCTGCTAAGAACAGGGAGGTACACATGGAAAAAAGGGAGCATACTCTCTCAGGCAGACTATGAGATGCTGGGTCAGTCAGAACACAAAGCAATTAAACATGTTTTTGGTTGCTAAAACCAAAGCTACTTTGAGACTGAACTGCTCCAGAGATAAGCTGTGAAGATTAAAAAGGATTCAGGTTTTCCTTCCCAGACAGAACTTTACCTTCTTGGTTGCTTTGCTTTAACCCGTTTTCATTTTGTATGTGTTTGTTTCTTTGTGTGTTTTTTATTGTTGTTTTTTTTTTTATTTTTTTTTTGTGTGTGTTTTTTTTTTTCAGACCAACAGATGCTGAGCTCTAATCCACAAATCTACAGCTGTTCCCTCCCTAGTGCCTTTCAGGCTGATCTCCCAAATCTGCAAAAGCTCTGCGCACGCTCCAGGCTGCCCTCAGCCCCCTTGCACCACCTCTCCAAGCTGCAGTCAGCTGGCGGGGAGGCCTTTCTCCACTTCGTGAAGTCCCACTCATTCGTGGATGGTAAGAGAAACTGCTGTTACCTACCACACATGCTCAAGCAAGTAGTAAGCAGTCAATGTATTCTTTGACAGTATTTACTTTGAGGGGAAAAAAAAGAATTTCAGTTTCAGAAATAAATGTAATGGAGTACTGGGAATGGTCTTCCATCATAATATTCTGTCAGCTCCACTAAGTGAAAAGCTGTCTGATCTTTCAAATGTTTTAAAATGTACATTAATGGGATTGTCTGAAAATTTCTTTCCAGTTATTTGGCTGTAGCAACAAAGGACAAAAATAGGGTTTGAATCATCAGCTTTTTTGTTATGAAGGATTAAAAATTCTTTTTCCTTTCCTTTCTTTTTATTTTTCCTCCTGCTGATTATTTGTAACAGGATTTCCAGGAAAAGAAGGGAAAACAGGAATGAACTTCTGAAACAAAAATCAAAATAAGAGGAGGTTGGGGGCAAAATCTCTTCTGGTTCACTTCGTGCATTAGAATTAAACGAGCTCAGTTTAGGTGATCCTTTCTGATCCCCACTTAAATGAAGGCAAATGAAAGGCTGATTTCTCCCATCTTCTGTTATCCCACAGATATCTACGTGGCCTGGGTGGCTCAGGAGCTGAAGACTGATTTGCTGGCTGAATCCTGGCAGCACTCTGGCCGAAAACTTCCCTCAAATTGCTCTCTGCAGTACCATGTCTACAACATAAATCTCATAGGGACACCACTGAACTCCACCTTCCATTCCATCGAGGATCATTCCAAATGGTCTGTTTCAAAGAAGAACGAAGATCAGTGGACCTGCATTGGAGACCTAAACCGTGCTGCTGAGCAAGCTTGGAGGAGTGGTGGGTTCATGTGCACACAGAATGAACACATCTACAGTGCTTTCAGAAATTTGGTAATCCAGTATGAAAATTGCAATGATGCTTCCACCTAGATATAAATGGACCATTCCTCCCAAACAGCATAGCCCCTTATTACATAAAAAGCATAGGAAACATCTCCCTTAAACCATATTTTCACTCTGAAGAACAGTCCTGTGAGTTGCCAGATGTGCTAGACCTTTGCATTGTTAGCTATAAAAGCAGCTGGTTTATGGGTAAAACACATCTGGTTTTCTCTCTGCACAGTAATGCCACGGCAAAACATGCTGCTGTCAGTGATGATGCACAGGGGACCTCAGTGAGTGATGCTGGACGTGGGATGTGAGGAGGAACAAAAACCTGCCTTGCTAGCTAGGTTGTCTGGGCGGTTAACAGGAGAAAAGTACCCTAAAATGCTTCAAAATCACCTCCTGTTACAGGTGCTGTTGAGATCAATCAGAGCATGTCTGCTGAGTTTGGGAGTAGGCTGGGCTGAATCTCTTAAAGAACAGGCATAATTGGATGCAGACAGGAAGACAAGTAGTCTGTGGACAAGAAGGCTTCATTTTTATGATTAATTTTTAGAGAAGAAATGAGCTTTAAATAATTTGTAACCACTATCTTGGGAGTATTTCTAGTGCTTTTATTCATGTGCAGTAATCATATAAACAAATAAACATGTCCGAATTATGAATGAGTGAAATAAATTAAGAGAGAAAATGGTCTGTTTATGGTCTCCCTCTTCCATCTACAGCCATTTGTGGTTTATTACAATGTTTTATAGCTGCCAAAGGAAAAATGGAGAAAATTTGAAAAAAAAATTAAAAGAAGAAAATATTTGAAGGAAGATATTATTTCACCTACATTTTCACACTATGACTAATGTGGCTATTAATTTTCAATACCTGCAGGCTCAGGCTTAGCATTTAAAGTTTGCATGGATTTGTTATAAAGACAGAGCTCCCTTGCAAGCTCCTGATAAACTTTTGGATTCAAATTACAAAAGTTTATCTGCTTTTAATATGTTCCTAAAAATAGGTGTATATCTCACTTGTGCTTTTTTTTTTCCTGAACTGGTGCTATAAACTCCTGTCTGAAGGTTTGGCTGTCCTGCTAATACTTCTGTGTTTTGCTGTGTTTATAGTCCATACCCCTGACTATCTACATCTTAAAAGGAAGTAGATATAAAGAAATACCCCACAACCACAAGAAGTTGTTGAAGACTTCCTTCCCTTTCCATCGTGAAAAATCAAACAAGCAACAAAGTGTTCAAAGTACCAAATATATTAATATCAGATCACATTTGTTCATACTGCTTGAAGAAATGAAATTATTTAATCTGGCCTTGAAGAAATAAAATTACTGTATCTGGCCTGCTTAACAAGGGGAATTGTGCAGGACTGGATTTTTTATTTAGTTGATCTGGATTGAAGGAAAACCCAATTCTCATAGCTCAGTGAAAATAATGTAGATAGTTTAGATATTCTGCATGAAATAAACTTTGTTCTTATCCTTGCATAGGAACAAAAAATTTGATAAATAATTTGCTTGATTATGGTTTCCTCTGAAGCTTGCCAAATTATTTACATACATATTTTTCATTTTTTACTAGCTGTGGTCAAGTAACAACTATTTGTGGCAGTGAAAATTGCCAGTGAGGCAGAATGCTCAGCAGTGGGATGGGTGGTAGGACATTGCTTGGATTAGCCATGATAAAATTCATTTGTCTTTTCCCCATTTCCATGGCAGACACTGGCCTAACCTGCCTGAACTCTTGTATCTTGCCCTCAGAGCTGCATGCACGTGACCTCACTGCACAGGAACGGGCAGGAACACTTCACTGGGGACAGCTCTGGTGAGGTGCTCCGTCAGGCATCAGAGCACCGGACTGGCTCCACCACCTGTATTTCCTATGGGAGATGCTCAGCCACAGCATTTGGGTCACGGAGCTCGACAGCAAGGAGTCTCCACCTCAGGCTGACACAGTGGTGTGTCACAGTCCCGCTCCCCAGGCTACAAGTCAACAGCCTATCAGTGGGCTTTAAGTGCTAATTGTTATTCTTAATCATTTGATCAACTGCTAGTTATCATAGAGCAAGATTATTCACAGCATTCCTCTTCCAATATGCCCAAGACTGGTAGCCTCCATCTTAGCTGCTGCTAAAGAAGCATAAACGGCAGGGGGAAGATGGGGAGAAACATTACATGACAGTCACCTAAATAGGCAGGTTGGGTACACGCTTATTTCACAGGTGTAGCAATACAAAGGCTGCAGTTCTGGTTCTCTCTTTTTTTGACTGTAAACAGTTTTAATGCAGTTTTCCTCACATTGCGTAATGTCCATATTTACATATCCCAGTATTTCCACTACATACATTATAAAACTCAAACTCATATGCCTTCATAGCATGCATTGTGATCAATTGCTGGTGTGAGAAGTATTTTTGCATATTTTTCCAAGGTTTTAATTTTAAAATGTGCTGTTCTTTGTCAAAATGTCAAATGCTTGACAGCTCTATCCACCCCATGCTCCCTTCGCTGCCCGTGGTGACCCCTCTGGCTGGGCCGCTCCTGCGGAGGGGGACATCCAGCACGGCCCCTGCAGTGATTTCGGGGGGACCTGCTGAGCCAAGCTGAGGCTGCCAAAGGACAGAAGTCTTGGACACAGCCTGGAGAGGGCAGAAAGCTGTTTTCCATCCTGGAAACCCCGTGTCTCTTCCCCTCAGCACGCAGGTATGGCTATTCTGACCCTTGGGCTCTGTTCTGGTTAGACTAAATGTGAACATTTATTACGCATGAAAATTGTTTGCCGAGGGAGTAGGAGAGGCCAAAAGCACACATTATTAATCCACTAAACGTTGCTGTAATGCAGATGAGTTTGCAACAAACACAACAGCAGGGATCATTGTTTGGTAGGAATTGCCTTGTAATTATTCAGGCAAGACTGGGCCCTGTCCCAGCACGCATCGCAAGCGCCCAAGCGACAGGGAAGGCGAACGCAGCCTCTCGCAGTGCCCGCCCGCCCCGGCGTCTCCCACCCTCACCACCACCACTGCCCTGCAGAGCAGGCAGCATGCCTATCTTCCCCTCCTCTCTGGAAAACCAGGCCCAATGGTTTTCCTCTGAACCCCCAAGGATTCTCCTGCAGCGCCAGTAGTCGGGGATCCTTCGGGTAGTGTCTTGCTGTGCTGGAAATGGGCATTTTTACACAGACCTAAATGTAGGAGGCCGTCTAAAGGATTAGACATCAGCCTTGTTGGGACAAAAACTAAAAGACTGTGAAGGTGTGGAAACTTAAGCTGTGTGAAATTTTGTTCCAGCTGGGCACTTACTCCACTGGAAAACAGGCAGAGGCATCCAGTCAGAGGCCCTTTCACAGGGTGGCCTTTAAGGGGGGACTGCTCCAGGTGTCTTCACAATGACTGAAAATATCCTGAGAGCTCGCAGTGGGAGTCACCCCTTCCGACAGTGTGCTGGGAAACTTCTCGAGGACTCCATGCCAGCCATCTGCCAGCAAGTGAAGGGAATTCTGAGGAGAAATTTCTCTGACTTAGCTGGGAGCCTTCCCCTCTTCGAGGCATGCCAACATAGCCTGCCACTGGCCTTGTCACAGAGGTTTGCAGATCCGTTTCTGAAACAAAGTCTGCTTCAAAGCCGGCATTCTTAAAAGTACCTAAGTCCTGCAGAGCTGTGCAGGTTTTGCCCATCCAGCTGCCAGCAATGCCCGTTCTGCCAGCCGCCCTTGCAAAGCCGTGCCTCTCTCGCCTCCCCAGCAGCTCAGAGCAGCTGCTGCACCAGCAGTGCCCTGAGTGCAGCTTCCTGCTCTCGGAGCGGGAGGTTTCCAGCAAACACCTCTAATGCAATCTCTTATGTCAAACAAGTGCCTTCTCAGCGTGCCTGTGGTGTGAAGAGACAGCGCTATTTTTGAGAAGACATATGGGCCTCTCTTGTCCCTCTCTTCTGTTTAAATATATACACCCCTGACTCCTGAGAGTAATGAAATGCTAAAGAAGAACATTGTGAGATGTTTTTTTATGTATCAAAGCATCCTTCGCATTATTAGCGTAGTCACATAATTATCCCCAGAGAAACTCACATCCATAAGTTAACACCCATAAATTACTGTGTGGATGTCTTTTATACCTTCATTTTCAGCTTCTGGGAAAGATACATCACTGGGTTCTTAGCACAGTAATTGCTTCCAAACATGTAATCTGCCTATGCCCTGGGTAAAACGTTCAGGAGACAGAGCCATGCTGGCAGTGTCTGCTAGAATCTCAGTGCAAGCCAAAGCCTAACTGTGCTCAGAACATGATGCAAGAATGTGATGCACCTCTTGTGTTTCACAATAGATTTCTTAAAAAGACAGAAAATTAAAAATGAGAATGTAGAGGAATAGGAATTTATGTTAGGCAAAGCATGGAAAATAAAATCTTGTAGCAGGGAATAAACTCTCCATAGTGCAAGGCAGGGAGACAGATCTGAGATTTCAAGCTAGGCTATCAATATCAGTATATTATAGATACTCTGATACCCCAAGCAGATTAGCTATATCTAACATTTTCCTACTTAGATTAGAGATACCAGATTAAAGGCCTACCCTGCTAAATATTCTCAGAATCCTTCAGCAGTAAAAGCTGCTGCATGTGACCTCAGAAACCAGTTGTAGCACTTTCAGATCTTGGCCTCAGATAGGAGGTAGTTCATAATATTTTATATTTTTTTTGGCAGGCTCATTATATGCTTATCTACTGTTTTTAACTGATTTATCCCAGTGTAAAGAATACTCTATTCTAGCTATTCTATGCATATTTGATACCTTAATTTTACTCAAAGTGTTAAATAAGAAACACTAGGACTTCAAAAATATATCTTAGCTCTAAAACAGCTGTTACATTTTTTCTCAAGTGATTTTAGTAAATCTCCTTGATTTTGTTCTTTTCAGTTGAGATCATTTTGCGTTTCTACACAAGGTAACAAGTGACTATTCCAAATCTCCTGTAAGACAGATAAAAGGGAGAAACATTCTTCTACTCCTTTCATCACTTTGCAGTTTGGGAACTGCAAGCTGGTATTCAAATATTCAAAGCTTTACTAGAATAGAGCATAGTATTCAATGTCGCCTGCTGGATTGCTGGCGATTGCTACAAGTGGTTCACAGTAGTACACTTGTGCTAGCATTGCATAATTTATTAATCATAGAAATTGTGCATGCAAATTAGCCACACAGTTCTGCATCATCATGTATTAACCAGAAGATTTGTCTTCACATGTATTAATGCTCTCAGATAATCATGTCGCATTACAGCAGTACACATTTTATGCATCACCTTCCAAAAACTGTCAAAAGCTCACTAAAAGCCATGTCATCAAGTGTGTTGTTTTTTGTTGTTGTTCCTGTACTTCTGACTTTCCAAAGTTTGAAAGTATTTAGCTCCAGGCCTTTTCTGTATCTGGCTTTTTTTAGGTTTCCTATTTGGGCTAAGGTTCTATCAGGCAAAAATCAGTATTTCTCTTTCCATAGTGCACTTTCAAAAATGTATTTTTTGCACTAGGATTCTTCTGCTTAGCTCCACTGCCCACTGCTTCATGTTGAGGATTAAGAACGCTGAGCTCAGTGCACTTTTCAGGAACTGTTTCCGTCCTTGCCCTGGAAACTTCTCCATTGCTCATTCTGACCTGGGCACTGTGCAAATGAAATCTGCATCTTTTCCTCTCTTGCTTTCAAACTGCTCCGATTATTTGTTGCACGAAAGTAAGATTTTCAAGGTGAGTGAACTGACAATTTTGCATGAGACATTTTTCAAGGAAAAAGCAGGTAAGAAATGCTGCACAGCAAATAGGGACAATTACTACAGCTGTGTTCCCTGCTGCCCACCAACCTGCCCTCCTCTTTACTGCCAAAGGATGTGAAGTACCAGAGAAATCAGAGCAAAGAGAACTTGGATAAAAACTCAGAAGAGGGAACAAGACAACTGAAAGTGAAAAGTGAGCAAGAGAGAAGAAGCAAGGGGAGAGCAGAAGGAGCATTAGGGTGGGAGACACACTCGGGGAGGTCAGAGACCTCCATTTTGATCACAGAGGACCATTAGGAGTTAATCATGCACAAATCCAATTTGCAGCTTGTTTCACTTACTTAACATTTATCCATTTTACAAATGTAGCCTCCACAGGCTATGCCACAGAGAGAAAAAAAAAAACAAAAGGCACAAACTGAAGTGACTTAGCCAAGTATTAAAAAAACAAACAAACCAAACACCCACAGAGGAAGCCGCTACCTGTTTGTTACCAAACCTACAAGAGGTGGGGCAAGTCAAAGGCAAAAGCATTAAATATATAAAAGTAGGAGGGAGAAATTTATAAGCCAAACTAAACAGTTTGAACCACACACATTTGAACAACATGCTATAACTTTTTTTTTTTAAAGGAAGCTACTATTAAGATTTAAAACCAATAAAAGTACAACAAAAACAAGAGGTGCAAAGCATTTACAAGAGTAACTGCAGACCATTTCATTATGGACCATGACACTAAAACCATTCTCATCTCATTAAGAAAACTGCAGGCAAAAAAAAAAAGTAAATACAAGTAGAAAATAACATAAACAGTGATAAGCAAACTGATGCCTTTAACGATTCACTCTTGGGATTATCACATGCATCTCTACAACTTGTAGCATTTTATTCTCAGATAAAAATAAAGTTTACTTTAGAAAACTCCCCAGTTTTATATTTTCTGTGGTTTCATCTCTTCCTACATCCTGATCCTGCTTGGTTCTCCAGCAGGAACAAGCCACCAGTGGTCTAGCACCATAGTTTTGCCCTGCACTGAGTCAAAGCCAGCAAGCATTACTTACTGTCACTTGGCTCATGGTGGCCCGCTCCTGCTAGCTTCCCAGTCTTGGATCCCACAGAGGAGTAATGGCAGTGCAGAAGCTGTAGCTCTATAAAAACTGTCATCGTAATATCAGAGGAGGAGCTAGGCATAAGGGGTTGGCTCCATAAATGTAAATATTTCATAATTTATTTAGTAACATGGCTTTTTTTTCCCCCTAGGCAAAAGCTTTAATAAAGGAATAGGTCTACTGCAACAAAGGAAACAACAGCAAAAATTGAGACAAGGACACATCCTCCTAAGTCCATTAATGCCAGTGGGAGTTTGCCTTCATCTTCAGTGGGAACAGAACTTCAAAGACACGGCAATCACCCATACAAACCGGAGGATAAAATCTGAACCTTCCACGGTCTATGACACAAACCGTCTTCAGAGGATGGTACCATAGCCCTGACACGGTGAAAATGTCTCCAGCGGGATTTTCACAGCCTGGCTTGACCACAGCCTTGTCCACAGCGCTGCCAGGCCGGCTGCTGGAACGGACATCAGAGCGGCCACTGGTGCGGGCGGTTTCTTCGGCAGAGGCTGGGCAGGCAAGGAAGGATGCATCTCCTCATGGTGAACGCTGACCCTCTCGCTGCTTATGGGTTTGATTTCAGTGCCCTAGTCCAGAAGCAGTAATATCCCCACCTTCACAGGTCTATTTTTTCACACATCAGTAATTTAAGAGCCTCTCAAAGACTGTCTCTGACAGAATGAAGACCGAAAGCTGTCTGTATCGCCTCAGTCCTACGGTTGTTGTTAGCACTGAGGAAGGTAAGCAGTGTAGACAGTGAGAATCTTCTCCAGGAAGATTCAAGATTTTTATTTATTTGCTTGTTTGTTTGTTTATTGAGAGCATCGCCAAAGATCCTGCAGGGACAGATAACTTATCTTTTTTTTTTTTTTCCCCAAGAAAATGCAATATTTATTTAATACCAAATTCCTTTGGTTTCCAGCACCCTCACTTCTAACTATCACCAGGTATAAAAATCACCATGTATGAAATAAGGGATGAAGTGTGTGGTTTGGCTGCTTTTAAAATCATGTAGTAATGCTATTAGAGTTTGTGGGATTAGTTTGATAGTCCAAGTAAAATAACTGTCAGCTAGACAGATAGTGCAATGAAGGTGAAACACAGTATCGCTGATAAGAAAGTAACCTTTATCTCAGGGCCCGAGACTTTTCTCAGTATATGAGCACAGCACTTTGTGGGATCAAGTGACATTCACCAACATACAGCTGCTGAGCACAACCAACATGATTAGATTTGTTAAACCAATGTGGTAAAGGCAGAGTGAAACTGAGCAGCTTCATAGCCCTTACCAAGTCTAACCTAAGCATGATTTCTTCCCTACGCAAGGGAAATTTCATGTGTTAGGGCTAACAGCATTTGAAGCAAGTCCAATATAATTTCAATGCAGTATTGGATGAAGCATGACAATAAGATCAGCTAAGTTAAAAACTAGAAGAGCTAAACTGTTGACAAATTACAAATGTACTGCAAAAATTTTATATGTACTTGTGCAAGGTATTGAGCAGAAGAGAAATACGTTTCTTCTAAGAGGATGAAGGTGTGGCTACTACTGTTTACCAAAGATATTAAAAAAAAAAAATCCTATTGATGCTGTTCATTTAAAGTAATAATTAGAGTCTGGCGTCAAGTTTGAATGATAACTATTGCTTTCTTCACACAGATTTTCTAAGCTTGAGAGACCAGTTTTCAAAAGCTATCTAGCAAAGCTCTTATGTTATCACCATCACTCCATTGGAAGAAATTGTTAAAGGACAATCAGAAGGGTGAGTCCTTGTTTTCCAGTATCCTTTTGGATTGGGTTCATAAATTAAAGTCAGCTTTTCTGAAAGTGATCTTTCATAATTACAATTGAAAATTATGTAATTGGCAAATGCTCAACAGCCTTGAAAACTGGACCTAATGTAGTCAAAGTGTTAATAAAGGTATAAGCTATTTTGCACATAGACACTTTTTGTTGATGCTCTCAATTAGAACTCATGGTTTTGTTCTTAAAGAAAAAACACATGGTGTTTCTTTGATTACTGATACAGTTTTGTATCTCAGCATGTTTTGAATTTTCTGTTTAGAATATTCCCAGAAGGAAGTTGTCCCTGCAGATGCCCCAGACTGCCAGATAATTAGCTTTCTATGCAGCTCAGCCATTTACCTCCATTGCATGTATTAGACATCCCAGTTTACTCCATCTTAACTCAATTCCATGTTTTTTTTTTTCTTCTGCAGGCTTATAAAAAACAACTTGTGGACTGAAAGGAAAGCACGTGTATCAGAACAGATCCTTGGATTCCTTCTACTCTGAACACCGGTATCATAACGTCCCAGACGGCTTAACACTGAGGAATATTCTAGTAAGTTGTGTATATGGATGTATGAACATGCCACTTATAAAAAGAAAGGTACAACTGAAGAGATCTAATATTGTAAAATAAAGTATTCAAAAGTGAGGAAATATAGGAACTACACTTGCCTGGGCAACTTTGATTTGCCCTGTGTATGGCTATCCTTTACAACTGTCTCTAATCACTCACTGGACAGTCCTTCATTTAGTGTGCAAGATCTTCAGCATACTCAGATAATGGGTAGGGGAGTTTTGCTGGATTTTAATCCTTTTTATTAAGTGTATAGTCTTGTGGTACTATTTATTGCCCATTAGCCAGCTCATTCCCATAACCTAACTCCATCCTGGAGTTTTATATGTTTAACTCCCTGAAGTATTATGGTTCTTACATTTGGTCTAGGATACTGTAGTAGTGGTGCAAGTAAAATGTATGTTTATGGGTGGAGGGATAAAGAGTATTTACTGTTAACAGACTCAAACTGTTCATTTCCTTCCTTTTGTGGGTTCACTTCTGGTATACTATAACAAGTTCTGCTCCAAAACAAATTTTCTAAATTTAACATATTCTTAGTCACAGGATTACCTTGGCTTCATTTAAAGGCTTTACCTAGTAGCAAAGCTTTCTTAAATCCTACTGAAATGATTTTCACCCTAAGTACGTAGTTTGGTTTCTGCCAGGCAGTCCCCTGCTAGTACTATGATGTAATGTTTTTTCCAAATCCCTGTGGGTGGAAGCTTGGTTTGAGAACACACTGGGATGTACAGTAGCATTGACATTTATGTCATAATTGCTAAAAAGTTCTTGGAAATGTGAGCAGTATTTAAAGGACAGATGGTTCAGGAAAGCAACAAGAGATTAACTGGCGCCAAAATGTGGGATAACAAAAGAAGTAAAGAGGGTTGTCTACTGCAGCTTGCTTTTGGAAAGAAGACAAATGGGAACAATTCATGCATGCAAACACGAAGGGGATAGCACTTTTCAAAGAGTTTTGAACTGCACAGAGCAGTGGAGCGCCTGCCTCTTCCTAAGGCAGGATCATACCTAGGGAAACAACTGGTGGGTGAGGGTACCAGATTAACATCTTGCCTGAAACAACAGCATTATCTTGTTTCATCTCTGCCAGCAGGCATAATGAAATTAAAGATCCTGAGCCCAAAGGAAAGCAAATCATTGCTCCCAAGACGAGATGGACTGCTTCCTCATGAGGAGCTGTTAAGGACAAGCTCCTCTCCATGCAAAGCTGGACAGGTGCACAGAGAAACAACAGCATAGCCAGTGGACGCAGCGATGTTCATCCTCATCAGGGTGGCAGTCAGTTCCCAGGACTACCAAGCAAAATACAGCTCAATGAACAAGTGAGAAGAAAATTGTAAATATCAGCCTCAACCTGGATAGAAGTGCAGGCTGTAAAATTATATATTTAGCTGTAAACAAATCCAGGAGAATGATGTGCTAAAAATCCTCAACAGAGATCTGTGAAGAGATTACAATCACCTGAGCACTTTATTCTACTTCAGTTTTTAAAAAAGTGGAACAGAACTTGGGCTTGATAAACAACTTGTGTGCAGGATCAAGAGCAGCTTTGTTGGGACCACCAGCAACACCATCACTCCATCTTCCAATGACTGTGGTTGGCATCATATCAACAATATCAAGGTTGTGTAACAGCATAATGATACAAGCCTTAGGGATGAAGGTGGAGGTGCTGGTAGGATGACAAAGTCCCACCACCCACATGCAGAAGAAATAATTGAGATTAGGTGAGGCTGCAGTCAGACATGAAAGATTAAATATACTGTTTATTAACAGTCAAAAGGACCAATTAAACTAAGTTTATATAAACTATTTAAATAGATTTAAAAGCCTGAAGTGACTTCCGTGATCTTCTAGTCTGATTTCCTGTACAATGGAGAGTAGATTGTCCCAAACTAGCTCCTCAATGTATCATTTTAAGGAGGAAACATCACGTCTTGATATAAATATGAACAAAAAGGCTACCATAATGCTGGGTAACCCACTCAATAGCCAGTTACGGTTAATTATATATTAAGATTGCAGCTCTTGGATCTTTGTCTCCTAGAGCAAAGCCATGCATTTTTAAAGGCATATTCACTGCATAGAAAGGTACATGAAGGGCCCTCATTTGCCTTCTCTTTGAAGGGATAAATAGGTGGAAATCCTTGAGCCCCACATTAGAAGGAGAGTGTCCTAATCCTTTAATCATATTTCATGTCTATCCTATGAAATCCCTGATTTTTCATTTCTCTTTTCAAGTTTAGAACACAAAACCCACGTACAACATTCCCACGTGCTTTTCATCAGTGCCAGATACAGAGGAAGTATAAACCTCCCCCCTGTTTCTCAATATTTTCTTGCTTGGGCAATCAGGAGTTAGATTTTCTGTTTTAGTCACCGTATCAGAGAAATAGCTGCTGTGGTCCATTACAGACTCGAACTCCCTTTCAGTGACTGCTTCCTAGGAGAGCACTCTGTGCAAGATTTGCTGGGCCCTTGTCCTTCTTTCTAGAATATGTTATGCTTATTTATCCCAGTAAAGCAAAAATGCTTTCACATTAATTTTGTAGAAGAATAAGGCACAAAGGCGGTTATGCATGAAGTATTTGTGAAGAAGAGCAGGATGGGACTCTTCAGTCCCATACTGGCACTAGCAGTGTGCATTGACATTTGAAGTTGAATTGCAGAAGTCAATTCAGAGGCAATGCAGAGGCATTGTCAGCCGAGGGTTATGATCCTGGTATCAGACTGAATGCTGTCATTACTTTTCAGGTGCATTTAAAACAGATCTTATTCTGCTGGTGAAATAAAATAATAGGGCTCAAGTATGAAGCCTAACCTTCTATCAAAGGTAACCATGTTGTATCTTCTCTTTCATTAATAATCACACTCAAGAAATATAAGTACAGCCATTCGATTTTCCCAAGCAGGATGAAAATACAGTTGAATTGGGATTATAGACAAAGGAAAATATTATCTTAGCTAATTCATCATTGTCATCTTGTACAGTAACTTTTACTGAAATGGTGGTTTTGATTCTGTCCACTGTCTCCAGTCTGAACAGCGATGGTCCTCCGCATCAGTCTGTGAGTGTCAGGTAGAGCACCAAACTTGCTGAACCACGTAGACTAAGCAACAGAGCAATTGTCATGCAAGGTCTAATTTAAGACCAGATTTCATTATGAGTTTCATTTCTTCATTCAGCCAAATCCTGTGCATCAGATAGGATTGGATCCGACAAGTTTCTGTTGTAAAATGCTATAAAACAGGCTGAAATCTAGGCCAGAGCTAGGGATAGATCTTGGGAAGCTCTCAGGATTTCCTGGAGGGCAAGGTGTGGCTCTGTACGTGGGAGGTAAACGCCAGTGATTTTCTGTTACTAGTAATTACGTGCAGCTTGAGTTTCATTAATAGGAGCTACATATGCATACTGGGGGAAAAAAAAAAAAAGTTTATCTGACATGGTTTATTACATGTTGCCAGCTAAATGTCTTACAATGTTCATTACCTTTGTTATTTTGTGATTAGCACTTATAAATGCCCAAAAACATGTTCATATTTTACCAACACATAAGAAAAAAAGTTCTGCCACAGAAGAGTTTATAATCTGAAAAAGAAGAATATCTCCTGATGCATCTCCAAATTATACCGCCAATCTAATAGTTTGGAACTGCTTCTCCTTGCATTACTGTTTGTTTTTACTAGCCTTAGTCATTTTGCTTTTGACAGCCACCTTGTTTACAATTGCTACCAAATACAGAAATACACCTTCCAGAGAGTTATCCTGAGGTGAACAACCAACATGGAAATATCAGTCTTAAAAGATTTCATAAACGGATAAAGAAAAGAAGCAGAATTGTATTACGAGAAAGGGGCTGGGTAGCCTTAAAAGAGTTGCTAGATGCTAGATTGAGCGAATATTTTGAGCGTTTGAGTGAATATTCTCCGAAATTGGGCAATAAAAACAGAAAAGAAAAAAAAAATGTAATCTAGCTAGAAATGTCTTTTAGCCTGATTTATTTAAAAATCCATTCATTGCAGTCTCCAATCAGGTACTATTTGAATATTATGGCAGACATTCTAAAATCTTTTTTAAAGTTTTAAAAATTGTTTTTTTTTTTCTCCGTTCTGATGTTTCATAGCATCACGGGGTTTTAGGCCAGAAGAAAGCACTGATTCTCCCGTCTGACCTTTTGCACACTACGGGTGATAGAGTTAACTCAAGTGATTTCTGCATAATTTCTGCGGGAGCTAGAACACTTCCTTTGGAAAAAATCCACCATCTCAATTTAAAGACTTAAGGTGACAAGCAATACTTCACAAGTGGTTTTTAATCCAAGAATATCTCATCTCAGCTTTCAAGCACTACATCTTTTAAAAGGTTCATCTGCTAACTGAAGATTACTATGATGACAATTATTCTCTTTACTGATGTAATTCCAGGTTAATTAGCTCTTCTGTGATTCATTGATGGGCTAAAGATACTATGTTTTTTAAATCTCTTCTGTAAGGAGGGTTTCTAGATCCCAAGTCAACCAAGTCATTCAGGTCTTTAACCACTTCCAGTTTGCCGGCTTTAGCATAGATACCAGACCAAGACGTGGTGCATCACCACCAGAATTCGTGCCACTGTCGTGTGCTCCCCATGTTTTTACACCCAACGACTGCATTTCTGTGTGCTCTTAAATGCTTTTATGTAGTGCTACTTTTCATATTGCAGTCCTCCACCAGATATCTGATCAACGTATTTCTTTCCTAGAAATATTAGCTTGCATTTAACTATATCAGCTTGCACATTGTTCAAGTCAGCTCATCTGACCTAATATTCTGGTAATGCTGAGGAATCAATCCTTATTATATACCACTTCACAATTTCTGTTTCTTACCCAATAATTTTTTCAACTAACTAATATGTGTTACTGGTCATTTATAAATACTTCTGACTTATTAATAATGCCAAGTAGAAAATGCTCCTGAGTCTATTTTTTCACAATTGAAAATGTAAAGATTCTACTAAGAGCTAAAGAGTAATATAACCAGACACTGAAATGTAGTAAAATAGAAACATAATTAAGCAGTATACTTTGTTTAATTGTTGACAACATGTGTTGATACCATGGATGTAGGAGAGATTTACAAGGGGAAAACCAATTTCACTTGAGGTATTTTACCCTGTAACAAAACAGTCCCATTGTTTCTATGGTAACATCTACAAATCACTCTGCAGCAATTTTGAACAGGGAGAAAATTCTTATCTCTGTGTAATCTGCAAGCAGAAAAACAAACAAAACTATTTGCTGTATCCAGTTCTGTTTACTACAGAGAAAATATTACACTACAGCACAAATATGCCCTAATATAAAATAACAGGAAGTCAGTACGTAGGATGAAAACAGGAGGCAGCATATTCTGAAATATATCTGTTAGAAAGGAGTCATATTCTAATAAACTCTTTCTTCTTCAGTACGTGAAGGAATGTTTTATTAAGGTAGCCTAAGCCAGGTATAATTGCCACTAGGAGAGAGATACTAAGATTACTTCCTACAAAGAGGACCACACCCCCCCCAGAAACACAAGTTTTTCTACATACCCACAAAGTTGATGAAACATTGCCATTGCCTACCTTCCCTCTTACAGGACAAGACCCTAGAAAAGGACAGTGATCTTCAGAAGGAGCAAAGTGATTTCAGCAAATATCAGGCTGAAGACAGTAGATGCTTTGATGCTTCTTCACTTCGTCACAAGTAGTTAGTGGATTAAACTTCTCAAAAAGTCTAAATGCATCAAATTACAATTTTCTGGTTTATAGGATTTGTAGTTGGGGTAATACTCCTCTTTTCTGCCTTGTACACTCAAAGCTCCAGCCAACTGGAGCTTTCTTTTCTTTTCTTTTCTTTTCTTTTCTTTTCTTTTCTTTTCTTTTCTTTTCTTTTCTCTTCTCTTCTCTTCTCTTCTCTTCTCTTCTCTTCTCTTCTCTTCTCTTCTCTTCTCTTCTCTTCTCTTCTCTTCTCTTCTCTTCTCTTCTCTTCTCTTCTCTTTTTTCTTTTCTTTTCTTTTCTTTTCTTTTCTTTTCTTTTCTTTTCTTTTCTTTTCTTTTCTTTTCTTTTCTTTTCTTTTCTTTTCTTTTCTTTTCTTTTCTTTTCTTTTTTCTTTTTTCTTTTCTTTTCTTTTCTTTTCTTTTCTTTTTTCTTTTTCTTCTTCTCTCTTCTCTTCTCTTCTCTTCTCTTCTCTTCTCTTCTCTTCTCTTCTCTTCTCTTCTCTTCTCTTCTCTTCTCTTCTCTTCTCTTCTCTTCTCTTCTCTTCTCTTCTCTTCTCTTCTCTTCTTTCCCTTCCCTTCCCTTCCCTTCCCTTCCCTTCCCTTCCCTTCCCTTCCCTTCCCTTCCCTTCCCTTCCCTTCCCTTCCCTTCCCTTCCCCTCCCTTCCCCTCCCTTCCCTTCCCCTTTTTTTTCATTTTCTAGTAGTTTTAATCTACTAAGTATACTAACTAAACAGAAGTGCTGATAGATTTGTATTAAATCAAACACCCATTTTTCTTTGGGAAGATCTGCCCAGATTAAGATAATGGACAGCTATACCATCTTGATAGGTCCTGTGGGAAGGAATTATTTTTATGTCTGTTACAGCTGCATGTTTAAGATTGTGTTGAAATACATACATAAAGCATCTTTTAAGTCTTTTTTTTTTTAACTCTAACGAGCTTTAAAGTTGGACACAGATACAGCAGACAATAGTTTTCATAATTTTAAATGATACATTTGCAAGACTTTTGCAAGAATACCACATAAAATACTCTATTTTTAAAGACTCTCCTTTGCTTCATTAAGTTTTGCTGTCTCAGACTTCCAAACGTTTGACATCTTTTCCTTTCTCACACGCACATGCCTACATATTCTGCGATGCTGGATGACCATTGAAATGCATAATTAATCACTTCTCTTCGCACGGTATAGCAAGACGGTTACAGTAGCCTGAATTGCTGCAACTTCAAGAAGAGCAAGAAGGACGATCCAGGGAACCACGGGTCTGTCAGCCTTACCTCCGTCCCTAGATTGACTGTGGACCAAATACGCCTGGAAGCCATTTCCAAGCACTTGCAGGACACGAAGGTGGCTGGGAACAGCCAGTGTAATGTGCCTTTACCAAGGACAAACATTTGATGAGAAGATTGGCTCGGCAGAAAAGGAAAGAGCAGTGGATGCTGTTTACCTTGACTTTAGGGAGGCATTCAACATTGTCTCCCACAATGTCTTTGTAGTCAAAGAGGTAAAATATGGAGTGGGCCGTAGGGTGCGTTACGTAGTTGGCTGGGCTCTTGGGTACAACAGATGGTGATCAGCAGTGCAAGGTCCACCAAAAAGGTGACTGGTTCTAGTGGTATTTGTCAGAGACCCATACAGGGGTCCAAATTGTTAATGTCCTCATTAATAACCTAGCCAGTGCACTCTCAGCAAGTTCTTGTAATACCTATTTGAGGGGTGGTGGTGGTATCATAAAATCTGGAACATCAAGCTGCTATTCAAAGGGGCCTTTCCTTTTTTACCATTGTTTTCTTATACCAAGGGTTTTTTTACACAAAAGTTGTAAAAAAACAGGAAGACTAAAGAAACTCTGAAAAGCTACGGCATTACAGAATGAAAATTGACCAAGAAGCTTTCACGTGGTCTTCTTACACACCGATAGGAGTATAACACAGACTTTAATTTTAGGGACAGACACAAAGCCTACATTCCTCATTTACTGAGTCCTGAACTTGAGCCTTCTGGAATCTGATAGCTAGAATGATCCTGAACATGGTGAAGTTAACTGTGAAACTAATTGAACATAGTTGTAATTTGAATGTATGATGCTAGGTATTCTCAAAATATCCAGCTTTGTGTGTCTCACATTGGGCATTCTGAATTCATAGATACAGAAGATAAATTTTCTTTTGGCCAATTTGTTTCATTTTTCCATTTGTATAACAGCTAATACCTTCTTCCCCAAATGCCCATCCCAGATCCTGTAAAGAAAAGTAACCCAGAAAAGCACATGAAAATAATTAATTTCTGTGTTATGGGATTAGTACAGGTATTTGGACCACATAATAAGATCTAGTGTTCATCCTGAAACGTTAAATAATACCTGACTTCACCGAGCATGATCCCCATTTATCCATTAGAGAGATTGCCCTGGGTGATTGAAAATGGTGAAATTAAAGACTGTAAACAAGATCTACTAAGGAATGCAAGCCTGTAAGTCCCAAACAGATGATCCTGAAAACTACCCATGCAGTTCCAGCACAGGCACCTTGTAATTTTACTTTGCTTCCCTATGTAATGTTCCCCTGCAGAAACAGCTCTGGGTATGCCCTAGTCCAGGAACAGTCTGGAAGGAACTAAGCAGCTGAACATTTATTTAATGCTTATGCATAGTTGGATGAACAAGAGGCTTTCTACAGCAGAGGTTCTTGGTACCATGTCACAAACATCACAAGCCTAGGCTCTCTACAAAATACAATCCAGGCTTTCTCTCAAAAAGTGATGGTATTGATGCCCATCTCCCATGTGACAGCACTGCAGCAATAGCTTGAATTGGAAGAATGAAGAAAGTTCTCAGCCCTGTAAAACCTGAGGGCTTGTGGTTTCATATTTCCATTGAAAATAAGGATGTGATTCTCAATCTCCAGAGGCTGGAAAGTCCTGTCTCCTATATCATATGTGAATACTTTGACTTCTGAACTACCAGTTAAAGAAAACTACTGTCTCTAGCTTTGCTATACGGCCAGCAGGCAGAGGCTGCAAGCAGGAGTGTGAAGAATGTCTCGTTTGAGGGGCCTGGTACGGCTCAACATGATCAAAGCTCCTGTACTAACTGCTCTGCAGTCTGAAGGCTGAGGTGCTTAAAGGCCTAACAAACAACAACAAAAAAAAACCAGACCTTTGGGATACAACTACGTTAGCCACACGGCACCATGAGGGCATGGGAGAACTTGTGTTGTGGTTTAACCCGGCTGGCAGCTAAACACCACACAGCCGTTCGCTCACCCTCCCCCCTCCCTCTCTGGGATGGGGGGAGAGAAACGGGAAAGTGAAGCCTGTGAGTTGAGATAAAGACGGTTTATTAAGACAGGAAAATAATAATAACAATAATAATAATAATAGTGATAATGGTAATAGTATTAACAATAATAATGTGTAAGAAAACAAGTGATGCACAATGCAATTGCTCACCACCCGCTGACCGATGCCCAGCCTATCCCCGAGCAGCCGGCCCCCCCACCCCGGCCAGCCACCCCTATATATTGTTTAGCATGACGTCAGATGGTATGGAATACCCCTTTGGCCAGTTTGGGTCAGCTGTCCTGGGTCTGTCCCCTCCCAGCTCCTGCTGCACCCCCAGCCTGCTCGCTGGCAGGACAGAGCGAGAAGCCGAAAAGTCCTTGGCCTGGTGTAAACACTGCTCTGCAACAATTAAAACATCAGCATGTTATCAGCGCTCTTCTCATCCTAATCCAAAACATAGCACCCTACCAGCTACTATGAGCTACTTAACTCTGTCCTAACTGGAACCAGGACAGATATCCACCCCTTATTCCATACCATTTATGTCATGCTCAGGTTACACTCTGTCCAATACATTCTAATTAATCACCATTTTCATCTATGATATATAGCAATCATGGTAGTGATGACATACATTATTATATAATAATTAACATACTACAATTCAACTCATGGGCTATTCTCACCCAGTATCAAATCCCCTTGAGGTACACACCGGACCTCCCCATTCTTTTGCATTACCCACCAAGTGCATCCAGGTCCCTGAGCAAAAGCAATTCCACGAATAGGTTTGCCTTTTCCTGAGGCAGGAGTAGCCCAGACTGTTTTACCCAGCATGTTTCTTACGTGCACTACAGGAACTTTATCCCCTTCTACAGTGCGTAACAGGTTTGATTGGGCAGGTCCAGCTCGGTTGGCAGACCCCCTGGTATTGACTAACCAGGTGGCCTTTGCCAAATGTGTATCCCAATTTTTGAATGTCCCAGCACCCATTGCTTTCAGTGTAGTCTTCAACAGTCCATTGTATCGTTCAACTTTTCCAGAGGCTGGTGCATGATAGGGGATGTGATACACCCACTCAATACCATGTTCTTTGGCCCAAGTGTCTATAAGGTTGTTTCGGAAATGAGTCCCGTTGTCTGACTCAATTCTCTCTGGGGTGCCATGTCGCCATAAGACTTGCTTTTCAAGGCCCAGGATAGTGTTCCGGGCGGTGGCATGGGGCACAGGATATGTTTCCAGCCATCCGGTGGTTGCTTCCACCATTGTAAGTACGTGGCGCTTGCCGTTGCGGGTTTGAGGGAGTGTGATGTAATCAATCTGCCAGGCCTCTCCATATTTATATTTCAGCCATCGTCCTCCATACCAAAGAGGTTTTGACCGTTTGGCTTGCTTGATTGCAGCACATGTTTCACAGTCATGAATAACCTGTGCTATAGTGTCCATGGTCAGGTCCACCCCTCGATCACGAGCCCATCTGTAGGTTGCATCTCTACCTTGATGGCCTGAGGTGTCATGGGCCCATCGGGCTATAAATAATTCACCTTTATGTTGCCAGTCCAGGTCCACCTGAGCCACTTCAATCTTAGCAGCCTGATCCACCTGCTGGTTGTTTTGGTGTTCTTCAGTAGCCCGATTCTTGGGCACATGAGCATCTACATGGCGTACCTTTACAACCAGGTTCTCTACCCGGGCAGCAATATCTTGCCACAATGCCGCAGCCC
This sequence comes from Anser anser, assembly GCF_964211835.1. Classification (NCBI taxonomy): domain Eukaryota; kingdom Metazoa; phylum Chordata; class Aves; order Anseriformes; family Anatidae; genus Anser; species Anser anser. The sequence continues at coordinate 17,625,569 of NC_139728.1, read as the reverse complement.
AGATGGGCTTGCCCCTGCGCTGCCAGTTGTTCTGCTTCCATTGCTGTAACCACCCCCACAGGGCATTTGCTACCATCCATGAATCAGTATAGAGATAGAGAACTGGCCACTTTTCTCGTTCAGCAATATCTAAAGCCAGCTGAATGGCTTTTACTTCTGCAAACTGACTCGATTCACCTTCTCCCTCAGCAGCTTCTGCAACTCGTCGTGTAGGACTCCATACAGCAGCTTTCCATCTCCGATGCTTTCCCACAATACGACAGGACCCGTCAGTGAACAAGGCATATTTCTTCTCATTTTCCGGTAGCTTGTTGTACAGGGGGGCTTCTTCAGCACGAACCACCTCCTCCTCTGGTGATATCCCAAAGTATTTGCCTTCTGGCCAGTCCATAATCACCTCCAAGATTCCTGGGCGACTGGGGTTTCCTATTCGAGCCCGCTGAGTAATCAGTGCAACCCACTTGCTCCATGTAGCATCAGTTGCATGATGCGTAGAGGGGACCCTTCCTTTGAACATCCAGCCTAGTACCGGCAGTCGGGGTGCCAGGAGGAGCTGCGCTTCAGTACCGACCACTTCCGAAGCAGATCGAACTCCTTCATATGCTGCCAATATCTCCTTTTCAGTTGGAGTATAGCGGGCTTCAGATCCTCTGTATCCCCGACTCCAAAACCCCAGGGGTCGACCTCGAGTTTCCCCAGGTTCTTTCTGCCAGAGGCTCCAGGTGGGACCATTCTCTCCGGCTGCGGTGTAGAGCACATTCTTTACATCTGGTCCTGTTCGGACTGGCCCGAGGGCTACTGCATGAACTATTTCCTGCTTAATTTGTTCAAAGGCTTGTCGTTGCTCAGGGCCCCATTCAAAAGCATTCTTCTTACGGGTTACTTGGTAGAGCGGGTTTACAATCAGACTGTAATTTGGAATATGCATTCTCCAAAACCCCACGACACCTAGGAAAGTTTGTGTTTCTTTTTTGCTAGTTGGTGGAGACATAGCTGTTATTTTGTTGATCACATCCATTGGGATTTGACGGCGTCCATCTTGCCATTTTATTCCTAAAAACTGGATCTCTCGTGCAGGTCCTTTAACTTTATTCTGTTTTATGGCAAAACCGGCCTTCAGAAGGATTTGGACTATTTTCTTCCCTTTCTCGAAAACTTCTTCTGCAGTGTCACCCCACACAATGATGTCATCGATGTACTGCAGGTGTTCAGGAGCTTCCCCCTGCTCCAGCGCAGACTGGATCAGTCCATGGCAAATGGTAGGGCTGTGTTTCCACCCCTGGGGCAGCCGATTCCAAGTATATTGGACTCCCCTCCAAGTGAAAGCAAACTGTGGCCTGCACTGTGCTGCTAGAGGGATGGAGAAAAATGCATTAGCGATATCAATTGTGGCATACCACTTGGCTGCCTTTGATTCCAGTTCATACTGGAGTTCTAGCATGTCCGGCACTGCAGCACTCAGTGGTGGCGTGACTTCGTTCAGGCCACGATAGTCCACTGTTAGTCTCCACTCACCATTAGACTTTCGCACTGGCCATATGGGACTATTAAAAGGTGAATGAGTCTTGCTGATCACTCCTTGGCTCTCCAGTTGACGAATTAGCTTATGGATGGGACTCAGGGAGTCTCGGTTGGTGCGATATTGCCGCCGGTGCACAGTTGTGGTAGCGATCGGCACTTGCTGTTCTTCAACCCTCAGCAACCCCACAACAGAAGGGTCCTCTGAGAGACCAGGCAAGGTAGACAACTGTTTAATGTCCTCTGTCTCCAAAGCAGCTATGCCAAAAGCCCAGCGGAACCCTTTTGGGTCCTTGAAATATCCTCTTCTAAGATAGTCTATGCCAAGGATGCACGGAGCATCTGGGCCAGTCACAATACGGTGCTTTTGCCACTCATTACCGGTTAGACTCACTTCAGCCTCCAATACAGTTAACTGCTGGGATCCCCCCGTCACACCATAAATACAGATGGGCTCTGGCCCTTTATAGCTTGATGGCATTAGAGTACATTGTGCACCGGTGTCTACCAAAGCCTTATACTTCTGTGCGTCTGACGTGCCAGGCCATCGAATCCACACAGTCCAATAAACTCGATTGTCCCTTTCCTCCCCCTGGCTGGAGGCAGGGCCCCTCTAGTCCTGGTCAGAATCTTCATTTCTGTGTTTAAAGGACTGCCTGCTGGAAGTTGGAGCAGCAAACCTTTCAGAGAACTCCTTTTTCCCAATTGTTTTCCTTTGCAATTCACGTACCCGTGCCTCTAGGGTCGCAGTAGATTTTCCATCCCATTTTCTCATGTCCTCTCCATGGTCACGTAGGTAAAACCACAGGGTGGCGCGGTGTGTGTGCCCACCATATTGTCTTCCTTGCATAGATGAACGTTTACCCCTAATAGCTGAGACACTGGTTTGTACAGGTGGGGAGAAAAATAAACTCTCTTTAAGTTGGTGGATCTCTTCAGAAAGTTTCTCCAAAGCATTCTCTTTTAGCTGGTGGACACTGGTTCGTTCAGGTGAAGGGGAAGATAATCTTTCTTCAAGTTGGTGGATCTTTTCAGAAAGTTTCTCCAAAGCATTCTCTTTTAGCTGGTGGACACTGGTTCGTTCAGGTGAAGGGGAAGATAATCTTTCTTCAAGTTGGTGGATCTTTTCAGAAAGTTTCTCTAAAGCATTCTCTTTTAGCTGGTGGACACTGGTTCGTTCAGGTGGAGGGGAAGATAAATTCTCTTTAAGTTGGTGGACCTCTTCAGAGAGTTTCTCCACAGCTGAGACACAGGCCTTTAGGGAAGAGGAGAGATTTCCTTCGTACTGCCGGAGTATTTTAGTCACTTCATTCACTGTGGGATTCTCCTCCGTTTTCCAGGCTAGTATTGCCAATGAGCTGGCATATGATGATGGGGCACTCCGTACAAACTTCCGCCACATGGGTGGTGTACACTGGACTGCATCTGGATCTGTGGATGTTTGTGCGTCATCTAGGTCCTTATAAATTACTTCCCGTACGGCCAATTCCCTCAGGTACTGAATTCCCTTCTCCATGGTGGTCCATTTGCTTGGTAAACATACAAGTTCTTCCTTGAAGAGATACCTTTCCTTCACAGCTGACAGGAGACGCCTCCAGAGGCTGCGAGATTGTGCTCCATCTCCAATTGCTTTGTCAATGCATGCGTCCCTAGCAAGGGATCCCAGCCGCCTGGCTTCCTTGCCCTCCAATTCCACATAATTGGCTCCCGTGTCCCAGCACCGGAGCAGCCAGGTGACAAGCTGCTCGCCTATACAGCGACCAAAATCTTTTCGCACATCTCGTAGCTCACGCTGGTATAGAGTCCGGGTAATTACTGTTGATTTTCCGACATCCTCATCCTCATCTTCAGTCTCCTGCACCTTTGATGGCTGGTATGGAGTCCGGGTAGTTACTGTTGATTTTTCGCCATCCTCATCCTCATCTTCAGTCTCCTGCACCTTTGATGGCCCAGCCTCGTCTTCACTTCGCCCAGACTTAGCAGAAGACTGTCTGCGTTTTAAACGACCTGAGCCTCTATACCATTTTTTCACCTTGTCTACAGGGGCAACTTGCACTGCTACAGCTCGTTTCTCTGACCCAGCCACAGGGTCTGCCACAGGGGTTGGAATACCCTCTGCGGGGTCAACTTGCACTGCTACAGCTCGTTTCTCTGACCCAGACACAGGGTCTGCCACAGGGCTTGGAATACACTCTGCGGGGTCAACTTGCACTGCTACAGCTCGTTTCTCTGACCCAGACACAGGGTCTGCCACAGGGCTTGGGATACCCTCTGCGGGGTCAACTTGCACTGCTACAGCTCGTTTCTCTGACCCAGCCGCAGGAGTGGGAGCAGCTGCACGAGCTGGGGCAGCTGCAGGAGCTGGGGCAGCTGCAGGAGCTGGAGCGGCTGCAGGGGCTGGAGCTGGAGCGGCTGCAGGAGCTGGAGCTGGAGCGGCTGCAGGAGCTGGAGCGGCTGCAGGAGCTGGAACTGGAACGGCTGCAGGAGCTGGAGCTGGAGTAGCTGCAGGAGCTGGAACTGGAGCGGCTGCAGGAGCTGGAGCGGCTGCAGGAGCTGGAGCTGGAGTAGCTGCAGGAGCTGGAACTGGAGCGGCTGCAGGAGCTGGAGCTGGAGCTGGAGCGGCTGCAGGAGCTGGAGCTGGAGTAGCTGCAGGAGCTGGAACTGGAGCGGCTGCAGGAGCTGGAGCTGGAGCTGGAACGGCTGCAGGAGCTGGAGCTGGAGTAGCTGCAGGAGCTGGAACTGGAGCGGCTGCAGGAGCTGGAGCTGGAGCTGGAACGGCTGCAGGAGCTGGAGCTGGAGTAGCTGCAGGAGCTGGAACTGGAGCGGCTGCAGGAGCTGGAGCGGCTGCAGGAGCTGGAGCTGGAGTAGCTGCAGGAGCTGGAACTGGAGCAGCTGCAGGAGCTAGGTTGCTAATAACATCAATTGCAGCTCGATAGGCACAAGCCAGACCCCAGCACGCTACAGTGATTTGTGTCACTTTGGAACTGCCAGAGTCATGACACCTTTTTTTCAAGCATTCTGCCAGCTTTTTAGGATTTTGCAGTTGTTCAGGGGTGAATGTCCAAAACACTGGAGGTGACCACTGCTCTAGAAACCTGCCCATATCCTCCCACACTCCCTGCCACTCGCAACTATCCCGCCTCAAGACAGATCTCCGGATGAGATTCCTAAGTAGTTGTTTAACCCTCCACAAAATCTGAAGCGCATTCAGGAGACATAACAACAAGAGCAGGCTGGTCTGAGTATCCCAAGGATATTCAACATCTCGGAGAACCACCGTAACTAACTCGGGGGATAAGAGGGTGGTGGTGAAGGAGAAAGGGAGAGTGAACAGGTAGGGAAACATGTCTTCCCCTGTCCCCTTCACAGATTGGCTCCCTAACGAAAACAGGCAATAGGTGTAATTGCTAATAGTTTCCGAGATATGGGTTCCAAAGTATAGAGTCGACGTCAGTGCTGAGTACAAATACCAGGTTAAAGTCGTGACCAGATATTTCATCATTTCATAAGCCATTGTTACACCGCACAGTACCATAACAATCTTAAACCAGGGCCCGGAAAGGATAAACAGTGCAACAGGGAGCACATACAGAAAGTAACGCACCATAAAACTCAATTTGGAATACAGGTACAGCAGACTGGAGATTAAGGCAATCAACATCGTGACTAGCAACTATTAAGCAGGTCCAATACTTATACCAATTTTAGTTTAACACACTCTGGTCAGATTTGTCGATATCTCAACCCTTCGGGCCCCACGTTGGGCGCCAAAAAGACTGTTGTGGTTTAACCCGGCTGGCAGCTAAACACCACACAGCCGTTCGCTCACCCTCCCCCCTCCCTCTCTGGGATGGGGGGAGAGAAACGGGAAAGTGAAGCCTGTGAGTTGAGATAAAGACGGTTTATTAAGACAGGAAAATAATAATAACAATAATAATAATAATAGTGATAATGGTAATAGTATTAACAATAATAATGTGTAAGAAAACAAGTGATGCACAATGCAATTGCTCACCACCCGCTGACCGATGCCCAGCCTATCCCCGAGCAGCCGGCCCCCCCACCCCGGCCAGCCACCCCTATATATTGTTTAGCATGACGTCAGATGGTATGGAATACCCCTTTGGCCAGTTTGGGTCAGCTGTCCTGGGTCTGTCCCCTCCCAGCTCCTGCTGCACCCCCAGCCTGCTCGCTGGCAGGACAGAGCGAGAAGCCGAAAAGTCCTTGGCCTGGTGTAAACACTGCTCTGCAACAATTAAAACATCAGCATGTTATCAGCGCTCTTCTCATCCTAATCCAAAACATAGCACCCTACCAGCTACTATGAGCTACTTAACTCTGTCCTAACTGGAACCAGGACAACTTGCTTTAAATGAGCAAGAATGAGAAGAGCACAGTCGCGTAGTTCAGCAATCTGCTCCTGCCAGTTAGCCCTCTGGGTAGCTGAAGAGGACGCCTGCCGCCACAGTACGCAACCAGCCGCACCGCAAGGCCCAGCGAGTAGTTCCACTTCACACCGCCTTGTCCCGCCTCAGTTTGTTAGCCTCCCTGCCTCAGCTTGGCTACCTGTACATAGCACTAACTTTGTTTAGATAGATTCTTCACCACCAATGGAAATCTCAGGTTTTGCAGAAGATTTTATGAGCCCTAAGTGTAGGCCTCAGCAAAGCCGGCCCTTGAGGGAACCTTGAAGCACCTCACAGCTTATGGGTGCTTTGTGGTGACCCCACGTTCCTTGTTTCCCCTCTCCCAGCCAGGTCTAGATCCATGACAATACAATTTCCAAATGTGTAACCCTGGAGAATTTTGTCCTGGGGGGAAAACCAGTCACTCCTCCCTTAACCTCAACTGCTTTGCCCTATTAATGAGGTAACATAAATATAGTCAAAATGAATCAATTTTAAAAACATATTAAACAGCTTTTTATTTTCCAGGTAAAACAACAACAACTAGCACATTTTTTATGAAGAAAGAAAGAAACCTGTAGTCTGTGTCACATAGACAACCATTTGGTTTGGAGCACTGCATTTTCTGGGGCATTTTTTTCAGTATAGTGAATCTTGAAGACATCCTGTCTACCTTGAGGTAATGAAATTAAGAAAAAGAAAACAAAAACCAATACAAAACAAAACAATGCTTCCACTGCTGCAACTCAGTCAGTGGTAGTTTACAGAAAGGTTTCCTCCAAAATTCCTTAGTGCTGACATGGAATAAATGTTTCCCTTCATTACTTTCCAGTGGAGAACTTACGTGCTGGTTTACACAAACCAAAGCTACTGGTGCTTTCTTGGTTAAACTGCTATTATTTTACATAGAATTCATAGCTAAATAAGCAAAAGACCCTGCGACCCGCAGTGTCTCTATGAAGAAATTAAATCAATAATATGCATGCATTTATTAGTTAGGCCTTCGACTGAAGTTATAATTGTACCTTTTTAGTAATCTTACTTTTACCAGATCCAAAGTATATCTCTGGTGTCTTTTTATGGTCCCTCCTCTGCCTTAGGAAGTTTTTGTATTATTGTGTATCATTATTTTGTTCCTGTGAGTCCTTGGAAGAAAAGCCTATGAATAATATTAGGAAGTTGTCTCCCTTCTTGTTGAGAAAAATATGTTTGGTTTTTTTTTCACAAATATGCACTCACTGAGCTTCACGCAATCATGCCATCCATACGTGTTTGCAGTGATTCCAAGTGAATCTGAAACTACAAATAACTCAGAATTCCCTAAAAGCTCTAATAACAGCAGTGAATAAAATCTCTACTAATGACTTCTAGAGATACACTTGCAATATCTAATATTTGAATCAGCTGGTAAGATAAAATTACAGAAAGTCCTTAGTCAACATAGTCCCAACTAAATTCCCCAAACCTTAATTACCATGGAAACTACTTATCCTTAAGGCTCTATGGATAGCTGAAATATTTTCTCTTGACAAAAACGGGAGTGAGGCCAGAAAAATATGGGACTGTGTGTAATGAGGCCTCTGATCGTTCATTTACTTCTGTGTTAATTAGATATAACCTCAATGAAGCAAATCAAGTTACACAGTTTAATTAGTTTACAGGACAGGAGAAGCAGATTTGAGATGTTGTCTCGTTCATCTTTTTTTCTAGATCTTCTTCCATTAGCTTCATGCATTTATGTTAACACATTTCTTTTTCAGTTTTTCTAGTAAAAGAAACCTAGTAGTGCAAAATATTATTTGTAAATAAAATTAGTGGACATATTCCAAGTTTTGAGACAATTCTGGAGACAAATGAAACTAATCCATTCCACCGAGGTGCTGAGTTTAAGCTGGAAAATTAGGTCAGGAACAGAAATCCTCATTTCCTGTTTTACGTATGTTAAATCTCTAATTACTTGTAGGGGTTCTCATTTCAAGAAAATGCTTTAAGAGCTTTTAATGGACTAAAAGTAATTTGCAGTGAAGTTATGATAAAAAACCCTGGCACATGTTACACAGGGAAGTTGTGGATGCCCCTTCATTTTAAGTTTGAAGTTGAGTTGGACAGGGCTTTGGGCAACCTGATCTCAGGAAAGAAGTCCCTGCACATAGCAAGGGGTTGCACTACGTGATCTTTAAGGATCCTTCCAACCCAAGCTGTTCTGTGATTCTATGACAAAACCCCATGGCAGCTTCCAAGCAGATGCTTGCCATGAGTTAATTCATTCCTGCTCTGTGAGCAAACGCCTGAAACGTGTGCATGAGGTAGAGCACTGCAGGCTCAGGATATTAGTATCACGTATGTAGACCCGCCAGTGCGTCGTGTTTGTTGAAGGCTTCCCATTTCCATGTTGTTAAGCCTGATTATAAGGTGCGCTGCGGTACTCATTTGTATTAAACACCTCTCATCGCAGGGTTTCTTCCCTGCTGAGCACTGAGCTGGGCCGTTCTGCAGACACCCCAAGTGAAACAACAGGCCATGCCCGCGCCGGGCAGCCCGGGCCCGGTGCCCGCCTCCAGCCCCGCACAGCCGCCGACCCCTGCCAGCAGCTCCCGAGGTCGCAGCGAGACCGCGCGCCCCCTCCCCGCCGCGCACGCGCCCCCCGAGCCCCGCCCGCCGGGCGGCCGCGCAGGCGCAGAGCGCGGGGTCCCGGCGGCGAGGCAAGATGGCGGCGGGCGGGCAGGGGCCGGGTGTCGGTAACATGGCGGCCGCCGGGGCAGGCCCGGAGCGCGGTGCGGAGCCGCCGGCCCCGGAGCGCGTCCTCTTCCCGCCGACGTTCAGCGTGTCCGAGATCAAGAACAAGCAGCGGCGGCACTTCATGTTCGTCCGCTGGAAGCAGCAGCAGAGGAAGGTGGGGCAGGCGGGCGGGAGGGGAGGGCGGGCAGGGAGGCTCGGGCCGCGCTAACGCCACGCTAACGCCGCTGTGCCCCCGCAGGAGAAGCTGGCCCTCAGGAAGAAGCGGAGGAAGGAGCGAGAAGCCCTCGGTGACAAGGTGAGGGCTGCGGCTGCGGTGAGGGGCTGGGGGGAGCGAGCTGAGGCGCTGCCCGGCCGTCTCCCGTCCCGTCCAAGCCTCTCGGTGTGGGTTTTCAGGCATCGTGTAGGTATAGCTAGGAATTACACTCTCATAAACAATACTCTTATAAACCAGAGCAACCAATCTGCCCAGCCCCTGCCCAGACCAGTTGTCTACTTTTTTCAGCCTTGGACAAGGGTTTGGCGTCTCTTCCTAAACTACTTCTCAAGCATAATGACAGCTTAAAAAAGTTATGAGGTCCTGTATTATCATAATTTGACAATAGTAAACGGGGCAAATAACGTATCCTATTTGTCGTTAAACTGTAGGTGTTAAAGATATAATGTGTTGCTGTTGGAAGTGGATCTTTTTTTCTTCCACAGTACAAAAGATAGACACATCTCTCACATTTTATTTTATTTGCTTTGGAATTGTGTTTCATTCATTACAGTTGAATTAAGCAGTGTTGCTGTTCTAGTGGTGCTTTTCCTCCATGTGATGATCTCCCTCCATGTGATGCTCTCAGGCATTCCAATACTTAGGCGTATTTTTAATCAAGATGATGTTGCTAGTGATGCTTATTGATGTTGTAACTTATTTTCTTAAAAGTTGGCGCAAAATAAAAAATACTTGTAATTCCATGTAAAAAACAATCCCATGGTAGTGTGGTTTATGCATAGCACTTTAAAGCTACATGAATGTGTTACATTAATAAACCTACATTTATTTTAGGCACCTCCAAAAGCTGTTCCAAAGACTATTGAAAATCAGAGAGTTTATGATGAGACAACTGTAGATCCCAATGATGAAGAGGTAACTGCTTAATTTTTGCATATGCATTTTTTTTCCAAAGAAGCAACTTAAAATGCATTGATAAAATTTATTGTTCTTTATTCTCCTGCTAAGGTGTTAATGGATTACTTTTCACATGATGGGTTCACTAGGAGGTGATGTCCTTCTTTCGTTATCTCCATTAGATAATCGCCTTTCGCACTACTGCTATTGTTAGCAAAAGCTGTCAACTTCTGTTACACTAGACTCTTCTAAATGTAATAACCATGTTTTGCGATGATTAGTTACAGGATAATCTTGTGAATTTGGATTTTTCCTATTAAATTCAGTTTCATCAAAAGTTAGGTCAGATTGAACAATTGTTCTTCAGTTATTTCATAAATGGTAGATTTACAAGACTGCTGTTCTTTCAGGTTGCATTTGACGAAGCAACTGATGAATTTGCACCATACTTCAACAGACAGACAGTTCCCAAGATTCTTATTACAACATCAGACAGACCTCGTGGGGTTTGTATGCTTTACTTGGAGTGTTCTGGCCAATGAATTGGTTATAAATACTGTGATTGGTCAACTACATTTTTGGTATAGAAATTACTTTAAAAAACTCTTTGTAGGCTCTATGTAGAGACAAGGAAAACTTGATGACCAGGAGATACCTTAATGCTAAATCGTTAGATTCTTTTTGGTCACCAGTGCCATGCTTTTGGTTCTAGCACTGTTCAAGATGGGTGTAATTTAACAGGGAAGATCAAATTTTTTGTCTCCTGACTATGGTATGATGTATAAGCCCATGATGACTCCATACAATCTTATATAGAAAAACAACCAAACTGAAAACTATAGCTTCCATGCGTTTGTTTTTTCTGTTTAATTTAGTGACTCTCAAGAACCTTTGTGTGTATGCAGTCTATTAGTTTCTTTAGCACTGATTGTTTCCTTCATTAAAAAAAAACCTTACGTTTATGTTTTTGTATGCAGATGATGTGCATTAGGTGCATCCCCTAATTAGGGAGATTTCTGACACTTGTGAAAACTTGTAAAAGAAGTGGTTTTAAAAATTGGAGGCAGTACGCCTCAAGTAGTTTCTCTAGAAACTTGAGCATAACCCATGGGGGTTATGCTTTCATAATTCTCTTGCTTTACTGTGGTTGAGAAGAAAATAATACATTCCAAAAAGTAAGTCCCTCATGTGCTGCAGCCTTGAGTACAAATAAATTTTCCAGTGACTTTCCAGTGACAGAAATAACTTGGTAGCTTATCTTCAAATGGTTTATTATTTCTAGTATCCGTATAAGCATCAAGGAGGGGAGGGCAGTCAGAATAAACAATCCTCCATCTCCCCTGGTATTTGAATTTGGCATTGTATTTACCACATTGCAATTTAACTCATCTTTTACAGAGAACAGTGAGATTCTGTGAACAGTTGTCTACGGTTATACCTAACTCGCATGTCTACTATCGAAGAGGATTGGCTTTGAAAAGGATTATTCCACAGTGTATTGCGAGGGACTTCACAGATTTAATCGTCATTAATGAAGATCGTAAAATACCAAGTATCCTTTGTGTAAATACTAAGATACAGTAATAGCTCTACAGTAATAGCTCTAGGCCTGCTAGGAGAAAAACTTTTTCATTAGTGTATGTCTAAGATCTACTTTTTTCTGGATTTTTGCTTCACTGTGCAGCTTACAGCGTAACTGCAGAGTTAAAAATCACTGTGTCAACTTAATATCTGATATCTGATGTATAACTTAATATCTGAGTATCTGATGGCTAATGGAACTTCAGATTATTAAAGAAAGTGCTTTTTGTTTTAGTTTGTAGTGTATGGATAAATGTTACTGTTTCAGTAAACAACTTTTTTTTTTAATAATTTTCCTTTTTGATTAGAAAGTTTAGTTTTGCTGACTTGATAAATAATTACTGAGAAGCTAATAGAAGACAACTCTGGTTAGCTTTTGAAACAGAACTTAATGTCCATGTGTCAGAACCCTAGCTAACTAGTTAATGAATGTATTTTGGAAAACATAATGAAACCTTGTTAATGTGGCATAGCTAATGGATATAATATTCTAATGTCACGTTGCGTTTTACAGAACACGTTCCTCTGTAAACTGTTTGTCAAATTTTACCAACTTTTTTTTCTTAACTCTGTGAACAGATGGTCTTGTTTTAAGTCACTTGCCTGATGGTCCAACTGCTCATTTTAAAATGAGTAGCGTCCGCTTGCGTAAAGAAATAAAGGTGAGGCTCTAAAAAAAAAAAATAAATAGAGTCTAAATATGTTGAGTCTACTTGCACTGTCCAAATTGCAATTTTCGTAAGGTTTAGCTGATCTTGAAAAGTTGCTTTTTCATAAGCTAACAGAAGGCCAAGGACCAGTATATTCTACTTTTGTAAGCAGCTTACTTCAAATTTCATAGTTATGTGCTGAATTTAGCTGTTTACCAATTATTTTTATAGTCATACCAGTAAATACCAGGGAAAGCATATGCCCAGTGTAAATACAAGATAGGATACATATATCAAAGTAAGTGGTATGCAAGATTTCAATAGATGCAGTTCCTAGTCTTGAATAAATCCTAGTTTTTCTTATTCTTACAGCCCTGTCACCTCTTCTGAAGTAAGTATTGCTTACTTAACTCAAAATAACTTGCAGGAAAGTGTTTCTTTTCCTCCTTTTTTGAATTAAGTACTTTTTAAATGTAATCTTTTTATTAAGGACTGCCCAAATACTGCTAGTTGGTATGTACAGAGAATTTCAGCATCCTGTTACAGGTAGGTAGTCTATAGGTAGTCCTCTTACAGACTGATTCTCTTCTGTAGCGGGTGCAGCCAGGAGTCAAAATTGGCGCAGGAGAGAGGAAATACAAAATTATTTTTTGTGCTTTTTCTTTAAATTTTTAGTGTTAAACCAGAGATCCTGATGTTACCACTATCTGCTTTACTTACATACAAAGATATACAAATTGTTTCAAGAAACAATTAGGCATGTTATCAGGCCCTGCTTGTCTTCACCCTATTTTATTTCAAACTTTTATTTGATAATGTATTGAAATAATTTTGCATACGATGTATTATTTGCATTCTAATCTATTACTGTCTTTCCAGCGAAAAGGGAAGCAGCCCACAGAACATGTACCTGAAGTAATCCTGAATAATTTTACAACACGACTTGGCCATTCTGTTGGTCGCATGTTTGCTTCTCTCTTCCCACATGATCCTCAGTTCATTGGAAGACAAGTAGCGACGTTTCACAACCAGCGAGACTACATCTTTTTCAGATTCCACAGGTGACATTTGGCCCAAAACTCTTGAATGGGAGATAATGTTCTCATAACTTAGCACCTAATAATGCTTTTTTTTCCCTCAAGGTATATCTTCAAGAGTGAAAAGAAAGTGGGAATTCAAGAACTTGGGCCACGTTTTACATTAAAGTTGAGGTCCCTTCAAAAAGGAACCTTTGATTCCAAATTTGGAGAATATGAATGGGTTCATAAGGTATGTCTAAGTAATACTAGGCCTGCTTGGGAGGGGATAATAAATCTGACATTAAATGTAACCACAAATCTCAGCCTAAAAAAAGCAGTATGAAGTATAAATGCACTTCTCAAAACAGATTTAACATTGAGAGGTAGTTTTGACAAATATGTAAAGTAGAAGCATTCTGCTATATAGCAAGGATGGTAAGTGCCAATATGCCACGACTACTTAGTTGCAGCATGTAAGTTCTTTAAAATATACAGATATAAACAAAAGTGAAAAACGTTCCTCTGGTATAAGCTATTACTGGAAGCCTAATAAGCTTGATTAAAGCCCTTTTTTGTGGAAGGTCAGTGCAAGAATTTTTATGTAAAAACAATTAAGCAATTTGTATGAACATTAATTCTTATGTTCTGTTTGGTATTAATGCTGACTTTTCCAAATCTTCAAGTAAAGTGGAAGTATTATCTAATGATAGACTTCTCCAGTCATTTTGCCTATCAACTGCAATTCCATGGTAAAAACTTACAAGAAAGTGAGTATTCGAGCTGTATCGAAGGAAAATTCCAGTATTTCTGCTGTAGTCCAAGATGTGTATAATCTTTGTTTTAAAGACACTAAGTCTACTGTCTGTAAAGACTCCTCTAAGCAACTGATCTCCAGTTTCTCTCCCTTACTAGTCCTGAAAGGCTGAGTATAGAGACTCGCCTACTCTGTGATGCATTTCACTGCCTACACTAGTGTAAATTGGAGTGGTCATCTTTGTATATCATTGCTTGAATTTGCTGGTTAATAATTTTTCTTTTAAATTTCAGCGTCGAGAAATGGACACAAGTAGAAGAAAATTTCACTTATAACAGACAGCTCTACCTGCCAGTTGTTGATGACCAGAAATGCGTCTTTGGACTGTGGATCATCTCAAACTCAAAACTAGTAATAATGATACTGAACAGCATCTGGCTACAGAAAGACAAACTGTAAACATTAAAACTTTCTACAGGAACAGTTCAAGTAGGACTGCATATTTTTTTCCTCCTATGGTTGCAACTAAATCTGACATGACAAAAAGACTGTGCCTTTTTTTCCAGTTTAGCAGGAAGATCTATGGTAATCAGCAGCCTGTAATTTTGCTATCACTGAAGCTTTGTCATGACTGCTGATGTGCTGTAAATTAGACTTTACTATGCTGAAGAGAAAGTATTTTGTTAAAAAATATTATCAGAATAAACTATTTTTCACTTATACAGCTTTTTTTTCCTGTTATGCAGCTAAACTGAGCTGTTGCACATCTTAATCAGGTAAGAGAAATATTTAGAGATGCTAACTTACAATATGCTGTTCTCTGACAGTGCAGTGTTAGTTCTCAAAAAATGGTCTGCATAGAGAACATTGAGAAAGATGTATGCAACGTGGGAAGTCTTAACAGTATTTCATTTCATTAACATCTTGCATAAAATAGTTACATTGCTTAAATGGGGGGGGGGGTGAGGGGCTTGACTACTACAGGTATCACTCTTTTAAGTAGTGATATTTAGAAGAAATGCATACCCAGAACACTCCATCTAAGAAATTCTGATGGGAAAGAATTCATAAAGCCAGCGTTGAGCGGGTGAGATCTCCGAACAGGGTTTTTCTCAGTAAAATCTTAATGCTTTTTTTCAGCCTTGATAGCTATGCTTGAGAGGGTATTACCTGCAGAGTGAACTTACTGTTCTGCCTTAAGTTTGCACTTTCACTAGTAGCTTAAAAGCTCCATTTTCTTTGAATTACTTTTTCTTTCCACGATGTAGCTATTGCAAGTGCTTTTTATTATTAACCTAAAGAGCCCAAAGTAAGCCATCTGCTCAATAGAATTGCTCTTTAAAGAAAATCATGGTTTTATTACTCTTTGCCTTTATTTAATGTGTATGCTGTATAGCTGAATTATTTTTTTCCTGTTCTATTATGCTTCTAAGTATAATAATGAAGCCTCATTGTTTTATAAGAATATCAACCCAAGGCAAACTTGCAGCAGCACAGAATACTTAAGACTCTGACATACTCTCTAGCTGCTGCACAGTGATGTAGTAACTTGGTGAGGTATCAATATAACTAAAAGTGAATCAACTTCTTACAGTAACGTCAACGCCAAACTAAGTCAAAACATTTTTATTTTTTGCTTGGTATATAAAACTGATTCCCTCATGAAACAGAAATATTGTAACTAGCATACAGTTCATTCGGAGAGGTAGATGGTAAGAGGTTTGACAACAGTAGCAATTTTACAGTTAGATTTGGCACATTAAAGCTAAGCTTTTGTACGGACTTCAAACCAGGCCACTCCTTGAGGCACTCTGCCCCTACAGACATCAGCAGCTAGGTAAAGATGCTAAAAGATCTGAAAAACAAAACCAAAATGAGGTAGTTAGAGATGTATGAAGCAACACTATGCCTAAGAACATGTACCTTCAAAGTATGCCATAGGCAGCTAGTTAGAAAAAAAAAAACACCCTTTTCCACAGCTATTTCATAGAACTGTAAATTACAAAATAAGCTTTTAAAACAATAAAGCTAGCCCCAGGGGTACAAGAAGATAAAGCTATTACAAAAGAACTGAAGTGTAGTGTCTCTTGGAAGCTAAATCTTAAGTAGTAGGGCAAAATAAGTTTTTCCCTGTCACTTGATGCCTACAGAAATAGTGAGCATCTACTTCATCTTTGAAAAGCAGGGGGAGTCTGGGTAACTAACAAATTACACTTCCTCTTCCTCTTGGTTCATCTTGTAAACACCAGGATTACAACTAAGAAATTGCCTATTTTGAGGAAGTGCTTGGACAGTGAAGGAATAAAAATTTCCATGTAGGTAGTGTAACTAAAATTGCTGTTCTAATGACTTTTGGCCCGTAACATCAGCAGAAACAAATGTTCCATTCCAGTATCTGAAAACAAGGGCTATAATTAAGAAAAATATTAAATCTGTTCTGCCCTTTGTGTGCACATGAGAACAAAGTTATTTCCTGACATCCAAACTATGTGGCAAAACTTGGGGAACGGTATGTGGCAGTGATTCAACCCTAGTTTATTTGGCTTTTTATAGGACAGCAGTCCATAATACTTAATGATTTTGGCTTTCTTGAATTACTGGTTAAAGCTGAAGCAACAATACTGGAGGCACAACTCAGTCCAGGAATACTATCTAAGAATAGTTTATAAAATGCATGATAGAAACAACTTTAAAAGCTACACGAACTCTAAAACACATTTCAGTGACACTGCTGTAAATCGTTCAAGATAATGGAAGGAATGTGTAATGGATTTTTTTTTAAATCATTAAGCATAAACCTCAATATTGTTATTACTCTGCTAGCTTTACTAGCATGAGCCACCTTGTTTGTACGCAGACTATTTGGAAGCTTTTTACAGTCTGCTTGAGGGTAGTGAATAGCTGCCAAACAAGAAAGAAAAATTTTAACAACTTAATCAGATTGTGATCACCTTTCTTCAAAGCTGCCTACATAACACAGCCTAACAAACTACAGTTCTTTGGGTGATGTAGATCCACAGCAAAAACAGAATTCTTAAGGTTTAAGATTCATAATCCTTAGGAATCTCATGAGCTGTGGTCAACTGCGTATCAAATGATCTGAAAATAACGTTTACTGTCACACCCTGGTAGATGGAAGTTGAGGCAATGGGAAAGAGGGACATGATGATTTCCATGCACTTCCTATGTGCAACATATCAAATCGCTGTGACTCAGAGTCTCAGTGAGACTTCTGTGGATCAAAACCTGATCCCTCTATAAACTTCAGTCTAAAATCTGATCAGATTTTTCAAACGATGACAGATCTAGTCACTTTCACAATGCTAGCAGCAATGTTAGTGAACCTGTAAAAGTTTAGGAATGAAAATCCAAATGTGTATTCAACTGTTTCTAGTTATTTAAACTGCAGTCCTTGTTGTAGTTATGTTGTCTGAGTCATTTGAGAAGCACTTGGGCAGTGATAAAATTTTTGGACCAAACACTTTCCTTCTTGGTTTAGATGTCAGGGCGTGTTCTAGAGGGGATAGGGACCCTTCTTTGAGACCGTCACTAACCTATCTTTGGAAGTGCTTTCTGAGAGTTTAAAAACTAAGTCCTAAGAACTTAAGTCCGCTTCACCTACAACAATCAGCATTCACCACATACTTCTTCAGGAAAGTAATCCTATGTGAGAAGAAGGAAATAACACCCTTAACACAGAAGGAAGTTGCAGCAGAACTTCTTTACAGTCAGGTCAGACCATATAGCAGCTCAGTAGTAGCTGGCCCCCACTACTTCTGCTACAGAAACTGGTCGAAGCTCTGCAACATTTAAGTACTACTCTCAATACCTGTGAACAGCATACATCTAGTATAGAGCTACCTCCCACAATATGGGAAGAGGGACCCAAAATGGGGATCTAGACCAATACCAGCTGCAGAAGTCAGATGACTCTTCTGAATACTTTTAACAAAGGCAGTCTCACTTAAAGCCAGCTATTTTTAATGACAGAACAAAGTTTATCAATCATAATTCAAGAACTTACCACTGAAAGATACTAAAGTAGTCCACATAATTACAAAAATGAACAAACTTTCTGGGGTCTGAATGGATTTGTACTTGATGACACTCCTGTCAGTAGGGGATCATGTTGTGCATTCTGCAGGCAGAACTGCTTCAAGTCCGCTGCGGCCTGAGAAACCTAGTCATAATAAAAGCAGGCATTAATTAGTATTCACTGAACATCCTCTTTACAGAGGATGTAACTGCATCAAAAATAAAATGCTGTTAAATGATTCGGCAATACAGCTTAAGTAGATGTTGTACAATAGTTTCACTGTAATTTTTTGTTTTGCTAGTCAGTAAGTTGTGTGATATTACAGAAATAATTTGGAAAACTAATGTTAAAAATGTCTGTGTGAAGCTTGAAAGATGAGCTGTCTTGAAGATTGCTTTGTTAAATACACAAAGAGCCTTATTCTAGTTGTTTTTAAATGAGGCCTGTAGTTTAAGACCCTCTACTGAATAAGCTGGCATTTTATCTTCCCTTGGAAGGCTATCCTCATGCTGAGATAGTGTATGAATTTTATTTTTCATAGGCTGCACCTAACAACAGAACAGTGCAAAAACTTCCTTGCTTTTCTTTGCTGTAACTCTGAACTTGGAAGGAGCAATTACAAACTTTCAAAAGCAGCATCTCCGCTGGTATCCTGTGCGTGCGGTTTGCTCAGAGTTCCTCTGGCTCCACACGGCCCGGTCGCACCCCGAGAACGCACAACGCAGCGCACTCGGCACGCCTCGCAGCGAAGCCTCCATTTTACAGCCCCGCCGAGGCAACCTGTTGCAAACCCGGGCGGAGCAGCCCGCCCGGCCAGCGCTGCGCTGGGAGCAGCCCCTCCCCAGCGGCAGGCGATGAAGGGGGCAGCGAGGCCCCTCCACCCAGCTCGGGGCACCGCTCCGGCCGGGCCCGGGGGCCAAGGGCGGCTGCAGGAAGCCAGAGGGCCCGGCCCGAACCCCGGGGGGGCAGCGGGGGGGAGCCCCCGGGGCCTAAGCTCAGCCGCCGCCCGGGAGGGCCAGAGGGGAGCGGGCGGCCCCGGCCCCCGCCCTGCCCCGAGGACTGCGCCGCCGGGCCGGCCGCCCCCTGGAGCGCGGCGGGGCGCGGCCCCCGGGCGGTAATGGCGGCGCGGCCCCGCGCCTCACCTTGACGCGCGTCACGCTGGCCTCCAGGCGCAGCTGCTGCACCACCTTCTTCATGGCCGCCACGTTGGAGGAGCCCGACATGGTGGCGGCGGCGGCGGCACACCCAGCACCAACTTTCCGGCGCGTCCCAAACTCCTGCCCCGCAGCGCCTGCGCAACCGGGGCCGCCGGCAGCCGCGGGGGGCGCTGCGGGGCCGGCGGCAGCCGCGGGGTGTGGAGCGGGAAGTACCGGGGGCACCGAGGGCAGCGGGGCCGCCCGCCGGCAGCTGGGTGCTGGGCGCCGGCCCCGGGCCCGGGGCCCGCCGGGGAGCTGGGTGCCAGCCGCAGCCCTGCGGGGGTCACCGCCAGCTCGGCCTGTGCGGCTGGGGCGGCGTCGCTGAGGTGTCGGAGGGTGTCTGTGGAGAGACCCCGCAGTCCGGGAAACAAATATATATATATATTTACGTGTACAATGGATTCAATGAGAAAATAATGTTCGTTCTAAGGTGGCAAGTCTTAGTGATAGTATCAAGCCAATTGCTAGCTCGAAGCTGATTTTTAGAGGTAACGAATGATGTTAGCTTTACTTTTGCGAGCTTGTTTGGCTCTTGACTACAGTGTAGGAGGAGATCAGTATTCTCTGCAGAGAGCGTCCAAGAGTGACCACTGAGCATGGAATGGCATAGGTGGCACATAGCAAGAGAAAATGTGACGTCTTGCCTATGTGTACGAACTACAGGGAGGAACTTGGGCTGTAACCTGCCTCATCTTTGCTTGGGAGTAACCGAGGAGAAGTGCTGGGAAGGTCTAGTCAGGTCGTTGTTGAGAGCTCATTGCTCCCACAGCGATGTTAGGGCAGAGCCCAGGTAGTTCATGGAAGGATTTCTCTGATGCGGTTGCCTGCCACCGCCAAGTTTCCATGGTGTACTGTGTTTGGGTAGTGCAATGTGGAATGTGCTGTGCATGGGTGGCTTGACTTCAGCGCACAAGAACTGGCCCTTTGTCAAAGATAAATCCAGATCCTGCAAGAATCCCATTTTGTGTCTTTAGGTTCACAGAAAAAACTCTGCAGAAAGTTATATACAGCTGAAGTACTTCTGTGGAAGGACAGAAATGTTAAGAGGAAGTACTCCAGGGCAGCTCTGTCGGAGCTCCAAGGCAGTGATTTAGCAAGTCACCAAGTTACTTAGGTGACACTGCTTGTGTAGAAGGTGTGGCAGAGACTGTTTGTCTACAGTGAGCTGGGAGACAGCACAGTGACAGCTCTGTGACTTCCATAAATGGAAAGAAGATAATAAAGGAAATTAATGGAGTAACTTCTTCAGCGACAGATTGTCATGAAACTCATTCTCAAATAATGTTTCAATCAAAAAGAAAATTAGAAAGCCCATCTGGCACTCACTGTGATCAAGTACAGCGACCGGTATGTCATTCAGTCATATGAGACCTCAGACATCCCAGGTGAGAGGTTTTTATATTTCTGCTTAGAGATTTTTTTTTTACATTCCTTAAATAAAAATTAAAAATATTAAAGTAACTGCCACTGTACTGTATCTAGGAGACCTGAGAGGAAGAATGTACATTTAGCATAGTATGTATAATAATCCTT
Source organism: Anser anser (assembly GCF_964211835.1). Classification (NCBI taxonomy): domain Eukaryota; kingdom Metazoa; phylum Chordata; class Aves; order Anseriformes; family Anatidae; genus Anser; species Anser anser. The sequence goes on along the minus strand of NC_139728.1, from coordinate 17,605,026 downwards.
CTTTTCTAGTTTATATTTAGTATCTGAACAACTGAAGAAATACTTAATACAGCGTTATTTGCATGGCTTCTAGTTATTGGCAGTGCTTTTCAGAAGTGTGTATCATCCTTGTCAATACCATTTGATTTCCACTATAAGTAACAAGACCCTGACATGAAGAGTCCCACAATGACCACTGGTTTGAACACGCTCTTAGTGAACTACTCAGAGCAGGCTTAGCTTTTCTTGTCGCAGATGTTTCCAAGTGCACTTCTGTGCTCCGAGGTCATTAATATTATTAACTGTCAGAAATACTTTGATATTATTTTCTTGCTTGTGCTTTCTACTATGTTTGGATCAATCTTTTATGGCTTAGCAGGTCTTATGAGATGAACAAAGGTAGAGTTTTAGCTGAAGTATTCTTGTATACATGATATACGCTCCAGAGGATGGACTGTTTTTTCTCAAGATGTATCTGTTGCTGTGACACTGACATACAGCAGGGAGCACAGGCTCTCTTTTTGCTCATTTCCATTGTTGAGTTTGTTTTGGTGTGATTTATTTCTATGCTGTCAGCTGGCATTCAATCACAAATTGTTATGATAATCTGTTCTTTATTTAGCTGGTGGAGCTCCATGTTTTTTATGTCCCAGAGGAAGTGTGGAACTTCAAGCTGAATACAGTTCCTGTGGCTCTTACTAGCAAGTTCATCTCAGCTGGATTTATAAGGTGAGTATAGTCTTAGGCCCAAATGTGATAACACTTATAAAATATCTACCTGGTAGCACCTTCACATTGTCCTTCAGTCATTTAGTCTAGCTGTTGCATAATTACATCTGTCAGAAAAGATTCTTCTCTAATCATCTCTGGAGGGTAAGTGGTGCCCACGTCTCTCTGGGCTGTATCAGGCCAGTGCCGCCCTTGATCTAAACCGCTGTAATGCACTTCCAGAGCACTGCTAGTATTGCTGCAGAACGATTCATGTTGTAAAATCACAGTTGTATTTTTTCTGTTTCCTTGAGCCTGATTATCAAAATCTTGAATTCTTTTCCACAGTGGGCTGACTTTGAGATGGAGTGGCTCAGTGAAGATGGGAAAGCCTGTCACTGAGCCATAGATCTAAAACAGAAACATTATGTCCATGCAATTGCCAGCATATCTTCTTTCTTCTTCCACAATATTTCTGAAAGGTTGTCTACAACATGTGCTATGTGGGCTCTCAGGTAGCTATCAGAGCACTTTGTGGAAGACTACCCAAAGGCCCAAACCTGGCACAGAGAGCTGCAGTTTTCATCTTTGATAACTTTAGAAGTTTGGTTCATACACCTAAACGCTTGACTCACAAAATCTGTGTGTATCTGGTAAGGTAAGAATTGGCAGAAGAAAACAATCAAATAATGTAAAGATGTGTGTTGAAGCTGAGGTTTTATATGCACCTCATTTGCTTCTGTGCAAAACTTGTCAGCTTAAACTTCAGGTTTTAACTCACTTAAATTTATGCTTGTATTGTCCCCATAAGATGATATATCGTGTAGCTGAAAAAATTGACAGCAGCTGGATATAAGCATTTATGGTAGAATGTATTCGTTCTTGCTGCTTTTTTTTGTTGAAGGACTGTACAAAACCACATAAAGTTCATGCATCTATTCTGTTTGCTGTACTAGTCGCCAGCAGAGGTGCAAAATACATAGCTGGATGGTAACTTCAAATTGTTTCATATGACTGGACATCAGTCACCACCTGTTGCTCTCTGGTGTAAGTTTATTTCGCTAAGGCTCAGTTCTGAGACATCAGCTTAAATTAGGATTCTTACTGATTGCAGTGGGTTTATAGCTCAAGAAAGACATGCATCTGTTAGAGTGCATCCAGAGGAGGGACACAGAAATGACCAGGGGGCTCAAGCACCTCTCCTGTGAAGGCAGGTGGAGACAGTTGAGGTTGTTCAGCCTGGAGAGGAGAAGGCTCTGGGGAGACCTTATTACAGCCTTTCAGTACTTAATGGGGGCTTTTAAGATTGGGAGAGGCTTTTTACCAGAGCCTGTAGTGATAGGACAAGGGGTAATGGTTTTAAACTGAAAGAGGGCAGATTTAAATAGATAAAAGGAAGAAATTCTTTACAGTGAAGATGGTGAGGGACTGGAACAGGTTGCCCAAAGAAATTGTGGATGGTCAAGCTGGTTAGGGCTTTGGGCAACCTGATCTAGTGAAAGGTATCCCTGCCCATGTCAGAGGAGTTGCACTATATAATCTTTAATGGTCCCTTCCAACCCAAACCATACTGTGATTCTATTATTCCATGCCTGGCTGGGTATTTGTTGCTTGCTAATGAGTGTTAAGTAATTAATTATTCTGTGGGCGCTATGCAGTGCTGCAGTACATTAGCATTAGCAATAATTAACACTGGGCCAGTGTATCACTGTCTTTAAAAACAAAATATATTTTAAGAATCTTCTCTTATTTTAACCTGAGAGAGTGAACAGCAGCCTCGCTGCTACTAACCATGTCTGGACGTTGTTGATAGCACCGTCCAGCCAGCTTGGCAGTCCTAGTACTCTGTGAGTCAGCTGAACAAAGGATTCCTCAATGTAAATACAGGCCACTTCCATTAATCATGAAATTAGAGGAAAATATTAAGGACGTAATCATCTGCAGCCCTGGGTTCTTGTTCCCATGAACTTGATTTCTCAGCCTCTGTGATCTTTTATTTACTTCTCATTCCTCACCACAGAACCCATACTTTTGTTACTTCTAGATGAGATTGCTGCAATGAACTCTAGTTTGCATTACTTTTAAAGGAACACCCTGAAGCAAATGACTGGATGTGACTAGTCCTCTATTAGCCTGTGGCAACAAGCAAGAAATATGTTATTATATGTTCCTAGCAGCTGCGCTAGCAAACAATTTTCAGATAAATTTCTGTTGTGCATCTCAGGTTCTGTGTACCTAAATGATTTTCTCCCGTGATACATCCTCATAGTTACATAGATGTTTTCCCTGCTGCTCATACGTACCTCAGATTCAGATTTCTTTGCTGGTTTGGAAGGGTGTGAAGGATGTACAGTTTTAGAATTGCTTCTGAAAAAGCTTGCATTTATTGGGTTTCAGAAAACAGTTCAAGGGACATACCTTCTCTGTGGCATGAGCTTGAAAAAATGATAGTGAATGAGATATATTTGAATTACAGATCATCTCTCTTATCGCATAAGACCCTGGAAGGATGTGTATTGATTTATGTATCCATCTTTCACGTATTTCTTTATACATTTGAAATAAATGGATGACGTTAGGACTAGCATCTGTAGCAAATGTGGGCAAAAAGCATATGGCAAAGAAATAAACAGAAGATAAATGTTCAGGGACCAGGCAGCGAGGCCTGGATGTGTCTAAGTGCCAAAGTTGAAGGGACAGCGTGACCTTGTCCATACTATTTATTGAAAATGGCATGTACTATACCCCAAGCTATGTCTGTGCATTGTCTGAAGAGCGATAGCTGGCCTGGGCCAAAACCCTGCAAGCTGTAGTGTACTAACACTTAAGCAGCGTGGGTGATTAACAGTCTCAGGCCTGAGTTTGTTCCCTGGTTTATTTTAAGTGGCAGCATAGGAGCAATCAGAACTGCTTATGTTGAGATGCAGACCTTTTGTGTGACTCTTGCACATTTGGTTTTATTCTGCGGAGGTGCTTTATTCTATGATGATTTTTATACTGAGCTTATTACTTTGATATTTGCATGCTTTCCAGTAGCAGATTAAACGATGTCATTCATGTTTGCGTCAGCTCTCTCATCCTCAAACTATGGTAAAAATGTTCACACTACAGCGTTTGGTTTTGATTTAAAACACATTTGCATGTATGCATGCACACACCCTGCTATAAATTTGTGTTGAACAAAACAAAACCAAAGGAATGTGCTTGGCCTCCTCTAGTCCTTACTGCTTGAAGGGGTATGTTCTACAGTCCTGGCCTGGCTCTCTGAAACTCTGTCACCTGGATGGAAATGCGTGACTGTAGTTTCCAATGCTTTTGTAATTCATCTGCAGATGAGCAAGAGTCTTTTTCAAATTTCAGGTACTTTCATACTCTCCCTTTGTTTGGGATTCCTAAAACGTAAATATTGCTAGCTGATGTTAATGGCAGCCTTTGTAATACAGCCTGCCATAGTGTGATACAATGTTCTAACTCTACCACACCAAAAATCTCTGACCTATATGTAACTGGGTTCCGTTCCAGGAAATAGTTCATAGTTCCCTTTTTTGTTCAATCTTACCATGCAAGCCAGCCTTTATATAATATTATCTTCCCCCTCTTACTAACTAGCCAACATTATTTGATCTTGCAGATGTATTAATGAATAACAACATTCTAGGGTGTCTCCTCACATCACATTAAGAGCGCTACGGGAGAAGCTTGGAGAATACCTGGGTGGAGTTGCAGTTGCAGATAAATTCAAATTTTTAAAATGCATTGGGAAAAAGCTAGCAGTGGTAAGTTGATTTTTTTTTTTATTCTTTAGTGTCCTTCTGCTTTATAATACAAACTACAGATTTAGTCCCTGTAGATTTGAAAATATCACAAGAAAATAGAGATGAATTTAGGAGCATGCTTAGTATTTGTTTTGAATCATGTTGGAGAATGAGCTCTTGTCAGAACATCTACTTCCCCAAATACAAATGCACAGCTGGACAGGTATATTAGAAACATCCTTTAAAGCATCAGATATAATTAGTTGCCATTCAGTGGAAAGATGCAAGCTTTGATAGGACAGTAAATTAAATATGACAATTCTAGTTGCATAAAAAAATTCCCCTGAGGTCATTATTGTCAGCACATGATTAGAAATATGGCTCCTGAAGAATTTGCATTGGGAGCTGAGTAAGCCAGAATTCCTGTAAAGGTTCCTGCTGTGACATGTCCAATAGCCTTTAAAGATCAGTCTCTGAATGAAAGCTTCTCTGATGTACATTTCTGTTCCATGAATCAGTCCAGTAATAGAGCCTGAGGAGGTTTATATAATCAAAACACTGCATCTCTGAATCATAACTGTTCCTCGGTCTGATTCTCTATATATTTAGCTATCTTACAAACTATAAAGATTAAATAAATCTGAAAATCAGACCGATTGAAAGTGCATTTGTGTAATACACAAAGATTTAAGTGATATACATAAATATAAAATACTTTTTTCTCCTGTTTCTCATGGATTTCAAAATTAATTACAAGGCAGAAATTTAGCGGGTTTTTTTTTTTTTGTAGACAATATCACTAAAATTACCCATGCAGAAAACTAGGAAAAGCAGGTAGAAAAACATAGTCAGGAATTTAAAGACTGTAGCACAACCTAAATCTGAAAAGATAAGCAAGTCTTCAAAAAAAATTTAGGTGTTTTTAACTGGATGATAGTAAGATGGTAGATTTTCTTCCCCACTGATAGTTCTGAGGTAAATGGAGAAAATTTCCAGCTCCCTTGAGAATGGCAGGAATTTAATATTTTGCGTTTAATAGTAAATGAAATACATTAGTAGATACAAGTGAAGATTTTTAGCAACAAATTAAAGATATAATTTTAATTTGGGGGATTTAGCATTGCTTGATGTTTACTTTGTGACAAAGGGTAATGTAAGCAAGCAAATAACTGGTTTATTTGTTGTTTAGGGTCATGGTAACCTAATTGAGTTAAATCTCCATGACCAAATATTTGTTGAGTTTGGTTTTTTACTCAGTCTTCTGTTTCACAACATTGACAATGTAAACAGTACTAAGAGTGGTAGCCTGCTTGCAAGTAAGGGTCTTTAAATTAAAAACATAAACCAAAACCAAGTTCATTTTGCTTTTCCTTTTCTTTCACATAGCCCACGTCTATAAGTGTGAATCGATATCATTGTGCGACCATTATTGAGAGCAGCATTTGGCCCCATGTTTACTGCAATTTCATTACTTAAATGTAAACTCAGATTATTATTACTATTTTGTATTGGAGCACATCTTTCAAACATACATTGATTATCTTAGATTTTGTATTTTAGGATGACTGTTGAAATCTGAAAGTGTATATCACAAAAAAAATATCAAGACAATAACTACTAGATGATATAGGACAGTCATTGATTTTTTTCTCTACTTCCATCAAATATTTTGCAATGTTTTGTCAGGTGAATAGAGAAAATTATGTTAGACTCATCATTTCTGTTCAGATTTGACTTGAAGCGACTTCTGGCAAAGGCAGTTGAAGATTTCGTTCTGCTGCGATTGTTGGATCAAGTCATTTGAACCATAGGAGAAAGTGCAAAGGATAAATAAATTTATTCTGTACATCCATATACTTTTGTGTGTCTGATTTAAATTTTGAAAAATAGGCAAAATAGTTTCAGTGCTGTGTCAGAAAATAGAACAGCATTCTATGTTCCTTCTTCCCCATCAAGCTATTACAGAAGAAAAATGTTGTATGTAAAGATGATGATAGAATACAGAATTTAAGTGACAACATTATTGGTAAGAAAGTATTTTTTTGTTTACGCTTCTGTTCTTTACCTTCCAAGGTAAAAGCAAATCAAGAAACAGAACTGGAACTGAAGTCATTTGCTCCCCCTTATGTATGTATTTTATGGCTTTTAAGCTATCATTTTCAGAAGCTTTTTACATTGGAAGTTTCTTCTTTTGTGTCTGGTTAATATACTGCATATTTTAGGCACTGTATCCTGAATTATATTTATTACCTGGAATGGAATACTTTGAAGATGTTTATCCATTATCATCATCAACTGAACAAAGACGTCACTTTAATGGGGAAGCTAATAGGTATGGTCATGGATTGAGACTACCCAATCTTCCCCAACAAAAAAGTGAAAAAAACAGACCATTTTTAGAAAGCATACAGAGCAGTCATCAGCTAGGAAATAAGGAAGTGCACAGTCCTGCAGAATGGACTGAGAAAGAAGCTGTTCCAGTTTTGAACGCAAATCATGAGCAAGACTACAACAGGACTGCAGAAAAACAGACACAGTTCAGAGTGAAAGGTAAGTTTAATGAAGGTAGCAAAGAAGGGTGATGGAGTAAAATAACTATTATGGTTAACATTTACAATAAAATAATATTTTTTTCCCCAAATCAATTATTATGCAGATCAAAATGGATCCAGTGGATCTCTCTTCACACCAAGTCATTCAAATCCTGCAGATCAAGGGTCTGGAAAGAGCTGTATGCTGTTACAGAAATCCCAGCAAAACCACCATAGCGAGGATCAAAAAGAGCATAATACTCCTAAGTGGAATGACAAAGCCAAAGGAAATGCTCTTCACATAAACCACAGTGATGAACAACGCCAGACTAACCAACCACACCAAAATCACATGAAATATCAAAAAGGTATAGTGTTCATTGTCATCTTGGTGCTAAGCCGAGATTTTTAGAAAGTTGGCAGAGTAAAGCTAAGTTTAAAAAAAAAAAATCTGTAGTTGCAATGTAAGTTGGAATATTGCTGTCAGAACAGTATTCTAATTTTTAAAATAATATCTTTCAAAGAACCATAGTTTTTACTTTGGATGAGTCATTCATTATCATTATGTACTGTTGTAGGGAAGCGCTTTAATATAGTCAATGCATTTGTCTGATCTTATTTATATGGAAGCAAATTACTGAGCAGCTACTGTAAAGATTGGAAGATAATGATCCCATAATTCAACAGCAATTTTAAATGGGAAAAAAAAAATCTTGTTATCAGTAAATCAGGGAAAGTAATTTATTCACTTCAACTTCCATGGTTATCTTATCCATGCCTACATTACTACTGAAAGGAAAGTGCTTCCTCCCCTCCTTCCTATACAATGCTGTTTTATTTATGTACTGTTGAACAGTGGCATTCCTAAAACTGAGTGGTAAGAGAATTCTTTGAACAGACTGCAGTGAAAATGTTAGAAGAGTGTGGAGAGGTTTAAAGAACACACAAACTAGCTAATAGTTGCGTGCCAAAACAGCAAATGTAGTTTGAAAGACCTCTATTAACTACTACATCCTTTAAAATGAAGTATCGTAGGGATACTGAGGGCCATTAAGTCTCTGAACAGTTACCTAGTGCTCTTAATATTCCTAAATTTCTAGTAATTACAAATAAAGAAATGACTGAAGGGTTTAAATTGGATTGACCGCTGTTAAATTAGCATCAAAATGATAACATAAAATGTTTTTCAGGAAATACTTTTGAAAGACAAATCTTAATATTTGAGTATAATTTTACATTCAATGTAAAAGGGGTGACCCTTGTTCTATCGCAAATTTCTAATGAGGAATTCTTAAATGAGGCAATATTCATTTTTTCATACATATGGGCACCTTACTGATTTTCTGGATATCCAGTACTTTGAGTAAGAAAACAAAAAATGTGATAATTTGATCTGAGATGTGTCTGAAGAATGTTCTAGAGAAGGCCTTCACAGATGACTTTTCAGTAATTTCAGTTTCCGTTGATAATCCATCAAAACTAGCTTTGTCCCTCTATCATCATGTTAACTGAAGTCTGAGACCACATATATATGTATATGTATGTATATATAATGTAATATATATAATATATATATATGTATGCATGTATACCTAATATTATATATATATAATACATATATGCGTATATATGGGCATATTTATACAATTAAGAAGTTTTCCAGAACTTTATTTTGAATGATGAGGAATGTAGAATTTTGTAGTTTAAAGTACAGGCAAAGTCTGTCAGCAGTTTTCTTTTGAAACATTCATTGTATATAATTTAAAGGAGATAACATTCAAATGCAAAACATTTTGCTGTCACTTTCTTTGCTGGCTCCAGTTTGTAGGATATCTTCAGGGTCTCAAAGGCAGAAAATGTTAGAGAATTATTTTAGGAAAGGAGAAATAATTAAATGATTTCATTACCTGTTGTCATGTTTCCTCTACTAGTTACCAGAATTAGTTAGATACAAATTCTTGAAACAAAAGTAGATTTTTTTCCCCCTTTATTTCTTTCTTCTGTTACTCACAAAACCTTTCATTATCCCAGATATAATCCTTTTTATCTATTGACTCACTGAATTTCTAATACAGGCCGGAAAGTCCAAGTGTTGACAGTCAAAAAAGTGTAAATCTTGTGAGTGTAATCTGGGTATTTTGATCATCATTATCCTGTCACAGAACTAAACACCAAACTCCTAGTTACAAACGTGGAAAATAATGACCACAAAAAAGATACCAAACTAAGAAGAGACAGAACACGGGATTCTGGAAATCTTGAAATATTGGAAGACCAAACCACAGAATATATACGCAGAAACCAAAGGTTAGTAAATAATGATTCTGATAAAAGAATGGATAATAATAATTCATAACAAGAAACTTATTTTACATACTTCAAATAAATGAAAGAAAAAGGAGAATAAACAGTATCATTGCTTGAATTTTTCACTTGCTTCTTTGATTTGCTCTTTAGCTTGCTGCAATACAGAACTAGCAAGTCTGTAACTGGTCCTGGTGAAAAACTGGATAATCAGGTGTGTTTTTCAAGGTAGCATATTCTTTGTAATGTGGAGCAATAAACATAGTCCTCCACCTAGAAACTGGCTAATTTTGTAAGGCAGGTAACTGATTAGAAATACGAAACATGCAATATAGATTTTAGAGTAATTGAGCAAAGTTAATTTATGCAATGCTGCTTTGGAGATTTGCTAATGAGAAATCAGCTGTATATCTAAACAATGAAATCATCAGAAGTGATACCTCTGGTTATCGTTTAATAGGAACTATGTATACTGTATCTATCTCAGTCTTATTAACATTAGCTTTTTTAAATTTATTTTTTACAGTTTCTTGACAGCAGCATTGTATTGGCTGTATCAGTGACATTTTTATAATTTCGTATTTCCAATGGGATAAATCTTAGTCTTATATGGGATAAATCTTAGTCTTAATCTCAAGCAAAACTTCCGAGAAAAAAAAACTAAAATTATTTAAAACATACATATGGTATAGTCATAGTATCTGAATAAGAACATGCTTAGGAAGACAGAGCACCCACATGCAATCATACAGCATAACCATTGTCACTACTAACTGTCACCTGTGAGCTATTATAAACTTTGGTTTAGAAATGAGCAATCCAGCTTTTGCTAACCAATGAGCCTGACAGCAGTTTTCAGGCCAGTCATTCTTGGTCTTACACGGGAGTGTCAGTACTCTGTGGAGTTACGGACATGGACAAGAACATTTAGCAGTAGTCTGTCTTTTGGTCCATGTATTGTACTCTGCAATTTCAGTGTTCTGACTCTGTTTGCAGATGTCCATCTGTTTGGAAGTTTGTACAGAATAAAAGAGATTAAAGTCAGAATTCTAGTATATCCTTCCCATTCGCTCAGGCCACTTTCAAAGCATATGTTTAATGTGACTGTTCAGTATTATAGATTATGTACTTGTAGTTTTGTCTTTTGATCCTCTAGGTAGATGAGAACAAGCAAAGTCATCCTACTTGTCCAAAAGAATATATTTCACCTCCTAGTCCGCCTTTTCTGTCACTTTCTGTAAACCCAGCTCAGGTTCCTGCAGTTCAGGCAGAAAGTAAGTATGTGCTTCCAAGAAATTTGTGGGGAGTTAACATTTAATCAAGACTGAACAGTTGATGAAGACAGAAATACTTACTTTATGAAAGAATTTGTGCATATATTTATTCCCAGGATTGTTACAGATTTTAATTTGTATTTGGAAAATTGCAGATATCTAATGTTGCCTGAGTTGTGCATAGAGTATGGCAGAGGTTCCCAGTGCTAGAAGATTCGTCTCGTGGACTTGGGGGTGGAAGGTGATAAGGAGGGAGTTTGGATGAAATACTGTTAGCTCACGTGAGAATACAGCAAAGATAGTCACTTGCTGAGGATCCTCAGCTAGCGTATAGCAGAATAGTGAAAAGGGAGGTGACTGACCTGTTGTTGCAGTCTAGTTAAAGTTTGAGCTATTATAGGCTTATTAACGCCTATAGTTTAAAGAAAGATTTATATCACAAAGTATTTTGAAGCAAGAAGAAATCCTCTGGAGGCTTTTTTGGCTTGATGTTGCAAGAGTTTTCAATTTATACTACATACATCTCAATAGATTCTGAAGTTAATTTTACTGACATGCTGCCTAGGCATGTAAAAGTGTGTTTATTTGTTTGTGTGCGTGTATAAATGCCTGGATGCATGCTGGGATTCTCATTTTCTTCTAATGCATCAGCCATTTCCAAAAGTCAGAAATAATTTATATTCAGAAAAAAGTCAGAATAGTTTATTAAAATAAAAGAATTTCTAATGCCTGTTCTGACAGAGTTCTTGGCATGATCTATGACGGGTGCATTACAAAAATTTTGATTGATCCTTCCTACTTACAGTATCCAGATGCTTGATAAATATAATTATAATATCTTTAGAAAACAAGATGGTAGAACAATTGGAACAAATGAAGAAAGACAGAAGGCACATGGAAAAAACTAGAGAAGAACTTGTCAAAAAAGCTAAAGGGCTACTGGAACAAAATAAGCTGAGGAGATACCATGGTACATTTTTAATTTATTTTGGAATTTGGAATGATTGAGAAACAACACTGAAACCAATGTGAAAATGTTTGTCTCTTTGTCAGTAAGCTTAATTACAGAGAGCGCAGTTGGCTAAGCAGTAGCTCTGTGAAATCTTATTTGTGTAACAGTATGGTAGAAGGGTTGATAAGTCTCTTTCCACTTTTTTTTTGTGGCAGTCTTGTAAGTCTAAAAATATCCTGGCTTTTATAAGCTGTCCAAGTTGTTTCCTGTGTATATACAGCAGCCAGAGCGCTATTACTGGCCATTTTGCTGTTTGAGGCTCAAGAAAATTGACATATTCTAAAATTGCCTTTAGCTGGTGCTTACTGAGGTTTTACTGCGTTGACAGGGCTATGTTCCAATTGGCAGCATAGTACTTTTTATTTTTCCTATCTAATAATTCAGCACGTGGCATAGACGAGTTTGACAAACCTTGTTTTTTAACAAAGGAAGTATTTCATTGAAATCTCACTCAGATTTTCTTTGTAAAATTATTTTCAAGTTTATCCTTAAGCTATCCTCCTGAAGTCACATTCCAGTTATACAGAGATGAGATTTAATTACATTGACATTTTGAGAGCACTCTTTGTACATAAATACAGCTGAATCACTGGCAATCTCAACTATTATCTGTAGCTTTGTCAGAAGGAGAAGACATGCCAATTCTTCCAGTTATTCTCTGAGGGCATGGCTATGCTGTGCTCTGTAGTGGAGTGAAGTTGTATTTTAAAAAGGGAACTTGGCCACTTGGAGTGAATCTGCAGTAGCATGGAGCTGCAAGGCAAGCTATGTTACACTGCTGAGATTAAGTCCTGAATGGCTCCTATGATGTTGTCTTAAATTATGCTGTTCAGTTAGGTAAACAAAAGGTTATTTCACAAGAATTTAAACAGCTTCTGCAGGTTCTTTCAGGAGAATTTGTACCTCTGAATTATTTTAATGAGACCTGTATAGTTTCAGAAGTGAGTGCATTCACAAACATGTTTCTTCCCAAGGTATGAAGGGAAGAGCATATCCTGGAGACCCAGCAATAGTCTGTATTTAATTTCATCCTAAGATTGCCGTGCTGATGGTCACTCTTGCTTACATGCTGTATAGTGCTCCAGCAGCTGGGCTTTTCTTTTTTTTTCTTTTCTTTTTTGGTAAGTTTTTAAGAAGCAGTTATCCTGCTTTCTTAAAATATGCCTGAAAAGAAGGAATAATTTAAGACGCATCACAGAGTAGCAAATGTATGTGGCAGTAAGACTGCCATACCAGATATGGGGTATGTATGCGCCAGCCACTGGTAACACATAACAACATAGCTCAAGGAATCATGGTTAAATATAAATGTTTCTCATAATCTTGGGACTTCTGATCAAAATTTCTGGCTGTGCAGAGCTCAAATTCTGCGTAAAGCCTTTAATGCTGCTACTGCAAGGACGCTGTGGACTTCAGACTGTGGTGGGCACCAGTCTTAACAGGTGTGGAGCACCTGTGCAGCTGAAGGCTGCAGAACTGCCACGCCAAATGAAATTTGGGGTTTGGACCCTGTGTTTTGTCTCAGTGGACAGAGAGCGCTTTATGCTGCAGGTGATTGTGTGAAAATTCTACTGCATTTATAGAGACTGTCATTTTAACAAATATTTTCATGATTTTTTTTTAAAGAAACTTACTGCTAATTTTTAATATGCGCATTGGCCAACTGAGTCTTGTGAGATCAGTTCATCACTACTGTCTTCAACAGACCTTAGAATAAGATGAACGAGATCAAACTGTATTACTGTTTTCCTTTGTAGTTCGCGAGGAATGGAAAAAGAAATACTTTGAAACTAAGAAGGCTACGGCTTCACTGGAGGATGTTTTAAACAAACTGCGACAAGATTTGGAGCTTTACCACCAGAAATTACTCTTGCAATTAGAAGCCAGAGATAGCCGAAAACAACCGAACAGTATGACAAACTTGAAGGTATGTGCCTAAATTATTTTTTTTACACAATGTATTTTTTTGTATAAAACATAAATGAAATTAACAAATTCATCATCGATAACTTCTAAACTAGCTTTAATAGCCAAATACCCCTCAATAATCTGAGGTGTGGCCACTACAGAATTACCACATTCCATTCTTCTCAAAAAGACTGAAGAAATGCTTGAGTCTAAGCATTTTTAATCTTTCTGCTTTGTGTTTGTACAATACCTCCTCATTACAAACTCCCCTTCTGTTTCATATGATTAATGAATTGTTCAGTTCTACATTATTCTTCTCATCTAAAATTTCATGTACAGAGGTGATGAATTCTAATTGTTTTTGGGGAAGAGACACCTCTGAAGCTCTTGGAAGGGTTACACCTGACTTGTTGTGCAACTGTGAGTCTTGTGTTATATTGCTGGTGTCAAATTAGGTGAAGTTCAAAGAGGAATTAAAAAAGAAAAAAGATAAAAGGGGAAAACACCCTTCCCAATAGTTACAGCTGCTAATTTTTTTTAATGCATTCACAGAAACAAGTCTGGTTACAAATCTGAAGCTAGACTAGGAAATTTATAAACTGGTGGAAGTACATGTGGTGTCTTATGCTTGTATCTGAAAGGGGGGAGACAATCTAAGATTGTACGTTATATACAAATGTGGATTATTTGAGATAATATATCTAAAATATAAAAATATGAAGTGTTCATATTACATTTTTATTACAACCTATGTTCAAGTACGTTAATGCTTCTTTTGGGGGGGGTGTCAGGGTTTTTAGGCCTCCTTGGCAGGGCACAAGGAGCCTCTGTACAAAGGATGTGCATAACTTCAAATGCATACAGCAGTTATGTATTGGCTAGCACGCAGAGATGACAGCCAGGCCTTAATGAGCTATGAGGCTCATTAATGAGAGCTATGATCTCCACCCCTCATAAGCGAGGTGAGGAACTGCTGCTGGCCAGTCAGGCAGGACGAGCTGGGCGCTGGGGCTCTGGGGAGCAGATCCCACTGCTGCTGAGCTCTGTCCTCCACCAGCTTTGTCCACAGTGGTGACTGAATGCGGTGACGGGTGATTCCTCAGGAGCCCCCCACCTGGTCCGACTGCCCAGCCTGCTTTTTTCCTTTGTGACTGTGTACCTTTCCAGGGTTTCTCTGTGGTCTCAACCAGGGAGCTAGAGTCTCTGTGATGTAGCAATCTTATCAATCAGTGTACTGCCTATGGGAGAAGGTGATGCTAAGCCTGTAAGGAAAAAATACATATATATTTGAAGCGTGCCTTTTTATTATATGTAGGGAGTAGTCGTAAAAGTTAATTGCAAAACAACTCAGGAGATCTGATCTGGATCTTAACTTCCCAAAGTAAGAGAGAGTGGAAGAACTTCCACACCTAGGAGAAGGGGAAGGGCTGGATGGTTGTTGAGGAGAGCTGCCCTCTGTTGGGGAGCAGAGTCTTGTTTGCAGAACGAGATGCCAGGCAAGCACTGAAGACTGGAAGAAACTAGAAGAGCTGGAAAGAGTTTAGAGAACTGTTTGAGTGGTGAAGTAATAATGAATGAAGAGGTATCTTAATGCTCAACTAAAGTTTTTGTTGTTGTTTCATACAGAATAGCAAAATCATCCAGATTACTACAGTGCAGCATGAACTTGATCAACTGAGGAGGAAGCTGGATGATACAAAAATGAAGCTCATAATAGAAATTAAGGTACTCTGCAATTATCCTAGTGAGCCTTTTAATTATAAAGTGGCAAAACGTTACACGGTATAAAATTATCTTTCTAAATATTAGATGATTTAAATTATAGAATTGCTTGGGTTGGAAATGACCTTAAAGATCATCTCGTTCCAACCCCCTGCCATGGGCAGGGATGCTGCCCACCAGATCAGGCTGCCCAGCGCCTCATCCAGCCTGGTCTTGAACACCTCCAGGATGTTCAAAAAATATTTGTTGTACAGTTTTTATTTTCAAGTTTTATGGTATTACTTATCATAATTAGCACTCAAGCCTAATTACTCCAAAGAATTAGTTTATAAGATGATTTTTGAATGTATGGCATTCAAGTACTTACATTTTCAAGGTACTATGTTGCAATCTTTTTCGTGAAATTCCCATTCCACTCTGATGGTAATTAAAGAAGCATACAAGTGAGGTACTGGTGAGTTGCACACCATGGCTAAGAAAAAAAAAACGGTATAAAGGAAAAAAAAAAAAGGAGGGAATGGTTCTCCGAGCAGACAGCAGTTCTCTTCACCTGCTTTATTCCATACCACTGCTGCCTGTGGCTCCCTTAGAAAGGAAGGTGATGATACAGGCCTTCACATTGGATAGCCATTTAGCTATGAACGTTTGAAACCTGAGTCTTCTGCATCAAACAGATTGCCCATGACCCTGTTTACTGTCTAATCTAGGGTGGGTATGCTTCCTCCATTGTGTAACAAGGAATGAAAAGAACAATGAATTCCATGGTTGTCTCTTAAAAGCACCAAGGCAAACTGCTAGAACTAGGCTATCTAATTAGACATGTAAGGTTTTAAAGATGAAAGATGTATCCTATATTCAGCAATCCTGTATAAAATTCAATCTTAGTTATGTAAATTCATATGCATGTCAACTCCAAAAGCTTCATTAAATTACAATTCCTTAAATGACTGGTTCTTCTGCAGATGAGAAAGCAGGCAGCATCTGATTTACGAGCACTGAGAGCAGAACTGACACAGAAGAAGATTCATTCAGCTTTAATTCTCCAGTCTAGGAAATCAGGTATTTAAGAGGATGACTCAACTCTAACATCTGTGAAGTCTATAGAAGTCCTATAATGTATATAGAAACTTGGAATTTCAGAGCATTTGTTTATATGTTCTTAAAGTTCTCTTATAAAAAGACATCAACTGTGTAAATGTGGAATTTGTATACTAGCCCACTAAGGGACTGCAAATCACTTTTTAATCTCACTGTTAACGAAAGGTTTATCAGCTACTTGAACATACAGATTAACTTAGTTTTGGTTTAGACACATTACTAAGTTATTTTAAAAGTAGAGATTAGTGAATCATGCAATTTCAGTATGCTGATGTTCCTTCATTAACAAAATACCTATTAAGCAAGTAAACCCATAATCTAAAACCTCCTGTTCAGATTTTTGGAGCAGCTATTTAATTTTTTGATAAATGATTAAAATACATCTTTTCTAGAACTCTAGCAAAAGTAATCTTTATTTAGCTATTTACTGAAGTCTATTTTTGTCATTATAAGTATACTTATCTATAAATCAGTGTATTACTACATTATTAGTTATGGAAAAAAAACTCTCTAGTTCTTTCAAATCTAGTTAGTTTTGTTTCCTCCCTCACAAGAAAGCTGCATCAACATTAGCTTTATTCTCTAATTAGTGGAAGATGCAAGCTTTGTCTTGACTAAGTTGTAATGATGATCTTGGTGCTATTTCCGGTACTGCATGCTCTGCTTTTCTTTAAGTTCAAGCATGTGCATGTACTTACATAACAATTCTCTAAAAATAATCAGAAACTCTTCTTAGTCATTTTTTTCTAGATCTGTTTGCTTCTTTGAAGTTCAAGATGTTATTACGTTAAGTAGAACAATAACGTGCTAGGAATTAATGTCAGCAAAAAAGCTGACAAAGTTGTATTTGTTACTGCAAGTGAAACCCTGACGGGAAATCAGTAATACTGGAAGAAACTTATGCAACTTTTCAGAGGACTGACTTCCAAATGTCTTGAGTCAAACCACCCTTTTTACAATCCATTTTTTAAAGAGAAGATTTAGCAAAGGTTTTCATGCTAAGTATTAAATTTAGTATTAAAAGAACAACTGCTTTTGCTCATTTCAATAATGAATCCTATGTCTCGTAGTTCATAATTGTTTTATTTAAGACACAAGAGTAGGCAATTGGCTACTGGAAAATCTGAACCGATTTTTTTTTTAAAAGTCAACTTTTTTGATGTCTCAATTTGATCAAATATACCTATCTTGCAGTCTAGCATATGAACATAAATAGTAGTTATATGTCTTATAAATTCATCAGTTTTTCCTAAAAGCTACAGACCAGAATTCTAGTGAAGAGCCCTCTGATTTACTAAGGGGGAAAAAAAAAGTATGATGAGAACTTAGTAGGTTTCACCTTCTGCTTTTCATCACCTGTAGTATCAAGCAGTCAGATGCTCAGATCTTCTCCTCGGCAGTCATCATCGTAGTGCTTTTGGTTCTGTGCTATTACTTTATGTTGGTTTCCCAGTAACTATTTAGCAAGAAAAAACAAACAAACAGAAAACTGACTACATATGTCTAATTAAATAGTTTAATTAATGGAGTCACTTAAGCAGGGCATAGGTGCACTTCAATCTGGTTGTGAAACAGTTCTGAGAAACAATGTAGGCTGTAAACCATGGAACAAGTAATGCATAAACAGACAAGGCTTTATCAACCTTAACAAAGACAGTGTTTTACTGAACAAAAGAAAGTCCTGTAGACAGCAGTCCATCTCTCCATGCATCAAGCAGCCTCAGCAGAGGACCATTATTAGATGACCCCTGTAAATTCACTTGGTCTTACTTGTTACCAGATACATTCTAAGTTCAAGCTTTAACCAACCTGCTATGGTTGTGAAAAATGAAAAGGGTGAGAAGTCTTTTAAAGAGCACTGCTGAAGCAATACCGGAACTTTATGAAGAATGAAGATAAAGCCTTCCATACAAAATAACAAGATGAATTTGACCAGCTCTCAAAGTTTTGATTGTAATCATGGTATGTTTATAAAGAAAATCTGTCACATATTATGTGTCATAATAAAAAGTCCGATTTTCATAGTTCTATATCAAGTGATTCACAATTTTATATACTTCTTACGGTGTCAGGGCTTGCCACATTGCTTCGGTTTGTTGTTCTGCTGCAGCTTCCCTGGAATAGTCAAGACTATTTCCATTCCACATGCCAATGCCCCTTAGGCCTCTGTTCTTCACATATGCCGCTTTAAGAGAGATGCTGCGAGGGTCATCAAACCATACTTGGTGGAACTGACCAAGAGAATCCTACAAAAACATGTGAACACTACTGTCAGTATCTGCCTGTCTACAGAAATATGATACATTAAATTTTGTTGAGTTTTGCTTACACTTTCTATTCAATGCAGCATTTCAGAATCTGTCTTAGTTTAAATCAGTCATCAACATCAGAAAACTGTAACAGTGAAGAATGAAGCTATAGGATTTCTTTGGCCAAAACACCCTTTTTGACATTACAGATTTCCCCTCAAGAAAATTGTGGCGCAATGAAAAACTGTATTACTCCTGTAGCATTCAGTCACTGCACCCCATTTTCAGACAAAGAAATTCAAGAGATGAAAATCTGGCCATCTTTTACTACATGAAAAAAAAAAGTAGGAAACAAACTGAAAAATCCAACCCTGAAAACTTCATAATCAAAGAACTATGGTTCATAAACACATGTCCACAACATGCATGGTGTCTTGTAAAGGGACACATACCTTGTATTCATAAAACGGAGACTTCTGTACCTCATTCCATAGCACCCCTGAAATAGAACTGTTCACCTGCTTCATTATTGCTCCGTAGGGGACCTGACGCCCTGCAGCATCACTGCAAGGAGCCCCACGGAAAGGTATTTTGGAAAGGGAACAAACATGATCCTGGAAAAAAAAAACAAAAAACAGAGTACAGGAGTTTAACATTATGTAGATTTAGTGAACTCCGAAATAGCAGTACAGCCAAGAACGAAGTCACAAAAACCCCAAATCTTCAACTATCTGTGCTAGACATGCTACTTCCAAACAGAAGTAAGTTAAACAGATTTTGTTCAAATTGTAGTACCACAGGATTGGATTGCCCTCATTCAACCTAAACAATTGTCTTATCTTTTCCCCTTCCACTTTTAATTCCCTCTTAGATTTTTCTTAAGTGTAATGTCTTTTAAGACTCCATGATTTATCCATAAACTGCTCTACTTTAACAGTCATAGTTTTGCTATCGTTTGTTACACCTGATCTTTAAGCAGTGAGCTTAATCACTGTTGAGAAGGCAGATAAAAGTGTTGTAGTGCCTTTGGACATCACCTCTTCTCATACAGATAACATCTATAGCTCCTCAGTGAAATATGGTGCTTGGGTATTATAGGGTTCAGGTTGCCTAGGGGGAGATAAAAAGCCCTGTTTGGTAACACACTGCTCATCAGTTATCAGCCAAGGAAAAGTCTTGAGTACCAGTTTTAAGCTCTTACCATCAGACCACAGAATTTCCTAATCCACAAACAGGATCACTAACATCTAGCTGGCTCCTTCCAAGGAAAAAAAGATTAACAGTATGACTGCAAATGAATAATCTTTATCTTACCTCAGATAAATTTAGGCAGACGTAATCATAGCCATACCAGGGGACGCCCATCACAAGCTTCTTAGGATCAATGCCCATAGTAATGTACTCTTCATATCCTAGTTTTGTAGGAAATAAAATGAATTATTGCATTTTTCCATGTTTTATATTCTTGCAACTAATCTACAGCCAGAGCCAGCACAGGTCATACATGATCCTTGGACAGAAACTAAAGTGCAAGTTCTTTACCTCCCACCCACACAGTCCTATATTTGCTCTATTCAGATCCTATAGATTTGCTCACACATTCAGTTGTCCATAGCAGCTTTTGCAACAGTGCTGATAAGCACTGACATATTTACAATAATTCAAACTTCATCAGTAGGTATTTCTTAGAAAGCAAGAAAAAAAAAAAACAACACTAAGTGCTATTTTAATCAGGATTCATTCTCATTTGCCTCTCAGCTCACCTGTGCTGACAGCTCCTTGTGGGTCTATGTAGGAAAGCAAATCAGAGAACTGATCCAAATTTAAAATAACCACCCTCTTGTAGTCTTATTTTTAAGACTGTCAGTTCCCTAATCCAACTCACTGTGAATGTGCATGAACAGCTGTACCAGCCGAAAAGAAAGATGGGAATGCACACAAGAGACTGTTTAAACCCACACTTGCCAAAGGAAGCTACAGCTTCAAAGGAACCCGCACGGTTCACAAGGATGAGACAAATGTTGCAGGTTCTTTGCAAGCCCAGGCAGACACCTTTGCTTTGGCTGCCTTTTGTCATTCTAAGTCTTTTTCACAATCATAAGGGCGAGACGACAACTTTACAAGTAGGAACACACAGTTGCTAAAAGTCTATCCATGGTGTCATAGGGATCTGCAATACTGGTTTCCCACCAGAACAACATGTTATTTGAGGCTACTAGAAAACCTTAATAAAACAAAAACACATCTAAGAAAAGACAATCTTTTCTAACCATTCATACAAACAGAAATATTCCAATTTCTGAAGAGGCATTCTGTCCTTACCAATTAAAGTCTGAAGGTAAGGAGCGTTGGCTTTTGCAACACAATCGGTCCAGATCTGGCTCTGTTCATCGTAAGACATCACAAATAAGAAATCACAGGCATCTGCAATCCCAGTGTAGTTGTAGCACCTTTTATCTATGCATGCAGGGGACCAAGCCACATCAAATGTTACCTGAAAGAAAAATGCATGTTAGTATCGTGTATGGCACTTAGGCACTCTTGTTTTATGGTTAAAGAGCTGTAACTTTTAAAGAGTATTTCCCTAAGGTTGCAGAATGTTCAGCACATGGTGATACCAATGAAGTATATATGTATCAGCTGCTCAGCTGATAAAGCAAACATCAGGTAATAAGCTGCCATTGTTAGTGAATTCAAGGCCTAAGATGCTGTTTTCCTGAGTTATTTCACTATTTACCACATAATTTTAAAACACCAAAGAAATTGTAACATGAAAACCATCTGATCAAAAACAAGAAGCATGATGCAAATCTTTAAAACATCAATAACCAGCTTACTAAAACATTAGGAAGCTTTTTCACCAGATGGCCCTACTTTGAAAGAGTCCTTAAGCCATACTAGTAACTGGCAGCTCCCCCAGCAGGGCAGTAAAACCGTACCTGCAACTCTCAACAAAACCCTTCTGCCATTTAAATTCACGTAGGTCAGAGTGATTTTCATGATAGAATATCATAGCTAACATTCATAATTAACCACTGATAATAGTATCATGCTTTTGATTTGCATTTTTTTCATATTCATATGCTAAACAGCATTCTCAAAACTCCATGTGTTTCATGGAGTTAAACTCAATGTTTGTATGAAATACATTTTTATTACCTGTGATCCTGGAATCTCTCTGTGAAAAGCATCTGTAGTTTCTTTAACAAGCTCTGTCAATGCATAATATTCAGGGGAGGTTTCGTTGACTTCTTGCTCTATATCTATATTAATTCCATCCATATACTGCTTTTTGGCAAGGTCCACCTGTTGGGATATCCAGGCTGTTCTTTTAGCAGGATCAACAATTTCCTTAAGAGGTACATCACCTAGACAAGAGGTGTTCAAGAGTCAACATAGCATGTATTTGCATCACAGCAATACTAAGGAGGAAAGATTTGTCTTTACCAAGCCAAGTAACATAACCAGAAAATAAAACATCCCCACATCTATAATGGCATCTACTTAATCCTGACACCATACGTGGAAAATAGAAAGGGCTTTTTTTTTTTTTTCAGGCATAATTTTGAGAATCCTTATCAGAAGAGATTACTAAACTTCTTTGAGACAGTAGTGTTTAAAACAAAGTTCCTTTTGGAATTTGTTTTCTACAGTTTTAAGCATCTCCTTCCTTCTACTTAATAATCTTTTAGCCACTCTAAATTTCCTTCCTTGAAGTCAATTGACTTCCAGTATTTCCACGGAGCCAGAGAGACTATGTCTTACTGCTTAGAATAAACATACTTTTACATTTAACCTTTGTTGCTCTCCACATTGTGGTCTTTGATTCCGTTTCTGCCTCATCAGATCCAAGACTTGATTACAGAACATATGCATAGGTTGACCCAATGGACTTGTCTTTCTAATCAGCATTTGTACACAGAGCTCCTGAGCATTCACGTTTTCAAACTCAATCACATCCTAGCACACAGGGATTAACTGAAGTGAAAAATACTAAAAATTGCTTACAATCCCTTTCCTTACCCTGTCCTTTGGGTATTGTGCATAACATCCAGAACACAGACCCAAACAACTTAGACTTACTTTTTTAACACTTCGTATAGCAGTGGATGTGAAATGTCAAGGTATTCTAGTCCTATGCACGTTATGCTCCTATTGACTTACAAATACCCATATTTTGATGAGTTAGCCCACCTTTTAGCACTACCCTGGCGCCTTTGGAATGAGCGTGGCACATAAGCTCTGGATCGTATTTCCCGAAAGCTGCCACAGTTGTAATTTTCGACCAGTCATAGGATTTCCAGGCATTCTTCCCCACATCGAACACAAAGACCTAGAGGCAGGAAGAAGCCGTCCCATCAGCTCCCAACCCTCCTCAAGCTCTCCTTTCCCCACCCCTCACACGAAGCCCTGCGGCTGGCACCGCTGCGGGTGGCGAGCACACGGCCCAGAGCTGAACCAAGCGCCCTGGGTGCGCCCAGCCCGCCTCGCCCCGCACCGGGGGAGCTCCCAGCACCGCAGCAGCCTCCCTCCCCGCAGCCGGCCCTCCGGCCACGGCCAGCCTCGCCAACCTCGGGGCCGCCGGTGCCCGTGACGGGCCGGCAGAGCCGCGGCTCCCGGCAGGGGCAGGCTGCGGCTCCGGCACCCCCCAGCAGCTGCAGGAGGCCGAGGGGCAGCAGCCACCCGTCCCGCGGCCGCCCCATGCCTGCGGCCTCCGCTTCCGCGCCGCGCCCCGGGGCAGGGCGGGCCCGGCCCAGCAGCTCCGCCCCGGAGGCCGCAGGGCCGGGGCTGTGTCCCCGCGGAGGGGCCGGGGGAAGCCGGGGCTGGGCCCCGCTGGGGCCGCGGGGAGGTGGGGAAGGGCCCGCGGCCTCCTGCTGGAGCCTCGCGTGGAGGCCCACGTTCAGGGGAGCACACGCACTGAGGGAAATGAGCTCGACGAAGTGCTTTTAGAGAGAAACGGTTTATTGAAAGATCCAACCCGCTTAAAGGGAGCCCAGAATTACTTCGGAGATCTCAAAATAACTGTGGGGAAAACAATTCCGTGAAGCAGGCTTGGCCTCGTCCTCGCTGGGCCGCACAACTGTGTCCACAGTTCCACAGACTGTCAGCACTAACGCTGAAGTGCAGAAATGCGTGAGTGCTGTGAAGCGGAGCGTCACGCTGAGCACGACTGCTGTTCGCAGGAACATGCCGTGTGAGCATCCACCGTGCTCACTAAATCCTCAGACTTCTGGTCTAACCTCATCTGTTCCTCCTCTGGGTTGAGAGTGGAGTCTGTAAATGAGAAAAGAGGAAAAAGAAGCCACGTGACTTTTTTGTTTTTGTTTTTTAATACACTGAGGTACTGACTCAGTGCTTCTATGATCAGCCTCAACAGTTTTTCACATCAGCACGTGTGCAACAGGGCGTTACCCAAAGCCATATAAAAATTAATCACAAAACCATTATGTAGGTATAACTCTTGGTGAAAACAGTAAGACTTCTGAACCTAAGTGTTGAGGCTCGTTCTTGTGGTTTTAGTGTGTACCACTGTTGAACTGATGTAATTTTTAGAAAAGTTCACCTTTCCCATCATTCATATTTAGGTAGTGCGAACTCTAGCTACGATGCTTGCTGATACGGCTTATTTTCTGGTATGCAAAGTTATTAATATAGTTCATCCTTTTTTCTTTTTTTTTTAAAATTTAGTGAAGAGGAAAAGGTGAAATGGGGTGTCCCTGCCTGAGACAGAGCTTTTTTCTTATGCTAGCATCCTAACAAGCTGAGCAACTTAAACAGCCAGATCACATGAAGCCTTAATTTGGGCTGTAGCTCTGTGTCTTGCTGTGGAGAAGAGGAAAGAGAAAGAGTAGGGAGCTGTGCAAGAGTAAGAATCACAATCTAACATGCACCTTGCATTGTGCACAAGTACACCGTTTTAGACTCACCAGCTGGTACACAGTGGAAACCCACAGAGATGGGAACAGTTCTGGTCGCTGAGCAGCCTTCTGCACAGTGTAAAACTGGCTCCATGGAAAAGCATTTTGAGACCTTTTTGTCAAATGCAACTGGCTTCTCAACTTTGACAAATCTACGCTGCAGCTTGCAAGCTACAAAAAAATATATATATATTTTTAAAGAATCTATAGTTTATATAAATAACTTCTGAATTCAACGTATAGAATTAGCAAAAACTAAGACCAATGGCCATACTGACAAACACAAGATATGTGAAACTAATCTCATTCAAGGGAGTGCTACTTCCTATCAAAGACTTGGACTGTAAGGCATCTGGGGGGACAATCCCCAGGACAGAGGCATGTTAAGTCAGATCTAAGTCGGACATGGGTGTGGAAATCCAAAAGATACTTTTGCAACCCTTGCTCTGCTGGCACTCAGATTTACCCAAACTACAACAGCACTTCGGTTTGGGTCAGTAGTGGCTCCTCTACATCCATATATCCACTTCTGCACTGTGCCTAGCATCACAGCCACCTTGCCATGGCTGAGCAGCTTAGGCCTTACGACCCTGTGATCCGGGCTTCCCTAGACCAGTCTCCACAGGGGAGCTTGACCCTAAGAGCATGTTCCAAAATGCCACCTCTTGCCCTTGGGGTGTGGTGCACCCTACCATGTTCAGTTATGCTCATGTTGTTGTTTTTATACAGGAGCTAAATGGTAAGAACAGTCATTCCCTGTCTGAAGGTTTCAGATTAATTCCATCTTCAGCCTGAGTAAATTAAAATATCTATTTCCCACACAAGTGCCCTCTGTTTTGTTAGTCAATGTTAGATTGTTTTTGTTTTTTTTTTTTTCTTTCTGGGATTTAAAAGCCTGAAAGTAACAGAATGGAAATAAAGCATGAAACTTTTAGGTACAAGATAAAATGTCTTTTGTAAACAGTTAAACTATCTATTTTTCATACCAAATTATCAGCTTGGGGAGATTTAGGTTTATAATTTTATCTAGAATACGCAAACTTCAGGTAGTTAGGTAATGTGTAAGAAATTGATACAAAAATGCAATAAAAACAGACTTTGCAGAGAACTACCAAACTCAGGAGAACAGACTGTGTTTTAGTCTAAGGAAACTAATCACAAAATAGTGAACAATAATACGATCATTGTACAGTTAATATAAATCAGATATTTAAATCTTATGACTATTCATGTGACTAATGAATTAATCAAAGACAATGATACTAATATATGTTAGAATCTAAATACCTCCAGTACAGGCATCTTCTGAGACGATCCAAGACTGAGCAAAACTCACTGCATCTTTAGCTAAGTATCCACTGGGCATTTGATATTCCCTTTCCTTCTCAGCATCATATTTTCCACAAATACCACATGTCTTCCCAGCCATCCAGAAAGCAACCTGAATCTTTATAGAAATAAAAATAAAAATAAATAAATAAATAAACACTTAGATGTTTTTCTTCTAAAAATAAAACCACGGGAAAAAAAAATAGTACCTCAAATCTATGTCCATCGTAATACAGTTTATCTATGCCATATTCAGGAGCTTTTAATGACAAGCCTTCCTTTTCACTGCTGATCAGCATGCTTGCATCTGCAACAAGAAAACAAAAAGATACCTTTGAAAATGAGGTTATTGTTTTAGGGTCCAACCTGAACCCCTGTTAAATTCATGGAGACAATGCGGACTGTAATGTATGGTGGAAATGAAAAGAAATGGTGGAAATGAGAAAAATCAGATCCCATCCTGCCTTGGACTAAGCCAAAGCCCTGTGACTAGCGTGGGCATGGCGCGGGAGATCTGTTTGCCTGTTCTGGGAGTCTCCATGGACAGCACAAGGTGCCCTAGCCCTGCATTATTTGGTTTGTGGATACACAAGATTGGCACTTCTTTCTTTGCACAGCTTTCCTATCACCCCCATGAAAGCCTCTATGAAGTTATATTAAAATCATCCAATTGTTTCTCATATTAGGGTGATCTTCACTTTGAGAGGGATTTGCAGGATTATGTCCTTCTTCAAAAGAGCAGAAAATATTAAGTGAAATAGAAAGATGAGTCTCCTACCAGAACTGGGTGTGTACGGAACATCTGTTGGGGTTTGAACACCATTAATCTTCAACTGGATGCGTCCATTGGAAACATACATGTCAACCTTACTTTAAGTAAAGGAAACGAGTATAAATAAATGTTCCTCCTCCTCACTATTCAGATCACAGTTTCTAGTCCTGGTAGAACCAACACTGCAGGATGCTCATATCATTTTGTGAATAATTACCTGTTACCTTTTGGGAAGAAAATTAAAAGAGCCCAGAAAAGCGTGCCAGGAGGAGTACTCACAATAACCCTTTCCCCAGTTTTCTGAGCATCTCTTTGTGTCACAGTTCAAGCAGTAAGACACCAGGCTATAGAAACCCTTGCTGCAAAACAATGTAATTCCTCTTGTATGTTCACATATATTCAAGGTGCTTTACATTTCAGAGGAAGATTGGGTTCTGTACAGCAGTTATGATCTCTTGCAGCTTGAATAGCCTGTGTATTATAGTATTTTCTTGATAGCAGTGTTTGCTCTAATGAAGAAATATGACACGTACGCACATCAAAAGCATATGAGTGCTGTATGAAACAATGAGGAATGACACAGTGGCAAGGAATGTATCACAAAAGATATGGTCTGTAAAATAAGCATCCTTCAGTTCTTCCACAAAACAGGTGCAGGGAATACTAGTTTCTCTCTGTTTCTCTAAGATTATGGCGCAGATGGGCACACAATTTTCAAAAATAAATAATTACTCATAATGAAACCTTACAGATCAAAGCCTATTTATGCACTTTGAAGAACATTCCATACAGTGATTTTGGTATGCATAATCCTATACTACTTAGAATATCAGACTATATTTTTAAAGAAGAACCTATGGTTGCTCCAAGATGAAACAAAGCATGTCTTAAATTAGTTTCAAATAGATTTAGTACATCATGTACCAACTAAAGGATGACCTAAGAGAGTGCATCTAATCTGGGATAAGCAATTCCCTTTTTAGGTATGTCCACTTCTCAACATCTCTGCTGAGATGATTGCAGGTGCTAACTAGTCCTAATTATTAGTTTAGCATAGGAGGTCAGACTAAATTATTACAGTAGTCCCTTTTGGATTTATAGTTTATGTTTCTACCTAATTACTGAGAACTGAAATGAGACAGTTAAATGCTTACAAATTAATGAAGAGTTTCCGGCAGTGAAGACTTTAGGTTACTGTGAACCTCAGATGTATTTCAGAAACAAAGGACTTCTCAAAGGCAAAGTCCCAAATCTCAGTGACATTCCTAGAAATCTTTCCATTGACGTCAGTAACTTTTCCGTGAGTCTTATGAAGTACCACTCTGCCCTTACAGTCTGGTCTTCACATTTATATCGACTTGACATCTATCTGTCATTATGTTTGCAATTACTTACTGGCTGGCGAGTCTGACATTTATTGCTATAAGGTCAGCAGATTCTTCAAGTCTTTTCATCATAACTAAAAATTTCAGTTCTGGACTACAATCCTGTGCCAAGACGTGGAAGCAATTCGCAGGCATTGAATAGTTAAACTCAACTCCATTGAAGGTTGTGATCACATTTTGGGAGACTGAACAATGAGCTGAAAAAAGTCAAAAGTAAACCTTTTATACTTCAAGACAGTTACTCTATTTTAAATGGGGAGGGGAAAATGAAACAAGTAAAATTCTTCTTTTTTCACTTTTACTGTATTTTGTTGGAAATCTTACCAGTTCCAATCAGAAATTATTTTACAACAATTTTAATTAACAGATGTTTAATTAACATTGTGTTTTTACCAAAGAAATATGCATAGGCATGATATTAGACCACTGATTTCAGGCAAAATGTGTCTCCGTATCCCAGAATTACATAAAGCCTTTCCACTAATAATTTAACCTAAGTATCTTACGATTATGTCTTAATACGGCAAGAATGAATAAATAACCTTTTAAAATCAGGTGCAGGAGGTAAAATTAATGGGTATATTTTCTGAAGCTGTTTCAGCTTCTTTGTAGCAGTACTATACAAGCAGAACACCACAAACCTGAGGTCACTTAAGTGTCCTTCTCATAAATTTTGTAATGCATTTTTTCTCCTGGAGCAGTGTCTGCAATGAAGTTCAAATGGATATACTGGGGGAGAGCATATGTCTGAATCACTGTTTGGCATTGTACTGAATACTTAATCTTGCTAACATGCTTCCTTTTCCTTACATCTTTGCAGCCTCAAAGATTTTCATTACAGACAGGTTTACTTCTATGTGAAGTCCAACCGATTTTTCAAGTGAGCGTAAAACAATTTCAAGTTACTTTAAAAATATGAGTCATATTTACAAAAATCTGCAAAGTAGGTACTTCTGCAGGTAGTTAATTGCTGACCTTTAAGGTTTTCAATGATTGAAAAGGCTGTTTGGGAAAAGATGTCCCAGTCAGGAGATGGTAGCGTTGAAGTCAGAGTACCTGGACTTGAAGGGAATGGTAGGGGAAGCCTGATGGCTCTGTTGTAAATTGTGATCTGAAAACCGGACAGAAAACAAACATGAATGTAAATGCCAAATACGGTGTGGGGATGTAATAGCATTTTCCTATAACATTCAAAGAGGCCTGTACTGACCGAAATCTAAACTAGAATCTAGATTTAGGTCAGAGCTAAAAATAAATCAAGTCCTCTATCTACACCACAAAAGAGCCCTATAATTTGACACATCTGCAATCTACAGAATAGCAATATTATACATTAAGTTTGATATTTGCCAATTCACATTTTTTTCATGAGTTGTACATCCCACTTGCTCACAGTGCAAACAGCTTGCTTACTTGAGATGCTCATCCTTTCCTTGCCTATATGCTGAGGGCTAATATTTATCCATCATGATTCTCTACGGCCTGGTATTATTATCTCTTCCAAAACACAGCAAAACCTATCATCTCCCCGAAGATTTTTGGAGGAGTGGTCTTTTTAATCAATAATTGCTTATGTGTTCTCAATCATGATTGTTGTATTACAACCACTTTCTTATTTCAAGTGTCAACTTGCTACATGAGAAAGAAATGTGCTGTAAGATATTTTCATAACAGAATCAAGTATGTGAACACAAGGTACTTGTGATGGAGGAACTTCTTCATGGTTTAATAAATTAAAAATCAAAAAAATGGTGGGATAAAAAAGCTATTAATCTTCAATTTCATAGGTATGTAATGCTCCAGAATAAAAGATAGTAGAAATATTTACCTCAGGTAGCCTGAGGACCACATCGCAGGTTCTTGGAGATGTCAGAGCCATAACCATGGTTGTCTGGCGAGAGGGACCACGCTGTTGCCTTTGGGAGTACCCAAGCATATATGCAGCCCCTGGAAGATATCTGTAGAACCTGAAAAATAAAGTAACTGATTAAAACCATCCATCTCTGAAAAGTTTGTTCAGCATTTGTTCTGACTGAAGTACCCCCATAAAGCAATATGCGCTCTCTGTTAGACAGAAGTTTTATAGTAGGGTTTGTAACTTGGTGTTGTCTCTGGGAAGAGGAACAGGCAGATTTTAACAGCGTTAATGGGTGAAACAGTCTTCAGCAGACTGGATAGCAGCATGACATGAGAAGAAAAGTATAACCACCTTTTTCTAAAGACATTCAGAGTTAAAAAGTAGGCACCGATTACATAAAAACTAAAATACTAAATTGCCAAAAAATAGATGACTTGTTATTAATGTTCCAGTCCTGCAATACACGGTGTTAGCAAGGATCCATTGCCCACTAAGATTGTCAATGAGGTGACAGAGGAACCTCTATGATCAGGTTCCATTACAGTCTTTGGATTTAAATAGAGAAATATAGAAAAAAAATTATATATATATATATATATATATATTTAAAGGCATAGTCTTAAAGAAGAACAAAGCTGAATTCTGTAGCTTTGCTCCAGGATGGTCAATTCAATGGTTTCATCCACTATAATAAGGGGACATCAAGGTAATACAATCCCATATAAAAATTATCCTCTTCAGCAGACATTTGTTAATCAAATCACTTGTATCCCTTCAAACATGAAAGCTTGTGTTGCACCTATAACTGAGGTGTTATATGTGTCAATATTTTGGTATTGCTGTGAAGAAAAAAAAAAGGAGGCTTAGATACAGGTCTCAGTGCTATTGTGGGTAAATGCATGTACAGGTACAATGAATGAATTGATACAATAATAATATATAGAATATGTATATATATGTGGATAGTTGCATATATGAACTGAATACAGAATTTAGTTTTCTTATACTAAGCATCATGCAACATTTGCTGTTTAGTGTGCAATAAACCTTACGGAAGTATTCACATAATCTTCTTCAGAAGCCAGAGGTAAGGTGCCTGCATTAGGAAATGACTCTTAAGGCACCCTGTACAGTCAAAAAGAGACAGACTCCTTCAGAGAACCAAGGTTAGGCTTCTACTTAGAGCCTCCAGGGATTAGGAAGCATCAGGAGACCAAGTTCCTAATTCAGGCACTTTAAATTAAAAGATTACAAGAAATTATGTCAATCCCATCATCCACTTTGTTTCAAGCAGTTTTTCTGCAAACAAAAATGCACTAAACTTTGAGGGAATGAATGCACAGAAAAAAAAAAAAGAGACTGAAAAAAACAATCTGATATAAAATTGTATTGATGAAGGGAAATTCTTCTGGATCAGAAATTGCAGAACTGAATCTAATTATCTGAAGCATTGACATGGGTGACTTTTTCAAAAACTGAAGTAAAATCTCACCATCTTGCTGTTCTTCGGACACTTGAAGGTACTTTTGGCCACACCAGCTTCATCTGCATAGCTGGATGAGAAGCAAATTTCCCTGTTGCAATCTGAGTAGCAATGTGGTAGTCCTGGCAATCTGTACCCCATTTAAGGGAACCCTAGTAGAAGGCAATATATATTTTTTGTACAAAGCATAGTAACATTGTTATATTTCATTTGCATTTGAGCTGATCACATTTTAAACTCACCGAAGCTTTATGGGAATTTATTACTGAAGCATCAGCACAGAGTTTCCATCTATTTGACTCTGTGATGCTTGAAACAAAAATCTGTATCCTGAATCCGATGGGCTGTCTGTCAGCGTACAGTACGAGCTGGAATCCTGTCGGCTGCTCGTTTCTTCTGATGGCACGAAGAACTGCAGCCAGTATTGGTGGCTTGCTGTCTCCCAAGAATTTAGGCTTAAGTCAGTAGAGAGGAAATAGAGACCAAAGACAAAGCATTAGAATTACTGCAAAAGAACAGAAATAAAAAGTATTTGTAAAGGAAAAGCTTCATTCAAGTCTTTATATAAAGTACATGACAGTATCATAGATCATCACTCCAGCAATTCGGTGCATATGTGGTTTTGCCAGTCTTTCAAGGGAGTGCTCTTACAACCTTTGTAAGTACAACAGTAATGTTATCATAAACATGCATTCATTCGAAATCCACAGTAAATGTTTTTATTTCTTGTGTATGAAGACACTCACCTGAGACATAGCTGTAGAGATGCCTTCATCACTAACTGAAGAAGAAGAGGAGCTGCTGCTGCTGCTGCTGCTGCTATTCAGAACTTCCCTTTGTGAGTCCTGCAACAACAGAAAATCACTCTGAAGCAAGTTGTTTACCATTGCAATTCATCGCAGAACTAATTTTTCGTATTTTTATTTTGAATGAACTAAGTTCCAGTCAAGCTAGTGAGAGCAATTATAGGCCCTGCCCACAGCATAAGCAGAAAAGGTACCTGTTCATCTGCTGGCTTGAACCAAAACTGGTAAATGGGTAGATGTGCCTGTGAAGATAGATAGTATGTAAGAAGAGCCAAGAGAAGAAAAACAACTAACTTTTGACAAATGCTTTAATAAGTTCAGTATTGAATATGGAAAAAAGGTAAAACAAGATGCAAATTTTTAAACATTTTAAACTGAAACCTTCTGGAATATGAAATTCTGAACTGAAATGCTTCAGAGAACCAGAGAGGTTAAAAACAGGAAAGAGCTCTGCTAGGTTACCTCATCCATGCTGCAACAAACAGTCTGTTTTGTCTTTCTTCGGTACATGCCCTTTGGGCACAATTTCCTGATTTCTAGTACAAAAACATTCACTTCAAGAAGTATAAAGAATCCAGTCTGGGTGAATTACCTGTTGGTTGGGATATTCACTATCCCCACTACAGTGTTTGTCTCCAGAGCGGTCCTGTCTGCTGCTGCTGCAGATCGTACTGCTGTCAGAGCCAGCGCTGCTGCTGCTGCTGCTACTGCCCTCACTGCTCCTGCTGCTGCTGCCATGCTTCTTCCCAAATTGCCTTATTTCTTTGTTCTCATGTTTATTTTCAGGCTCCTTACCATCAGCAGAGGAAGCAGTGGAAGAAGAAGACGAACTGGAGAGGGGGTTTGCACTGAGCTCTACCCAGAGGTCTGTAAGAGCAGTCTTTACTTTGCTGTGAATCCGTTTCTTATGGTGCCATGTCTTATTTGCGACCTCCAAAAACAGTTCAAAGAGTTATGAATTTACAGCTCTGTAACATTTCTCTAGGTGTCAGACAAGCATCTTACCACAGCCTTTCAAGGAAATAGAACTTCCTTGCCCCCCACACTTCAGAAGCTGCACCAGAACTCACCAAGACCCACCCCTCCCAACAAAAATCCTTGCTTTCCCATGCCAGTTTTCCACATTGGACTTCAAACCCTTGGTTTTGTTCATGGGAAAATATTCCCCCATCCAATGCTCAGTCTCTTACCTTGAACACATTTTCAATGCCTAGGATCTTCTTCAGTTTAGCTTTAATGTTCTCATACAGAGATGTCTCCTCCTCTTCTTTAGACCCTGAACTTGCTACATCGATTATTTTGGAAGCAGCTTTGGGCCCAGCCTGAATCTCCAGCTGTATTTTTTCAATATCAGCATCTGTATGATCTAGAGTCAAGATACTTATATTTCAGTACTGTGCTACCTGAGCATCATTCACAGAGATTGACAGAAAAGATTGCTTTCATTACTATACCTGGCTTCAAAACTATCTTGGCTTCAAGTTCTCCAACTAATTTGTGCAGATAAGTATTTCTTAAGAAAGCAGAATTATGTGACTTTAGGCTGAGACAAGCAGAACATCCCAAACTGGATAATTTCCTACAGAAGACACGTGCATAAGATCTTTGTCCTATACTGTCATGATGTTCCTCTTCTGAGCCTTGCTGGTATCCCTTGGGTATCATGCTAGGAATATTTCTTTGCTGTATTAAACAAAAATATGGTAAATAAAAATATTTTACACACACACACAAAAAAATTGTCACAGCTCCTAAAATCTTTGCTGTATTCCTATTAATGATGAGAACGATGACATTCTTGGCTAAGAAAGGAAGCACTGCTTAAAATTAGAAACTCAAGCATTGGAAGAAGTGGGATTTTTTTTCCAAAGTGCTCTGTGGAAGAGGTCAGGTTTCCTAGCTAGCCTTTCCCAGGCAGTGTTTCACAAACAAACTTCCCAATCAGAACCTCCAGGACTCTTTGGAGGGGCTATTTCTCTGCACCAGTTTTGGGATACTATTCCTCAGCTGTATTTGCAGTCAGTATATCCTTTCCATGCAAGCAGTAGGCCTCAGAAGCTGAAGAGCACATCAGAGAATGGGCTTCTACAGACCCCTGCAGGGATTCCCTTGGAATTTGGGAAACAAACTGTATATCCTGCCTGAGCCATCCTTTCCAGACTGCTTTGGCTCTGAAAAACAGGGTACTGTACAAAGGATGTGGCTTTCACACCCCCTCCCCATGACTATGCAGAAAAAGGCAGACATGCTGTCAGAGCAACCCATCTGCATGAGATGACAAGAGCCAGCAGGCCCCGAATAAAAGTGGCTTAAACATATCGAGACTTAGGTTAGGCCTGGTTTGGGATACATCAGGCACCTGCTGGGTCTCACAGTTCCCTTGTTTGTGATCTGATTAGCCAGCTGCTGTGTTGGGCGTGCTCAGCCCCTGTGAGATACGTTCTGTTCTCTACCTGCCTGCAGTGCAGGCGGTGAGCGGCCTCGTTACCTTCCAGCTTTCGGCTCTTGAAGATACTTCTGATGACTGAAACTTCTGATTGGAGATATTTGTTATTTCTCCTTTGGGGAGAATATGGGTCTTCTTTTCGGAATCTGCTTCTTCCATGTTTCTTGAAATAGCGTAAGCTTCACTCCTGTGGAGGTGACATATGGCAAACAAGTAACATCTGATTTTGCTTAACCCCAATTGTCTTTAATACCAGAGAGCTATGGGCAATACAAAAGAGAATATTAAGCTTCATGTGGTTACCAAACTACCGCAGAGCCTGACAAGAGTTGTAGGTTCATGATTTTATAACAGGGAGCTCACAATCAGTAACACGTAACAAGTGAAATGCAGCTAACTCTTCTGTACCTTACAGCTGCAAGCTCAACCTCCTGGTGGCAAGGAAGGGTTTCAATCTTCAAATTTTTCTCTTTCATATTAACCCTGGCATCAAATTTCATTGTAGTGTTGGCACTGAACTCTGCGTGAAATTCAAGACCGCTCTGAAAGTATTGCGTATTAATCCCCATCATTGCAATCATATGGAAATATACTCTGAAAGAGTGAAAATAAAAATATGCAATTACAAATTACAAATTAACATGCATGTACTTATCTTTGAAAGGCAGAATTGCATTTTCTTTGTGTTCTTTTTATTGTAAAAACCACTACTAACGATTAAAAAGGTAATATCGTGTAACAGGATAAAAAAGCTGAAGTGCCGCTGGAAAAAGTGAAGGGATTTATTTGATAAAGCTTGCATGGATCCTCTCACAGCCTTATCACTGATACATTGCTTGATAATAAGCTAATGTCAAAATCTTCCTATAGCTTCAGATTTTGTCTATTTTTTTCACTATTGTTATTATCATCATTATTACTGTTATTAGTAGTGTTGCTGTTGCTTTTGTGGATCCAGAAGTGTTTTCCTTTTCTGCCTGAAACCCCCCCCAGCTTGTGCCTTCTGAAAAACTTTCTCATACGTAATCAATGCCTTCACGGCTTAGTAGCTTTAGTCACTGAGCAGGTACAAATATGAGCATTTTCAGCAATGGCAGAACATCGCCACGTTCCTCCTTGATGCAATGCACTTTGCTAGGCTTGCATGGGCTGAAAGCATCACATGACTGTGTTGTTTTCTTACAGATTCACTGCGCAAGACTAGCACAGCCATCCCAAATCTGGTACAAATAAGATACTTATGTAATATAACTATTTCAAATATAAATACAAATGAATGTGTGTTTATATATGAAAATATATCATTTTTACTTTGGCTGCATATCAGCGTGAATATCCATGTTGGTTTCCAACAACTGTGATGGTCTAAAATTGTCAGATAATGGTGGTGACAGCTGAATATCAACTGCAAAAGACAGAGAGAAATTATATGAACAGAGAAAAAATATTAAAAAAAATAAAAATGCGGGGGATACAATTTTTTCAATAAACATAGTAGTTAATGCATGAGCATTGCTTTTACATTTTGAAATACTTCACAGGATTACTTAAAGATTATTACTCTGAAACAGTTACAGAAGTACGTCCCAGATGAAACTTGGTGATTACTTCTCAGCCCCTTTGGAGGTGTCTGGACACTGTTTTCCCATTACGAGAGTATTTTTCAAGACTACAGAGGGATTTACTTTCAGCAGAGGGATTGGAACCACAATTATCGGGAGGAAATTGCTCAGTTAGGTGTCCCAAGCTCACCATCGGCCACAGCCTGAGCCAGCGCAGCGCCGCACAGGCTGAGCTCCAGCGGCATGCCAACCACCGTGGGGACAATGTGCCGCAGCTCGGCCACCATCGCCGGCACGGTCCATCGGCCTGAAATGCCTCGCTGGACCTCATCCACTGCTTTTTTCACCACTGGCTGCCAGTTTGATGATCCAGTCAGACTCTGAAGACAGAGAAATTGGTTAAATAATCAGGGAAGATGAGATGGGAAGGGGAAATTATTCTGCATCACAAACAAAAAAGGCAACAGCCTTGTCAGTACCATTATGGTCTGCTGAATGACTTTGTTATCAACGTCAACAAAGGCAATCTCCTGGCCCAATATTTTGATGTAAGCAGACACCAGAGGGTCTTCTGGAGGCAATTCTTTCCATCCCAGAAACTGCAGTGTTAAGGAGGAGAAAGGGAAGAAGCAGATACAGTTTCTTAAAATACAACATTGTATTAAAAAAATGTAGATCACATTTGAAGGATGCTAACTATGGTTCCTTAGCCAAAAAAATAGTAGACATCTTACAAGTCTGAATTGATGTGGCCTTCCTTACGTTGCATAACTGACTTCAGTGGGAGTTTCCCCACATAAGGATGAGGTAAGGGCTCAGTAATTTTTGCTGCTCTAAGTAGTGGGTGGCACCCAAGGGCTCATGAACAAAAGTCTTGTTCAATAACCATTTTAAGAGAAAAGAGCAACCACTTACTGTGTTTTAACATACACTTTAAAACAGATGAATTTTGGCTACCAGCATCATCATCATCTTTTGTACTGTACATTAAGGGCAGCTTTGCGTGGTGTGCTGACACATGGTGAGTGAAAAAATGGCATCTGTTCACTGCCTAAGTACAATATAAGTAAGTACACCTTTCTGTGACCAAACAGGATGGCCAACTCCTTTCTCACTGGAACATCAAAGGGATGGCTAGGAGGGTAGCTGATGCAACCCTGGGCTGGTGGGTACTACATATTGCAAACAAATCAGGAAGGTGCATAAAGACATACCGTTTTACCAAGTTCCTTCAGTGTCTTGTATGTATCATATTCAGCAAAGGGAATATTCTGCTGCCTGATAGTATTGATTAGGCTTTGTGATCGGAGAGCCACCTGTAGGAAACAGCATCGAACATCACAGCGCAAGTACCAGAGAGCTCAGGAATACCTTTCTACCTGGTATTACACTCACGGAGGCCACTCTAAATACATACTTCATGAAGCTGTAGCACTTATAAGGCAGATGACTGGAGGCTATGACTGCAGATGCTGAGGACATGCTGAGCTTTGAATTAGTCAGCAGGGATAATTTTAGGGCAGCTCAAAGATCAGCCCAGGCTGCAAAGCTTGCCCAAGAAGGTGAGTAAATGCCTGCATGCTGTTACATGGAGTTTCAATCTGCTGGGGCTGCACTGCTGGCTGAAATTTAATTTCAGCTGCTTATTCCCTGTACTTATGCAAAATGCCCCACACATCACGTGACTTTAGTTAGGCAGACAAATGCTCTGCTATGTAAGCTTTCCTTTGCTCTCTTACATTTTCATGCCTATACTGAATGTTTTCATTACTAAATCTACATGTCAAAAAGCCCAAATACAAGTAAAATCATAACCATTATCTAAATTTTCATTCCATTCCAGTCCTTACAGCCAGAGATAGAGTCAAACATGACATTGCAGTCCAAATGGCTTAACAAGTAATGCTATCTGTAGCTGGTTGTTTTCATGAAATACTTACCTCTATAATGTCTGTTGCAGTATTTGCATAATATCCTCTTACTTTTGTGATTATATCAGATGGAAACATAGTGTTGGGACTGTTCATTAGATAGACCCTCCAAATTGCACCAGCCTTATACACATCTATAACAGGAACAAAAAGCAGCAGAGATTTTTCTTAGGGTTTCCGAGGTGTCTGGTGCCTGTAAGTTACCTTAGGTGCATGCTGTACTAGATCTCAAATGATTCTGCCAGTATTCAGCGCCGTGGGTCCTCAAGCTTGTAACCCCAAGAGGGAATCTTTGTTCTAGGGCAGAGTCAACGGGACCACAGTGACTAAAGAAGGAGGCCTAAATCCATGTGCAGATAAGACACCTCTTTCCCCAGCAGATACCCAAAGAGTAGTAGAACACCTTCAGGGGATTTTGCATTTCAGGAGACTCTTGTGCTTTATTCTGTTTCAGGAGTGCACTAAGCCCACAGCCCATGACAGGATTTTGTATGGAAATTGTGGAACACAATAGATGCCTTCAGCTAAGCAAGCCAAAGCAGGGAACATGGCATCTGGTACTCACGGGAATAACCACCAGCATGAATGACCTTGCTGTAACGATAGCTCAGCCTGTCAAGTCTGGGGCTCAGTAGTTTAATGGCAATGTTGCAAGCAGCAGATCTGAGTAATAAAGAGTTAAAATCATATGAAGATAGTCGACTGTGACCAAATTCTTAAAAAACTGCAAGAAAAATCACCATTTGCAACTAAAAAATGTACTTCTTTCTTTACTCACAGATTGTAGAGCTGTGGGATCCTGCCTACTGCCAAAGCCTTCATGTGTGAGTACGTGAAGCTGGCTACTTGTAGGCTGGTGTCCGTCAGCAGCGAGGTGGCCATAGCTGCTACAATTGGAAGAGCAGGCTTTGTTTCAAAGAGGACAACACAAGCCATCATGCGGACATTAGGAGCAAGTGTATTGTCCATAAAGATCTGGAGAGAGATCTCCCTTACCTGGAGGAGGAAGATAAAACCTGTGAATACCTCATAACTCCTTGGGAAGAAATATTTCCTAAACTGTGCGTGTCTGATCTGCAGTGAATGGAGAACAAAACCCTGAACAGAGACTTGAGTATGAGGCCTGTCACTGGAAATGAAGATACTGCTGGCTGCGCAGTGAACAGGGCTGAGGGCTGGAAGAAACAGCCATTAGCAAGGGGCCCAACATTACAGCGACTGAAGCAGCCTCTTTCCCAGGATGTCAGCCAGGATGGGGTGATGTCAGGAATTCGCAGTGTGGGAAAAGACAAGACCTGTAACTATACCTGCCCAGAGTTGCTAACATTACCTGATGGCTTTATTATCCCTGCATCGCTAAGTCAACCCAAATTACACCCTGTAAGACATTTGTCTAAATAATAATTTCAGTTACTTTTGCAGGGTCTTTTCTGGCAATTTTCCTCAGGGCCAGCACAGCATCAGCATGAATTCTGCTCGGTAATGCAGTAGCAGTAGGTGAAAATGTTGGCAAAAACTTCAGGATGCGTTTGATACTGGCCGGCTCTCCTGCGTTGCCTATAGCTTTCAGGG
The DNA here is from genome assembly GCF_964211835.1 of Anser anser. Classification (NCBI taxonomy): domain Eukaryota; kingdom Metazoa; phylum Chordata; class Aves; order Anseriformes; family Anatidae; genus Anser; species Anser anser. Next base: position 17,565,424 of record NC_139728.1, on the reverse strand, counting down.
CCAAGGCCATGTCTTCAGCACGGTTTCTGCTGGCAGCTTCAGCAGCAAGGTCGTGGAGTGGCTGGAAACACAGCAGACAGTGGTTAATCATGTCAGGCAGCAATCTTGCAATAACGCATAAAAATACTCATTGCCAAAGCAAATAAAACAACTACTGGTGCAAAGCCCTGAGTAAAGATGTTCAGATTTTTCTCCCAGGAAGAATCTCACCATCGTTATCAGGACATCATTAACACAGAACATACGCACAAACTTTATTTTCTCCTTGCATAGTGTTGTAACTGAGAGTAAATTGTCACTGAGCTTGAGCTTTGTTTCAGTCTTTCTTGGAAGATTTAAACCCATTCCAAGCAGCAGCAGGCTATCGCAATACTGTAGTCTTTCTGACTAAGGAACCAGAGCTACATAGGCCAAGGACAATGACCTGAATATTTCTGACGGTGATATGCAAGTATGTAGCAGGGCCTCTTTGGGAGCCCTAACCTATGACATATCTAGAGCTTTGCTTATATTCACACTTCAGTGCCTTTTTAATAGATATTTTAAGTTTGATCTACCTAATGTAAAAGTAGAGAGAAGAATCATAATTATTTTTCTTTAATCCTGAATTGTCATACATAAATTCCAGGTTGTTTACAGCACCTGTCATACCCACAGGCTTCTACCACTTACATTTGAAATTCTGAACTGTTAAGACCAGATTTTTCAAAGGCATCAGCTCGGCATTTCATTTTATCTTAGCAATTTAGCAGGCGATCACAGCTAAGAGTGAGGCATGTAAACACCTAGTTACCTAATTGCCAGCATTGTGAGAGGTAAATTAGAGTCATTAAAATAATTTCTTCACCCCTTATGAAATAAGAAATGAGAGTCACCTACCTGAAGAAGTTCATTAGGACAAAATGAAGGCTGAGCACAGTATTTATTTACCATGCTACCATACCCCAGGTAAACAAGTATTCGAAGCATCGGTGCTTTCTGAATTTGGGGACAGGTCAGAAAAGACTGCAGAAGAAAGAAGCCAGAGTCGTTAATGTTTCAACTTACTAGAGCTGGTATTTATTGAAAACTTATATCTGAAAAGTAAATAGACAAAATTACTTTGGATTTTTCCTAAATATTTTTAGAAGTTAAATAAAATGCTAGTGATTGAGCTAAAATTAAAGCAAATAGTATTGCTGCAGTTACAAGGTACGTACTTTATATTTTGGTTACACTGCATTATTTTTTACACTTCCTCTATTTTTTTAATTTGTATTTGGCAAAAAGAAAACAGCAATTTTCCTAGAATTTGTGGGTTTTAACAGCATCAAATATCAAAGCCACTGAAAAATTTCTGGCAGCAAGTGTTTGGAAATGTTTTTCTAGATCATTCCCATTTTTGTTAATACCTTACATTTTACAAAATATCAAGGAAATATGTTGCATCATTTGATTGTAATCCTGTGAATTCACCTTTGGAAATGAATGACAGGGTAAGAGAAGGAAAAATAATCTGTACTCACTGAGGCAACTTCTAGGGTTTGCTTGTTGGGTGTAACGAAATGGAAGGCAAGAGGGAGAGCAACAGCTGCTTCCCAGATGTTCAGCTTCTTATCATGGATTTTTTGTTTAAGGAACTGGAACGTGTCAGTAGCTCCAGCAGCACAGACAGCGCTCAGGAACCAGTGCCTGCCGGGGAGGGGAGGACCATTACCCCCATTGCCCAGTGCTCCTCCGGTGGGAAATCCTGGCTGACAGCAGTACAGTTACCTGTGTGGAGGTTCACTGGCAAACTGCTCCCACAGAGAGTTGATTTGATCAAGGGTCACTAGACGGAACAGCTGAACCATTTGTAAGAACTTGGCTGAAGCTTCTTTAGTGTCTCCTTCCTCATTATTCTTAACTAATTGTCGCAGAGTTTCTGTTAACTGTAGGCAAAAAACATGTTGAAATGTTGAAAAACATGTAGGAAAAAAACAAGTTGAAAGGTGCCATGTCTAAAATAATATTGTGATGACTTGTTAACCTTATAAATAATGAAAAAGAATGGAGAATAAGCCTCTAATACCTGCCCATCTGCATTTTTGATCCTTACGAGAGGAATTGGCATCTGGAGCAGCTCTTCTGAGAAATGATAACGAAGACTTCCCTGGTTTTGCAGTTGAGCTTCTGGTACATTTATGGGAGTGCTTTTAATGTCGACCAAAACCAGTGCTTGTCTTCGAGAGAAAGAAAAAAATGCTTCAGTAGCATTGTACATGAGAGTTGGGCACGTACAGCTGCTGGGGCAGATCGAGGGGTGCCCAGCAGGGAGCTGCACTGACCACTGATGGATTACACACTCCTCAGGTTTGTGCATTGCTCAGGATTAGCTGGAAATGTTATAGGACTGGCGAGAGCTTTCATTATAGTGTTGCCACACTACCAACATGCACAGCACCTACCTTGCCTCCATGCCTGCTGCGCCTTCGGGCTCGTTGAACGGAGAGACCTGGTACACCTGCTCCGACGTAGCAAACGTTATCAAAACCCCGCTGTCATCATACTTCATCTTGTAAGTGGACATCGTCGTGCCCTTAACGTTTCTGACTTTCTAAAAGTGCAAAGAGACCCACTCATAAGTACAAACAGGAACTAGTTAATTTCTCACAGACAAGCCAAATTCCCTGCTGGTGCCAGCGCAAGGCAGGAGTCGTGCTGGTCCTACCAGGGGGCAGGTGGGGCAGGGGCGGATGTAAGCCATGCCCATGTTCTTCACCGCTCTGTCCTGGCAGTCGGTCAGGTCCTTGCTTTTGGAAACAGTGGCACGGTTATTCTTGCTGTCGTCCTGAATAACGTATCTGGTTTGGCAGATGCCTTCAATGCCAGCCTGTGTGTTGATTAAACACAATGAACTTTTCACTGGAAATGGCCTTTCATTACAGCAATAAATTGGTCAATGCAAATTGCCTGGCAAGTGTTATGTTCAGGCAAGCTTCTATGGAACGGTAAAATGAGAATAAAAGTCAAATCAGAATGGAAAAGAAACCAACCTCCTGTAGTTCGTACACATTTTGTGACTTCTTGATCGTTATCTGCATCATGTTCAGAATCCCTCTCACTATGTTCGTGCACAGGACGGGGCAGTCCTCAGGGGCATAAATACTTCCCACCCTTCCCTCGGTGTACTCAAACTTAAAGGCTTGGCTGAAACATGCAGCGATGGTCTCTGTGAGCTTTGAAGATGGAGTGAAGGAGTCAAGGGGCCAGAAGCCATGATATTTCTCCAGCTTTGGTGATTGAACCTGTGAACAGAATTAGGAAAACATTCATCCTGTCCACCACGGTGCAGTAACGGGGAAACTAGACTCTTCTACTCCATGGCCAGACACAAGTCACTTGTTCAACACTGCAGGAAATGTTTTCCTCCTCACACTCTTGTTCTGGGGCTAGGGCATGCCCTCAAAAATGTAATTTCCTTAAAGGATTTCTGCCAGAAAAAGGTCACGCAAAAGTTCAGCAAATGTGGTGAAGCTTGCTGGGTGAGTGAAACTGGCTGTCAGCTGTCTGTATGGAAAGGATACTCACCTGTTTTCCCCAAATTCTCAGTGTGATCTCCCTTCAGCCTGAAAATCAGCCAAGCCATCCCTCAAACAGCCTACCTAGACACACGGGGGCTATGTTTGCTCCTGTCCGGCACATCCCAGAGCACCAAAACTGCAGCACAGCTGATGGGGAGGCAGAGATGGCCACAGGACCTGGCACTGGATGGGCCAGTGAGGCGGATGTCACCTTCTATGCAAGTGGCTGTCATTGCTTCCAGCTTATCAAGCTGTACAGCTTGCTTGCAAGTCCTTGACTGCTACCTAGTGGGAAATGTGTGCCTGCATGCACATACATAGTCACATAACGCATGCCTCCCACCCTCCTACATAAAGGTACGTGTTCCTGTGCAGAGGGAAATGGTTTTAGTGGCCCTGTTTTTAATCAGTGCTGCAACAGTGGCTTGTCTCCTTCTCAGAGTAAATCCTACTCGACTTTTGTCTGTAGTCGCTAAAGTCATAGCACCATCAGTGAGGTTACAAAAATCATGCAGTTGCAGAATTGTATTATATTTGATAATAGGTGTTCCCTCTCACTGTTTCAGTAATACAGCAGATTCAGTAAACTCCTAGGATGAATGTTAAGTGGCCTCTTACAATTCTCTTCCCCCCCATGGTGTCATCCCTTTTCTATCATCCTTTGTTCCATGCCAGTCTTTTAAGATGTTTGGTTTCATCTTTTCTATGAGTAACAGCACTTCCAGATCTGATATCATTATATCAAGTGAAAGCATTACCGTTATCATTCTTCACATTTGAATTAATGCCTATGTGAAGAATACCAAAAGGAAGATAATGGAGACAGACTTGAATTTCCCATGTGATGAAGGAATTTCAGCACTGAGCTTTTCTCAAGCTATGGACCCGGCTGAAACATTGATATTTCGTGCTTGAATTTGCATCATTTTCATATTCGAGTTTAGTGTTGCCTTACTAAAACTATCATGAGGACATTGCTTTAAAGCAGCTGCCTGTGATGCCTTCGCCTGGAACTGAACATAAGGCAGCTTTACCAAGTGGGTGCAGGTCCTGACGGCAGCAGAGCTGGGGCAGCTCCGGCTCCCTCCCATGGCCCCGCAGGATGCGAGGGTGGACATCACTGCCTGAGCCTGACATTGGGCTTGTAGTCATCTCGGCACCGGGAAGGGCCCTAAGCTTTTGTGCAAGGTTTGCATCTTTTTCTTGTTTATTTTACCAGCCTGGACGTATGGCCCGGCCTTCTGCTGCGTTATGTAGGCAGATGGATGGGTTCCCACGCCCCTTGCGACTTACCTGGAGAAGGTGGTCGCTGCGGGACACGCGGCTGATCTGCAGCTTGCAGGTCAGCTTCACCCCCGCCATCACCAGCCCCTTGCCCTGCAGCCCGTGCAGGATGAGTCCCTCATAGCCATACAGGTAGGTCTTGCCGGTATGAAAAATGGGCTCTATTAAATAATAAACAACAGAAATGCCTCCTTTGTTGTGATGCTACTCACGGGAACCGTCCCAGCAAGGAAGGGTGAGGCTGGCTGCCCCAGCAGGCTGGGCACAAGCAGAGGGCACACAGCAGGGCTGCCAGGGAGGGCGGCGTTGGAGCCGCTGGCTGGTGGTGGGAGCGCACTTACCGAGGTCCTGCTTCTGAGCCCCTGCATGGGAGGAGAGAGAAGGATGCATGAGAAAACCCAAACCTCTGCGGAGACTTTACATTTATTATTCATTTACTGGGTGTGCCAATGGCTGGCAGACGGAGAACAATGCACTCCTGCGGCAAACCCCACATCCCTTGGGACAGCAAGCCTGCCCCAGCCCCCCTCACTGGGTGCTGTTTGCTTTTCCCCTGCTCCTACACTTAGGTGCAGAAATCTAACAGTTTATAGCCAAACTCATTAAAAGGCTTCAGCAGATTGTGCCATGAATGTCCCTGAAAGTCCCCAAGGAGATGCAGCTTCCTGAGGTGGCCATCACAGCTCAGAAGTGCCAGTAAAGCTTAGACTTACCCACCAGGGCGAGCACCAGGGCCAGGATGAGTCCCTTCATGCTAAAAGTGACTGAATGCCACAGGGCAAAATGTGCAGCTTTTATAGAAGAATTATTAACAGGCATGGGAAATTTTGTTGAGTTATCAACTTTTTATCAACCACTCAAACCCGTTGAGGGTGAAGGGATTGGGTACAAGGTGCCGTCTGCTACTGCTGTGCCAAAATCGTCACAGGCAATCTTGTTCTCACCTCACCACCTAAATGCTCCGAAAGTATCTTTTGGAACAGGTGCTTAAAAGTATTAAAATATCATTAAAGCTAAACTATTTATTGTGTAAGAAAAACTACTAATTATTCACTGGAAGCATCTGGTGCTATTGCAGCCTGCGCTAACTTTGCCCAGGTTATCCTGACCTGAACAGAAGGCACACATCTTATCTAACTGATAGTGCTTCAAAAGGATTGTGCAAAGCCCCAGGCAGGGCTCCTGTGACACTGCACCGATGCCCTCCTGCCAGCTGTACCTGCTGTCACCCACAGCGCTGCCCTCTGAGGGTGGGGAATTCACCCAGCGACACAAACCTCGGTCACGAAGACCACAGCAAAAAGGGCTCGCTTTTTGCTCACCTGCCTTTTCTTACAAGGATATCACATCAGTTTCTTTGACCAGCGTCATCAGCCACAGAAAGTTGTTGGCGAGGTGGGACCTGGCGAGGCTGCCAGGCGTTACGGACACAAACCTCTTGGGTTACAAAGATGTACAAAGTCCGGTTTGCCCAAACGCGTTTCACATCAAGCAACAAGAGGCAGCATCCTCCCTCCAGGGGGGACACCCCTTCTCCCACCGGTCAGTAGCCGGCCACCTGCTGCCATTTTCCCTGTCCCTTTCCAGTAACCCCACGGGCCCAAGAGGCTGCTCATGGCTCCAGGGCTTAGCTGGGTCCCTTGGCTCCCAGACAGCCACCGGCACCACTCCCACCCGAGCCCTGTGGGGAGCGGTGGCCCGGCAGCCCCGGGACAGGGGTTTTCCCACTGGGGCTGCCCCTGTGTGCACCCAAACCTCTCTGGGGGTAGGGAACAGAGTTACTGCTTAATCACTGCGGGAAGGGCCGAGGTCACAGGGCACTCGGCTCGGCCAGCTTCTCATCAACAGAGCAGGGACTCCTAGCCAAGACAGTTTAGTTTCTTAATGCTCTTCAGCTGATTTTTTTTTTTTTTTTTTATAATTGAGCAGCTGAGATGTAATTTATAATAGCTGACAAAGTGTGGATTTTGTTTCTAGCTCAAGGATGGTAACTGTAGGATTAAAAAAAATTAAAATCTTACCTTCAAAATATTTTGAAATATAGCAAGTACTGCACCATGTTTTTACTGGTGCTATATTCTGGTCCTGTTTGTTTTAACGTCATCCTTCTTAGTAAAATTGATAGACTGACAGAAAAGCTAAGCCATTCGTGCTGTGAGCAAGACTAGGGAGTTGTATCATGTCTTTTGAGACTTGGTGAATATAGCTAATGAATTTGAGTATGTAACTACTGGCAACTGGTGAGAGGTTCAAAAGCTAACATACTATAGCATATTTATATGCAGCTGCAAAAGTGTTTTTTTTTTACAAAACACTGTAACTGTAAAATAGCCATGTCTGGACTTTGTGGTGCAGCAGTTCAAAGTGCAATGCAAAGGGAGTTTGCAATCAAATCCCTCCTAGCCTTGGATGCAATTTCCAAATCCTATGGGGACCCGACAGCAGGGAAAGCCTCTCTTAGCTACAGCTGAGTCCTTTGTCAGCAGGGCCCCTGCTCCCAGGACGATCTGTTTACTTTTCATTTCTTTTTACCATCAGATTCGAACACCCCACCCCAGTACGCTGGGCAGCGAACACTGCACCCTGGGGCAGGATCGCCTCTGCTGCTGCTCCACATGCCGCTCATGAAGACTTCACCTTAGCGGTTTTCTTTGTAGAACCGAATCCTTGAATTTTTTCCGGGCCATTTCTTCAGTCCGTCAAGTACAATTTCATCTCCCATTCTGTCCTCCCAATATACTCACACCATGAACACTTCGTGGTTCATATTTCTCCAGAAGAAATAACCTGAATTAAAAGGAGGGGGAAAAAAAGAAAGGAAACAACAATAACAAAACAAAAAAACTAAGACAACTGTGAGGTAATGACCAACTTTGCTGTGCCCAGAAGCAGCCCTGGACAGCACTCCCCAGAGCTCTGCTCAACGTCCACAGTGTCAGGGCAGGAGACACAGAGGCAGGATGAGGCCAGGGCCTCCCAAGAGCCGTGCTCCAGGCCTGGCTGGGAACTGGGGAGCCAGCCGGGCAGCCTGATGCTGAGCCCCGGGTTCTGCTGGCTGCGGCCTTGGGCAAGTCTGTGCTTCCACGGGACTTACAAGCACCAGCAAACCCAGCAGCTCAGAGGGAAGTCACCTCACGGCATTGCTGCCACTGCCCAAGAGCAACAGCGTTTGAACTGTGTCTGCCTCTCATGCCCGTCTTTCAGATTCCTTTCAATACTAAGGACACTTACCTTTCCAAACTATAAAATGCACACACATGCATACATCTGAAGGTGCCAAAGCTGCAGGGGAAAGCGAAATGGCACAGTTCTTACAGAACTTTCTCAGGTCTTTTACCCAACAATCAACTCTATGCTCCATGCAGTCACTGGTAAGTGTCATTTTGTCTTCGTTGTTTGCTGCTGATTTTTTAAGAATTGAGTCACTTGCTCTCTTTTAGTTAATTTACTGAAGAGTTACATTTTTAACACCTCAGTAGGATCACGTTCTGCTTTGCTTAACAGAGTTCAATGTAGAAGTGAATGTGGTCAGTTATAAAAATGTCTGGCTACACACATACGAATTGGGAGAACGCTGATGAGAAAGGACTGATAAATGTAAAAGGGAACAATGCTATTTCTATTGAAATTAGTGCAATAATCCTGATGACTTAAGCTACCAAGGAAATCACTGACATCAGTGGTTGTGTCTGAGTCTGAGGTGGTCTGTGTCTGATGTGGTTCTCTCACAGAAAACCCACCTGGCGTACACATTCAGCCTGCTGGCATGGCCCCAGGGTCAAGCATGAAACACTGACCCGGAACATAGGGCTGAAACCCCCCGGGCACCCTCTGGCACTCAGGGCAGAGGAGCACATCCGTCCCCGTGATCACGCAGACCTGCCACGGGTGGGCATCACACCCAGGGGCTGTTTGGAGACCCCCTGATTTGCACCAGCTTCTGTGTGGGGAGTGTCAGGAACATGAGGTGCTCGTGCTTCCCTCGGGGCAGCCTTGTCCAGACGCCTAAGGTTCAGGCATAGTCCCTGATCCTGCTGTTCCCTACGGCAGCACTGGCCCATTGCCTTATTACTGTGGAGCACCACACTGTGTTGCTGATGCAGAGGGTGCTGTATCACCCGGAGCCGATCAGTGCCTGCTGCGGGTGCACACCAGAGAAGAAAGCACTGGGGGAAACAAGCAGGAGCCTGGCATGCAGCTTCTGCCACTCAACCTAACCCATACCGCGGTGGGGCCAGACAGACACTTGTCTGATGCATGTCTACACAGCTGGCTGTCACAAGCTCAACAAGTCTATGAAATGTGGGTCGAGGAGAAGCAATGTGGATCGCCTCTTTCTACAACCAGTGAAATAAGGAAGCCTTCATCAATCTTTCCATGCACATATTTATTACAAAATCAGATATTTATAGGCAATTAGAACAGTTTCTACAATAATAAAGTTTAATACTTTAAATTACTTAGGAAAATTCCACACATCTTTAAGTATTTAATTTAGTATTTCTATTGTTTCTTAAGATGAGTCTTCTTAGACAACACAATAAAAACATTAAAATGTTTCTGTTTTCTTCTGCGCTGCAGTGTACAGCTTCATGTACTGCATTCTTCATTCTCACATGAACATGCTATGTGTGCATCAACAGTATCCTGCATATCCTCTGACTTCTGGTCAAATTTCATCTGTTTGTCAGTCATGCTAGTAGCCGAATCTGATGGCGAACAAGAAATGAAAAGTAAATAGTATGCTTCAGAAGCAGTTTTGCAAGATACAGCATTTACCTTGCACTAGTCATTAATTACACCAGGCTTGGCTGCTTCTAGCTGTTATGCATATTTTTATCTGACTAACTCAAGCAGAGATGTTCAAGGAAATCCACTTAAGTAATAAGTAATTTCTACATTGAAAACTACTACTTCCATGCAGAGTTTTATTAATAACACTTTTAGGAAAGGATATTATGGTCTTGAAGGAAACAGACACGAACCTATCATCTATGTAATCTATATCCACCTAATCTGATCTCTTAATATCTACTATATACTTATGAAAGGGACATACCCCAGTATTACTGTACCTGTGGGCAGGAATCCTGTCCACAATTATCCTTCTATTGCCCAAATCAGCTCAGGGAAATAGGATCATGCCCAAAGGCAGAGATATATAAAAATATAAAAGATGAGGATCCCTGTTTCAGGGTTCTGTATATAATCCTGAATCATCACATGCTTCAGTGCATAGGTTTTCTGCAGAATCACAATGTTGAGTGTACTCTTACGCTGCCCTTACTCTGTTAGATCAAAGCACCATGAAGGGGCATTCAATTTAGATTTTAAATGCAACAATCAGGAAAAATGGTAAAATTACAACAGAAAAACATCTGTATATCACTAAAAAAAAGTTTTACTTATTAGTGAAAACAGGGAAAGGTCTTCAGTCAGACCAATCACATGTTTTGAGTGTAATAACTGAGTCAAGGCACCGTTTGGGCAGCTCCAATTCAGCAAGATTTCTGTTGACTTACCAGCTGGAAGACAGTGGAAACCCACAGTTACTGGAGTCGTCTGGGTGGCGGAGCATCCTTTCCTACAGCGTAGCACAGGCTCTGTAGAGTAGCACTTTGACTCTACACCCGCAAGCTGAACTGTCTTCTCAAGCTTCACAAATGAACGGTGCAGTTTACAAGCTGCAACAGAATCATTGATGGCAGTTTACATTCTTATGTACAAAATCTTCAGATCTCCCCAGACTGACCCATCTGCCAATGATGTTTCACATTAGCAACCAAATTGCGTCTATAAAAACTGTATGTTGTTCATAAGTAAAGCAGCATCACTGACTGATAAGCTTTTCAAATTAGATACGGAGCTACAAAAAGTTAATTTCCAGTGTAACTGGTTTAATTTATAGATTAGGATGTAGAAACATTGTCATTCCAATAAACATTTTGCAAAGTAAACTGGCTCACATTCAAAAGCTTTGAGTATTCATCAGTGGAAAGAAAAAGGGTATTTCTGACCAAATAAAAATAATCACTAAAGAATTACACCATTACCATTGTCATTCAGACTCAAAACTGCTGCAGGGAGCAAGCAAAAGTCATTGCTGCCAGCCAGTAATACTGGTCTCATTTTGGTTTCCCAGGACAAGCAGTTACAAGTGTGTGAGAAGCTAAACAAGCCACAATTTATTGCTGACTATAGGCTTTATTCTCTAAAATTTCAGCAATTTCTTCCATAGGTTGAACGGAAACACAGTGTGGGCACTACTGACTGTGTGAATTTTATTGTGTACATGCCCATGTACTGCATGTACATCTAAAGCAAGTTTGATGCCCAGTATTCTTTACAGAGACACGCAGAAAAATAACAGTTAACGTACAGCTAAACATGTAAAAGTCATCTCCAGGTAGCAAGTAAGTCCTTCCCATCAGGTTTACAAAAGCAACATGCTTGTTTTCCTACCTCCACTATGGTATGCTGTTGCATCATAACCTCAGTCAAGAGAATGGAGTACCACATAAGATCCTAATCTACTGGAACACTTAAAACACAGCTTTTATTTTATTTTATTTCAACAATGTAATTAAGTCCCTGGAACTGCTCGTGTACTTAAATGCTTTGCTTGACAGGTTGCACTGGTTCAAAAATCAGATGTTCAGCCATGGTAATTACTAATCCCCACCTGATTTTTTGATGGATCAGATACTGGCTGGAAAATGCTGTTTGCTCAAATCAAATATTACATGTGAATTTATCCTCTCATATATATATATTTTTAATCTTCTTAATTGTTTTCACTTTAAAACTGAAACAAAGGTTTTGTTTCAGCTTATTTCATTTCTACTTTTTTTCTATTTTTTTAACTTGTAATTTCTTATTTTCTAAACTGAGAAAAAATGTTATACTTTATGTAACTTAATGATTAGCCCTTTTAAAATGTGTTTGTTTTGTTCCAAAATGTTTACGGATTTTAATTTTTTAGAGATTCTACAATCTCTAAACAATTGCAGTGATACTATATTAAATTCATTACAGCTTGCATACCTCCTCTACAAGGTGTTTCTTCCAAAATCCAAGAATGACCAAAGGTCACAGCATCTTTAGCTAGATATCCATTGGGCATCCGATATTCCTGTTCACATTCTGCATCATATTTTCCACATATTCCACATGTTTTCCCTGCCATCCATAAAGCAACTTGAATCTTCAAGAAAAAAAAAGTCAAAAGCATTTCAAATTAACAAACAAACAAACAAAATCACTATGTAGTAGATTTTTTCTATATAGACGCATTCCAGTATAAGTTAATGCACAAACATTTAAAATGTTTGCTGTCTTTGCTGAGAATTAAAAAGCATCTCACAATCAGATGCCAAACTCCCATGATGCTGGTGTCTTTAACTGTATTAGAGCCTTTAAAATCTAGTGTGCCCGTCTAGTGTATTAAGTTATTAATAGTCTAGACTATTAATATGCTGAAGTTTTTGTGTGATGGATGTTTTCCCAGTAGGCGATGCATACAGTATGATACTGTTTTCTTATATTTCTGTTTCACGTTTTTTCTAGTACAGCCTTTAAAACGTAGACAGGAGTTGAAAATATTTTTTTTTCTTGCACATGTACTGCTGACTCAGTCTGTGTATACTCACAGTCCCATTTTCCGGCACACACCTGTTCTATAGGGATAAGGTATTACTGTTGGTGAAAGATTCTTATGTCTCCTGTTCAGGAATAAAGAACAGCACTCTGCAGTGCTGGTTGAAGTATCTTCTTGGTTTTGTTTTTTTGGGGGCTCTGGACAAATTTGGCTTTGCCAATATACACTCTTGCACTCATACACAGATTTAAGGGAATCCAACAGAAATTTCTCAACATCAAAGCTCATGAAGAGGAAGAACTATACCATGAATGTGTGTCCATCAAAGTATAATTTTTCAATGCCATAGGCTGGGGCAACAAGTACAAGGCCTTGCTTTTCACTGTGGATTCCCAAAGAAGCACCTAGAAAAAAAAAAAAAGAAAAAAGAAAAGAAAAAAACAAAGCCAACACTAAAACAGACCCAATTTATCTTCTTTAAGAAAATGTTGCTGTCATGTTTTTAAAACACTCTTTTGCCTCTTTTGCTTTAAATTCCTTATTTGTTCTCAAGAAGCAAAAAAGACAGAAAAACAATGCAGAAATGTGTATATATAGAAAACAGCTGTCTGTAAAAAGTTGGAAAACAATTTAATTATCACAGATTTATTATTTCTCTTTGGGTTATTAGCATATCATGTTTATTTCTAGAAACAATTACAGAGCTACCTTTAATATCTGTGCAGTTCTGCACATAATACAAGGCCCTGACTATACTATATAGGAGTAAGAAAATACAGAAAACAACATGATTGTCACTGGAGCCATTTTTAGCATAATTATCACTTACCAAGTGCATAATAATTAGGACAGAGCTCAGCACTGGCAGATGCTAACCCACTTTCAGCAAGATTTAGCCTGATTTGAATACTACAGATATACAGTCAGGAAACACCTGCATTGTACATTGCCCCTGACTGCATTGTACAGAATGAGGCAAGGTCCTCCTGTGTCCTTTCACAGAAAAAATATTCCTGCTTTGAGAGAAGAAAGCAGGCTGTTTTTTCTGTATACACACAGTAGTCCATATTTATTCCTATCAGATTTCAGAATGCTGACCAAATTTATACCTACAAATCAAAATAGGAAAATCTTTGATATATAAGGGTGGTGAAGTTTAGAAAAGCTTTACTTCAAAAAGTTTTACCAAGCAGGGCTTTATAGTATATCTGATACAATTCTTAAATTTGCAACTCCAGTGGGAGCCACAGTAATGTATGAAATGTTGGTTATATTTTGCTTAGTTTGGCTACTTCAGGAGTTCTACACTCTAATATGTCTTTATAAATATTCACATGCAGCTGAGTGAAATACAAATTCTTAAATAATAATCTTAAAGCAAAAGGTACAAATACTTATTGAACACAAACTGGGGAAATTTTTGTTAGAATTTTTTTTTTGTCTTCTCTTTCTTTCTTTCTCCTAACATATACATGAAAATGAAACAAAACAGATTCTGCATCACCTACCAGCAGATACGAGTGAAACATTTGTTGAGGGGCTTTCAACCCCATCCACCAGCAGTTTCAGCTGTCCGTTGGCAGGATGCATATCAATTTCGCTGTTAAGAAGAAGAGCATTCATACCCTGTTTGTACCACATTCATACACACGGATTGACAAAATTATTTTACTGCTTTCCAAATATCACTGGTCACAACATGAACTAATTTAAACTGCTTAAATTACTTCAGGGGTATTCTTGTCACCTAAAATGCAGGATGATGTCATAGGCATCACATTCAACACGTATGGAAAGTAAATAAGGAAAATGCTAAAATCCCATGGGCTGCTGAACAATTTCAGTATAGCCTAGATCTAAGCTTCTCCCCTGTTAAATGTGGACAGTGTAGTCCCTCACAATCCCAGCATCTGGCAGGAGTTACTTACTGGCTGCCAAGCTTGATGTTGATGGCTTTAAGGTTCATAGCTTCTTCAGCATTCCTCATCATCACCAGGAACTTAAGGTCAGGGCTACAATCCTGAGCCAAGATGTGATAGCAGTTTGCTGGCATCGTGTAGTTAAACTGGACTTCATTAAAGGTTGTGATCTTGTCGTGCGAAACTGAGCAGCGAGCTGTTTAAATAGAAAGCCAGTGAATATTTGCTTTTCCATAAAAGAAACTCATTAAATGGAATGTTTTATTTTTAATGGTATATTATTTTAGCTTTATATTTCTTTTTCGTTATGTGATATTTTTATATGGATTACAGGGGCTTCTGTTTACCAAGAAAAAAAATAGTCTATCTAACAAAATAATTGCCAGAAATTTTAGATGTTACCAGGTCAGATAATTGTCAATCTTGATTTTCCTGAAATATCCTTGCTGATTTCTGTACTATAAGCACAATTTTCTCTCCCAATTGAATCATCCTTGCGTTATTACAGTTTATGTCTTAATTAACTGGAGACAAATAATGCCAGAAAAAAAATCAGAAGATTCTCAAGTAATTCCAGAGACTGCAGATGTCCTGCTTCTGAACCAGATTAAATCCCAACCTTTCAAATTCTCAAGCACTGCAGAGGGGGCTTCAGCAAAGACATTCCAGATTGGAGGCTGCAGCTCTGAAGCTGGTATCCTTGGACCTACAGGGAGTGGCAGGGGAAGTCTCATGGCTTTTTCATAGAGGATCATCTAAAAAGGAATTCAAAAGCACAGTCAAAACACACTTGTGAGAGGTATTCACAGCAAACAGCTGAGATAGCCTTTTCTCCTGTTTTGAAATTGATTTCAGTCTCTTCCACCTTGGCTGACAAAGAATTTATATGAACACAAATCATCTGACTCACTGTCCACGAGTTTTTTGCTTCTGGTGTGTGTCATTCAGATAGCATTTGGGAGAGAATGAATTACTTCCCTTCAAAGGTGGTTAGGGGAACACTTATGGAGTACTAGAGATGGAAATGCATTTCTTCATGAGTACCCATTTTTTTCCATGAGCAAAATCACTCTATGAATATACTTATATATGTATATATACCAAAAAAAGTCAAAAATAAACAAAAGCTGTTTTCATCACTTACACCCAAACTGAGGCTTACTTTACTTAACTTTTCTTTCTCAGAATTCACCCAATGTAATTAAAAAAAAAAAAACAACTCACTTTTCTACCAGGAAAAAAAGAAGAAAAAAAAAAAGAGAGAGAGTGAGGATAATGTTTCATATTTACATCAGGAAGCTTGATAACAACATCACACGTCCTTGGAGAAGTCAGAGCCACGACCACCCTGGCTTGTCGAGAAGGATTCTTGTCCATTTTCTCAGAGAACCCCAGCATAAATGCAGCCCCAGGGACAAAATTGTAAAACCTTCAAAAATTCAAAAGAGAAAGATCTGGTGAAACAGAGAGGCAAAAAGAGGCACATCCAAACCCATCTGCCTCACATCTATGTGTAAGCGGCATATTCAGGATCATTGGTCATGTCCCCATTAACCACTCTCTGCGTTACTGATCAAGTGTTCACTGAAAGGAAGAATCTGTTCCTCAGTTTTCAATAATTTTGTCCAGCATGAGGAATTACTGAACGTTACTACAGGATGGCTACGATTTCCCATTCAACTTTTATGTCCAAAGACAGTTCTCAGACAGATCACAGAATTTAAAATAGCTGGTCCTTTAATCACTAGAACCGCATGGGTGGATACTGATTTTTCACAGTTGAACAATATCATAAATGAGTGACATAAATGAGTGAGACCAAAACCTCACCATTCTGCTATTGATCTGACACCTGAAGGAACCTTAGGCCACTCCAATTTCACTTGTACAGCAGGGTGGCCAGCAAACCGCCCAGTTACCAGCTCAGTAGAAACCTTGTAGTCCTGGCAATTCCGGCCCCATTTCAGGTAACCCTACAGTGGAGAAATGATCCGTTTTTAAACACAGGGAACATGATTTTCCTGTGATGCGTATAACTGTACATAACTATTTTTTGAGCCTTACCACTGCCTTGTGAGCATTGAGGACTGAAGCATCAGCACAGAGCTTCCACTTGCTTGAATCTGTGAGGTTTGACACAAATACCTGCATCCGGGGCCTGATGGAATCGATATCAGCATATACCACGAGCTGGAGGCCTCCTGTCTTCTTATTGTTACTAATGCCATTCAGGAAAACAGCTAACACCGGTGTTTTGACATCACCCAGAAATTTAGGCTAAGAAGAAGGGGAACAAAGTATGCAAAGCATGTCATTATAAAGGAGTTACTATGGAACATTTTAGATGCAAGATCTAGATGGATAAATAAAAAATAAAAAACTGAACCGCAAATATATACCAGCGTATGTACCATACCTATAGATGCCTATAAATTCTCACGCATATGTCTTAGCGTGCATGTGCCTCTGCAAGCACAGATGGATTTTATCACTGTATTTGGTATGAGCCAATATTTGTGCATTTTACTGAGCTGATACCATGGAAATGTTCATAACATTAGGATACAGTAATGGCTATATGATTTAGGCTTAATTGTTAACACCTGTGTATTTGCCCATGAATAAAAAAAAAGTTGTTAAATTTAACAAACATCAGCTGTCAGTTGTATTCACCAACCCTTCTCACAATACCATCCACCAGCAGCTGTCCCTCTCTTTACCTGCCTGGTTGGTCTGCTGCCTTTCACCTCAGACTTCAGCTGTGGGCTCTGTGGGACAAGCAGGTGCCCGAACAGCACCCCAGCACTAAATATAATCTGTTACATTTCTTCATTAAGAACCTCCCCCCTTGACAGCTGGACAATAAGCATGCTACAACTTGCAATTCCTTCACTGCATTTCTCCCCAGGCAGCAAGCCTGCATGCATCAGCCTGGGTGCTGGTGAGGAGCCAAGGTGCTACATGCCATCTCTGGAGCGTGCCTTCTCCTGAGGCTCCTCTTAGCCTTGGTCACTACTACCAATGCCCTGGCACTGCACCTCCTCGTTGCAGGGGGCACAAGATCAGTCTCTATGAGTATCTGTTGGGTTGGATTGCTATGAAGGCAGGCTTATGGTATGAGTGATCCTCACCTTGCTGCAGAGGAAAGTGTGTGGGGGGAATTAAGTGTCTCTCGCTCTTGGTTGATACCCAACACTTCACAATTTCTTACTTCTCTCTTTCCCATGTCCTAGCTGTACAATTACTGTAAACGTATGGCCACTCTGCCATTTTTCCAAGCTGTCAAAAACCCTAAAAATGATGCAACTAACCCGGGAAGCAGCTCGGGATGTGTCATGACTGGATCTTGTAGAGGAGTATGTGCTGCTGTATTGGTCAGCTGGGAGTTTCCTTTTTGGGAACTGCAAGAAGAAAATTCATCACGCTCAAGAAGGTAATGTAAAATCACACTTGAGGAAATTGCACCAGAAGGTGCTGCAGAACATTATCTGTCATGACACTTATTAGTGATAAACTTGCATTCCAACACTGAGCAGCTCAATGACTTGCAATATAATATGCTTCATTCTTCTTAATATGTGCCCTAAAAATCTTGTTTAGTCAAGTAGATGTGACCTCTCAGAAGAGACAAATAAGGAACACACACCTAGATGAGAATTCCCCTTTGTGAAAAAGCAAGGAACCAGATCAAGCCAAACTGAACCAGCCTCTTGTTTCAATACAAAAGATCAGAACTGATTCAGTTTACATCTGGAAGGGCCTGATCACCTGGAGGACATATTGAATGAACCAAATGACTGGAAAGGATGAAATGAATAGAGACACACAGCCAAATGTTTTACTTTTCAAGGAACGCTCATAACAATTTCACTGCCCCTGGCTGTATCACACCCTAGTGAGATATCTTCTGCTGAACTAAAGTACCATAAATTAAGATATCCTCCCACATTTGTCAACACACCTACCCTAGTGTGTGTCAACTATGATTCCAACCCAAGACACCAAGTGATCAAAGCCAGGCAAATGTCCCAGGCTTTGGTAGAGGCTTTGTGTCTACTTTGCAGAACCACAAATCATGCACACAACACAAAGGAGAACATATCTCCCTGTCTTTTTGAGTCTCAGAAGAACCATCATGGTCAATTTGGTGTTCTAAATGTTATCAGCACTGTAATTTTCCTCAACAAAGACAACAAGTGGTCTTTAAGGTTTTTCATTTGACTCACAACAGATTGCAATCTTAATTTACTGAGGAAAGAAAACTCACCTCTTGTCTGTGTGCTGATCTAAAGCGGTACTGATAAATCTCATGACCTCCCTTTGAAAATAACAAGAACAAGATGAAAAGCCTCAGAAGAAAATAAATGCTGCAATTACATTGAAATCTGAGCACTGGGAACTAAGTAAGAATTTTACTAATTATCATTCATGCAGAGTATGCTTAGTCACAAGCACATAATGCACGACTTGAAATAGTTTATATAAAGCATTAATGTTCCTACTGCAAAATTAAGACAGAAACAGACAGTGTGTATTGACAGAAAGCAGTGAATTGGCAAAAAATGCTTCGCTGCCTACAACAAAAGTTTCAGCAATCTTGTGGAAACTTTTGAGATGTTTCAAAGGAGTCATCTGATCCAACGATTGCAGGTGTGTTAGCAGAACAGATTTTGAAATTTTATGTTCCTAAAATTTACTGTGTCAACTCATAATTTGATGCAAAGCCAACTGCCATCAGGATTGCGATTCAGAAATATTAGCATCAATTTACTGACAAAAATGAGTTACCCGTATTTTGGAATACATGCTGCTGCTGCTGCTGCTGCTGCTGCCATCTTCCAGATGTCCTGAGTGATGCCCATGGCTACGGTGACTCACTGACCTACTGCTACTGCTGCTGCTACTGCTGCCATTCAGATATCTTGAGTGATGCCTATGGCTGTGGTGATTCACTGACTTGCTGCTACTGCTGCTAGCACTACTACTGCTACCTTTGCTGCTGCTGCTGCTGCTTTTGCTGCTGCTGCTGCTGCTACTGCTGCTCTTGCTGCTTCTGCTGCTGCTACTGCTGCTGCTGCTACTCTTGCTGCTACTGCTGCTGCTGCTGCTACTGCTACTCCTGCTGTTACTGCTGCTGCTACTGCTACTCCTGCCACTACTGCTGCTGCTGCTGCTCCTGCGGCTTGTGTCTTTGTTTCTAGTTTGCTTTACTTGATCATTGTCATCTTCATCTATGGGCTTTCTATGATCAGGAGAGGAAGCAGATGATGAGGAAGAAGAGGAAACAGCTGAGGAGGCAGAAGATGAGCTGGAGGGAGTTTTTGCATTGGGGTCTGTCCCAAGCTCTGTTAGCATAGTGTTTTCTTTCTTAGAAGGTCGCTTTTTCTGGTGTCGTGTTTTGTTTGCAACCTGCAAAACAGTTCAAAAGGAAGTGCAAGACAGGGGATACATCTGGTTCTATATTACAAAATAAAATATCCCTGTGTGCCAGATGAAATGCTCACCACCGCCTTTCGGTAAAACTTCCTGGCCTCACCCACCACAGAAGCTGCATAACTCACTTAGATCCACTCTTCCCAGATGAAATTTGCCCTGGCATCGAGGACCAGCCCCAGTTGGATGCACCACTTAGAATCAAACTCTGCTGACATGACATGGGCTGACAGCCCCAGCACCCTTCAAACTAGCCCCATTCTTGCTTTCCTATGCCAGTTTTCCACACTAGCCTTCAACACTTGACTTCATTTATTTGAAAATATCTCCCCCCATGCTCAAAATCTCTTACCTTGAACACATTGTCAATGCCTAGAATCTTCTTCAGTTTAGCTTGAATGTCCTCGTATGGAGATGTCTCATCCTCTTCCTCAGACTCTGAGTTTACTTCATGAATTATTTTGGAGGCTGCTCTGGATCCTGCCTGAATCTCCAGCTGAATTTTGTCAATATCAGCATCTGTTTGAACTGCACAGCAATTGCATGGATGAGAAGGTTATACCTCTTCAAATAGCACTAACAAACCTAATAAGAAAAGGCTTGTCCTCAGTACTGTACCTGGCATCAAAACAATTTTAGCTTCATGTTCTCCAATTAATCTGTGCAAATACGTATTTTTTATGAAACTGGCATCTCGTGACCTTCTGAAAAAGCAGAGCTGACAACCAAGACGATGCAGTTTGATGCAAATGTCTCGTTTATGTATTTTTCTTCTGGTGCCATGGAGAAGATCCTCTTGAGAGCTATGGAAATGTTTACTTGGAATGCTGTCAGGCCCCTGCTGCAGTGGAGATGAGCATGTGAATACCACTGGGAGCATATCATAGGCAAGAATAAAACTGCAGACGTGCAGCACAGAAGGGGTTAATCTTATTATATAAGAAAAAGGGAATAGATTACCATTGTGAAACTTTCCCTGGAAGCTCTCTCTGTTGGATTGAAAGGTTCTTCCACGATATTTGATGAAGAATCTCCTGGGAGAATTGAGGTCCTCTTTTCAACACCTAGTTCTCCTATGTTTCTTGATACAGCAAAAGCCTTATGTCTGTGGAAATATGCACAGAAAATGGCAAATAATTCCAAAGCCATGTTTTTGGATTAAATTAATTATGTCCTGTCAGTGCCACATAACATTACAGAAGTATGTTATTTGAACACAGGAACTGCATACACAACCATATGTAGAAGTATTGTTAAAGTTAAATAAGAGAAAAACAGGAGAAACATCACTGGAAGTTTTCAAAGCATGGCAAATTTAAACAAATTTCAAAAACATGAGAGACATTCATTTAAAAATAAAAATAGAATAAAAAAAAATTAACAAAACAACAAACAAAAAAAATTGAGCTCCTAAATAATTTAGGCATCTTTTGATTTTTATTTCCCTTATTCCTATCTCTTGCTTTTTACACTAAAGGTTATGCTACACACTGAAAAAAATCACACTGCAGAAACCTCCATAAGTCAGTGAATCGTGAACTTCAGGCTACTTTCTGTTGCTGAAGCATTATGAAGTAATGCCACTGTACCTTCCAACCAATATCTCAGTTTCCTCACGGCATGGATTTGTTTCAATCTTAATATTTTTCAACTTCATGTCTATCTTGGCATCAAACTTCATTGGCACTCTCATCTGGACCTTGCCTTGAATTTCAACAGCATGTTGAAAGTATTCTGTGTTGACACCCATTGTTGCGACTGTATGTACGTATAAGCTGAAACAGAGCACAGTGGCCATATGTAAGACAGGTGTTCTTTTTTAGCTTGAGGTTCCCCCCTTTCATAAAAGACTTCCATTAATATCTAAAGATTTAGAAAACTGCCATACCTTGGGTTTATGTCAGACCGAATCTGCATGGTGGATTCAAGCAACTGAGAAGGTCTAAAATCTCCAGTTAAAGGTGGGGTCATCTTTCCGTCAACTGCAAACAACAAAACAACATTTAAAAATGGTAAAACTGAAAGAAATGACTTGAATATAAGCAAGCCACTGTTTTCAGGAATAGGTAATCTCTTCTGTTAATACAGCTAAAAAGGCTGAAAAACAAGACAGATGAGATTTTTCTCAAGTCCGAAAAATAAACCATGCAGAAAACTTGTTCTGTGTTCAAGTGCTTCAGCCCACAAGGATTTTGGTGATCTGCTGTTGGATTTCCTCCAGTCTTGCAGTAAGGACCCCAAAATGGACACAGAACTACTGACGCAGCTTGAAATGCGATAAATAAGGGGAGAAAAACATTTTGGCGTTTGCTCTGCCCTTGCTTTGGCAGCCACGGATGCAGTTGGCCTTCATCACCACAAGGGCACACTGCTGATTCACTATCAGCTTGTCCACCAGGCCTCCCAGGCCCTTTTCTGCAGAGTCGCTGTCTGTCTGGGTGACACCCAGTCTACATACACTTGCATGGTTTACCCCATCCCAGGTGAAGGACATTTCATGGCCTTCGTAAAATTCCAGCGCACTTGTGCTGGGCCATCCCTCCAGCCTGTCAGCATCCCACAGAATGGCAGCCTGACCCCCCGCATGGTGACCTCTCCCACATTGATCTCATCCACAGATGTGCTGAGGGTGGCTTCTCTTCCAAAAGTTCAGATTGTTAACAGAGACAATGATCAAGTGCTGACAACTGAGGAGCATTGCTCCTAGCAAGCCACTAATTAGACCCTCATCTGTTAACTACTCTTTGAGACCAGCAGTCCAGACAGCTGTCCCTCACTCTGTAGTCCATCCACCCAGTCCATACCTCCCCAGTTTGGCTAAAAGGATGTTATTCAAAACAAAACATAAACCAAGCCAAACCAAAAAACACCACGGCAAGGAGGTGGGGCACAGTTTCAAAGATGTTATTAAAACAAGCTAACAAAAAGCAAGAGCAGCCAAGAGAGGATGCATAGAGAGTGTAAAAAGAGCACAAGTATCTATATTTCATTCTTCATCCTTATGTGGTGTCAGCAAAAGGAAGGGTGACTATCAACCTCAATTAAAAGTCTGTAGCACAACTGTATGATCAGTGAATTCTCTTCATGACAACTCATACTTGCCCATTTATTCTGCTAAAACAGAACTCTGTCTCTTTTCCAAGACTTCTTCTCTTCCTGCCTTCTCTAATGCTACTGTTTAAATCCTGCTTAGTGTGCATCTGCCTCTCTCAGCAGGTACCCCCTTCTGCCCATTCCTGCAGTCAGCCCCCCACACAGCTTTCACGTCTTCTGGCCTTGAATGCTGTGACCTTTCCCTCTGGTTTCCCAGATTTCTCACCTAATTTCTTCTGTCTTCAGTGCATTCAAACATAAGGCAGAAATCAACTCTGACCTGCTTCTCTTCAAACATCTTTACTAGCGCCCCTCCTGTGTTTCAAAACACTACAAAAATCAGTTGTTTTTTTCTTCTACGTCCTTCTCTGGCCTCTCTCAGCCTGTCCCTCCCAGCCCCTGCTCGGAGCTAGCACAGCACATCTCGTACTCTCCGACTCACCGTTGGCTGCAGCACGTGCCAGGGCCGTGGTGTATGACCCGTATTCCAGCGGCAGGCCGAGGCAGCTGGGAACAATATATCGCAGCTCTCCCATCCACACTGGCTGTGTCCACTGCCCTGAAATTCCACTGCGGATCTGGTTGGCAATTCTCTTCATCGCTGTGTTTCTGTCAGCAGGTTCTACTATCGTCTGTCAGCAAATAGAGATCCAAGAGGTGAGGATATGAAATTATGATGGTGTCAAACCTCGCAAAGAGAAGTAGTGGCCCCTGGTACCTTCATAGCTTGTTGCAGGACTTCCTTATTGATGTTGACATAGGCCACCTCTTGGCCAAGTATTTTCAAGTAGGCTGATATCAAGGGGGTCTCTGTCGGCAGCTCTTTCCATCCCAGCAGCTAGGGAACAGATAAGGAAACAAGCAAAGTTCCTTAATGAAACACTTTATAAATGACAATTTAGCAAGGTGATGAAGACTGTTAATGACAAACCTCCAATTTTCTTTTGCCCCTTGCATCTCTTTACTTTTTTGTTAATAGCTTAGTGTCACTATTTCAGATTTACTCCCTACCATTGAGACAGATGCCCACAAATAGCCTTCCATCCACAGGTATTCTGGTGAAATAACATTTACTCTAATACGGAGGGTCTGGGCCATTTGTACCATTAAACCCAGTCTGAAAGCACAGCACCAGATAGAGAGATCTTCTTGTAAACTAAGCTGAGTAAATGAAGGGAGGGAGGAGAAAACCTGCCAGGCATGAGAGATGCTTTGTGCAGCAACATCCACCTTCCCCCTCGCCTCCCTGCTCCTTCTGCAGTCATACCTGAAGTGGGGAGGAAGCAGGGCAGCAGTAAGACCTGTGAAAGTTATCATAGACATTACAGGAATAATGTCTTCTGCAGTCCCACTGCAAATCCCTCTCTCACAGAGATATTCAAACTGACTGCTACATGGGTAACACCCTCCGAGACGGACTTAACTACTATGATAAGCCTCACTAAATACCACTTCATATAACCCAGACATAACATTACTGAAACCACCTACGGTTTTTCCAAGCTCCTTTATCTTCTTGTACGTGGGATATTCAGCAAACGGAATATTTCGCTTCATTATAACATCTGTGAGGCCTTCCACTCGAACGCCAACCTACCAAAACAGCATGAGAAGGAGTGGTCTGAAACATACTTACAGAGTGGAAACTTAGTAGTCACATTTTTAATTTTTTTAATTCGCTTTATTTGTTTTATTGTTGATTTAAGTAAATATTTACCTCCACCAAATCAGCCACTGAACCTGCAGAATTTGCCATCAACTTGGAAATTATTGCTGATGGGAACATTGTTCCTGGGCTGTTCATAACAAAGACATCGCCAGCAACACCAACTCTATAGTTATCTGTGGTAGAAGTAAACAAAAGACACATCTTTTTTCTAACCTTCTGCTTAGCATTCAAGATTGTATTTCTGCAGCTCTTTCAATTACTGACTCTAAGATATATCATGACATAAGCTTTAATTGTTTAGGCTCAATTTAATAAATGGTTACTCCTGTATTTTTAAATATGTGACTGTTGCATTTAATCCAATTTCTTTTTCCAATGCAGAATCTTTTACAGTATTACAGGAGGCTGTAACAGCAGAGAAATGAAACGAGAGACCATTTAACTGACATGAAGTACGCTAAATACACATTACTGCAGCAAAAGGGGAAAGCTTCTACCATAACTTTTGAGAAGGAAGAGATTAATTTTTCAGGAAGAAATAAACTAATTGTTTCAGAAACTAAACTTATCAAGTATCTTACAGAATCTCTTTTTGCATCCAGCAGCAGTGTTAATGGAAAGAACTTTCCTAGACATAACTCACATGGGGACTGGCAATGTTGTATTTCTCCAAAAGACTTAGTATCTCTTAAGAGATTTCTGAAGTGAAAATTTCCCAGTCACTGAAATGCTTTACTCACCAAAGTAACCACCAACACGAATAACCTTGCTGTACCGATAGCTCAGCCTGTCCAGTTTGGGGGCCAGCAGCTTAAGGGCAATATTGCAAGCTGAAGATCTGATCAAAATAAGAAAGGTAATAATATCCAGAAATAAACTGCAATCCACCAGAATATGAAACTGAATTCAATTTTGTTAGCATATGCGTGATTACTAACAAGAATGTTGCAGACTTTATTATTTACAGAAAGAAAGCGCACTTTATTCCTGTCTTTACTTACATGTTGTACATATACGGTAATCTGCTCTTTGACAAAGCCTTCATGTGGGAATACACGAAACTGGCCACTTGCAAATTGCTCTCCTTCATCACCACATTAGCTATCGTTGTTATTAAAGGAAGGGCAGGCCTTGTCTCAAAGATAACAGCACAAGCCATCATTCGCACTTCAGGGAGAAGTGACTGGTCTGCAAGGATCTGGATGAGATATCCCTGCACCTGTAGAGAGGTAACATTATTGGGAATTACCAATAATTTAGACTTTTTTTGCAGAATGGATCTACACATAACCCACAAGAAATATGGGAAGGGGGTGGGAGGGGTCACTATCCCTGCAGAAAAGCTTCCTGATCTGGCTTATTGTATGGTTTCATACTGTTGTATTAACACAACTGAATGGGGCCACATGAGAACAGCCCCAAGGAGAAGGGATGGCACTGATCTGAAATAAATGTCCACGTATCAAAAAACCATCAGCATGGCTTTTTGCATTCAGAGGCTGACATTCAGAGATCGGTGAATAAATTTGGAAGAAACAACTGTAGATAATACAATGGATTTGTTCTTTGCAGTAACCCAACTGACACAGTGAAAGTGCTTTACTATTTTAGGCGGTACTTACAGTTCTGGGGTCCTTCCAAGCTATTTTTCTCAAGGCCATGATAGCATCAATCTGAATGTGGGTTGGGATATCTGAAGCACTGGATGAAGATATCGGAAGGAACTTCAGGATGCGCTTTAAGCTGGCTGGTTCTCCCATGTTACCAATGCACTTCAGAGCTAATTTCATTTTGTCTTCACGGCCCTTGCTGATTGCTTCATCTGCCAGGTCATGGATAGGCTATGGAAAAAGCACAGTTAAACCTTTTCTGCCTAATGTATACATCGGCCACAGTGATCTCCTTAGACACTAAAAAGCCTATCACAATAAAGCAAATGGTTTTCATACAGGTATTCAGTGACGGCTGAGAAAAAAAAGGATGGGAAAACTGTGTTTTCATTTATTATCTACATTAGTAAAATGATTTATTGCCTTTGTTCTGAAGGAGAACTATGAAGTGCGTATTTGTCCAACTGACAGTTAATAGTCAATTGAAAAATGTATAGCTGACATTTTCATACTGTAGCCGAAAAGAGTTAAGCTAAAGTACATTAATAAGCTACTAAGAACAATCTGAGAAAAAGACACCCACCTGAAGAGCTTCTTTAGGACATGCTGATGTCTGAGAACAGTATCTATTGACCACAGAACTGTATCCCAAGGAGGCAACTTGTTGAAGCATTGGACTTCTCTGAATTCTAGAGCTGGTCATTAAATCCTGTAGGAAAAATAAATAAATAAATAAAAATATATCAATGATGCATTTTCACTTAATATTCTTTTTTTCCTATTTAAGAAGAGGAATATTGACTAGAGATGGGAAAAATCCTGTTCAGAATAAATGCTTACACTTAATCATAGTGTCAAAATATCTAATGTTTGTATTAGCGTTTTAACTTGCAGCTCTTTCCAGTTTATAGGAATATTTTGCAATTAAAAGAGCTATTTAAATGACGTAACACACAAACCACCATTTATGTTTCAGAAGTAAGAAATAATGTGGACAAAGGTTTGTCTGTAGACAGCACGACGCGTGACTCCAGCAAACTAAAATGGGAATTATTCTCAGAAGCTGTTATAGGAGAAAGGCTTTTATATTACTGTAGCAATATAGAAACACACTCTTCTCTCATACAGATAATGCCAAAAGAAATTAATGGATCACGATTTTTACAAAATTGTTATACATGAGGGGAGAATCTACTTTAATAAACTTTATAACCAATGGTTGTCATCAATTACCATTCCTTCTGTTATCAAATAGGAAAGATTCATGTAGATTTACTCACTGCTGCTATTGGAAGAGTGTGTTCATCAACCTTCATTAAATGGAAAGCCAAAGAAACAGTTAGAAGAGTCTGAATGTAGTTAAGTTCATCGTTGCGAATTCTGGTCTTAATGAATTTTAGTGCTTCTGTGGTGCCACTTGCAGAAACTGCACTCAGTAGCCATCGCCTGCAAGTAGGTTAGAAAAATAAGTCCTTAATTTTAGCTCTCAATTCTCAAAAAAAAAGTAAAATTCTTTAGAAGATCGTACACATAAATACCTGTAACGAGGTTTATCTGAAACTTGTCTCCAGATAGACTCAAGAGTGTCAGCGCTTGCTATTCGGCAGAGCTGGACAAGCTCTAGGAATCTTTGTGGAACATCATCGTGGAAATCTTGTTGGTTATTCAGGACTATGTGTTGCAGTGTTTCTACTATCTGAACAACAAGAGAAAGTGAACACATAGTTAATTCCTTTGGTATTTCTGATTGTATTTTTGATCACTTTTATATTATCTTTTGATTAGGAACCCAATTCAAAGATTTAAAAATTCTATACCCGTTGCTCGGGGTTTTTTGTCTTGACTAGCTGAAGGGGCATCTGTGGCAGTACATCCGGGAACTGGTAGCGAAGGCTTCCATAGCTCTGCATGGGAATGCCTGGGGCGCTCCCTCGCTCACTTCTCACTTCCAGCAAGGTAAGCTGTTGTCTGTCAAGAAACAGAGAGGAATGAAAAAGTGTCAGGTAAGGAGTGAATTACCCCTCTCTCCCCATCTGCCTCGTCTGTCTGTTGGTTTGATGATACTGAGACATTACCTCTTTTAGTCTTTACGGATTTTCCCAATCCCAGTAAAATCTTACAGTTTTCTAATGGATAAAGTCCTCAGATTGGTACAAAATAGTTGTTATTCTCGCTTTGAGAGGCAGCCCCACAGCCTGCCTACCTTGCTTCCATGACAGCAACCCCAGTAGGTTCGCTGAATGGCGAGATCTGGTACACCTGCTGCGACGCAACCTCTGTGATCAGGGTGCCACTGTCCGAGTGCTTGAGCTTGTAGGAGAAGGCCGCAGTCCCCTTTACCAGCCTTTCTTTCTAGAGAAGGACAGCGAGACCCAAATAGTAAGTGGCGACAGAACAGCCATGTTTGTTGTGAGGAAGGTCTTTTCACGTCTCACATACCATCGTGTCGACAGGACAGGGATAGATGTAAGCCATTCCAACACTCTTCTTCACCTTCTCCTGGCAGTTATTTTGGTCTACAGTTTTGGTAACAGAGACTCGGCTATTCTTCCTGTCTTCCTGGATGACGTACCTTGTATGGCAAACACCTCCAATTCCAGCCTGTATAGATGAGAAGAGATAACGAGACTTCCTAATTATAACAGGATTTCACCACATGAGAGAAAGTTTTACTGCTTCTGAAGGAGCAGTAGGAGAGTAAAGATATTCTGAACTATGTTTTGGGTAAGGATAAGCTATGTTTGGGTAAGAATATACTGAATTATGTTTTGAAACCTGTTAACTTTACTCACAAGTTACCCTATTGAACTAAAAAACTGAACAGAAATGGATATTTTAAACTCAGTCAAGGAACTGAGAAAAAGTAATCAATTAATTAATATCAACAATGAACAAATAAAATGAATCAAATAGCTGTATCAGGGAAGCAATATAACAAATACATTCGTAGCTAACAATTCCTTTTTCTTGAAAGTATTATATTTTACATAAAGCAATTTTACAAATGTCTTTAAAAGATCCAGCAAAAGGAATACCTTCAACACATACACACACATTTTCTTTTTTGCGAATGAAAATCAATTTTTTTCATGATGGATGGCTGAAAGTAGATTAAAATAAACAGGAACATGAAGGAAGTGCACCTAAACAGAACACATCCTTTCAATAAAGTAGTTTTAGAATAGGAAAAACAAACCTCTTGCAATTCATAGACATTCTGTGATTTTTTAATGGTTATCTGCATCATGTTCAGGATTCCTCTCACTATGTTAATACACGTATCAGGGCAGTCTTCTGGGGCATAAATGTTTCCGATCCGTCCACTACTGTATTCAAATTTGAAAGGCCGGCTGAAACATGATGAGACCATTTGTGTGATTTTGGAAGATCGAGTGAACGGATCCCTGGGCCAGACTCCATTGTATTCCTCCACTTGTGGGGAGCGGACCTGAGAGGAATTTTAGAAAGGACATTTATATGAATAAAATTACTTTGGTACTAAATATGTAAACAGATTGGAAGAAATCAACATAATCACTAGTTATATACTCTTTCCTTCCAAATATAGGCTCAGATATCCATACAGCAGTTGATTCTTCCATCTCTTGCTTACAATGTAAAGCCAGTACAAGTCCAAGGTGCTCAGCAGTGTTCTTTTGTGGTACAGAAGCAGTTAACATACCCCCATTATCTCTCAGGAAAATTTTAAACATCAACTATATAGGTAAAAATATTATTCAAAAAAAGTAATAAAAATAGATTCAAATAAATTTATCCCTATTTTTCAGGTTTAAATTAAAATAGCTGTACCAGGTTCTGCTTTAGACTAAATCTAAGATAAAAAGGTAAAACCATTCTATTTTTTTAAAGTCTTAGAAAGTTTCATTTTAATTCCTCCCCTCCCAAAATGCTTGTTGCTTTGACTAAATTACTTGTCATATTTGATAGTTGTGAATTGCTTAAATCAACTCATTTGTTTGTTTCTTTATAATTAGAAATGTGTTTATAAACCTTTTTTTCCCCATACGGCATAATACAAATCAGATGCAATTTCACTAACTTTGGGGAAGTTACTGCTAATTCAGGTGTCTCTCCAAGCACAGCCTGGTGCACACAACGTAACAATTTCAAGATGAAGACTATGATGAGGAATACAATTCCTAGCTCATAGCTTTGACATCTTGCCTTCATTAATGAAACAAGATCTACTGCTCTGCTAAAGCTCTTGTCATTGAACTCTGTGCCCAGAAAGATGCTCTTCTTTGTAACTAAATTAAACAGACAAATAAAATATTTGTCTGAAACATTTATTTTGGACGTGTCAAACCCTATCTATAAGAGGCATGCTTTCACATGTAAAAATCTTTTCTTGCATTATTCAAACACTAATAATTGCTACGTGCTACTTTTTGATGTCTTTCACTTTTTTCTTTTCAAGTGTGTAAACATAATCTACACTTATTAATTGCCTGCATGACCATGATTTTACATACCCAAGTCCAGGCTCCCCACCAAAGTTGGAAACATTTGTTGAGAATTGAATTGAATCTTAAAATCAGAGCATGCTTGAGTGCCTTGAATTAGAATTAAACATTTTCTAACAGAACTCCTGATTTTGGCACCTCTATTTCTGACAGAAAGTCATGAGAAGCACCTGCTATGAACAATTTTCACAACAAGCACTTGTAAGCGGTTGGACGCTAAATCACTCCTCACTTAAACTTCAGTTTGCAGATCATTCTCTGAAATCTACAGCACTAAGTCTCCAGATCTTTACAATCCAGATCTGTACAATGCAATGAAATGAACATCATTTGCAGTTCAGTATTGATTGGTATGTTTGGAAGCAGATGCGATACCTTGAGGAGGTAAGTGTTCTCTGATAGCCCAGTGATCTCTAGCTTGCTGCTCAAGCGCACACCAGCTTTTGCCAAACTTCTTTCTTGAAGCCCATTCAACATAAAGCCTTCATAGCTGTACAGGTAACTCTTTCTGCTACTGAATCCCGGGTCTGCGGGAAATAACAGCCATTTTCACAATAGCTGTAAGCATGTTCTAATAAATAGTCATCATAACAAAGTCACTGATAGAAGCATATAGACAGAAATTCACTTACCGATGTCAAACTTCTGGCTACCTGCAAAAATAGATGGAAAACCATGTAAGTAACATTTAGTCTAAACCTAACTGTTTTCAGTGAACTCAAGAAAATTCCAGGAAAGAGGTATGAAGAAGGGATGTGTATGCTTACCTACAAGGGTGAGCACTAGGGCTAGTATGATTCCCCTCATAGTGAAGGTGAATGGGGCTCTGCCAGGCATGGCGAGACTTTTATGGAAGAATGCTCAGGAACACGTGGCTGTATTCTGCTGAATTCTCAAGTTTTTTATCAGTTTATGTAAACACTTCCCTTTTTGCAATCATACCTTCTCTTCACACGGAAAAATGAAAATCAAGTCATACCTTGGCATCCCACTGTTTTTTTGTATAAAACTTTTGTTGGATTTTCCAAAAGTTTCCACTTATCCTAATAAAAAACTCTTACAAGGCCATTTGCAATAAATTTACAATAGACATGTTACTTGATTCCTAGACTGAGTAATGGCTGGCTGGTGGTATGTGGTCCTGCCACAGATGAGATTGATTTTGCCCAGGTTATGTTGACCTGGCACCTGACACAAGCTGTTATCTAACTGATAGTAGCCCAATTAACAAAGTAGAGTCAGTGTCATATACATTGACTGTGTTCTCTCTCTTACCTCAGCTTTGGCTTATGGCCACCCCTGTGGACAGGAGACAAGGGTAGATTAATCTTTGCTATTCTTATATTTATATGTGCACCAAAGCACGCTTAACAACCAACTGAGAAAAAATATATTTATTTATTTAAATCACAGGATCAACGTGTCCTTTCAGCTCCGGTCACACTGACCAGAAATATTTTTTAAATGAACGAAGGTTTCATAAGCATTCTGTAAATATTTTGTCTTCCAAGGTAAATGACAGCTAAACATGAACAATTAAAACCCACAGGGATTCTCAGCAGCAAGCAGGGAGAACAGAAGTGCAGGTCAGCTAGAACTTCTGCATTTCCTAAAGAGCCAAACACAAAATGCAGCCAAGTACCTGAATTGATGCAGGCTTGCAGCCAATTTCATCACTAACAGTGATTTACATTGATAGCACAAGAACACATTCACAAAAGTGCTCTGTTCTAGAAATGTCAGGAGCATGGAGGCAATGGGCCAGGTGTCTTCAGAAATGGGAGATGCACAAAAAGTTCTTGCCCTTTTTGAACGTGGTGATAGATAATCATGAAAAAGGACAAACGAGTTCTTGTCAACCACACACAAAAAAAAGTTAGCCTTCCAAAGTGAGCTGGGTGGCAGCTGGATCAACAACAAAGACCAAAAAAATGTGCAGGGTCTTCCAAGTTTAAGGTTAGCTCTGGAGGGGCAACTTCAAGCAATGCAGACAACTGGGGGCTTCAAATCACACAAAAAGCCTTTAATTCTAGTCTAATTCAAAATTTATGACATACTGGTTATTCAGTCACTTTATTTCTGTTCCCACAGTACCTACAAGATTTACCACAAGAGAGTAGTTTGTGGCAAACAGTGTTTTAATGACCACAGATGAACTATGTGATTTCGGTTCTAGCATTTTCTAGTAACTGCTCTTCCTAGATTGTTGTCCCACAAGTTTTGACTTTTTCAAATGGATCTCAACTGGATTTTAAAATCCACCTGGGGTTGTGCAACCTCTGTTTTGAAAACTGCCATAGAATTCATTTCAGAATACTACAGTGTTGTTGCAAGAATTTGCCAGAAATGTCTCCTTTTACATGATTATCAACCTATTATTAAGTTTAAGCAGACAAGCACACTTTGCACCTCGGTGATAACCTCATAATGATGCACGGCCAGCTCTTCCCCATAACTTTTTTTTTTTTTGTAGCTGACCATTTCTTTACAACAAACTTACATGTTAAGCATTACAGTTAGTTGCAAGTCTTGTACTCACGTTTTGTTTTGAGTTGTGCATGTACATGAGTCCAACATCAATGTGAAAACTAGAACAATCTGTGTTATGGGTTACTGCTTTTTGTGTAAGTACAGCACAACTTCACTGGGAGTAGTCAACACTGGAGAACAGATGTATTGTAATAAATAATAATAAACAAACTATCAAACAACATGAATATTTCTCCCAGGGATCGGTTTTTGGATGCAACTATATCTTTCAAATCTTGTCATCTACTTCCCTCCCAAATTAGATTGGGTGGGGGTGGTGAAGAAGCAAGCTTATCTTTACACACAAAAGCTTTGTGGTAACTGCAACTTCAAAAAAAACAAACGACAAAACAAACAGAAAAAAAGAAAGCACAAGTAGTAGCATGCAACACACAGTATTCCCATCATCCTGGAAATACCTATTTTTTGTTCAAGAATAAACTCTTTAAATAGATATTATTTAGGAAATTTACTAAGTAGTTACCTTGGTCCAGTTGAAGCATACACACAGTATTCCCAGAGAAAAGCAAGGATATGGTCTGATTTTTTTCATACACATTGGAGTATTTTCGTCCTGCTGCAACTAAGCAGAGCAAGTCTGTAGAAGCTACTGGAAGCAGTACTTCAAATTAGGAAAATTAGGAAGGGGTCTGGTTTGTAGGGAGAAATTTTTCATAAGTAAATCTTTTGTTTATTATTTTATTTTTTTTTTTTGCTATACAGCCTGTTTTACAAAAGCTATTTTGTATCACCCTCAAAGAAAAAAAAATGAAAAACTTAACAACTGCAAACTAATCCTGGAAAGTAAGGTCTCCTACCTAATCAGACTTACATTTATAGTAAAAGCACTCTCCCACCATGTAGACTGAAAAAGAAACCTAGATAGCAGCACGCAAAGCATGCCAGATTTACAGATTTTGTGAAATAAAACACCACAGAGTGTGAGAGAACAACTCATCTTTTCAGTATCATGCATAGCTGGCTAACAATAACTTTACATGTCATTGCACTGCAGCTACCACTTCTTGTTCCTTCTTAATAGGCCACCTGCCCCATCATCTCAAATAGGTGCCTATGCGTGGTCACACACCTGTATGGCATTCCTCTGAGTAGTCTTCCCCTCTGCTTCTCAACAGTCTATGATTATGTAAGATCCTAAAGTTCTTATACTTTGCTGTGTTGGAAATAATGTCACCATCTACCAACCAGGACGTGAGTAGCAGTAGCTTAGCAGTAGCTGCAGTTTTAGAAGCTCCCTGATCACTGGGTATGGTAATCCAAAAACTCTTGGCACACTCGCCTTCTTTACAGAGACAGGACTGACTCTACCCCAGACTTCCAGAACAGACCTGTAAGGTCAGCTCAGGCCTCAGTTGCATACATACTTCTAACACAGTTGGTTCTTTCATATAAGCATTAAACTGAATTTCCACTTCCATGTCATGGGTTACAGAAAGTTAAAGCAAATAGTATAAAATATTTATCAGTTCCTAATCATTCAATAAGCACAAAAGATAAAATAAGAAAATAAATAAAGATAAGAGAAAATAAGTAAATTACTTTCCTCTTCAGAGGCATTATCATCTTAAAAGTGACTGTCATGAAAAAATACCTAGTCAAAAATCCAACTAAATTATCCAGCAAGAACACATTTAAGTGTTCCAAGAAAGCACCAAAAAACACACCTTAATTACTTCAGAACAGCAGCAGCCCCTAGTGGCATCCTGTTAATTGCCTCAACAATGGATTTACAGATCTAGTGGAAAGTGTCCCTACCCATCCAGAGGGGTTGGAATTAGATGATCTTTAACATCCCTTCCAACCCAAATCATTCTACGATTCCATGATATTGAGTAAACTAATAGTCTGAAAATAAGAATCTTGCACGTAACCTGCTCTTCTCTCATTTAATTGTCACTATATGAAAATATTCAGTTTACATCTTTGAGTATGCTTTTGGATACTACTTCTACTCTTCCATAACTAAAAGTCACATAAGCTCTGTTCAGCCTGGGGTAGAAGGTGTAAGGTCAGCAGTACCTATACAGATGATATCAGTAGTGTTCACTTATTGTGAGGGAACTGGAGAAATGTTTTAAAAGACTATAAAAAAAAAAAGAAATGATATTTCAGCAGAAAGATATGACCAACCAGATCAATATATACAATTCTGCATCTTTAAGGTTCCATACGGTTCTTACACAGCAAGTATCCTCCACAGCTTGCATTGACTGCTACCTCATTTTGAGCTGTAACTGAAGGCACTGAACTAACCAGCAAAAACTTCAATGTTTTCTATCTTAGCTCCACGAAGAATTCCGGTTTCCTCTCTTTCTTGTTATTCTATTGTTACTTTTTTTCAGGTAGTCCAGTTGCTCTATTACAACCAGGTGTGAAGATAAGGGGCACAGCAGCAACGTCTTTTCAGCGTAGGGTTCTAAGCTTCAGAGTTTTTCCTTCCTATGACCCTGAGAAGAGCAAAAGTTTCTTAGACACCTTCCAAAAGGTCAATTAGACTAGGGCTGGAGCTACACCCGTGCATTAACAAATACATGAACATCCAAAAGAGAAGAGATGAATGCGTAATAGGCAAGAAAAAGTGCATGCTTTGTATTCAGTTGAAGGAGACTTGGGTTATTTCATCTACACAGCTATTTTTTTCAGGAAGTTATAAACACAGCAGATTTCTCTAGGACTACCCCAAAAATTCTGGAGCCTACTAAAAAGAAACAAAACAAAATCAGCATCAGACAGATTTGGTGACACAGTGAACCTTGGCCCTACAACCACGATGGCTTAAAAGTGCAGTGCTCATGAAACACAGAACCAGGGTTTCTTAGAATAGACTTAAACATTTATTGTTCACATTTGAAATAATTTGATTCCTGACTTAACCATTGAAAGTCCTAATGCATCTGTAAACCGAGTATCACTATAAAACAATTTAAAATACCATGTAAAATAATATTATGGATGCATGTATTTCATTTCATGGTTTCTTAGCATAATCACTTTGTCTATTTACAAATATATAAAGATTTTGCGCTTTAGGTCACCTGAAATATCAAAGAGGTATTTTCAAATCACACAACTTAATAAATATATAACTTGTTTTGTTAAAAATCTACAGCATACTGTACATTCAAGTTGAGGCAAAAGAAGTTTTAATGTCAGTTAGACTTCAGACATAAATGAGTGTTTGCAATAATTAAACAATTCCTAAAAGTGCTATCTCTGTCCGTGATGGAAGGATTAGGATCCAATATTTTGTTACAGCCAAAGTTTCAGACCATTGCTTCATTCACAGAATCACAGCTTCTGTTACTAGAAAAATATCAAAGCTTTTATATATTTTTAATAAACATCTCCCAAGAGTTGCAAGAAAAAGTGGCAAGAAATGGTCCAAAAAAATAAGCCATGTGCACACACACTTACACACATCACAGTTCAGATCACCACATAATCTTCCAAGAATGAACAAACTCACAGCATTCTGTTTCACTTTAGAATGGTGTTTATGAACACATCTCTAACAGAACAGCAGGCAACCCTAGGAAATCTAAGGCAGTTGTTCTATGTGCAAGTTTCTACATAGCAAAGAGTGCCAACTCCAGAGTCTTCCTGTGACTTTGTGCATTACTCGACTTCTCCTTCGTCACTTTCCTCCCACTGATTTGGCTTGCCGTCTCCAGCAGGTTTCTTTGATGCAGCATTGGAACTGGTATAAAAGATAAAGTTAGTGTAAATAACTACATATTCATTTACAAATTACACTTCAGAGAGAATCACAATGCTGTTTTTACGATATTGATATTTTCCTATCAATCATAAGGCCTATATTAGACTTTCTGTAAATTATCACAACTTAGCCTCTGCTCTACATAGAGTTCAGCACTAAGAAAAAAAAATCCACACGATTTCAGATACCTGTTACATGAAATATACTGAGACATCTGGCCGGGTTCAGCTGAAACAGGACCACTCAATGTACAGTGAGGTTTTCTTTGCTGAGATGTGGAGTTCGTTAACCGACTGTCTTGGTCAGAACCTAGAAGGCATACATATCATTTAAAATACACTACAGTTGAAAACATTTTAAGGACTAGATCCTTTATGTCTTCTGCAGTAAAAAAAGCAAAACCAAAAACAAGCACAAACACTCCCCCTCCCAACTTTTAGCATGTCTATAATAATAAATACAGCCACTAGAACTTTAAAAAGTCAATTACAAATCAAAAGCTTTGGTATACAGCCTTTAAAAAAAATGAAGCTACTCACACATCATTAAAATCAAGTCATTCTTCATGAGCAACAAGCCAAACAATTTAAAATCTGTTTCTAAAAGTAAAAACGTTTTCCTGCTATGGAAGATCACTTCATATCACACTTACAAAAGCACTACAGGAATTGCATGGAGGAGAAACAAGGAGGACACAGAATACAAGAGGCAGATTAGTTACCTAACAAGAATACAAATTCAAGTGTTTTATCTTTACTTGCCAGTTCTTTTACGCATTTATCTAAAAACGCTGACTCCCACAACGAGAATCCATTTAACAAAGATTGCTGTTACTTTCTAAGAAACAGGGCAGGGGAATTATCAAAAACTCAGCAGTGAAGACCAAAACACTGAATTTGCATATTCAGCCATAAGGAGGGGTAGGAAATCAATTTATCAGCTTGAAAGAAAAAAAAAACATGAGAAAGAGGAAGTCAAAAATACTTTAAATAAAAACAATATTCCAAACTATGAACACGTTATAAAACATTCACATAGCCATATTATCTTTTTTGAGGAAATGATTCCTCTAAGATTTGAATCTTGAAATTCTATTGTTTATCAGATTTATTTTATCACCATACTATCTTCACTATTTTTTTTTTTTTTTACAAGGGATTCTGCTTTAGTGAATTTATATGGGAATGCATGTTTAGTATTGCCTCATCTCAAAGAGCGAATGCTGCCTTCTTCAGAGCTTCTTCTGATCTATAAAGATCTCTACATGTCATGAGTTTTTCAAACAGCCTTGACAATGAATATGCCCACATTTTAATTAATTTGGTAATTCCAAGAGTTCTCTGTTCTTAACGGATAAGCTGTCAGGTACTTAACATTCACCTGATCCCTTCTCAAATCTAAGTTCATTACATAGGTAATGATCAGGGAGGGAATTATCAAGATTCCCTTTCTGAACTATCAGTTAGCCTGACAGGTGAAGGCATACAGTAAGTGAAACTGGTAAAATTTCTCCTGGAAAGTTTTTTTGTGTGCTTTTCCTGTACGTTTGTTTTGGGTAGGTTTATTTGTTTTAAATAGTTTTACTTTTGTTCAAATTTATATCTTCTAGTTAAGAGGGGGAAAAAAATCATACTACAGTAACATAATTTGAACCGAATACTTGCTTCCTAAGAAGGCACTTGGAGTTGTCACATTTTCAGAGTGCTTGTAATCAGTAGACATACTTAAGAACTGTTGCTTCAGCCATGCTCCTCTATCTTCTTCAAATGCCTTTCTCTAGGAAAAGAAATGTCAGTTTACACTTACGACCACATGAACAAGCTTAGTCCGCATTAAATTGATGTTACTCCACCTAAAAATCAGAAGTTGTGGCATGTCCATGCAACTAAAGTGAGCCAGCAGTTTAACACAGAATTAGTCATGAGAGCAAGCTTTTGAATCCTACAAGGATTAGCTGAGGAGGTATTTATTTACAAGCCAAACCCATGGCTTGTTTCAGAGAGGTCTGAATAATCCCTTCATTTTACTGTTCTCCACTTCAGTGACACAATCTCCTATCACTGCCTCCTGTGCGCTCCTGCCCCCACAGTGCAGCACTACCTCCTGCAAGTACCCCTTATTTCTGGGCAGCTGCCAATAAGGATTACTGGTTAAACCTCAACCCTCAGCCTTTTCATAAACAGATGAAAGTGACTTTGAAAATAACACTGATTATTTCCATCCAAAACTGGGGCAGAAAGAAAGGGGGTGTTTCCTTTTCCAACTACTCTATGAGCACGGAAGAGGAAAACACTGGCTAAAGACAATCTTCAAAAGGTCCAAAGGCTGTGCAATCGAGACAAGCTATTCTATCTCCAAAATCATCAGTGAAATGGGATGTTCCCATAATAATTTTTACCGTATCAGCAGAAAATAGAGCAAGCTTACTTTTTCACAGATACCTACAAAACTTAGAGTATTGCTTCTACTTCCTTGTTTCTCCTTTCAAATGTAAGCATTTTAACAAGCAGAAGCATAGGTAGTTGACATTTATGCTGCAATATAGTCTTAAACATTTCTGGACAAACTATTATTATTTATCATCTCTTAAGACTAATAAATCTAATTCAAACATTAAATTCAAGAACTCACTGAAAGTAACACAAAATGAAAAAGTTGAAGAACACGTATCTATATATGTAGTGGCTTGTACCAATATTTGTCACTGCATGAACTCCTGTTGTTCCAGCATCTCAAGTAAAAACCAAAATATTCAGTTCTTGACATTTTATGTTCCCTCCTGCTAACTTGTAATCCCCCTTCATGTTTTGACCCTAAC
Organism: Anser anser; assembly: GCF_964211835.1. Lineage (NCBI taxonomy): Eukaryota > Metazoa > Chordata > Aves > Anseriformes > Anatidae > Anser > Anser anser. The sequence goes on along the minus strand of NC_139728.1, from coordinate 17,525,707 downwards.
TACTGGCTAGACAAAAGGACACACATGCTAGAGCTCATTTATATACATATCTACCCCCATTCCGTTCCAGTATGTGTGTTTACTGGACAGCTTAACTACAAGAACAGAAAGTGACCCTATTAAGAGAAGGACAGCAGTTATTTTGCCTGTCTGCAATAGTCATTGGTTTAGAAACGTTTAGCAATCTTTGAGAACTCAGCACCATAGCCAAATCTGACAAAAATTTGCATAAGCCTTGCTTTCTTTGCAAGTCAACCTAAACAGGATTTAATAAAGGATTTAATAAATAAGCAGACTGATTTTTCAGAAGTAGTTAGAAATTTCAAAAGCTGCAAGACAAATGGGTCATTCCAGTTGCAGTAACTGCGTTTTCCAGTACACCTGAAAAAAGTTTTTTTTTTTTGAAGTGCCAACCAAACGACCTGCCACAATTGCCAAAGATGTTTTGTACAGTATGAGAATAAGCTGCTTGTTAACATCTCCATACAGAAATCGTTAGATGGCTGCACTTCAGTGTGTGTTAAATAGTTTTACTCTAGCAATAGCAACTCATCTTTCATACGAATTCCTTTTCTAATACCTTTCAATTTTTCTAATACCTCAAGTCCTAATCTAATAGCAGCTTCTGTAAAACTTCTTCGTTCCTTCTCAAAATTCTTTTTTTGTTCTCGAAATAGCCTCCATTCTTCCTGAAGACGCTCTCTTTCTTCCAACAAATAGCAGTCCTGTAGTAACAGAGTGGTGTCATCATCACATGGAGACATAAGCTGCTGCTGCAGATATAAAGCAACAAAAGACTAATATTAATTTGGGAAAGCCTATAAAGATGTGCAGGATTTCCATAAATTCAGTTTTATCAAAAAAAAAGTTGAAGATTGATATACAAACAACACAGTTGATGGGGCCAGAGTTTCAGGCAGGTAACAAAACATCTCTGTTCAGGCAGCTGACCCCAGCCTCCTTCCTCATGTTTGTTCACCACCCCCTAAATTATTCTTACCAGAATTACAAACTCATTAGATTACTAACCAACTGACTAGCATACATACTCAGACCAACCACTAAGACTTTCTATTAAAAAGCATAATCAAATAAAGGAAAAAGGTTCAGAGGTGAGAAGTGACACGTTAAAAAAAAAAAAATTAAATTGAGGGAAAAAAAAAAATCAAAGCCTGCTACCTGTAACAGTTGTTGCTGAGTTTTGATCATTTCTTTACATTGCTGAATTTCTAATTCTAGCTTTTCAGTTTTCAGCTCGTGGTCTTCCCTTGAAATTACATCTTTGTCATCCAAAGCTCTTGAATGCACACGTGACACTAAGGGAGGAAAAAAGCTTCTTAAGACATAAATCCCTCACAGCACTGGGGACTCAGAGCAATAGCAGAGGTTTTTAAGCTGTATTTGTTTCATCCCAAAAGACGTACATATTCAAAATTACTTCTATCAGGACAAGAGTACCAGAATTGGTGCTATACAGATAATTAGGCACAATACCCAGTTCAGAAAAAAATTACAATAAAAATATATCCTTTTTACATTTCCCCAGGTAAATTACAAGTCTGCACTGCAACAGAAGTGTCACACAAAAATATTTGCTTCAGCAGTTATTTAATGAAAATCGAGACAAATGAAGACTTCTTTTCACTGATATGTTGTTAGCCTATTCTTCTGAGCCCATTTTTGAAGGGCTTGTGTGTTCATAAAAATATGACAGTAACTATATATATCACAGATAAAAAAAGAAAGACTTTTCCCTCAAGTTCTGTGAAGGAGAAACAGAGCTTACAGTCAGAACATTGTGTGCATATTTTTACCCCAGCAAGGGAATCAATTAGAGAGGAATAAAGTGTATTTTTGTACAATCATATACCGCATTATTTTATTTCATGCAGAGCTATCATGGTGATCATAATAAGCCAAATTTTGATTCCCTGATGACAGCGATTGAACATTAACTGAATGTTAAGGAACTAGAACACAGTCATCTCTATAAATTAAAAAAAAAAAAAAAAAAAAAAAAAACACACAAAAAAAGGTGATTCCAAGAAAAGCACAAATACATGAAGCACTTTTTCTGATGCTTACAATTACTTTTCAGTTAGCTATATAAAATCAAGTATTACTCAGAACAAGTGATCTTAAAATCCTTTCTATGGTATAAACCTATTCTTATAGACCATCTGCTCTTTTATTTGCAACTGAATGCATGACCTTCTCGGTATTATTCCTGCCTGCAAACATCCCTGTGGTAGCAGCAGCATTTGCTTACATTGGAAAAGTAATACTAGGAAAGAATTTTATATATTTTTAGCTGTCTTTTAATGCTGTTTAACAGCTGGAAATGAGAAGAGCCCAGCACCATTCCATCAACCAGTTCACTTTAGAATGCCAGCAGAAGACTTGGAGGTATGGATGCGGCAAGGCTAAGCTCCAGGAAGGATTTACATATTTTGCATCCAGTTGCTTCAAATTGTTATATCTGCATTATTCAAACAGCTCAGAGAGGTGGGGAAAGAAAAACATTTATTACAGGGCACTATTTCCAAACAAAAAATAATTATTTCTTCAGAAAGTCATTGTTTACCGTGCCAAACTACAATCATGTCTGTTCTCAGGATAACAGGCTTGCTATGCAATTGCTTTCCTAACTTCCTTCAATTAAAACTCATACAGAAAATGTCAATCACAAGCCTTTTCAGGAAGTCTACCAGGTCGCAATCCCTTCTATTTTAGATTTCATGTAGTTTAGACAGACTGTAAATTCAAAGATTATAATACCAAATGGAATTATTAGCAGCGTTTTATATGTACATGTAATTGTGTTAATCACCACCTTGGTTGTCCAGCTTTTCAACATGATTTTTCAACATTCTCCATTGTTTTCTAATGCTGTTGGTAAGCTGTTCTCGCACAGTTTCGCATGACAGTTCCCACATGTTCTCTTTATTTAACTCTCCGATGTCCTCCTCCAGGTCTGACAACACCTGTAGAAGTAGAAGCAAAGAGTGTTGCAAACCACCCTACCATTCCAAATATACATATTTGTTTATTTAAATATGTATACAGGTTTAATTTACCAAACCAAAGTAAAACTCGTATATATAGAAAAGATTTTTCCTTCCAGGGAAATTTGTCTGTTAGGGAGTTCAATTCCCTGATGGCATAATGATGAAGAGAAGTAATGTGGCACTCCCCAAAACCCTGGCACAAAGACAATTTATAAGCTAGCAAGACTCTAGGTTAGTATCACAAATCTCCAAGAACGAAGTTCAGACTGATGAGAAGTTCCGTTGTTATGGGCTCACTATACAGAACGAGTAGGATTTTAGATGGCAAAGACAGTGTTTCCATTATCTATAAAGACTATTTTTCTCCTTTTGAGAATTAAGTAAATCCAGAACACACCCTATGGTACAATGGAAGTAGCCCTTTCACAGTTCCGTTTCACACTACTGTTCAAACACCAAACCTGAATGCCATCTCAAAGAGCTAAGACAGAAAAGTCTGAAAGGACTAGCCCGCAACAACTTAGTGGATATAAATTAATAAGCTATAGCTATTTAAATACCTGACACGAATACTCCACTCCTCTCAAGCATCTAAACCATTCTATACAAGCCCCTGTAGCTACAAGTAGATAAGAAAAATGGGATGGGAAATTCCAAAACAAGCTCAAAGGCATCCAAATAATTCATTTACATACGAAGTAAGTACTTTCTTTCAAACCTGTATCATGTAAGATCTTAAGGAACAAAGCAAGAGTTGTAAGAAAAAAAAAAACAGTATTTTTTAGAGGTTTTTGTCGCTTTATATAAAAACATTTATTTATATATGTATACATACATGTATGTGTATGTATGCATGCTAACCCCATGAAATCCCAGTCTGGAGTAGCCATAAAGTATCCTGTGTAAACAAAGAAATACTTAGAACTGGAGAAAAAACACTAAACCATCTCACTTGGGAAAAAACATATTCCTGCAATGTACCAGCAGCTCTGCAAAATGAGCTAACTGGTCTAACCCATGGACTAAACAGAGCACACCCTAATTACATTTCCTCCACCCCCACCCTCTGTGGTTTTTACGGAAAGCTTGGTTTCCTTGCATAAGCACCTTGAAAGCCAGTTTCAACTTCTTACTATGAAAGGCAGATGAAATCCAAACTGCATCGTTATAGAGAATCACATACAGGTCACTACATCTAACATTCATTTGAAGTACACTTTCAAGCTTCCCACGTATGGACTAGGAAGAACAGACTTTCTACTGTTCGTGGACAGAATTAGAACATTTAAACATGGGTGATTTCAAGTATAGGACAGGATATATAATCCACTGCAAGTCCTGCAAGAGGAAGTTTACCTTTTTGATGATCAAATGGCTCCAACACTGCAAACTATCACACATTTAATTTTAACTGAAGGATACTTACTGGCCCATCCTCAGACCTTTCTTTAGGTTTTTGTTTCTGTGGTGGGAGAAGGGAAATAATCTCTTTCTTCATTTGCTGAAGAACTTTTTTCAGCTCAGCATTTTCCACTAAAAGCTGCTTTTGGCGTTGCTCATAGTCGCTTAACAGAACTTTGTACATTTCTTCTTCATTTCTACAAGCAGAAATCTTACAGTAACAAGACAACAAATACAGCATATGTGTCAATTAACATTGTTCTGTAACAACTAGAAGTTCACCTGGCTTCTGTCTTATCAGTCCTCCATGCACCTCTCTTCCCATCAGCTCTACCAACATAATTTAGAACTTCCATAGCTGCAAGTGAAAAGGATATTTCAAAGCATGAAACAATATGCAAGTATATAAATACTCAGATGACACTACATTTACTTGTTTGCCTTTACACGTAATTATTGTCAGGAGACCACATTACCCAAATATTCCCCTCAGTCTTAAGACCCAGATGAGACCACATTGCCCTCCTGAACAAAACAAGAGCAAGATAATCAAGGAAAAGAAAAAACTTCTTGTGTTTGGAAACCTGGGGTGGGGGTGTTCTCATCCTGTCTCTTATTTTATACATTTCTTAACAGCACCTTCATCCGTATTTCAGCTTTTATATAAATCATATGAATCAATTCTTTTAAAATCACATCAGGTTAGGGATCAAAGTTCAATTCTAGTTAGCTCTCAAGGAAACAGGAACTAGATTTAAAACCTGGTTATTTTGACCTTGCTGATACTTCAACTAGCATTATCTAACCAGAGTCAGCAACATGACACAAGTTAAGTTTTGTTCACCTTAGGGTGAGGCTTCTAGAGATTACTGTGCTGATATCTAATGATTTTCTGCTGCCAAAATAGGTGCTCCTGCTACAGCATCATAATCCAGCCTGGCTTACCCACATGCAGTGTCAACCTAGACCAGCAGAAAATCCAACTCAGCAATATTATTTTCTTCTGGTTTACTGAACTAAAACAGTTCACTAAAAATATGATATGCTACAAATGGCAAACAGCTGAGAGCATTTGGAGGGTAGCAGGAGGGATAAGAAAGGAAGAGCAGGACTTCCTTTCCAATGACAGTTTCCATGCTTTGTCTGACACAGAAATTTCACAACATATTCACTGATCCACAAGTTAAACACTTGGGGAGGCGATACGAATACACCCAGAACCAAGTTTAAACATTTTTAACATACAGAATAACTCTTTTGTTCTGGTACTCTACTTACCAATCTTTTTGTCCTTTTTGTTCATGACTAATTGATGTAAGCGTTCCTTTAATTTGTTATATTCTCTCTCTTTCCTCTTCATATCATGATTGTACTGCGTAGCTCTACTTGAAATTATGTTTTGCAACTTCTGTACCTAAAAACAATCGCACAAAAAACAGATTTCAACTAATGTATAAATGGAAACATTTCTTCAGAAAACCAAAAAAAAGAAGAGAAGTGAAATAACATTTATATAAAACTGTTTCTGGTTAAAGGAATTGACAACAGGAATCAGGAGTCCTCTCCTAACAAATAGGTTCTGACCTATCTCAGGAAGTTTTGTTGCTTTTTATGTACAAGCCAACACCACAAGCAACATATTATAATGCTACAGTTCCCCAGTACAACTAAGCACATCTTTTAGTGATTCAAGTGATAACCTTCTCTGGCATCAGTAATTAATGTTTAGGATTTGGTTAACTCTAAAGTAGATTTATTAGGTTTACACTAAAAAATAGTAGACACATTGCTCCTTTTGGATAGCAGAATTGAAAAGGAAGACTATTTTATTTAGTCTGTAAGAACATAAACATATCATAAAGCACATTCTAGACCCATACTATCATTTATTTTTTTTTCCAATGCATCAGTTTTAACTTTAACAACATGCAGAACATTCAACATTTTAAGCTAGAACTTGATGAAGTTCATTATAAACAGATACTGCTATGACTGCTAATTACATGAAAATGTTTATGAATGCAGAGAACATTCATGGAAATTTAGGAGCCATATAAGTACAGGGGGCTGGGGAGAATGTGGAAACAAATTCCAAACTAAATCAAGTGTTTTCTGATCTTGGTTCTTCCAAGACTCTGAAGTTTAATGAGTGTGGGTTCTGTGTTCTCCCCCCCACACACACACTGCTTTTGCTCTCCTCTACAATATCACAAAAAATAAGTGCTCCTATACATGTAGGTTTGAGGAAGCAACTGAATCACACTGTATCCTCTTACTTCCTAATATTTAAACATTATCAAATAAAGTTAAAATCAAGAAGTATGAGAAAACTGCATGTGTTTCTACAGTACTATCTACCATTGTTATAACTTGGACCTATCCCTTACAGAACCTATTTGACACGTAACACAAATTAATTTCTTTGCTGAAATACAACATTCATCAGGAAAAAAAAAATCGAAGTAAACAGCTACCAGATACCTTGCAAACATCATCATACTACTGAAAACCTATGTAATGATTTGTGTTGATGTACACTAAAACTCACTTCATCCTTTTCATTTTTAAGTAACTGGTGCAAGTTTCTGTTCTTGCTTTGCAGTTGTCTGTCCCTTTCCTGAAGTCCAACTATTTCCCTTTTAGATAATTCCAGCTGTTCCTAGAAAAAGAATGTTGATAGTTCAGTATCAATACAAAAAAACAAACTGCAAAATCACCTCACTTGAGTCAAGTCTTCCTGTATTTGACCTCTGAATCACCTTGCACTCTCAATGACAAATTAGTTCTATTTTCTGAAACAAGAAGTATGATTCTCCAGTACAAGAAACACTCCCACCCACAAGAGAAAAAAAAAGATTTAGCTTGGTATTTATCATATCTTATACAATTACTACTTTTTCAGTAAGTCAGGATTCTGTAAGCGTATCTGTACCACAAGATTGAGGGTGGATACTTAGCCACCTGTTTGAATTTGGGACTACCATTTTACTGGAGTGTTTCTCTTAAATAATCAAGGGAACAATTAACATAGATATGTAAGTTGTGACCATAGCAAAACAAATAGGACATTTCACGTATATAGAATAAGGCTGGACAAATGATCTCATTGTAACATATGACGCACAACTGGCATTTAAGAACTTTCTTCCGCAAACATGTGACTCAAACCTGAAACCGCTACCTTGAATGGTCAGAAGACAACACTACATACAAACTCTTTTTGTACGTGTAGCAAGCTACAAATGAGTAAAGTTATGTAAGCATCAAAAGCTTCTAAGCGAATCACATCTGAACACATTTAACACAATAGCATATATCAAGAGGATTGCTGCACGATATCTGAAAGAATTTATATAAGAAACCTTATATGGTAACAGCTAAATTAAATGTCCTGACATTGAAGTAGTGCTAACAAGTTTTTTTGCCCCCTCGACTTAAAAGCCATTTGTCTAGGAAAAGTAACATCACACAGAGCGTATAAAAATGAGTGTAGTTACACATGATTTTTAAGGTCACATCAAAACACGTCTGTGTGGCTGACTAATCTCAGCAGAAGGGCTCCTGTGATTTTGAGAAGCTATAGCAGTATTTGACAAGGAGAATGCTGGACAGTCTTATTGAAAAGCAAACTTATGAGGCCCTGAGTCATGCACTGGATTTTTTTTTTTTCCCCAGTCAGAATCAAAGGAAACACAACAGTCTTCTGATACGACTGCACGTATGAGTACCCACAAAGCAGCATAAGCTGTGAACTTCCAATGCATCAGCTACTCCACAGTAGCAGACCTGCAGGTATTTATCCTGTGGTAAAATGAAACTTAATCTCATTTTTGCCAGCAAGCTTCTGATCAGTCTTTATGGAAGGGCTATGTGGTCAGCTATTCAAGGAATCCAACAACAACAAAAAAAAACACAGAAAAAGCTACACATATGGAGAAAGAGTGGTAAAAGCTCTGTGTAGGTAGCTTTTTCTAGTACGTCACTATCACTGATTACAATAATATTGTGAATTTATCTTTTAGAACAGGGCATATCCTATTAGATGATATTCAATGAGCTGAACTGATGTGTTTAGCATTTTCACCTACAGCATGCATTAACACTTCCAATCTGAACAGTCTTCCCTCTTCCTTGAGGAAAGAGATCACAATTCTAAGCAAGTTTTCAGTCCTTTCATTAATTCACATTTCATTAACAAATTTTCCACTGGGAAAAAAAAATCAAAAACAAAAATTCACATAGAAATACAAACGCAGATTAGAACTGGGGAGGAAAACAAAAAAAAAAAATCACTCACTGTTAAGAACGTACAGTATCTGTTAAACACAAGTGCTGCATTATATTGGTGGAATTATCTTGTTTTCTACCTTTAATTTAGCATAGGAGTTCTGTAAGTGATCCATATCACTACCCAGTTTCAGATGCTGCATTTCTACTTCTTCCTGAGCTCGAAGGTTCTTGTGCTGCTGTACAAGCAATTCATTCATGCAATTTATGATGGATATTAAGTTTAATTCTTTTCCTTTGGGCTCCACATAAATAGACGGGAAGCCCAATGTTGTCAATTCCTGGTGAAAGACAAAGGGGAGAGGGGATAAATAATGGGATCAATCTCTCAGATAAACAATAGTACGTGAAATCCTATATGAAGAAAAAAATATATATATATTCCACACCAACTTTAGCATTAAGAAAGAAGCCTTCCTAATCCAGTGCTTCTTCACTACCAAAACTGGTTTAATGTCATCTTCAAACAACGGCGAGTAAACAAGAAGATCTGGCTTACCCTATTGAGATAGGATATACTCTGTTCAATATTCTCTTCTGTGCAAAAGGCACTGAAAAAGCTGTGCATGCTTTTGGATGAAGGCAGTGGCAAGCGTAGCACTTGTGAGTTCATGCTTGGGGGTGATATCTTTTTTTCTGAGGTATATTGAAAAATATTTTTGCTATCTAAAAGTTAAAAATATTAAGAAACAAGTCAGGGCTAGTAGTTTAAGACATCACATAGAAAAAAAAATTAAAAAAACAAATCCTTTAACTACCAAAATTATTCTTTATAGACATTTACAAGTCTAGAGCTTAGAATTTCATCTATAATGAAATATAACAACATAACATATATTAAACAACTCACAATAAAAAGAAGGATAGCTAAACTTCCACATAAAATCTAAAGACTTGACAACGTTTTCAGGTGTTGTATCTTTCAACTTTTACTACTCTTCCCTCCATGAAAGAACTCTCCAACCTTTCTTCTTAATTGGCTTGCTACAAAACACACACACTTCATTTATACAGGTGCAAAAGCTGTAAATTTAGTTACAAATTCCTCCAAAAATGTACGATATCCTTAGTCAAAGCAAGTGTGTGCTATAATTTAACCTTCTACTAGGTAGACGCAGGCAAAAAAATATTTTCTGGTTTAATAAATTTGTCATCAATTTACAAGGCAAGAGAACATAGAACAAATTAAGCATTCTCTGAAAATGCATGATAATCTGAAAAGTATATTAAAAAAAATTGATTAGGAAGCCTTAGAACTTTCATATATATATTTATATGAGAAAGAATAGTATTTTAAAGCAACATTTCTGCAAGGCCTCAACCCAAAAAAAAAAAAAAAGCTTTGTATCCACTAGACTAGTTAACAGTATGTTAAATAACACAAAGTATCTCATTCATAAAACCCCAATCTCTCTTAAGCAGCTATAATACCACTGGTAAAGCTAGCAAATCCACTAAATTCAAGATATTACTAGTTTACCTGATGACAGCACTGGCACAGTAACAGTCTTCCAATCTCCCATAGCAACAAGGGCAGGCAGGGTACCTGAGCAACTGGTTCAGCAGTGAAGTATTTAGTAGAATTCCCGACAATGGGTGTTACGTAGGCATCTCCTAAAATAGCAAGAGCATTTTAGATTAACAATAGCATCTAATACAGCCAGGAGATTAAAGCAGGCATAGGAGAGAGAGACTACCGAACTTAAGCCATGTGACAGTTGTCTACTTCTTCACACAGTGAAGAACACCATAAGCACAGCAAATATTATACTGTAGAAATGACGCATCTGTATTTAGTTAGACTTAAATTTAACCAAGTCTTGTAAACCATCAACTAAAACTAAAACACCATGCACACATGAAAAGTATAAAGACATTTTAGATAACCCAGTTGCTTCTGTCAACATACATCAGAGAAAGCACAGCAAGCTAAATATTTAATATTTTTCTGCAATATAACCAGGAAGCAGCTTTATCAAGATAATTTTATGTGAAGTTTTAACATAAATCTGTCTTAACGAAATTATTAACAGGTGACAAAGGCTCTAGAAAAGATTTATTGGCCAACAGAGCAAAGGAACTTATATTTTATATGTAGTTAAATATTTAATATATATTTATATATCTAAATTTAACTTAACCTACATACCTTAGTATACTGCGTATACACAGCTATACTGCCATTCCCTGGCAAGCTGCTTACTTCTTTGCAAAACCTCCAAAACTGTTGAAGGAAAAGGCAAAGCCTTACTCCATTGGCACAGCCACTGAGTACAGCACTGGCCCTCTGGAAGCCAACCGAAACTCACTCATAAGAAAGAAGCAGCTGATTGTCCCCTCACCCTACCTCCACCTCACAGTCTGAAGGCATGTAATAGTGTTAGAGTTGACACACCGCTGGAAAATTAAAACCTAGCTTGGATGTTTAAGATCCAGCCAGTGTAAGCCATCGGCTGTTAGGGGAACAATGACATTTCAGGGAAACTTTTCATCTGACAGGAAAGAAGGCTTTCATTTATTTAATTAATACTTTGGATCAAAACCTCAAGTCAGTTTAAGATGGCTGTACTGTAAAAGCCTATGGAGTCCATGTTTGCCACTAATTCCTCTTAATGTGCACTCAGGGAAGAGCAACTTCTGAAGGTCTGACACTAAAACCTTGTATTTTTATCATTGCGGGAAAAGCTATCATTTGGAAAACGAATCTGCTGTCTATTTAAGACACCAGACAATTGTGGGTGGTCTGCTATCCATAAGGTCTCTTGAGAACAAAAGAGAGACAATAAGAATCCTTACTGACATTTCAAAGCACGCAACATAGTGCCCAAAGCAACACCAAGTTTTTAAGAAATCCTATTGTTATACAGCCACATCACAGAGTGTTCAGCACTGGAAAATAAGGTATCCATCTGGATGAATATTTCTGCAGGTTCATAAGTGTACTTGTATAAAAAGGTAAACAATTACTCCTCAGATGAGTTGAAACCTTGCAGCAACTACTAAATTGCACATTAGAAAGTACACATAAGGCAGGAAGAAAATACAGCCAATGTTGTAACAATCTAGAGGCTGTTGTTTATTAAGAAATTGATTCTTTTCTCCTTGCCCATTCACATTTTTCAGTGTTTTCTTCCTGTAAAACTAAGATGGCCAGAAATGACCTAAGTGAACATTCAGATTCTACAGGCAATGACTGACTTCATGGCAGGTCTGTAAGGCAATCTCTTCTTTTTTCCCCATCACCCAAGTCAACGGTGCTTTTAAAAATGTAATTCAAAGTCAAAATAAAGATTAAGAGGACACATTTCATAGAATCGTAGAATATCTCGAGTTGGAAGGGACCCATAAGGATCATCGAGTCCAATTCCTAGCTCCACACAGGTCTACTTACATGCTCATTTGGCTTCTGTTGGATCCATTGGATAGAGAAACCTGCAAATGAAAGGGGGATAAAAAGACAAATTAAACACATATATTCTCATTACTGGTATTGTTGTAACCCTGCATTTTAATAACATCTTTCAAAAGGTTCTTAAGAAACTCAGAACATACAAAATCCTTTAAGGACTACTGGAAATTCTACAAAAACACTACTCACATTTCAGAAACGCAATTAATTTCAAAGAAATTGGCTTTTATTTTTTAAGAGACCGCATATCCATTATGAGATCTTACCATCCAAATTCCCTCTAAGTACGTCACCAGCCCACAAGTCTCTACAGTGCAAACACTGTTTGGGTTGAGAGGTGTGTGTCAGAATAATGCTTGACTGGAAGCAGACTGGACTAATCCATGTAAGGGAATACAATGATTCTCTGAATTTTAGTCCTGTAACCTGCATGCCATGTTATTCAGTGCAAATGTTTTCCAAAGACTACTCTCTGGAGACACATTGTTTCTAGGTATACCAGCAAGAGGATAAAATGGAAATTAACGAAAAAAAAAAAAAAACCACAAAACAGGTTCAGAAGGATGTCTAGCAAAGATACAGAATGCAAGAATACTCAGGCAGTACAATAAAGTCCAGATAATACAACTATATTCTTCTCACATCAGTCAGCCCTGAAGGATCTAGAGCCTTTTGTCTCGAAAGAGCAACTAGCAATACACTGCATATTGGTCTATACAACAGATTTAAAAATAAAAATGAAGATTTGGTTGGTGTTAAACTCAAAAACTTCCTCTAACTGTTAAACCAACACACTAAAAGTAATTCAGATTGTTATATGGCATCAAAGAATGCACTAGCTTTGAAGCAGCGATCATTTCAGAGAGCGGTCACTATGTTGTACATGCACCATCTTTGCGCGCTGTATTTAGAATTAAACTCAGATGTGCAGAACGAGACAATCCCTGTGTCAGCTGCAAAAAGGAATGCCACAAGCCTTTAGTCCCATGCTAAGATCATCTCATCAGTTCCACATGGCTTCTGCTGCCAGTTCAGGACCTCAGCCACGACTTTTAAAGCTATCTAGTGATTAAGATCCATCAGCTACATTTCCTTGCCAATCTAGGCAGCTCCCCTGGAGCAACGCAGCCCAAAATAGCCTCACTGAAGTATGCAAGAGCTAAAGATGAGCATCCCTGATCAAGACAGAGGAGATGCAAAATGAATTTAGATACACCGTATTCATAAGGGACTCTTAACACTCTTTTTAACCACCGCAACATATCAAAGAACATCTTTGAAGCTGTGTTGTTTTGTAATTATGGAAGAATAATAAAATAATAAACAAGATTTAAAAGTATTTTAGGGATCTCCCTAAGCTATCCAAAGTTAACACAGAATGGCTTTAACTTAAAAAACGTTAACAAGATTTGTTGTTTTGGTTTCGGTTTTGTGTGTGTGTTTTTTTTTTCTCCTTCTGTTGTGATTCCCACCCCCCTTCAAATCCTGGCTGGGAAAACAGGCAGTAGGAAGCTAAATCAACACTTGCTGTTTCCCAGCACCTCATATTAACACCAAAAATCTGACTGACCATCGGTGGCAGGGGGGGAGAAATGAACAAGTCTCTGAACAGCCAAATCTGCTGGAACTACTTAATGGTTTTCTTTCTGTGACCATTCCTGCATACAGGGATTTGTTGCAGCTATTTCACCAACAGATCTGATGACTCACCCAAAAATCTGTAATGATCCAGTGCTTGCCAGGCAGTTCTCTGCCCATTGGCAGCATCACTTTTGTTCCAATCAAGAAATTGGGTGAACAAGACCTTGGAGGATTGTCAAAAAGAGCCTCCGGGGCCCAATTTCACATGAGTGAACATAACAGCAGAGCCATCTCGTTGCAACTAAAAAAAAAATCTAACAAACAAAAGCCCCACTCCCCAAAAATATGCATACTAAAAATCAGAGTTTGATTAACACCAATAATCAAACCAAAGAAGTCAGAACAAGCAAAGTACAAAAAAAAAATTAAAAAGCCATCATGATGATAACACGGCAGAACTTAACTCTTTTGAAAGCCACCTGAAGAGTTATTTATTTATTCATTTAAACAAAAACCTACAGGAATAGCCCCACAAACTCCTACGTAATGCACTAACATTTATCTTCCTTTTCAAGAACAAGTTTACTCTAAACTTCAAATGTAATACTACATTTCACAAGCACAGAGCTGAAAGGAGCTGTTCTTAAAACAACTGTTCTGTGGTTTGGGGGACAGGGGAGGGATTGATAATGACTGTGCCGGGACTCAAGACAAATCCAACCTAGTAAGGCTGAGTTTAGACTGTGTCAGAACTGAAAAATCATGAGCAATAAGCACGAGGATTATAAACTTCACACAACACAGTATATTTAAAATTTCTGAATATTATATTTCAACTTGAAAATGAGTAGCTCTGAGTTTATAAAAATCATTCAGACAACCCTGTATCAGAAGTGAATAGCTTGCCATAGCATTGTACCATGATCATATTACACCATCTGGTCATTTCCAACCTACACTGGGTGTGACTTAAATGGGAGCTGCAGTATCTGGTAACCCAGAAAACTTTTTCCTCCGCTCAGGTAGGGAGGGGCAGTTTTTGGAGAGCGTCCTCCCCCACTCCCCGATGTCACAACGTCTTGGAAAAAAAGAGAAAGAGCCTGATTCCTTCTCTGTATATTAAGTACTTGTACAAGTTGCAACACATACACAAATTTTGACTTATAAAATTGAAAAAAATATATATCAAAAGGTTAGTCACTTCACATTTACTTAACAGGCAACATAATTCCTTCTACTAAAATTATATCCCAAGAATAGCTGCGAATCTGCTTAAAGCTTTTTACATTTGTCTAGTAATCCAGAGATGCCCAACAGATGGCTTTTATCCGGATAAAACAAAGACATCAGTCCATGTAAATTTAGGGTACACACCAGTCATCACGCTGTAGTTTTACAAATATATCCCTGAAAAGGTCATCAGAAACATACTTCTTTTATTCATATAATCACCATGGAAGTCCATACGTTTCCTCCCTAGAGTTTTGACAATTATTTTCTCTCTACAGATGTTTTAATAACAAAGGTCACAATTAGCACTAGAACATAGCTCATATTCAACGATAACTGTATATTTGGAAGAACTCCTTCCTCTATAAAAACCTATTACAGTTTTAGTGGCCTTTCTTTAATATTGTAATTTTAATGACAGGCCTTGAAATCAAAGCAGATCCCAGATATTTCCTCCCCACTTTTCAAATACGGTGGCAATTTAATCACTATTCTATTAACTGGAATAAAAATTCTATTAACTGGAATGAAAAAAAAAAAGGGGGAAGAGGATGCACAAGAGAGGGCTTCCTTCCACTTGTCTACATTCTAAGGGCACATTTCTTTAACTCATGTCAAATTTCAACTCAACTCAGCATTGTCAAAAGTAACCTGAAAAAGCAAGTCAAACTACCAAGCCTATGGGTACTGCCTGCTGAGCCTTCATTATGAGCATACCACATTCAGAAAACCCCCATCTGTATTTGTCAAATCCATTTTATTTAAAAAGAATGTCAAGAGTTCTAAGAAAAAAAAAGATCAAACATTTGATCTTCTCAACAAGTATAACCACATAAAAATATACCCTTAGACCTGATAAAAATCTCATGTTTGACAATTGTTCTCACTGTCCTTGCCCCAAACACTCAGATCAGATTATAGCCCTTGTAACCTATCACCTCAAGATTCAGCTCTACCCTTGATAAACACAGATGACTGATAAATCTTTTAATGCAGCCACTGAAAAAATTGTAACACGTGGAAATATTTCATCTGGCTCCTGAATTCCTACCCCACTTTGAACTAACACTACAGATCTTCGCATCAGCATTTTCCTATTGCTAAAGAATAGCACTATTTCTGATAATTTTCAAATCTTTATTCCTCTGTTTGCATTCACAAACCGCTTGCTACGCTTAGATGGAACAGAACATCCTGCTATCAAACCTCCCTATATCACAAATTTGCAAAAAGAAAGCCTTAGGAACTCCGTCTTCTATAGTTCCTCCTTCTTCTGATCTCAAATTTACCTAAACTTTATAGCTTTGCTCTCTCTGCAAGTAGAAGATTTAAAATGAAGAAAAAAAAAGTCTCAGTAGCTCCTAAAATTGGTAGTATTTACTGGGCAGAGCCAGAACTAGTGTTCTAGATCTCAGGAATGATAAACTCACAAGGCTCAGAATCACGTAACCTGTAAGTTAACACAGGCATCAGGTAAGGTGAGCGGAAGACGGTAAATGTACCTGATTTCTCTAACAAATGCCAGGGGATTCAAGGAATGGTTGTCCAGTAAAATCTAGGTTTGTACAGAGCAGAAAGGAAGAGTCAAGCACAGACTTGTTAGCCACCAACAAATATGACTGGTGAAGTGTCCCCGTAACTTCTGTAGCAGAAACGCTAACAAGCCTGCTACAGTGCTCTTGAAGGAGGAATGAATGAGCCAGTGTACCTGGCAAGGCAGAGTTACTGGATTTCCAAAAAACTCTTCACAATGTTTCCTAACAAAAGCTCTTAAACTAAGATGTCAGGGAAATTAATGACTGACTATAGATGGAGAAAAGGAAAGAGAGTACATGAAAGTATCACATGAAAGTCCCAAAGAGACCAAAAATTTAGCGTTAAAAAGGGGTCTGCGCAGACATTTCAGTTATTCAGAGAATTTAAAAATGTGATGAGCAGGTCAGTGAGACAGTTCACTTATGGTACAGAGTTATTCAGAAAAATAAACACTAAGATTGAATGACAAGAACCCCAGAAGGTTGTTTTCATACTACACAAGTGGATGATAAAAATCAGCAGCTGAAATTCCATGTTCATAAACGCAAGCTAACACATAACACACACCAAAAAAACCAACCACCACCACTCAGCTACATACATAAACCAACAGGCCTATGCTAGGCATTATCATGCAGGAAGAGATCTCAGGGTCACTGTGATTACTCCTCTGGAAGTAACAGCTCGCAGGCAGTTATGAAAATACTGAAGCCTAGGACAGAAAACCAAACATCATAATGTCTCTGTGTAAACAGCTTCCCCAGCTTACCTATCACACACCGTTACAACCTTTGGGGTACAGAAGACAGAAAAAGACCTGAAAACAGTGCAAGAAGGTCAACCAATGCTTCCATACAAGAAATTAATAAGCTGTGACTTTTCAGCTAGAAGAAGAAACAGCTAGAGAAATAGGACAAGACTATGAAGAACAGGCACAGGAAAGTATTTATTGCTTATTTTAATACAACAGCTATGCAGAATGAAATGGAATGTCCAGCTTGAACGTTGGAAAATAAGGGATTTTTTTCCACATAAAGCACTGTTAAATTGCGGACTTGCATCACCACGAGGCATTGTGAATGCTAAATACATAAACTGGCTGAAATCTGCTGGAGAATATCCATCGAAAGCTATGAAATTTAAGAGAGGCACAAGCTCTGTTCAGAAACCCCTCGGCTCCAGACTGCAGTACGCTGGGAGGACACCCTGACGGAAGCATCACTGTACAACCACCCTACGGTGAGCTTTCCTTCAGCATCTGCTGCCAGCCACTTGCAGAGACAAGGCACTGACCCCAAAGAACCTGTACTCCCCTCTCCTATGCTCTCTCCAACCCAAACGATGACCAATATCAATACTACGGGTTTCCCTTCCTGAAATATAAAGCACGTTTTTTTCTTAACTACTATCATCTGAAATCTCCATTAACAGCATCGAATACTTCCCCAGGTCTCCTTTCCAAGTTTACTACTAAGGATTACCTCATGCATTCACATCTTACGCCGCATACCTCCCATTTTAAGTCATTGCCCTCAAACTCCTGAATTCCTGCCATAGTTTCGCAGCGCCCGGGGGGAGCCCTGTGCGACTGCTCCCCGGGCAGCCCAGCAGGCACGTAAAGGAGGGGCGCAGCAACACGAGCAGATCTCGCCTTTCAGTTCCACCCTCGCCCTGAGCCGAGCTTTGCTGCAAATAAAGATACTTTAAACAACCAAGGTACCGCAGGCAGCCCCTCCTCTTACCTGACGCGGGGCTCGGCTCAGCAGGCGCCTTGCGGCTCTATCCCTCCGGGCACCGGCTGCTCGCAGCCCCACAGAGCCCAGCACGGCACCGGGACCACCGGGACCGCCGCCCCCGCGTCGCCAACGGCCGCAGAGCGCCCGTTACGGCCGGCGAGGAGCGGCAGGGCAGGAGGAGGGGCCCGCCGGAGCACCACCTGCTGCGGCGGCGGCGGCGGCGGGGAGGAGGAGGAGAGGGAGGAGGAGGAGGGAGGCCGGGGGGAGCCGGCTCCGGCACGGCACGGCACGGCTCGCAACGGGCCGGGCCCCGCGGGGTTAACGCGCCCCCGCCGCTCCCATTGGCCGCGCGGTTGCTAGGAGACCCCCCAACGGCCCGCCCCGGCCCGCCGGGCCGCGGCCGCGCCATGGCGGCACCTGAGGGAGCCTCGCGGAGGGACCCCCGGGGCTGTGTGTGCCCGCCGCCCGGCCCGGGACGCCGTCCTCCTTCACAGGCCCCCGGCCCCGGACGGCCTTTCGCTGAATGTTCGCCCTTACCTCTGGCTGCGTGCTGCTGCGCTTTGTCCCCGCGGCTGATGTCAGCAGCCGCACATAAAAGCGTCAGAGCACCTCGCCGTGACGTGCTGTTCTTCTGGAGGGCTCGAAATCGCATTTCAGACTTCATAGTTGATCTCAAGAGTTGTTCGGTGCTGTCCCAAGCAAAGGCTGACTTGAGCAATGAGGGTACGCCAGGAATTCCTGGCTCTTGCCAAGAGCAAATTTCGTCCAGACACCGCAAAAACGACAGCCCCTCTGGCACGAGGGGTGGTGGGCAGCACCTCGCTGCCCGGAGCTCACAGAGTCACCGACTCAGGAAAGTCCTTCAGGACCACCAAGTCCAACCTTCAGCCTGACCTACTGCGTCCCACCACGAAACCGTGGCCCTCAGTGCCTTGTTCACGTCCCTTAAATACCTCCATGCTCAACCACCCTCTCTATGAAGAAATTACACCTAATGTCCAATCTAAACATCCCCTGGCGCAACTTGATCATGCATTTAACTATATATACGTATATTACACCACTACAAATGAAAAACGTCAATAAACCACAAACCTAGGTACATATCCCATCCTGCCATATGCTATTGCTATCTTGTAAGAATTACAAGTTTATAACGTTATTTAAGGGAATGAGGAAATCCTACATATCTTCCACATATTTTGCTTTGACCAGATTTTTTTTTGCTTTCAAATATAAAATATTTTGAAAGATTCCAGGAGTGGGAGGGGATCTTTAAGGATTCACATCTCCAATGTTACAGCCTACAACCCCCCTTCAACCCACTCAAAGACATTATTCAGGTGACATTATCTAGCATTACCTTACCAGATCTGTGAGGATCTCAACAAAAATTACCTGATAGAACTCAGTAAAATTAATTGAATAGACACGAGCTATTGAATAATAGAATAGCATTTGATTACCTTTGTTATTGGATTTGCAAGACCTCAGCCTTCACTCACATCCTCATTGATTTTTCTTCCTATCTACCACCTTCATATCCAAGTTCACTAAATTCTGTGATCACGCATATTTATACCTGCAATATCTAATTCTCAATTAGAAAGCTACCATCAAAGAGAAATAGCAGCAATTAGGATGAACAAGATTTATTTTTAATAGATTATATAGATATATATTCTTTTATCAATTCAGTTATTCACCCAAGCTGGCAAAGACTGACTACTATTATGTATTTTCAATGTAAGAAGGAGGTAATGCAGAATACTGGCTGTATCAATAAAAATTTGCATTTTCCTTGATAGGATCGCAACAGTGATGACCTGTGGCATACAGCAAGGGATGGAATCTCAGAAGAAAATGAGTCCTGTAGGTTTTCCTGCAACAAACACAGCTTTGACAAACCCCATTACATCTCTTACACACTGCTTGTTCTGATTTCAGATTCTTTTGCACTCAATATTTCAGGTTTTCAAAGTTCAACATGAGAATGAAAAAATGCTGAATAAGGTCAAAACCATTCTTTCAAAGTTCTCATCAAAATTTAATTCTCGGGGATGAAATTTACTGTTGTCATCTGGACTGGAATTAAGTCCACTTCTCTTGCTTGGAGGCAGAGCATAATTACTTCTCCAGGCAGATGAAAAAGAATTATTATAGGGCTAGTAAACTGACTGATTCTTGCTGTGTAGGAAGCACACTCCCAGTGCTTCCAGAAATAACAATTGTTGATTTGGCTTTTACTGCCTTAGCAATAATAGTAATAAATATTTTTAATAACAACATGTTCTTTTTAAAGTTTAGTTCATACTAAATCAGTCCTCACGGTGCAGAAAAAAAAAAAAAAACTGTTTTATTTTATGACTCGGGTTAATTGCAGAGACTTTGGACTTTACACTGCAGCTTTGCTGCAGGTGCACTCTTAGGAGGAAGCAGACTTACACCAAATATACATTAGTCAAAATGGCAAGTGGGACAACAGACATTGTCGATGGGAAGGATTAAGCTCCTGTAGTTTTAAAAGATAATAGATGGTGTGGGTGTTGCTGAATTCCCTTTGTCCATTTGATCATAGCAGCTGTTCCTGAAGTTGGTGCTATTCAAAAGAGAACTCCCCAAGCACTTGGTTGTGCATCATGGGTTGGGTTTTGTTTATTTATTTTTTTCAAGTGCTGGCCAGGAAAGGAGAAGTCTTTGTGGGATACTTTCAGGCAAGAGTCAGAGCAAAGTTTACTTTATGAAAAACTGTAGCCCAACACTTTTTTATTTGTAATGCACCGATTCAGTGTAACATAGTCTACCTAAACCACAGCAAGAATCAAAACATGCTTTTTTTTTTAAAGTGGTTCATTACCAAGGTGGCATTTGGGTAGGATTTTGGTATAGGTGAAGTATGGTCTCCTTGGAGATTTTCATTCTTAAGAGATAGGGTAGAGGACAACAAGTATTTCTTGTGCTCTCTTGAGTACACTTATCATAAATATTCTGTAATGGATTTCTGGTCTTTGGCAGTAACCCAAATTTTAAGACTACAACTCCTTAAACAGTTTTTTGTTTTCCTATTTATAGTTACTTTACTTAGGTTTGCTTGAATCTAATTGATGGAGTGATCCAAAGACTCACTTTATAATTTAGCAGCTTAAAAAAAAACAACACCTTTTATTACATCGCTGTTCCTCTCCGTGATATAGACCATTATCCTCAGAATTCATTTTAGGCCTATTTCTTTTATAAATATAGCTTATAGAAAAAATATTAGAGAAATTTATAAAATGTATTTATCCTTTCTTCTTTGTAGTACTTTGCTTAAAAAGAAGTGGGATTAAGAATTATAATGGGAAAGATATTAAAGAACCAGGGGAAAATGGATGCTTTGTGAAATGGAATACAAAAAGTGCCTCTATAAACTTAAATTCAAGCAGGATTAAACTGTAACATGGACAAGAGAGCAAAGAGGCTCCTACAATTCAGAAAGAGATGGACTGATCCACGTTGTGCTTGCATTTCAATTCAAACTCATCTTCTTAAGTACATTCAAAAATGCTGTTTGCTAGAGCGGTTTCTATAGCAGTGTCCTGCTTCATTACAAGTCAGGAGGGCTGATGAACCATTGACTACCAGAAGCTCATTAAAATGTCTGATCCTGTTATGCAATAGGCCAGTGGCAGCCTGCGACTCCTTTATTGTCCCTCGGTGTAAGAACTGTGTGTCTCAACAAAGCCCAGCTCACAGGGCTTTTACGTCTCTTTTGTGGAGATGCATAAAAATAACCTCATAAGCCAGGCTTTGGGTTGTGCTGTGCACTGGCAAGCGTTTCAAGTTCTGCCCTTGGTTGCTGTTCACATATTAAAAACTCCAGTCATGCAGTGAGATACCAGGTACATCTACCTGTGCAGGGCTCATTGGAGGCACAGTGCTCACAGACAACTCTGAAGATGGAGACACCTACAGCAGGATTTTAGGTGCACTTTACATACTGCAGTCCACCTATGTGATCCAGACTGTCCTCTCTCTCCCTGCCCCACTAACATGACAGCAACTTGGCCCAGTGTCTGAAAGATATTCAACGTCCCTCTGCTTCCTGCACTTGGACTGTGAGATTTCGGGCTAATCCCTGTTAGATAATAAAAGCTAGATAAGAAGATGCCTATCCTTCCCCAGGGGGTTGACCGACTTAGCACACACCAACATTCACAAAAATATCCACGGGATGAGCTGTTGCTGCCTGGTGATAGCATCTTCCCCTAAGCCTTTGTGCTGAAGCAGTACCACAGAGAGCAAACTAAGCATCAGGGATCCAAGAAGGTGCAACGCAAGATGGATGCTGACTCCACAGCAAAGAAATTATAGCCACAACTTTTGAACAAGAGCATTTCATGATATGATACAATGTCACTTAGCCAACTGCTCCCAAAGTTCACTCATCCTCCACAAATTTGTCTACACTGTTATGCTTTTGTGCTTGCCCAGTTTTTGATTGAGTTAGATCAGCTCACTAATTCTACAGAAAAATATCCGCTTTTTTTTTCTGGGCTAGTGTTCCAACAGCTTAGTGAGTGAGTTGGCTCACAGAGGGTTTGCATATGCCAGAGCCAGTACAAGATAACCCAGGGAGGAGAGAAAACAAAGAAAGACAGGGAGGGGAAGGGGACTTCCCAATTTTAGTATCAGTGAGGCATTATATTGCTCATCTCTTTCATGGAGCTCACCCTCACATTTTTCTCTGCAGCATCGCTTCTGGTTTCTATTTAATGACATCTCAGGTAAATAAGGGAGTAGACACCCACCTCATCTATGATACATGATAGAGGCACCCGAATTTTGCTTTCCATTCTGGGAGATAGATACCAGGTAAGCTGTGTTAAGCACCTTGCTTGCAGTCATCAAAGCCTTTTATTGGATTTATCCCAAAGTCCTCTGGAAGAGGAGAAAACAGCACATGGCTACAATGCCTGCAGTAACTCAGGCTCAATTCTGAAATCTTTTAAATTACTTTTAGTTCAAGGGACTATTTCTGTGAAGTAAGGAGCAGCACAGACAATGCCACTCAATTCAACTATGTTGAAGGGCTACAGTGATGCAGAGATACTTCATGAAAAACGTTGATCATAGCACCTAATAGCAACTCATACCATAAAACAGTTGTTCTTCTTTACACCCTTTCCTCTGCTATACATACACCATCTTCAGAGAATATGCACAATATTTTGCATGCCTGCTTCAATCTCTATCTGAAAAAGCTTTGCAAACGTTTGTTCAATACCTTATACTTATTAAATACTACTATAGGTAGGGCTAAACATCACTGAATCTGGCATGGTTAACTGTTCTTCATTGGGATAGCTGCTGAGATATTTGAGCAAATGGCATTACCAAATACTACGGCATCCAGAATGCTTGTAATTGTTGTAATGTGTTATAAAGAGGAAGAACAAAAAGTAGCATCGGGAAAGTGAAGAGAAACTCCAACATGGCTTGTAAAAAGCAGCAAAATAGCATTTGGGGGGAAAGTGGTAAAGGAAGAATGAATTATGGCATCCACAGAATCAGTCTCTGGTTTACCTGCCCCCTCCCCAGTCATGAAAACAAGACTTACTATCAGCAAATAAACATGTCTGTGTCATTGTTCAGCCCCCAACGTAGCATGCAGAAACCCAAACTCTGATGGGTTATCAGATGAAAAAGGAGCAGGAGTTTGATTATAATATTAAACATATGGGAACTGAGGCACCAAAGTGTTAAGTGCTTTTTCAGGGGAGTCCATTTCACAACCAAGAGATGTAATTTATTTTCTTTGCTCCAATTTCAGATCATAAAAAATTAAATGCCAGTAGAAATATGCTCCTAACTCTCTCACACAAACTTACCATTCATTTTACACTCCTATGAAGCAGCATGACCTAGGAGCTATCAAGAGTGAAGCTGCATGCAAGTACAAACGTCCTACTTCAATGAGGAAATTAACTGCAGCATCATTTATTGACTGCAAAGGAATTACACAAACGTCAGAAAAGAAGAATTAAAGCTTTCACCTAGTGCCACTACCAACCATGCAGTGAAAAGATTTAGGAAAATAAAATTTCTAGAATCATATTTCACTGCAGTACAGTCCTTTCAGCGTGAGGCCCACAAAGTAATTCAAAATGTCAGTAAGCCAACATAACGTAAGGATTTCAGCCCTGTGTCTCTTCAGCTAGTCTGTGACTAGCTTGCAGAGTAATTAAACAGCAGTTATCCACTGTGAACACAGCTGATACTCTTGTTTTTAAGTGTCCTCAGCTGCAACTAGTTTCAACTGATGCCTCTCTGGAGAGGGGTGCTTCATGTCATGCCACTGAAGTGTAGTCTGAGCTAGGGAGAGTTTACCACTTGAAGTCACTTAAATCAAAATCCCTTTTTTCATTTTAGGATGAGCTCAGCAAAAGTATAAGAAAACAATTTTATCTATGGTGCTCAGCCTAGCAATGCTGATGTACATGATGTACGCCAAACTTCACATGCAGAAGTACTGTTAGCCAGATAGAAAAAAAGTAAATGCCAGAAGAGATCAACAGCTGAAAGGAAACTAATTTACAAAAATGCCATATTCAAATTAATACTTTAAAATAAAATAACTTACTGATAAAAATAAGTTTTAAGGGAAACAATAGGGGAAGGAGCAGTATCTCTTAACTCTGCCAAGACATGCTGCCACTGCAGAAAGGAGGTGGCATGCCTCCTGCATGCTGTGCCTCCAAGAGAAGCAAGGACAAAACCAAAAGGGAAGCAAAATACTTTAAAATCTAAATGTTTAAAGATAATGACAAAATCCTTGTACCGTGAGTTGTTTTCTCCTTAGTTCGTAATCTGAAACCTACTCAGGGAAACTTCTCATTCACTCATACCTACACAGTTTAAGCATCACAAATGCGGCTAGTATAATAGCTCTCTGTCTGTAACTGGAAAGACAACTTTGAGTAACTTGTTCTTAATACTCTCTTGGGTAATAGCTTAAGAAAGGTTTTCTGTTATTTGAAGATATAGAGTGAACTGCTTTAAAAACAGATTGAGACAAACAAACAGACCTTGAAAAACATCCTTAAGTGAAGTCATTTTTGTAAAACTGGTGTCAGGGGTTGCATTCCAGCAAACGCCACAACAGCCCACTCATAGCCTTATTTCTTTGAAAGGCTGGAGAAACAGTATCTTAGGTTGGGTGTTGTGGGATGGGGATGGTAATAGCTGCCTTATACACGACTTTGGTCACTGCCATTCTACACAGCACACTCAGATTTACAAACAGCTAAAGAGTTCTCTCAAAATGAAGCCAAAGAAACCTGTTTAAACAGCTTTGGTTGAGCATAGAAGGAACCCACAGTGAAAAAACACTTTTTTGAAAAAATAAAAAAAAAGAGAACTAATATCAGGAAACATGAGAGAAAAGGTTTTGTCTTCATATCAAAATTACTTGAACTTCTGGAAATTGCAAAAGAAAAAATATGAACCATGAGAGACTTGTCTTAGACTTGATCAGAAATTATACTATCATTTTTGTCTGTCCCCGCAGAGATGACATAGTCACCTTTCCCTGGTGACTAAAGTACACTTACTGGATTTTGAAAGGCAATTATAAAATGAAGTTATGGACCCCTCATCTGGAATAAAGTAAGGTTGATTTTAATTTCAGACGTCTAGCATGTGCACGTGTGAAATTGCCAAAAGAAGGAATAGAGATGTGTGTACATTTCATGAGGGGACGGGGAAAAAAAAAAAAGAAAAAAAATGAATTTCCCTTTTATACTGCCTGCAGGAAAGGGAAAAACTTTTTTAAGAGTGCTACTGCAAGGTGCTGGTATGTAAAATAACTGTCTGATTTAGTGCAAAGTTTTAGAGCAGACAATTCAAGGTACCACTGCCTGCAGTCACCATCTTCACCTCTTGCTGGAGCTGATGGCCTCTGGGATCACAGCTAGAGAACCTGAGCGAGGAACAACTCTTCCCCCAGCACCAGCAGTAGGAGAGCTGTCTCCAGGAGAGGGAAAATCATGGGAACTTAATCACAGAAAGCACCAGTGTGAAATAATACACAGGTTCACTGTCACAGGACACAAAAGGATGGAGGCTTTGGGGCTGTGCTACACCCTGCAATGTAACACAAAGGTGGAAGAAAAGCCCTTGCCTTCCAGTGGGCTGAGGTGCACCCCTGGGAACACCTCAGCACCAGGTCCTGCATCTGCAGTGTCTTTCTGGGGACTCAGAGACATGGCAAATCTTGAGGAGCTGCAGGCTCAGCTGTGCAGAGAGCGAGGAATTCGGCGATCCGTATCCATGACTCTGCAGCTGGGCAGAACTGGCCTGGTGTCAAACACATACACACATTCCTACACATTAAGAACAGTAAAAAGGCTTTAAAGAGCAAGATAACACAAAAACACTCGTTTAAAGAAAAATCTGCGTTTTTCCCAACACTGCTTTCTCCCAGCGAGAAGACGCACGACTCAGTGCCGAAAGAGGCCCTCGGCTGGTGGGACATGAGAGGCCTGGGGGTACGGGGAGCCAGCGTTAGTGTTGTTTTTCCCAGCTTTGGGACTACAATAGGTCTTCCTGACTGTCTCCTCAGCACCCTGCGGGATTTGCGATCGCTTCTCCGCAGTCAGCAGCTGGGGCCAGGCTGCCCGGGCTGCGAAGGGAGGGCTCGGTGCTGGGAGCCCTGGTGAGCAGGCGCAGTAAAAGCCATAAATAATTTCAAATATAACCTCTTTTCTGCAGCGAGTTGCACGTGCTGGCGCTAGGGAAGCTGCTCTGACAGGGGCCGGGCCAGGCAGGCCGGGGCCGTGCCTTTCGGTGGAACAAGAGCGGCATCCAGCGGCCAGGCGGCGAGGTGGGGGCGCCGCCGCCATTTCCCTGCCCGTCCGCCGGCTGCGGGAAGCAGCGCATCTCCCTGAGGGGGGGGTGGAACTGCCGCTCAGCCAACACAGCAAAATACAGTTTATAAACTCCAGTAATTAAAAGGTTAAACCCTGCGGCCGTGATGTCGCTGGCCTGAAGAAACTGTGGAGAGGGCTTCGTGGGCCCTGGCGCAAACGC
Source organism: Anser anser (assembly GCF_964211835.1). NCBI lineage: Eukaryota > Metazoa > Chordata > Aves > Anseriformes > Anatidae > Anser > Anser anser. The sequence continues at coordinate 17,498,450 of NC_139728.1, read as the reverse complement.
GCTTGGTGTGAAGGCCCTCTTCTGGAGCTGAGGTCGAGCCCGCTGGAACACGGCATGGCAGCCGTGCTGCGGGCGGCTCCCCTGGGTGGCCGGAGGAAGGTCTGGGTGCTGCTGTGTGCATCACCAGATGTAACGCTTTGGTTGCTCGAAAGCCTCCGATACGTGTCTTTGCAGTATCACTGAAGTGAGTTGCATCATGCCTCCTTACAAGCTATCATTTATATCAGCGAAATTATCACTGGATTGTGTAGCTTTATGTCACTTCTTCCCAGCCTGACTGAAGACTTCAAGAAGTGTTTTTTCATGTTTGGTTTTAGACGCTCACCTTTAAATCATGTATTTAAAGGACAATGAATGGAGAGCTTCCGTTCACATCGGGCTCATCACCGTAACACCCATTACATGGGAGACCAGTCCCTGACAGCCTGCTGCTTCTGGCTCACCAGCTCCTTGCAGAGCTGAAGAACGTGGGAAATAAAAAAGAAAAAAGAAAGGAAAAAAAAAAAGAAAAAAAAAGAAAAAAGGGAAAGGGAAAGGATGGGGATGTTTACTCCAGCAGACCTCCAAGGAGCTAATTTACATCCATCTTCTGCTATTCCATTTGGATTTCAGCTAAAGCAGCGAACTTGACCCTAACCTGGTAATGACGAAGGCACCTGCTGCAGTCTCATTTCTGCACAAGCAAAATGCTCTGAATGAGATGGTACTATACTGGGGGGAAAAAGTGTGTGTTACCTGCCAAATACAGAAAGACAATTAATTAAAATTGTGTATTGTGACATCTGATGGAGAAAAACTGAGTAAACTTTTTCAGGAAGTTCAGAAGAGGTTTCAGCCCTTTAATTTAATTACATGGCAGTCAAGTGACAGCAGGGACATAGCATGGAGGGGTGGGAGAATCTTGTTCTGTTGTGGTTAGTAGATACTTTCTGCTAATAAAAGATGTCAGCTGCTATCTCAAATGTATGTATTTTATGTAGACTCTGTAAATTCTGGAATTCTGATTTTGTACAGATTTCCCCTCCACGTCCCCTTCTTTGTCCTTCATGCTCTTCAAATGTCCCAAGTTGGTCCACACTGAAGTAAATGTAAAGCCTCCCACTGACTGCAGTGGGAATTGGATTAAGTCTCTAAAACAACAATTACATGCCTAATTGCTCTTTACTGCTCACTTAAAAATGCATTCTTTGAAACACTACCAATATTTGTAAAGGCTGAGAGTTTAATGTGCCAAACTATTTAGGCCATTTGGAGACCTGTTTTCCACCAGTGCCTGGGGATTTAAATAAATACTATAAAAGAGTGTTATTTACATTCTGCATTTGTAACAGAAGTGTTTATATTGCATCATTATTCTTCACAGTGATTTTCCCCTAAATGCCAAAACTTGCTGCTTTGAAGTCAGTGGGAGATCTGCCATTGACTTAGTTCTGACTGAAACTGGTGATGCAGGTTTAGATCATTCAGAAAAAAAGACAAATTTTGTGAAGGACTCTTCACAGAGCTCTGCCACTGGCTTTCTCTCCTGAAGATCATCTTTACCCTGTCTACTCCCATCCTGAGTGTCTCCTGAGCAGCAAAAGGCCGTGTGAGTTTGGCAGTGGCAGTAAATAGTAACTGAAATAACTGTGTTAAATCGACAGTAGCTTGGAGAACTTTAACCCTACTCTGCAAGCATCAGTCTGTGCCTGCTCAGTGCTCTGAATCGCAGTCCTAGCCCTAAAATGAGTACAAACAAAAAACACGTGAAAGTGGGTAGGAGAAGATTCTGTGGAAATTAATTAACCATCAGAGATTCTTTACTTGGCCTCCAAGACTGAAAAAGTAGTCAATGAAGGAAAACAGCACAATTCTCTCCCTCTAAAATCTACTGAAAGAAACAATATAATTAAAATAACTGAGTTTCACAAGCATAGCCTGGAGGAGGACTGTAAGATTTGAGTTTGGCTGTGTGCCTAATGACTTCTACAGAAGCTATGACTTTCTTCATTACCAGCATCCCCTCTGCATACAAAAACCCAGTCTCTGCCACAGAGCACCTTCTAAGTATAGAGTTTGAAGGTTAGGTATCCTTTTAAACAGGTATAGCCATAACTCTCTGTATAGACTTGTGGATAATTCTGAATAGTGCTGAATAACGTTTTTAGACACCATAGGTGGTGAGTCAGATTTGGGGAAACAGAATTACAGGTTACAGAATTTTCTCTCTAACTCTATAGAGGACTGATGAAAGGCATCTAGAGAGTAAATAGCCTCAAAAATATTTACCAAAAAAACAACTGATGAGCAAATAAAAATGAGCAGTCCATCAGTATACAAATTAATTGTAGCATTATTTCAGAGATGTATGCAGATCCTGTAAGACGACCAGACTTTTCCAAGAATTAAAAGCATACACATCATCCTGCTGCTATAATACATCAATGTACACACTCTTCATATTTAAAAGCATTTTAAGATCATATCTTAATAAGCTGCAGCAATTAAAATAGTTTCTTGTATAGCATACTGTTTCTCAGGAGCTGATATTAGAGTAAAATGTGCTCTTCTACTGATTTGATAAAGGTAAGTAATTTAAGAGCAACCTAATAAAATATCCCAAAGTTAAGACTGGCATATGAACAGTTTGTTTTCCTGGAGTCTTTGATAACTGTAGAAGTTTTTTCCACAAAAACATAAGCTGCGAAGATGGCTCCAAACTCTTATTTTCTTTCTTTGCAGCCCTGCATTTCAGCTGTGATTACATTAAATTTTACCTCAAATACTTTAATTTTTATGCAGTTTAAACTCTCATGGTCAAGTTTTATCTCCAGAACGTAATTTTCCTTGTCATTACTGTTAACTTAGCAAGATGTTACTATGATGCTAGAGGCAAACATTTTCAGTACAACTAAGAACCCTGTGAAACTAGGGCAAAGCTGGAGATTGCTGAACACAGCAAAATGAAAGGACATAAATGTGCGACATAATGATGCTGAACTTTATCATATACTATACTGGCACTGGCTCAAGGAAACGCTTCTGGATTAATAGAAGGAAGCTATGTCCACGTGCCTGCTTAGTTGCAGCAAACAACTCTCCTCATCAAACCCATTTTTTTGGCGATGCTCTCCCTGTTGCTGGATCTGGGCAGAATGTGTCCCCTGCCCATCCCAGCATCACTGTGGTCAGAAGTGCAATACAAATGGAAGGGTTACATCTGACCAAAAAAATTCAAAGACAAACATGGATGTCACACAGCTGTAAAATAAAACCAACAAAGACTACATCCCACAAGCTCTGATGCTATTATCATTTTACCTTCTGTCCCCCCAGCATTTTTTCCAGTATGAAGAGGGATGAGTTCAGAAGCCATTACCGAGCACTCGCTGAGCTGAGGCCCTTTCCCATGGCAACAGGAGATGCAGCCGTCCGCGACCATCTGCTCCTGCGCGAGCCTGGCTGATGGCAATCCAACAGCAGCAGTCCACACATTTTTAGGAACTAAGCTTTACTGCAGTATTTTCAACTAAGTGAAACAGAGAAATAAATATCCTATTAATGCGCTGTCAGACCTTTTTTTGTGTGTGTGTGTGCAACTTCTTTTTAAAGTTATTTCATAAGACAAGTCTTCCTAAGGAATTTTTATTGACTAGGAAATGCTAATATTTACATTTTAATTATAGCATTTGCAGTCAGAAACTTCACCTGATCTTTCGGGTGCCTCTGTGCAGGGGCAGCAGCCGTGCCCGTGAGGCACTGGCTGCAAACCAGGGCTCACCTGCAGGTAAGACAGCTCCCTTTTTTTTTTTTTTTTTTTTGAGACCATGCAGTATTTGTGTAGCTCCCTTTGATTCTGGCTGACAGCTAGAGTCACCCTCCTGCCATCAGTGGCAAGCCCCAAATCAGCAGTCAGGAATGCTGAGCTCTTCCCCTCTGCCCTGGCAAGGCTGACACAAGGGCAACAGCACTTTGTTGGGTACTGCCAACCCAACCTGGTGTACCTTGGCCCCCAAAATAACCCGCAGGTGCAGCTGGATGTGGCTCTCCTGTCCCTTCCCCAGTGTCCAAAAGCCCCCTGCAGGGACCTTTGCCAAAGCACTCCTGACACACCTCGCACCTCCCCAGCATGCAGCAATGGATGGTGTGGCACATGTGATGAGCAAGTTGTGGCTTTGGCAGCTTTACACCTGTAACAGAATTTTCTGTCTGCACAAACACCAGAAATGCAGCACAGCTTGCCCCTGCTTGGAGCATATTGAATTATAAGGAACTAACTAGAAAAGTACGTAGGGAGTGTGGCATAACACTGTGCAGCATATGGATATTCTGGTTTTCCATGCCCAAATTCTGTCTAGCATAAATAGGCTCATTTCTCACTGGCATCAAGAGATGCTGTCTTACATTATTCCATACTGAAATTTAAAAGAGGATCACGATCATCTCCCACATCATCAAGCAAAAACTAGTTGTCCGAAGCCAGACAACATTCCCATAGCAGCTTTAGTGTACACCATCAATCTTTCCCTGAGAAGCGATTTTCCCTCTCGCTGCACCGACTGTCCTCTGATGCAGCAGCAGGTTACTCGCAGGACAGCGTGGAGATTGTACCTTTCCCCATGGTGCGATGGCTCAGCCTGACGCCACGGGGAGACGTGACAGCTTTCAAAGTGGGGAAGCGCAGGAGCACATCCCCTCCTACCAGCATGGCCTGGTCTTCTCGTGGCGGAGGTCGTCCCTCCAGGATCCACCACATTTTCCAGCATCCCCATTTCGCTCACGCAGCCTTCCCCATGGAGTCTGCAAGTAACGGAGGAGCCACATCAACTGCCAGTGAAGCGCCCTTTGGACTAATGTTTTTCAAGTGGCCTGCTGTGTCAAATCCCTAATTGCACTAATGGACCTAATGAACCAAGGCTCCCAGAGGCAGCCACACTGACAGAGTTATTTAAAATTAAACCCAACGAAGTGCTCAGGAACAGACTGCCGGAGCGGCCCTGCCCCGGAGGGAGGCAGCCCCTGGGCCCACTTCAGTCTCCAAGATTTGCTGATCAGTGCCCGCAGCCCCAAAAGGAGGGGCCGATGAGCTGTGTTGCTTCTTTGTGCCAACAAACGGCAAATACACAGGCAAACCATTCATTTCCTGATGTACCCAAGCCTGAAGGTTATTAACCAGATGTCCACTATTTTTAATATCTGTTTTAAGCTGTTTTCCATGATGATTGCACTGCCTGAAATGGGCGTGTGTAGTGCACAGCTTGCTTTATGGTCCTGAGGTGATTTTTAATTGATGAGTGGCCTAGAACTGGTTGAATGCTCAGAGCTATCTTTTAATAATAAAACAGGTTATTTCTGTATCCCTCCTGCTGTAACTGCTTGTTCATTTCCATAACTTTCTATTTTTTTCTTCTTGGGCAAAGAAAGAGCTAGGACCAGCTCCTGGAGAGCTGGGCTTTGGCAAAAATGCCTGCAGCTACTGAGGCTCAGTCACTAGCCTGCCTTTCAGCGAGGGTCAGCCACTGAGTTGGTTTTGTTGTGCTGCAGTTGCCATAGAAATTATTTTTAAGTTGTTTCATCCCACTAAAGCAAACTCTAACAGACAGCAGCAATTCATGAGTCTTTCACATTTTTCTCTAGTTACTCCTGATCCTGTCTGTAACTGCAAATATTTACATGTGGGCCAGGATAGTTTATCCCTCAAGTAGCCTTTTAATAGCAACATAACATCCCTCGCAGATCTTCAGCCCCATTCACGGAAGCCTCAGCCTGCTTCAGGAAAGAGAGTTAGCTGTTAATCCAGTTGAGGGGGACAGGAGTCATCACCTTACTGTCTGGAGAGGTTACCTGCTCAGGACCAGCAGCAAAACTGGAGGTGGAGTTTGGAAATGGTGCTTGCGAAGACTTGCGCTGCCACTGCCAAACTGCCTTCCTCCGCCAGAGCCTGCAAAGCAAGGAGGGTGAAGGTTTCACAGCCCCGACCAGGTATCTGCAGTAATGCAGGCAAACCCCAGAACACATTGCTGGCAGAAATGGAAGATGCCGCTAAATCGACAGACCAGCCCTACCTGGAGGCTCCCCCACACGCTCATCTCCTCTCCTCTCAAACCACTCAGCAGTGGTGTTTGTCCTCCCTCATCACGCAGGTCTACTGTCCGGCGAGGTTGCTCAGGCTTCCTGGGAGGTCAGGTTTCTGTATGACTGCCAGCTGTGCTGCTGTCCTCCAGACACTTCCCAGTTTGTCTGGAAAGTTCAGCCCAGTGTCCTGCATGCAGCCTGCCACTGCCAAGCCACATCAGAAAACTGCCTCCCGTCCTGCTTGTGCAAGAGTCCTGGTAACGTCCCTCTGAATGGCACTGGTATTTCTCTTCTGTCTGCAACAGCCCAGCACTAGTGTTCAATTCTTGCAAAGACAGGATAGAAAATGGCCTGAAAATGTGCTTTACCATCAGCCTTCAGAAAAATAAACTAAACTCCTCTCAGATTGCCATGAGCCACTGGGGAAAAAAAAAATAATAAAAAACACCACTGTTCTCCCAGATCCAAGTTCAGGTGGTCCCTTTTTTTAAAAATAAAAAATAAAAAAATGTCTCCAACCATGCCCAGACAAAGGAAACACTAGCCTTTCACAGGTCTGCTTTAATGCACTCCTTTCACCCTTTATTTACAACTGCTGCTCCATGGGGTAGCACTTTCTCCCATATGCATAACAAACCTCTGCCCCAAGATTACAGGTGCCAAAGCCCAGTGCCACGGCTGGCAGCTCCTCATCGATCCTCCTCGGTGCTGGCCCAGGTCACCATGAGCTCTGACAGCGTTTCGGTGCCCGGAGCCCTCCCTGAAAGCCACATCTCCCCACACCCACCTGCCCCCACCTGGGGCCCAACAACGCCATGGCCAGGGGAGGGCCGCAGGCCGGGCCAGGCCGTGCTGGGCCACGGCTTGCCCAGGACGTGGCTCAGGGCAGCACCGGGCTCCTGAGCCCTGCTTGTCCTCCGACTCCGGGTGTGCCATGAAGTTGCTCAGGAGGCAGGTTTGGCCCAAGCACTGCTTTCATACATCCCGTGTGAAGCAACCTGGTCCTAGGTGCTGCGGCCTGGGGCTGGGAGCAAGCACGGGGGATGCCGAGGCCAGATTTATACGGAGGGTATACATTTGTATGTGGGTTATAAACACTAACATCGCATTGTTTAAACCAGGAATAAGCAAATAATTGTGTTTACAAGCATAGATGTGTACAACCTCCCTAGCGTGCATCAGCAACAATCCAGAGCTGCTATAAATAGCAACATTCCTAAAATCACATCCTAAGAAAGCTCTATTGTAACAAAACTTGGCTTATCTTTACTGGTAATCGGGTTTTACTATTCTTTGAAGAAGACTGCTAAATAAGACCTTTCGCAGCTGCTACTGTCAGGCAGTAGTATTTTTGCTGCTGGAAGCATGGCATTTAACAGATGGAAAAGCAGATAATGTAATGCTATAGCATTCACAAATAACATTTCAAAAGTGGTAGTCATGGGCTTTAAATAAAACTGGGCAAAGCAGAGCTGAGTCAACTGCAGCTCCTGGATCAAAGAAAGCTCCAGTTGCTTCAACTTTGACAATGTCAAAAATGGTCCTTAAAAACTACTGGGACAACATTTAAACCTCATACCTGGAAGATGTACAAGTGCCAGTGAGCTCTCCAGAGAGGGTGGAGATGGAAAACCTGAGGTGGCCCCCAGCATGGGTGCGAGCAGTTGCCGTGCCCTGGCTGAGCGGTACCGCCAGGACTCCGTCAGCGAAGCTGCCTGCCTGCTTTGTTCCTCCCTTCCAAAAATAAATATATAAATAAATAAAATGTAAGAAGCTTCCAGCTGCATTTGGTGTGCAGGCAGCCCCAACCACTGCTGCACCTTCGGAACCCCAAGATCCTTAACTTTCACAGCGATGTCTCCCACTTTAGCCTATGCAGAAGGCAGGTGCACAGAAATCAGAGGTGCAGAACACAGCAGTGCCAGCTCCTCACAGAGAATGTTTTTGATTTACTGTTCATAAAAGTAGCACATCACAAAAGCATTGCTTGTCTCCCAGCCAAATATAGGGATCAAATAAAGCATTAGCAAAAACCCAGTCTGCTGGGCGTGTCATCTTTGGCATGTCAATGCAAATATTTGCACCCAGCTTGCCTTTTGACATAATAGCTCCTTCAGTCTTCATTGTGGGATTAAGTGAATCAACAACCCTTCAGGGCAGTTCCTGATGGAGCCTGCTCCTACCATTTGTATCACATCAGTGGATACCAGCCCACAGGAAATTATTGTAGCAAGTCAAAATATTCAGTGTGAATGCTGCAGGGAAGGAAGAACTGCTCATACCAAATCCAAGTGTTATCTCAGCCCCAGCACCTCTTCTAATCAACGTTTGTCTTTACTCCCTGAAAGCTCTGTGCTTCGAGTCTGAAGCTCGCACTGCTGCTGCTGCAAAGGGACAGAGGGCAAGAGCAAAGGGGACAGAGAATTGAGTTCTCATCCATCAGACACTTCTGTCTGGCAAGCCCCAGCCAGTTGTTTGGGTTAAATCCCTTGTGATATTGAAGTGTCATGTCTTACTATTCCTTTGAGTTTGAGCCAAAGGGGATGCCAGCCTAAATACCATACCTGAAAACTAGGGAAGATGAACCTCCAGTCTCCCTCCTATATAAAAAGAAGTGGACCTGGAATTAATTCTTATCTGACAGTTATTGACAGGGTTATAAAGCGCTTTGATAACTCAGTGAAGAAGACAACTGTAGATGTCACTAAGATAGATGGCCATCTGTTAATGTAAATATTCATGACTTCTTTTGTCCTGCTCACAACCCTGGTACACAGGCAATGAACGCCCTGGACCTGCTGCCCTGGATGTGGCATCCAAGGCTGTGAAATCCCAACAGCACCATGGGCTGGCCCACTCCCATTCAGAGAAAAGGAGCTGGAAACTACAGGTGTCAGCTGAACAGCTTAACAGCAGAACCCAAAGAAAAGTCGATAGCATCAGGTTTAGTTAGTAGGATGAGTAGCCCTGTGTACTGGGAATCTCCTGTGACTGGCTGCAGCCCCTGAGGTTCCCTCACATCAACCAAGGCATGATGACTGGCTCACTCAAATCTCTCCTGCTGGACACAGCTTTCAGAATTCACATATATAAGCAAACACTTGCAAGAAAGCCTCTGGTCAGAGCTCCTTCTCCGCTCAGCAACTGTAGCTCCAGCTCTGGGCTTTGCCCCATTCCTGGGACTCAGCAGAGGTCCTGGGAGCCCACGGATGTGGGTGGGAGCTTCACCAGCGCAAGGGCTCAGCATGTCGTGCCTCGCACTGGGTTCTCATGCCCAAGAGGGGCTGCACGCACACTACAGCCACGCTCAGGTTCAGAGAAGTCGATCAGAAAAAAGATATCTTCAGTTCTCCTCTTCAGAAAACTCCCTGGTTAACAGCCTAAGACTCCCAAAGTGTTAATTGTAGAAATCAATCATACGCCTGGGGTCTACTTTTGTTTAGCCAAAGTATTTGTCATTTGCCAGCATCTAACTAATGTATGCAAACATTACTTTTTTGTTGTTGTCGTTATTGTCAGTATTCTGTCCTTGCAAAAAAAAAAAAAAAAACACGATGAAAATGTCTGCTCAACCATCTCTATTTCTTCTTGTGGCTCTCTGGTCTGTGAAATTGGAGGGTTGCTTTAGGATCCAGTACTGCTGGAATTTATCTGTTTAGAGAAAAGTGTGGTTTAATCTGTGCTTTGAAGAACAAAGCAGAACACAAAAAATTACATGGACTGTGCAGAGATTATACAGGAGAAAATGGGACAAAACAGCGTAGGTCAAATTTTGGACATAATCCAACATTGCAAATTTCTGCTTTATGGGCCCAAATGTTTCTTCTTTAAAGTCAACAATTGTGTCTGAGGGGGGGATTAGTGCATGGGCCAATCCAGCCTTCTGCTGCTGCGCCTGTTGGTAACGATGTAATGGGAACGTTTGTCATATAGCAGAAACTTACAGCCCAAAACCAGACATTGAACGTCTTGATCTCACAAATGCTGACACATGCTTGGCTCCTTGCACATGAAAGGTCTCCTGGAAGCAACACAACTGTGCAAAAATTACAGCTAAGCACATGTGTGAGCAGTTGTGAGTTCACAGTCTATGGGCCCTTTATCCTTATAGGCACAAACCCTTGCATTTCTAATTAAATTAACTCATTTATACCTGTGGGAAAAATCACAGCCCAGTATCACAAAGTACACTGCACAAACACACTGACATTCATAACAACTGATGCGTTAACCAGAATTTGAATAGAATCATTTAAGCATTAATAACATCTCCATCTCTGGAGGTCAAGCCTTTTTACTCCCCTGCGTTTTGACATCCATTAGTAACGGAACATATTTCTAATAGAGACCTAATTAAAGCCAACACACCAAGTGTTTGTTTGCGTAAACACAAATGGAAAATGGAGATAAAATTAACTCTGCAGTACTGTGAGAGTCTAGCATATGCAGGAGAATCTTAACATTTGGGGTCAAGACAGTAGATACATATTCTTAACCATTACACATACGAAATGCAATACTTGGTGAGAGTACCAGCTCTTCCAGACCACGATCTCATCTCCTTCCACAGCAAGTTTAGGAAAAAAGTGAAAGGACCTCCCTAAATAAGAAGTACATCCCCAGATCATCACCTTCTGAAACACTAAGCAATCCACTTTTGCTCAGAAACATCACCTTCTTATTTTCATATATATCAGAGCAAGCGAGGAAAACTAAAAAGGTCAGGGAAGTTAAGTAGGCTGACTTACTCCTGGCCTACAGATATGCAGAGGAGTATTTTTTGGAGAAGTTAGACTGTATCCATGGTTTCAGTGAGGCTAATGTTTAAATTAAAACACAGACATTAGTGTCAACAGATTAATAAGTGATTTCTGCTTTTGTTATTGCGCATGTTGATTTCCTCACAGGGTTGTACATCAAAGCCCTAAGCGCACAAGTAGAGAAATGTGTGAAGTCTAGTTCACAAAAAAATTGTTTCTAACATAACTATCTGGTGAACGTAGCATTGGTTAGTTTGAAAATAATTTATTTCAATATACACAGGAAAACGCACTTAGATACTTACAGGAGATGATCCAAAATACCATATCTACAGGCTGTAAAACAGCGCTTCTAAATAGGTTGGAAGAAAGCAGATGCTTCTGCCTGCTGCAGTGAAAAAGCACCCTCATCATGTAAAAAGATGTATAAAAGAAGCACAGGGACCAATTACTACTTGAAAGATAAGCAGGGTGTTTTGAAGAACGGCTCAAAGCATAGAAGTGTTTAAATTCCTTATCTTCCAAAAGGCCTTGGTGGGGAGGGGGTTGGGAAGCCTAACGTGACCTAATTCCTTATTTCATGAGGGATTTTTTCCCCCTTCCCCCTGACAAGCATGCATATTCACTGCGAAGCATAGAATTCAAGGAGGATTGTTTTAAAAAGAATTCCAGAAAACAAGTCATCTGTGTGACTGTATAACAAGCCGATGAAATAATTCAGCTGCTAGGTAATGGCAAGTGGAAACTCTTCTCTAGTTACTACCAGCATGCATCACCCAGAGTCATTTTTCAGCTGGATTGGATACCCGCTGCAGTTTGCCATCTGGCCTCACAAATGGCTGCACCAGCATTGGAAGTGGGGAGTGGGTGCAAGGGGGGAAAGTGAAATTACTTCTTTCATGTAAGTTAGAAGCATTCTTTAGACTCATATACTAACAAACAAAATTTACCTGCCTTCTTCTTTTCAGTATTTACACTTTTGGGGTCTAGTCTTGCAAGAAGCAGTTGCTTTGGGCTAGACCAGGGCCTTACCCCACACTGCATCCTCTCTAGGATAGCAGCCAAAATAGCCAGAACTCTAGGGAAGAAGCATAAGAAATACGGCAAGCTTAAACTGACTCTTCCCCATCAGCTTCCGTTAACCTGCAGTTTAGGCCTAAAACCTAAACCTAACTGTTTTAGCAAACAGTTTCGTTCACTAAAACCATGGAAGAATCATAGTAGTGTTATTGCTCACGTTGTTAGCTGCTACTTGGCAGTTTTGTTTTGTTTTTTTAAACAAAAAAAAAAAAGCAAACAAAAACAAAGCCATGTATAACTATTCATAAGATGTATCTGATCAGGGAAGGAAGGGCACCATAACTTCACAGAGCTGCAGTAGTTATTCCAGTTCACGAATACATGCACAAGCTGCCATACATATAAATTCTGTTGTATTTCACCATTTCACAATAATTACTACAATAAATAAATAACACAACCAAAAAAAGAGTTAACCACAGAAACAGAGAGAAAGAAAAACAGCCATGGTAGAACAGCCCCAGAAGCAGTGCCACGCAGGCTGCAGCAGTCTGGCTGCTCTCCCAGACGGCCCAATCACCCCCACCACCTTGGTCAAAGCGACGGTGCAGATCTTGGAGGAGAAACATCTCTCCCACGCACGGTTAGTAAACAATGACCAGGCTAGCTGCTTATCCAGAAAGATTCAAAAGATCTACCATGTAAAATAAAGCCACGTTGCTTGAGCTTTTAATAGCAATTCCCTGAAAATCACTTCTATCGTGACCACAGGGACTTTATAGGAGAGCTAACCATGGAGGACTCTCCCAGCCTCTCTTCAGCCTGAGAAAAGCCACAGAGTGCTTCTTCCTACACCTACCGATCAACTGGAAGAGCAACTTTGGTCTGGGAGACAAGCAGTTGGGGAAGGTACAGGAAGAGACATCACAAAGGTTCTCAATAATTTCTGTGAACACATTGAATTAGAAATACCTGCTCACCACTTAAAACAATACAGCAGCTCTTGAGGGTCTCCCAGAGACAGAAAGGCCTCCAGCATCACCAGGAACACCCAAAGTCTTGTAGCTACACAATGTTGTGCCAATTCTACACTTGCCTTCCTCTCTCTCCTAAGAATTAACCTCGTAGAGTTCCTGTGGGTGTTCAGCCTAAAGCCCTCCCCAAAAGCATGTTTCATCTCCTACATCAGTACACTAACATATGTAAATAGGAGCAGACACATGCAAAGTCAGAGGATACTGATACCTTTTTTGGGTTATTACTGAAAAAGGAAACAGGGAAACCCTATAGAATATGCCTTCTCCATCTTCTTTAAAAAAAAAAAACAACTCAAGTACAAATAATGTTTTAATGTTTTCCTTGAGACAAACTCTTCTGATAAATATTTACGGAGTTAAAAAGAAATTCCCTGCTTTGTGAGTAGCTGGATGTTTAGACAGTTTGATAGCTCTCCAAGGGAAGCATCATGCCAGAACAGAGGCCATGGCACAGTGCAAGAAGTGCCATTCACAGAGCACCAGTTTACAGAGCTTTTTTTTTTTTCGCCCCACAGGGAAAAGCGTGGAGACAGGTTTTGGTTGTTTGGTTTTGTTTTTAAATGAGACAACACAAAGACTAGACGTACAGACCTCAAATCCTTCCACTTGTGGCAGAACAGTTGTTAATACCTCTCAGGCCTTCACCCAGAACGCGAATCTACTGTAGGAGGAATACTACAAGCAATGCCATCCTTTACCTTTTTACAGGATTCACCTTTTCCTACTTACCTGGTGAAACTGTCCACATGTTACTGTTTTGCAGTCCAAATCCCAAGGTCTGCAGGAGAAATCTAGTGCTTTCTCCACTGCTGCAGGTGTCCCAGGCCTTCATGCAAGTTCTCTTCAAGACCCTGACCAACCAAGTATTACACTGGCTAGTGTTGCCAATAAACATAGCAATTTTATTAAGACAGAAATCCCTTTGTGATAATATAAAACAAGGCTTTGCCATCTTCATTTTTACTTGCAGTTCGATCAGTCTCAGCTCCGGTGGCTCCATGGAAACAAGTATGAGCAGCAGCAGCCATTTACTGCTGGCGGTGGTGCCAGGTAACGTTCAGCCACAACCCAAACAGGAAACAAAACAAGTATTTTATTTTGAAGTAGCATTTTATTTTCCATTGGCTTTGTATACTGAGTTTTGGCCTGGTTAACACAAACTGTGCACTGCAGGTAGCTCTAGGGACACAAACATTTGCATGATATGCCTTTGCAATGTCACTGGCTTTACAAAGCACAACTTTACATAATTTTCAAGACACCAGACTAATGAAGTAGTAATTGCACAAGAACATTGCATTATAATGGCCAAAAACAAAACCAACAAAAATACCACATGTGTAAACCTTTCCAGCATTACTCATAAATACAGCATTTACTGTGAAATGTTAGGTCATACCCATACTAGCTAACTTGTGTTAGGGGGGAGCTCTCTGGCCATGGGCTTGCGCTTGCTGTGCTCGTAAACTAAGGTCTGCTCCCAAATCCCCCAGTGCCTTCTATAAAACTTCAACTCGGCCTTTAAGCCAGGCGCTGGTTCTGCTTCAACCAGCACGATCCAGATTTTCTGCGAGCAAATTGTGCTGAAAGAATTTGCCCAAACCAAACCACAGATTATCTTCTGGCCTTGTACAATACGCTCTTGATGTTGTTCTCCAACAATTCCACGTGGTCTCTGCATGCGATTGCCTGATTTAGTACCAGGAATCAGGTTTTCTCTAGGACAACACAGATAACTCCTGTTGAAATTAGGAAGAGGGAGCAGGAAGCTCACTGCTGTTGAAATCGGACAGCAAGAGACAGGTTCTTAGACCACTGAGAAATCCACATTCGAATTTTTAATTTAAAACCTTATGGTTTAAAAACATTACCCTAGAGCTTTAAATTGCTGGATCCTCCATTAGAGCATAGTCCATAAGACAAAACTTACTTTTTTGGACGGCTGTGACCGCACGCACACTGCACATGATCGGTCACAATGCTGAAAGCCCTTCATCACTTGCTGTTTCATGGCCTCTTCAAGCATATTACCTTAAGACTTGCTTGCAAATCAGAGGTTAAATGTGGTCCAGATGAGGTCAGATGATCAATTCATATTGTATTCTTGTAGGAGTTTAAGTTGTTTTCAGGCTTTTTTTCTTTAATTAATTTCTATTTTAAATAAATTAATTGAGCCTGTATATATTATATGTACATTTAAATACCCCTTAGGAGTTTGCTGTGTTAGAACAGGGTTTCAGGTATCATTTCTCTCAGTGGCAAAATAGTCACAAAGAAGGGTGAGCCACCCATTTGATATTATCTGGGAAAGTAAAAAACAGGCTTAATAAGCACTGCCTTGCTGTTAGTCCACCCTCCACAGCTGCCTACGTGACAGCAGCAAAGTGTGCAACATGTCTCCTTGCAGCACTCATCCGCCTGTATATAATGGCTTTTATACACTTTGTAATGTCAGATCCTGACGATTTATGGCTGAATTTTATACACACGCACAGGTATTTGGTCTTCCCATCGCAGCTGGGTTTCTGGCACAGCTTTAATAAGCCATCGAACTACTTATCTTGAAAGCAAGAGAAGGAGGAGGACAAGAGAAGTATGAACTTGTAAACAGGGAAAGCGAAGAGGCCACAATCCTGTCCAACCAAGCCTACAATCCTCCTCAAGAAACTGTTCAAAGCATGAATGCCATTCACTGGAGGACCTCACTACACTGTTTACATTTTGTTTCCACGCACAGAAAGTCTCTCATATATACTTATTCCATTCACAAAAAAGATAATTTCAGGCACTTAAAAGAAAAAGAAGCACAGGAAGTTTTCTTCATTACAAAGTGTTTTTCCATCAGTCAATTACTTATAAGAACTTCTGTTAACACTGGAGTTGAGGCTCTGGAACGAAGTGGATATATTGTTTACCAGTTTTGCCAGTCAATCTTCTCTTACAAAACTTCTCCCTTCCCCCTCCTTTTCTCAGCCAACTCAGGCCCTTGAATTACTCAGGAGTTTCCTTTATCATTAAGATCCCCTTTCCCACAAATCGTCCCTTGAATAATACCATCTTCAATGTACTGCCCTGTGGTGTCCGTGCTCCTGCCAAGCACGGTGGAGGGAATCCGTGACGAGCGTCTCTCCTGGCTCTTATCATCAGACGAGCAGCAAAGCATCTTCTTCATCGTGCTCCACATCTCATCATCTTTGTATGAATAAATTACAGGATTCATGACAGAGTTCATCAGGGCCAGGAGAAGAAACCACCTTTTCACATTCTGAACCCCACAGTAGGTGCAATTTAGACCATCAAGCAGTAAGACGACCAGTCCAGGAGTCCAGCAGACAACAAAGGCACCTGGAAACAAAGGAGAAAGAGAAAAGAAAGGAAAAAAAGATTTCAGACTTCTAGCTTTGTTGTTTTTTAAACATCTTACTAGTTTGTTCATCAAAAAATTGCTCAAAAATTAAGAAAGCCGGAGCGGACAAAATACTAGTGACAGTAGCAAAATGGCGTCTGCTATAGCTTCTCTGCCAGGCCCGGAGCACGAGGCCCTCAGAAGCAGGCAGGGTGTGAGAATCCAGCTGCTGTCAGCATCAGCTCAAACGCAAGTCGGGAAAGGACCTCACAACAGCAATTTGTCCACTCTGGTAAATAAACAGGATCTCTGGAGCACACAGCTAGCACTTTGAACAGAGAAGATGTCCTCTCTTCATGTATCTCGTATGCTGGAGGGGAAGATGCCCAGTGTCTCACTGCTACCGCTTGTAAAGGAGAACAGAGAAAGAAAAAGATGAGTCAGTGAAGATGAAACAAGGCTGTAGCAGTCAGGGCAAAGAAATGCAGCAAAGTGCATGATTAAAAAAAAAAAAAAAGGCAAAAAAGATGAGGAAGTAGGAAAGTAGTGGTGTGGGGAACAAAAAAACAAAGGACTAGCCCTAGAGCCACAGGGTTCTCCTCGTCTCCTCGAATGTGTGCAAAGTTGTCGGGGGGACGACATCGGGGTGTTTGGTCTCAGCCTCAGGCTTGGGAGGTGCCCGGCCCCAGCTGCCCCCCGCGGCACCGCCAGCCTGGGAGCCCACGGGGAAAGCAGCCCAGTGCACGATAATGCTAACTTAGCACAAGCCACAATTGCAGCCTGACGTACTGAAATAGAAAATTACAACTCTGCGCAGCAGTCACATTTCAAACAACGTACTGAGCAAATTCCAATCACTTACAGAGGCATAGCTCCCCTTTTTGGGGCGTGAAAAATAATCAAACACGTAAGGATGGCAGCAGCTACATGCTATAAAGCTCTCCTGGGAGTCTTGGTATCTGTTCAACAGTTTTGGTCACGCTCCTTTTCTCGAGGCCACTGATTTTCCCATGTCCAAGCCGTGCCCAGCCCGGCGGGGGAGCCCGGCTAGCAGCAGGACACCAGCTGGGCAGCACCACAGGCATGCCCTCCGCTGCGAGCACCCGGCCTGGGTTCATGGGCATGCACACTTACCCCCTGCTAAGGAGCTCAGGGGTCATGGTGCCCACCTACACCAGGCCATAACGGTATGCAAAACAAATCAACGTGACAACACCCCACAGACCTTGTTGCAGAACGACCCCTCTTTTATAAAGAGCATCGTAAGGAGTCCAGAAAAAATCCAACTGATGCCTTTACTGCGTTCCAGGAAGAATTACACAGAATGGAAAGGTGAGAGACCACCTCCTTCAGGAAATGCATTTTCTACTCTGCTGTACCAAGATGTATGTGATGCTAAGTACCAATTTCATGGTGTTAGTTTTGAGCTAATGGTCAACATCAGTGACATTCCTCCAATACCCACTGGCACCAGGAGCGGCAAGCTGCGACCACAGCACGTGCTCTCCCCGGCCAGCCTCTGCACTACGCTGCACGCTGGTTTGGCTCCACCACGCTGAGTAAGCAGTCGTGACACCAGCTCCCTCTTACAGGCTGCAAGGGAGAAAACATCCTACTGATTTATGGCCCTGGAGTTCAAGGGCAAATCCCACCCACTGTAACAAGCGCTGGAACCAGACCACCCAGACATGGCTGTGTCTACACGAGTGCCTCAGCAAGTATTTGGACAGGATGCTTTTGCTGGCCACCAAAGGTCACTGGCAAAGTTGTCAACACACCACCTCCATGCAGAAATTAATATGGTAGCGAACCCTCCTCAGAACAAGCACAGAAAGCATTCTGATCACCTGCCTTTTTTTTTTTAATATTATTATTTTTTCATTCTACCAAAACATGCAAGGTCCAACCCTGCTTTCATGGAGGTCAGCAGGACAGGAAATGGACCCCACAGCCACATTTAACAAAATCAGAGAGAAATCCCTCCTGCAAACAAAACCCTGAGCTCACAAGCAGGATTAGTCCACGAACTCTCAAGAGACATTGTGGGAGCCCTATCAAGGTTGCAAAGGGAAAAGTACGGAGGGATAACATCTGCAGGCCTCTCTCTGGCACCCAGAACCTTTCAGTTTCCCCTGCTGGGAGGCTGCACCCACTCCATGGGCAGTGATGAGGAGGGGGCAACGCAGTGGCAGCACTGCAGTTCCTGGGAAGTGCTCTCACAGGGCTGCTCCTTCAACTCCATCCAAAACACATTTTACTGTCACCAAGCAATTCACACCCTACTCACAGCGTGGCACTGATGAAAGCAAGGCATGGCTCAGACTCACAGCCTTTCTAGGATTTTGCTATTTTTACCACAGAACTTTGAGAGGGACCCATGGTTAAACATAAATATAAGCCTTTGTGTCGGCCCTTCGGCAATCTTCTTTGCGGACTTTTTATCCCGTAGGAGCTCCTCTCTTTGAGAAAGTGCCACGCTTTGAAAATAATTTCATTTCTGGGACTCTAAAATTCAGCGAGTGACAAGAAATAAAGCCTGGCTGCAACATGAATCGGGAGAACAGCTCTGAGACTTCACACCGGATTATGGGAGATCAGGAATCACAGAGCCTCAAGGTCAATTTGAGGATTTTCCAGGAGTTTCAAACATGGATTTTCTTGTAGATTACATCATCTCTACTTAAAAATTAATGCTTCCTGCGTACCTGGACGTACTACTGATGCTTTGGTGGCACCATGCCTTAAAAATCCACATCAAAGCTGTCTCTCAGCATGCCGACACTAAGAAGGGGCGGGGAGGGAAACAACAACAGAAAAAATACGATGCGGTAGCTTCCACTTGCCTTTGCCACAGAAGTGCCCGTGTTAAAACAGCAAGTTACCAATTAAACTATAAATTCACTAAAACTGGAAGTCACGTGCCTTAAGGTTGCCATTTCAGCGGGAATCTCCCTGCCAAGTTCAGACGAGCTGCCACACACACACACACCACCCAAACATCACACACCCCGGCACCACCAACTGCCCTGCGTCACAGGGACAGTCGCATGCTTTGCCAGGACTGTGCCACAAGGTCAGCCCAAGAGGATTTTAGCCCCTTTTGCTAGGTTTCCCAGTTCCAAGCAGATAACTTCCTACAGTTGAGCATGCCAAAGGGAAAGCCACTTCCACTGCTCCTATCCTGTGATGGATCATCTGAGGGCCTATGGCAGAAAGAGAGAGCTTACAGGGACATGGTCGAGAAGACGGGGACCTGAATCCCAGGCTCTGGAAGGAGCCATGCAAGCCCAGCAAAGGGTGGTGCAAAAAAGCCATCTGCAGCTGAGATGACCACGCAGCCATGAAGTTAAACAAACCCAGACTCCCCCAGCTCTCATCTGCAGGACCACAGGAGAATACCCAGAGAGGACAGCGATGTGTCGAAAGCAATGTATTGTCTGTGCCTCTTTTCCTGGGGAAGACGGAAGGATGAGCATGCCAACAGCACCCTGCAGCATGCAGCCTCCTCCCATGCAGCAGAATTTTGTCCTGAACCTGCCATGACACCAAGACAGCAAGTTAACAAGCACTCTCATTCTCATCATGCTTCCTCCAGCGACAGCGCTTCCTGTAATTGCTTTTAGTTGAGACCATACCAGCCATTTACTGCAAAGCATCTTCAGATGGTTAGGAAGAAGCCACTAAAAGTAACTGCCTTGAGCTGAAAACCCCATGCCCACTTGCTGCATATAGGTATAGGCCGTTGTATAAGTGGACGTAAGAGCAGTTTGTAAGTATCAGAGTGGTCACTTGGGGGTTCCTTTTGTAATCAAAAAGGCCATAAAACATGGCAATCCAGTTTCTAATGCTTTTTGCATGGTGTGCTTGAATGACTAAGCCAGGAATACACATTGCAAGCTGTTCTAAGAAATAAATTCTCATTCCTATAAACAAATATTTACAAAAAGCCTCACAGAGCCAAAATCTGTAAAATTAATAAGAAGGAACAGGCCAAGAGACAAGTCATCTGACATGGGAGTTTGGGGTACATCTTGCACCCATTGACATATGCACTCATTCGACTTCTATGAAAGCAGGCTCTGTTCTCATTTTGTTTCTGACTGGAAAAGTAAAAATACAAAATTATGACCTCCAAAGCAGCACCCAGACTAAGTTAAACTTGTCTGACCCATGAAGTAATATCATCATATGCTTTGTCTGAATTATAGTTTAATCTGGTGGCTAAAAACCCAGACTCTGCAAGTAAGAGGAAGCTAACGCTGGTCTTTAAATTGACCCAAAGGCCCCTCTCCCCACCAAAAGAAAGAAATAATTTGAAAGGAAGGACATGAAATTTGAAATCTGGTTTCTTTTCTGAATGCCTAAGGAGGAACAGGAACAGATTCATGCTGCCTCAAGAAACAAGTGTAAGTAACTACACCTGGAGGAGGGCTTTGTTCTGGTCCTTGAACTTTATGCTACAGGTGCTCACTACTCCACTAGGAGATGCTCACTGCCCATTCTGCCTGAAAATTCACCACCACAGCTAGTGTTTTCTTCCAGCTATCAACCATCCACTCTGCACCTCTATTTAATAAGCAGCTACATCACAACTAGCTGAAGTGATCTGAGCTGCTCAGATAACCAGAGTGTCTCTAGGGTGAAATCTAGGTCACATCTCATTTTCTGATCTAGAGATCTAAGGCTGTACTGTATCACCATCTGAAAGTACTTTGCACTATGCAATCTTTACAAAACAGAGGCAAATTCTCCCCCTACAAAGCAAATAGCTGCCAGGAAAACGTTACAGATCCACCAGGCATCCTCTCCTTTCCCCAGTGAAGGTGAATTTTCAGTAAATTCAGGAAACGGACAAGAGGAAGAAGTACAGACAAAGCTACCCACATACAGCCACAGGATTCAGGGCCCTGTGCACATATTAAAGAACATTATTTTGAAAGTGTTTTACTAGGTAGCAGTGAACCTTCATAAGCCTTCCTCCACAGCTGTTCTGTAACTCCCTGTCCCCTGCAACAAACGAGGGACAGCTCACATTTTTAAAAAGCTGCCTACAAACAAGCCCTGTGAGCATTTACCAAACAGAGACGCGTCTCTTCCACGTGCCGCCAACTGGCCCTCTGCTTTGCATTTCTATTTCGTGCAACATTGATTTCACTGTTTAAGCTGGACAGAAGGCTAAATAACTTCACCACTTGTAAGTTTAGTGGGTTTTGTTTTTTAATAAACACTGGTTGGCATTGCCAGCCTTGCTCCAGCCTCTTACCTAAGAGAGTCATGACGGTCTTCATGAGCTTCACAGGGGTTCTCCTGCGGCTAATGGATCCACTAGTGTGCGATGATAAGACGTTAGTTTTCCGCTGGACGTACATGTAGATTCTTATGTAAACCACCACCATAATGAAGAAAACAACAAGGTTTAGGACGCTCCAGAACACCAAGTAACTTCTGCTGTAAATAGGTGCCAGGGAAGAGCAGGCGGTAATGTCACAGAGGCAGTTCCAACCCAGGGAAGGAACAGCGCCCATAAAAATAGCAATGGCCCAAATTGATATAATTAAAAAGGTGACTCTCTTCTTTGTGAGATTACTGTGGATCTTCATCCGCATGATTGACATGTGCCGCTCAACAGCTATGACGAGGAGATTCACCAGGGAAGCTGTCAGGCTGGTATCCAGAAGACCCTGACGCAGAAACCAGCGATTTACAGTTAATGTCTTAGACACTGGGCCAGTGTTGAACATCAAGAAGACATAGGCAATTCCAGCAAAAAAGTCTGCAGCTGCTAAATTGGCCAGCAGATAATAAAAGGGAAAATGAAACCTCTTGTTCTTGACCACAGCTGCTATGACCAATGAGTTTGAAATGAAAATGAAGAGACAGAAGAACGTCCCAAAACACAGAACAACAATAAGCGTTGGCCCTGTCCACTCATCTGCTGTGTCAGTGTTTGTCCTGTTATAAAAAAAGTCCATGCGCTTATCATAGTAGCATTCGTTCATCCTGGATTACAGCCCCTGCATCCTAGGAAGAGTGGAAGGGGAAAGAGAAAGAATTAAAGTTAACTATTGGTCCTTGCTCGAATTACCACACTTAACATGTTGGGGTAATTTTTTTTTTCCTTTGGGGGGCAGGGGGGCATGTATTTGGAAACCTCAAGTAAAAATTCATATTGTACAATTTATTAGTGCAGAAGGAGATATTCTGTCCTCTAAAGGACTGCAATTAGTGATGCTTCCATGAATGAGGACTTTTTTGCAAGTCTTACCCGCTTACAAACAGCCAGCAGTCCCCTTGCACTAGCAGTCACGCTGTGCAGGCAACAATGTGGAAGTTAAGAGGTTAAAAGTGGAGGTCAAAAAGAAAACCTGAGCTACAGCCAGGCCTTTCTTACTGTGAAATCCCATGTTTGAGCCACAGCCCCATCATTATTTCCATTTCTCAGTGCATCCAGTCAGGACAGCAAAGCATAAATCATAAATCTTCCATTTTACTGACTAAGCAATAAAAAGCCTATTACTGGAAAAAAAAAAACTTTTTTTGAATTATATATTAATGAATGCAATAACGTATGTATATAAAATGCTAAGGGCATATATGTTCTGAACACATGCCCGTTACTGCTACGGGATTCAAGTAAATGTGCTGAAAAGTGAAAAAAAAACACTGTACATATTTGTCTGTGCTAAAGCCACAGATTATTTTATTGGGCTGTCACCCCAGAGCGCTGTGAGCAGCAAACACACACCAATTATCTTCAAAACCAAAACGCAGCTCTGTACCCAACCACAGGATAAAGAACGGCCCAGCAGGAGCAGCAGCGCAGGGCTGTTTTCTGACATCTGCTCCACACTGCTGTGGACACGGGGCTATTAGACGTGACGGAGGGGCAGCTCTGGCTACCAGATGACAGCGCACTTCGGCTTCTCCAGCGAGGTCAATGTCGGCAATCTCTGACAGCAACTGCTCACGGAGAGCAGGCCCTGTGCAGGGTCTCACAGCCTGGTAGCGGGCGTTTGTGTCTGATCACCACGAGCCCTCACATTCACTGCCAGGACCTGAGTAAGTGTTTTAACCTTGACTTTGCTAACGAATACCATATAATTTTTGCCAAACCCAGGATCCCAGCCATGGCACAAGGCCCTAGGCACGGCAGACACCACACAGAGCAGCAAACCCGTGCCTGACTGAGGACAGGAGGCGGTGTGGGGATGCAGGGCTGCTGGAGGAACAAGGCTGCCAGCTTTGTCAGCTTCCTCACAGGCCTCAGGGCGCTGTGAGTGCCAGAGCGGCGGGCTGAGTGGGGCTGAAAGGATGGAAAGAGCAGATGCAATGGGCACAGGCAGAAAGATGCAAGAAATGGCCTAAGCTTCTCACCTCTGCAGCTAAGACTGATCACAGATAAAGATCAGGTACACTTAGGTAACCACAGGCTAATAATGGACTAGCAATGGTATCTCATCTCTCTGGAGAGTGAGAAGAAAATTAAGCAACCCCCAGCAGGCTGGCTAACAATCCACATTTATGTTAAAGATTCTTTCTGAGCTTTACGGTAAAAGGTTTGTCTTCTGTGATTTAAGTTATGCTACTGTTGTTATTTTCTCACACAGCATTTGTATCATCTGACTTTAGATCAACTCATACTATTCTGTGATTAATATTTGCAGCTAAGTGAAAATTTGTTGAATACTTCATTTTTCTGAACTGGCTTCTTAGCCTTTCCTGGTTTCCACCCTGTATCTAGTAGTCAGCATGAAGGCAGGCCACTTGATGTTGATGTCCATTTTTTTTTTTACCCTCAAGAACCTAGGCAACTGCTTCTTTTATACAAGAATCTCTTATTTAAAGCATCAAATTCAAGTATATAGCCAGAAGTAAGAACAGCTGTTTAAGGATAAGAAGTGGAAGGAAACAAGTAAATCATCCCTTGCACTGAAATATTACAGAGCATCCCTTCATCTAAAAATAAAGAACCCTCAGTAACTCAGAACCACCATCAGGAGTCAACTAGAGCTTGGTACCTACCTCTCCCAGCTCAAAGCAGCACAGTGAAGTTGGGCAGTCAGTAAATTCCCCGTTTTCACTTAGAAAGTATTCAGAAGAACATGATGCAATTAAATCTGTAAGCAACCAGAAGTCCCTAAGCAGCTGCAAACAACAGCTACTCAAGCTGGGAACCCTGCCCAGCCCAGGCAGTTCTGGTCTTACCCACCAAGGCAGTAAAGGACTTGCTGAGCTTGGCAGGAAGCTTTTAAAGAACAACCCAAGTGCCTGCATATAGAAGTAGCATTTTGGGCAAGAGTAGCAGGAGAAAAAGAAAAAAATCTGTGAAAATTACAGGGAAGGTTTTCTGAACATGTATCTTACTGTGTAATCATCTCAAGAGATGAATCTCTTGCTTGCAGTGACAAGAGAGCAAAGAGATCTGCAGACACATCATTACATCTTAATCTGGGCAACAAGCTTAAAGAAATCAATGATATCAACTGTGAACTTACTCTGAATACTTCCGCTTATTGAAATGCCATACTCATTTGAAATAGTACCCCCAAAGAGAATAAAAATCACCTATCAGTAATTCTCCTCCAAAATAACCACAGTACACTCACTGTCACTCAGCAGAGCTCAAACGGCAAATGACTTCGAAAGTGATGTCTTGTGATGCTGAGATAAGGCACGAAGGGAGTAGGAAAGCATTCAGCTAAGGTCTGAAGGTCACAGGGCCAACTCTGGAGATGTCCAGACAGAGGCTGCATCCAAGCAGTAGCTGAACTGGGGCTAGCTTGCATCCCAGTACTGCAGAGCGCAGGGCTGCCTGTACCAGCCTATACACAGAGAGCACTGCTCCTCACTCCAGGGCCCATCCAGAGCGTGGATATCTCACACCTTCATTTTATGTCTGTGTCCTTACAGCAGAACTGGCCCAGCCTCAGGGCAGCTGTATCCTCGATGGCCCTGCACCAATCTGCACCAGGCACAATGAATGTGCGAGAGGAGATCCCATATTTCCTGGCGTGGCACAGGTTAACGCATTGCAGGACTTTATTCTCCAGGTCTTCGCTTCCGCAGTCAAATTGAAGATCTTTTTCCTTACAGCAGGTTTAAACTTAAGAAGAAAAACAAACTTCTTAAGTATTAGATATTTCAGATTTGTTTATTACGTATTTTTAAACAAATATTTGAAAAATCAGGCATAACATAGTCTGCCAAAGTTATAAAATTAATAGAAACTGAAGTAGTAGAAAAATAGCTAGACCTTTTATTGTTGAAGTGGCTCTCACCAGCTTGATACTTCTAGCTTTTATGGGAGAGGACAGCAAACAACCTCTATTCACCACCTCTGTGCCACTCGTGGCTTTATAGAGCTCCACATAGATCTCCAAAAACTCAGTGACAGTAACCATCTTTTCTATGTTATACAGATAGGTTACACTATTTGCTTGTTCCAAGTCAGTCGCGAGTGAAGACATCAAAACTTTGCCAATCCCAGTGCCTTTTTGCCCTTGTCAAAAAGGTTCTTTTCCTCGTGTCAGTCTATTTAGTTAGTTCAGTTCAACTAATTGTGGCTACAAATATCAGGAGCTGATGGACCATTTCTTCCTATTCTTACTCAGAGTGCTAGAGGTATTGAGGGAGAGAAGTCATCTGCTCCAAAATCTCAAAGGATTTGGTTCAGTTAAACTGCTTGCAAATGAGAAAACATGTATTAAAAATGCTTCTCATTCCAGTGCATTTTCAGCCCTCTTATCTTCAAGACAGCTTGCGTATTTGAATTGATTTTACTTTTCTCCATGTGAGCACAACTTGTATCATGTCAAAGAATGGTTTGGGTGGGAAGGGACCCTTAAGGACCACTTAGTTCCAACCCCCCTGCCAGGGGCAGGGACACCCTGAGCCAGAAAATATCCTTCACCATTCTCAAGAATTTGCCTGAGTCTCTACTATTATAGTATGCTAGCTACTTAAACAAAAGGTTACTAAAATAAACCATCACGTGGAAGCTTCAGACAAAAGCTTCAGCTGGTTGCCAGTCAACACACTGTAAGAGTTGTTATCCAATTAGAAAAGGGTTTGCCTCAAGAAAGTTACAAAATCACATATATTTACACAAAAACTGGTATCAGTTATTTAAGTCAATGATTTTGCTGATTCAAACTGTGATTAAAATCACCTTTTAAATCACTTTGACTCAAAATTAGCTCGGCCTGTAGGTCACTCCCAAGGGGAGATTCTCACCATTAATGCAGCCTGCTCTGAAGGGAAAACTCAGATAGCATTTTATTGAGAGATTTTAATGAGAGGGTCATTATAACATTTAGCCTGCAAGCCACAGTGTGATTCACGGCACACACCACTGCCTCACTGCCTTTCCTGTCCATTAAAAGCTGAGTTGTTTCAACGCGTTTGCCACAACCTTATTGCAAAGCTGGCATCAGTTTGGAGGATTCAGGGCGGCTGCTGGCCTGCTGCTGCAGGAAGGCACCAGGGTGGGAGCGTGTGAGCTGCGGGGAGAGGACAGGAGCCCAGCTTCAGCTTCAGGCCGGGGCTGGGTGGGCAGTGAGGGCTGTGCACACCAGGCAGGGCAGCCCGGCCCCAAACCCAGCCCCAGCAGCGGGCAGACCTCTGCCAGGCATCTCGGGCCTGTCACACGGCACCTCTGAGGCACGCAGGGGTTGTACAGCCGACTTGTCACAGGCACCTGTGGTGGAGCAAGGAGGCAAGCTGCTTGAAATCCCCCACTCCAGGTCCTGCACCCGGTCTGTTACTGCAGAGAAACACTCTACGGTAGATCCGGCTGAGGACAAGTTAAAACACAAGTCCCACCGGCAGCAGGTGGCTGTGCAGCAGCACGAGCCCAGGAAGGCCAGGACACTCACAGATGGCCCCATTAGCTGCACTCCTGCCTGCCCCATGGGCCCATGAGGGCACCCCCGGCCCCCTCCTCTGTTTTGGACAGCCAGTGCCCCTGCCATCTTGTTTTCCAAGTCACCGAGAAGCTCCTTCTCACCTGGATCCACAGAGGCAGCGATGGCAGCAGAAGGCAGCCAGCATTCAGCAGCCAGGCTACGTGTACCAGTAGTACCAGTTTACCAGTCCAGAAAGGGAATCGGTTCCTTGTTCCCCTCCACACCCTGAACACATGCATGGCCACGGAGGAAAACAACACAGCCAAATGATTGCGCAGTAACCCAAGAAACCCATTCAGGTTGCCTCAGCTTAAAAAGAAAGAAATACCAATGCTGAAAAGGGTGTGTAACAGAGTCGAAGCCAAAAATGTTAATATGTAACTGTAAGAAGGAATTTGGTGAGGTAAGCTCTTAGGTTTACTTTGAATTGTCTTTAGTAGTTAATTAGTATTATACAAAAGTCAGTTCAGAGAAACAGACAAAAAGGAAGTTTTTCCCTAAATCCACATTCTTAGTCGTCAGTTTCTGATGCATAAAGAACAATGTTATTCCTTAGTCCTCAGATTCTAAACCAAAGACTTTATCTGATACCATTAGAGGATGCAATGGAAGTCAACATTCATTTGGCAGGTTTAACGGAGAAAAATTATCTCAGAAGTAACTGTTTTACATTTGGTTTATTAGGGAAATTCTGTGGGCACTGCCTGTACTTGGAACAGCTGCTACATGGTCTGCTTTTCCAGGCACTAAGAATGTACTTTTTAAAAGCCATTCTTTTTAATTCAGTGTTAAAAGTATAATAAAAAAGGATTATAAATAAAACTATAAGGCTTAATGAGTAAGCTCTTGAATCCAGAGAATTTATTACTACGGAAATCCATTTCTGTCTGTGGTTGGCCATGTTTATTTTTCTTCATAACTTAAGTATCCCCCATTCTAGATAATTGACTGTGAACTCAAATCAAGCATGCACAAGCAGCATTATCTTGTTATCTTGGTCTTCAACTCTTTTTAGAATAAGAACAGAGTGCCACATCCATTTCCACTCCAAGCCAGCTTCATCCACATAACGTTAACTTGATAGAAATGCTCAGGCTTCCACCAGGGTTCCAGCCGCTTCCAGTAACGGTCCATTTTAGTGGCAGCATAGGTTGGAATAAAACAGGCAGGGACCGGGAGGAGGGTAGTCAAGATGATTCTGTAAGCATGTTATATTTCTGAGAAGCATAAATCATATCTCTTTGAATTACTTCTATATTTGTCAACTCCTATGTATTGGTGGTGGAAACATCTAAGGCTTCATTACTTATCAGATTGCCTTGGTACTGTACACAGGATAGGGGGGTACAAAGGGTCTTAAAGCATTAAACCTTCCAAAATTTTAGGAGCCCAAAACTAAATATTTAAATTGCAAGGTCAGGAAGCAGTACCACCAGCCACGGACCCACAGCGCCTTGTACACACAGACTGATAAAAGGCTTAAAAATCGTTATGGGGGCACCCTGTGCAAGTCTGTGACAGCGCTGGCCCCCAGCGAGCCGTGGCAGGCTGGTGCGGGCAGCTTGGCTGTTAAGCACAGGGTCACCTACACCAAGTCCTGAAAAGGCTCAGGCTCCAGCTCCCGGCATCCCTTTAATGCACAGCTACCCCACTGCACCAGAGGTCTTTTTAAAGCTCTGATCCACTACAAGAAGTTGTTCAGGGCAGCTACTAAGTAACTCACTAGTTACCACAAGTTTAGACTTCAGACTTTGGTAATTTAAGACTTTCTGAAATTATGGTTTACTAAATCTATATATGGAGTCCAAACTAAAAACTTCACTGCAAAGCTTTCATTTAGAGCCTCCTTTAAGTGTGGTTCTGGAAGGAGCTGGCAGGTCATCCTATAATGCGGAAACAGACACAGTATTTAAAGTATTTCAAAGCCATTCAAGCAGCCTTTACATTGTGAAACATGCCTAGAAGAAAATACCTGTTCTGCTTATAAACTAAGCTTGTCGTTTCTCCAGAACCCTGCCATCAGCTCATTGATCACCAACAGATGCATTTCTACAGCCCAACACATCGTCAGTCTTTCACGAAACTCGTAAGCTGGAAGTACAGAACCCTTCAGCACATTCACAAGCAAGTGGACTTTCATTTGTAATTTTCAGCACAGTGCTCATTAGGAAAAGCCACCTGCCCACATCTGATTTATTAACAGATTCAGAGCTGTGGTTTGCAAGCATTCACTTCAGTGGAAGTGGTAAGAAATGGTGGGCTCCAAGAAACACTTAGCTAGGCACATGAAAGTGGACTTAATTGCTTTAAAAAAAGAATCCAGGCATGAGAATCTTGAAGACCAACTACCTGAGAAATTGCTTTTGTGGAATATATTCTCTATGCTGTTTTACACTTCAGAGACCTTATTTCATTCCCTGATAGCATAAGGAGTGTGCCGGAGGGGGCTTTGAAGTGGTCATAGCAGGAGATGAGGATACAGCCAGTTCAGCTCGTCCGAAGCTGTACTCTGGCATTCTGCAAAGAGCCAAACGCATCCTTCAGCTTTTCTTGCTGATAAAAGCCACGTCCTTTCTGATCGTGCAAGTTAGCTTCTTTTCTTTCCAGCAAACAGATAAACGTAGCGAATTCAAACGTTTCCCCACATAACTGGATTTGAGTTGTGCTTTCTGCTAAACCTCTTACAAGGCTTTAAGAGCACGGAAGAAACCACAAGCTGTACGTAGGCTGGCGAAGCGAGCTACAGCAGTGCACGTTACCAGCCTGTAACAAAAAGCGCTGGCTTCCAGACCGGCACCGCGGGCGGGAGCACAGACCTCCCTGCACGACACGGAGGTACAAACGCGCTCGTTCTTTTTCCTTGAGGAAAAAACGATCAGAGCATATCGCGCAAAGTCGCATCTCTGCGTTTCTCAGAGCGGCACGCGGATTCGGACCCTACCTTACGAGCAAGGTGCCAAGGGGCCACCCGCACGGCGTGCCGGCTGCCGGCGGCTCGGGGCAGAGGCGCAGACCCAGCGGGAGGCGCACGGACACGACGCCACGCGTGTGCCTGCCGAAAGGAGCCGCGGGCGCTGCCTTCGGCCCCGGCCGCTTCACCGGCGGTAACCCGGGGGGACCGCGGCGCCCCCCGGCTCCTGCCCGGCGGCACGGGGCAGGCGCTCGCAAACGGGGGGAGGGGGCTGCGGCATAAGCGCGAGTTCAACAGAGCTGCAGACGGGGCGGTTCTGACCGAATAAATGAAAAATAAAAAGTTCGTAAATCACGAAGTCGGTCCAGCCTGCGACGGAGCCATCCCGCCGCTGCCCCCCCTACGCCGCCGGTGCCCGCGGGCCCTGCCCCGTGCCCGCAGCCCCGCCGAAACTCACCCACCGGCAGCCTCCGGAGCGCCGCGCCCGCCGCCCGCCGCCCCGAGCCGGCCCGCCCGCTGCCCGCCGCCCGCCCCGCGCCGCCTTAACCCGTACGGCGCTGCCCGCACGGCCCGGCCCGGCCCGGCCCGGCCCCCCCTTCTGGAGGGGCCCTTCTGAGGCGCGGACAGCGAGGGGCGGCCGGGGGCGGCCTGCCAAGAAGCCGGCTGAGGGGCGCCGAGCCCCAAGAGCCCGCTGTGGGGGCGCTGAGACAGGCCCTGGCCGCGGGGAGCTAGAAGAAAGCCCATGGAAAGCAACCCAGAGTAGGCCCGGACAGGTGCACAGCTGCCACCCCCTGCCTCACCTGTACCCGTGTTTATGCCTGGTTTAGGAGAACAAGCAAACAGAAGCACCCCGTACCTGTACAGCAATACAGAAAGCGTGAGGCTCAGTCAGCTCCCACGGGCAGGACCTGGCCCACACAGCTTTGCCACGAAGGACAAACCAAGTTCAAGTGTGGAAGGCAAAGACAAAATTTACCTAAGGACTGTGTTCTGCTGGGTCTGTCCAGTGCTGCCTACCTGGACAGGTTACCAAGAACAAGCCTGTGTAGAAGCTGTGCGGAGCTACTTGTGTGGCTGCTCACAGCTGGAGGAGAACTGGCAGAAGAAAATCTCGGCAGAAAGTCTCTGCCCCACTCCACAGAAAACCCAGTCGCAAGTACGACATCAATCCTACTGTTCAAGGCTGGGTGGAGCCTCGCACATTAACTTTACATGCAGAACAGCACACAACGTCTGCTGCAGCCGCTTTTCCCCCATTTTATCCATGAATGGAAGGCCCCAAACTAAGAGCCCTGAGTCTTATCCCACACCATACTCCCTCCCCTGAATGCTCACCTTGAAGACGGCTCAAGAAGTTATCTTCTGCTCCTTCCTGCCCTTTTCCTTTAGCGCAGCCTTCGCGCTGCCTTCCCACCCATTTCTCTCCTGTTGAGTCTTACATGGGATTAGCTTTTTATTCCCAGCGAACAAGACAAGCAAAAGTAAGAGCTTGCTTTCAGGACACTTTGCAAAAGCTTATATTCAGGTCTTGCTTCCATTACAGTGCATCACCTCCTTAACAGCTGGGGAGGGACCATCTATCAATCAGCAACTGCATTCAAGCCCATACTAATGCACAGAAGTAAGGGTCACCGTATGCCAGAGCTCCTGTTAAGTTCAACCTCGGTGGAACAGAAAGCTAATGAGGAGCTCCAGCAACTGGCTCTTATCTTTCTTCCAAGAGAAAAACTAAAAACAAAAAACCACCAAACAGCTGGTGAAGACACAAATTGGTTTCTAAAATACATTAGTGACCTGTTCTAATAAGGCAGGGCTGAAGCAGCGGTCCAGCTAGCAAGCAGCTCATATGATTAAAAAAGACATCAATACAGGACAAGAAAGCTTTGTGATTCCATTATAGAAATTAAATCTGAACAGCAGTAAGAACAATAAGCATTTTCTATATTCCT
The DNA here is from genome assembly GCF_964211835.1 of Anser anser. NCBI lineage: Eukaryota > Metazoa > Chordata > Aves > Anseriformes > Anatidae > Anser > Anser anser. Next base: position 17,466,469 of record NC_139728.1, on the reverse strand, counting down.
GCAGTTGATAATACGTACCCTCATTCCCCTAGGATTCCCTCACAAACAACTATTTACCTGGGCCGTGGCTCCAGCAGGCCACGCTCAATGCCCAACCAAGTCAGTGAGAAGCAGCCCGAGTGAGAGCACTGGGGCTCCTGCGCTGCAGCTCAGGCACTAGACATGGCTGGTAGAGACCCAGCACTGGCCGAGACCCAGCACAGCTATAAGCTTGGAGACAGGCAACGTCCATCCCCAACAAGGCTTTATAAACACAAAAAATGCTTCTTGTTTTTCTCTCAGTACTGATGCACAGAAGCAGGATAACATGACCAAAGCAATAGGTACCACTACCAAGCACTACCAAAGGTATCAGAGAAATGTTACTGAACTTTTCACGCCTTTGCTCAAGGGTAGCAAGTCAGGCTTTTCTATCTATGAATTACTTTAGGTAAACAAGTAGTGCTGTTAACAAGAGCAGGAGCTTTGGACAACACTGTTAGCAAGCCTTTACCTTTTTAAAAGGTTGAACTTTTTTTTCTCCTGACCCCCAGGCAATACTGGAGCATGAATTTGCCAGGTTCTAGTTTTTAACCATAATTTTTCTACGTTATAGTTATCTGTTACCAGCAATTCCTGGTCCTCTCTGAAACTCTTCCTGCCAGATTGTAGTGGGAAGTATATGCAGTATTGTGAGGATGAGTCTTCTGTAAGAACAGCTGTCAGTAAGTCAGGATCTTGTACAAGTTTTACCAGCATCATTTCCTTTTTACCCCAAACTAAGCTGCCACCCACCTTACACATACAAGGACAGGATTTTTTTCCTCTCTTACAGGCAATTTGAAAAGTCTTTTCATCATCCCTTACATTATGCTTGCCACAGAAGTTTCTAACTGTGCAAAAAAAGTGTTTACCTATAGGTGAAGCAGTAAGTTTAATTTGGTCACAATATATGCATCAAATACTGTAAGCATAATAGAGAAGACTCACAACCAAAAAAGGATAACAAATTGCTTTTGTTTTTAGTAAAGCTATTAAACAGAAAAATGATCTAAAAATGGTTTATGTTAAAACTGATATACAAGAAGGAGAACAGCAATTCTTTTGCACTTTTTTGCAGCTCTGTAGTTTTACAGAAATTTATTCCAAGGAAATGAATTGTGCCAAGTAGAAGTTAGTTTCAATGCTAAATGCATCACTTGAAGTGAAATGAAAGCCTCCTCCCTTGCCAATAGTTGTAATACTCTACTTTTTATTTATTTTTGTGCGCATGTGTTTTTGTTTTTACTGTGGAATTATTTTTAAGTGTCATCCATGTATGTCTTACTAAGAAGAACTGCTGGTTCAGCACCACTTTTCTTCCTCCTGGAGGTGATTAGCAAACAGAGCTCTCATAGACACTTCTCAAGGATCAGCCTTCTTTAATGTGACAAAACTTGGGGCAAGAATGTAGAGTTCTTCACAGGTCTCCTCCAGACCAGCTGGGCTCTTTTCCTGATCAGCCAGCTGAGGTCACATTAGCAGCTTTTCTTCCCCAACACCTTAATTAGGTCCAATTAGTCTGTTCACAACGAGGCAGGTCCAGATAGTGGGTTTCGTTGCAATTTGGAGAATTATTATTCTCCATACAACTATGCTTTCTTTGCATACATTAGTGGTGAATTTCAATGCAGAATCGTCAATTAATGAGTATTAAGTTGTCATCACTTTGTCGCCTGCAAAAGAAAAGTTGACAATTTTTCATTCAGTAAGGAATAGGAAGCAATACAAAACTATGATGAATTTTGATCATTCTGCCCTGTGCTCTCCCATTTCAGGATACAGCTCTCAACACCTGCACTGAGACAATCAAGCAGAAATTGTTTTAGTAAAAAAGCCCTATAGATTTGCACTCCAGCTACCAAGCTTCTGTCCTCACCACACTCTGCAGCATATTACAGTAAAATATATTTATTATGCTCAAGCAGACAAGAATCTCTTAGCTTGCATGATAACTCAGATGTGAAACCTGAAGCTGTACCTGGCTGGCTTTCTCATGAACTAGTCAACTTTCAAGTGCCCACAGCAACTGCTGGGATACCTGCCCATCATCATCTCACTTGCTCCTTTTTGGCTAAGAGGTTTCTTTCTGCCAGAGTACATCAAAAGTATAAGGTTGCATTTCACAAAAGCCTCAGTATATAAGAAGGATTCGTTACGCCAGTTGGGACTGAAAAAGAATTCACATTCAGCACTATTCCTTCTCCCATAGCCTTGGCTTCCTTGCCCTGTGCCCACAATCATTCTGTGCACAAGCACAAATACTCCTAGACTGTCTAGTGACAGCGACAAGAAGTCTCCTACCTTTTCAGTCACGCACTCAGAGGTGTATTAGGTTTCCTCAGAAACAGAATTCTATTCTTAGAATTCCAAACCAGATCAGCACCAAATGAGATCTCGATACCTCACCAAGACCAGCTTAAGAAGGACCACAGCTTAGATCTCCAAAGGTTTGAATTTAGCGGCAACCAGACATTTAGAAATGTTTCTGGTATTGTGACAGATTACATTGGACTGGTTTGCCTCACAGATACAACATAGCTGTGGAATTAAGTACAGGTCCCTTGCTGAATCACATCCTCTTGCTGTCTACTACTTCCCACAGCCTAGTGGAAAAACTATTTAGAAACAGAAGACTTAAACCCTAAGCTGAGGAGACGTAATTTTCTCTTGACTTCTTGGCAGCTCCACATTATACTTTGCCATCCTTCTGTCAACTTCCACCAGTTTCTGCATGGTAGCTTTTACATGAGTAAAACACTTAAGGTGTGTTTAAACTTAGAAAAGCTCCCCTTCACCACAAGCAGACTAAAGATCTAACACCCAGTAAAACACGGGAGGGATAATAGAGCCCAAGTACTCCATGGGCAGAACTCTGGGTGCTCCAACATTTGCGAAGCTCCACTTTGTAGTGAGAAGCTAACTGGTGTACTTCTGAGAATAACTCTCATCAGAAACACCCTACTAACCTTCTACAGCAACAGATGGATGGCATGGAAGCCTGTTCTTTTCTGTAACAAACATTGCCACAATCTTTTAGAAATTCATGTAGATCTGTTACTGGAAACCCACTTTGCTGGTATTTCTGAAAAATAAAGCATGTTATTACAACACATCAGAAATTACCGGGCATTAAGTGTTTTCAAGTCTCCTCTAGAGTACAAAAGAGAAAAAATGATTTAATGATTTGTTTCATTCATTCAGTATTTCTATAAGAAAAAAAAAATACAATCCCATCCCAGAAACACTATATATGTAGTGGGATCAGAGCAAACTAAAAGTGACAAAATTCACATTGTCCAGTTTCTTTTACATCTAGTTCACTGACTGCAAGAACAAGCAAGCAGTCTTGAATCATGCTTGCATTGATCCTCCCTTGTTCCAGCTAGCTGCTGTGCTCACTGCGATTGCCCTGGGTTCATTTTCATTAGCAACAGCAATTCTGGATTCCAGAGGCCCCAGCGTGGACATTCAGCATTGCCATGCAGAGGAAATGCTCTCCAAAACACCAGTTCAGCATACAAGATTCTAATATTCTAATCAGTCATCATAATTAGCGCCAGATATTCTGGTGTTGAGTGATGAACAAGGATAAATACAGAACTAGTTAGAAGTGCAATGGAAGACTAATGCTTTACCTTTATGGTGTCGTAGGAGTCAGTGATGAGTGCAATAAAAAGGCTGAGGATCATGTATATGAACAGACTAATGAAGGAATACAGATACAACCGACTGAACAGCCACACCAGCGTGCTTTTCTGCTGGATTTGAGCAAATGTTGCAAACATATCATCACCGTTGACCAAAGAAAACAGACACTCGGCCACCGTGTTCAGATCTTCAAACTAGAAAATGAGTACAAATACTATTAGAATTTCAATCACTCATCCAGATTAAAGGGAAGGTGAAAAATGAAACAAGACACAAGTATTTCCTCCCTTTAGAGCTTTACTCTTAGCAGAAAAAAAGCCAACCGAAGCACTACCATCCTTCGTTTCTTTTCTGAACATTTAAACTGAAACATACCTATCAGTAGTAGCTATGCTTATATTTCTACACAGTTCTGAGCATTTTGCATTGGCTCTTTTGCCCGTTGAGCATCACAGGTCTATTTTGTGATAATAAATCTCCTTACATTTCTGTTGTCAGTAAGTGACCACCGCAGAAAATTTAAGTTCTTAAATTTTAAGCTATTCTAAACCTGCAGGAAAATAAAAAATAAATGAAAAACAGCATAGTTATGTTTTCCAACTAAGGTTTTTCAAAGTATTTGAGAATAAGGACCTCTCTCCTCTGTACCTGCCCAGCAGGGAAGGCTCTTCCCTCTCCCAGCGCAGGGAGCAGGCTGCCAGCCCAGCACCGGGCTCTACACGCTCTGCACAGCGCCACATCGCCTTCCAGTGGGGCACAGGGGAAGTGTTCAGCAATAGCAACGGTGACAAAACCCCCCACAGAACTACAGTTGTTTCCCCGATATCGATCTGTAATATTAGCACGAATTAACATGGAAATAGATAAGCACGTTGTTGACTACATTTCCTTCTGCTCAGATCGTTAGTGCGCTTTCTACAAGGACAGCAGGGAAGATTTCAGGGAACAGTATTCATGTCGTGCTTCTTATAAAGAACTTAGCTGCTATTACAATAGAAGATCTCACAGCATATAGCATCCCGGAGAAATGCATTGTCCTCGATTTAAGACATATGCAGACTGAACACCTACACTTCAGAGGAGAGAGTTATGAGTTTGATGAATCCAAACCCTGGGGGTAACAAAAGCTAAAGCAAGCACTGCAGCATGCATCTTTTTTACTGTATATAGGGTGTGTAATCAGAAATCAAGCACAAGAAGTCGTTTGTTATTTATGAATGGATGTTTAAAATCAGGAACCTGCTTCCCCCTCTCTCCCCCCCCCCCCAAACAGTCAGATACAGCATCCATTATGAAAAGAAACCAAAATTTAGAGGTTTTTTTGTGTGCATTTTGCAATGTATAAAGCTTTACTTCTGTACACAGGTTTCTGAGAAGATGAACACACCAGGCAAACATTTTGATATCAAGCTTACACAAACAACACAGAATAAAAGAAACCACAACATACCCAGACAAAGCAAAGTAAACAGAGAAGAAAACCACTCATCCACCCATCTGAGTCAAGATTTAGTGGCTGAAGTTACATGGCATGGAAAAGATTTGGAAAACAAGGTCAGTGGATGTGATACCCAGAAATGCTAAGTGAACTTCATTCCAGTTGCACCGAGATTGCCAGGAGAGGGCGACAGAGAACAGAGCAATGCACCTCTAGCCCCAGCCAAACAATACAGACACTCAGATTACAGGTCAGTACAGTTCAGACAGAGAACGCAAGAACAGAGTTATTTTGTTAGAAGAAGTAGGTGACAAGAAGCGTATGTGGAAGGAGAAACGCTTCCATGTTCTTTTGTGTTGGAGCTTTTAAACAAAAAGAAATACCAGAAACAAGTCCTAAATTCATAACCGGGAGCTTCACGCAGACATTTACACAGTTGACCAGAAAAGGAGTAACACTGCTGACATACCTTTTCATGGTACGGTCCCAATACAATCCAGCCACAGAAAGTATAGCCAAGATAAATCATCCCAGCACAACAACAAAACCTTAGCACTTTGGGCAATGATGCTTGCATAGTTAAAATGAGCACCTACAAAAAAAGCATGGAGGAAAGGAAAAGAGGTCACACATTAAACAAAGACCTGAATAGGAGTGACAGATGTAAATATATAGTTGTTGAATATTTGATTCCAGCCTTACATTGTAGGTTTGAAAATATCCCAGGTATCTGATGACTCCGACCCACACAAATAAAGTTGATGTTCCAAGTAAAATGCTGCAGACATCGTAACTTGTAAGATTCTGAGGGATCCAAAGAGAGCAAGTGGTCAGGTTACTAAGCAAGAAGTATGTCAGCTTGAGAGCTGATCAAGTTTCAGCAGGTCAAACAAACAAAGCAGGACAGTCTGATATCCAAAGGATATTGCTACATCACAAAAGTCAGACCACAGTGTGCTGCACTTATTTAGCAAGATGACCCAAACGCACTAGTGCTGCAAATGAAAGTACATCTACACTGACATTCTTGAGGTTTTTCACAAAGCCTGGAAAAACTAAAGCCCTTACTCTAGTTACTGCATAGTTCTAGGATCAGATTGAATATATCTCCAAGTTCATTTATTTTTTAATGAAAAAGTTAACATATGCCGTTGTTAGGCCAACAAGCTTTCCTTCACTATTTAGTATAATGTGAGCCATCATTTAAACAACAAGTTAGCCTCAGGACCACAGCTCTGTCTGTGCTACAAGCATTAACAGCTTTGAGGAGGTTGCCAGCTGTTTGAAGTGGAACACAATTTTCACTACCAGGGACATTTGTAACCAATTCTACTCGCATTCTGCTTGAGCAGATGGCTAGAACTGGTGACAGTAAGTGTGAGATACTCATTTAGTTCACGATTTCCCACCCTCGCCGTACAACTGGACATTGGCAAGTGCTTCCTCTGAAAGCCACTCTGGGCATTTGCCCTTTGAGCATTAGTACACATGAAGCAGCAGCAGCACACCACCTATTCTGCTTTTCCCAGAATACAAAGTTTTGTGAACATACAAATTGTTGACACACAGCTCTATTGAAATTAAAAAAAAAAAAACATACCACACACCACTTAGAGCTGCCAGCTGGACAAAACACATTGATTTCAGCAAGCCCAGACGAGGAGGTCAAGGACTAGCAGTTGACACTGGTTGTGCCTGTAGTTTGGGCAGGCTGGGACAGCAAGCTGTACTAGCTATTCTTCCAGCCCCTGGAGCCATTCAGGCCCCTGTTTTATCCAAGGCGGATGACTCCTGACTTCCCTGTGCAACATGCACTACCGCTACTTACACGAATAACATAACCCAGGGATTTTAGTTAGGAACCGTCTACCCACAGGTTCTAAACCAGGGATTAGGGGACTTCGCACTGTGGAAATGAGACGTTTAAACAGCTTACAAGGTCTTATTGAATGACACTGGGGAAAGGGGACTGAAAGCAATTATTAGTAAGAATAGCCCAGCACAGCCTTCATTTTAACAGATGATGCATGCATGTCCTTTTTGCTGGATGCAAGAATCCCACCACCAACCATAAGAGCAGTGCTCAGAAAGAAGAGCAAGCCCAAGAGTTTGATGTGATATACAACATAATCCTCAAGGGGGAACAAATGCCCAATATCTCAAGCAGCTGCCTGTGTTACAGTACAGAGGACAACGACATAGGAGAAATAAGAACTAGCAAGAAGCAAACAAGATAACTATTAACTATTGTAGCTCACTTTCATTTGTCGTCAAGTTAAAACACATTACACCTGATTGTAACAAGACTAGTACTTCACCTGAAGCATTGAACTCTCACCTTGGCTTTTATTTCCATTTTTAGGATTGACCCAATGATTGTCATCACATCACTGATAATGACTAGGACATACCATCCATTTATGAACTCCAGGCGATCAGCATGACAGACATGACGCTTGTATTTCTCCAAGAAGAAGTTCACAAATCTCTATTGACAAGCATTTAGATGTTTAGTTACAGGTCACCTTAGATGAAAAATATGTACAGATGCCCCAGTACTGTAGTAATGCTCAAGATTCACATACCCACTTTTTCCCATTGTATGTGCTGGAATAATAGCCTGAAAGTCATTGGCAATAGCAAGAGAAATAAACGGAAAGAAAAACAATTTAGACCGGTGAAAACCAACTTTCCATAGAACAGCTGACTTCCTAACTGATCCCCACTAACCTAGCCATGGCTTGTTATCCCCTTGTCAACTGCCTTCACAAGAGGTTTCTATCCACCCCCCAGCAGGAATGAGACAAGAATAATTGATACCTACAACTCAAACATGGCTGTAAGGCTCACTTCTGACAGAGCCAACAATACCACCTCCTGCACCCCACCTGGCCTATCTGCTCTCACTTGTTCTTTTTGCTCACACACAAATGACAGTGTCCATACTCCTGGCAGCAGTTTGATAACACCTTTGCTGAATTCTGTAAACCACACAAGGGTGAGGACAAGAAGGATATACTGAATAAGATAAACAAGCATCTGTGCTTTCATATCATACATATCCTGCACTTATTTTCCACCTACTATAAGCTTACAAAGTCTGCGCCAATTAATTGTTACAGACTATTACACCTCAGGGCCCAGCTCGTGTCTCTGCATCAGCCTTTGGCCCAGAAGAGCCAAGTCTGCCTACACAAGGCTCTACAAGCAGCTTGAGATGAAGTCAGTCTCAGAGTCTGCAAAGGAAGGTAAGCAAGAGGAATCTGACAGCGGGCTGACCAGGGACAGTAGAGGGAGAAGGAAGAACTGAAAAGATCTGTTCCAGTCTCAGAAAGACCAACAAACCGACAGAATTAAAATATATGCTATGCTTTCTGTTCTCCAGTTATTGTTGGCTTTGAGGGATGTTCATTAAAGTATTAATTTACAATATGACCCGTATCGGATTTCTGCTCTGAAGTCAGTGAAGGAGAATTCATACTTTTAAGGTGTAAGATGTGTTGGCTGTTAGCAGCACAAAGACTCAGAAGTATTATTTTGTTTGTTTGTGAAGGTCTTGATGGTTTTGTTTGTTTTTATTTTGTATAAGATCCTGAACAACATTAAGTCCTGGACACACACCCAAAAAGTGCCCTCCTAGCACCCTCAAGAGATAAAATGAAATGCTTCATATTACAGTAGAATTCAACCAGAAGTAAAACCCCCTTCTGCAAGCAACTGTTCATCACAGACACTTACACATCCTTTCTAGCAATAGAGATATAGCAAGAGAGCAACATCCTCACAAGTGATTTGCCAGCCAATATTTCAAAAACATCCCACTTCACAAAACTAGCAAACATGATAGAGACAAAATAAACACTGAGATTATGAGTACTGTGCTTACTTTTTGTAGCCTCAATGCAAGAACAATGGATCGTGTGCAGAGGATAAGAGATGCTAAGCAACTTAAGATGACAAATCCATCAAAAACTAGAATATACTGACTGTTTTTCTGGAGAACTGTAAAAAGCCAAGGAAAGGAAAGAGTTAGTCTTCACATCTTTTTGAGCACATATTGTTACAAAATGGTCAGATATATTGCATTTAAACTCTTACCCCATGAAGAAAGGAGGTATGAAACTACTCATTTTTGAACAAGTATGTCTTGAGTACAATTGACCAGAGAATTACATGGGTATCAAGAATTATAAGCATGCTTGAGTTTTTCAAAATTAAAACAAAACTGGGAATATTAATACAGGTGTCCCCTTTCTCCACTAAGTTCATCTCTCCATCTACATCTGTGCTCCAACAGTGTTACAACTACACAGGGTAAAAGAAGTGATGTTGATATGAGTCAACATCTGTATTAACTTTAAAACCAAACAACAAAAAAAATCCCACCTTGTTTCTCATTCCCTGACCTGCAATCAAACTTGTTTGACTTTTGCATTGTATTCTTTTCATGCACAGATTTAGAAGCCATCATGTAAACCCAGAACAGATGTTTTATCATCAATTGTCCCTATCACATGTATTTTTTAACTATATGAAATACAGTAAAACACTCTTTACCATTGTAAACAGCACTTCAGGTTTATTGCAAAATTACACATGGTCCCTCAGCTGGTTATTACATGTAAACAAACTACTCAAGAACAGCTAGCTGAAAGACAGCCACCAAGAAATTTTGTAAATAGATGCAAGCCAGAACACTTTGTGGTTATTCAGAACACACTATAAGATATCTCTTTAATATCAGTACCACATGCTATTATCAGAGAAAAGTTGGCTTTGGCCAAAGGCAGGCTATTTAACATCATCATTAATTGAGATCCTGTATAGGACACACAACTATTACTCTGCCATAGTCCTTTACAGCAAGTCGACATACAGAAGTAGTCACATACTGTTCAGTACAGTGACTATTCCTGCGAAGGAGTCTTTAGTACACAATCCTCAACCATTAGATAAAGCCTTCACAATTGAAAAAAAAGGTAGATACCATCCCTTGCTCATGCACATCATGAAATTTATCAGTGGAAAAAACAATTAAAGAAAAAAGACAACTCTAAACTCTTTCAGAAATAGCATGCTTCAACTGCTCATAAAGAAACGCTTTTGAAAGTTGTAAAAAGGATTGAGTTGGGAGTTTACCATTGTTAGTACATGAACTGGAATCGTTTGAGCAATCTCAGATCAGTAGAACAATTAAAATCTCTAAGAGAAACATCCACCCTCCTTCCAGATAGAGCCTACTGCTAACACACACCACTGTATAGAGATGCCCATGTTATCTCAATCTCTTCTGTAAAAGGGGATTATTTCCCAAACACCTGATTACAAAGAGGTAATGAGTTGCATCAGGCAAAGCTTTTTGTTGCAAGGGCAGGGAGTGTGGAGGATGAACAGGATAGGGAAAGTCTTGTTAGACAGACTTACAGAGCAGGTGAAATGACAGGAGGAGATGTGTAACAATGCCATTGTGCAAAAGTGTGTGCTATACTCACCAGAACCAAGTATGTGCCAGTCTTTGCATTCTTGAATATCAGTATCACTATCAAAATAGATTTTGATTTTTCCACTGTGAGCTCTATTATTGAAAGTGATCTGGAAGCACAAGAGTATATCAGAAGCAAGACCAACAAAAATGTATTTATAAAACAAATTTTGGTAACTGTTCTGACATAATATATATCAGTATTTGTTATTCAGGTAAGTTTTAAGAAAGCTGTCACCATAAACAGTGGTGTAGAAATAGTTTGAGAACATGTATCTTATAGCATAAAAGGCAGTATTCCAAGAAGCCAAACTTCAAGTTTAGCCTTCAGTAGACTAGCAATTACTTACCTCCTTCTCAGGCTATGAAGTTAGCAGCTGGAAACAACATTGGCCCATGGAAACAATTCCAGGAACCTTTGGTAAGAAGGGGTAAGGGCCAGGACTCAACTGCTTTTCCCTTCCAGTCTAGATACAAGGATGATGCCTGTGGGCCCTTAAACTCTTGTTATATGTATAGTGTTGGAAGTGCCATACCCCACAGTCACTTACAGTATTTTGAAATGCATAGCAGTCAGGCAATTCACGGGCATGGATTGTTTGTAGGGCAATGCCTTTCAGCTTGAAGGAGATTTCAACCTGTATAAGCCTGAATGTTTTAAAAAGTATATAAATATACACACAAATACATGCATACACAAAGCACAGAAACTGTACAAATCCAAATCCATCATATCCATATGAAAGTGAAAAAAATTGCAAAACCAAATCCCACACTACTTTACCTATAAAATTCAAGATTGAAGAATGAAGAGTTCAACTTCAGTTCAGCATTTTTACTGGCCAGCTCCTGTGGCTTTAAAACGATACATTCTGCAAAGAGAAGACAAAAAGATAAAATGCTAAAAATTTCACATATAAAGCACCATAAAATTCACCTAATTGGGTTCAATCATAAGTCCTAATCAAGCAAATATTCACAGAGTCCCAGCTAGGGGATTATGTAAGCAGCTGTGGAGAAGCTGCAGCCAGGTCTCTGCTCTGAGAGGTGGTAAGGACACCCACCTACAGAAGTTACAGCCTTATCAGCACTCAGAAACCTGCATTTGAACTTTCTGCATGGAATGGAGATGAAAAAACAAACAGGAAAAAAGAAAAAAAATAAAAATAAGACCACAACCAGCTAATGACAGCAGCTGAATAGCTTCCTATAGTCTACACAGTTGTCACTTTTAGGTAGATAAGCAAGAGGGAAAGAGGCAAAAAAAACACATGAGCACCACAGAAAAAAAAGCCATTAGTTTTAAATTTTACTGATTTAGCATTAGAATTTAAATACTCTACAGTTCAAGATACTTTTTAGTGCAACAGTACCATACCTGTTTCAGTAGAAACGTCTATGTTCAGTGTGTCATTGGAAGGAAGCATTGCACCTTTCTTGTACTGCTGTTTACAAATTTTTAAACCTGATCCATCATGTTCATAACCAAGCGTCCCCAAGGATATGTTCTTTAATTGTTTGTACTAGTTTAAAAGCAAAACAGAACTAGAAGTTAACAGAGATTCTCCTCTTTCTGCCAGAGACAGTAACTTGCTGTCTCAGTTACATGCATCAATACAACTTTTGCATAAAGAAAAGAAAACCCCTCAACTTGCAGACTATGTGAAAGTAAAGATTTTGGGGCATCTCATAGGAAGCTAAGCCGGCTGCTGGCCACTAATGAGTAGTGCTTGACATCCTGGTTACACAGTGACTAGTTGCCCCATACCTACTGGGCTGCCGGCAAATGATTACCCGTGTGCTGTTCAGCAAGCCAGCAGACAAGCTTTAATGAGATGCGTGGCAGGGACTTCAGTGCAGTCCTGCTACTAACCACACACACTCCAGGGATATCTTATGTATTTAACTCATGAAGGTGCTAGTTTTCAAACCACTTGAAACTTTAAGATCTTTGGTTTAAAATTCAGCACAATTTTAAAAAAATCCTGGGCTGTATAAGTTAAACTCTTCTATCTTGAGCTCAGATGCTGGTTAAAACAGTTAAAAGCACAATACTAAGCAAGCTTAGGACTTACATGAGCTATTATGGGTTTAGTGTTAAGGCCTGGAAAGACTAGTAAGTGATTTGCAAATTTCTGCTCTTTTTCTACAGCAATCCCTTCCCTAAAGTAGTCATCTCACGAAGATAAGTGTACCCAAATTATTACTGCCTCCATGAAGAGGCTTAGGTTGAAAGTACTTACAGTCCAAGTCACAGTTGTATCTTTGTCTGTAAAACCTACCCCAAGAGCAAAATCAAAGCTGCTCCCTGTAACTACAGGAGAGTGAAGCCACGTATCTGCTGTACAGCTAGCAACCAAGGAGCACACACACAGCTTGGGCAGCATCCAAAAGTAATTTAACCTGTCTGCTTTACACAAGCACAGAGGCAACTCAAAGTACGCCTGTGAAGAAGGCACTTTAGTTTCCACTTACTTTACACACAGTGCAAGTCACCTGGAAAGCGTCACTGTGCTAGCTTCTTCGTATGTGCTTAAAAACAAGGGCTAGAAATGCAAGCCAATAAGGAATGTCAAGTCAAGCATTCTCCACGCATGGATCCACTGAAAAACTCCGTTTCAAGGCTGATCCTATCCTGACCTGCCTCCTACACAGCCCCAGGGCTGGATGCCAGGTATATGCTCTGACCGTGGAGTCTCACCTTGCAGGTGATGCTGGCACCTGGGGCACAGCTCCTGCCGTGCCTCTCGGCTGCCCAGCAGCAGAGCAGCTCAGCGACAAGCCCATGTGCCAGCCCAGCTCAGCACCAGCACCCAGACTACACAATTTTATCCTTCTTGAACAATATGTCTACATTTATACAACATAGACATTTTATGAAGAGACCTTTTCCTGATGCCTGTATCACACATTGGCTCATTCTTGAGGATATAAGCTATTATTTCTCTACTGTCTTCTATCTGGACTTCACCTCAGCATTAGTGCCTACAAAAGAAGGAAAAGAGAGAAAGCAAGCAAGCAAGAAAGAAAAAAAAAAGAACATTTTGGAGCAGAAATAGTAGCAATATTGAGAACTCGGAAGATGGAGAAAACTACCTCAGCACTCATTTTAACAGCCAGACCCTTGACCTTGCGCTGCACAGTAGAAATGTGTTTGATCTGCTGAGGGCTCTGCTGTAGTGTAGAGATGTCTGAGAAGCAGCAAGCCCCAGCACAAGCACACATTTAAAGAGGAGGCATGGCCTCGCACCACAGCATCCCCAGGTGCTGCCAGGCACAGCTGGCAGTGGGCAGCACTGCTCTGACTGCGTCAGAGCTAACGTCCTGAGGTCCGGGAAGGGAGAGGTGGTTCAAAGCCAGTTGCTGTTCCTCACACCTGAACTGTTCCTGAGCCTATCACCATTCCTGAACACAAACAACATGTCCCATTTTACACACACACACACAACCTCTTTCATCTCATGACTTCCGAATGTATTAAATATAAAAATACATACTGAATTTTCATTCTAGATTTATTCACCCTCCTCCCTCAATTATAAAGGGGAGGTTCCTTAAAATGCCATCCCTAGCCAGGGCCAGTGCCCCTACATTCCTGGGAGTACCGTATTCCCCATTTTGAGGCCTCTGGCACTCACTACAAAGCTGCAATTCAGTATAGCTGTAAGCACAAAATTTTTTGAATACCACACATAGGTATACTCAGGCCCATGGCTCTTCAAAGCAAGACCTAAACAAAGGTTCCAGTTCATGCGAGATGACTGATTTTTCAGGTTTTCTGGATTTCAGTACTATCCACTAACCAAATAAAATTTGTCTTAGATTTATCTCCAGGAGACAAAAATGCAGACATCTACACACAAGCTTCAGAACATCCCACCTAAGTGGATTCACTAAAATATCAAAGTTGAAATTCAAATAGAGACAGAAAAATAGAGGCTTAGCAGAGGTCTATTAGCTCTACATTCAGCTTCAACACTCTTCATTATAAACAAATGCACTTACCTGATTAACAACATAAAAAATACTATCGTAAGCATCCTGCTGTGTATATATGCTGCAGCTGTAGTCATCTTCATCAAGACCAGAATAGCCTTTCAGGAATAGGTGTTTAAAAGCGACAGTGTTTTCCTCTTTGAATGAAACCACCAGCTGGTTACTCAAACCGAAGAAGATAAGCTGACAAGAGAAACAGAGTTTTGAGTACTGTTCAAGCAGCAACATTTTGGGAACAGCTTTAAAGGACAATAAATACAAAATAGAAAGGTGCCAATTACTGTGATCCTGCTACAATAGGAGCAGAGTATCTGCCTGTTTACAATGCTAATGAACACCACACCACTACTAAAGTCAAGGTCACCACATGCATGGCAAAAGAAACAGAAAACCAAAGTTTTCTGCAAAACTTACAGTGCAACAACTACACAAAGAGCTAGGTCACTGCTGCCTTTTACACACCCACAACCAGCAGCTCTAACTGAAGCTTGCCAAAAATTTTGTGGAGGGTGCAAGGGGCAGAAGAGCTCACCTAACAGCACAGACTGCTACCCCAAAAATGCCCTGCTTTGCTATGGGACAAATTCCAGCAGGTCCTTGGCACGGCACAAGGCTACAGCAAAGCTATGTGGGACCCCAGGGCAACAAAAAGCATCACCTGGGGCCCCAGGTGCTGCTTAAGGAGGCTATAACAAGCAGCAGCAGAAGACAGCAGAGTCACTTCTCAGGATTTGTGCTGACCACCTGTATGGATGCCCCTAAATGCTGAAATGAAGCGGCAAGAGTTTCTTCATGAACATCATAGCTGGAGCATATCCCAGGCCCCAGATAGCTAACCCTTCATCCCAGGATTCAATTGTTCACTAACGGTAAATGTGAAACTGGCTCATTACTGCATCAAGTTTCCAAGCCCTGCGAGAAACTGGTAGAAGCAGGAGGGAGAAACTGCAAGGGAACCACAGACTTAGAAGTCCCCCAAAGCAAACAGGCAGGCTCCACTAACATTCAGGTGCCTTCACTGAAAACAATGGAAGCTGGAAAGCACACCTATTTTTTCCCCTTCGCTGGCACACTTCATCATTTGTCCGAGGCAGTAATTGCTTAGCTCTGGGCCAGGCTAAAAGGATACATGCAGCAGTACTATTTAGAGAAAGACTTTTTGGTTGCACAGCGAAACTACAGCCAGAACAAAGAAAAAGGAGGTGCCAGCTGTGCCTGTTAGGCACAGTCTTTAGATTAAAGATATTCATGCTTCTAGCCAAGTTTTAAATCAATTACATTTTCAGTTGGCTACAAAATTGTTAACTGTGCTACAAATGAGTCCACAGCACTAGTGGTGCAGTTTTAACTAGTTAGGATCTCTGGAAAAACAAAACCAAACAAAACCAACAACAACAGTCCACAGGGGTCTTCCAGCCACAATACAGAGAAATCAAACAGCAGAATTTCCTCAGGGGACTCCCTAGGGGATTTCTGCACAGAGTTGGAGTAAAACTTATTCCCCACGCTGGGACAGATGCCTCTTCTGCTTTTCACTAAGGCACAGATGTCCAGCTGCTACACCACACCTAAGGAGCTGCAACAGGAGCCTGGTAATAGGCTGACATGAGGCAGAAGCAGCTACAAGAAGGCTTAAACAACTTCCAGGACATTATCTGGGATCTGTGAAATATACAGACACTTACGAGAATCTGTCTACCTGATATTAGCTCCTATTCAAGACTGCCTTGAGCCTTCACAGTTTGTTTTCCTTCTCTTGCTGACTACCTGGCAGGTGTCAGAGCAAGGCCCAAGGTCAGCCTGAAAGAAGCCTTAGGAACTGATCCAGGAAATCTTGTGTCCTTTGAAAGCAAAGCTCACAGAGGGCTATGAAGGGACCTGCCAGTCAGCATTTGCCAGTGGATAGTAAGATAACCAACTGCACCATGACAGCGGTGTGTTTAACAGCCTCCTCTTCTCTGCCCCTACCTGTCCAGCTCTCCGCAGACTGTTTGAAATGCATCACTCGGTGACAGAAGCAAGGGGCACGCCTGATTCCCACAGCCTGGTCATTCCCTGCATCAGCAGACAGACTGCCGAGCATTTTCACACTGAACACGTACATTTGAAGTCACTGACTAGATTCTGAGGACCACCACCTTTGACGTGACCCAGTGAAACAGTGATATATGAGTGCAGCAGGAAGCAGAACATGCAGCAGCACTGTGACACAAGCACTTCTTAAGATGGTGTTGGATTTAGAGGAAGGGATGAGTAATTTCTTTAAAGTGCTATCTTAGAAACAGCAAATGATTTGGTCAAATGCTGCCGCAAAACCTCTAGGAGGCTTTTGTAATTTAATTTGTTATTCTTCCCCTTCAACATACAGCTTTCATAGTATTTTTTTTTTCTTTCTGGACTGAATCAGAAAGTCAAAGCCAATGAAGAATACTCAGAGATGGCAGAGACAAAGACCACAGACCTCCTTCTCCTGCATATCATTGCTTTTCTGGGAGTAAAAACAGAGGAAAGATTACCTGTGTAGTCACCATAAGGATCTTCAAAATCTGCAAAGCCAGTTTCCATGGTATCTGACGTCTTGCTCTGTATTTTTCACATGGGTTCATGAAGTAAAATTTCAAATCCTCTTTTAGAGCCGTCTCTTTTAGGTCTAAATCTGACTGAGCCATCATATTTCTGCCATACAAACAATGTTAATTAGAACCCAACAGAACACTTCAGCAAATTATTCCCTCATTTTGCATTTTCACCTCACATCTCCACATGACATAAAGGGTGTGTAATTTCTTTATAAACAGTAGAATTTAAGAAATATTAACGTATGATCACATAATTAAAATCACTCAACCATAACATAATTAAACAGCTATTTCTCAGGAAACAGTTGTTAAATAGGACCTGTAATGGCAATAACAAGTCTAGTTTTATCCCGCTCTTAAAACTGAAGCTTTGAAGCAAGAAGAGGCCACTGTTAACACTTCACTGAACAACCCACATTCCACCACCAGAAAAAGATGCCTTTAAGACTAAACAACCCAAGCAGGCTTCAGAGCGCACTGCCATCATGAACACACCTCTTTAAGGGCTAAAGTCATAGACGTTTAAATATTTGAGGAAAAAAAGAAATCAAATAGGTTAAAAAAAAAAAAGAACAAGCACAGAGGACTGCTGTTGTAGATGTCTTAAACCACTGGAAGCTTCTCCCTCTCAGCTGAACACGGCATTGAAAGCTTTCCCCTTCTCTCACAGTCTTTCTACCCTTGTTCTCCAGTGCTGCAGTTGTCCGGGTTTCCCTGCCTCAGACAAAGGTCAGAACCAAGCATGTAACCTCTCTCCCCCCTCCAGTTGTCAAGGCAGAGCAAGCACACCTGAAACGGCTACACCAGCTGATTATCAGTCCCGTTAACCATCCACAGAACTGCTCCCACCTTCCGAATTTTAAAAAGGAAATTTTCTCTCAAGGTCAAAACCAAAACGACCAATTCCAAGTTTTCAGACACAGTCTTACTTCTTCTGCCCCCACCTGTCCGAGGAGTACAGGTATTTCTGCCCGAACAGTAGACCATGAGGTGCATTTGGCTTGCTAGAGCAGGCAAACACGAGAAGCGAGAGCTAACCGCAAAGGCAGCGCGGTGCCATTCCTCCATAAGAGGAAGTGAAAATCTATTTTAGCATCAGAATCTCAAAGGTTATCTTTATTACACATTAAATCAATCATTCACAAAGGGGGGGGGGGGGAGGTTGCTTTTGGTTTTGAGACAGGGAAAACACAGGAATGGTTTTAAAAGGAAAACTTGTAAAATACAATTGTACTTGGATTTTTAAGAAAAAACAAATGTGATTAAAGTCAGTCCAGTATAAGATATAAACTTGGAAAAACAAACAACCAAATCTAACAGAAAAATATAATAATAACTGAGTAGTCCCTAAGGAAGGAGATATGTGTGCTTTTCAACCCAGCACTGACACCCCAGGAAAGAGCTTCTCCTGTCCCGGCTGCTCGTGAACAGGCAGAAGCACTTGTGTGGTACGCAATGAACAAGACCTGCACCAGACTAAAACGAATAGGAGCAGGGAAAGGAGGAGGAAACGGAGCAGGTTTAAGCTGGATCTGATTGATATCTAAAGCATAGAAGTATGACGTAAAAAGCACCCCAAGATATAAGCAAAATCCTCCCTTAAACTTCAAGTAAATCATATCTGAAATGGCAGATGTTAAAGCAAACAGCAAGCTTTCCGAGAAAGACTGTTTCCTTAGATATTCGAGTACATACCATGGAAATCACGGTGGTTTTTTCCAAAGTCGCCTCTCAAGCCCCTACAGCTACTCTAGCAGCTACAAGGTGACTAATAACAGTACTTTCACTTCTACACAACCCTCGCTTATCTGCGCTGCGAGGGATCATCTTCACTGATGCCTTCAGCTTCCTTCAGTAACCAGCTGCAGAAACTCTTGGCAGGAAGTTCAGCCACGGAAAGCAGCGCACATTTTGATTTACAAAAGAAGAGGTGAGACTCAAGCCTGCATCGCTGTTGGGTTTCTGCTTCCAGCAACCAACAGGCGGGAGTGCTCTGGGGTGGTATTTAAGGAATAATACCCTCAACAACAGGCGATACACAGCAATTGCTTTCTAAGCCGTTAATATCTAGAATAAATGCAAAGTACCATTCAAATAAATTGCATTAAACTGCAGAGCTGCAACTTCTAACCAAAATATTAGGAAATAAGCGTGAAAAGCGGTGGTTAGAGCACTCTGAGCGGTCAGCGGGGGGCCGCACGTTGTGAGCATCGCCCAGCTCCGAGCCCCCAGCTCGGGGCACGGCGGTGGGGGGGCTGCATCCCGGCACGGTCCCGGCCCCGGGGGCACCGACACGAGCGAGCTGTGCCCAGGGGAGCCGACACCGCAGCGTTACCTGCCCGCTACCTGCCCGCTACCTGCCGCCCCGCGGCGGGGGCCGACCTCCCGCAGCCCAGCTCGGGGGAACACCGGGGGCTGCCACCCCCACCCCAGCCCCGCCGCCTCCCCGCCCCGCTCACCCGCTGGCGGCGGCCCGGCCGCCGGGCAGGTACTTGAGGGAGATCTCCATGGGCGGCCCGCGGCGGGGAGGGAGCCAGCGCCGCCTCCCGAGCGGCCGGGGCTGCGCAGCGCCGTCCCTCCGGGCCCCGGCCCCGCTGGCTTTAAGGGGCGCGGGCGGAGGAGGGCGGACCCGTGCCCCGGGAGCGGTGGGACGGGACGGCACCGGATGGGACCCCAGGCCGAGGCCCAGCGGTGGCAGCCCCCGCGGGTACCGCGGTGCCCCCCCGGCGGAGTCAGGGGCAGAGGGTGGCCCGGCCCAAGGCGGCCCGGCGGCACCTCAGCGCTGGAGAAGCGGCGTTTTGTGCCCCCTGCAAACGGGGAGGGTTGGCGGGGGCTTCACCAGGGCACCCGCGAGCCCCTCACCTGCCTACACGACTTATGCACTTGTTGCTTTTAATTGCTTTAATTTTAAGTTGTGAGCAAAACGGGGGGTTGATTTCCCCCTCTTTGCATGCGTACTGTACTCGTTCCCTCAGGGATATGCGGCGTGGGCAGCGGTGCTCAGAAGGCCCTATTCCCCTCAGTCTGACTTATTCTGTTAATACATAGGAGGTGTGCTAAAAACAAGAAGTTTTCACTGCCGAGCCATATGCAAAACCACAGTACTGAGACAAGCTTCGGTGTCAGCAGTGCTGTGACCCACGTTTAGCACCCTGCTGCTTGTTTTCATGAGGGAATACTGACTGAAAAAACCTCCATAAAGCAACTCTTACCCCTCCACACCTTCATGGACAGTGCTTAGAGCCCCATTTTCTTTCAGAGGGCATTTTTGAGCACAGTAATTTCATCTGGTGCTTAATTTGCTTATTTGCTCTCCCCACCTACACTTTACAGTGCTATCTGTGCCTGCCTGGTGGTTGTATCGGCACGAAGATAGTGATGTCTCCAGGATGCAGCTTTACATGTGTCGCTAGCATTGCTGATGTTGAGGTCACTGATACTGAGGTCAAGACTTTTTTTTTTTTTAACAGAGATCATTGTCTCTACAAGGCTATAGTCAGCACATCATATGTTGACAAGAAATAAGAGTAAAAAGCCTCATCCCATGCAACGGCAGCAGCTGTGAGGCTCCTGGCAGAGCTGCCCTTTGTCTCAGTCGCAGCCAGCAGACCAGAAAGCACAGACCCGCCTGGCTGCTTCTCAGGTGAGCCAAGTGCTCCGGCAGAGAAGGGTCCTGAACACCAGGAACTGAGCAGGTTGTAAATCTGGACAGCAAGCACTTGGATTGGCAGCACGACTACCACAGAGAAAAATAAATGTTTGAGCATCTCTTTCTCTTAGTAAATAAATAAATAGGTATGTAATACAAAGAGCATTTGTTTGTAGCCACAACTGGACAACCTGAGCAGGTGTCAGCCAGTAATCTTTCAAAGTACGGATCTTTCCCTCATATGCTAGCCTGCATCCATAGCCAGAAATGTGTAAGTGTTGCTCTGCTAACTTTCTGAGCAGTATGTCCCTCCTTTTCCTCCCACCCCAGCCTATCCGCTGCTTCACATAGCCATCTCCTAATTTCAGATAACCCTTCCTTTCTGGCTTCACACTGTGGCCTTTCCCATCATTGTCTAAATGCAAGTTGCGTTGTGTCTCGCCTCCCCCAAACCACACAGCTATCAGCAATGCTAGATTAGGAGGAGCACTAACACAGCCTGGTGTTCCAGCAGTGCTCTGTGTTTCAGTTGATTGCCATTTAGCTGCAGCACAAGTACAGGGCCGTACTTAAAGGCTCTAACTGGAATCTTGCTGCAGAAAAAACTTCACCATGAGGTTTACTCCTTAGGCAACAAAAACCACAGAGGTTTACTCTTTAGGCAACAGAAACTACTCCTGAGTAGATTTCTCCTCCTAGGAATTAAAAGAAGCTGTATACAATATCTTGTCCTGCTTTTGTGTCATCCACTATAGTTTTCTATGCCTTATTTTCATGCTGCAGGCTTCTATTAACATGATTTCTCCCTACTTCTATGAAACTTTGTAAGAATTTGATATTTCAAAGCTGTCAAATTCTGCTGAAAGCTGTTGGCAATTTTGCAAATTAACAGAGATGAGGTACTCGGCCTTGCTTCTAAATGAAATTAGACTTCTACTTCCCTTATAAAT
Source organism: Anser anser (assembly GCF_964211835.1). Taxonomy (NCBI): domain Eukaryota; kingdom Metazoa; phylum Chordata; class Aves; order Anseriformes; family Anatidae; genus Anser; species Anser anser. Next base: position 17,444,706 of record NC_139728.1, on the reverse strand, counting down.
GTATTGGAAAACAAAGTATTCCACAACTGTTTACAAAATGCATCTGCATTTTGAGCAAGTTATTAATTCAGGGAAAAAAGAATGAACTATTGGGTCAGCTTTGTTTTGAGAACAACACTCATTCAAGGTTTGTACCCAATGCAAGCCTCGGATTTTCTATTAAAATTTAGCTTTCTTAACTTGGTATGAAAAAGCCTTGCTAAGAGGCCAGCCTTCTGCAGTTGAGTGGTTTTAAAATGCAGAATTCCTTGCATAAACTGCTTTACACAATAGCAATGTGCACATTACTATGTTGTGTGTTTTCAAAGATCCATAAGGAGTTTAATGTGTCACCAGAACACGCAGTTACTTAATATTTGCTTTTCAAGGCAAGGATGCCTTTAACTTCCTTAAACAGCTTCAAAAGTCTGCAATCTTAGGTGGCTGTTAGAGGACAAGTATCTCAGTACAAGAATCTTTTAGATACCTTGAATAATCTGTTCTGCCTCCACATGGCATTTGGTTTGCCTTTGCTGAATTTGAACTTCATGTAATACACAAAAGCATTCTTAGTATAAGGTTTAACAGTTGCTTGTTTTTATGACAAACATGCAAAGCTGTTATCAGGATCAAACTGAGACCAGCTGCTCACCATGATCCACAAGAACTAGCCTGACTGCAGGAAATACAATTTTGCACACACTATATATTGCTGCATGCCAGAAGTTACATATTGTTATTAAAAAAAAAAATAAGCAAAAAAGCTCCTATGCTATCCTGGAAAAATATTAAATTTTCACTCTTGAAATGAATAGTAACACACCCAATACTTACTGCAACCACAAGTGTTTATTGTAGCGCATTTACAATATGTAAACATTGAGACAAAATAAGTTTAGTGTCCTTCATATTGGTGCACAGCATACAGAATTTCATTACATATTTGCACACACACCTACTAAATTGTTGCTTACAAATGCAAGTTATCTAAAATATGCTTCCCTTTGTTTTCCTCCTCTGCTCCCAGAGTGAATAGACTATAGAAAATAAGGCATCCATTAAATGGTATCACAATGAGCAAAGTATATCATCCAAGTTGCCAGAATTGAAATTCTGTAAGATCTAATGTTTCAGACAGCCACAGACAGTACCAGGTTATTAGGTTGGTAGGAAACATCAGTTTCTATAGTGTGGTGAGATGACTCTCAGAGTCTGTGTGTTCACCTTAGTTTATACTCCAGGCTTACAGACTAGTGTACCAAGGGAAGTTCTCATCTTAAGAAAATAGATACTTTGAAAGTGCTTCTGTCTGACTTTTCCTTTAAAAACATAAGGTGAGCAGACTGCTAAGCTGAAGACCGCAGCTGACCCTTACTGGAGCTGGATGTAGAAGGTCTACATCTCTCCTCTCCCCTTGCCCCCTGACTTCAGCCGTGTCCTCCCTGAGAAGAGGCTGCCACTTATATCGCATGGCGCTTCTCTTTATACAAGTATTTAGTTTATGCTCAGAGCCGTATTTGAATGGCTTGTGCACCAATTGTGCACTGTAACATCTCCAGAAAAAAGTTCCACCAAATTTCATAGGTTTAGTTTATTTTTACTATGACTGCAGATAAACAAAAATGCTGAGAGCACTAGAGTCTGCCTTAGTTCATTCAGTGAGCGAGAGAGAATGCCTGCAGTACTGAGGGCCAGCTCGGTGTTCAAAGTCGCAGTTGTCCGGCACCATTTTTTGTAGTTGAAAGTTCCTGCCTTCCTAGTCCCTTGTACAATCTAGCCAAGCCTCTGAACAGACAGCTTGTTAATGCCCTTTGCAGTCCAGCACAATTTAACTACGGAAACAAATAGAACAAAGCTAACAAACAAACAAACAAACCTGACCTAGAAGTGAGAGTGCCTAATGAGAAAGTCTGTAAGTTTACCACAAGCTTCTGCCACAGGCTTATGCTGTTTATGGAGAAAAGCATTCAGACTTAAGGTGTAACATTTTCTGCTGACTCCACTATCCAGTTCTTGCAACATGTGCTGCTTCAAAGCCTCCAAGATATGCTCCCACAAACCATCAAATACGTTCACTAGGACCTGTACAGGGGAGGGGAATAAAATGTTGTCAGGTGCAGGCATCAAAATTATAGTTTCATTGTACAAGGAGCCTTAAAATTGCATCGGAACTAGCTAATTAGTTATTTGACATATACTGATGAGAAACTACCATCAACCACAACAAAAACATTTTGAACATGTGAAAGGATTAAGAGGAGCCTCGTGTGTTGTGTAGGACCACATGACTATTTAAGGAACAGAAGCTATATAACCTTTACCACCTGAGATACTTGTTTATTCCTACGGACCATTTGTTTCCAAGTAAAACCAGAAGGCCACAGTACTGAGCTAAAGGAGCAATGTCCGTTTGGAGCAATGACATTTGTCTTCCCAAGATACCGTTACACGTGATGAGCCCTGCTTTCCTGGGAGTGGCTGACACCTGCCTGCCGATAGGAAGTAGTGAAGGAATTCCTGGGTTTGCTTGGCTTGTGTGCAAAGCTTTTGCTTTGTCTAGTAAACTGCCCTTATCTCAACCCATCAGTTCTCACACTTTTACCTTTCTGATTCTCTCCCATATACCAGCTGGGGAGAGTGAGCAAGTGGCTGGGTGGTGCTGAGCTGCCCGCCAGGGTTAAACCACAACACCTCTAGATAAAAAATGGTTTGGAACACTAACATGCATAGCATGAGGAGCACATGTGGATCACGACATTTGCCACGATGATAAATAATTAAAGAATCAGTTTAGGAAACAGGGCTGCAAAACCAGGCACTTCAATGGCCACAGCTCCATTCACATCCAGGGCTCTGCGGACTGCCCAATACTCCTGAAGAACAAGTTGCTTGAGAGCAACCAGTTCTTCATTTTCAAATGCTCTTCTAGAGTCCTCTAAGTCAGTGGGAAAAAGTACCATGTCCCCACCCTGTCCTGCCTCATATTGGGTTTCTTGCCTGATTAAACTGAGAGGTGTGTGCAGAAAAGGAAACATTACCACCAGCACCCTTTACCCAGGAGCAAGATGGCCTGCTCTGCTCCATCCCACACTTTCATCTCAAGTCAGGCAATGGGTCGGAACAAGGGCTCTCAGCTCTGGACAGCCTCACTGCGGGCTCTGTTCTCTCCTGGCTCCAAATTTGCTCCCATCTCCTCTCCTTCATATATACGTGACATTTAACGATATATTGCACCAGAAAAGCCCATATCAAGGAGCTTCAAATTTCTTTGATCTTTTTAGCGAGCTGCAAGTATTTAAGGCTCCTGCACCAAGGGACCCTACAGCAAGCAAGACACAGAGCTGCTGCCAGCCAGGTTAAATATAAACCGCATATCCTGCAGTCTGTACTCCTAAAGAAACAAAACTTTAACTGAAGCATTATGCTCTCCATAGAAGTTAGGCAACCCTTTTCCTAGAGCTGTGATAGTACCTTAAAGTGCATGCTATCTTAAAACCTTTGCAAGCTGATTTTTTCAGTTTCAGAACTGCTAACATTTAAATTAAGACACCTTGCTGCATAAGGTATCATTAAAAAGTGGATAGGAAAACAGGGAATGACTTCAGTAAGTCCCAACTATTGCAGTGGGTACAGGAAGAGTTAATGCTTGCACATGATACATACACACAGTAACTTGGGAACCCTGTATTATCTAACTTTTTGTACTATTTTTCGTATGTTAAGAGATTCTTAATTTAAAATTTTCCTCACCTCTCCTGAGGAAGTTTGGTGGATGCAGACATTTCATTCAAATGTTCCATACAGCATAACAAATGGTTTCTGATTTTTGTGTTTGTTTTTTCCCCTTGCCCCCCAGAAATTAAGTACACTTCATGAACATTATATCAGGGATCTTTTGTGGTGTGCTGCTTTTGCACATACAGTAATGTATAATTTTAAGTTAGGTACTTACCCTTGCAACAACAAAATAGAGACACAGAACTCTCCTCTTCTAACCTGTACCTGCCAGAGTTTGGTAAGTCTTTGCACTGCGATATAAAACACTGAAGTTCTGTCTCTGGAAAGCCATCTTGTTGGTAGTGCTAAAAATCGATATTTAGTTAATACTTTAACAAGGCTAAAACATACAATAGCCTAAAGCAAAACAACAAAAACATACAATGAAACATGCAACAGCTTCCCCAGACAGTGGTCAGATATTCAGATACTGCTCAGGCCTGAAATCTGAGAATGGAATATGAAATTACTGCTTTTTAGTTGATACTTAACTTCCATTGGGACAGGAAATCAGATAGGCTCGTAAGAAAACCAGAGTACAGAAAAATAAAAGTCTCTTGTAATCAACCTATGACAAAATTAGCTATTATATTCATTCTTTAAAATGGCATGCACTGCAAGTCTAAATATCAAGGGAAATGAGAGCCTGCATAACACCAATCTTGCCTTTGTATTCCAAACAAAGAGTAGGAGTTCGTGCTTACCTTGATAGTTTCATACGTATCTGTAATGAGCGCAATGAAAAGACTCAGAACCATGTAGATGAACAGACTGATGAAGGAATAGAGGTAGATCCTACTGAATAACCAAACCAAGTAGCTTTTCTGCTGCATTTTTGCGAAGGTGGCAAACATGTCATCTCCATTTATCAATGAAAAAAGGCATTCAGAAACTGTGTTCAGAGAACGGAACTAGAGAGGAGAGAAAAAGACAAGGACATCCGTTGCCACTTTATTTGGGGCCAAAGCCTGTACATAACATGAAGGAGATATATAACTGTTGACTGGCTCCTCCGATCTCTTTGTATGCCAACAGTATGACAACATGCAGAGCTAACAGTAAAACATTTCAGGAATGAGCAAAGTTTGTCACCTCCTATACCCATGCAGACTCAATTTATTCTCCTGTGAACGCTTTCTAGAGTTGATAAGGCAATTTCCCTTTTAAAAGGGATAAGGATAACATCTCCAAAGCTTTAATCTGACACCAGAGTTCTGCAAGATGAAGATTGTTTCTCAGAACACCAAGCAGGACTCCCAGAACGTGACTGGGAGTCACAGCAACTTCCAATCCTGACTCAGAGCTTTCACAACCAGAGGAAAGTCTGACCGTGTCATGACAGTCAGGCTCCTCGAGCAGAGCAGCATCATGTTGAAGATGCACTATTCTTATATTAGAAAAGCCTTGACATGGAAACTTAGAAGACAACAGTAGTAAACTGTCATTTATTTGGAATCCATTCTATTACTCAAGTTGTCTTTTTCACGTCGAGTATGTTACCTTCACGTGGTACGGTCCCAGTACAATCCATCCACAGAAACAATAGCCCAGATAGATCATAGCAGCACAACAGCAGAACCTCATTACATTGGGTAATGCTGCTCGCAGTGTTAGAATGAGAAGCTGCAGAAGGCAATACAAACAGTAAGAATTCAACCAGGTATTTCTCCCAGTTGTCTTATAGCAACAAACAGAATAAATACCAACAGCACGAAGATCTCAGGAGATCCTTACATTATACTTCTGAAAGAAACCTAGGTAGCGAATGACTCCAAGCCACACAAGCATAGTGGATGTTCCTAGGAGTATGCTACAGACATCGTAACTTGTCAGACTCTAAAGGAAAAAAAACAACAAAAGAAATCAAATATTATAACAACTGACAGGCTCTAAATTGTGACTCTCATTACTACAAAGATCTGATAAGGAGCATTGTTTTCCTTGGAAATCTCTCTCATTAGAAGTTTGTTTGGGGCAATATACATCAGAGAGCAGAAGTGCCACCAAAGAGCAAGGGAACTTTCAAGTGTTACTCATTTCACATGCCTTTACATATGACTGTTTATAAAACAAATTCTGACAATGAGCTAAGTTTGTTTTGCAAGGCCAGCCGCACAGCTGGACTGCAGATGCAGAGACCCCCTCGCCAATGCCCAGCACTCCAATGCCGACTGCACTGGCAGATTCCCTGCACCAGCTTGGGAATCTCTCAGCCACATCCCAACATACAGCGCAGACCTGATTTTAGAACTGCAGAGCAAAAATAGTTCTTCCAGCATGCTGGCAAAGCGTTTTTTAAAAAGATATCATGACTTGTCAGCAGAGTTGAGATAAATAATAAGGAGGATCTTGATATATAGCAAGGACCTGCAAGGCGTAGAAAGTCACAGTGAGAAGAATAATTAGCTTCACATTAATTCTAACCAGAGCTTCATTTATATTTTATTGACACTTGGCTGTTTTTTTTCCACCTATAAATACTGGCTCACTTTCATCCAAGTGAGCTGATACTCTGTTCCCTGAACTGCAGCTCTTCTCTGGAATGCTCACATCTGGAAAGCTTACTTGAATAAGAAGCTTCCACTATTTTCTGTTTTTATTCCTCTAACAGCTGGCTAATCTTGCGTATTTGCATAACTCATTTACAGCTTGATAAAAAGCAAATATGGACTACTTTAATGTAAACTTGATACTTATTCAGCCATTAACTTTCACACAGTAACATGGAAAAAGACCTTGCTATCGTGACCCACAAGGCTTGTAAAAAGAAGTGATATGTACCTGTAGATAAGAGTTTAAGTAAAATACTGCCTTAGAAAAGATATATATATATATATATATATATATGTATTTATACTTATGAGATACAGGAATGCTAAACACAGGATCTTGTTTCAGTCTTGTTCCTGTCTTCGCTTCTCCCCAAGCAGGATAGACCTCTCTTTTTTATCGTAACTAACTTCCTCTTAGCTTCTTTCTACTTCTAAAAACTAAGTTTACATCTCCAAAGGTAAGATAGAGCAATTTGTGCAGGGTGTTTATGACAGTCAAGCTGTCACCAGATGGATTTCAGCACTGTGCTTTTATCGCTACTGTCCAAAGTCTGTTGTGTTGCAATGTTATGCTTCAAAGTCTGCTGCTGATTCAGTGAAGAACAACATTATCTGAATATTAGAGTGTTTCAGGACAGCATATTGCAATTTTTGTTCCCCAATGTTAAAAAAAATATATATCAAATATATATTTTTTTTCTACAGCAAGTTTATTTTAGAAATTGAAGGCCTAAAACCAGGCTGTGACTGTTATGTACATGCTGGAAAGCAGAAGATGGGAAAGCAGCAATGTGATGCTCAAGGAGAGTCCTTACACCAGTTAAGCACTCGTTAAATGGGGAACAGAAAGTTAAATGCTAAACCTAAAACAACAACAACAACAAAGTATAACTGGTCCTAAATGGTGAAGAGAGGAAGTCAACAGCCTTAAGCTTTCAGAGGTGAAATTAACTTTATTCCTTGGAGACAACCAAGAGGAGCAAAGAGAAATAGAATTATAATATCTAGTGATATTTGGAAACAACACACCTCAGTTATAAATGTAGAAGAGAAGACAAAGTTTTAAAAGTCCATACCAGTCAGAACTAATAACCAGCCTAGAGTCCTCAGAGATTTAAACCTAGTTGGGATAGAAATAACAAGCATTGCTTCCACCTAACTATCTTACCTTGGCTTGTATCTCCATCTTGAGGGTTGATCCAACGATAGTTAGGACATCACTAACTATAATCAGGATGTACCACCCATTGACAAATTCCATCTGAGCACTGAAAGATACTTCTTTTTTATAATAATATTGGAAAAAGCTTACGAATTCCTAGGGGAACAGAAAAAGATAATTAGACTTACTCAAGACGTGAATATTTTCCAAAGGAAGAGTTATACCCACCCTTTGGAGTCGAATTCCTTTAACCACCGATCGCGTGCAAAGGATCAATGAGGCGAGGCAAGTCAATATGACAAAAGCATCGAAGATCATCATGTAATGAGTATTCTTTTGTACTGCAGGAACAAAAATGCATGTGTTTATCATCATATGCATTTCATCTTGAATACTGAAGTAAGAATCAAGTTTTGATGTTTGCGTTTATATAATTGAATTACGAAAAATCTTAGCATTTTCCCCACAGAAGCTTGTCTAACATTTTCAAGAGAGACACAAGTATATCTGCACTGCTGATAGCACTTCAGTTAAGAAAGTTGATGCCACATCAAAAATATCATATATCAGAGTGTGAATGCATCTTACAATGCTGCAAAATTGGGGGTGAGGGTTGTCCATTTTACAAGCACTGGAGACACAATATTTGACTAAAAAAATATCTTAGGAATTTTACAAAATATTTACCTTCTCTTCCAGAACAGTATTTGACTGTTAGATGGGTTTTCTGTCCTAGAGCCATGTAGATAATTTGCACTGTTGCTCAGATAGCTAAGACCAACATTGAGCTGGACGTGAGAGCTCCATCTCTTTTATTACTAAAAATCTCATTCTTTATCAATTAAGGTCAAATTTTGCACCAAAACTACAATTAGGCATCTTTTTCCTTTTTATCCTTATCACACAGAAGAAAATAGCTCAAGTTAGTATAAGGATTAGATTTTTAATGCTAAAAGTATTACTGTTTGAAGAAGAAAAAAAAAGCAGCAAATTAATGCTAACGCTTTGAGAATAGGCAGCAAGTCTCCAAAATGGGATGATGAATTTCTAGTTGGCTTCACAAAGATACCTGCAGAACTGCCCAGAAAAAGCCCACCTACTTCTTGTTTATACAAAAGCCACTAACACACGTGCTGGTGCCATTTAAGTTGGTTTTACAGTCTAGTCCAGAGCAGCAGCAGCAGCTTGTTATTATCCATTTGCCATCAGTGCCTTTGTATTTTTCCTTGACTATCAAAAATTAACACAGGGTACTTCCAGAGACAGTTTTGAGAACTGTAACACAGGCAATCTACATAAATGTGAAATATGGATTATTATAGAAGCCTGGTATCGAAACCTTCTTCTACTGCTGCACAGGCAATCTGTTTGAGGTAGTATGCCATCTGGTGTGCATTTATAACATGGCATCTAGCAAAGCCAGTTGATAAAGACTGTTTAGCAGAATATGTAAATATAGAATATACCGCTTGTGCGGTATGTCTTGCCCTCTGTGATGCATTTCAGTAAATTTGCAAAATTAATTCCAGTCTGGATCTTAAAAAGAAAGCAAACAAATAAAACACTCATTTCTTACTATCAGCTGTTCACAAGGGAATTTCCAAATGTAGGCACAGAATAAAAGAAAACAGCCAAATATAAAAATGGACCTCTTTCATTGTATTGCTTACATCAGCAAAAAATTGAAAACCAAGTGGAATTTGGAGTCCTGGAAAGCTTCTGGCATTCAAAGAGATTACTTTCTCTAATCTTAAAAGATCTCAGGCAAAGTTTGGACTGGAGACAGTAGGTGACAACAAAGGGTGTTCCTGTCAGTAACTACCTAAAATAGATATTTAACCATACCATGCATCTCAGTTACACTCAAATACACACCAAAGATCATTTAAACAGCAATCAGAAGTGTTTCTAGCCATTGCACTCTAGCAGCCCTTAGCAACAATGCTTCCTTATCTGGCTGGTGTTAAGTCCTGCAATAAGAGTGAATCAGTTTCAACTTTCCACTGCTATCACATGTCCTTCTGTTGCCCAGTGCTACAGCAATGCTGCAAAGCCCTGCCTTAACCAGTGAGCGGCTTAAGCTCAGTAGCCAAAACAAGAAGGATGGAAAAAGTTTGGTTTAACAGCATCAGTGGTACAAGGTTTCAGAGCTGATAAGAAAAGTAATGATGTGGCTAGGTTCCAAGATTTCAATTCAAGAGTTTAAGAACAACAATTCTTTAGGAAAAAAATCAAGATTTAGAGTGTACCCCCTAGGTAATGTATGTCAATAGTGCATCATCTTTAAATAAAGGAAAAGGTTAACGAACATTATGTTAGCATGATGAAAGTTTAGCACAAAAATTAGATCACATTTATGTCACTTACTTGATCCAGAAACATGCCAGTCTTTACATTCCCTGATCTCTATGTCGTTGTCTAGACTTATTTTAATTCTTCCACTATGTGCTTTATTATCGAACAATATCTGTATTAATAAAAATTAAAAAAGTGCATGTCTTTTTAAAGTTAAACCATAATATATACAGTATATTGTACTGCTAAGATTGCATAATGATTCAGAATAATTCTGCTAGGGCAGAAGTTATGAAACTTGTTTAAGCTTAAAGTAATTTTTGTTTATTCAAATAAACAGTCAAAATGAAAGACATCTAGCTAAGCAAGTATCTGCCACAAATTGCTTGATCAACTAGATACTGAAATATAGGTGAATTTCTTTTAAACTACAGCCCCCTATCTCCACGATAGGAAAAAAAACCACCCACATTCCTAGAAGCACCTCTCTAAATGTGCTTTCCTCATAAGCCAGACGGGTTAGAGTACAAAAAAGCAGTAAACTGAACAAGTGTGTGAGGACTGTTTCAGGAGCACTCAAAGCTTAACCTTCTATAATCACACCTGATGGTGGTTTACAGGGTACCAATACAAGGCAGAGTAATCCAGACACCATTGGGGACCACTGAATGGTACCCAACACACCTCAGAAAACATCTGTGCTGACTGCGTATAGTAAATCAACAAGAGTGGGTTCTCATTTCAACTGAAAGATGCATGGCAGGCTCCCACGTACCGTCAGAGTGAAATCATAACAGTCAGGGAGCTCGTGGTGACGAACAGTCTGGAGGTTGATTGCCTTCAGATTGAACATGAGCTGCACTGCTACTAGCCTGGAATAGAGTCTCACATTAGCTTTTTGCAGGGGAAACACACAAATACACCGATGTGGGAAGTACTTACTCCTCCTCACCTGTGGAAATCCAGAGTGAAATTCAAATTGTGCTTTCCCACTGTTCTGTTGTCTAAAGGCGTCATCGGCTCAATGTACAAGCAGTCTGCAATGGATAAGTACTCACAAAAACATCTCATGGGTTATCACGCCCTTTAGCTGTAATCTGCCTTTCCCACTCCGAAGGCTGTAAAGAGCAGTTGGCTACAGTAGCCAAGATAGCATGCTTAAATGATGAGTTGTTTTGGAGGCTAGGTTACAAATACGTTGGCTTGCTGAACGCTAGCCAAGACATTCATCATGAATTCACTGGGAAGGCTCCTGAAATTAGCCTCAAATACTTGTATTAAAGGGTTATCATGCTAACAGATCCCTTTTTTGTGGCAGCAGTTAAAAAGGACAGTTTTTCTGGAAGTGAAATTAGCTACACAGTACTTTTCTTGTGGGTTTTGGCTGGTACTAAGTTTAGTACACCGCATTTGAATACACAATATAGTGCTGGATGTTAATTAAGAATTAAGCATAAATGTAGGGTCCCTCACCCCAAAGAAACAATACAATAGACTAGATCCATTACCAGTCACAATCTCTGGGTCTATATCAAAGGTGTCATTTCCAGGACAGATGGTTCCTCGCTTGTAGAACTGCTGACATACAGCCAGGGCTGTCTCTTCTGCTCCTCTCTTCTCATAAGCGTGGTTTCCAACAGAAATGTTGGGCAGCTGTAAGTACTAAAGTTCAGAACAGACAAACCAAGTCAGATTGCACCAAAACTATTGGTCTCTTAAAAAAAAAAAAACAAACAAACAACAAAACAAAAACAAACAAACAAACCAACAAAACAAGCAAAAAACACAAGTGTTTGAATCTGTGCCATAACTCATCTTTGTTTTTAAAAGGTCCCACCCAATAAAAAATCTTTGATATTCAACAATTAAAATTTGTTACCTCATCATAAAGTGCCTGTTAACAACAGAGGAAGAGCAGTGTTTGGGTCCTCATCTTTCCATGAGGAGTAGGTTTCCAGGACAATAACTCAAAACACTTTACCACGTGTATGTCACATTTTAATCTGCATTTGATAGATGGGACATAAACCTTCCCCAATATCAAAAATACCCTTAACAAGTCAATATTCGAGTGTTAAGTAACAGGTGCACATGTGCAATCTCAGACATCAGGGAAGGAAGAGGAAGAAAAGGCACATAAGTAAGGAGCATGTATATTGTATACATTGCAGAGACAACCCTTACCTGGTTAATTGCAAAGAATATCTGGTCATAGACATCTGTCTGTGTGTAAACAGCATAGGTGTCATCCGTTCTGTCCATGTACCCTTTCAAGAAGAGATGTTTGAATGCAACAGTATTCTCTTCTTTGAAGGCAACCACCATTTGATTGCTCAATCCAAAAAGCACAAGCTGAAAAGACATTTATATTTCCTGTTCAAAGGCAAATTTGGCTTCTGGAATAGCAGATAAATCCTGTCCTACAAACAGCTACTCCCATCGTGCTGGTACACACAGCACTTACATGCAGGCTACTCCATTTTGCAGCTGGTCAAGTTTGACTTTAAGGAAACAATGGCTTTCAAGAGTGTTCCTTTAATGTGGTTACCAGTGTCTTGGCTAAGGACTCACATTTTCACAAAGAAAAGTATACCAACCCAAATTCAAGCTATCCAGATACTGTTACATTATTTTTTAGTTTAGCCCGACATTAATATAACTTGCCTTGAGGAATATCAGTGTTCCTCGGCTAAATAGGCAAGACAAGACATAACCAGACCCCACTTGGAAGCCTGGACTCCAGCGCAGAAAATGCAAATTGAGGACAACTCAAAAGAAAACAAACATCTCTCCCTCAGGTTTGGGTAAAAGGTGCTTTGACAGTAACTGATGAAAACTGTGCTTGTAACAGGATAACCTTCAAAGCTGTTAAAAAATAATACTGCAACAGTTCATGAAGAGTTAGCATAAAATGCTGCTAGCTATCATCCAGGGTGGGAAAGGTTTCCGAAAAAAAATGTGCTCTATTGTTTGCAGGAGCTCATAATTCTCTTTAGTGACTATTGTTTCATACCTAGTGTTGGGATTATTGTGAAGAAACTCATCAGAGCTAAGTCTGAATCAACAGTCTATAGATTAGCTTTATGGCCATGATGCAAACTGTATATATACTTTTTGATAAGGATAACTCAGTTACAGAGATACTAAGATAGTCTGTGAGCAAACCCGGTATTCAAGGCACAGACGAATACATTGGCTAATCAACAGCACTAAGATTTAATTACCTATTGGCAGATTTTCTCTGCAAAGGCTAGGGTAAATTACCATTAGTTTCTTTCTTATTTAGGTTCTCGAACCATCAAATTTTATTTCTAATTGAAAAATGGGACAGATGACAATCAGAGGATGATGATGTATTTGAAACTAAAGCATGAAGTGGGGAATACAAACATACTTCTAGATATATAGCAAGAGAACTACTATTCCTATAGTTTTACCCATCTTTCAGGTAACTGTGGAAAAAAAAATCTTCTCCATACTTTTATTTTCATAGCACTAACACCACCATGAGTGTAAATCACATGGGCAACTCTGAAGGACAATCACCCAAGGCATTAGAAACGTTAAATCGAAAACTTCCTAACTCTCTACTCACATTGCTCTGAGGCAAACCTTGCAGCTCAGGCAGCAGATGAATTTTTTACAAGAAATCCATGGTGTAAGGCTGGGTGAGAGGAAGAGTGGGGCAGAATTTTTGCTTTTTTGGATACAAGTGGTTGTATACCATATGCAAGGCACAAGCTACGGACACAAAACAGGTATCAATTTCAGTTCCTATCACTATTGTAATGCATGCCACTGTTCCTTCCCCTAGCCACACACACACCGTTAGAGAGAAAACGGTACTGGGGGTAATAGACATGTAAGAATGCCATCTTTCAAAAAAGGAGAGGAAGCGGAAAAGGGGAAAAAGAAGAAAGCCCTTGAAGATGGTTCCTTTCATATCCACTCTCAGTAAAGCTTTTTCAGTCAACAGTTTTAGAGAAAACTCTGCCTCATGAGATCCTGAGACGTAAGCTACATATATGCAACTAAGCTGGTTCTGTAGTCCATCCTCTCCCACTCTCCACACCAGACCAAGAACAGCATTTCTAATCTACACCCTTCATTTGAATTCCCCTGGACTAAGAAGAGTTCCTGCTTCCATACTTACTCACCTGAATAGTAACCATTGCTATTTTGAGTAGCTGAATCCCAAGTTTCCAAGGTTTCCTGCCCCGGGCCCAGAATTTTTCACACGGGTTCATGAAGAAGAACTTTAACTTCCTTCTGAGCTGGTCTTCCACCAGCAGCTCCTGTGATGCTGATGGGTGTTGTTTGTAGCTGCAGAGCCCTTCATCATCGTAAGCACTGCGGCTGCTTACAGCCACTTCAGGATTTTCCATTTCTGAAATGAAAAAGGTGCACAGCAGTTGGAAAACGTGCAAGCACGCATACAGCAGCAGCAGGTCGGTCTGCACCGACAACCTGGATCCCAAGGGCGTTTGTCTTCTGTGAAGGTACCCGCACGTCACACCGAACGGGGGACCCGACCTGTAACGTTGCAGTGTTCTGCAGAGCCCATATTGGCAGCCTCACAGCCAGGAGGTCAGAACGTTTATTTAGTAATGGAATTTCTGCCCCTGTGGAATTATAAAGTCGCTTGTGGAAAACCTCTTCCCCTCTCACTGCCCAGCACCAACACCACACATGCAGGGCGCCCTGACTCATTTCCTTCTGCTCAGCAGAGCACCAAAGCCTCCAGCAGCATTCACCGGAGGCTGATCTGCCCCGCGAGGGCTCCCCCCCCGGCCCCAAGCCTGCCGCTGTCGGACGCGGGCAGCAGGGGACCTCCGGGCGGCGGTGAGCGCCGTCAGGGGCGGAGGGGGCACGGCTTGGGTGAGCGCTGAGACAGGCGGGCAGGGCCCCTCGCAAGCACAGCTCGGGATGTTGCCCTGCACCATCAGCGCGTTTAGACCGTAACCCGTTACCGCATTCACCGCGTCCCAAACGCGTTACAAACGCTACCACCGATACCAACAGGCAGCCAGGGCCGCGTAGCTGAGAGGACGGCTGCTGGCATTAAGAACAGCGCAGGCAGCCTAGGTCACGAATAAGTTTACAGGTGTGCCGGATTAGGCTTATTTTTTTTAATTTGCTTAATGAAAGTTTCCTACGTAACTCAAACAGAAATCACCACCCGGTAAACCCCCCGAGGCACAGCTGCCCCCGCTGTCCCCGAGCCCGGTCACGGCACACACGGGTCCCCCCGGCCCGCCCCGAGAGCCTCCCGGCCGCTCGGCACCCCGGAGGGGCACGCAGGTCGGTACAGCCGGCCCCGAGCACAGCCGGCCCCGCTCCCGTCTCCGTCCCCCCCCCCGCCCAGCGATGCGGCCCGGGGGCTCCCCGTCACCTTGCTGCACGCAGCCGGTCCCAGCGCTGCAGCGCCGTAATGGCGGCGGGCAGCCGGGCGCCCCGGTACGGACGCCCCTCGGCGGCACGGACAGCGGGGACCGGCACGGGAGCGCCTTGTCCGTGGAGCCAGGAGTGCGGAGCGGCCGCCTACTACAGCCCCCATGATGCCCTACTCCCCGCTCTCCCAGCCGGCAGCAAGCCGTTACGCGCACGGCATGCTGGGATGCGTAGTTTTTCTGCCCGGCCGCGCGGAATAACCAATAGCGACTTCCGCCCGCGGGGGCGGAGCGCTGATTGGCCGCCGGGCGCGTCAATCCTGGCCCGCCCCGTTGCCGTGACAACCGCCGGGCGCCAGGGACGCGGCGGGGCCGGGCCGCGCAGGTAGCGGCGGGCGGGGCGGGGCGGGGCCGGGGGGGCTGAGGCGCCCCGTGAGGGGGCGCGGGGCGGCGTGAGACCCCGCTGCCCGCGCGTA
Organism: Anser anser; assembly: GCF_964211835.1. NCBI lineage: Eukaryota > Metazoa > Chordata > Aves > Anseriformes > Anatidae > Anser > Anser anser. The sequence continues at coordinate 17,429,075 of NC_139728.1, read as the reverse complement.
GAGGAGGTAAACTAAACCAGGGGCCGAAACGGCAGCTTTGCTCCCCACAACACCTATATAGAAGTCGTGTCCGAATATGTACGAGCGCTAGTTGTAACGCAAGCTTGAGGCGTTTAGTCAATCTCGTGTTAGCGCTGTAGAGCGAAGTAGAGTATCGTGTGCTTCCTGACAGACCCCTCCTGGCAGCCGGCCCAGCACGCGGGCGTTAACGTACCGCACTGGTGTGCTGCGCTGTGGGTGTGTTAATAGAGTATCAGCGTATGTAGGGGCCAGGTTGCATGTGTATTTTGTACATTGTATTTTTGTGCCTTAGAGACTAGGTCAAAAGATGGTATTTTTAATGATTTTTTTTTTTAATGAGTTCCCAAATGTTTACAGACAGATGGGTGGTTTTTAGCTTGACACTCAGACAACCTAAAGAGCCCCCAACAAAACCACAAAAATAGAGCACGTTTTTTTTTAATAATTTCCTCACAGTGCTTTTGTTAAATGGACTCACGTTTTGTCCTTTCCAAACCAGAGCAAATTACAGGCCTAAATTAGTAATGCACACAAGCTTGATCTTAAATCATTCAATTAGGCAAGCAATGAATCACGCTGACCTCAATTCTGACAGCATCTTTTGTGTTACCGATAGCTAATTAACTTTCCCCTTTCGCAGTACCTAGCAACTTTGTGGATTTGTTTTGTAACTGTAAATGTCTCAGCCCATTACCGGACCGGAGAACATTGTGATCTGTTCCTCTTGACTCTGCAGATCTGAGTATGAAATCCGTCTAAAAATAAATGAGGCTACAAAACGTCAAAGGATGTTGTCAAACATTTGCAGCTTTAATTGGGCCTTACCAATTAAAGTGTGACATCGCGTTCCGCTGAAAATTTGCTGAAAAATTAGTCTGAACATATTTAATGAAGAATTTTAATAAAATGCTACTTTAAAAAATAAAATATAGGGTAGTGTATATGACAACTGATTTTCAAGTGTTGTTTTTTTTATTTTTATTTTTTGCACTTTGAAATTTTTCAAATTATGTTAATGTAAATGCTGTTTCCAAGCTCACTTCTCAATCACAGCATCACAGATTTATATAAGCATTAATGGAAAAGTATAATGCATTTTTGCCTGTTTGTGGACAAATATTTGTATTATAGAGTTCTTTCTAAATAAGCAATACAGAAATATCCCCAACAGGGTAGGAGCTAACCACAGATTAAAAAAAAATTCTCTTCAAATTTAAGACTTTATACTGTATGAAATCTTTGGGTTGCAAGATTTCCACCAGCCAAACAACTGATTTTCTTGTGGCTCACAGTCTAAACACTTAACAAGAGGTACCTCAGCACATTGTATGCAAGTTGTTTTTTTCCAAGCACTTTTTTTCCCATGAAGTAAAACACAACATTGAATAGGAGCAACGGTGCCAGTGCCTGGCATGCTGATGCGAGGAATTACCGAGCCCCAGCCCTGCCTGGCAGCATGGTCCGCTGTAGCTCTTGGCCACAGGTTGCCCACGTGCGCACTCTTTTTGGAAGAGCTGGGGAGTGGAAGATTGCTGTTCGTATTTTACAGTTCTCAGCTGGTGCCAGTTTCCCACAGGGAGCACCTAGGGATTAGTAGCATAATTCTTGGTTTTGTCTGTTTGTTTTTTAAACTTTAAAAAAAAAAAGTTTAAAAATGTGCCTATACAGTCTGTAAATGGATATAGGCTGGATCATCTTTCAGAGAAGTTTTTCAAAGTTCTGCCTTTGCTTTCATTGGAGACTGTAAATGTTTCCAAACCACAATCATACGCCCACAGGATGACAAACAGGCAGATGCAATATGTTATTAGGGATATTGTAAAAAGAGATAATTACTTTGTATTTTACTTACTTGTATTTTTCTAACTGCTTTGGATATATCTGCTTTCCAGTTGGTGAGGTTCTGTCACCAAGGATGGGACCATAAGCAGTCCTTATTGATTGCTGTATTCGTTTGCAGCCGTTAACATATTGGATAGATACACGCTCACCCTCCCTGCTTTCACCAACGGTCCCAATATCTCTATAACACAGCTGATTCTTTCAGTTAAAGGAGGAAGAACTTCATTACTTGGAGACAACTTCCAAAAATTTTAACTGTTTTTCTAGGTATAATATTCTTGAAGTAATTCAAAGGAAAAGAGGTTTTTTTTACTTGCAAGTTATTCTACTAAAAATAGCCATGTGATTTATCTCTGCCCTTTCAGTGTTTCCTCCATGCATGTGACTTAGGGTTTAGGTTACTCAGAAGAACTCAAATTTTCCAAACTGGCTTGGTTTCAGAGTATAATCAGGAAACAGTAAAGTAAGACAATGTAGCTGTAATACATATGAGATATAATTTCTCATTATTATATTTTCCATTATATATTATATATATTATAATTCAATATATATTATATATAATTCAATTATAATTCAATTCTATACATATTATATATATATTATATAATTTCAAATAATTTCTAAAACAACTGTCCTCTCTTTCTATCCTGGAGGCCACTGTATCTTTTATTCAGAAGTATCAAGGTTGGTTTCACGTTAGAATAGACACAGAATCCCTCTGTAAAATGTGTCACAGATTTTATTTAAAATATATGAAGAGATGGATAGAAAATACCCCCCCCCTTTCTTTTTGGTAAATGAGAAAATTAGCCTCTCTTAACCATCTGAAGTAGCACGCCCTCTAAGTTAGGTAGCCCCAAGTGTTTCAGAACAGTAAACCAGGCATTGTCCAGTGTAGAGGCACCTTTAAAAGGTTGTAACTGGGAAAATATATTGAATGTTGAACATAACAAATATATTGTCAATGTTTGTAATCCTGTACTTGACAAAAAGACTGTAAGAATGAGGGCAGAAAAAACCTCCTAAGTTTCTCCTTACAGTACATAATTTACTTTTTTTTTTTAAATCTTCCAAAACCATCAGCTACTGCAAGTAGAAAGTTTCAGAATTCTAAGGCATTAATTTGTTGGGTTGTTATTATCATTGCTTTTTTGGCAAAAACAGAAGATTAAATTGCTACAGGTCTTCAGATGGAGTAAGCAAGGAGATTGTATTTGGCATAATCAATGCACAACAGAGAAATGCCCGCAGCTTATCACCTGTGATCTGCAAGATCCAGTCTGATAGAGAAAGGAGCGCAGGGATTTTGAGAGTATTTTTCTATTTTAATTGGAGTAGGATAAAAATGCATAACTGTAATAAGAGTTTAAATCTTGCTGCCATTAAAGTCAATAGCAAAACTTATCCTGAATTCATGTGAAGTTAACATAGGTCCCAAATACAGGCTATACCACCAGGCTATAACCTGTGGCCTCTATCTATATTGCCAGCTTCCAAAGTATTTGAGAACTGTGTTACAAAACAGATAAACACCATGTTTCACAGCCTGGGAGCAAATGACCAACCCAAAATGATAGTAGCACCCAAATACTGTAGGTGCTTTGTATAATATTAAGAAACAATTTCTCTGCCTGTCAGTTTACAGTCCTAAGAAAAAGTGGGGAGATGGAAGTGGGGAGAGGGAGCGGGTTCAAGTTTCTTTCCTGTCACTAGGGGCACTCGGAGCACAAAAACTGGGAGTCCCATTGTCCTTATCCCAGCTGAATACCTCCAGCTGTTCAATAACAATATCAATTTTCAATACTTTTCGTAACAAATTTTGGAGCGTGCTGGTGTAGCTTTACCAGATGCTACATGTACATCTTCCACATGATGGTGCTGGAGCTCTATTTTTTGGTGGTGCTGTCCACTCTGTACAGCGTGGGCAGGCTGTTTCGTTTTCTTCTTTGCAATGGAACGGAGTCTCTTCTACACTGTTGTTCTTATGCTTATTCTAGATACTAGGAAGAAGGGGAGTAAATGAAATAAAAGTAGCTTTCTATGCAGTATAGTCTCCAGCTGTGTGATTGCTGCATGTACTCATGCATACAATTTCTTTCCAAGTTTGCCTTCCACAGATTTACACTGAAAAATGAAATGGAAATGCAAAAGCAGAAAAATAGTTTGTGCAGCTGTGTAGTGATTTTATACTTGAGGACACTGGGACAAATATGTACAGCTATAGAATTTTCACCTATACTTTTCACACTGTGGCTCAGGTTCTTTAGCTTTCTATAAGGGTAATGCCTATTCTAATTTAACATTCTACTGTTTTGGAAAATCAGTTTCCATACTTAATGACCCTGGACAGAAGGAGTATTTCCAACTATCACATATCATATAAAAATACAGTTTATGATTTAAAATTCTGGAGCATACCTTTGACTGTGGCTGAAATTTAAACTGTAATAATAAACTACATAAAGGGCCAAATTTTCACTCATGCACAGTGCATTCCACTGCCTGTTTACTCTTTATTGATGATATGTATTCTTCTCTCGAGAATCTGAAAACATGTCAGAAAATCTCAGATCCAGCAAGACCACCTCGAAAAGTCCAAAATCTTCAGCAAAGAAACAGAAAGGTGACAAAGCTAAGCAATCCTCAAAAGGAAAACGAAAACAGCTTGGTACGTAAGATACTACAGATATGAAGACAGCAGTTATCTGGTTTTGCATAACAGCTACCTTAATTATTTTGGGCCCAGGCATTTAAGTAAACATGAGATAAATTAGAATATACTATTTTCATAAACAACTGAGTGATCTATGATTACAGATAATGTTTTTGTAACCAAAATGTGGAACATAAAGCTACATTGCAATATTGGCACTTTGTCTTAGTAGTTTAGATGTAATAGTTTGTTGTATCATAAAACCAGTATTGAATGGGAAATTAGGAGACTTCATACATTTAAGCGGGGAGATTTACAAGAGCTAACTTAGTCCAAGTACAGAACACCAGGCAGAGAAAGGTGCCCCCACAGCTGGAGTTTAGATGCTCAGGATCATACTCTAAAGGTACAACAACAGACTTTAAAAATATACCAAAGTCTCACAATTTAATTGCAGTGCATTTTATTGCATTTTTCTGAGATGTCATGAGAGACTACACCACTTGTGTCATTTACAGTGCACAGCTAAGGAAGCATAAGGCTAAAAAAAAAGGCCTTGCTAAATACAAATTTGTTGTTGGTAGGGTGGTTTTTTTGGCCATGACAGCCAACTTCCATAAGTTGGTTTTCCCTTTTAATCACCTTTTTGTCCCCATTTGATTAATAGCTATCGTGCTGCAGAGAATATTCTGCTCATCAGTGGTAATCTCCTCCTATCCTACCCCTCCGTGGAGTTTGTAGGTTCTCTCTCAGGAACTGACGAATGCCCAACTCCTGCAGCACCCTGCCACTCAGAGCAAGCCTGACTTCTCCGCTGTTAGGAGGAGTAACATCTGCTCCTACCCGCACACCTGCCAGTTCTGCTACTGTACCATGTTAGCCAGCCTTGTCTGTTTGTCACCTCCTCACATGACATGATTTGCATGATGATTGCCCCACAATTTTAAGATTTTAAGTATTGCCCCAACAAGGAAAAGAAAATTCATGGGTATTTTTTAAGGAAGAAAAATTACTGATAACATCATGTTGTTGTTTTTCAGATAAAAAAGATGAAGTTGATCTTTCTATGGAAAGAATAGGTAAGTGCTATGATGACTGGGCTTTAAAGTAATAGTTTTGGAATATTTTCAACATTTTGAAGCTTCAGTGTTACTAATGCCATGGAATGAAAAGAAAAAAAATATGAATGGGAAAAAATAGAAACTGGGAAGAAGTACGTCTATTACAATAGTGATTACAAACAGTACCACTCTCTGAGTAGCACCAGTGCAGTGAGAAAAGAAGCAGATATGGGTTTGTAGATGATGTTTTTATCTTGGATTGAGAGGAGCTGTGATCAGGGGAAATAAAGAGCATTGCAACAGAATTATGGGATACAAAATGTTTGCATTTAATAATAGGTAGCAATTGTAAGAAAAAAATGAAATTTTAATCATTTTTTAATCTTTGATTTCGTCAAATCATTGTTAAATCTGATTATTTAATATTACGTGGCAAGCTAGGAATATACAAACCTGGTAATTTTTAAAGACTTCGTATATCACTTGCCTTCGTACACAATCCTATACAAACGTAGGTGAAAGTGAAAAGCGCACTCTGACTAGCTTCACCAAAATGGGTAATCTGCAATTAAAGAAAATGGACAAGTGATTCCTCAGATCATGAAAGTGTTACTTTTAAAATGAAAATCATGGTGTTCCTGGAGATTCTTAGTTTTGTCATTGAGAGAATTTTAGCTCCATCTGGTGGCAAATAAGGTTAGATCCATAATACCTAACCTGACAGTAGAGAGAGGAAAAAATGATGCTCTTTAGTCACTGTCTGTGCAGGATTCAAACTGTATCCACGGTATCTCCTTAGTGCAAGATCTGCAAATGTTCTTTACTTCTTGTAGAGTTTTGGCCCTTTGTGAAGTGCTGATAGCACGAAGAGCTATGGTCTTTTCAAAGTACATGAATACAATTTCCTATTAGAACAAAATATGAAGTATATATGCTACATACTTTTTACTGGAAAACACCATTCAATTAAAATGTTCATACTGGTAAGAATTCCAACAGCAGCTCCTTATGAATCTATAATATAGATCTACATATAGTTTCCAAGAATCTATAACACAGGCCCTACAGTATAGAATGCTGTAAGGTACAATTCTATAATACAGAATATTAGTACTTTTGACTAAAAGATGCACATATTTTAAATCTGATGACTGCTTTGTTTTTAACTTGAACCTACAGCAGTTGAGCAGTGAAAAAACACGACTTAGACTATCTGTCCTACTCTGTTCTCTCTCATAATGATGTCCATTGTATTTTGCTTAACTTTAATGCATGCTTGTATTGTTTCTATTGATATTGAAACCTACATCTCTTTGAGAAGATTTTTTTAACTTTAGTCTTTGTGGACAAGACTGCTTGCATCTGATTCAGCATTAAAAAAAAAAAAAGTTGTCATACAAGCTTCCTGAAAAAAAACTTATTTCTACTTAACTTTTTTGATGTATCAAAAATGTAATTGTTCAATTTTACTTTAATTTACTTTGAGCCACGAGAATAATCTTCTGCTAGAAATTCACATAACAGTCACCAAATTATGCTTCTAAATTTTTAATTTCTACTCCTCTAAATTGCACTAGCCACATAACCAACTCTGAAGACTGTGATACATACTAATCCACTGTTCCATTGCCTTTCCTGTCCATTCCATCCTGTGAGCCAGTTGTGTATAGCAGAGATTGAAATTACATTCTTTTTTGTAGGCAACTCTAAGTTTCTATCCTCTTGGCTTATGCCAAGAGCACAGTAAAGGGACAGTCATACCTTCTTAGTCATACTTTCAGATGGAAGGTTTCCCACTGTAAGCAAGAGGGGACCATCTCACCTCCCAGTATTGTTTTTCTGTTTCGTCTTTGTGTTATTTTTTTTCTGCACCCCTTTTTACTAATTTATCAGATATGCTTTAAGAAGTGCAGTTTGCAAAATGAGATTTAATTTATGGCTCCAATATATCAAAATGTAAAGTCTATCTGTTCTGTTGTGGTTTGTACTTCGGTTTCAGTCCATTTCCTTATGAGGTCTCATGTCTTTGGCTAGGGTGACCTGGGAGTCCTGCAGATCAACTTTTGCAGTTTCTTAAAAAGATTATATGTTTTAAATCAACATAGACTATGCACTTTTTCTGAGTCTGGTCCCATTGCCAAAATTGATAAGCAAAAGTAAAATCCAGATCTTGGCCTCGTCAGCTACAGAGAGTAGTATCAGAAAGACAAGAATATGGGCTCCAGAAGATAAACCAGAGCTGACTTGGTCTGGTGTTGCCTATAATGACAACCTTCAGAGATCTTTCCCAATCCTTTGCCTATAATATGTAATTTTTGGAAGCATCCACACAGAAATCCTGGAAATCTCCGAGATATCGAAAAAGAAAGCCATGTAATATTTACTACAATTGTGCTGAAAGTGAATTAATGGACTGTACATGCCTATTGTGTATGCTACAAAATAACCAGTGAATGCCAAATAAATCATACCTGGTATAGCGCAGGGTGTACCAGATGTGCCATACATTTCATTAATTTTCATGGATGACTGTAGCAGAATGGGTGCAGTGGAGGAGCAGCACTGAAAGAGTTTAAAGGATAAATGTCAGATTCATCAAACATTATATATTACGTGATAGGCTTATGCAGATTTAGTTTACCAGATGATAGATATTAAGAAGGATTTATTGTTCTGTCAGTCCTTGTTGGCTTAGGTCAGAGATAGCTTCTCAAAACGTGCTGAGCCAAAACTGGTCAATATCATTTTAGACAAATCAACTCTAATTTAAGGCACACACGAGAATAAAAATACCGCAAGTGCGAGGAATTAAGATAAAATATTTAATATCTCAAAGAAATGTTACAGAGACTGAAAGTATCAGCTCTTATCAAGCCCATTATAGTAGATGATAAACCCACATCAGCAGATAATAAAAATCCCACATATACATGTTGCTAAATCTTTACCATTTTCCAGTTTATCGAAAAATTGAATGTTCAAAATGAACACTTGCTAGCCTTCTCAGATGAAAGCACAGTGGCCTTCATGAAGAATACAGTTGTGTTTTGGTTTTTTTTTTATGGCAGGGCAGTATTGGTAAGAGTCTTTCAGTGAGGAAGGATTCATCTAGCTTGGTCTATATTGGTCTTAACTTTTATCCGTTATGTAAGGCAGAAGATGTAGTTTGTGCAAGACAATGTACATATGGCTGACATAAGTACTGTATATTATCTTCAGATTGTGAGTGTTTGCAAAGTGCAGTCCCCTGGTTACCTAACTGCACCCAGCCTCTCTAAAAATGCTGAAGATAACAATGTCAAGAGTTGGGATAAGAAACTGCTGTCTTGTTCTGAACGGACATGACTGAAACTAACAGAGGTCAACTATATATTCTCCAGCAAAGCTGAAAATAAACTCTTGTACCTGGTTTAAATCTTAGTGACCTCACTTCAGTCTCACCTACTAGTTCAAAAATAGACGCAACGACAGTCGGAACTGAATGAGAGGAAGGCCTAAGTCCAAAATCAGAGAAGCGTCCTTATTTGGGATGGTATTGAAGCTGTATTTAGATTGAACAGCGGCTTAACATGGTGTTGCTCTACAGGGAAGGACTAGAGTATATAATCAAGCGCTCTTGTATCCTTAATGTATATTCATAAAATTCATAACCACCTGTTGATCAAAAAAAAACCCACTCATACTAGGAATAACATATATTCATTACGTAGAAAACATTAGGTACAGTCATTTCCAAGATAAGCAAAATATAATATAATTTGTATTCCACACTTCCAAAAATACCACAAACTAAGCTGAAAGATTCAAAGGCAATCTGCTAGGAAACAGTACAGACCTGAAGTTATTAAGGGATATGTTTACATTTAAAGAACACTCTAAATTTGTTTATTGTGCAATTTTGCTTTCTTTCATAGGCCACCCAGAAATTTTTCCCTTGGTCTTCACTACAAAAACCCAAGAAATTTTTAATTGCCGAGTGGATGAGGATGTCACAGAAGAAAATTGTTTCAAACTTATTAAAAAAGAAGACATAATTCAGGACCTGAAAACAAGAGCTGCTATTTCTGATTTCTATCCTGTCAAAAGAGTTGTTCTAGTATGTAGCTTATTTCATTCTCACTTTAAATTGTATACTCTCAGAACATATATTCTTTTAATAAGTTCTGTCCTTGTTTGACTCTGTAAAAACATTAACACTGTAATACCCACAGGTCATGGACCACTGTCAACTCTAGAAGTTTGTCATGGCCCACCATGCACTTAAAAACAAACAAACAAAAAATAATAATTTTAGATTGAAAATATGCTAAAAGTAAAATAAATGGTACTAGTTTTGATTCTGTGAACAGACAGAGCTGAACAGATTTGGCTTTCTCTGATTCATAGGCTACTTACTGAGAATCATTGAAACAGTTTCTTGTTTAATTCTGCACATGAAATTCTCTGTTAAAATCATAAGATTAACCAAAGATTCTGAGTTTACACAATCTCATTAGTCTTATGTCTTTTTTGGATGCTATTTGTTTTCAGTTTTCCAATATTTGTTTTAATTAAAATAGGAATATCCAGGGGAAGAACTTCTGGTAGTTTTTGATGCAAATTTCCAGTATGGACAGAACTTCTACCTTGTTGCTTCTGAGGAAGCCAAGGAAAACTTTCTGAAGGTAAGGAAATATACCACAGCATTACTCTATCAATAATTCAGAATCTTGTCTGAAATATATACTTCAGGATTGGTATTGTGTTCATAAACATCTGATATGCTTGGTAAGCCAGAATGTTTCTCTGAAGGTTAATCTGATCATGAAAAAGAGATGTATCACTGTTAAAATACATTTTGCAGTGAGAAAGACTTTGTATTTTACTTCAGATGGCTAGTATAACTGAGTGCTGCATTTTTATCATGTGTTAATTTCCTCTGCCAAGATCCAGGTTTACAAGACATACAATTAAGAGATTATAATAATATATTGGATACCTTCAAGTAAGTATTCTATTTATTTTTCACAATACGCATATATAGTCTTCAAATAATACTTTGTTCTGTAGCTCTAAACAACAGCAGATATATAGATTTCCCCTTGTGCTTTGCATCACAGGAGAAGGTTTATGGTCAGATTATATCATTTTTCAACATGAGTTTCTCACCCACCATTAGAAGCAACAATTAATAGAAAAGCAAATTGCAATTCCAGACAGGAAGGCGTAATGTAGAAAATCACTATAAATTCTTTTTATATAACAGTGATTTGCTTTCAAGACAACTCTTGAATATAACATAACACTCTTTAGTATTTAAATATCAAATATGTAACATTTATTGGAAAATTCTCGTGCACAAATGGATAAATGGGACCTAACCCAATTGAATGCAGGGGCACAGCATAGCCAGATTTATTGCACTGAGACAAAAGAATGCGTAAATGAAAACTGAATTCCAGGTTTCTAGTTCATACTTATATTTCAGAAACACATTTTTGAAAAAACATTATTTTTCACTGTTTGATGTCACAGCCTCCAGACACTGCAGAAGAAAAAGAAGAAAAAAGTGAAGAAGAAAAAGAGGGAACTCTGGATGTCCATGCCTATAAGCGTTCTGTCCGCAAACCATGGGTTTCTCTTGGCAGCGAAAAGGAAGTTGAAGAAGAATCTGTTAAAGGCTATGTTACAAAGGTCAGAAATAACAGATGTAACTTAATCAAATATCACAAAAACAAATTTATTTTAATTTCCTTAAAAAGCAAAAGTCAGAAATTGAAGCTTGCAATCCTAGTTTTTGCTTGGGGTCTTTAAAAAAAAAAAAAAACGAACACATAGAACTATCAACTGTTACCAAAAACAAAGTGCTGCAGAAACTATTTTTTATGACTCCTTTCCTTTTAAGGGTCTCATCTAACCTGGTCTTGAACACCTCCAGGGACAGAGGCACTTGTACATAGCTGATTTATATGAACACTTCGGAATTTCACAATGCAGAAATATAAGTAAATTCAGTACAGAAACCATCAATAGAACTCATTCTACTGTTATAAGAATAATGCCATTTTACAAAATGGATCTTCCAAGAACTCTCTCCTTTGCTAACTTCAGAAATGCTTTTTGCAGATTAAGTACATGTTTTCTCAAGCACGCAGGAAGTTTGGCGCACCAATTAGATTTACTGATAGGAATGCTTCACATGTGAAAGACAGTTATGTTGAATGCACTTCCTACCAAGACACAACTTTCAGCATTAAACTGCTTGAAAGAGATGTGGGTGTACAAATGGTTCCAAAAGTAAAAGAAGCTAGTACTCAGACAAAATGGTAAGTGTGAGAAATATTTATCAGCTTGTTTACTAAGCTATGAACCGTTTCTGATCTCACCTAATGTTATGCAGATTAACTCAACTCCTCTGGACACGCTCTGTTACAAATTGATTAAGAGAACAAAATTGGATGCTCTGTCTGTATCTTCTTTCACTCTTTTCCAAAGAGATTCTAGAAAAAACAAATATACTTAGCTTTTAGTTTTACATATTACATGGCTTTTTGCATTTGAAGTTGTTTATATGCATACTCATGTTTATATTTATTTCAATTGGTTAGGACCTATCCAAAAAATGCAGCCACGCAGTATTCTCCTAGACAGTTGTCAAATGAAGAGATGGAAGAGAGTCTGTCATCTGAGAAACTGAAAGAATTTCTCACATCAGTACATTTAAGGTAAAGTTACTGCAGCCATATACTTTAAAGGCTGCATGAAATGATATAGAATCAAAGTGAATGGAGTCAGAACTCTTGGCTGAGTGGACCATCAATCTGGTCAAATACTGAAGTTTTTTTTTCTCTTGCTTGTTCTTTCTTATCCTCTTGCTTTTATTCTTTCTCTTGCTTATTATTTTAATATTAACAAATATTAATCTGATATTTGTGCCTAATTAAAACGAACATGAAAACTATACTGCATTAATTTGAATAATAGCTTAAATCGGAATTACGCCTGTTACAGTTGGTAGCAATACATCTTTTCAAACCAGCTGCAGAGCTCATCTTTCAAACACTGCTCACTCAAGCAGAGAGTTATGCAGAAGAGCCAAGGTGCTGTTCTACAGGCCCAAGTCATGGGACAAGTCCCACTTACTGACACTTTTTGCACAAGAATGGGACAACTGCACAGTACTTGATGCACACACAACTGGAGTCAAATTCTTGGTATAATTATTTTTTTAAATGGGAATAGTCTCCTTACAGTTGTGATATATCACTGAGGAATTTTTCTTTTTAATAATATGGTCATAATTTTATGTAAAACAAAAGCTGTCTCTTCACAGACATATTTGTGATTCTACTACTGAGTAGTCATATCTGGATTCTTCAAAGTATTAATTGTTCTTTTCACAAAACAGAATGGAAATTGCATTGCAGCAGAATGAAATTATGAATGCCTTTTTTGATGACTGGAAGGCCCTAGCAGAAGATGAAACCAGTTCTGGTGACAAGTCAGATGTCTATCTTAAAGCATACCAATCATTCACAGATCCGCAGTATCTCAAGGACAGAAGTATTAGCTGCGTCCGTTGGCATCCGACCATCTATGGTAATGATCTTAATCTTGAGTGACATGTATTACATGACTGCTATAAACTGTGCATCTTTCATAGTCATTGACCTTTAAATTTTAAAAAAATAATAAACACAATTTTGTATGTCTAAATAGCCAATTTGAGATAAAGTGAAAAATAATACAGACATTGTTTATGTAGTTCAGAAAGGTCATGCAAAGCCTATCACACAAGCATAGAACTGGAGCTTATAGGAGGGGGAAATTTCTCCCTTATGAGGCTCATTTAAGCAGGGCTGCAACTGGGCCAGGTACTTGTGGTTCTATATACGTTGTTCTCCCCATGGCTGGGTCTTGTAGCACACCTAATATTTTTGAGGAACGTTACAGCTACCCTGGCATGTGGCTCTACTGAGTAATATTAAATGTCTCCTTCTGCTCCCTACTTGGTATTACTACTCTAAAAAGCCGTGCTTGAAAGCACAATTAAGTTTCATATGAATGTCTTAATTGCACAGCATACTAACAGCCAACATTGCTGCCTGCATAGGATATTAATTAAACTACGAAAGATTTGATTTCATGATGGATGGCCAGGTCTACATGCTTGTCTTATCATTTCAGGTTCAGTATTACATGATTACAGATTAGTAGCAGAAAAGTTGAGTTTTATCCTGATCCTGAGCTTCCACAACACATTGATAGATAATTCTAACAGAAGTAATTCCTTCAAAGTCGATCTATAAAAAGAAAAATATAAATATATGCACTTTTTTTTTACCACTGTACTGGCAAGGGCTAAATATAAGTCACTTAGCATAATTAATAGAATGTTGAAATTTGATTTTTCTCTTCTGAGAAAATTTCTTTTCTCTCTCAATCAGGGATAATAGCAGAGTCAGCAACACAGCAGCATTCTGATGAAGAAAGAATTAACCTTTCTGACAAATTATTGTTGCAGGACTCAGTCATTATTTTTTGGAGCTTTTCTGACCCTATCCACCCTCAGGTATTTAATCAGGATTTTCAAAAATTCCAAGTGTTCATATAACAAGAGATCAATAAATGTGAATGTATTTCTCGACTACTGTTTTCTTCTTTTTTTTTAGTTAATATTACAATGTCCTCATGACATTTACTGCTTTCAGTTCAGTCCAAGTGATCCAAATATCATTGCTGGTGGCTGCTTCAATGGACAGGTATTAATTCTCTGTTTCAGAATAAAGTTAGATATCTCTGTATTTTCTCACAGTATGAAAATACTGTAAGCCAAAATTCTATGGCATAGAATTTGTATTTCTTTGTATTTTCACTGTGGAATGAATTAAAGAAATTCTCTAATCCTGTACTGAATTCTGCTAAATTTTCTGATTATTCCAAAGTTCAGCCATTACTTCAAAATTGTTCTTTGCAGTTCATCAGTAAAATAGGATAAAAATCAGGTAAATAGGTCAAACTGTGAAGACTCTTTTTGTGATGTAAGTTTGGCCTTTCAACATTGAAGAGGCAATACTTCTGAAGACTTAAATTCTAGTACACAGTAAATTTCTCATCCCCCCCCCCAAAAAAAAAGAATTGTATTTGAAAAATGCATATTAATAAAAAGAATGAAAGAAATCATAATATACTTATTTCTCATTGTAGGTTGTACTGTGGGATATTTCTAAACATGAAGAAAGACTGCAAAATGCAAAAAGCATTACTGTTGGAGTCAAAAAGTCGGTTGTTAATATGGACAGTGCTTCCGTTCTAAATCTATTGGAGAGCAATGATACATCTGAGGTGAAGACAAGGAAAGTTAGAATACAAGTTAGTGGGAAAAATGGGTGAAGGTATCCTGGCTCAAGACAGAGGAGTAGATAATCTTTGCAATGGGATACTAAGCAGGGTAAGAAACCTGATGGGTTCACGAAATAAACCCATTATCACAATATCATTTCTACCTGATTAGTGCAGCTTAATAGCTTTACTGTATTTTGTGCAGGCTTTGGCTTCACTAAGACTGCTCTTTATTGGGCATCAACATATACTCAACCCTTATCATATGAAGTCCATCAAATATGTATAGCATTTGTTGCTAAATATAATACTGAAAGCGACTCAGCATTTCACTGAAAATGAAAATATATGGACAGAAAAAAAAAGGTAGCTTGGAAGACAACAAACAGATTTCAGTGGAAGGAAACTATAAAGGGGAGAGACCTAAAAGCAGAGGAGAAACTCATACCTTACTGGATGTGTGCCTGTAGAGGCACATTGGAATTCTCTTCAGAGCTTCATATCCAAATGCCTGTTTCAAGGCTGTCCATTTTCAGAAGGTTCTATATTAGACCCCAAGAAAGTTTTACAGATAATATGAAATATGCGAAGAAGCATTTATCAGTATGTAAAGTAAGCTTTTTCTCTGACAGGTTTACAATTTTATTTTGGAAATACGCTAACTCTTTTTAAAACATTTCTAGCCATCATATATGGAAGACGATGAGAGTGTTACAGAACCACCTTTAGTGAGATACTGCGCAACCTCTTCCACAGAGGGTAGCCATAAAACAGTGATTACAGATATACATTGGCTGCCAGATCATTTTGAGGTGAGTTTAAATACTTATTTTTCCACTTTTTACTGTTTTCCTACTTACTTCAGAAATCATAGTGTAAGCTCAAGATAAAATATTAAAGGTTCAATTATTTGTAACAGCTCTCATTACTTCTGACCACATTTTAAAATGCTAAATAATCTGGTGCTGCTTGTCCCGTTCATTGTGTTTTACAACTGTGCTGTATTCTCACCCTAATATGATTCTGTCATTACTGGAAAAAAACATGTAGTTTTACACAAAATACAATTCGGAATTACAAGTCTAACTGTAAGCTTTCTGTATCTAAAATGTGTTGAATTTCTACTATGGGTAATCCCAGTCTGCCACTAAGAATTCAGAAAAGTAATTTCAATTACCTAAGGACCTAGGCACCTAAAAAGACTGCTATAGTAGTTAACTTAGTTTTTCTAGCTGCTGTGTACTCAACTCTTGTATTTTCGGTGATGTTTTTAAAGCTCCATGGTACACAGGCTCAATGTAGTTAAAGGGTCCAAGTCTATTACAGGAGTATCAGATGTTCATTTCTTATCAAAGTTCTGCAATTTGTTGTACAAATTAACTTGAAAAGCAAAAGTAATCAAATGCAAAATGGCCGTGGAAAAGCAGGTCAAGAGGAAGAAAACTGACACCTTTGAATGGTTTATACAAATTAATCTATCAACATTGTTTGTGACCAAATGTTTAAGACTTAATAGATACTACAGTCCTTCACAGCAGTACCCATGGATTCTAAATGGTACCAGATGTAAAACACGAAGAAAGGGATTGGATATCAGAATGCTAGTTTTATTTTACATTTGTTTGTTTTGCCAAAGTTTAGGCTCAGAAAGCTGTTTTCATGTTCATATGGGATAACAGATGCAGGAAAATGGGGCTTTATAAATAATAGTGATAAAGAAATCACTTTCTTTGTCAATATCTAAGAGTATGTACTGGAACATACTTGTTACATAAACAAATTTGAGATGTATGTCAGCCTTTCCACAGCACTGCAGTTTCTAAGATCTGCAGTTCGTTATTACATATCAATGAAAAAACTTTCAAAATTATATGCAGAACCTAATCCAGCTTTGCATGGTTGAGAGACTACCACTTAAACTCCAGGTTGGCCCTAATGAATGAAAACAACAGTAGAAATAGGCCTAAAACCAACCAAGCAAACAAAAAAGCATAGCTGAAACTTTGCTGCACAGTTGATAAGTAGCGTTTAAGCCAGAAATAAATGTTTTTTTGCCTACACTGGGGATCGTGTTTAATTAGAGCATAGCCTGTCATCAGATGTTCCCTCTCCAACCCATCTTCTGGATAAAACAATGACTACTCAGTACATAATTACTATAAAACCTGCAGCATCCCACATACACAGTGATAATTTAAGATAGATGACCATGGTGTGAACTGGGTTCCCACCACTTGAGATAAATTTGTCAATAATTTGCTCTTTGGTTAAGCTGGATGAAAAGTTACAAACACGGTAATCTAAGGAGGGCCTGACTCACAATGTTTGCAGCAAGTTTTTATCCTGTTGATTTCTTAGAAGTTTAGGTGTCTAGGAGGCAAAGCTGACATCATTTCACTTGAAGTACATTTGTAAAAATACTTGACTATTATTTTAAAACTACAGGTTACTGAGCCCTGATTTCCAAACTTAACCAAGCTGAAACAGTGTCTTAATTCCTAGAAGACCATTTTATGTATTGAACCGTATCCTTAGCAGAGTATGACTTTCATTGCTCACTTTCCTTTTCCCTGTAATTATTATTATTGTTTTTAGGTCAACCGAACGGGCACCACTTTTGAAAACAGAGCTGAAATTTGCATCCAGCTCGTGACCTGCTCCCCTGATTGGTATATGCAATGCCTACTTACTTTACAAGATGTCTTCCAGCTTCCTTTGGAAAGCTTTATGGAACATACTCAATGATACTAGCACAATTCTGGATTCCTGTCAGCCTGTCCTAAATAGTTGAAACGTAGTTGTACACAGAAGACAAACACACCAAGTTTAAGCCCTTTGCAGTGATGGTATTAAGGGTTCATTAATTGAACAAGCTCACATGTACACCTGTATATTATGTGCTTACCAAGTGCTGGTCACACATACATTGGCCCGGAGAGCCAAATCACCACATTTGGCTCATTTATACATTTTGCATGTATGAGTCACATAAGATTGTGAGAATCTTGCACAAAAAACTGTTAAAGATTTTGAGGCCATATAAATAGTGTAAACTATATTTAAAGATGGAAATTCAACTGGCAAAATTATTTGGTATGAAACTCCTCTTTTGTGGACTTCATAATCATGAAGGTTATGAGCAAATATTATCTTATGTGAAAGACAGGCAGGGGGACAGAAAGCAAGAAGTGGAAATACGTGTTTAGCTTTCATAATGGCAAAAGGCTTATGGCTAGGCTCAATCAAGTATTTGCTAGTTATATCAAAAGGAGGATCAGTAAAAAGACAGCAAAATTTGTTAATAATAGAAGTTATTTTTCCTAATCAAAATCAGAAAAGACTTCAAAGAATTAAGTTGGAAGAATGATTGCAAATACAATTGTCCGTAAATTTGCACTGTAATGCTGGTAGTGTACATAGAAGAAATAATTTTAAACTACTCACATACCAGGGCTCCACATTAATAGTATGCACCTAAAGAGCAGGGGAGTCGCTGTAACGTGGTCCTTGAAGAGCATGGGTCCCTGGGCAACTTCTGTAAGCAAAGCAAAGGAAGGTATCAGTGATGAGGCAAATTATCATCATCTATGCCAATTCAGTGAATCAATGCCCAGAGAAGAGCAACGGGAACAATTACAGGGCTGAAAACTCCAATGGTATGGTACATTCAAGCAAGTAGGGCCATTTGTCTTAAAAGTCAGCAAATAAACTGGCACATATAAGAATTGGTGATGAGGTTTGATCTGCATTACTGTATTACCTGCTAGAGGGTTCTGTCCATTTCTCTGAGCCTCCAGTACTGGCCCAGTCAGAGACAGAATATTGACTTCGATCAGCTAAGATGACATCTATATTTTTAGGCTGTATTAGCATGTTCCTGCTCTTACAGCAAACTGGGCCCATCACAGTTGCATAACAGCCTCATGATCTGGTCCAGGCGTGGATTTCAGCTCCCTAACCACTCTTTTAACTAACTGTGGAGAGCCCAAGTAATCACACTGGTCAACAGATAAGGGAGTTTCACCCAGTACTGCCATTAACTTCACCCAGTAACTTTCCATAAGCAAACTGTATGAATGCCATTTGGCTGCCTTGGTAGAGTTACAACTGATAAAATGTTGAATAAATGAATATAATTACTTCTTTCATAAATGATGGCTTAAGTACTTAGCATTTGCCTGCATTTCAGGGTCTCTATTGCTAAGTTTGAAGATGAAAGCGTAAAAAAAACATTTTTAAAATGCATTGAAAATTGCCCCGACTTTAAAACAGAAACAGAAGATAATACTATACAGTCATTTTGCAGCTTAATATTGTTTTGGGATATTCGAGTCACCAAACTTCCCGGCAAGCTTTCATTTGAGAAAGAGAAGAACATTTTTGATATGCCCCCTGGAGTTCCAGATACCTTTAAGCACCTAGCTCTCAGCTGGAAACCTCTCATAAAGGTACTGTACACTAATACAGAACAGTAGGACCAAACCAAACTGTAGATATGGCCAGAAATCCATAGGAATGTATTCTTTCGCTTCCCAACCCTTTAGTTTTTCCACAACATTGCAAGGTTCCTGTGGATTTCCTTCTAATGATGAAAGGCTTCAAAGTTCCTCTGAAACTTCAATAAAATGTGTTCTGTAAAGTTAGCACAGAAGCAGCAGCATGATGATGTCTTAAAAACTGCACTAATGCAAAAGCAGTTGTAGTAACAGCAGATGTTGCTGTCAGCACTTTCAGCCACTATGCTGTCTATCTCAGGGGGTCACAAACTGTGAAACATGTCATGATCAACAGGACCTTAATTACTGGCAACCCAACAATCAAAGTCTGATGAAAATGGTCATAGCAGTTTGTGTGGGACAGTAAACAAATGAAGGCTGAAAATAATAATGTTAAAAAAAAAGGAAAAAAGAGAAACTGATGACCTGTTCT
Organism: Anser anser; assembly: GCF_964211835.1. NCBI lineage: Eukaryota > Metazoa > Chordata > Aves > Anseriformes > Anatidae > Anser > Anser anser. The sequence goes on along the minus strand of NC_139728.1, from coordinate 17,409,245 downwards.
GCTCAGAATAGCTTCAGCTAGTACAGTCACTGAAAAAGCAGGACCACTAGAACCACTTTTTGTTTGTTTCTTAGAAACATAGCAAAAGTCTTATAAGGAAAAGCTAACACAGGAGAAACTGCAAATTTGCAATTGTATACACTTGCACGTGAGGCAATAAATGCTGGTTGTGCAATATTACAAACCACAGACTAAAACAACCTCTTTCATTACGGCAGAAAGTAATTTAAGTCTTGTAGGTACAAAACATCTGACAAAACAAATTATCAAATGCTTTTTTTCTGAACAGATAAACCTGTGCAAGAGTGATACCGAAATGGAATACAGTCCCATCAAAATTTGTCTACTGGAACAGCATCATCATTACAAAATCTTAGGTAATATTTTTATTACACGTTATTGGAAAAAATGTTTTTAATAAGCTTGTATTTCAGTATGTATATAATGAAAGCTAAACAATAAAATGTTCTACAGCATCTGGAGAAAAAAGGTTTCTGAAATATACTGGTATTCAAAGTGGAATATACTTATATTGAATATGAAAACACATACACATATTGAATACATAAGAGCAGTTCTGTATCCACGGTAACTGCTGCATTTTGCTCAATAGCCCATGCAAGTCTCCCAGTCTCTTAACTCTTGAAATAGTACATCCTTTTCAGTCCACGCAGAAAAGTATCTTTAGAAAACAAATTCCTGGAGTAACAGCATATATTGTATGCATTTGGATAGAGGTATCCTAGCACTTCACATTCTGTAGTAGATCAGTTCTCACTAACAGTGCAAAGGAACTCAGAGACAATCTGCTCCTGCCCAATGTGTGTCTAACCTACTGCTGGAAATTGTCACTGCAGAAAGGGTCACACCTAAAGTACCAGCATGGTAGGATTAGACCACAAGTCCTGCTCTGACAGAGAGAACTGAGCTATTCTAGCATTCCCATCAGCTGCAGCCCCAGTATCAGGGAAAGATTTTCCAGGGAAGCAGCTAGCCTGCAGGACTGCTGCTTTACTTGGCAGTCGTTCTTTCTCTCTGCTCCTGTAACTCCCCTTATCTATAAACTACCTTTATAAGACAAAGGAATTGTTTGATCTGGTAACTTTTCCGGTATAATAAATAAATGTATCTATATTGTTTCCCAGATAAGGCACAATCTCTGAACAAACCACAAGCACTTGCCAAAGAGAACCCATACGCAAAGATGAGTGTTCCTTCAAACAAACCTCTGAAAGCGCTAGAGAGTATCTCCAACAACTTTTTTGTTGGAACTAAAGTAAGTGAAAGTAGTAAATTACTAAGAAAATGTTAATAAAAGATCTCTGTTGTTTAGTTTTTCAGTCTTTCAGGGCTTCCACAAATGTACACGCCTACATGTTTTCTTCAGGTGTTAACTAAAAAGATCGTTCTGGACATGCCATATTTTACTCTCACTTTAATGCATTTAGGGACATGATTAAAACAATAATAAAAGCCTGTATTTGCTAGACTATGAACCCTTACTTCAAGGGCAGAGTTAGAAGACATTTCCAAAGTGCATTGAATTTAACTAGCTGACATCAGAAACCAAACAGTACTTCCTTATTCCAAAACCCAGATTGGTAATATTTTTTCCAGTGTTTCCTCAAATGTCTGATAGAAACAATACTACAATTTCCCCCAGAACTTAATTTTATTCTAGGAAGTCCCAGCTACTCATAGCTCTCTACCTACCCTACCTATCTAAAATTCCAAAAATCTATCCCACTTTTAAGTTCACGTGGAAACAAACATTCATCTTTCACCTACCCTTCTTGCTTCCACCATTTCCCCAAATACTTGGGTGCCCAGTTGTGCAGGAAGGACTGCCTACGTACATCATAAGTAAAGCTGTTTTGGCAACGCAAAACTGTAAAATGGTGATCCAAAAGTTTAGCGTTTTTTCAGTCATTGGCTGCAGACTTTTGTTTTAACTTACCAAGAACATATTTAATAATGGCTATAATTAAGTCACAGCTTAAAAACAAACCACTTTGTTCTATGTCCTCAAGCTCTAAATTTAGTATTTACTTGATTTTTCTGGCGTTACAGGATGGAGAAATTATCTATTCTGACTGGAAAATAAAGATTGATAGCGACTCAGGAAAACCAGTTAGTAAGTTTCTCAACACCTGTTTAAACCTTAATATACTGCTAACTTTAAAGTCTTTGCCACTACACTCTGTCTTCTTAAGGTTCTTGCTCATTCTTCTGTTTTAGTAAGTTGGTCTCACTGATGACACCAGAGTTTTCAGCAGGACATGCTCAAGACTGCATGCAGTTTAGCTGTCACAACAGAATAGCGAAAACTCTGGTGTATCGCTATGTACCTGTTGGCACAAATCATGGAAGTCATACTTCACAGTAACTAGATTTACAGCAATTCCAATTCCTATACCATGTAAACAAAAGAAACAAGGCTAGTATCTTTGAGGCCTGTGCTGGATCCTTCATCTCCACTTCCCCCCACTTAACTCCCATTGTTAAGACAATCATGGAAATCACTAGTTATAAGCAACTGTCTTTTTCATTCTGTTAGGTAAGAAGCCCTCTCATAAATACATCATCCATGATGAAGCTGTGAACACTGTCCAGATATCTCCCTTTTTTAAAGACATCGTTCTAAGTGTTGGAGGCTGGAATTTTGCCATTTGGAAAGAAGGTGTCACAGTAAGTTACTTTAAAACATCTGTAACATAATTGATGGAGATACAAAAGATATCTATAATAACAGCCTCACAGACCATTTTCAGAACTGTTTGTATATCACAAAGCTTGATAGCTTAGAAATAAATTGAGTATAAGAAAAGCTTTTCCCTTTTCTTCACATCAGAAAAGCTGTTTTAGAAATAGCTTTGTAATCTTGACATTTACAGAAAGAATGGGGTGACCTTCTTTAATATCAACTTCATAAAAGCCGTAGCTTCTTGACAAGTTATTTCTGCTGCTATAAACTCAAACAATAAAGGCAAGGTGTGCTAAACAAGTCTGAAGAGCTCTTATTTAGGATGCAGTCTCTTCGTCAGCTGAAAGCATAAAAACATGGGCTTTTTTTTGTTTGTTTTTGTTGTGTAGGGGAGCCAGGTTAGCTGCACTTAGCAAAATCTCAAGACCACAGCTTTTAACAGCAGATAGACAAATTACCTTAATAGACAAAGCGAGATACCAGCTTTTTTTAATCCCCCATATATGTCCTAATCACAGGTGATACAGATTTTGCCATCTGTATTATTCTGTAATAGGATCATTTAAATTATGAATGTTCTCAAATGATAGGAAATTTAAGGTAGTGAATGGACAGCATTGTTTGATTGTTGGGTCTTGTCTTTGTTTTGAAAAAAAATAAGGATGGACCTATTCTCGAGTCAAGCTGCACGGCACAAAGATACACTACGGGACACTGGTCCTTAACAAGACCAGGCGTTTTCTTCATTGGCAGAGATGATGGAAATATAGATATTTGGGACTTACTGAAGAAAACTCATGAGCCATCTCATTTCCAGAACATCTCCAAATCAACGATAACTTGCATCAGCCCCTGGATTGCCTCACGTATGTTGGTGTTGATCATACTTATGCTTTATGTATGTAAAATGGCCCATTACTCCAAAGCACACTAATCTTGCTACATCCTATATAGCAGATAAGTATATACTTCCACTAGTTGAACGCTGCACTGTACACAGAAGTGCATACATCACATTCTAAGCATATTAAGTGTATTAGGAAGGCATATAGCAACTAAAAATTTTAAGTAAAAAAAAAAATTTTTGAAAAAGTACAAACTTTAAATGGAATTTCATTTGTTAAGAAAATAAGAGCAATAAAGCTGTGTTTTTGCCTCAGTAAACAATAAACCAAAAAGACCACAGTACAACTCTTAGTAGCTCTTTGCACTATCCATAGTAAGAGACATCAGTTCTCGTATTAGAAACCAGACATTTCATGGTTAGGTGGAGATATGTATTACTGTTGGAATTTAGATTATGTTTTTGTTAAATATCTTTCAGCAAAGCAGCAATTTCTCGCTGTTTCTGATGATTCTGGAGTACTGCATGTTTTAGAAATCTGTCCAATATTAAGCCAGTCTTCCAGCAATGAGGTTGGTAATGGTTTTTATTTATCTCTGCGACAACTTATCCTGAAAACTCTAAAACAGAAACAGGGCTAGCTGAAAAATCTTGCCTTCAAACATGTCGTGATTAATTTGAGATAAGTAGGCCATATTCTCCAAAGATCACTCATAGCAAAGCTGACTGCACAGCTCCTGTAAGAGGCACCTAAAGGAAACCCAGGTGACAGCTGGCAGAATTCCACTGCTCCAACCTGCCTACATGAAAACACAGTGAAGAGCGCTTCGTGCATAAAATGACACCTGCTTTCATACATTAAAGTAATGTTATGTGGTGCATAGTAATGAAAATATACTGAGTTTCTCTTTCTTTATTCTTCCCAGCCCAAGAGCAAGCTAGGATCTTCGTATTACCTAGTCTATCAGTCTTACCTGCTACATAGTCTGTTATTTTTATAAACAAAACTTTCACCTCATCTTATCCCAGTTCTAAATCTTCCATGTATATGTTGAAGTAGTTTATAAACAGCCCACAAATGGTTTGCTGTGTGCAGAGCTACAGTATGTCACAATGTAACACCAGGTAAGCCACCAAATTTTAGTAAAACCTTTCCAAAGTAAAGTAGGAGTGGGCTACGTGCAATAACTGAGGAAAAACATTGCTTCTGCCCAAATTATGAGTGTTGTGGATCTATGCAACTTAGACCACAGAATTATTAATTCTGTGTAATAAAATTCAGTGTAAATAAAGTTATAATATTCAATATAATAAAAATCACTTAACCCTATGCATATTTGTATCCAAAATTAACTGGTTTCTATCCGTATCTTTGCATTATTTTGCAGCAAATCATTTGGATGAATAGAGATCTATATTCTTAAAATAGCCAATTTGTTAATACCATGCAGATCCATCAGCAATAATTCCAAGTCTTTAGGTTTGTAACAAGACTTGCTTGTCATTGTGTTAATAGCAGGCCAATGTACTTGATTATTTTGAGAGAGAAGTCAAATACCTGAAGAATTACGAGAAATACCAAGAGTTTCAAGCCAAAGAAAGAACAGAAAAGGAGCTGGAGACGCAGATGGAGAAAACAGTATGTTATATTTGGAATTAAGCAAACTTCCTTTGTTTCCTTAGATCTTTAAAATGCACCTATTTTTGCTAGGCTGAATTTCCCATAGTATTTTCAAAAATCAGGATGTGTATTTTCAGAATGACTTAGCAGCTCCTTATTTCTTATTTGCCATGGTTAGGATTAGAATAGATGGTCTTGGTTCATTGGTTTCTTTCTTCACATAATGATTTTGCCTATCTTTGGTAGATGGTTTAATAGTACCAGCTAACAAACCAAGAAAATAACAATTCAGTTAACATAGCTCTGTCTACTCATTTCTGATTGCACTTAATACTATCCACTGGAAGGCAATGGAGTCTTTGTTTTTGTGTTTCAAACCTTACCAGTGAATTATTGCCTTGTTTCTGTTCTTCCTTCAGAGTGCAGCTACTAAACAGAAAACTAAGAGAGATGGAGGAGCAAGAAAATGCAGATTATGAGGTGTTTCTGGAGCTGGAGAAGCAGGTACTAATGGATTTAGGACTAGTAAAGGAACTAGAAATGCCTTACTCATCAGATGCTTAATGCCCATTATCAATTTGAAAAATAGTGAGCTTTTTATTTCAGGGCCTCTTTGTTTCAGTAGAACGTCTTTAGCTTCAGAAATAAAGCACCTCGCACTTGGAGGTTATTGTTTCATTCATTTTATCTAGTTTATTCAAAAAGGGTTAGAGAACAACTGCTCTGGGCACAATTCCTTCACTACCTTCATTAACACAGTTGTTATCATTATTCTATCTGTTTAAGTAGTAGGGGTTTTTTTTTGTTTTGTTTGTTTTTAAGTTCTGTGCCCGTCAGGACTCTATAAACTATAGAAATCTTAAACAAGTTAACTGACCAAATCAACATGCCAGTATTCACCCTGCAATCCACATCTGTGGATTCTGTTCCCGTAGTTATGTACACATAGGCCATCTAAAGTCTGCTACTCTGCTCCACCAAGGATCTCCTCCCTCATCCTCAAAGTACTCATCTTGAAAAATTACAGACAAGCAGTAGTTTTTTGAGGTATCCAGGACATTACCTGCTGTGGAGATACAGTGACAGAACAGACTCTGGATTGAAGAAACACCCTCCTGAGTCTCATGCAGCCCCGCATCCCCGAGTTGCTGCTGAAGGCAGAAGAGGAGGCATGCAGGCACATGGGTACCTCAGATGACGAGATCAATCACAGTAACACACAAAAAGGAAGGAACAATTCCTCATGAAACAGCTTCACTCTCACCCTGTCTGTCAAAAACAAAAAACAGACCCTAAATTGCTCTTATAAATCAATGAGCCACTGCAGTTCACGAAGCATAGGAACAAAAGCAGTTTTTCCACAAAAAGGTGATTTCATTATTAGGTAGTTTTACGCACTGCAACTTCCATAAACAATTGTTTCCTCAGATACCATGTGCACTCACCTGGACTACAGCAGGGAAGATCTTCTCTGTATCAGAGAAGAATATCTTCTCTGAAGATACTCAAAACCCACCTGGATGCCATCCTGCACAATGTGCTCTAGGTGATGCTGCTCGGCAGGGGAGTTGGACTGGATGATCTCCAGAGGTCCCTGCCAACCTCAACCGTTCTGTGATTCTGTGATCTGAACATGCTGTCATAAGCACGACAAATTTTGCAGCCTGAACCACTTTTACTCACTATCATTGAATTAGAAAATGAAAGTTATTTAAGCCTGGGTAATACTTCAAAAACAGAAAACCAAAACTATAAAATACATTGTTCTGTGACAGGAATCAGTACTGTTTAGAACGGCTTTTACTAAGCACGCTGCAGCTGTTGTGTGCTTGTACTTCTGTCAAAAGAATTATTCTTGAGGGAGACTGAACTGTGTTACAGAGCAGTTCTGTTACTTACCAGTGTAAATGAGTAACAGCTCGTTAATATTGATGTTCGTCCACCATCCACAGATGACTCTTTCCATACGCAGTGCTCTGGTTGCTGCTTGGTATCCAATAGCCAGGTCAGACAGCATGTAACTGAGTACAGCCTGTCAAGTGGAAATTAAATCCATCAGAGGAGGACAGATTAAACTCTATATGAGCGAATTCACTCTTTCCATGACTCACCCAACTGTCTGAGGGTCAAAGACTCCTGTCAAACAAACATCCATATGGTCACAGCAGAAACCAAAGCGCAAAAGAAGACTGACACACGGGGGATTTGCAGAGAGGAACTGCAGCTGACAAGCAGTCACCAGATCCAATGCTGTGCTTCATCAGAGCAAAACGTGGCCAGTCAGAGCACAGGATCACTGTGAGCCTCCTGTGTCCCAAAATAAACGCTGCAGATTGGTTTTAGGTAATGTTAAAAACGTCCCCACTGAGTTTCCTAGGGCCAGGATCTATCTCCCTCTCACAATACTTTTATCACTTTGAAACTCAGTCAGATTTAAGATAGGTTTGGTGCCAATGGATCAGATTTGGTTTGAAAAATAGTCTTTCGTTAATTTGATGTTTAAATGTTATAATAATATATCTTGCCCCTCATATTAAACTACCTGTAAATTAAAACCAAAGAAAACTCAACAAGCCTGTCCCTACCACCTGCAACAGTGTTTGCAGTTGGAGTTCAAACAGGAAGAGAACACAGTTCCCCTGCTAAACCAATATTTAACTAACAATCTGATTCATACGGACATGTAAATATCCCACAGCTGACTAATCACAAAGCTCTGCTCTTGGTTATCAGGCCAGGATTTCTCTAGAACACCTCCGCAGATCATCTTTCACAGGTTTCTGATTAACAGGGCTGCCAACTGCATATACATTAAAGTCAGCCATATGGCCTTGACTTGCCTGGAAAGCCCCAGTTGTCTCCACTCCTTCACAGCTCTGTAACTGCCACTTAGGGACAGCAGCCTCAGCGTGTCCCTATTTCCCCCGGTGCAAGAAGAGCAAAACCTGCCTTCCCCATCACCTGAGCTGGCCCCTCCACTGCCCTGTTATCAGCACAGACCAGCCAGGGCCAGCACGTTGCACCCAGTCCTCCGGGATTTCAGGAGAGGCTGCTGTAAATGCATTTATTTTCCCATGTTTCCAGACGAGATATCCCAAACCTGCTCACACCAACGGAGAGTGCAATCCCAATTAGCCTCTGTGGGAGCTGGGCAGGAACAGCCACGTCTCGCTGCTCTTCACACATTTTAGGTTAAAAAAAAATGGTGCAAAAAGAGGTACTTACTTTGTTAAACAGCACCACAGCATTAACTTGGCACAGCTGCCCTCTTTAGAATCTCGATTATCAGGTACACCTAAATATTAAGAATCTTGCAGTTATCCTAAAAGCACCCAAGACCCACAGGCCCTGTTCTGGGCACGCAATCCTGAGGTGGTCAAGCGAGGCTCAGGCTTACTCCCTTCATGACTAAATCCAGGCACTGGCTGGCAGTCCGGACGGCTCCCTCGCTCCCGGCATTAACTGCACTGCCTGTGGACAACCTGAAGCACTACCGTGGCCAGCCAGATTTCAGTGCAAAACCCAGCAAAAATTAAACGAACGCTGCAAAATAAAGCCTTGCTTTGCAAGTTGGAAGACAGCCAGATTTCAGCTGAGTTTTCCTAACAATGAGATAAAGGAGGCAGTGAAAAGGAGGTAGCAGATCAACCCTGGAAATGGAGCAGCTTCCCAGAGAGGCATTTTCCTCCTAATCTATGCTAGCAAATAATACCAGAGACATGAGATTAAACATCCCGTCGTGATCTTTGAACATCCAGGATTACATTAGAGAGGATAAGAGGATAAAAATACCTGTAGGGTTTGCTTTGCATTATCTTGTGGCAGGCTGTTACACAAATTCTGCCTAGCCAATGTTGTTGTTGTGACAACATACAGGGTTTCTTGCATGGCTCTGAGAAAATCAAAACAGTGAAAACAGTTAAAATGTCATTCTGCACAACGCAGTAAAACCAATACATTCTAGTTACAATTAAACATAAGATGTCCCATACACCAAATAACCACCTTTCAACTGTTCCTAGCTCCATGGATCTAGAAGAAGACTTCTTATTTCAAAAGACGGTTTCACTGTTAAGAAAAACCCTGTACCGTGAAACTGGGAAGAAGGTGAAGGGGTTAAGGTCTGGCAGCAGAAATAGCAGATGCGTCTCTGGCTTATCAGATTTATAGATTTATTCTGTAAAATCCCTGAATACCCACTTCTGCTGGGGATGTTCCCCTTTATTTTTAGAACATCTGAATAACTGCAGCTACATTTCTTGCCTGTGCATTAAGAAAAAAAAAAACATATACATTATGCATCTGGGAAAAACAGATCGAAGACCTGAAGTTTCTCTCTGCGAACACAGGTCCCCAGCAGCTTAAGCCAACCCCAGGCCACACTGCCACCCCCTCTACATCCCACACAACCCGTACCCATCCCTTGCCCACTCCTGTAAGAAGCCAGTTTGGGAAGCCTGGAAAGGGTGGAGAAGCGATTCGGCGCCAGCCGGAGCAGCCACACAGCCCTGCACACCCGTAACAGCACAGGCACACGGGACTCGGCCGCACCACAGGGCCAGGGCTGCTGCAGCCCAGCCCAGCACCACGGAGATCGGCACGTTAGAGACCTACCAGGGAGGCTAAACCAGATAATCAATTACAAACCAATTCCTGGGCGTTACAACAAGTCCTGATGACCACATGCAGTCACGAAGGTCCATCTAGCTTACCAACAGCTCCCCAGGAGCAGCCAGTAACTGTGGCTGGAGGGAAATAGTAAAGAGCAGGTAGGCCCAGCAAGTCCTTTTCCTGTTACAGCGTCACAGCCTTCTCCAGTCACAGATGTGAAGTCTTCCCTAACTGACAAGCAGCATTTGGACAATCCTGTTCAAACAAACAGCAATGGATTAAAATACCATGAATTACCCTAGTATATTTCTGAACCCGTGTTCAGTGTATTATATCCTTAACATTTGGCAACAAAGAGTTGCACAGACCTACACAACTCATTTTCTCTTTTCCCTGGGGAAACCTTACAAACTCATTATCTTATCCAAATCTTACAAACTAAGATTCTTGGCTGCCACCCAGGCCAGCATATGTACATCATTGGCCAGGCCCAAAAACACCAGAAAAAACACTACCTGTGTATAACAATTTGCCTCTGTGATTTTGGTGCAAATCTTGGAACTGTTTCTGTGAGAGCACCTGCGTTCATCCTCTTCACCTGGGAGCTTGCACCTGCAGGAAGTCCAAGCACCCCAAGGACATCAGCTCTGAACTCAGCTGCAGGCTCTGCCCACTGCATTTAACCGCTTCCAGTCACGGTAGCAACCCCTGCAGAACAGAAGCTGCTCTATAAAGTCAGGCCAAGTTACACCAAAGAGTCAACAATAACCATTAGTACTCTATGAAAAGCTTCTGGCCATGCCCACAGGGTTCAGTAGGAGCTTTGCCCTGCAAAGCCCAACAGCCCAAGGCTGTCCTTTTGAATACACAGTGCTCGTTACTATCTTGGTAGAAGCACATTATTTTAATTTCCTCACTTGGTGTTTGTAGATCAGGGTAATTCCCACACCAATCCTGTTCCTTAAGAATCTGCAATAATCCGAAAAAGGACGCAACTTGACTTATATAAGATTATATAAGTAACTATATAAATATAATAGTATCTAAGAGTGCATGTATGTATGCCTCATATGAAGTACAACATAAAACAAAAATACCACTCAGGAAATATTAAAAGAGGGATTTCTAAGATACAAAGTGTGTTGTACAGGTTGCTATAACTAGAATAAAAAACAAATCAAATGTTTCATTTGAATAATACCAATACTAAATTGTCTTTGCTTTACTATATTTTAATTATCTAATTAGATTAACATTAATACAGTTTTATCAGGTCATTATTTCCCATTGCAAGATTACAGTATTAAAAGTTGACAGAACAGCACAGTGCTGTACTGAGTGATGTCTTCCTGCAGGAAAAGCTCCGACGTATTCAAAGGCACTCATTTGCATCATCTTGATTACTAAAAACAACTAAAAATGAATATACCGTTTATCAAATAGCTTTAAAAAACACAAACACCTTTTAACTAGTGCTAGTAAATTCACATACCCAGTGCAAGACAGGCTACGATCAAAAGCATCAGCATCCTGCAATAAAATAAATAAATAAAGACAGAACTGCTGCCAAAACACTAGTTTGATGACTTCTTGAGAATATTATTCCTTTTGGATTTGAGGACATTTTCTCGTTTTTTTTTTTTTTTTTTAAATTGTGTAACTGAAATGCTGATCAATCTAGAGAAGATGCAGGTTCAAATAATCAGTAACCATGCTTAGTCGTATTTTGTTCTTAATTCAAATTTTATTTAGAATTAAAATTTATAGTTTAAAATGTATGCACATTCTGTAGGTATAAAAGTTTAAAAAAATACATTGATTTATTGATAAATGCTTCAGGTTAAATTTACATTTTCATACATTATCATTATATTGCAATAATTGTTTTGCATCTTTTAACACTTACAAAAAATAAATTAATGAGATTGAATAAACAATTTGAAACCATTTAAAAATAATTCCTTAGAAAAGAGGGATGAAGTTTGTCATAACAATTCTTAATTCCTTGCTATTGTAAATAAATAACTCTTCAACTAAGCAATACAAGGAAGTCTGGGTTGGCAGAAAAGCACTTACCCACGCGGAGACTAGAAAGCCATGGTGGGATGCCAACATCGTACCGAAAACATGGAAATAATTCTAACCTGCCAGTTGACAAAGACTTGACATCTCAGAACAAATAACCACCTCACCACCTCTCCCCCAACTCCCCGGCTCCTCACCAAGGGTGACCTGTAAAGGTAACTGTATGTAATTTGGTAATTATTCTTAATTAAACAAAGATTGTGTTTTGTTACCATCAAATGTTTAATTACTCACCACACACCAATGACTAAAGATAAAAGTTGATCTGACAGCATGCTGACAGCTGAATCTAACGGAGCCGCAGCAAACTGCGATCCCACTGCGGCTCCCCAGGGGTAACACCACTCTGCCCACTCGGCCCCGTGGGACAGCCCAGGTGTCCATTTTGGGGCGATTAACTAAAGGCTCCGAAAAATTAACTGCTGCTGTGCAGAATCTGAGCTCACATCTCCAGAGGGCTCAAACACTGCTACCAGCAGCCAGACAGTGCTAGTTCAACACAAACACAGGAAACTCTGGAGCAAAAAGAAGTGTCAAAGCATCGAGAATATGGGAAGAGGTTACAGGGACAAACCAAAAGCCTTTAAAATAGAAAGTAAGCACCGTTCAGACCTTCTTTACATGAAAAAAAAACATATAGAAAAATCTGAAGAACAAAAAATAAAGAATCACGCCTTAATCTTCTTGCTGTGCATGCTGGTCACCCTTAAAGACAGCAGAAAAGTTCACTGCCAGAAATCCTAGAAAATCCTTACAATTGATCTGAAAGGGTTGTAGGGTTTTGATTTGGGGGGGAGGGTTAACAGTCAACACCTGCAAACCAATGACCTGCAACACGAAGTCATTTATATTAATCATTCACCGTGCCTTCTCTCTGAACACGTTTCTGTGCATAAATCAAATGCTGTGCTACTCCAGGGGTAGCTTCATCTTGGCTTCACCGAACGAGTCCTTTCAGAAATGGGGCTGTTTCAAAATTCAGAGACCCTTCCTTTCCAAAGGCTGCTACAGAGACATGCACATTTATACACAGATGTATACAAGGTTAGAAAAATATTTAATTTTAGCTTGTTTAAATAATTATTCAAAAGTGTTAATACATGAATACGTTAATATTTGTACAATTAAAACTTTATATATAAATATTTTATATATATATAAAGCATTTTTCATAGCAGCCATTGCATATATAGTAAAATGAGTCTATCTAAAGTTCATGCCGCAAAACTCAAGCCAAGCAGCATAAATCCTCTTCCAAGAAGAACTTCTGTACCAGAGCTAAAGTTTCAGGAACAAGGATTCCTGCTGTTAGACAGCAGAGATGTTGATTTCTCCTCTGTCAGATATTGCCCAAACCGCCTAGGTGCGTAGCATTTTCAGGGAGAAATGCCACTACATGGAATCACTTTATGGTTTCCAAGCTTCAGCCTTAAACACCAGAATCAGGCCAACACGTTCTTCTACTGAGAACGCAGAAATATAACGGAATGCCTTGAAACAGACTCGTTAACAGACTGTGGGCCACGGTCTCATGGCAGCTCGTCCAAGGGCACCGGCACCCCTCACAGCACTGCGGGGGAAGCCCGGCAAGGGGCAGAGGCACTGCAAGGAGGCATCGTGCAGACCAGGGCTTAGCAACTCATGTTTAGTTTGTTTTTGTTGAGTTCCCTTTCCAGGTTTCCTATCAGGGTATCGATACTTTCCTGTAGGTCTTTGAGGTTTGCTCTTTGGTCCACCGCCGAATCTATCGCTTGCATTGTCAGGTAGCTCTGGAACGCGTGCTCTCCGGGGACAGGCTGCGGACGCGTCGGGAGGCCGTCCGAGTCATCCACCCTGCCGCCGTCATCTCCGCTCTCTGCATCCTCCGAGGGGACGTAATCGTAGTCTGCTTCGCTCAGGCAGTCTTTGGGGTCTGAGAAGTAGTTCTCCCCACAACCGCTCCAGTCACCAGCGTAGCGGTTGCTCGATGGGCTGTCAAGGCCGGCCGGCCTCGGCCTGAGCACCCCAGCCATGTCAGCGCCGCTCAGATTCAGCATTTGAGGCCTTGGCCTCCTGGGCCTCAGGTAGTTCAGGGATGACGGGTGCTCTGGAAGCGTGTTCGGATGCGCCGGTTCTTGGGCAGCTGAGTGATGTACTAGAAAAAAGGAGAAATTAAACCAAATGTGGCTGAATCCACGCTGCAACGCGGAGTCCATCGCAGAGTGCCCACTGACCCCCCTGCAGTGCAGGCTGACAGCATGCAGGGACACGTGCACACTTACAGCCAACACCGTCAGGTCTTCTGCCACTCTTTGATACAAAATACTATAGGAAAACTACTGTAAAAGCTGTTTTGAAGGGTCATGCCAGATTCAAACTGCAACAGAGAAATCCTCTTTAGGAGGAGAAACCCCCCGGAGCACTGATTAAATTCACTGCATTAGTCAAACACCATCCAGCTACAGGTCAAAGAAAAGCAGACAGCTCGGCTCACACGCTTCATCCAGGCTAAAAGAAGTAACAGAAAGCAGGCACAGCAAAAGAGGTTAAAACACAACAAAAATACCAACACTGAGAAACACCTAGAGAAGCTAAAGATGCACCAGAGCTGAACTCTCGTGTTTCTCTTTTGCCCTAATGTTCTGCACTATTAATAGAAGCTCATTTGCGTTAATTTTTCTAAGCAGCCACAACCAGAGGTACACTCAGGCAGGTTTGCTGGCAGCGTTACCTGAGCCCACGATTACACAGCACAAGTTACTAACAGTCTCCTCCACTGTTACCGGCCTCCTACAGTAAACAGCACAAATATTTTTACTGGCCTGTGCCTATTAAATGTCTGAACTGCAAAACTTTTTTTTCGGTTTTAAACAGACCATTACCTCCCGTAATTAGACGCAGAGGCTTTCTACGTGCGCTCACTGCTGAAAGCACGGCGTGCACCAACACACCTCATTCAGCATCTGACCCATTTTCCCTCAGACTCCTCACAGGCACAGGCTCAGCCTCGAGCCCTGCCAAACATTGCTCTCACACTACAGGTCTCCCCGGGGGACTTTAGCCTCGCTTTACGTCTTGCATGGTAACGTGCAATAACTACCACTGCTTTTTTTTTTTTTTGCCTGCCTCTCCTGTAACAAAAGCCCTTCTGTTTAGACTATGCTCCATTAAGACGAAGGGGCATGGGTTAACAATAACTTGCCAGTATTGCATGTTCTAACCAAACAAGGACTTACTTGTCTTCAGTTGGAAAAATACGGAAATCGAAGTATTGCACAACATGTTGGTTATCAAGCTGTCCCCAGCTCCTGGAGATTAAATGGAAGAGACCAGACTGCGATCCCTCCCTCAGGTCCAGCTGCTCTGTTCACACCACACCAAGTGTTTGCTCGCTCACATCTCTGCACTCGTATTTACCTCAATTTTAGCAGCGTCCTGCACACCTTTTTCTTTCAAGCCGAGGGATTCAGACTTTTCTTCAAGGTGAAGAAGAGCTCTACTACTTACCTTACTCTCACCTCCTCGACAGTAATGCATACTCCTATGGACAAAGCTGCATCTACCTGCCTTTGTTCCCCACAGCACTCACGCCATGAACTATCCCCAAAGTGTCACGATGAGCTTCTGTGCAGTATTGTTTCTGTGCAGTATTTGCTGCCCACGCAGCTCTTTATCCCTTTTTCCACCCACCTTTCCCACCTCTCTCGCACTGCCTCATGGAAGTGACTGAAAACTTAACTTCTGGTGCCCGGTGGCTCTGGGGCTGCCCAGTTAGTGCTGACAAGGGCACACACATCAAGCCAGCTTCTCTGGCTCTTCTTTTCAGCCAGAGGCAGGTTTCCGTGGGGCTGCACTGAGCAGACCGGTCACCAGGCAGCTTCCCAGAGGTTTTGACCCAGAACGTGGTTGGTGCGTGCTTGTCACAGCCGCCCAGTGAGCTGTCACCCAAGGCAACTCCAGGGCAAGGGCACGGTCAGGTCAGCAGAGTGTGAAAAAAGAAGTCTAAAAAGCACTGCCATTTACTTTGTCTACAGGCTGCTTTCTAATGGAAGCAGTCCATTAGGAAATCAGACTTCCAGGGGGAGGAAGAAAAAAACAACACACAACGGAGACAATATTTGTTCTTCCCTCAGGACATTTACTGTCCACGCTGACTTTTTTGCCAAACTCATCTCTCCCATTGCTAAGAAGTGGAGGCAGAAGCAGGTGCTTGCAGCCAGCCAACTGCTGCAGGCACTCTTGCCAAGGAGGTTTTCAGCAGAGGATGGAGCCCTGGGGTGCACCCAGCGTGCTGACTGTTTGTACTAGGAACAAAGATCGTGACGGCTGCGCTCACTGTCTCACCCAGAATGTTCTGAAAAGCAGACCTCCTCCTCCTCATGTAAAAATAAGTTTAAGAACACAGCATCAGACACATTATTCCTTTAGATTAACTGTAATTGTTTCATTGGTGCAGAAAATTAGCAGTTTCCCAAGAGCAATTACTATGCTCTAAAAGGGAACAATTAAGAAGCTGCTAAGATGAGCTGCATCTTCTCTTTGTCTCAAGAACTTAAGGGTTTACACTGTTCATGTTTGGGAAACAAATGTTAAAATACTCAGGGTACCAAAAAAAAACCCAAACCACCAGTTCTCCACACCATCAGTGAAACCACTGTGAAAAAGGAAGGTACTACAGCACAGAACAACAGATCCACCATCTGTACAGAAAGGAAACTTTCAGCAACTATTTGGCCAAAGAGTATCTGAAAACAAAATTAAGCCCGTTGGATCTAATGTTGAGTTGTTTCACAGCGTTATCCTCAAACTTAACTGAAAAGCTCCAATCCCTTCGTCTGCTCTTGATTTACGGCAGTGCTTAGTGCGATTCAACAGCAGAAGAAATGCAAAGGAATTCACTGTGGGCTGAAATCCAAGGCTCACTGATGCCATTGTATTTCCACTTATGTCTCCCCTAATCGCCAAGGAAATTTGAACACTGTATAGGCATCGTCCATTTGAAAGGAAGATCTTAGCAGAAATAATTGCCTTCACTTGTACTTCAGTAGTTAATTAAGACTGGAATTTGATTTCCTTTCTTATTGGGAACTGACTGCAAATTGGGCAAAACCATACAACCTCTTAAGTTTGAAGGGGGAGATAAAAGGTACTTACCTTTTTTTTTAAAAAAAAAAAAGTCAAAAAAAGCAAACAAAACAAAACAATCTACAGAAATCACCACACACGCAACATTTTTCCTTATGCAAAGCTCTGGAGAAACTACCAGAACCTGCATAGCTCCTACTGTAAGGAGCAACTCTGCCAAATTACAAACGTAGAAATAAAGTAAACCATTGAATCCCATACACTCAGAATCCTGAATGGTAGAAGCATAAAAGCAAGGGAAAAAAAAGAAGAAAAACACTGTAATTCAGATGTGGAGACATTATTATTACTGGGTCTGCTTTCTCTGGTGCCTTTACTTATATAAAGCACTTTTCACTGCTTCTTATGTTACACTCAAACACTGCCATTTGGTGAGGAAGTAACTAAAACAACAAACTTCCCATTAAGCGAAGTGACTGAGCACAAAGAGTAGGTTATATACTTGTCATGATTTCTTTACGTTTATAGGTGATGCCACAGTACCTCATATTTTAAGAATCCTGATGCCGCCTAATTATCCCGTGACTTAATCTACACTGACACACAGTAAAAACATACAGCAGTGGCTTGACATTTTCCTCTGATCAGGCTCATGAAACAGTACCTGGCCATAGCTGGAGTAAATAGTGAAGAACTTCTATGTGTTTTTTGAAGTCCAGGGCACTAGCAAGCTCCTCTGAGTCTGTGAAGACTCTGTTGTTATGGTTGGTGGTCTCCTGCTTCTGGCTCAGTAACACTGGCCCAAAACACACAGCTAAGTTCTGGCACGTCATCTTATTTACTTCGTGGTAAGAAGCCACCAGTTTCAGGTGATCCAACAGCATCCTCAGGGTAGCCTGAAAGAACAAAATATTAGATGAGGCAGTGCTGACATCCTAACATCGTTGCTCTAGAGGGATAAGACCAAGATTCATAGCTTCCAGAAGTCAACTTGCTTTACTAAAAAAGGACTTGTTGCTAACTGTCTGCCAACCCACTCCTGCTTTAAATGGGAATGACTTACCTGAAATCCATAAAGCAGTGTAATTTTAACTGCTTAGCTTGCAGGGACAATGCACAAAGGTACATTTTAATTAAAGTTATGTCCAGGTACCTTCACTTTCAGCTGTAAAGCTCTCCTGTATCTTTACCATAGGAAGTATTTTCAAAGACTTGGAGCATCAAAAATCCACGTGGACTAAGTCAGAAAACTGATGTACACGTTTTGACATGTTCTAAATACAGTGTGAAAATGCTACTTTATTTTCTGGAGCAAGCAATTTACCATCACTTGACCTTGTTAACACCACTCACCTTCTCAACATCTGGCAGGCAATCCAGAAGCGCCACTGTGTGCTCAGAGTCACTTGGGTCATTTTCACAACCACTCGCTGCCATTTTCAGGGGATTTTTCACCATGGCATCCACCACTGCCTCATAGAGCTGCTTAGTTATGAGGGGAGAGGGTAGCTCTCGCAGGTAATCCTTTAGGACACCTTCAGAAAGGACACAAGGATAGCTGCTGTTAGCAAGCCACAGGTTCACTGATCAGAATTGGTTGGGAGCACTAAGGCACACAAAATTCACCCATCTCATGAGAAAATCCTCCATGCCCGTGACAAATCTGGGAGAAAGGGGAACTGCTGTGAGGGACTAGTTCAGGCACTGGCCACAGCTAGGAGGCTGCTGAGAACTGAATGTTTGCACTTCTGTAAGTTGGTTTTAAAGGCTGGCTGGTACTTCAGTGTGAGCGGGGTTTCAGCAACTGTAAGAAGAAAACCCAACACAAGACTCCAACCAGCAGCAGGCACGTGAACATAACGCCGTCAGGGGCAGCAAATACTACCACAGTCTGCTGTTTAACAAAGCACAAGTTTGTATGAACTCAGTCTTTATAACTTAGTTGCTAACAACTGTATCGCAGCGGGCTTTCTTACAAGGCTGTTTCTAAAAAAGAAATATGGGGAATGGAGTTAACATTTTCCCCTTCACAGCCATGTTTACATGCAGAATACAAGTAAAAGTTGGCTTCTCTCTGTATAAATGTTTTTACCCCTCAAAAAGGCTGCATCTCTATCAACACAGACATCCACGTCGCACTGCATGAGCAGTGCTAACTGGGCAGCACCACGCACTGGAGCGGTCGGACCATCAGTTTGAGAAGTGGGGCAGCCAAACAAAACTTGGGTCCGTGCAGAGCAACACCCAGCACACAGCAGCCCGCCCCGAGCTTAAAATGGGCACATTCCAGCAGGAACGTAAAATCCCAAAACAACCATCTGTGTATTTTCCTGAAAACATATTCCCCTGGGCCTTTCTGTTTGCTTTGTTGTTGTTGGTGGTGGTGTTTTAATGCAGAGCAGTTACAGAAGTGGCAGATTCTTAAGTTTTTGTTCAGTAACTTACATTCCCTCACCAAATTTTATTTCTTCCTCTCATTTTAGAGGCTCATGTCCCACGCGTGGATTAACTGGTCAAAATATGTCTGAGACAAATGTGGCAGGAGCTGGAGCAGCATATGACAGGTCGGGGTGCTTTTCCCTTTTCCATAGGCAGAACACTAGCAAGAGACGCTGACTTTATCAGGATTTGGCGGGGGAGGCTGAGGAGGCTGACATCAGAATCAGCTTACAGCAGGAAATGAGTAAAAAGGTATGGCTTAATCACATCAGCTTACACAGTTGCAACATTCGTAGCCGTCTGTTACCAATAACCTGAGAGGAATTCCTGCGGCAGCATCCACAACCACAGGACTTCTACCTGCCAAAAGACTTTCTCCCGTTTAACCCCGGACAGGAGGCTCGTTTGGGAGCCACAAATGCCCTCTGACCTTTCTAAATCTTTCTGCTATTCACTCTGCCAAATTAGCCCCGTAGGAGGCTGCTGTTATTTTCCAGGAACCTATGCTTCCCACTGCTGGCTGCCAACCCCCTAACACGTTCTCCTTGACACAACCCCTCACCCCACAGAACAAATTTAGACGGCAAGCTGAAATTGCCATCCACTTCATTAATTCCTCATTTTTCTGACCCACTGAGCTGTTAACAGTAATACACGCTTTACTCAGAGGTATGAATTCACACGGATGAGAACAGACATGATGCAACAACACTGCTACCGGTCAGTTCCTAAAATTGGCAGCGTGCTTGATTTTGGGCCACGAGCACACTTAATTGTGTGTAAGCCTCTGCCAATCCCAGGAGCAGTTCTCAGTCGAGATTTAATCATTAAATGTTCATTCTTTGGTCTTTGGATAGCTGTCAAAAAAATATCTTTATAATCTTCTAAAAAAAACAGTGCTACTCAAATTTCAAACAGGACACAAGAAAGCACTCCTCTTCAAACCTGCCAAGAGTTACACTGAGAATTCGTACTGCACGGAACACATGTTTTGGCTTAGAGGAGTATGAATCATGTGCACCAGCCTCAGCACTGCAAGTGCAGCAGCAAAGCACCAGGGCGAACACCCCCCATCAGCCAGCCTCCCCAGGCATACGCGGGATTTTGTACTGTGGGCATTTTCATTCCTAGTGCTAAGCACAGCGGGTTCCTCGGGTCTGCCAGCAGCAGTCGCAGGCTCACCTTTACGTCCAGCCCCCAGAGCTCGCAGCTAACCAGAGGACAGCTTACATTTTGGCCCTGCCCTGCCTGCTCCCTGCGACACGCACGCTATCACCGCATCGAGGCTTCTCAGCGCAACGCCAACACGGGCGCCGCTGGCCATTACGTGGCACAGATGCAGGGCTTCCAGGGGGAGACATTTCTTTTAAGTCATTTCTTAAAACAATTTCTCTTATAGGTAAAGCAGCAGGTAAGTACATTCTTGCAATATAGCATACAAAAAGCATAGCCAGCAGGCTTTGTGTAAGAAAGGCATCAAGGCTTTTCACTCCTATGACCCTAATTCTGGATATAAAAACAAAATTTACACTACAGCAGGATGTAGCAAAAGGAGGACTAAGAGCCCAGGATGTTCTGCACGGTCACAAGTTCACCAGCATCAACGAGGCTTACAGCAGTGGTACTGTGACACTAAAGCACGCTGCAATTTAACCATCGCATCCTAGACCCATGACAAAAAGATCAGTCAGACCAGTGCTGCTGCCCTTCCAGGGCTTTTTATCTGTACTGAGCACTCCTGCAGTACAAACTTCAGTTTCAACCAATTATGGTGGGTTTTGAGTGCACCATGTGCTCAGGGATACTAAACGCTCACAAAGTATTTCAAGTTCTTTTGTATACAGATAGGAGGAAACTCCTATAACCTTTCCCAGAATACTTCTGAAGCATTTCTGCAAACAGTTTTATTGTAGATGATTTCCTGGACCATGGGAGCGCAATGACATTTTTATAGTTGCAAAATTAAATGTCAAATACGTCAAATTTTACATCAGCCAAAAATTTGCATCAACCAAATATCTGCCTGACATTGGTCTGCTTACAAGTCAACATCAGACTGCTTCTTCTGTTTGGCAGAGATTTTTTTTTTCCCCCTTCTGAGTTCATTTATTAAAATTGGGAAGAGGTTTTCAATAATAACAACGTGATTTTAGAAATCATTGCTGCCCTTTTTCATGAACTTACATGTAAAGAGAAGAAAAATATTAAGTTATAAGACTGTCTGTATTATTTACTTCTACTATTCACCTTCTCTTAAAAAAGGATGCCTCGTACCAGAGTGAAGCATAAACACAAGATTCTGCTGCTGCGAATGCTCGTGCTCGAGAGCAATACCGAATCCAACAGCAAAGCCAGCCAAGGCGAGTCAGGTGAACAGACTAGCTGGATGTTCTTTACCAAAAGGTCTATTTAACTAAGTAAATGTCACCAGGTAATATCTCCTGACACTACTTTGCATAATTATGAAATGTACTGAACACAAAATGAATTCCCAACATGCTGGAATGAAATTAACAGTCAAACAGGACAGAACTGTCCAATACCTCTGAATGTCCCAAAGTGTTCAGGCACAGAAAATTTATACCCACTGCTGTTACGTGACATTTTTCCATCACTGGATGCATAGGAAATGAATGTTATTGCCTGATAGCCTGCAGTAATTAATGTACTCTGTGATCCCTTAAATTAGATCAACTTTGGTTTACGTAACAAATATCATCAACAGTTTTAGAATTGTTCCACCTTTAAGCAACGACAAAAAAACACCTCAACAACTTCAGTTGTACTGTGCCGCTCCTGTGAAAATGCTCACTTAAAAAACTGATGCAAACGAAGACAAGCCTTGTAAAACATTCTGCTCCTCCGCTCCCAGTCCTTCTTACCCTTGCCAGGATCTTGCTGTGAGAGCCCCCAGCCTTGCGCACCATTACCTTCCTGCACCAAATGCCATGTTAGCAAAATTCCACGTCCTCCTCCCTCCCAACCCCAGCTATCTGACATTTGTACATCTCCTAGGTTTGTATATCTCCAATACTCATTTTCATTTAACTTTTAGCAATACAGGGAAGTAATTAACAGCTTGTTAAATGACAACAGAAAACTAGTTCAGAGCCCAAC
This sequence comes from Anser anser, assembly GCF_964211835.1. Taxonomy (NCBI): domain Eukaryota; kingdom Metazoa; phylum Chordata; class Aves; order Anseriformes; family Anatidae; genus Anser; species Anser anser. Next base: position 17,386,760 of record NC_139728.1, on the reverse strand, counting down.
TGCACCTTTTTGAAAATACGTTGTGCACATGTCCGGATTATGTATTACAAGTAAAGTAAACGTCTTACCTGTTATCACATTAATATCTGGGTACTGGCTTTCAGAGAGAGTAACTGCCTTGCTGTCCCTCTCAAATGCCTCTCGAAGCTCCTTCTTAACCGCTGCTGAGCCACACAACCGATACAGACCTACAACCTAGAGGCAAAAACAGTAGCCCCACATCAGTTTGCAAGCATTAGACAAGGGACTGTTGATCTGTGAGCGAATAACATCACAGTTTTGCATAACAGCAGACATCCTGAGCAGTACTTTACTGACAGAAGCCAAGTTTTAAGTCACAAGCACACCATTAAGTAATTCAAGATCATTTAGCACTTTTACATAAAACTTAGCAATACGGATGAAACATTGATTTTCCCTTTATCCTACTCATTCAGGTCACCACTGTTTTTCCTAGTGTAACTGTTTAGTTATACAACATGAAACTGGACCTTCAGCAGAAATAAATGAGGACAGACAGCATTTTGAACGTTAAGTATACCAAAGTACAGTATCCCAAAATAGTTATTAATCATTAGTAGAAAAAAGTAGCCACACTACTGACTACCTGCTAACACCAAGAAATGCTATAAATCCTCTTTTAAAAATCCTTAACATTTTTCGTGCATGAATAAGCTAGACATAACTGAAACTAAACTATATTTGATGTCAGTAAAAAGAATTTCAAGAGAATTATGAATACTCCATTATGACATCCACAAGATGCTTTTCGAAAGATGGCAAGATGCTGACTTGCATGTTTCAAATTATATGGTAAGTTTTATGCAAAGCAGGGGTTACTTCACATGTTCAAGGTGATAGGACTGAAGCCCACAACACACCTGGACTGTTACTAATTTAATGTGCTTTCACACACAAATTTTGCATTTTATCATTACTGTACTTTTCATCAACTTCATTTGTACAAAGCACTTCTGTGAGTGAAAGGAAATAAATCTTAAATATATTATTTTTATGGACTTTACAGGCAGCTGTACTGAGCTGTAAATGGCTAGTCCAGAACTGCTGTGGACTTTGGCAAACAAAAAGCCCCCAAACCTAATGCAGACCGTACTGACTTAGAACACGTATATCCAGGTTTGCAAAGAAGAGTATTTGTCTGGCCATATATTAATTCCTGTTTAAAGAAGTGGAAAGTTACTCAATGGAATTTGTACTCCATCTTTTCCAAGACTGAATGACCTAGTATTTGCCTAAGAGAATTTCTTTTAACTCCGAAGTTTTCTAATGCCATGTCTGAAATTCAGGTGGAAATGACGTACCATGACAGTAGTCTGCAGCCTATAAGAAAATAAAAAACCTCAGACAGGCACATGGTTAAAACAAGAAGTTAACAGTATATTTTGCATTTTTGATTCTCCTTGTGCAAATGCACAAATCAGATTTCATGCTCAAAAGCACCAGGTGCACGCAGACAGCTCAGATCCCAGTCGCCTCATTACCAGTGATGCCTTGATTACCCAATATCATTTGCATGACTAGGTTCTAATAAGCCCAGAATAAAATGCTGAAACCATGGGACACATATACTGTAAAGAATACAACTTCTTTTTTTCCACTGATTTGCATGTCAGGAGAAGCACTCACAATGAAAATCACAGTTATTATCAGTAATGACTTTCAATAAGTAATTACATAGAAATACTATTGCTGTCTGTATTATATGACCTAGGTTATAAGTAGCCACGTTAATCTCATAACACCTGGACTTACAGCCAAACTGCCAGCAATTTAAAATAGCAACAGTGGTAGGTGTGATCACTTCTCAATTTCACCTGAGCAGGAACACCTGTAAAAGAAACCAAGGGCTCACACATGCTAACGAGCAGTGCAGAAGTCCTCTCACCAATTTCAGGTGAGTTGCCAGGGGGAATCATCCATCCTTAGGACTGTGCATCTTCCTTTTTATTTATTTGTTTATTAACAAGGCTGTGCCTTATAAATAAAGGCTTATTTATTAATAAGGTTGTGCCTTATTTTGATGGTGACTCTACACGCTAGGGGCTGCAGGTTCATTTAACTACACCTAGTCCTAGAACACTACTGTGAGCAAGCGTACTTCTTTATGAAGGCCAAGTTGGAAACATTGATATCACAGTCCTGTTATTTTTGCCATAATACAATGACAAGTGTTCAACAAACAACAGGAGCAGCAAAAAAAATTAAAATTTAAACATGGAAAGTTTTTTTTAATTACCCCTTTTCCACTCACTGCTTATGCTCCGTAAGTAACAGTGCAAAGATCTGTAACAGCAGAGATCCTGGCACAGCAATATTAACAACACAAAACAGATTCAAATACGCACAGTACCTGACAGCCTCTCTTTTCAATCTCCATAATGCATTTCTGAATTAGAAGGGGTACCATCAAGCCTGTATTTTCTTTCTCTACAACTTTTCGAGCGTCTACACCGAACATCACTGGCTCCCGATCTGCATCCAGACCATCGAGGGAGTTCTCCCACTGATCCATAAGCGACAGCTTGACGTAAATAAGTCCCCTTGGCTCCAGTCTGACAGCCAGCTGATGTGTCTTTGTCACTCGAAAGAGAGTAGGAAGAGCCACAGTGCCGTGACAACACACGCGGTTTTTCCGCGGGGTGGGTTCCCAGCTGAACACCACTAGCTTTAAGTGCTGAGCATTTTCAATTTCTATGTTGAACGTGTGGTCCATATCCAGAAACGTTGTCCTGCATGTAAGCAGGGCTGTTCTTGCTTTGTTTACCGAATCAACCTGTATTGCACAAAAGACATCTTTAGAGTCTATTCTTGGTGGTTTCAAGTCTTCGGCACCATAAAAGTGAATGCTCATGAGTCCAGAGATGTACTGAGAACACTTGGGTTGATCAGAAAAGTTGTAGTGCCTGAAAGCATCAATATCTATCTCAGTTTTACCACTGTTACTAGGAAGGCTCTCCTTTCCTTTCCCACACTTGGTTTCATGTCCATGTTTACCTGATTTTGTTATGAGTTCAGGAGAGTCACCATCACTGAGGTAACCACCTTTGCTGGAGGATTTGGAACTCCTCGAGCTTTTCTTTTTGTAGGTGTGCTGCGACGACACGCTGCTGTCGAGATGGTAACGACTTATCACGTTCCTGCTGGCAGCTGCAGTCGAGTTTCCAGAAGATGGCAAAGACATTGTATGGCTTGTATCCCGACAGTTCCCTTTCAACAGGGAAGAAGGATTATCTGAACTATTATGGCTTGAAGTTCCCTTGACACTCAGCTTCCTGCTGAGCTCTGGCAGCTTTTTCATTTTCATTGAAAGTTTCCTCACAGTTCTGGGAGATTTAATTCTATCAGGGAAGGGCCAGTTGATGGATCCGCTTTTTTTCAAGGGACTGGGACTTGGAGGAGAAACTTCTGTTGATGGTATATCTGCCTTGTGGGCAAGTGTAACTCCAGACCCTTTAGGAAAAAAAATAAAAATAAAAATAAGTATTGTTTGAACCATTTGGTAACTGCAGTTTGCAGCTATGAAAATAAAACAATGAACTAGGGGAAAATCCGTTGATTTGTCCTAACTTTATAAACGCAACTCAGACAATTGTCAGTCAGATGGTCAAATGTTCACAAGCATGCAGAAAGCTGTATTCTGCTGACTTGTTCAGCCAAATTTGGCAGTTCATAGTCAGAACCCTGATCTGTTCTGCTTTATGGAGATGAAAGAGCCAGAAACTACAGATAAACAAATGAGCTATTTCACCACTGCATTCAGCTCAGTCCATTTGTGTTATATCCCCCTTCATCCAAGCAGACACAACTGCATTCCTGGGGCACAGGTGCAACGAAGCCAGTATCAAAGGGGAAAACACTGCATTATGACGTGCACTCCTGCCTGCGAAGCAGTTAGCTATGAAGATAACATGTCAGCATTGCCCTCTCAAGCCTAAAGGAAACAGGCTCATCCCTGGTGAAAAACACTGCTTCTTTTGCAAGGCCCTCTGTTACCCCAAAGTGTAACAAATCCTTCCCCGTGTAGATGCAGGTAGTGTCTCAGACCTCTTCTTCCATTTCTTTCAGCTCCCCTTTTCTGCTGCAGGAAGGAGGAAGAGGAACACAACAAGGATTTCTTTCTTCTGAAAGCTGCATCGTGCACTGCCACATGCCAGCAATTTTCCCTTTCCTGGCACAACCATCCCACAACAGGGCTTAGTTATACAGTTCCCAAGTGACATCCTTGTGGCAAATCACTCATTTTTCCAAGGAAATACAAAAACTAAGTTACAGTTCAAGCCCTTCTCACTGTCACCAGCATGAGGCAGTGATGACTGCAGGACAGGCAATGGATTTACATGAGTTGCTGAAGCGTGCAAGAGGGGGATTGAGGCCAGAATGATAGATACACATAAAATTTCGTAAGTACATTCATTTAGAGCTACTTTTCTGTCCATCAAGAAACTGATAGTGGTTCTTGGTAGCAATAACCACCCCATCCACTCATCCCTTGGCAAACTCGAGCAGCTCCCAGCAGGACTTGTGTAGCCTTGCACACTCAGCTGTGCCAGCACGGAGCCCCCAGGCAGGCTAATCCCTGCTTGTGCAGCTGGAGACCACATGCCTGTACCATCAGTTATCCATCCCCTCGCTAACCAGGGGAAGGCAGAATCTATTCACGGCATGTAGAAGGAAAGAAAGAAGAGACTTCCTCGAGATACTCAGGAAATCATACTTTACAGCAGCTGCTTCTACAGATTTTCCTAACATTTACTGTATAAAGCCTAATAACTAAGTCCAAATCACCATACTACTAGTGATTTTTACAATTCTCCTGCTCATCCAAATTATTTTGTCACCATTTAAGTACAACTTTTTAATGCTTCGCTTAGCTTAATAATATAATAGGCAATCTAGTCCTTGATCAAACTGATGTGATGCCTTTTTTTTCCTTCAGAAAACCTACAAAGACTAGTTTTAGTCCCAACAGAAGTTTGGCTTTAATAACTTTTGCAGGTAATTGCTTAAAAGAGCACCTTTGTAACAGACAGTTTCATTTATGAAGAATAACACGTTAGAATTGGTTCTCCAGTGCAACAGAGTAAGACGCGCCTTGCCCTGCGTCTCACCGAAGGTGTGCCCTCGGAGGGCGCGGGCCATTTCTAGCACGCCTGCTGTGCTTTTCTGGCAAGCAGCTGGTTAGGAACGTGCTGTTTGATAAAGTTGGACAAAGCCCCGCTTGTGCTGCGACTCGCGCCCTGGCCGTGCTGGTGGGCTGGCCTGAGGCACCCCGTAGCAGTTGGTGGCATACTCCAGCCCGCTGGCATTCATCTTCCCCTTCTGCCATGTCTCTGGCACAGGCTTAGGAAAGCAGGCCAGCGAGTTAAACTTCCCTCCATCTCATTAAAGCTGAATAGCCAATTGACACCGTGACTTCTTTGGGTCCAACTTCCGCTGCCCGCAGCGCCGAACAGCTGAAATGAAACACAGGGCTGAGAGTCACGTGCCGAGTGGGTCAGCAATACCACCAGGGTCACGCCACACGCTGGCCCACTAAGGCCAGCAATGTGCTGAGGTACACACTGAGGTACTCCTTTAACCTGCAAAAAAAAATCTTCTTTTTTTTAAAACTCTATGAAAACTACTGTTTTGACCAATTCAGTCCCTGTGTGCAAACCCACAGAATGCTTCAAGGTCAAAGAATGGAGAAATTATTAAAAGGGTAGAAAAAAAATCTCTAAGAACTCTGTAATGGTAGCTTATTTTCTTCCAATACACCGTCAAATGTACACTGTTGTTAACTAAGCTGTGACAAACCCATCAATTCTGGGATCACGTTTTCTGGAGCAGAAGCGACGAACTACTTTAAACAGGCCACTAATTGCAGCAGGACGTGACTACGAAGCAGCAGAGGCTGACGGGCCGACCGCCGCCTGCTCTGCGCCACAGCGATCCTCAGAGCATCCTCTGCAGGGCCACCCCATCCCCGGGGAGAACAAGCACGTTTAACAGCACTCTGGATCACCAACCAGGCTTAAGAGTTCAGTATCTGCAAACAAGAATGAATTCCTTGCAAATATTTTAAATGTTAATGATTCTCCACGTCACACAGACCACAGCAGGCTTCGTTTGAACGCTGGCGTTGGCCCAAACTCCACTGGCCCCAATGCCAGGCACAGCTCATTCGGGCTACTTGCACCAAGTTCTCCTCCTCTTGAGGTTTCTTTCATTGCACAAAAAGCAGCTTTGCCTCCATTTCCCCAGTAAGAGGATAAAAACAGTTATTCTGTACAAATTGGAGGCTGAAAAGGGCAATAACTACTTTAAAAAGTGCTTTTAGTCCTCAGTTGCTACATCCCCTTGCCTCTTTCACCAGCAGGTCCTTATGGTACCTCTGCTAGACAGACCGAAGGCATGCCCGTGAGGAGGCCCTCAGCCCGAGGCGTGCGTGTGGTGCCCTACAGGCCCGCTGCAGCCCCACAGAAGCAGCCGGAGCCCCCCCGGCCTGCGGCAGCCGGAGCCCCCCCGGCCTGCGGCAGCCGGCCTCGCGCAGCCCTCGCCCGCCCTGCCTGAGGCTCCAGCACCAGCCCAGCCACAGCTCAGGATGCTCTGCCCCGTGACCTCGCATGGCTCGGAGGCAGCTTCGTTGCACTTTGGTGACATTTTGTCACTGACATTTCGTCACTGACCTCTCCTCCACATACCACATCATTTTTGTACCACAGACGTGACACAAATATTTCGCGTGAATGCTTTTTTGCCTTATGAAACCGCAGCTCCTTGCACTTGAAAAATAGTAAAAATCACAAAACGCATTCATCTCAAAAAAGTTAAGCAAAGAGATTTACAACATGTGGAAGTCAGCAAACGTGATCTGCTGCCCCGTATGATCTATGTATACTGCTGGAAGCTCATTTGCAACATGCAAGCACGAGAAATATTTGCCCTCACTGGCCCCAAAAGATGCATTTATAAGGCAGGATAGCAGTCATGGCATAAGTGAAAAAAAGAGCACAGTAGTTTTATTTTGATTTAAATCAACCCCAATACATGCCAACTGTAGTTTTAGTGCACAGTACCAACCTTTGGTTCCTGCCAAGGTCCTCACAAGCTACGATGAACAAGTCCTACTACAACGTCTCTGAGACACAGATGCACATGAAATGATCCCCCTGATTAGTTGGACACCAATCCCAACAATAAACCTTCCCAAAAACTAAAACATTACAAATGCTCCAAGAAGTCCTATTTGGAGCTCCACAATGTAAACCTGTCGCCAGAGCAGACACTACAAAGGGGTGCTATTCTTCAACATTTTGCAAGGAACACACACATCTAGCAAAACATACAGAGTACAATCTTAAACAGTTGTAAAGAAAATTTACTTTAAAATTTTGTATATGTGAAAAACTCTAACTGCAATATGAAAAGTTCACTACGTAACAAAATGCCCTTTATACTTCCAATCACAACCATTTTGCCTGTGCAAGGACACATTGAACTATAAACGTGCTCCATGGTCCACTTAAATTTCCAGCTAAATTCTTCTCACAGAGACCTAAAAGCATGAGCTGATGCTATGTTTCTACACTACTGACTCAGAATTAAATTAGCTTCTTACTGCTACCCTTTGTGTTTGTCATAAACAAAATACATTAAGTGTTTTCTCAAGCTCTGCTACAGGGTCAATTTATTTTTAGTCAGTTTCCTTTCTAAAAACCAGCACAGCTAAAATTATTAAATGAGAAATTACCTGACAAATCCTATTAACATAAATGGCATTTACTGAAGAAAGTAACCTGAATAACACCAGGAACTAATGATGTAAGTTAAGACTATGGGCAAATTAGCAATCCTACGATTATGTCTCATTTAAAAATAACATTTACAGGACGTATCTGTTTGCTACTTTTTTTGGGAAGACTCCCAATAAATTAATTCTATCTTTTAGATTTTTTTCTTTATATTTCAATATAAACTTTTCCAAAAAATAGTAAAAAGAAAATCCATGACCACATTCTCTGTACAAAAGTTTGAAATCCAAATGAGGCAGCATTGTTTAAAGTTGTACAGGTTAAACCAATTGCAGCAAACGATAAAACGAACAAGATATAGATTTTGTTGGCTTTAAGAGTATACCACTTTTTCCTGCCATTGCTTCTCAAAATCTTTCTTAGATTCTAGCACTAACCAAAACTGACATATATGAAGTTCTGTTAGTAAGAAAGATAAGCAGACTCTTCCCCAAAGCAGTAACTGTGTATTTCTCAGGAGTTACTGCTTGATGTATGCAGCTCTCTACGAATATAGACATCTATTTCGTAGCAATTGTGTGTGTAATTCAAACGAGGTTCTAACACAACTGAAGTTAAATTGGCCATGTTGCCCTTCATGCGGTAATTGTGTATGGATAAGCTGTCATTTTAAATTTGACTGAAAATAACTGCAGACACCTTAACTGGACTGAAAAGAAGAACTAAACCACTTCTCCATGATAAAGCCAATTACTGAGCAGCAGGGATCCACTTCACCAATTAATCTATTCAGCCTGATCACTGTTCAAAACATGCAAAAGGATAGCTGCATTTAAAATAGCTTAATTAACTCAGTGTGCACCAAACCAGTCAGGGGAAATTCGTAACGCTTTTTTCCTGGTTTAATGAAAGACTCTTTAACGGGGCAATTGAGCTCTCATGAATAAATGTTTCTTCAGCATGAAAAAAAAAATTTCCTTCTTGCATAAAGAGTTTTATTTTTTAAAAAGAGTCATACATCAAGAGATTAATCACCAAATTAATCAAAGGGGGTCAAACAGCCTGTAGGACGTGCTCATGCCTTTCCTCAATAACCATGCTTAATAATGACCACTCCAAAGTGCCTTGAACTTCAACCGTGAAAAAATATCATATTTCACCTATCTTGCAAGCAAATATAATTGGTCTAAGTATTCAATGCAGACTATAAAGTGAACTATTTCTAAATAAATGTTCTCAGTATACTTTGTGACTAAAAGTACATTCAGATCTGCAGTATTTCCACAAAAAGAACAAAATGTGAGCTCCCAGGAGAGAGGACAGAGTGCTTTTTCTTCCACTGTTTACAGAAGTTGCTTTGGTGCCTCTGAAAACATCTCCCATTCCCAGAAGCCATCTCTGCGCTGGAAATCCATGCAAAATAACTTCTGGCATTTACAGATTTGGGGCAAATTTTCCAGGACTGAGCACCACGGGGACAGGGCTCCTCCAGAGGGCAATGCAGAACAGGAGCCTGGTACCCAAGATTCAGGTCCTCTGCTAGCTCAGAAAGACACCAGTGCTTCCAAGTCAGTGCCCTGCCTCTCAGTGCAAGGAGGCATTTAAACCAACCCCAAAATACACGAAGCAGCTCATCGCACCTCTCTCCACTGCCTGCAAAGCAAGCCAAGGGGAACAGTCTTCAAAACTCAGGCATCCAGATGTCTACATGGTGTAACACGAACCCTCTCAGCTTTTGATTGTAAAAATATTGTATATCCACACGAAGCAGATGATTACTAATGCATCTGCTTTGTACATGAAATACGGGGTGTGCTGGCAGACGAGCTGTTCTGTCGAGAAACCACATCGGTGCCAAGAGTGGAGTCTGGAGCTGCTTGTCTCCTGACTTTTATGCTAAAATTGTAACTCTCTCAACAGGATACTGGAGTTAAGGTCAAGATATAACAAAAATCAGTAATTAAAAAAAGAACTTTTTGGATTTTCTTTTTGCTTACTTTTGTTCAGTTATTTCTGTTTGGGTTTTGTTTGTTTTTCTTTTTTTTAAATAGACTGGGAAAAAATCTTTAATAAGATGCTGAACTCGTATACTAATGGAATTATTAAAATGAGACTATCAAACACTCAGCCAAAAGTAACAAGCCAGTTAAAACCATCCCTCTCCAGTCTATTAGATTAACCTGAGAGAGTCAACAAGACAGCAATTACAGAAAGCGACATGATGAATGGCATTTATAGTCTTCCAAAAAGCCTTTATTAAAAATCCCAGGCAGCAACTTCTGAAGATATTAAGCAGTTTCAAGGCTGGAACCCAAGACCTGAATCAGACACTAGCTAACAGAAAGGAAACCAAGTGTGTCCTCTCATTAACAGGCTTAAGTAAGCTCACTTTATAAAACCTTTGTTTTCAGCCAGGTGGGAGCCAAAACGAACAAGGACTGTTTTGAGTTCAGAGCTGGTTCCAGAGGGCTGGCAAGCAGGGCAGAGGAAAACCACATCCGGGCATACCAGGTGAACAAATTGACTGAAAAATCACTGTGCAGCTCTACATTTAGCAGGTATCAATATCACTGCTTGAGTCTTTTTTTTTCCTTCAAATGAACTTAACATGCACTTCCACTGGAAATTTGCTCAATGCAGACAAAAGGAGGAAAAAGAGAAAAGAGACGTAAGAAAGCCTTATTATTCCTTTAAAATATGAGAGAAGATTTTTGTCTTCCTGAACGCTCTTACCTGTTGAAGGGCACCTGAACGCAGGATTGTCTTCTGCTGCCGGCACACCCTGGATCTTGCAGGCAAACCTCTGCCGCTGCTGCTGCAGATGCTCCCCAGGGTGCACGGCATCAGCTGGACCCAGCTCGCCGGGCTGAGCGTCCCCTGCCCGCTCTGGGGAGCCTGGGGGGCCAGCGTGGGGCCCCAGCTCCCGCCCCAAGTCCCTGCTGGGCACGCTTTTGCAGCAGCCCGCGGGGCAGTCCGTGGTGACAGGGTTATTCGCAGCAGGACGGAAGACCCGCAGGACGTCTGGCTCGTCGTCTTCAGGAATGGGATTGTACCATATTTCTCCTTCATCGTCTGCGTCGTTATCCTCACCAAAGTCGAAGGCACAGCGTCTCAGCGCGGTGGAGCCCGCGGTGCTCGGAAGGGCGCTCACGGCACCGCAGCCAGGTACGGGGCACTCCTGCCCTCCCGGGGACTTGGCAGGAGCCCTCTGAGTTTTAGGTGTAGGCTGCGGGCTGGGAGACTTGGGTAGCTGGGTGACAGCCCCCTGCATTTTCTTACATGTGCTTTCTCCCTCCGGGCAAGGGGCTCTGTGGGTGCTCTGGTGCAGCCAGTTGCGTTTCTTGGAAACAGTAATGCTGTTCATCTGTGGCCGGTGCTCGGGGACCTCGCTTACCTTCGGAGACTTGGGCTCTTTTCTGCTTCGTGGAGCTATGTAAACATTTTCAATTAAATCTGCTGTCAGAAAGAAAGGCAGAGAGAAGGGAAGACTTAGAATACCATTTCGTTTTTAACAGGACAAAGACATATGCTGTCATGTTACATTTGCCTTAGACCCCATCCAAGAGGGCAAAAGACAAGTTGATACCATCATAAAATTATACTTCAGCCTGCCAAAACAGAACGCACGTATAATTAATAAAAAGTCAGACTTGTCGGGCTGTATTTTTAACACCATGTAATTTAGATAAATGGCAGAGAGACAGCTGTGTGGAAAGGTCACGCATACTTAGACAGAAACGGCTGCCTTTTGCTCTGGTAAGTTCAGGTACAGTGGGTTTGACAAGTTGCTACCTACTATTTCTACAGTCTGTTTCTGCCACTGAAGAGCAGCCCGTGCTTTTGGTATAACGTACTGCTCAACTAGCCACCAAAACCACATAGATTCACTTCTACATTTAAGTGCAAAACGAAGGTGAAGACCTCTGCTGTGCAGAAACCTCCAGAAAGGACTGTCCTTACCAGCTTTATCCTACACTTAAGATAGGGGCATCCCCTGATTTGTGGGGAATAAAATGAAGCACACAGTCATGAAAGGAACAAAGGTGGAAAGAGCAATCTAGAAAAGTTCTTAAATAAGCCATTTTACAAGTAAATTTTCATCTAATAACTGATCAAAGTCCATTCACAACTCCCAACTTGACACAGCTGCATTAAAACAACGGGTAAGCTTTTAATGGTGCACCACCGGGCAGGCTCCTCCCTGCCCCTGATGACTACCTCAAGGCCCTCACCTTCTCCAAAAAGCCTAAGGAACTCTGCAGGCAATATAAATAGGTGCAGCATGCAAGAACTGTGTTCCCACAAACAAAAATATCTGCCACTTCCTGCTTTTCCAGGGAAATACGGGCCCTCCTGCACGGGCTAAGCAAGCCAGCAATTCTAAACCAGAAAGCCTGCACTTATAGCACCCATAAAAAGTGCACGCGTGCCCAAGTACGCGCCGATGGCACACCTGGAGCCGCGGGCTGCCCCCGGTGCTACAAGCAGCAGGCGCGCAAAGCGAGCTCAGCAGCATGCTCCACCGCCGCTGTTCTCGATGCGAACCTGGGCATCTCGGTAAGAATCTACCTGCAGAAGCTCACCGCAGACGCGTTAATAACCCGGCAGCTTCGGCGCGCTCACATAACCTGCCTGCTTGCAGAGGCACGCTGCATATCGCGCCTGCACACAGCTACCCACTCGCAGTCTCCCAACCAGCCAGCGCGCTGCCAAGAGACATCGATTGCAAATGTTCGCTGAATCCCATCCAAATGATACACTTGCATTTAAGTCTTCCAAGCGCAGCTCTTGCAACCAATAGCTGCGTTTGCAAGTACTGCTTTCCCTTTATTCAAGCTTGGCCCCGATCCTGAAAGCCCTTGTGCCTGTTTATTTTAGTAACAAACCGTTTCGCGTGCAAGTATCTGCACAACCAGCGGTTCCACGGAACAGAGCGAGTTCTAAACATCGTGAGCTGTTATAGTAACGAGACAAATTCAAACAAATAGGAACCTTTCGGAGCTATGCAAGCGACGAACACGCTTTTTGCTCCAGAGCAAAGCTCCATTCGGAGGGACACCGCCTGCCCTGTGCTAGTGCTCTGCTCCCAGGACGTAGGGCATCCCCAAAAGCTGGCCAGGCCTCCACCGGGCAGACCCAGCACAAACAGAACAAGACGACAGCTCCTCCCCAACAGGCCTTGATACAGCACTGAAAGTACATAAATAAGTAGGAGTTGGAGGTTCAGTTCACCTTCCACTCTTTCTACAGAAGATTAAATAAATCGCTAGTTAAAGCTCAAACATTACGGTAACACCACAGACGCTTTCAGAACCAGCGCCTCAACGTTTCAGCTCAGCTGAGGTCAGGATAAATGTCCTGCCTATTACGCGCACACATGAAACATTTCAGCACGATGCTGGGCGCTGCTTTTCGGGCTGTAAGGCGCTGGGAGCGGCTCGTCCCAGCCTCCCCACGTACGGGTCAGGACGATCCGCAGCCCTCGGCTCGGAGCAACGGCCACGGGAACGCGCTCTCCTCCCCGAGGCTCTCGGTAAAACCATCGCACGTAGTTTTTATGTTTATTTTACGGATTTAAATGGCATTACGGATTTAAATGGCACAACAGCGAGGCTAAAGTTTGATCTGTTAGCTTTCAAATGCATTGTGTAATATAAAAAAAACGGAGACAACAAAAGCCAAGGAATGACAAACAGCCGCAAGCCAAAGAACAGCAAACGGTCATATGATAAGAAAGCGTGTGGGGACCCACACAGAACAGCGGTCTGCACTCAAGAACCAATTATTCCTAAGAAATTTTACTCCTGAGACGAAGAAGGACTGACGCGAAGATGCTGCCGCTGAGGGCTGGTTCAAGACCTAAACTTGGACGTGCCGAAGCGGACTGCCTCTGCTCTCACCAGAGCTGCAGGTTTCCCAAGGTCTGGACGCAAGGCAGACGCTTCCAGACCGCGGTAAATAACTCACTTCTTCAGCCACCTGGGTGCTGGCAGCTCCAGCTTAAACCCCCTCGGTTTTAGGGCTGTTTCTGTTCAGCTGTACCTCACAGGAGCCGCCACGGACCGGCGCACCTGAAGGCAGCTCTGGGGGCCGGGCGCGGGGCTGCCTTGCCCCGGCAGGGCGAGCCGGCGGCCGGAGCCTCCCCGGGCTCACCCGGCGGGCCGGCTGCTGCCAGCTCCGAGCCGCACGCGGTGCCCCCGCGGGGCGGCACAGAGGATCCGGGAGACCGAACCCCTCCTCTCGGCGGCTTCTCACTTACCCTGCGGGGCGCAGGTCCCGCCGTGCCGGTGCCCGCCGCCCGCCGCCCCGCGCTGGGACCTCCTGCCGCGGAGCTTGGAGAGGGTCCTGCGGAGCGGCTCGGCCATGCCTGCCCGCTCGCTGCCCGCCCTCAGCGCCCGCTGCCCGGCGGCGTGCGGCTGCCGGCGGCCCCCGGGAGGAGCGGCGGCGGCCCCCGGCCGCGCTGCCCCATGGCGGCGAAGCTCCGCGCCCCCGGCTGCCGCGGCGCTGCCGCCGCGCACATACTTGGCATAGCTGAGCGGGGTGAGAGGCCGCCCGCACTGCGCATGCCCCCGCCCCGCGCCCGCCCGCCCGCCCGCCCGCCCCGGGGCCGCTCCCCGCGGGGCGCTGGGGGCCGGGGCCCGCCTCAGCGCGCGGCCCCCTGAGGTGAGGGGGGGGGCCCGGGCCGCCCCCGGCCCCGAGCTTCGCCGTGCGCGGCCGGGGGCTCGCCGCGTGTTTTGAATACCTCTTGTCCCTTGATGTTAAATGTTTTCCTCGCCCCAAAGAGACAAAGCTGTGGGCTGCAAACGCGCCGTGCTCGCTCCCCGGCAAGTCTTCAGGTGGTTGCCTGGGCCCTGGCCTCAGCCCCTCGGCACAGCAACGCCAGTGAGGCAGCGGTAGCCTGCAGTAGCCTTCAGTATTCCAGCCAAATGCCGCAGAGGAAAAAGACAAATGGCATTCGGACAGCAAAAATAACGTGCTGAGGCCGCTTCACTGGGCAAAGCTTTGGTTTTGGTGTGTGCGTTGCTCACACATCTCCCATCAGTTCCATCAGTGAGCGTGCATTCCCCACCAACCTTGGGAAAAGGTACGCCGCCGATTTGCTACCAAGATAAAATCCTGAGACGGCTTTTGTTAATTAACATCCACACAAGCTTACACCTCGTGCTCTTCATTGCATTACAGACAACTTCAGGAAATCTCTGGCAGCTTTCCATATGCCGTACCCTACAAACAACCAAATACCGGGCCACAGGAAATGCTCCCTACGTTCTGGAGAAAACCACTGCAGCTCACGAGCATAGCATGCATTCACAGATTTTCTTGCTTACCAAGTTTTGAGAGTGATTTAATTATGTTTGAAACTGAGTTTTTCTGAAGAACAAAATTAGATTCAAATTTTAAGTCTTAATATGTAAAACACCAACTGCAGTAGGCCAGTAAGACCTGTACACACACGATGTGGAGGAGCTCCAGAGGCCTCAGCCCACCTCGGTCACGCCCTTGACCCCAAATTTCCCCTCACATCTGGGCTGCCGCCCTCCCTGGCCGAGGCATGGCTCGGATACAAGGAAGGAGCTCCAGCCAAGCAGAACACCAGTGATTTCCTGGGTAAAACCCTGCACAGGCACCACAGCACTGACCTTGCTGATGCTATCAGGGTCAGCTGTGCCACCAGCAGATGTGTGCCTAAAGCAAAGGGCAGGCATTTGATGGCTGGAGGAGAACACTGAAAGGATTCAAAATATCTCCTAGGTGAACTGTGCTTTTCCTGAAAGAAAAAGTTAATGTAACCACTTCAAGCGGAGCAAACATACCATGTCCTAACCTCCCTCGACTGTGACCTTCATACCTGCAGACTCCCCACCTGCTCTAACAGCAAATCAGCTTCCTGCCTGCCTACCCGTGCGTTAGGCTGTCTAAATCAGCTCCCTAATGAGTAACAACTTGCCGTATGGCAGCTAGCTGTACGTAACTGGTAGCAAGTTCCTCTTTAGATGCCATTTTTGGGAAGTTTTTGTCACTTGGATATTTTCCTTTAGCAATTAGAATAATATTAGAAAGTACATGCTAGCCAGAGTAAGGACCAAATCCCATAAAGAAGTGGACTACTCACGTCTGATTTGCAGTACTGCATTCTCCCATGAGTATTACCTATGGAAACAAAAGAAAATTCAACATCATTGTGTTTTCTGCGCTGCTTCACACAGAGTTTTCCTCGTGTTCTCTATGGTCTTAAATGTTAGTTTAAGCATTTAAATGATTCCTCTCTGCAGTAGGCACACAGGAAATGGCTCAGTGAAAAGCTGCCAATAGTTGAGTCTATAAACACAGTTTGATCTGTATCATAGAAAACTGTTTCCATTCCAAACTGTGGTTACAAAGCACTTTTTCTTGTTGGCAGATGGATTTTTTTTTTTTTTAAATCCCTATGCATCCTGTATTTGCCCAACAGAGTTGGCACTGATCACAGAAAAAAAACCTGCGGATAAAATAACATTAAGGATCTGGCTGGAACTAACTTGAGCCAGTGGAGTAAGAGTCAAAGCCGAGCTTTTGTTTTCAGCTCAGCCTGTTTTGTTCAGGAGCTGCAAAGCACACAGTGCAGAACGTGATTTGCTTTACCAGGCTTTCTGCAAAATGCAGAAGTGACTTCAACAGAATGGGAATAGAAGAGACTTACTAGGAGACTGACAAATATTTAGGACTGGTTAAATACAGTATGACTTTAAACAAATAGCAAGCAGTATTTTCCTGTACACGAGAAATGATTTTACAAGTTCTTTTTTTCATCACCAGACCAAGATTTTGCCAATTTATTACTTAATCTTTTGTGAGTTGAGGACATGAGAATTGTAAATGATCACACAAGCAAAAAGGTCGAATTCAAGTTGGAAACCACACTGGGGAGGAGGATGTCCCCGGTGAAGAAGCTGACACGTAGGTGGCAATGTCTGGGCACTGATATGTCCGAAAGATGACATGATGCAAATAAATAGCTCCTAACAAAAGACAGACAAATAACTTCTACAACCTCCCTGGCAGCTTCAGAGATCAGCTCTGCCTCAGCAAACACTTTTAAGTGTCTATGCTTTCCTAAGTACACAGGCTTCCATTTCTACACGGGCTCAGTGGCTCGTTTTGCACTGCTCTGGTATGATTTTGGAAAATTCTGTCTCTCATAGCATGTAAGCTGTCCTCAGGTGTACCTGAACTGAAAGTTAAAGATTAACTTAGGATGTAACTGTGCAAAGATACACTTAACTTTACTTCAGTGGGATTCATTCACGTGAATAAAAATGTCTGGAAACAGGCGTGAGTCCCCTTTTCATTAAAGCCTAGCAAATCAGTATCTTTCTTCTCTCAAAATCTGTCACAGGCAGGGGGATAAAGCGAAAATCATACCAGTAAAGTGGAGCTGATGACAGCTGGGAACCGGACGCAGTTGAATGACCCAATAAAATCTTTGAGCACTCTTGTTATTGAAAGCGTCTGCCTTGCTGGCATCCAAACGGACTGAAACAGGAGTCTCATGAAATTCTATCGGCCACACCTGCCAGCTAATGGCAGCGTGCATTATCTCCAGCCCGCCGAGCGACTGATCTCTTGCGTATGCAGACACCACTCCAGCCACCCACATCTTTGTTACCCCCAGACCCTATTCTGAACGGGCCAGACGAGGCACCCCAGTGGCTCCAACAGTTTGTAATACAGCTGTTTATCTTCTTGCAAAGACAAACCAAAGGGAGAATAAGCCATTCGTATTCTAGACCTAAGGAGGCTGCTAGACAAGAGGCCGGACAAAACCGAAGGTGTTCATTACCAAAATGGCTCCACCATCAACTCCCTGGTCTCTGGCCCCATTTGCAGTTGAGGTCACACTATTTAAAAGCAAATCTTACAGACTTTTAGAGCAGCGAAGTGTTTGGCTCAGACCAGTGACTCCTTTCTCCAGCACATCCTTGCCAAAAGCCCCCTTAATCCAAAACTGCTCTAAGAAGCACTGCTGTTGAGACTTATGCTCGGTGCAGGTTTTGGACAGCAGCCATGAACTCCTGGACACTCCCAAGAGGCACGTGGTGTGACAGCCCACCCTAGGATGTTCATACAGCTGCCAATGGTCTACTTGCTCTGTTAAGCTGAATTTAAAATTAAACAGGAGAGAATTTAAAAAAATATCTAAGGTAAGT
This sequence comes from Anser anser, assembly GCF_964211835.1. NCBI lineage: Eukaryota > Metazoa > Chordata > Aves > Anseriformes > Anatidae > Anser > Anser anser. Next base: position 17,368,819 of record NC_139728.1, on the reverse strand, counting down.
ATAGATTCAAATGAGCAGTGCGATGGAAATACTTCTGTTCATAACTAAGTTAGGCAGCAAGCGTACTCATGGCTCTGCCTTCTGTGCTTTGTTTAAGCAGAAATAAGACAGTAGCTCATGCTGTTTTTGGTATCTTGTACTTAGCTTTTTAAGTTGGTGTTTGTCTTTTTAAGGAATGCAAGCTAACATCCCAATGAGCTTTCAAACCATGCCGCTGAACTTCAGCGCTGTCATTACCACCTCTGATTGCAATCTTACAGCATGAGAGTGCTATTGTAGGATGCCAGCCTCCCTAAAGATATGCTAAAAATACCGAAGTATTTTGGCTACCAAGAAGCCAAAGCATTACCCACACAGTAAAAATAGTTGGTATAATGACCATCATTACCATTACCTCCTCCTAACATGGAGACAAAAACAACAGATCAGTGACACTCCACCTTGGCTGAAGTGAAGGTAAACACCACAAACAAGAACGTAATATGCTTAGGCAAAAGAACAACAGATTCAAATCTATGCTTAAAACATCAGAAGATCCTCTTCAAAGGAACTGAAAATACTAAATAACCTTTCTCTGTCTACTCTGTCCTACCTGCTTCTGGCCAGGACCACATTTACAAGTCACGAGAAAGCATTTTCCTGCTATTTCTGCCCAAGGAGGACAAGAAAGAGCAGGATTCTCACCAGTGTGCCTGTGGTCTTTCTCCTCAGCCTTGTGACTGCACAACGTCATTGCCTTCATCCAGTTTCTCTCTGTATTTGCCTACTAGCCCAAATTTAGAAGCTCATCTCGTAACTAGCTGGAGCCATGGAGTTTTTGAGCTGTGTCCTGTAGCAGTGCCTGTCAGCGTTGTCAGAACATGAGACCGGCTGGCAGACCCTTGGCACAGCCACTGTTCTTCCTGCCAGCCTACACAGTGAAGTCCATGAGATGTTGCCAGGTGCACCTACCTACAAATCCTCTTATGCATAGGGTCCTAAAAATTCCTCCATATGCAATATGTATTTAATTAAAAATCCTGCAAAACTTAAACACTGTAAGAAAAATATTTTGAATGGTTTCCAGTTACCTATTAACAGCCAACAGTGCATCAGATTGGGAAAATGCATTTAATGAACGTGTTCTGAGGAGACTCCACTTCCTTAAAGTTCCTTTCTTTCATTTCTACCATTAGGAATGGGAATTTTTCTTTAATCGTCAGCCTCAGAACTCTGAGTTTCAAGACTGAGCAAAGTGTAAGGGACCCAAATACTGTAGAATGATAGGTAATATTTAAAAAGAAAAATTGAAAGGTCCTTAAATGGGAACACTGATCCTTTTTAAGAACTGAATATACTGTGCTGTGCTCAAAGTACTTAAGATAATCACAAGATACTTCGAAGATGTGTGGTCTTCAATTTTAAGCAACTGATGCTGTTTCTGTAGGCAAATTCTGCAAATGGCTTTCACATATTGAAGGCACCTGGTTTATTTTTCTCTTAAGTTAAATACTTTTATTATTCAAATAACTTTATATATTTGCATGTATGATCATTTCACAATAGCTACCCTGTATGTTGCAAAGCCAAAAAATTAATTAAAAAAAAGCCAGAGGAACCCAGTGTACCACCTCAAGCTGCTGCACGATCTGCAGAGTTTTATACGTGAACCATTCTCTTCTGTCTCTTCACCGTGTGTGCGGCAAAGGGAGCAGTCAGAGAAGCTGTTAGTAAGAAACTATTACGATGAAGTCTGTGCATGCATTAACGTGCTCACACCTAGTTGTTTGCAGAATGTGAACAGCACTGCTTCAGTAGGGTGACTGAAAACTAGAAAAGCATTCTTGTCTGCCTGTGCAGATGAACCCTGGGTCTGGGTGGTGGGCTTGTTTTTCTTTTTTTTTTTTTTTAATCTCCTGGAGTGTACCTACCAAGTGGAACAGAGAAAAATCAGTGTTCCACAGGAGAAAAAAAGCTTTCCTGTTTAGGCCGGCCACGGTGAAGCACATGTTTTGACCTGATGGGCTTTCTTGACTTGTAAAGAACAATCCAGCAAAGAAGACTAGTACTTGATCCTACCGGCTGACGCAGGGAAATTCCCTCATTTGCAAACTTGCCAGGGTTGCTGCTTACCTTCTGCTGACAGCTCGCTCCCAGCTCTCCTTCATTCCTGTGATAACATGGAAAGGCAAAAGCGCAGCAGCTGATGGGGAAACAGCACGGTCAAGTTTCTTTTGTTTGTGTCCATTATAACGATTACTCACCCCAGGAAGACACAACAGAATCCAAGAAAAGAAAGGTGAAAAAATACATTTGTGCTCCCTTAATCATAAATCTCCTTGTTTGCTCATATTCATACCAATCTAGTTATAAGTATCTCAAGCTTCATGGTCCTACTAGCATCTCAACGGCCTAACCAGCCACGTGGTTAGGAAACATTTCCAAAAATGTAAACCAAATGTTAGTCAGTTATTGTGTCCAGTCACATCTCATGTGATGCATCAGTGTAACGGCCTGCTAGCATTCTGTGCTTCCTCACTGGTCTCACTTGGAGAAGACTGTCCCACCCTTTTCAGTGTGCTGCCATGGTTTGTTTGGCTATTTTTAGACTCAAATTCTATTTTGGATTAAACTCTGTGAAATTTCACTGACTCAAAGTGCGCTGCAAGACCCGATCCAGAACAACACCTCAGTGTGGCCCCTTCTCTAGACCACAGGCTCTTGCCTCCTGCCACTAACATCATCGCCAAATGTGGACATTGCACTTTGTCCAAATTCAGCTCGGTGCTTGACTTCTTTAGCTTCACCCACTGCCGCTACTAAAAAAAGGCTCCCGGGATGGAAGTGCTGACAGTCGCCCCTGCCCCTGATCCCAAGCAGTAGGCACCCTGTGGCTCTAAGCATATCTTAAATGCCACCTTATCTTTCCTGATGTGAAGCGTGCATTACAGCATGACATGTACAATAAGTGCTGCCAGAACGAGGAGCGGGCTTTGAGTAAACACAGAATTATCACTAACAACAGCAACAAAACAGCAACCAGGAGGGGAAACTAGATGTCAGTCATTAGTCTATTAATAGCATTTGAGGAAAAGACAGTACATAGTAACTGTTTAAAATTATGTAAGAATCAAACAACATATTAAATATATACTAAGCTGTGTTAACGACTCGTGCACTCGGCTGCGAGGCGCAGGCTCGCTGTTCAGTCAGTGGTCACTGCCAGGCAGAAAGTACACAAGCACTGACTGACGGGGTGGCCAGCCCAGGTGCTGTCCGGGCACTGCTAGGACGCAGGACAAACGCCGAGCCAGCAGAGAGAACTCTTGACACAGCTGGCTGCAGCCAGGAATACCTGCAGTACAACTGTAATCACAAAACCCATGTCTCTTGTGGTGCACAGTGATATTATATATATAAACGATAGCGTGATATTCTTGTAAAATGTGTTGCACAGAGCGAGATGCATTTGGCTTTCATTTGCTGCTGTGTTGTGGTGCCCATGACATGGCCCTGCGTGGCATCTGCTCCTACCCGGCACAGCCTGTGGCAGTCCTGCAGGAGGAGGAGGCACTGGACGCTGGCACACTGTCAGTCAGTCCTGCACGGGTTCCTCTGGGATCCCAAGAGTATTACCTGGACAATGAAATAGATATTTAAATGCAATTTAATCTTTCAAATAATTTAAAAACAATTTGCTTTTCACTTTGAGATATTTTCTGAGCAGGAGTGGAAAGTCCATGCACCTCAGCTCATTTCAAGTGCACGGGGAAGGCTACAAAGGCTTCTGCGCTTTCTGTAGTGGGCCCTCACAGTGAGGGTGCTCTTCAGATCAGGTCTGTTATTGAGAAGTGTGAGCTGCTGAAAATATTCAAAATATTTACATTCTTTAGTGGATAGAAGCACTACTTTATCCTAATCTCCTCCCTAATTACTTTGAGTCTCCAGCCATGCCACAGCGTAATCTGGGTAACGCCCGCCCAGGCTCTCAGCGCTGCAGTACAGCACAGCACTGGCGATGCTCACAGACCCTGTGTGTCTACTGCATGACATCCGTATTTCAAAGTAGGTTATTCCTTGTTTAATGCGCCCCCCCCCAGCCTTTCTTCTGAAGAAGAAAAAGACTTTGCACTACGTAAAAAATAAGCATTTAAAATTAAACTTCTGTGTTGTTTTTTTTTTTTTTTTTTTACATTTATCTGTAAGATCTAAAAATGTCTGGTTGCTTTTTCCTTTTAATCTATTCTTAGAAGGGTTTAACTTGTATGTTTCCAAACACTGGTTTCATGCTCTGAAACATCATATGCAAGGTCATTTTCAGTGTTCTTCCAGCTTTGTCTGGCAGATTCCCTTGTTTATATAGAAAAGAAACACAGCTAAACAGGATATACCAAGTGTAAAAACAGAATTTGCATGGGAGGGAGGAGGGCAGAGGGAAGTCTGAAACTAAAATTACTCCAACTCATTTTCTGAAACGGGGTTTCCAAGGTGACTGAAAAGCCTTTATGGTGAGGTTGCTCATTTATCTTGAACAGTTGCCAGCATTTTGATCTAACTTTTACTTCTGAAGACCTAAAATTACCTCCCTCCTCCTCAAAAAAATCACCAACCAAACACAACAAAAGAGATTTTAACCACACGGAGGCTTCTATCTTTACGAACAACAACAAAGAAAACACAGGTCCCATTGTAAAGCCTCCAGTTTTAGCATCCTTTGGAACAGGTCTCTCTACCCAGCCCATTCTGATCATGGGGTCATGCGTGTGGTTTATCAGGTATCAGGGGCCAAACTACGTGATCAGACCCCATTACGCCTCTGCAGCCCTTCTGAGCTGACATGGTGTGTCCTTACATGACAGACAGGCCCCCGTCCGGGCAGCTACTGGCAGGTCAAAGCCTGCAGGCCTTGGAAGGGAAATTTTGGAGACACACACACACATGGCGTCTATGGCAGCATGTAGCCATGAGTACTTAAATACACAAACCTACCTGGTGAAATGCTTCTTCAGATCTTCATACATGTTCGCTATCAAATATGTAAGGGAAAAACAATAACTCTAAAAAAGCACCAAAGAATCCCTCTATAAAACATCCCCAAGCTGACGAAGCATTTAAGCAACACTGCTGGAGCCATACAGCTGGCACCTTACCAACCAGGGCATCAAGTCTCAGAGCTGCAATACCTCAAAAATGTTAGCACCTTGTCTTAGGATTCAAAGTGCTCTTTCCTACAGCCCATGTTCCTTCTTTAATGACAGAAACTGCAAGGTTCATCTCCTTTCCCAGTCCTGCCCTTCCTCCTACTTACATCCTGCTCTCACAGAAAACACTCTAAAAACCTATTAGCAGGCATCTTTCCCCTTTACCCCCAGCTTTATCTCCTTTCTCCCTCTTCACTTCATTCTCCTCACTTACTACATCATAGCTGAGTTTGCTGCTCAGTTTTGGGACAAGTACCAGGACAGAGCTCCACCGATTTGTTTGCCTGAAGTGGGATTTCACCAGCTCTAGACGTCTTTCCCTCTGCAGACCCCATGCATCAATTTCTCTGGCCACAGAAGGGTTCTGACAGCGATGCTTGCCAGAGCCCTGTGTTTTGCCACTGCAGAGGAGCAGAGCCCTGTCTCGCTGCGTGCTTTCGGGTAGAAGAGGTGCAAGCTGTGGTGCTGCTGCTCCTGGCACTCCCTTTTCCCCCAGTACCGGACAGGGTCTTCTGGCCCCTGCCTCAGGGCACATGCTAAAATGTGCTTATCTGTCATTTTGATTGCCAGTTAAAGCAGCTTCAAGACCAACATGTGAACGGAGGCAGGCTTACAGCAGCTGCTCATTTCGATTCGGTGCGCACAAGCAGGCAGCACGTGCCGCTGCACCGCCTGCCCTCGAGCCCTCTGCCCGCCGAGTCAGCAACCAGCCCGGGGCTCACGAAGGCATTCGGTCTGCACCGGCTCTCCTGTCCCACACACCCTTGGAGAAGGACAACAGAGGTTATGGGGGGACGTGAAGGACTGCTCACTAAGGAGCCACTTCCTTCACTTCTGACAGACATGAGCCCCACCGCTCCCACTGCTCAAAGCCACAACTGCTCTTACCTCAGAGACAGGCACAGATGGGAGGAGAACCTTTTGTTTCCAGCTACCGGGGTCTCTTTCAGACCTGGCTGATTCTCAGTTTTCACCATTAAGACGTCAGCATACTGTAGCCATTAGAGACAGGACACTGCTGCCAGGGAAGAGTCAGCAGCAAAGGAAATATCGGCTTCTTGTGCACAGGCAAAAGCAGCAGTGATGCCAGCTGCTGCTGTGTGAGCCCTGCCTGTGCTCTGCAGGAAAGCGAAACGGAGCGTACGAAGAAGAGGATGCAAATGCACAGTCACTCAGTCACTCTCCCCGACTGCCTCCCATCTCCGATGACATGGAAGACATCCGCTCTCCCTGCTTCTGTAATTCAGGGAACTCCCCAGAAGCCCCTTGTCGAATTCCTTGTCATCCGCTGTGCCACGTCCTGTGGGCATGCAGTATTTAGGAAGCCTACCAGGAAAGGTACCCAAAGCATCAATTAAAAGGTGAGTGATGTATTTCCATCATTTCCACTTCTAAGCAAGCGGTGCGGGGTGATTTGTCTAATGAGAAGCACACTGAATGTGGCCTCTGTATTTCCCCATGAAAAGCACATCCATCCTCTGCCTGGAAATAGGTGACACAGGGAGGGAAGCTCCAAAGACTTTTAGCCCAGTCAGCAGGGGTGAGCCCCACCGTATCACCGCAGCCATGGCAATGCAAATCGGTGCATCTCAGGCACTGTTGGGATGCCTTTCATACTGGCCTGCACTCTCCCTGCCAGATTTGCATACAACATGGATTGTTTTGAAATACATTCACAAATGTTACCTGAAGCAGAGTTTTTCTTTGCCTGCCAGCAAAGAGCATCTGGAAATGATCAATCTCTCTCTCCACCTTGCCCAAACGTCCTCAGGGAGAAATTCATCTTTTAAGACAACTATATTGCAATGAAAAAACGTTTTTGTAAGCTTGCTAAATTTAGATGCTAGTAAGTTCTCTAGAGAAGAAAGCATAGGGAGGAGAAAGGGATCCATTCTTTCAAGGAGTACAAAAAAAAACAAACACAAATTACTTTCCTTACTCTACTGTGGGATGTATAACAAGGCTTCAGTCCCTATCAAGAATCAGATGATCAGTGCTATGGCCCCTGGCAGCATAAATTCACACGTGATTTACTTCATACACAAAGATTTTCCACTGCCTGTGGTGGGATTCATGCATAGCTGAGCTCCACAGACGCACGTCAAGTGCTGCAGCAACAAATGCTGCATCTCTAAGGAGAAGTGTCACCAGTCTGGGTACAAGGAAGGAAGGATAAGTGCTTAAACTTAACTCTAGTTCTCTTTCTCCAGTATTCCCTGTGCTTAATTAATATCAGAGCCATTAATAGGAAAAGAACAAAACCAACAATGCCAACAATAACAACAACAAAAAACCCCACACCACAATCTAAAGCATGGAAAAAGCTAAGTTTAGAAGTCAGTATTGGCATGCTACCAAAAGCACAAGCCTTGAATCCAATCTGCATACAGTCGTTTTTGTCCCAGCAAGGCTAATTTTGGGCAAGGAGGCGTGCCCCAGAGACAGGGCTGCTCGCAGGGGCTGACTGTGGCAGCAGCAGCATTCTGCTTTGGGTCAGCAGCATGCTTTTGAAGTGACTCTCCCCATCGTCCTGGCAGATCATGCTTTGGTTTCAGACTGCACCAGCTGGATTCCTTTCGGATGAAACCCAAACCAGAAGATGCAGCGCAGGAGTGCATTTAACGCCCTCCAGCTGCTGCTGGGTGGTGAGGCTATGGGAGCAGAGCAGAGCTAGCCTGCAGCACTGACTGTTTCACATCATGGATACTCTCCCATTGTGCCAAATGATTTACTGAAGTAAACGTAACCACAGACTGAAAAGCATCATTGTAGCATGACATCAGAAATAGAATTAAAGTGGTTATACCACATATAGCTTCCCAGCAACCCTATAGTATTGACAAGGAGGGTCAGTAAACCTGCTTATTTTGCAATAAACACAGAAGAGCTACTTATTCAACAATTAAAATTCATATGCAATATAACTGAGGAAACCAAACAGCTTTTTAAGATGGAACTGACCTTTTGAAACGGATTAGCAAGCACCAGGAGAGCCAATTTCCCAACAGCTTTTCTCTCTGGTCCTAAATGTTCAAGTGTTATATCCCAGTCTGGCATAAAAACGCAGCACTGATGGAAAATTGTAGAGAGTTTCCTGGGAATTAGTGCTACATGTTACTAAATGTGATAGTTTTTCAGGATAATTTCTGTGGAACACTATTTAAATGTGGGACTTCTGCAGAATGAGAAGGAAAAACAAAAAACAAGGTCTGCAAAATATTCCCATCATGAAAATGACTTTCATTTAAGGCATGTTACCTACCGAAGGCTGAATTTCATAGCTATCAGTGAAGACACCTGTGTTGCACCCAGCAGAAGACAGCGAAGGCATGCATGGAGCTGTAGTCCAAGTGGAACTTCCACCTACCATGGGACACATTCAGCTCATGGCAACCTGTGCCTTTTAAGCCCATCATATTAGGTATTTCCACAGCAAACAAGTTCATTAACTTCCAGTATAGAGCCAAAATCCAGTGAAATATTAAATGAGGTCTTTTAATTAAAAGACTAAATACATACAGTGGGTCAGTTCCAACCTCTAGGACCTCCGTTTCATCAGCAACACAGTCGTCAGCAGAAGCCTGCTCCAGGGGAACGTCGTTGCAGCGCATTACCAGGTTGTTTTGACCAGACAAAATGCCCTCAGAAGTTGCTAAAATTCTGTCATTGAGCTTAGAATTGGTTCATTGACATAAAAAATGTTTTTCTCCCAGCTGTGCCGCAACCAGAGAACCAAGCGAAACCCAAGATAAATCACATTTGGTAGCTCTGAATATGTCATCCTGAGCCACGTGCCCCTGTGCTTACACAGGAGGCCTTGCTCTGAGCAAACACAAGACTATAATCCCCAGAGCTGAGCGAGAGGGTTATATGATTCCCCAAAATGGAGAAGAAGGGTGTCAACCCCCTTATTCAATGCATGTTTTTGCTGATCCCTACAGATTCATTAAAGTACTGACTTGCCAAAACCGAACGACGTGCTGGTGGTGCTCACTGCACTGCTGCCTTCCATGGAAGCATTGTTTTCCAACGGAGACGTCTGCCAGGAATGGCGTGGGTACGGCTGGCCTGGCCTGGGGCGGGCGGATGGGCTGGATGGCCTTTGCGAAGGCACATGACAGCTTTATTTTTGTAATTTCTACGAAAGACGGGAAAAAATATCTGTAAAACTGCTGCCTAATACTCAAGTTACAAGCATGCCTGTTTTCCTAATAAAACAAGCAGCTTATGATTGCATGGGAAATTAGGCAAATAAAACTTTCAAAAGCCAATTCCTCCTCACTTTCTCATTCCCAAGAAATCATCTTTTTGAGTGGTCTTGAATTTAATCCAACCATTACTATTCCAATTACAGGATAATAAAGTCCCTGTTCTTGGTCTTTTTTTTCTAAGCCAGAAACTTTGGAACCCATGAATTCGTTTGCCCTCAGTAGAAGTTTGGTATGGTTTTAACCATTTATTATTCTGATACTGATTTTCACTGCTTTGCTGCAGACACACATACCTGGCTAAAATCATTTCCCAAATAACTGCAGTTTGAAAAGCCTTCGTTGCACAAAAACAATCTAGAGCAAGGTATCAAGAAAGCAAACAAAACAGATGTGCACGCTTTCAAGAGGCACTTAATTCAGGCTGAATCAAAGAAAACCAGGCTCTACAGCATAAAGTAGTACTGCTAAGTGAACGAAAGCACCCTCTACTGGATACATACCTATACAGATACTTTGCAAATTTTCAGTTTGAAAGATGCAAACAGCATTTCATTACAATGAAGATGTAGCTTACTGAAGCTGTCTCAGAGATACAGCACATTTACAACCATCCCTGAGGTGGGCACCAAGGTTCCTTTGAGACCATGCCACTTACAAGTCACTAACAGCAAGTAAAAACTTGGACCTTGTATAAAAATCAGGATGCCAAACTATTACACAGTATGTTTATAAACAACCTTTTGCCATCGCCCCTGTTACAGCTACATTAAGTACTATTAGTCTTTGAAACGTTTCAGACATATATAAAGCTCTGTTAGTCTCACAATACACATTAGGATTTATCAATCCTAAGGAAGGGATTTGTGCATTTGTTTTAGAAATCTTATCACACCAGACAGGGATACTTTCTCTAGACCAGAAGCCTAACTGAGAGAACTTTGTTTTTTTTAAACCTTCTTTATCTCTTTATTAAGTAACAGTGTTCCTTCCTACAAAAGGAACGAACTAAGTCTCTCACAGCACCAGGGCTGGTTCCTCAAGCATCTCTTATCACAGTGTGTTGGAGAAGTTCAACAAAACTGGCCCATGTTTTGCTTCCTAACTAAAAGGCTCATGATAACTCTCACTAGGAGCCTGCTGCCGGGGGCTGTTGTTTGGTTGGTTTGTTTTGAGGAGAGGATGTTAATCCTCTCCTGATGAACCCTGTGGTTTAGCTTTCACTCCCCATTACACTTTCCTGGGGTTATTCTGTGTTAATCCATTCTGTATTTCTTTTTCTATAAATCCATCTACAGCCAAAACAGACAGTTGGAGAAGTTAAGCAAAGGGATGGTAAATCAACGTTTGCACCCAGGAATAAGCTCACCTTGTCAGAAGGCAGCACAACACAGAGCACTTGTGTTGGTGCTCACAGCCGCAGCAGAGCAAAGGTGTGATTTATCTTTTGAAACTACCAAGATGAAAGCATTCTAAAGATGAAGAGCACTTCATCTTCTAAATGAAGAGCACTGATAAAAGTATTCGATAAGGATCAAAAATGCTTATCTCCATTCACTGAATTCATTGCATTCTTCTGTCAATCCAGCTCCACAGGTCCTGGCTTCCCTGAAAATTCCTGATTTTTCAGAGGTGCCCTGAAGAAAACAGTTCAAAGGAACCAGAGCATAAACCCATTCCAATCTCTAATGCAACTCCCCCCTCCAAGTCCAACTGATCTAGGTCTACATGTCTATCAACGACACAAATTCAGTGCACTCGTATGAATACTCCCCTAGACCTGGGATACCTCAGGGACTCTATTGTGATCTAGTCCTTCATTCATGTTGAATCTCTGTTCCTCTGTTATTCCCACTATTTCTTGGTTCCTAATTATATGACTTCACAAGCTCTGATAAAAAGTCCACTGCTACCAGACGGTTTGTCTCAAGAAGAAAATAATTCACTGAGATTCCGGCATCTCACTGGAAGCCTCATGTACAACAAAAGCATGGCATTTCTCTCAGCAATTTTCTGTATTTTGCAACCACCTGCTATACAGAAATACCACTTACATTTCCATTTTGAAAGTTCGACAAGCCCACAGAACGTCTAGCTACTCTCTGCCTCTTGTTGCATCACCCTTTAAATTTGACCTTAGTCAATGCACCCAGAAAATGCCTTTGGCAGTAACGGAGTTAGTTAGATTCCTTAACAAGGTGCCTCCATTTGCCAAGGTGTTTTCTGAAAACATCCCATTCAAGTCCTCTTTTTGAGAAGTCTTTTTGTCTGCAATATTAGCCTGAAACATGCTTTCAAGACAGTCCTGTGTCATTCGCACATCAAACCTACACCCAAACCAAAAGCACAAGCGTCTGTGTCCAGCAGTAAAAGGGTTGTGGAAAAACCAGCAAGCTAAGTCAGAAACGGTCACAAGAGCCTTTCAAGCCTGAAAAGAAAACCCAAATTGTATCCTGCTGGTGACTGAAAGCATTACATCTTTTCATCCAAATTCTGCCAAGATTTTGCAAGATTAGCAAACCAGCAAATGAGCTTCCTGTCATCAGAGAAATAAGGGTTAGCCAGCTCCACACAGCTCCTCTTTCTCTCTGTTGATAAAAAATCCTCCTCCTTTGCTGATTACAGGTTCAAGATAAATTACTCTTTGTGGAACACACTGCATGTCCCCGGCTTCAATTTCAGATTGGCAGCCTGAAACTTATCACAAACCATTTGTAAATGAATCAGTTCTTCGACAGTGTTCGCATGCATCGAGCCCTCGCAGCGGAACAACAAGCAGACTGACAGAGGGATGCCTTGCAGCAATCTCTCCATCAGCACTTCCCAGAGGACGCGCTGCCTGCCATGAAAGCCATTATCCTAAACAGCTGTAGTTTTATACTGCCTTGAATATTTCTTCTCCAGATCATCCTGCCTGTCTCGGAGAGCTACATTATGTAGCTGCTATTATGCCAGCATCTGGAGGCGACGTGTTCATTGCAAATAAATTGCCTTCCAGCCACCATTTTTCTACTCTTGACAATTTTTTTAGAGAATTCAAATCAAACTTGTAGGGACTTTTTACTGCCTTTTTTCCCCGTTACACATAATGATCATCATCACATTTGATTCATGGTAAAAACAATGCAAATGATGAGTTAATAGTGGGCTAATTTTCAAAGCCAATAATCCACATTTGTAAGCAGGGATGTATGTTCCCTGTCACTGTCTCCTCTTGAAAGACACTGGGATAAAGTGTTCTCTAGACATTTTTTGAACTGAGCTATCAGTTTAAGTTTAATAAGTGTTCACTTATGCACTTCACAGATCCTGTTGCAGAGTAGCCAAATTTTCTTTATGAGCTGCCCAAAGCTAGCTTTGCTTTTCAGCTTCTCATCTTCCCCTCTTCAACTTTTGAATCAAATGGGAAAATCTTATTGCTCATTTCTTCACACTTGCCTGATCTGCTTCTCTCAAGCACTGTATCACTACCAAACTTTCCTGTTTTGTAAATCAGTGTCACTCCACCTAATCACCCAAAAAGCACACAGAGGAAACAGTCCACTCTCTGCTCTAGGCTTTTCTGTACACCCAAGAACACTTCTGACTTGCTTCAGTAGCTGCAAACGCAGAGCTTCTCTGGACAGAAGCATCTCTACCAAAAATCCCTCCAGCAACAGCAGCGGTTCACCCAGGTAACTCCACCTCATTCAGGCTCTCAGCCTTGTTTCAGACGTCTTAAGAAAAAGACAAATAGTTGCTTTTGCCATGTGTCCTGAATAGGGATGCTGCCATGGTCACTGCTTACAATGGAGTTTCCCTAAATGTGTAAATAATACAATTAATCATTTTTCTCCCAGATTAGACATGCTGGTTTTCTCCTTGGAAACTGAGTATCAGATGGTGCTAGCTTCAAGACAACCGGATACCACGTATATCATCTTATCTGAAAACAAAAGGTGTGATTAGCATGGTAGCTTCCTGAGCTGCCACATAGAATAGCAGAGCACACAATGGAAGGACAAAAGCCTCCTTGGTCATGGCAATCGTGGGAATGCATCCTATTTCCAGAGGTAATGACATTAACCTCCAGCTGTAACGCTCTTCAAGTAGCACGTCAGTAGCAGACATTACTATAGAAGTTTTTTGAATGGGGCAGTCCATTGAACCCTGTACTTATGTCAAATCCCTCAAATTTCAAGAAATTTTTCCACCCAACCCACATAAACCTGGAATAATTTTGGTACATACAGGCAGATTTCTCCAAAAGCATCTTGCTAGACAAGGTAATCTGCAATTTGCCGGCTGGCCACAAGCTGAACCTTGGAGAAACTGACCTAATATCTGATTTTCGCACGTCAAAGGGAGCTTGTTATTATTCCCTACTCTTAGGTCTCTACATCAATTATAGTATAAATACATTTCCACTAACAAAGGAGCATAAACACTTTTTTTTTCCCCTACTGCATTCTCTGAGGACTAGCACCTTCAAGCTAGCAATATCAGGACAGCAAATACAGAAAAAAAACAGATCACAGTGAGCCTTTTCATTCAGAGAGGTCGTACTCAACGCTCAAACACTTGATCTCAAACAGAAGCTAGAGAGCAGCTGCGTTAGTAGCTTATGACAATCTGAAGTGGATGATCTCAACCTGCATTACAAGCATGGGGACAGGTATTCCTTTAAGAGAACAGATACGCATTAAATGGTAACTTTTAGATGAAGTTTCATGCACAATTACTAGGATATTGGGAGACTTACACTAGCATTCTAGGAAAAAATGAAGTATGGGCATAAGAGTATAGTCCCTCAACTGACCAAAATGCAATATCCGCAGTTCCTGACCAGGCGCACTGTGCTGGCTCCCCACCTAGTAAAAACTCCATTTCAGCAGAGGATAAACATGACTGCTGTGAAGGGCTCTTGACTTCACCTGGAACTCAGCAAGATCATTATTAAGGAGGGTTTCTCCTTGCAGCAATTACGAAAATAAAATATACCAGCGTTTACACTGATTGCTTAATTACCTAAATTTCAGTCAGTAGGCCTAATCTCACTGTACACTGCCCAAGGTGCAGATGCTTTAGTTGACAGCAAACCTATGGTAACGCTCCCTTTCCCCCACAAGTTTGCTGTTACTTTTCCATGTACAGACCCAAAACTCCATGCGGCAGCACATCACAAACGCAACGTGCACTGTCTGTAATACTTTAAGAAGCTTAACTACTGTTAGTACTGAAGTAGATACAATTTGACAGCAAAGACTGCCACAGCTTTGCCTTAATATTTTTCATGTAAATACACAGTTGCTATTTTCAATTTTAGGAATAACATTTTAAATGCCTCGATTCTTTTATCACTTAAGATTCATGTTTCACTGATGCAGATCACGTAACGTCAAAATCAATCATCCAGTGTTAAACTCCATTTTTAGGTCCATGTTTCAGTTTGCAGTTGTATATTTATTACAAACAAAACCCTGAGGAACCTGTTGAGACATTAGAGATACAGCACCGAAAGGCATACAATGCGGAATCCATCCCTCCTATTCATCAAGCATGCAGTGCAATACTTATACCACAGACGTTTTCAAACGTAGATTTATTCCAGTGGCTTATTTACAGTCTTTACACGAATTCCAAAACAGCGTTATTCAAACATATCACAGTACAATACTCAAAGAATTTTTAGTATATGCTCCTTTATGAAAGGCTTTGACGCAATGGAAAGATAGATCAAGAAAAGCTCACGTTACCAGGTTTCTCGATAAACAAAATACCAGGAAACCCTGTAACCTGCACAAGTACCCATCACAATGCTTTAAGACATCTCTTTTAAATAAACTGGTTTAAATTTTGTTTAGTAGCCGAGTTTCTATCACAACACTGTCCATTGAGTTTTGTGCTTTCCAAAAGGCAAGCATACTGCTGAAATACGATTCCCTACCCAACAGGAGAGAGAAATTCAGTAAACATGTATTTGTTTCCCATTCCAGCAGAGGAATCCAAGTTCATTGAAACTCTCATTATAGTGAAATCAAGCATACTCTGCTTATACCTTCTTCCTCTTTGTGTGCTCCCCAGAGTCTAGTTTACGTTTCTTAGCAGAAGCTGGTTCGTCGTCTTTTTCATCATCTTTAAATAAAAAGACAGAATTAATCAAAGTCAGCAAAACCAGTGTTTTTGTCTTAAACACCATCCTCATCCCAGAGCAACTGACTTAGCCACACATGAGATGCCTGGAAAAGAGACACAGAAATATTAGCCAACAACATCCTCATTTTTGGAATGTGGACAATATGTGGTCAGAATAGGGTTGATTAGCTGTTTTAACTACCACAGATCACGGAGCATAACTAAGAAAAGGCCTTGTTATGCTAGTAGTTATGCTGTGCAGTACCTGCTTCTAAAAAATTATTACTTGAATAGATGTGATAAAAAGCTAGGAAATACATTTTAGAAGCAGAAAGTAAAGTCAAGGTAAATTAATAATTTATCTTTTTAGTTTCTGGGTGAAGCCTAAGAGAAAGGAAGCATGGAGGAAAAATAACAGCATATAGAACAAATAGAGCAAGACAGAGACAAAATAACAAAGGAACGTAGAGAACGAGAAAGTGCAAGAAAGCAAAAAGAACAAACGTTTTTTGCAAAAGGTTTGATGAAAACTTAACTGGTGAACCAAAACATTATTGTACATTCTGGAAGTCCAGAATTTCTTCTTCTGGTTTTGTTCTCCTGTTTGTCATTGGCTGTTCTCTTTCTCCATTAGTTTGTTGTTTTATTTTTGTTAAATAAAATCATTCCTTCCATCTCTCAAATATTTCTTTCTGTATTTCCTAGATTACCATTAATGTTTGTACCATGATCAAAAGTGAAAAGGACAGTAAGTATTTTCTTCAGTAATCTGTCACTTGCATTTTATTTTTTTTTAACTTCCACCTTGGACCCCAAGCTTTGCAAACATAAAAATGATCTGACCTGCTGCTCAAATGCATCTGCATCTAGGGTTGAGACAGCACTATTAACAGAAGCTCTCACTCCTCTTTGTATTCCAGCAAGTCCTGAACCTGTCGGTCTCTCATAACTGCTGCCCTATAATGCTTTTTAATCATTCCCTGCTTCCACTAATGATAATGGAAGGGGATCAGAGAAATTCCTGATGGGTCTCAGTTGGCTCCAGGAACACCAGAACACACACACACTGAACTCGGTTACCATCACTGCAGCCAGTTACTACTCTGCCCTTGAGCAGCTGCAGATGTAGAAGAGGCAGAATTTCCTCTGAATTCTTCAGGCACAGCTCCAGTCACAAGCTACTCACAGAATCCACGTGCCGGCAATTCTGCTCTTTATGCACACGAATTTGAAGCACGTGTCTGTGCAAAGCACACCAGGTCTGCACAGGAAAGGAACAGATTACAAACCGTGCAAGAGCATCACCTGTTACGTGTTTATGACAGGAGACAGTACATCTTGAATAAGCTTCCAAGAACTTGCAAGTTGTAACCACTGAACCCTTCAGACATTAACAGTTTTAAACCATCTCCTGTCAAGTTCGGTCACGCAGTACTGTACGTAAAACTATGGTTTCACTTAATCTCTCTGTTACTATGTATTTACCAAGTTACCTTACACTTCTGCAGACAGAGGGAGTTTTTGCCAAGGCTTTCTGCACCGGCTCCCTGCATTAGGACAGCACCTTACGAGGAGGGCACTGAACACGGGCCGAAGGCCACCAGCAGGGCAGGTTCCCGGCCGCCCTGCAGGCACCCTACCTGACTCGGGGGGCTCCTGCTCCTCCTCCGGTAAGAACTTGGCCTTGCCGGCCTGCCGGGGCGCATCGTCGCCGTTGTCCTCGTAGATGTTGGACCACTTTATGGCCATGTCGACGGCGGGGGGCGGCGGGGGCTTCTTCTCGGGCGGGCTGTACACCTCCGGCGGGGGCACGGCGTTGTTCCTCCACACCTTGAACTCCCGGGGGGGCTGCGGAGAGAACACAGCGCCCGGGGCTGCGGCGGGACCCATCCAGCCCCGCGCAGCCCCGGGCTCCCCGCCCGGCCCGGCCCGGCCCGGCCCGTACCTCCTCGGGCGCCCTGAGGACGCGGCTCTCCCAGTCGATCTGCTTGTTGAGCGGGTTGTAGAGGAAGGCGGGCGGCTGCGACACCTCACGGAACAGCTCGTCGGGCGGCGGCAGCCGCGGCCGGCTCCCCGGGCTGCCTTCCGCCGGCGCCGCGCCGGCCCCCGCCGGGCTCTCGTCGGCCGGGGCCTCGTCGGCCTCCGAGTCGGAGCTGGAGCTGCCGTAGGCCGCGAAGAAGCCCAGCGGGTCCCCTCCCTCCGCCGCCATGGCGGGGCCTGCGCCGCCGCACGGCCCGCACGGAAACCGGGCCCGCGCCCGGGGTTCCGGCCTGAGGCGGCGGGCGGCGGGCCCGGCCCTGACTGACTGACTGACCGCCCGCCTCCGCCTCGCCGAGCAGCGGGGCCGGCCCCGGCAACCACGGCTTTCTTCTAACGGGGCAGAGGTCTAGGAAGCAGCCGTTGAGTATAATATGGTAACATTCCTTGCTGGGAGTTAGTAAACTGGGCCCAGCTGGTCTCTCCTATTACATACCATAAAACATAAGAAACCCTACACGCAGTGCAAGGAAAACAAGCACTGAAGTCCCCGCAACACTTGAGAATCCTTTTGAGTCATGCTGCTCAATGCACAAAGGTTTTGGTTCTCCCCCACTAGTCCAAGAAGTCTTGAGACTGAAGTCAATATATGCATAGGCAGAAGCAACACTTCTCACATCTTTATAAAGTGGAGCAATCAAATCATTAAAAAAAAAATCACAGCAAGAATCTGGTTAGCGATACTAATCATGAACCACAGAACTGGTAGTTAAGCAGATGAGGTCTTCATTTCACATGCATGTCTTCCCTACACACTGCTCTTGAATGCAGTCCTACAGACACAGGTGTGTCAGTCTTTCCACCAGAGACAAACCTCTCTAAAAAGACAGCAAAAGCCTCTCTCACATACAAGACCAAAACCCCACATCCAGATACTGGCATGAACTGCACTTAGAACCTACACATTTTAATAATGATAAAGCCAGACAGAAAACAAGCAATTGTACAAAAGAATTTATTCCAAAAGTTGTGATAAAAATATTTTTTTAAAAAAATGCACCTTACAAACATTGGTAAGATAATACATTCATTTAAAGTCTCAGGTTAACAGGCTCCGTTGCAGGAGTAATCCCTGTAGAGGCAGGCCTACTGCACGCTGTGCTGTGTGACAGGCAGCAAACAACGCAAGTTCCCATTTAGAACTGCAACACGGTTTTTACCTTGAGCTGATGCTCTTTCAGTTAAGGCAAAGCTTGCTCTCCCTCCCTCTCTCCCCTCCATTTATGAGGAATCCAAGAACAGACCCAAAACTAAGCTTCTAAGGAGGTTAAAACAAGGAGAGAAAAAATATTTGAGAACACAAGTGCAACTCAAGTGGTTTACAGTGAACAAAGGGACATTTAAACTTTTATACATCCTGAGTACATGCAACTACAGTTCAAGTTAGTGGAAGAGAGATTTACACCTACCCTCCAATTCATGTCAGAGAGCAAGATTTTGCTTGGATTTAGGTACTTAAATCCCAGAGTGCCTTCTGTATTGAAGTTTCATTTACAAGCATTTGCACCATCCTGACAGTCTATCACCTTAGATGTATACCAGAAAATCAAGGATTTTATAAACACTAAACAGAAGCCCACATCTTTAGCAAATGTAAGCTATTCACATACTGAATACAGAGTATAACTGAACAGTCCAGTTTATTTTAACCTACTTCCAAAACCATAGCAATCATGAAATAAAAATTTAGAGAGGCCTTCTGCAGGACCTCAAAAAGGAGAGCACAATTTAGGGTTATTGCCCTAAATTATTACCCTGGCTTTGAATTTGAATGGAATTATACAGCTACAGCACTGTATAAGAGCCTAAATAATTTAAAACCTTAAATACAAACCTGCCTTTTGATATACTGAAAATACTGAAGTGTAGTTTTGCAGAACATAACTGTACACATTTCCAAGGAAGAGTTTGTCTTTGTCTAGTAATTTTAAAGTGATTAAAGGCCACCTTCATAAAAAGTAGATTACAACTCAAGAGTAGAGTATGAGAGGAATATAGCATGTTATATTGTGTCAAGAAATATGAGAACCTTCCCATGCTCAAATGGTTTAAATACCTTTGACTAAGCAATTTGAAATGTAAACGTGTCTATCTGCCTCGAGGAGTAGGTATCTTAAGTGCAACAT
Source organism: Anser anser (assembly GCF_964211835.1). Lineage (NCBI taxonomy): Eukaryota > Metazoa > Chordata > Aves > Anseriformes > Anatidae > Anser > Anser anser. The sequence continues at coordinate 17,349,154 of NC_139728.1, read as the reverse complement.
TTCCAAGAATCCTCCAGTTAAGGATGCTTTCCTGCTACACGACTCCTCTACTTACCTACTGGGACAAAACATACAAGCATTAGTCCTTAACAGCATTATACAACAGCATTTTTTCATAGCCCACATGACGTGGTTACAGCAGTTTACTTTCCTTTTCCAGTATTAATGAGAATTTATATTTAAAGTGCATCTCAAATCACAAATCTCTAAATAATATACAAGAATAATATGCTAAGGCTTGTGGAAGTATACGTGATGCTGAGTGCCTTTCAACGTACTGGTGGACAAAAAGTTCAAAAAATTAAGAGACTTCTTGCAAATAAGCATAGAAACAGATTTGGTCAGATTTGTTCTTTTCAAATGGAAATACTTTTTGCACACAATATACATACAAGGAGGACAGACTTTATCCTACGCAGAAATATTTAATTTGGCAAACGAGGTCAAGCTTTTCTGCAAGCGAGCTAAAGCTTTTAGTTCAGGAAATTAATTTCAATACTCAGTACTTTTCCTAACCACCTTTGCCTTTCACCTGTCACAGAAAGGCTAAGAACACCAGGTTTGTTAGTTACTGTTCTGTAAACTGCAGCTTAAGTGTCTGCAACTAAACACGAAATCTTAAATATATTGGTTAAAAAAAAAACAAAAACAAAACAACTTTGCTGGCGTAGTATCATGACTTTTTTTTCTAATAAAAGCTTCCTAAATAACATGAAATCAAGCAGCTAGAGTCACCTGATCATCAATTAAAATTGTTAAAAACAGTAAATAGCATGGACTGTTTCCTCTGATTTCACAAATAAACAGTTTGAAAACTTTTTTTTACCCTTATAAGACATCACATGCTGTTTCCGTACCCTTTGGATGAATAGACAAAAGTCACTAAGTTCACTATGGTTGAAGAGAACGTGATCTTAGAGGCAAAAAGCAATTGTCACTTGAACTGTTAGATGGTTCTTGCTGTTCTGACTGGAGCTCTGGTGGGAGAGGGGGTGCACCAGGGTCTCCAGGGCCTGGAAGGGTGGCTGAGAACACCACACACTCTGCGTTTCCTGTCTCTGCAATTGGTAAATTCATGGAATGAAGAGAGACAGCAGACATAAACGCAGCAGTGCTATAATCTTCTTCTGGATGATGCATCTGGGTTGATTCTTTGTCTTTTGTTTTATCAAAAAAATTAGATTCATCAGAATATGATCTAGAAAGATTATTCGTTCCTTCATACAGCGAGGTCATGCAGGTGCTGCAGCTTAGACCTACGACAAAAAAAACAGAAGTTAAATTTAATTACATTATGATGCACTCTTAAAACTGTGCTGATTTAGCATCAGTAATATTGTCAAAGATCAGTTGTCTGTAATTTTAACCAGCTGTCCTTTTCGTCTCACCTGTGACGTCCAAGTAGTTGTGTCAAATTAGAAAATACATGCAGGTCATCTCATCAGCCACGTGCACGATTTCTCTACGCCAGCTACTAGTTGACAAAGTGCACTGTAATTTAAGCTTCACTTTAGGATGCCACTTGTACAGGCAACCTGACCTATCTTTCGATAGACTTTTCTCACCGTATTCTTCAAAAAACCTTTTAAAAGCTTCAGCCATATTGTTCTACTCCAAACGGGACTGCTTTTGAAGGCTGCTGCACTCGAAGCCAGAGAAAACTGCAGGCCTTTCATGTCTAGGGTCAAAAATGTACCTTCTTCCTTCTTTATTGCTCTTTAGATGGGTGTGGAAGGGGAAGTAAGGTTTTTGGTTTAGAAAGCTTATACTTTCTTTTTCTGCCTTCAGATGTGAATACATAGAGCAACTTAAGTTTTCTGTGTCAGCAAAGCTTCTGATTGTATGAAGCAATACATTCAGAGTCTATTTTTAAGTTTTGCACTGAAAGCATTTTGGGAAAATTCCCCTCAATACTGCATTTGTGGGCTTATCCTCTGCTGAGGTGCAAGGTTGAACAAAAGCCGAGCATCCTGCCACTGCAGTAAATAGCTTCAAGAGAAACGCAAGATGGAAGATAACCACTTATTTTGCGTTCTGAATTAGAACCTCATAGAAAGCAAAACTGAAGTGTGAAAAAAGACTTATCCATCAGAACAAAACAGAGTATGTTTGTGGTTTTCCCCCCCTCTCCCTACTTTGTTATTTATGATGTGTTCAGATAGTAAGGAGGCAGAGCTATTAAGACGTCCTGAGATTTTAAACCCAAACTGATGCAGTGTCCAAGAACACTGCCCCAAACACTAGAGAAAGGAAAAAAAATCTGCAATAAGAAACATGTATTGAAGAACTGTGCGAGTTGTATTTTGCAGACCCTCAAAGTAAAACTTCTATCTTACAAGATTTTATTATAAACTTCTTACCTTTAAGAGCTTCAAGTTTTTCATTTTTGACTTTCAACACTACATCAGTTATCTTTTGTAACAGAAAGTTTTGTGTTCTTTCTCGCCTGATAGACTCAATCAAAGCATCTAGTCCCTTTGGGTTTTCTGCTAAGTAGTCCAACAACTTCCCAGTTTTTTTCCTACTGGAAGATCGAGAAGAGATCTCTTCTGTGTCCTCTCTGGTGAGTATTTTCTTTGAACGTAGGTAATCAAAGTGTCTCTCAGCTATAATCTTGTCACACAAGTAAGGTCGCATCCTTTCTAACGCCTGAAAAACAAAACAAACCAGTATCAGCCGATCTTTTAATTCATTTAGAAGCCTTTATTAGAAATCTTTCTGATTTTGTTACAGGTTAGTCAAACAGTTTTTAAAGCTGCCACCGTATTACCTAGGGGAGAACTTTCTCAGTGCAACTGAGTAAAAAAAAAAAATATATATATATATATTTAAAAGTATTTTAATTTACCTATCCTTTTCAGTTTTCTTTTGAGTGACCTGTGAAGCTTTAATGCATCTTAAGTAATTAAGGCAAATATTTACTGAAAATATTACTTTAGGTCTACGATTATCACGTTTCAGAACAGTCACCAAGTAAAAATGAAATTAAATAAAACACAACAGCAACTACTCATTTTGCCTACATGCATCCCCACTCTCCCCATTTTACTACCCAACTGCCACATTTTCATGTTACTTGTACCCAAGAGGCACAGCTCCGTGGCACTGCTGTTATTGATGCTTTCTGTACACTGAGTAAGAGCGGTCTCAGAGCAACAGCGTGCATATACTCACTATTTAGAAGTTTTATTAGACAGACATTGCTGTGAGTTCACGAGTTCACCAGCAGATTACCAGCATCCCCAAGACATGCACACTCTTCCACAGATGTACCTACTCTCAACAACTTCGCTGGCCGCTTTTTCTTTATCAATCTGCTTTCTGGTGGTTTAAGATTTTATATTAAACACCTGCAGCACCCTGTACACTTCCGATACGCTGCACTGACCCCTGAGAATTAGTACATCTCTGATGACTCTGGCAGAAGTAAAATGCCTCTCCCCCCTGCAGCACAACTTCAGCTAACAAGTGTCAGCTGGTTGCTTAATCCTCTCTGTAACCAGAAAAAGAAGAAAAAGGAAAAAAGCAACAATCTGCCCCAGGAGCGGATTCCATCCATTGTCTACAGACCCCCACACTCAGTCAGTGAACACGGGGCAAGATGAAGCAGAGAAGTCTGCTCTGAGCACTTCACGTCCTCAGGAACCGCACCACCGAGTATCCCGTCCCGTTCCCCCCATTTCTCCCAGGGGAGATGCGCTGTCCTTTCTAACCGTACTCAATTAGCACGTGATTACCGATTTCAGAGGTAATTCAGAGGAGCAACATCACCACTTTGAACTCTTCTTTGCAGCATCCTGTGTCCCCTCTTGCACTGACGGATTTGTTCAGACACCCAGCAAAACAAGAGGTGACCTCCATCCCCCTCGTTCCAAGGGTCCACACAAGCACCTCCAAAGCGTAAATGACATTCACCTTATTTCAATCCGCACGTTAAGAGGCCTGCTTGATGCCAACGTCATAACAGAACTAATGCCTGTGTTCACAACTCTGGTTTCAAAAACCAATCTACTGCTCTGTGAAGATGACAGTCACAAGTATCCTTTTACTTGAGAAACAAACTCTCAGTTTGTACAATACTACAGAATCGGCAGGCTCCCTTGCCAACAATTTTCCCTGTGAAGAAACATGCATGTCAGATACACGCTAGCTGAAAGTTGCTGATGTGAAAAAGCATTCCCTCCTCTCCTCCCAAAGTTGCCTCATTTGATTCAACAAAAGTAAATTACTTGAGAGCTAAAAGGGGTAGAAAAAAAGAAACTTTACATACGAGAGATGTGATAAGATGAAAAACAATCACAACTTTTTTCCTGAAGAAAGTCTTCCAATATCCTCTTGTTTTTTGGTTATATCCCATGAAAGCAGCATGAAGACGACTTTGCTTTAAAGGAATTTACTAGCTCAATAGAACTGCCTGGCGTCCTGTGCTGTGGCAAGCACCAATAACTCAATTAAAGAAAAAAATTTCTGGACTGCTTCACCAAGCGCAGCAAAGGAAGAATGGAATGTGCTCTTGTAGTTTTCCGCTCCTAGAGGTCCAACAAAAGCAAGCCATCAATAAAGAGCCTGTGGTTATGCAGTTAAAGGAATAATCAGGAGGGCACGCAAGGAAGAGAAAGGAAGGCTGCTGGCAGCAGACCATCACCAGTGAATACAACACAAAACCCAAACCCCAAGGGCGCGGCTGCAGGGTGCCTACATCAAGCTGAGGGCAGCTCCCTGTTCCCACCCTCGCTCAGGCTCCGGCAGGTGAGAGGATCCATCCACGAGCTGGTTCGTTACCTGACCCCGTGCTAGCACAGCAGACTGGGAGGAACAGAAGAAGGCAACAGCACAACTCCCACTGCTTTTCTCTGCCATCCCTGTCAAGTATCCAAGTGCAAGAAGCCCGTGCTTGCTTGGCTACGGGTGTTGCGAGCAGTGCTGTGTTCTTTCACTTCTCAGGAACCTCTTCCTACCACCAAGGGGGATCCACCAACAAACTCCGAAGCAGAACAGTCAGTATGTTTTTCAGCATTAGAAGAATACAGCGAGCTGTTACTCGATTGAACGGCTATTGTGTTTTGACTAACACCCTCCTGTAATGAGCCTTACGCTGCATGAAGCGCATCGGTCCTGAATTCCCCTCTGCATTGTCCTCAGAGGGTAACAGTTTGTAAGGGACAGAAAGGGTAAACACAGAGCACAAGCATTAAGCACCCTTTGCTCTGTATCGATGCGTTTGCATGGCTCGCTGCCTCCTTCCCAGCCGGAGGAGGCGAGATTCCAACCTTTCTAATTTCTCCTCAAGACAAGTTTATTCAGACCAGACCACCCCTGCAAGACGGCTGAGGTATGCTGCCACACCACACACTGAGAATTCCTGCTGTTGCGTCAGTTCTCCTTCACAGTTCACTTAGTAAGGAACAGAAGGAGGCAACACACGGTAAGGTCACCTCAAGTCTTCCCTGATGTGACAAAACAGTAGGGAAAAGGTACAGAAAGTTTTGGGGAAAAATATTTAAGTGCTAGTTTACTTGAACTCAGATGCCAAAACAAATCCTGAGAGTGCTTGCGTGGTTGTAGCAAAAGACAGCAGAAACTGCTTGCATACCCTACATAAACCATACCATGTTTTAGTTATTCTAACGTACTCAACCCTAAGCAAGCATACCTTCAGTTTCACGATGATAACACCTATATCCAAGAAGACATAAAGCTTTAATACAGCACCCTGTTTTTGATGGCTTTAAGATTAGTGCACAGAGCAGAACATAAATAGTGATGCAGACAGAATATAAAACATTTTAACCTAGCCATCTATGCAACATAGCTGTCAGTGACGAGCAATAACCACCTGACAATGTGCAAGTGAAGAAATATAAGTACAAAAGAAATTATGCACAAATATATTTAACTACATGACTCTTTTTTTAAACCTAGGATACAAAGATTTACATTTTCTTTTAACAAAAGCATCAGTTCGAGTGACTTGAAGCAGTCCGCCCTCTTATTTTAAATGTAATCTACAAGAACATTGCTTATTGATGCTAACTAGCAGCTAAACTTTTATTACAGCTATGCCTTCACAAGGATTAGTGGGGTCTACACTGTATCTGATACCCTAGTTGTCTTGTTCATTGCTTAATCTACCCGAGGCACAGACACCTGTTCATTCTGTCACGCTCACACATCTTGCCATGCAACTCACAGCAGTGTTGTGCCGACTGCGGGAAGAGGCCAACGCCTGACTGGATCCCAAGCTCACCCTGACAAGGTTCCTTGACCAGAGCCACTTGCACCATTTTGGAGCAGCTACGTGAGCTTGCAGCGAGCAATGAACCTCCCTGGGGGGAGGATCTCTGCAGTCAGGTTTACCATATTGTGTTTTGATGACAAACCTAGCGGTATTTCTTACTACGCAGCAAGTTACCACCAAGCCCTCTGATTACTGAAGCAGACTCTGTAAGATCTGAGGCTGAAGCAACACAGATGGACTCTTTTGTTTGAGAAGAAGCTGTGAATTCAGTCACTAGCTCAGGCCGATTTATACATCGTGTTACACAGCTGGTCTGATTTAATAGTTCTTTTTTCCCTGTGACGACGGGATGCTGCCTACTGCAGCGTTACCCTGCGGCTGTACAGCAGCAAGTGGTAACTTGTAAAACATGCCTCACAGAGCTCCGACAAAGCGTTTAAAGAAAATTCCATATGCCTAATGGTACTAAGAAGCCAGAACTCAGCTCTTTAACGAACTGGAAGATGACGTGACGGCAAAAAAAAAAATATCACACAAAGGGCCCCGGGGAGGCGGCGGGGCCGTGAGGGGCGGCCCGGCCTCACCCTGCCCTCAGCGGCTCGGCCCTGCCCGGGCCTCGCCACCCGGCCCCGTCCCGCCCCGCGGCGGCGCTCACCTCCTTCTTCACGTCGGCCATCTCGTCCTCCGTCAGCGGCCGCCCCGCCGCCGCCGAGGCCGGGCCCGACCCCGCGGCCTCCATCGCGGAAGCCGCCGCCGCGGAAAGCCGCCCCCGGCACCGCTTCCGGCCCGGGCCCCGCCCGCCCCGCCGGGCATGCGCGCTGGCACCGCCCCGCGGCGGAGGGCGGCCGGGCAGGGGGCGGGGAGGCGGGGCCGCGCTCACCCCCCGCCCTCACAAGATGGCGGCCGCGCGCCGGGCCGCCGCAGGGGGTCGGGGCCGAGCTCGTCCCCGCCCGCTCTGCCTTGCCGCTGCCTCGCTACCCGAGGCGTAACGGTGCCGGTGGCTGCCTCGCGCTGCCGGCCGATCCGGCTCCCCAAAAGCACGCTGGTTCCGCTCAGAACACTGACGCACGCCCAGGGGATACTCACCCTTCTTACCTGGCCCAGAGCTGATCCCTGCCGAGCCGGGCGTTAACGTCACAGTCCCCAGAACGGCTCCGGAAGGTTTCAGGCTGCGCGGAGCTCCCAGCGGGGCGGCTGTGGCACGGCCGAGGCGGAGGCCGGTGCCCCCCGGCCCCTGAGTCCATCCTCGCCCGTTAAACCAAACGCCCTCTGGCTCCTTCTCTCCAAGGCGAACGAACGCTGCCGTAGGCTTCGCTGGCTCTCTGCAACGCTTTGATAAAAATAGCTATCGTGCATTCTGGACCTAGGGTATTTATTAATAACCTTGCTCAGCGAGAGGTGCAGTTCAAAGCCACGCGACATCTGGAGAGCTGGGCTTCTGGATTCCTCAGCCATGTAGGCCAGCATGAGGCAAACTAAAAGGAATTAACTTAAGCAATCAGGGAGGAGGGCATGTGGTTAGAGAATACCAGAATAGAATAGATTTTAGCAGATTTACTGCCCCAAAAAAAAAAAAAAAAGAATTAATGGTCCAGGCAGCTGGAAGAAGACTACTCTCAGTATGAAATTTATTTCAGGAGGTTAGCATCAGTTCAATATTGAGAAGTGAGCCTCAATGAGGAGTGAGTTACAACTTTTTTTTAGAGGGAGGTGAGAAGATTTTGGACACCACATTGGTTTATATGATTATGTATATATGTCGTGTTGATATAGAATAAATTTCTGAGTCAAAGAAGTTTGCCATTTAGAAAAAAATTCAAGTAAATTAGTACCAACTCTCTCCTGTAGACATGCGTACACAAAGATGCGTATAAATGATGCAGTTTACTATATTAAGTAATTGCGCCAAGCTACCACAGTAGAGGTAGCACCGATTTAAATACTGTATTATAAAAATCTTACTTTTAACTCCTGTAAATTAGTACAAAGGCTATACTTACATCAGCCGTAAACAAAATATTTCCTCATCCTTGCTTCTCCAGCAGGAGGCTCTATTAGATTATAGTCTGTTTAAAGTCCTATTACTAGCCAAACTGTACGGTGTGGAATTGATGTAATTCTTTCGCTCCAGTACTGTTATTTTATGTTGGGTTTCCTAAATAAAGAGTTGAAGCAACAATACTGAAGCCCTAAACAATTAAAACTTTGACTGCCACACGGTGGCACTGAAGGCCTACGAGCACTTACCCTAGGCCCCGTGGAGGTGGGTGTAGCTGCGCGTCTCCTAATATCATTACTCCTGGTATCAGTCTAGTCATATTAGAGCACAAGAGTACAAGCAGAGATTAACCCCACCTGCATCATCTACAGCATGCAGCCAGTGGTATTTAGATATAAAACACGCAGCCATCTGTCATATTACCACAAAGCAACGCCTGAAACGCTGTCAACTCTCTTGACATCTTGCAGGAGGAAAAGATATAAGAGCTACATAAAGAATTAAAACAATGATCATGCCACTATACCTTAGTCGTTTCATTTGTTGTAACTTGCAGTAAATACACACACTACAGAAAAATACTGTACTACAATAACATCTATTTAGTTATCTTGGAGAATAACATCAATCGCAATCATTGCATCTAGCACACTTAGCCAGTACCTCCTCTATCTACGTTATTCTTAAAGGTAAGTCTGAAATCATGATTTGTTTTTAAAGAGTCACGATTTCTTCTAACAGGCTTAAAGGTTTAGTACTTGTGTCTATTACTGGCTTTATTTCTAGGTATGTAGCAAGCTTCCAAATAAAAAGATGGCATGGAACAGTATGAAATTAAATGCATGTGCTTGCTGTTTCAAAATAAGAGGCAAAAACTACATAGTTCACAGTACAATTGACACTTTATTCCATTGTGATGGGGATATATAGTAATGAAACTGCAAGGATCACAAAAAGAAAAAAATCAAAGTGCAAACCTCTATTAGAATAGATTATGGAATGTACTGATGTTTTTGGCACAAAAAGTGGGAAACTATATACTGCAACAAGATTTTAAGTTTGATGAAATGTAACACTTCTGTGTTCAGTAGTCATATTTGTGCACTGCAGAACAATACAATGTAAAACAGTGACTAACACGATTCACATGCAACTCTAAACAAGTTACATCATACGTCCAGTTAAAACTTTTCTGAAAATACACGAGGTCCAATGATACTTTGTTCACAATCACTTAACAAATACCATTCTTTAAGCAGTCTTATCTTTTCAGCTTCCTTACTGATAAAAACAAAAATAGAGAATCTTAAATAGTAAATTATTTTCCCAAAATGATTCTACATGAATGCCAGTATTTTCTATCAAAGCAATTTGGCTCTGACTTCATTGATATAATGTTTAAGAAGATGAGTGAAATCAAAAGCTGATTTTTTTTCCATATTTCATCCCCAATTTGCTGTGATCAAACAGAAAAAGCAGATTCCTTGTTCTGCATTTCACTGAATATTTATTTTTAAAACTGGACATGGTGCTGCCTATGACCTCTGTACCTATTACATGGAAAACACCCAAAAAGTCAGAGAACAGCTTCATACAGTGGCATCTATTTAAGACCAAAAAGGATTATATTAGCATGGAAATGACAAAAATGCAGAAATGGAAGAATTCAAGATTATCTTAGAAGTACAGTATGCATTCACATTTTCATTGCAGAGAGAGATACTGTGTTCACATTGTTAAAGAGAGAAACCCACATAACACAGATCTTTCTAAACTCACAGTAAAGATAATAACCGTGAAAGATCTTCAATGCACATTGCAGCTCCTTCATTTGATCTAAGCTTGGTCATAGAAAAAAAAATACTGATGAGTAATTCAAACCCCATTGCTGAGCTATTAACCACAAGATCTTCTGCACTGACCTTCTCTGTCATACAGCCTGACAGTTGTTATCAAATGCTTTATGTGGGCAGTTCAGTGTCTCATCTCCTTTTTTGGTTTGGGATTTCATCTTATTATTTATATTAATCAAGGATGATGATTCACATCAGACATCTGAGAAATGTTCTAGTGACAAGATGCACAGGACGCCCGTTAGATGTATATGTGTTACAGCAGAAATGTCCTCGCAATTGAATGCTTTGTTTGGGCAGCAGAAAAAGTAGCAAACAGCAAGAAGTAGCAGCATTTGGCATGACTCTAGTTCTTAGTACCATACTGTAAATGCACAAAGTGAAATGCTTTTAACGTTTTTTAATGTGATAACAAAGCATAATGCTAAAAGCAGAGAGGTGATGGCAATCCCATTAACCAGTTTAGGTAACTTTTGGCATCGAAGATTTGATTTAGAGCATCTATATTAGGAGGCAATCACACCTGTGACAAACTATGTCAAATGGAAACAAAGCACATGTGATTTAGAGCACCCAAATTCTGCACCTGAAGTTAGGTTGAGTACAATTTGAAATAACCACCTGAGGGAATTCAAATCCCTCAGCCACTCCTCCACTCTTTCTGTATGCCAAAATACAGCCTTGAAGGCAAGGAAACCTAAATGGCAATAGGTGAAAGACCAACAACCTCTCTGGGAAATGAGGTGTTGCTCAGCTCTGAGATCCACCCTCCCCTCTCCCCTCCTTGGGAAAGCTATTATCACCTATTCTGTTGCTTTCAGGGACACAAGGTATCAACAATGTCCACCACATTTTTCTCTTTTCTGGAGCAATCCTGAAGAGGAGTCATCTCCCTTGTCACTCTCTAGATGTACAGCCCCTGCTGACAGTTATCCTTCCAGCTCAGTCCCTCAGAGTTAAAATGGATACCTCAGTTTCTCTTCCTACCTGGCAGCTACTTGAGGAAGGAGAGAATTAAGAATTAATTCACTATGAAGCGAACAGCAAGGAGACGGGAGTGCAGAAAAAGAAGACTGAAGTAGGAGAACTGAGGCAACAGAAGGAAAATCCACTTGGAGTTAAAAAAGTGCTTATTGTACCATAAACTAGAAGCTGTAGTCTGAGGAAGAGAGGGGAAAAACGCAACAAGAAGTTTGAGGTGTGAATTGAATGGAAATCCCACAGCCTAACTGGCACAGGCCAGCTGGATGCTCCAGCTCCCCACTGAGATGATGGAGAGGGACTGAAGCAGATAGATGGGGCAAGGTGCGGCCAGGCCAGGGGAGTACAGACAGGCCAGGGGGTTCTGTTCAGGCTTTGTACAACAGCTCCCACAGATACAGATGTTTTTAAGCATAAAGCTTGGCTCTAGAAGTTATAGTTAAATACTGCGGGGTTATTTTTTGGCACAAAATCTTTGTTTAGTATCAATTCATTTTAAAATGCAAGATGCTGTACCAGATACATAAAAAGCGCTGAGGGAAGGAGAGAACGGAGATTTCCCGCTGCAACATTTACATCTCTAGAGCCTGATCATGTGGGTCAGGCTGAAATAGTAGCTCATGGAAAGGGAGGAGACAAAGGAGAAACATCAGGAGAATCCTTTGGGACAGCCACAAAAACAGCTGCTGTTTGGCTGGTGAAGGACCTCCTTTGGGACATATCTTTCCAAATACATTTTATTTGCTCGTCATTGTTCTCTCCCTCACGGTGCCTCGTGTCGTCACAACGTACGGTGCACCCAGACATGAGATGCATCCTGGTGGCTGCCAGGATGTTTACTCCACGTTAGCCACTGATGTGGGGTGAGAGATGCCCTGTGGAGAACCTATAGATATATGTACTTGTGTTTCCAACCTTATGATCGTGTGAAAAATCACGTGGGTTTCCAAAGCATACCAAAGTGCGCGCTCGGTTAATGCTATTTGCTGTGCTACAGAACGCATTACTAACCCCCCTCCCGCCGCTCGCTTCTGACTGTACCTCAGAAACACGCCACAAGTGGTTCAGGAAAGGTGGAGGAGGTGCCTAGGAAGTCGATAACATGTTCAGACTATTTGTCAGTCTCCGGAGAGTTCCCACTGCTGCCTCTGTTTGGGAATTTCTCCATCCTTAGTTTACAGATGGTTTACCAAGAAGCATGTGAATACAATGGGGAATGCTTCACTTTACTGTGGTGAAAAAAAAGTATGACTCACTGGGTAAACATGTTGTGGAATTTGCTACAAAAACTGTATTTGTTTTAACTGAATACCACAGTAAATATTCATGCAATTAAAAAAATAAGATGGTCATTGTTCCAAGGAAAACTACCCCAAGGGCAGATAAAGTACACATGCCAATCTTTCAGGAAACAATAGCTTCCCTTATTCATGAGCATAATCCAGGAATAACTGTCCTTCAACTCATTCTATCAGCCTTTCCTTTTGAATTTTGCTAGTACATGGCCTCCAAAAGAAGAGAAAACAGCAGAACAGAGGGACAAATACACAAAAAGTAAACAAAAGAATAAAAAAACAATTTAGCTTACTTTCATGGTTTTAACTTTTCCAAGAGCATCTGAACTTTTCATTTTTGTGGTCCAGGTGCTCCCTGGGATCTGGCCTTCAAAAAAAAACTCGTCTTTCATTCTCACTGAAGTGAAAGACAGAGCATTAGCAGCAAACCGGGACCTGAACTTGCAGGACATGTTGCATGTGGCTGCACTGAGATTTCTTTTTCTGTCATCCAAGTTTCCCAGGCAGACATTGCCCTTGAATGCTCCCGTCAGAGAAAGCTTCTTCCAAAATTGCCACCTGGCGTCTGAAACTGATTCTAGGCACGATTCTGCCCAGCAGCAGCAATGTGATATGGCTGAGACAGTGAGCAGCCTATTGCCCACTGTTCCAGCTTCCCAACCACACAAGATACCAAGTTCATGAGCCCCCTGAACTTTCTTCAGCCCCCACTGACACCTTGCATTACTGAAAGAAAAGAGAGAAAGAGAGATGAAAGACTGAAGAAGGAAAAAAAGACGCAGATCAAGGAAGCAAGAGAAAAAGACAGGAGAAGGCAACAGTACAGAGACAACAGAGGTTCTTGAAGTGTTGAGAATTAGTTGGTTTTCATAAAATTTTCACACAGATAAGTTAAATCACTAACGTGAGGGGTTAGCCATTATAATTGTCTTCTGCTAGCCCATGGGACTAACATACTTGAGAGTTATGTGCCCCTCAAGAAAAGCATACATCCACCTTAAATACCATCTGCAAGGACATAATAAAATTACACAAAGCAAAAAATTTGTAAACAAGGGTTAGTAGCACAGTGGTACAGTAGATTGTCAATAAAAACAATAGAAGTGTGGATACAGATTCGTCTACCTTGTGTGTAACGTTATTGCCAGTTACAAGGGAGGGACTCTGTAAACTCATAATTCTGAAGTTTTGTTAATAAGCACAGAGCAACAGGTGAGTGACCCATCTACTTTCTCCAGTTCTGTGTTGGCTATTGGAATCAGCATGTGGTCCTTCAGTTTTTCAAAAACCTATTTAGGAGAGAAAATAGAACAGAAATCATTACATTTTACACTTCCTTATTTTCCCTTTTCCCTAAGTAATTACAGAATAAATAGGCATGGCTGGATCAGTGGGTGCTAAGCGGTCTCGTCATTTGTAATCAACACTAACATTATGGTGTATGTGGCCTTCTGTCTACAGCTCTCGAAAGGTTCACAAACAACAATACCGCAGCAAGGGGAACTGTTACTGCTCCCAGTTGTGCTGAAGTACCACCAGGGGCACAAGAGACAAAATTAAATCAGTAGTGGAGATGAGCATAGAGCCCAGGCCTGCCACCTTTCGGAAGCCAGTGCTTTTGCCCTCTGATTTTTTCCATGACAGGATATAACCCATTCTGGAAAGCACCGAATTTCAGCTCCCAGCGACTTCCCGGAGGGGCCAGGATGCTGGCGGTCTCCCAGCGACACTCAGCACCTCTCTCACCTTTGCGCTCTCCGGGTACTCCTCGGGGGCTCGGTGCAGCAGGACGTGGCCTTTGCTGGGAATGTTTAAGTAGATGCAGTTTGCGGCAGCATCATCGGGCACCGTCAGCTTGTCGTAGCGGTGGTCACTCATCTGTTGCATGGTCTGCCAGGAGACATGAAGTGCAGCTATTTAGACCAAACGCTTTAGAGGGGCCCAAACAAATGCAAGAACAGAGCCTTCAAAAAAGTGCTAATTGCGACTGCCAAGTCAGCCAAGAGCCATTTTCCTATGCAGCAAGTAAGGAGATCTCTCTTTATCTCTGCCTTCAGGGAAGAATCTACTAACCCTACCCAAAAAGAACAGTAGAAAACCTCTGTCAAACGGTTCCTGGAAATGGCAGGATTAAGCAACAAACAGTCCGTGGGCTTTTCCTGAAGGAATGCACATCGAGTATGCAAACCTCCCGCTCACTTTGACAGAAACTATAGGTGTTCAGCACCTTTGAGAAAAGCAGCCATCATTCAATATTTATAAAACGAGCGTGAATTAACACAAACAGGACAGGAACGGTTCCCAGCTTGGCTATCAGCCCAATCTTAATTCTTTTCAAGGACCTCCTTTCTGCCTTCCAAGCAGTTACTCTTTCACTAGCTAGGCACCTGTGCCGGGGCGCGAGAAGGCACGTCTGAGTTAATCCTCGTTCCCAAGGGGACGACACAATAACCTTGTCAGAACAGTAGAGCTGGTGGTTTTCAGAAGTTTCGTTTATAAATATAGGGCTCATACTCAAATTTGGATCCTGGCAGAATTTCCGAGACAGAGACTCTCAGCACACGAGAAGCCTGAGATCGCAAGTTTTGGATTAGGCTCAACTTTTTACTAAAGATAGAAAAAGCCTGGAGACGAGAAGCCTGGCTCCCCATTGTATCACTCCAGCTTTACACCAGCTTCTCTGACAGAGACCCCGAATAATGCAGAAGTGAACAAAGCTCAAAGCTTTGGCCCTACCCAGCGCCTAAGCAAATTCAAGTGTTTCAGTTTCTCTCCTAGCTCTCCTGCATTCCCACACAGATTTTTAAGCTTTTTTTTTTTCCAGCTTAAAATTACTCACATTAAAATTATGTGAAAAATAAACTAGCACTCTGTTCACAAAATTCTTCAACTAAATTTCCTTCTCAGGGAAATCCCGCAGATCTACATCACGTAGCTGAGAGCAAGCTTTGATCTTAGGCACAGTTATCTTCAAATTACTGGTAAGGTCATTTGTACTACTACTCATTCATAAAAAATGCCATATGGAACTGAATTATAACAACTGCATCTCCAACATATTGAGAAGCACCAAAACAACTCACGCTTCCACACAGCTACAGTAATTCCTTTATAGGTCTGGGTGCATTTTTCATGTTGCAGCCTGAGTCATCCACATCCCGTGGAGAACGTGGAAACTCGTACCGAAGAATGCAATGCATTCTTGAGGAAGCATTATCAGATTGTTATTTCTTGTTCCTTCTTAAGTCATGAATCTCTGCTGAGTTCCCAAGGTTACATCTACCTCCATAAAAGGTTAATGTGTTTTGCTGGGGAAAAATCCTTGCACCTTTCCTTTACCGGATGTATTTTTATTACTGCACTTACCATGTTTGACTTCCCTATTTATGAATTTGTTTCCGCTCCGTTGCCATGATGTATTTTTTTTTAAAGCTCTTCTCGACGCTGTAAGCATCCAGCAGCAGGTGACACGCCTGCACCCACTGCTGCTGCTGTCCCTGGTAACAAGTCTGCAGACTCGTCCTCTACCCACAGCCTCCCTTCCCTAAATAATCTTTTTAAGTCTGGATTAAGGAAACTTATTTATTAAATCCACACTGAAATACACGTAGTGGTAGACAAAAAGCCACTGCCTGGATTTCACTCAGCTCCCGAACAATTGTGCTTTCTCCAGTCCTTGTTGGTAACAGAATCCCATATTACCAGTTTTCTGTAGGAGCAGCTCATTCATCAAAAATACATTGTGACTCACTCTGAAACATTTCCATAAGAAATTATAAATTAGTTCTCAAACAGAAGGGTATGGACACATCTCCCATTCATTTGCTTCCACAAAACACTCCAAGTCGGAACACCCATAGTGAACAGAAACGAAGAACAAGTGCAAGGCTCTCGCTGTGCCACAGCAGACACAAACCAGCTTCAGGAAACCTGGGAGATGATGGCGAGGGCACGTTAGGAGGATTGCTTTCAAGATTAAAAAGCACAGAAGTGGTGGATGAATTAATTTGGGAACAAATGAAGAGAAAAAATGAGTAGAAAAATGAGAAAGAGAAGCATGGGATTTTGAGTACCCAGCTGCGGTAGTGGGGATGGGTTCTGTTAGCAACAACACTGCCGCAAGAAAGCATTTATTAGTAACTGGCAGTCTGACAATATAAAATTACTCTCTTCCTTGGCTTTTAAGATAAGAAGGAAATCATATTTGCAAGCTTTCATCCCTGTTATAACTATGTCTGCACGTTGAAATAAAATTCCAAAAACCAATTTGTTGAGAGCGTGCACAGGCAATAACACCCCAGACCTGTGCCACGGGGAGACTCTGAATCCAACAGAAATATGCTGATACGATGTAATCAGGTTATTTTAACCTGACCCACGGTCTTACATATCTCTATGACACAAACTCACTGCATAAAGTCACTGAGCACGTGCACCTGGCCAGACAGGACTACAAGGCAGAGAAAAAGATAAAAGCAAGGTTCTTTGATCATGTTTTCTATCAGATATACCCCCAAAATATGTATTTTTTGTTTTGGAAATGGCTAGTTTACAGAGACTATAGCCCTCGCGCAATGCGTTTGGGCTGGCTTTCTGCCCACAAACATATGACCAGCTATGTTAACAGTCAGGCATTTCCCGCATGCCTAGTTTTTCTGGGAATTTTCTTCAGCCCAGAGAGGGTAATTTTCATTGCACATTCTCTCAGCCCTTAGTCATGCTTTCCTTATGTTGAAGTCATTCGCATAGCCTAAAATGCCTTTTCTATAGTTTTTACAGTGTGTCCTCAGACAACTGAGGTAATGGATAAGCTAAATAATCCTAAATATGAAGCAGCATTATGCATGAAGGAAAAATGCGTATGTGTTCAGGGCCTATTATCGCTAGCTGAGCTGGGATGACCACATGCACATTTAAGGCAGGCCAGGCCCAGACACTTTGTCCCTCTAGGAGGAAGGCCCCAGCTGGAGCCCTGCTGCCATCCGGGACCTGCTCACATGCCGGTAGCTATGGGATGCAGCGACCAGCCCCACACCTTTTTACCTCCAGCACCCCATAAGCAAAGACAAACGCACAGCAACTGTTCTTCTTCCAACATGACAGCAAACACTGTATGTAAGAATGCCCGCATCACGTTGATAGAAAAAAAAACCTGTCAATTTTCAGGCTCTGATTTTAGTTTTAATTAGCCCTCCTTCCCTAGCCCTTGGCATTGAAGAGAAAAAAAACCCACAAACCTAAGCCCAATTCAAGTGCATGTAACTCCATACCCACAGGATCATTCCCCTCCTACATTCCATCCAGTTACCTTTCCTAAACCCTTCTAGTCACGGTATTCTTATATAAAAAACTATTTATGATATTTTTTCCATCCCTCCTCTCCTCATTCTTTCCAAGCATATCAAAGTTTTGCCTGTTTTACAGTGAAGCATAAGAAACATTTGGCCTGGGGTACAGAGCAAACTGGGAGATTTTAACCCAAGAGATTGAAAGCTGTGAGAAGAGATTAAGCTACATCAAGTCTTTGTCTGCAATGACGACAACTGGGGTGCAAATTGGGTGCTTTTTGGGGCACAGGGTGACCAACGCTGATGAGAAGAGTAACCCAGCAATAGGCAGTAACATCTCCCTCGCTTGGCTGGGCAGTCTGGAAGCACAGTGCGCTTCTCTTCTGCTTGGAGGAAGAACTACTTGTCTAGGAATATAAATCTTTGCTCACTACCAGGAAAATAACTCTGAGGAAGCAAGATGAAGCTCCTTGCCCTTAGAGTTACTCTGTTTTTTTGCACCAGAAGAGACAAAGAACAATTGATTCCCAACCTCCTTTTCCACACCATTCCTGGTTTTTACAGGCATCTATCATCCCCTCTTAGCTGTCTCTTTTCCAGGTAATAGTCACAGCTTGCTTAATTTGTCTCTTTATGCAAGATTCTGAGTATCTGTCCATCTATTACCCTTTTCCAAGTCTTTCCAGTTCTGCTTTTTTTTTTTTCTTTTAATGAAGGTATGGTGCATGCAAAAGGCATGTAACAGCCAACACACAGATGTACCACAGCTTTAACTGGTGGCGTAATGATGTTCTCCATTTGTCTTTCAGCTCAGATGACAATCTCAATTTCTTGATCAGATCTTATTTCTGTGGTAATGACCAGTCAGAGCACATTATTTCATATGTGAAGTTCACATTACCATTCTCCCAGCCCCATCACTTTACATTCATCTACACTGAATTTCATTCACTGTTTTATTGCCCTGTCTCTGCCTTTTAAGTTTGCTTCATCACATTTGGAAGAAATAATTGACACTGGAGCAAGAAAGCAGCAGCCTTGGGGTTCAACAGGAGAATGGGGCTGGGGAGCCATGCCGCGGTGTTACTCGCCGGGGTGCCGGCACCCAGCCCACACATGCACCATGTCATGAGATGTTTTCTGAGAGCTTCCTTAACGCAGCAGTGACAACAGCGACCGTGACCAGATGGACAGGAGGGGACAGGAGAGGGGAGCTGTTAGAGCCAGTGCTCTGTTCGAATGCCAGGATCTGTCAGGAGCATCACCCCAGGAAGGTGGAGGGGCCGGAGGGAGGACAGTAGGAAGGGGACAGCACAGCCAGTCTGGGCAGTGCAAATCACACTAGAAATGATCTGGGTGTTTTTGTCAGGAACACATACATCTCCCTAGAGATATAATATACTTAATAAAATATAAAAATAAACCCTGCAGATGCAAGCACAGGATCCCACGAGTACAACAGAACAAACGCACACCACACCTAATCCAAACCAGCCATGCCCCCAGTCGGCCACGGCCACGGCACCCAGTCTGCAGTGGGCGCGCAGCCAGCGCGCGGCTTTAATCTCCGTCTGCCCCCACATGTTCTCGGCAGCTGGGCTTTGGGCCCTTTCCTCCCTCCTGCGCCCTCCCAGTCATCTTTTCCAGAACACCGAGTTCTCTAAGACACCTCTCCCACCCTGGCCCACGGCGTGGCCTGGCTCTGGCCACCCCTTCCTTCACCTCACACGCGTGGCACCGCCCTGCCCCTCGCAACGCCTTGCGGCCCCTCACAGCGCAGTCACCCCGGCCCCTGCCCACGGCAGCGCCTCAGGGCCGCTGCGTCTTGAGGCAGGGAAGAGGAAGCAGCTAGCCTTTGCTGTTGCTCTCAGACAGACGCCTGCAGGACGAACATCCTGTCGTTTGGGACAGGAACCCAGGGAGAGAGCAGGCAAAGGAAAAATAAGGCAGAGGAATGCGAGTCCTCATTTACGCAAGTCGAATGACATCGTCTGTCAGCCTCTGACCCAGCGCCTGGTGATGACAAACGCACACGTAAAGTGACACTTGCCTCGCCTTTTGTAAAAACAAAACACAAACCAAAAAAAACAGCAACAAAAAAAGCAACAAAACAAACCAACACCAAATACAACACGTTATTCTATAAATACGCTTCTGAGTCTGTATCTTACAAAAGACTCAATTCTCCTGCCTGTATACAACTTGAACAACACTTACACTCAATTCAGCGCAGCAGATTCATTACAACATCCAACCTTAATTAAAAGAAAAGCACAAGTAGTTGCCTTTTTAAAACAGCAGGTCATCCGGTACCCGGTGAAGACCTGTGTCCTCTGAGACGCCATACACCCTTAATTCATGAAGTAATGGAAAATCAGAAGGAGCTGAAAGCATGCAACGTCTCACAGGACCTGATCCAGAGCAAGCAAATATGAGCTAAAGGAAAGTGCACAGAATCTTATAAATTGACTAATTTTCCTACCTATAAGGCTGAGAGCACATGCCCTTTTTTTTTTTTTTTTTTTAATTATTTTAAGGAGCAGGTTGTCAATTGTTCTCTGGATTTCACTAACTTCTTTGCTGCTGCATTATACAAGTCAGGATTCATCTGCACTTTCTGCTAATTCCCTACCTGAAGTCATCCTCCTTGGGTTATTAATATTAGTAATCATTTCCACAGCAACCCTTTGTGATATCGTAAATAGAGGATTATGACTTCATGCAGGGAATAAGCAGAGGCACAAATGATGAATTCTTAAGGAATAAGAGATAATGTGCTCATGCAAACTTCTGCATTACTAGAAGAGAAAGCCACTGTACAGACAATAGCTGGAGCAGCTCTGGATGAGCCTTTTAGTATTGCCCAGGGAGTAGGGGCTGCTTTGTAAGCACACGAGATATATGACCTTTTCTTCTAGGTGCCCATTCTGGAGACGCTTCTGTGGCTGAGCTGGGAAGCCCAAAGCTTTTACGCAGGCACTACATCCCTGCTGTAGTGCAGGTGAACAGCATTCTGCTTCTTAAAGCTGGCACACGCTGCAGGGACTTGAGTTACCCAAGACAGAGTAAGAAAAAGAGGCATTTAATCACAGGGATAGGGGCAACTCTGCCAATGCTATAAAAACTTCTTGTGCCCAAGTCTTTAAAAGCATGGCTGTGATCGCAGCTTTGGATACAGACTAGTTGGCCTAGCTGCCCAAAAGAGATTTCTTTCTACTGTGTGCTTACGATGTGATTTTCATACAAATTCCTTGACTTCTGTCAAAACAGAGGGGCTGCATTTGTAATAACGTCCTCCAGGGAACGCTCCAGGAGATGAACGAACAGCTCCACTCCCCACAGAAGATACTGAACGGAAGAGTTGATAACAAGGCAAAGCAATAAAGTCCAATCTTTTATTCAAAGGGAGAAAAAAAGACAGGTATTTACTCTAGTCAGAGTACTCCAGTACTGTACCTGCTCTGATACTCTCCTGATCATAAAGAAATCTCATTGACTAGCGAGGTTGGGGCACCAGGGAGCAGCTCCACATGCAGGTGTCTCCAGCACACTGGGTCCCACACAGGCAGCTCTGCTGGGGGAAGCGAGCGGAGGGGAGCCTGGCCGTGCTCACTGCTGTGCCTTGTCACCCGGCCATACTGCTCACAGCCCAGACATCGCCCGGCCACGCTGCCTCGCGCTTGGCAAAGGGCAACCTCACTTCCCAGCAGGAGAATTTTCAGGATTTAGCATACGGAGAGAGCACAGACAGGAGTGTCAGCGCACACTGGGGCACTGATCCATTGCAATCCTAGAGTTTGCCTTTGCTGCTGAAACTGGACCTGACTGGGCCCCAGGCTGGCTCCCGCTCCTCTGCTGTCCCAGCCGGAGCCCCCGCTGCGCCCCTGGGTGCCGACAGCGGGGAGCAGAGCGTGCACCAGCAGCACTGCCCGGCGCCAGCCCAGACACGGACTCCTCGCGCTTATGGTCAGGGCCCCAGCCAGAGCCTCCAGCAATGCAGGATCAGAGCCCAAAGGCGACACGTTTGGAGAACTCCTGGCCTCACTGAGGGAACAGAAAAAAATTCGCCCCAGGCTTTATCTGCCCAACAACCACGGCAAACATTCAGTGACAGAATTATGAACGGGGTTAACTGCAAGAAGGAATTAAATGCATGCTGCAAGCAGCAGAGGGAAGTTAACATTTCAGATGTGAAATCAGGACAGGCCACGGTAGTTTCTGTACTTAATTTGTCTCTCTCTTTCACCCAGTTTCCTTAAGCGTCTCTTTTCAGCTGCAGCCCAAATAAATATTCTGTACTTGCCAGAGTCTGAAGTGGATTTCATGGTTAAAATGTCACTTCTGATTTATTATCTGCTTCTAGCATGTGCTCTCTAATCCTAAAACCTGTACACTCATTTTATAGTTCACTTGCAGTGCTCTCCGTTACACTCATGATAAACAGCACTCTGCCAGACTTGAGCACCAGATGTCATTTCTTTTTCTATTTTCATGGAATCATATGGATACATGAGTAGCACCAGCAAGAACAATCAAGAAAAACTGCTGTCTTTCAAACAAGACTGCTAGTAGAAAAAAAAAATCCTATTTTAAATATAAAATGTTAGTCTAGCATGACACAGCAGCTCACTTGTTGCCCACCAAGACACCCTACAGAACAAAACCAACTGGACTACCACAGGTGCTCAGAAACATCATCATCTTTCTTGTACAAAAGCATTTCCAGAGCAGACACGAAGGATGGCATCGACAAAGCCAAGGCTTACCACAAGGAGCCATCCAGCTAAAGGAGCAGCACTCAGGGCTGCCACAGGCACTGACTTGGTAGGAGCTCAGGGGACTGCACGGCCGCACAGGCTGCGAGGAGAGGCGGACAGGCACTGCTATTGCTCCATCAATCAGCCCAAAGTCAGGCAGCAGCTTTTAATTCTGAGGATCAGCACCTCATAGAGATCCTAAGGCAGTTTTATTTCCACCAGGGTGTGAGACACTGATTACCAACTGATTATTTTTTTCTTCAGAGGGAAGCGAATAAATACAAAAATCACTTAGGTCAAAAAGCAAGAATTCAAACATTAGACAAAGCTATGGATATGCAGCACGACCATTCCTATCATTTCAGAGGGAGATGCTTTACTCACTTCTTTTCATATAATTTCTTTCAAGAGAAACCCAGCTCACAGAGTGTGACCAAATATAACCCTTACACACACGTGAACATGCTGCTCCGTCTCTGATGCACAGAAATACACTGAAAACTGACATAATTGATTTTCTTTTAAACAACAAACTGCTAGGTTACCTTGTTATTTAGGGTATTCTCTTCAAAATGTATCTGCTTTTCACTGCGCCTTGATTAATGGTGCTATCTGCTCTATTTGACGGCTAGTTATCAGCATCATTTAATCAGCTTATACAAAAAATATGTTTGGCTACAATAGCTGAAGTTATGCACTGCAACACGATTAGCCGAGCTGTGCAAAAGGCTTTAATCAAACTGATGAGTTCTCAGATTAGTCCTGGCTCAAGTTCAAATTGCAGCTCTGAGTAACCAGTATTGTACTTGAATTTTGCTCATGTTTATAAACACTCTACACAAGAGTATGGTTGTCTGGATATCTGCAAACTTCATCAGGCTGCAGCTCACGAGGCATTTTGAGTCTGAGCCTGAATATTTGGGATAGTGCATATTTCACAGGGAAAGACACAGGGCACTTTCCATCCCAGACTAAATCAATCTCACGGCATCAGGAACATCAGACCTTTTCAACCAAAGCCATTTGTCATAAGTTCCTCAGGGGAGAGCAGAGGTCGATGTGGCTGGGAACACGCTCCCAGAGCTGCACACGGTGATTTGTAATGAGACAGTAACTTCCTGAGGTCGTTTAAATGAATGAGCAGACTTACAGCCACTCTGAGCCGTGTAGAAAACCCAGGGACCATCCTCCTGTTTCACAGCTCCCCTAAGCTTACGCTCATCAAAGCAATTAGGCTGCTACCCTATTCCCTCCGTGGCTGTCAGGCTACAAATCCAACGCAGCCAGGATTGCATTTTCCTCTCTTCCCCTCCATAATTCAAGCAGCGTCCAGCAGGGGAGATCCTGAGCAGATTTGAAACATTGGTATTATATCAGCTGGGCACCGAGTCATTTTAAATCTTGAACTATCACAAGATGGAAAAGAAACAAACAAACAACAAATCTCTGCTGAGCTCTGATAGAATAAATGATCCTGTTGGGAAATGTAAAGTCTTGGGATTATGCCCATGAAGAAGATCTATATAAACCTGAAGAGCAAATGTGCAAGGAAATATCTCTGCATGGCAGTAAGAATGAGAACAGGCCTCCATCTTGCAGACAATTAAGGACATTTTTAAGTCAGTGTCACGTTTTAAAGTTGGTGTCAGTAGCTTGCTGAAGCCAAGGAGGTGTTCAAGACATGCAGGATGGGTTCCAAAGCTCTTTCGGAACAAGACTTCAGAGTTATTTATTACGTCCATAGTAAATGTACTGCACGTAGCAGATACAGATCAGTAGCCATGGGCACCCATAGCAGTGCTGTTCCTTAAAATAATTTATGCTTTATAATCAGAGCAAGAGATATAAGCTGCATTTAAACTGAAAGGGCTTCAGAGGGCTATCTCACTATAGTTAAGTAGAGCTATCTCCACCCTTCCCCATCTGTAGCTGGCTTCCTCCAAGCATTACTGATCACATTGCATCAAGGAGGCTTTGGCAAAACCTAACAGGTAAGCAAGTCTGCCAGCAAAGAGACCCAGATTCACAAGGCCCCCTTAAAGGCTCAAACCCACCCCTCCTCCTTTAAAGGGAAGTGTTCAGAGACTCCATGAACGGCAAGGCTCGGATGACAACTCCCTTTCTGCTGAAGCCATCCTGCTACGAAAGCCTGATGTGAGCAGGGAGGAAAAAGTGAGCAGAAAGGAACCTGACTCTGCAGCCACCCAATGGAGGGATGGGGAGTCCTGCGCCCAAGTCCCTGTGGCTGGAGTTACATACTGATTTTATCCAGAAATCCTACACTGAAAAAACGTACACGCAGGCCACCTTTACAACAGGGACCATGCCCCTTTCCCTCCTCCTTCAAGCCAAACCTTTTACTTCTCTTCCGGCAATTTTAAAAGCCACATATTCTCACAGCAACATCTGAAGTAAATACAGAATCACAGAATGGTTTGAGTTGGGTGGAACCTTAAAGCTCCAGTTCCAACCCCCAGCCACAGGCAGGGACACCTTCCACTAGACCAGGTTGCTCAAGCATCTCCTGCTGCCTTGATAGTATCTCTTTCCTCCCTCCTATCACCAACCTGTCACATTCAATCAACAAAACTGTAAATAATAACCTGCGTATTCCATTTTATAATTTAATGTAGATAGCTTAAGCTAAATTAATGTCACTGTTCTCTTACCTGATATAAACATGTACTGATTTCCTATTTCACTGATCTATATCTATTTTAAAATTCCAGCAACCTTGAGCAGTGATTAAAAACAAACAAACCAAGTTTGCTGGTTAAAGAAAATTTTCTTACTGCTTTACCTTGAGGGCTTTCTGTGCAGCTTCACTTGATCCAATAGCAATCAGGTTTGGTCCAGCCATGCTGCAAAAACTCTTCAGGTGCAAAGAATCATGAACAGGGACTGTGGAGACAGCATAATCCTGTACGGGATCAAAGAATGGTTGCTATAATTATTCTTAATTTGTCCTATTTTCATAATTATATTGAGACATTCGATAATTAATTGTACTCTCTGCAAATTAACAATAGCAACATGTCCCGGGGCATACTGTCAACTGTTTAAGTACAACATACCTCTCTGGACCAGTGTGTCTTATGCACTAGAGTAAAATCCAGAACATGTTTCATAATACTATTGTTGCAACTGTAAAGCAATGCATTAAAATGCATAATTAAACAGTATGTACATAAAAACTCTCCAGGGACGAGCATTAAGAACATGGTGCTGATACATGAGAACATTAAGAACATGTCAATATGCTCTCAGATAATAACAGCCTCCCACTCTCCAAATTACTTCTATGCAGTGATCCCTCACTTCAGATCTAACTTCATCATCTGTCTCTTTAAAGGACATTCAAACCTTTTCATTAACTTCTGCATTTTTTAAAAAGAAATTCTAAACAAAGCACTTAAGAGTATGACAAGTGTCTTGTCCAGTATAATTTTTCAACTGATCCAACGGATGATAGCTTGTATTTCCTGTGGCATGAATGAATTTACAAACCTTAAACGTGTCAGCCAGAATTTCTGCACCACGTTGATTTGTCCGCTTGGAAAGACCCACAAAAAATTCTCTGCCTGGAATGAAAAAATGAAGCACAAAACAATTACAGCTTTTTTTTTTTTTAAGCTGAAAAAAAAAAAATCACATCAGCTCTTCTGTCAAACAAGCAGATTTTAAACCAGGCCAACTTTAGAGACATTTTGAGGCAATCTTTAATATAAGTTCCTATCTTTCTCTTCTTAGTAAATAGTAAAGCTGAAAATTCAGCTTAAACGTATGCAACCTGCAATCGTGAGCCGATAATTTAAAGCAATTATCTTTTTCCAGAAGATGTGTTTTGCTAGGAGCATAAATAGCTTCCTCTCCTAAAGCCCTGCAATGGTCATTGACTCAGGAAAGAGAACAGCTGGGCTGGATTAGTACAGTGCTGATTGACCATTTCCCCCTCCCTCTGAGATTTCCTCTGGTCTCAAGGCAGCTCTGCAGATGCTGGCACCCTCAAGCTCCAGAGGAAATCAATCGGTGCTGGATCTGCGCTGCGTTAGAAAGGCCTTCCTTCTTGGCCTGCCTCTTCTGAGACCCTTCCTTCCCCTCTGTGAGCTAAGGCAAGCAGCCAGTCTGCTGTGATGCTGATCAAAATGAACAGGCTCATTCAGCGCAGGTGGGGAGCAAGCGTATACGCAGCTGATGTGAGAAAATGCCTAATGGGCTTAATGACACAAAAAACACTGTCAGGATCTTCATCCTTGAAGTCAACCATGCATATAAGTTGTCTAGCATATGACATCTGGCAGGCAACTCCGCCACTTTCTGCATAAACTAAAATGCACTTCTTGTATTTGATTCGTTGAACCAGTGACAATTGTCTGCATCAAGCCCTTACAATTCCTGAAAATGAGTCTGTGTGAGCATAGCTGCTTGTAATAAGAAATATGAAACAACTGCAGGCAGCTGACTATTGAAAGCATTTTTCTTATTGGCATTTTACAAGCTAAAATAAAATTTGTATGCACAGTACTGCTCTTTGTACTGTGTGTACTGCTACTTCATTTACTCAGACATTAGGCAGGACATTGAGGGTTGCACTGAAAACTAATCTCTCAGCTACCTGTGTGACATTTAGCAAACAACTGATTTAACAAGCCACGTGAACAACATTTTGTTACGCAGACAACAGATAACATGCTGTCTTCTAGGCAGCTGGAATATTTAAACAGCAAATTTACTACCACTGTACCTGTAAATAAGACGTCTCCGCCATCCAAGGTTGCGTTTTCATCGACCATCTCTACTATATTGAGGTTAAGACTTTCTAGTACTCTCTTCATGGCTTCAACCTGTGTAAGAAAAAGTTGTTTAGATCAGACTTTGTCTGTATCACTGAAAAACTTAAAAAAACAAAACAAAACAAGAACACAAAAACCAAACACAACTCAAACCCTACCTGAAATGCATATCTTTAATAAAAATCAAAGCTCTTTAACACACCAAGAGCAAGATGGACAGCAGAGCCCCTTGTGTCCTTGTGTCAACGTCCCTTCAGTCAGAGAAAAAAACTGAAATCATTGTGTGTCCATTTTCTCTATAGTTTTCCAGCTTTCCTGAGAACTAGTTCCCCCTGCATTTCTAAGCTACCACACTAGAGCACCGCAAGACCTGTCATTTCGGTGTGTCTCTGTGCATCTCTCATTTCTGCCTGTTGTCCGTGCGGCTGCTCGCTGCGAGGCCGTGTGCGTAGCACGAAGCCCAGGGCTGCCCCAGCCCTTTTCCCACTGACCGGTGTCCGGAACAGAATTGGGGAGTTCAGCTTTCCCGTGTTTCTTCTGTCCCATGAGGGCTGCTAAGGATGCTGAGTGCAGAAGCTGCTCCCACAGTGTCATGTCTTTGGCCATCCATAAGAGGGGTTAACGCGCGTTATGTTCAAGCACCATTGTCTTGGTGCCCTGTAAACCAAAAGAAGCGCCCCCACACAACCAACAGCTCACCAAAGCTTATGACTACGCCTGGCAAAATATCAGCGTGAATATTGCCTCACCCACAGGAACGTGCAAACTCTGGTCCCGCAGGGCAGCACCTCCGTGCTCAGCGAAACCTCCTCGCCGTGGTTAACCAGAGCATTAACACGTGGAAGATGCAGCGAGGGCCTGTTAGACAGTGCTGAGTTTTGTATGTCCGTTACCTTTTTAACACACTACATTAAGCATTTCTAGACGAAACACGGGAAGCTAAAACAGGTGACACAGTAGCTGTCCTGCAGCACCACGCACCAACAGTGGCAATGCTGGCAGCACTGCGACTTGGGCCCCCAGCCACGCCTGTCACAGCAGGGAAAGCAGTCTCAGAGCAATTGCAGCACGTTGCACGGCTGTCGGGCCTTCATAGGAGCAGTGCTGACTTCAGGGAATAAGGGAAGGGGCAGATGCAGTCCACCTAAACCCACTTTTGCTGCTCATTTTCCACAACTCAGTTACCTGGCACCTGTGTCGCCCCCCCAGCCCCGAAGCGCCGGCAGAGCAGGCTGGTCTGCAGGGACTGCCAGGCAGCTGACGTAGGGATGTAAGGGATGCACCGGGGTTGGCATCTTACCAAGGATCCGATGTGCTCTTTGCAGGTACCTCTTCCTCTAGCCCATTCGCACTGCCCAGTCACTTTACAGACAAAGCACAAGCACACTGCTGAAGCACGAGGCTCGGTTCGAGGCTGAGTGGGATGAAGGCAGGTCTCTGCGCCACCTGCAGCACGCTCACAGGTTAAACGGCAACACAGAGCTGCACCCAGGAGCTTCCCCAGACCGAGGGACTTGTCCTCCCTGCTTTGTCACGCAGTCTGGAGCGAGCCTGAGGCACATCCTTTACAGCTACTGATGTTTCTTTTTGATCCTCTCTTTCACTTGATGCTAGAATGACTTCATCTTTGCACTCAAGTCTCCAGGCATAGCAGTAAGCTTCACCTTTCTTGGTCCTGCTGCTCCATCTCCAGTGATCTTTAAAATTAGGTTTAAGAGGAGGACTGGACCCATGTGGTATTTTAAAAATCAATGTGAAGCAGCTGAGTTACAATTGGAAAATGGTCTGTTGTACAAAACCTGCAACCTTTCTTAACATCCGTGTGCTCTCTGATACCAAGATTTCTTTTGCCTGTGAAGCCCAGCTGCGTGTACCATGCTGGCGCTTATGAACCGTGAGACCCCCAAAGAAGAAAGGATAATACAGGGCATAATACCATTGTGCCATGCTACAGGAAGGCTCCCAGGCCAAGAGCACACAAACTGACTGCGTTGTGCCAGAGCAAAGCGGACCAGCCAACTAAAGGCTGGGCACGAGGATACCCTCGCACACCTACGCCGGGCATTAAGGCAGCACAGACCTGCCCTACCTCCCTTCTGCAGGGAGAGCCAAAAGCAGAAGTTCCCCTTTGCCACAGGAAGGCATCTGAGAGGGGCAACGTCTGTGCAATCTACAGAGAGGGGGAACAGGGAGGACCTGGATGAGCCTTGGTGCAAGGCAGGCAGGCAGGCAGAAAGCTCGTGTCCATTGTTTTAACACATTTAATGGTCAGAAGGAGACATTAATGAGGAGAGCAAAGCAGCACACATCTTGACTAGGCGAGGGGGTACAAAAGACCCAGGGTGGGTGCATCTGAGACCAGAGCTCCACCTGGGCTCCCCCTGGCAGGTGGGAATTTGACCTGAGCACTGCAGCGATGCAAACTCTTGCACTGCCCTGAGAAGCAGCCCCGAAGCCAGCAGTCACCTCGCAGAGGTGAGCAGGGAGGTGGCTGCAGGCAACGAGGCCGGAGCGTGTCCACGGCTCCACGGGGCAGGCAGCAGCACCCAGGCCCTGCGCCAGCACGGGCTCGGAGCCCTTCTGCTAGAGGACCAATTAAGCAAAGGGCCCGGCTAATGAGGACAGTGAAAGGTAAATACCGACTTCAGAGTTGTCATTTCAGCCATGTGCGTTTTAATTACCAGGCGCTGATCACAATTTAACCACCAGGCTACGTCAGAGATGCCTCGAATTGTTTCTTTATTTGATTTGCAGGGGTTGATGCAGCTGTGGCACAGACATTAAGGAAAGTTATCACATCTGTAAGTTGTCCAAAATCACCGAAAACCAGTTTAATTTGCTCTGTGATTGTTCCAAGCCTTGCAGATATACATAAAATGCTCAAGATGTTTTTCTCCCAGGGCTGTGCTCATTTTAACTTACAAAACCAAATTTAAACAAATAAAATGACTGCCATGTAAATAGCTGGATCTTTTTTCCATCATGGGTGTTTATGAATTCAAGTTTATGGTTCTCTATTTTGTGGGGTTTTTAAGCAACCAGTAAAATTTCCTAGAGTTTTAATTGGAAAGTGCTGTTCACACATCTGGTGACATATACTAGGAATCTCTTTCAATATCCGCAGCTTACGTAAAATAAAAAGAAGTCTCAAGTTACTGTTGGTTTTTTATGCGAACAACACCAGGAGCTTCATTCAGTAGAAGCAGAAATGGAAGAAGGAGCACAAACTGAGACACAGAAGATCAGAGGGAAGACTTAGCATTATCAAAAAAGACTACTGGGAAAAGAGGATTTGTAAATACAGGATCCTGGAAAAACAAAACCAAAAATGACCAGCCCTTCTGCTTTTGCACATAGTTGATTTTCATGCACGGGGAGAGCGCAGACTTGCATCACCCCCACCACACCGACATCTTCAACGCAACGCTACAGTCCCCAGCAGGCTCTCCGATACAGCATGTTCAGGGTAAGTACTCGCCACCAAAGACACCCGACCTGCATCACTCAGCGACGGGGTTAATAGGTGGTAAAGTCCATGCAAGTTACTCGAGTCTGTATCTCACTATTGCAAAAGGGAATCAAGAGCTTGGCTCCATCCTTGAGCCTTCGTGAAAGCGTTCCCAAATGAGGAAGGATTGTGTCACTTCTCAGCGCAGCTCCTGCGCAGAGAGAACACAAGGTGCCATCTCTAGCTGATGAGGGACAAGCGATCATTATCCTCAAGTGAAAAGTTCAAAATAGGGATGCAGGAAACGGGTTCGTACAGAGCCCTCTACCCTCCTTGTGTTTTGTTCTCCCAAAGCAACCGATCCCAGTTCTTCTGAAGCATGAAGTCTTAATGCATATTGGTGGGATTTTACAATGAATTAAAGACTAAGTCACGGAGCTAGCTTTGATTTTGAATGCATAACCACCTCTTGCTTTTTTTCCCAGGAAAGAACTGAAGAAAGGTAGACGGACAAAGTCTTCTGTAAAGCCACGTTACCCAGGAGACAGCTGTAAAATACATTAAGCGTTTAGACATGAACTGACAAGTGTATTCACTATGAGGAAGAATTATCATTTATTTTTTTCAAAATAGCCAAAAAGAAAAGTCACCTTCCCTCACTTTATCTCCTTTATTTGAAAAATAAAACCCCAGGTAGTCAGAATTGTATTGCACAAAGAAAACACTCATCTGTATCGCTTAAGATTCCTGTATCGTATTATCTCAGGTCAGCCTAAGGTTTGTAACACAATATTGGGTTTTATTGTAAACGTAGCCATTAGTACATCAGATGAGTGTTAAAGCTTGTATGCTTTGTGTAGTGATATTTTTTCTAATAAGCACATTCCTGGTGTGAGACGGGATGTGTCTAATCCATAACAAAGCTGATGGAGAGAGAATGGACTTCAGCCAGCTCAGTTCTGTTTCAAGGAAAGAGGACAATAACTGCGTTTGACATTTATAAGAATCTAATTTCCTCGTGCTTTACAAATGGAGCTCATTACCCGCCGGACTGCTGGTTCCACCAATTACTGTAACTGATGTGCTGGGATTTTTCCTTCTCTATATTACTATTTGATGCACTCCAAACAGAGGCTGTTTCCTTAATTATTTACTGCTATTCTGTGCGCTAACCACATTATGAGATTTATGTTATTGACAATAAGAAGGAAATGATCTTTTTGAGGGACAGTGGAAACAAGGAAATGATTTTGCAAGAGGGGCCTGAAGCCAGCTTTGAGCACTCCGCTACGAACCATGGCTCATCCCAGCAAAGAGGCCAGCAGAAAAGATGCCTGGCTAACACCTGGGCTGGGTGCTGGGACTTAGGCAGCGCATCCCTGAGGCTCTGAAATGCCACTGGGTGCAGGGGCACAGCTGGATCTGGGCAGAAGCTGCGCGTGGTACCAAATGAAGCGTTCCTTAATGACTCCAATTACCCGTCTGCATTTGTCTCCGAGCTCTCAGTGAAAGAGAGATGTCTGCGGATCCATTTCAAATGAAAGGATGCAAAGAGATTCAGAAAGCAGAAGATCATCCTATGAACCAGATATTAAATTAGGTTTCTGAAACAGCAGAGTCCAGCTTTAAGTGCTAACAGCTCGGTTCTCTGGAGACCGCAGCCCTAACAGAAAGGACTCGCAGCCCAAGAAACACTACTGCATTGTCTCCTGAAATTTTACATCCACCACCAATTTCTTCAGCACGGTAAATCACAATTATTGGATTTCAGTCTCCACTTCATTGTGTTTTAAACTGTCATTTATAGCCATGCAAAGCAAATGTCAGACTCAATATACGCAAAATTTGGGCTACGATATCTCTGAGGTGACTATTTCTGGAGCCATTAGTTCCGAGTTCATGAAGTGCCACTGTCAATATATAATGCATTTTTCAGCAAGGCTCCAAGTGAGGACTATAAATAGAGAGGGACAAATCCGGGGCCAGGGAAGGGTAGACTTCAGTTTTGCAAAACCAGATACCAGTGTTGGTCTTGATCCAGATCCTCACCTGTCTGAATCTGCTGTTTGGACATGAGGAAAGTCTGTCTCCCCCCGACGATAAGCACTGCCATTCTGGGCTTGCAGAGGCTTCAAAGAAAATAAAGCAGCACTGTAATAGTTTTGAGCTTTTTTTTTTTTTTTAAAGAATAACCCAGTACTGGTTATTTTCTTGTTTTAAATAGGTCAGATACACACCCTAGTGCGTATTGATCTCACAAATCAGTGGGATGTGGGTTATGGCAGAGTTTCCGACTCCTGTTTCCAGCTCTGTTGACACCAGAAAAGGCCCTGGCTTTGAGACGTCAGCCGGGAAGCAGTGGAAGAACAAGACGCTCCAGAGCTGCTCTTCGAAGCAGATCAAATCACAGAAGAGTTATGTGCAAGACAAGTAACATCAGCTCCATCCCAGCAAACAGGCTCCAGCACAGCCTGGTAAGGACGCCCTGTACCTGCCATCGCCTCCCGTGCCAGCTGAAGGACTGCAGTCTGCCTTGGCAAGTGATTCTTTGCCCTTTCCACCCACGCAGGGCCTTTGTGTCCACCCCCCCCTCCTTCAGGAAGGGGAGGCGAGGTGAAGACCTGCAGCTAGCTGCTCGGCATCACGTTACGGGGTGACACGGGGTACGTGTGCCTGAGGTACCCCTACCGAACCCACCCAAACTGCTCAGTTCAGAGCCCCCAGAGCACAACGTGCCCAAACCAGACGGCACGTCGCTGTGCGTGGGCAATGCGGTGCTGCTTCAGAACACCCAGAAAAACCTTTTCAGGGCTTTCCCTTTTCAGGGGTTTTAGTGAACCCTGCCCCTTCAGTGCCCTAGCAATGTGGAGCTGTGGGGCCAGGCCTGCACGTGGGCTCCTTCCTCCCCCTCCCCCGTGACCACTTCTCCTCACGCGGACAAGGCCACAGTGGGGACAAGAAGGAACACCGAGGTATTCCCAAGCTATGTCCTCGAGCAGAAAATAGCTTGTCCATTGTCCCCAGTACACAAAGCCCACCAGGTACAGGTACAGCTTTTGGCAGGGTTTGGGTAGTTCCTGAACCACGGAGTTCAGAAAAGGCCACACGGATAATTACCCCGTTCATTATTGCCCACACGCTGCTTATGGATCCAAATCCACTACTACTGAAATAGTCTCAAACTGTGTACCTAGAACTGACGTACCTGGTGCTCAATGTCCATCGCCCTTAGAGCACCCTGAGATCAGGTTAAGCACAGCATGACTAGGAATGGCCGGGGAAGAGGAAATACCCAAAGAACTGGACCGTGGAAGGCACCGGGAGGGACCAGCTCATGGAGGAGGAGCAGAAAGTAGAAGGTGGCCTCCAGGGCTTCGTGTCACTGAAGTCTCCTCAGCTGCACATCAGGAGAGCCCCAGCCCGGCACGTCTCAGGAGGTCCTGTGGCAACCTCCTCCTGCAGGTGCCCCAAATGCTGGGGCACCATCTGCTCGCACCCCCCCCCCCCCCCACACAAATGCAACCTTTCACCAGTGCAGCAGGCACCATCTAATCTCATGCCCATCCCGCGGCACAGAAACTGCAACAGGAGGAACTGATAATAATAAACAAACAATAGTCTGGATATTCCATCTTCACTGATATTTTATGATTTTAAAACTTTACTAAAAATCCATTTGGGACTTGATTGTTTTACACTAGGTGTTTTTCGTGATGCCTATAGAAATAGATTTATGTAGATGTAAAACGACCAAAAATCCTTCAAATTGCTACATAGACAAGAGATGAAACACACTGCGGAAAAACTCTACCCTCGACCACTATTATTCAACTGATCTGCAACAAATTCATTGTAGTTAGATTTATACATACAGTTAAAACACCGCTAAACGGGATGTCCTTGAAGCGTGTCATGTTTTAACAGCTAAGCAGAACTGAAGCACATGAGAACAACTCTACACAGCTCACCAGTAGTAAAGGACGCCTGGCTTTCCCCTTTCTCTTACAACACTTAGCCTTTGAAATGTAGGGACACCATTTCCCACAAGACAGGAGCCAGTGATCTGCTTACTTACTAGAAAAAGGCTGAAATTTCAACCCACAGCGAGTGGAAATAATTTCAGTCGAGTATAAATCGTTGACAGCAAAAAAAAAACAGAATGCTTAAAAAGATGGAGATTTAAAGTCACTAGAAAAAAAGGCTCGCTAAGATCTACTAAGCATAAAATCAGGTTAGTGGAAAAGTTTAAGCAGCATGAATGCATTGCCACAGAAAAGCAGCAAAGATTTTGCTGGATAAAGATGATGACATGAAATTTAAGTCGTACACAGGCATGCTGAGAAAGTAACGTTCTAAATACTTTCTGCTTACAATTACAAAATGATCAATTGTTAAAGGTTGGACAGAGACATATCTTCCACTCTGCCTGGACATGCACAGTGGGCCAAGAATGCACCTGGATAAGCCAAGCATTCATTATCTCCCAGACACTCAATATCCCATAATACCCACAGCGGCTGCCAGCTTCTTGTCCACTGTTGACCACACGCCATGTGCCCCATTTCACAGCTGAAAAGTATTTAAAATTCATGAAGCCTGTTGAAAGCTCGACTGTCACATTCTGCTCATTCCACAGGCTATGGGAAAACCGAGCAGAAGGGACATTTCAGCCAGGGCTATTATGGCTCTTGAATAACCAATATTCCATTAAATTGCTAATAAACCCACTTGAAGATAAGTTGATCACAATCGAACCATACAGTAGCATTCCTTCCCTTTAACGGCGAGTTGTCAGGTTTCACTCTGTACTGTACTAATGTTTCTGTGCCATTTGTTCATGACTTGACACCGAGCATTCACCATGCTTACTTTGTCCCAAGCCATCTAAATGCCCTATTCTAAAGAGGCTGAAAGATCTCTGGCAAGGATAATACTCCACTTCTTTTAAGGTAGGGAACTCTTTTTAAAGGAAAATCTACACTAAAGAAGTGAAAAATAATTACGCCTCAACCAGGACAATATATATTACATACATATAGTAACTTCTTGAATGAGGTGCTCCCAGTTTGGATGCAGTAGTAAATACTGCTGGGGCTTCCTGCAGAGGAATGGCCTCTGGGGCTCCCAAGTGCCCCGTCGGGTTTGCTCAGCTGCATTTTCATTTCAGCAACTCATTTCCTCCTCTCTTCACCGAATCTTAGTTTTAACAACCAAAATAAATATAAAAGACTTCAAAACAAAAAAAAAAAAACAAACAAAAAAACTCCAAGAGTGTTTATTTTGCATTAAAGCAGATTTTGCTGAGATTCCTAACAGTTAATTGTCAAGACGTGGACAGACTGCCTTCTGATCTTGCTGGGTGCGTGTCATTTTGCCAAGAGGACTCCAAATTTTGTAACTTCTAAAAGCATCTCAACCTCCTTCTCAGAAGAGGGTTTAGAAGTTTCCCTTTATACTAGCTAACGTTACCCTGCTGAGAGGTGGCTCCCACCCAGCTCCGTCCCAGCAGGGCCCTGGAGCAGTTGTTCCCATCCAGATCCAAATCCCCTTCCCATCACCCAGACAAGGCAGGCACCGAGCACTCCGAAGACTTCAGCTGCACGAATGGCAGAGGATCTTCAGGAAGATCTGGCCCTACCTCACCTGTCTGGTGGGGAGCCACAGAGAAGACCCAGTGGTCACTGGCAGGTCCACGTGCTGCGGATGGCAGCGAGGAGAAGCAGAGTCCCCTGGAGCCAGCCCAGGAGGAGCAACGACCATCGCCCCAGGCAAAGAGAATATTTTTGCTCGCATTAAATTCACTCAATAACTGACCTTTCACTGAAAAACATCCGGTTGCTCCCTTGTTATTTTATAACGAGGGCCCCACGGGCAGAGGTTATACTAACCCAGTGTTTTTCCCCCTCTAATAATAGGTTTCATTCATGCTTTTACAGAAGTTGACTTGACGGTCTTATTTTAGCTACGCTAATACATCCTGCAAGAGTGTCCTGAAGCATGTAGACAGATAACCACAATAACAGCAGAAAATGTGAGTTCTGACCATTTTCCTTCCCCAAATAGTTCCAGGAAGGTTCTGCTGTCTGAGAAGCGTCATCCAAGAAGGAACACAGAAATCTGCTGAAACACATAAAATGGAATTAAATCCTCGAAGACATAACAACAGTCAGAGTAGTCAAAAATCGATGTACCTCGGTACCAGTAAGTAAACTAGAAGTGATCCGCTGAACAAATGGGCCATCGCAGCGCTAGCTGTGACACTTCAACCCGAAAATAACCCGAAGTGGTCTAACACAACACTGACAGGTTTTAACAAATGCTTATGCTCTAGAAGAAAACCCGCAGCAAGCGTAAGTAACTGCCCATCTCTGGCTACGATGCGTTCAACTCAACCCGACCGAGGCGGAGGAAGAGCCCGGCTCACACGAGCTGCTTTTACAGGCTGCCCCCTCTGAGGCTGCCAGCACCAAGAGGAGACGAGAACAGAGCAGCGAGCACAGAAGCAAAGAGCACGCGAGGAAACACAGAGGTTGGTGTGCTCTCTCCCCAACTGCACGCATTTATGAGGTAGGAAGCCATGCGTACACACACCCCCTTCCCCGCGAGCCTGCAGGGTGCTGCCTGGCAGGCTGACAGCAGCGTGGGAAGAGCCGGGGGCTCCCCGAGTTGCTGTTGGTGCTCCCCACAGGCACGGTGCTGCCCTGGGCTGCCCCACGGGCACTGCTCCGCACCTCCGCGAGGGGGGCACCGCGCTAAGGGCCCCCTCCGGCCACCTGCAGGGCCGAGCTGCACAGCTCGCGGGCAGGGGCTGGTTTAAAAGCACAACACCCGCACGCAGACCGCACCATTTTGTAACGAACGCTATGTGAAGGTTACACGCACAAGACAGAGGTCACACCTCCAAACCAGCGCGCTCACGCCGTGCCCCCGGCCCTCCCGAGGCCTTTGCTCGGGGAGGCTGCGGGCGCAGAGCCGCACCACGGGACGCTCACGGCAGCAGACTATAATAAGCCCGAGTCACTCCGGTTTCAAGTCTCAGAGGATGACGCTGCCCGGACCCCTGCCGGCACCACCCGCGTAAGCCCACGCGGATCTGCCAAGGGTGGGAACCGGGACGGTCAGACCTGAACGTGGGATGCGAACCCTGGGCAGGTGGCAGGGTGAAACCCTGACCCCAGCGAGGTCAGAACCCCCTCCAAGCTGTCCTTAATATTTTGTACAATCACTGCAGGAACGCAAATATCAGCATTCCTGTAAGGAAGCCACTTTCCAGGCACTAACAGGTGCTCCCTTCCCCACCAAGCAAGACCATGTTCTTTTAACGGTGCTAAATGCCACGTTCTCCTAGAAAGAGCAGGGAAATGGGGGAGGGGGCTGTTGTGGTTTTGATAGGAGTAATTTCTTTGACATGCCTGCAACTGGATTACTGCTGCACTGTGCTGCTGTATGGACTCGGCCTTGTACAAATATAAAATGCAAATGGATTTTAAACGCAGAGAAACCACCACACCTCGTGCTCCTTTAGAAAGAGATGTGCTTTGCAAAGGTGTCTCCCTTCACGTACTTAACAATTCCATTCATCACGCACTTTGCAGGAGACGCAGCTCCCTAGCCATCCTACCACTCTGTCTTGCAGTCACTTCGGGAAGGGAAACCTCTCTGTGCAGGCTTTTAAATGCACATTAGAAATTAGGGTTTAAGCTAAGGTATTATTTAATAAGATCTACTTTGAAGGAGGAGCAGATCCAGAAAGAACTACTCATAGCCAGATTGTACAGGGCTAATTAAATTTGATGACCCACATTTCCTAATTACGCCCGCTGTACCCGAGGCAGCACGTGCCCACGTTTCACAGCATCCAAGCCTCCTTTTTTGCTGAGTGACCAGGATATTCCCAAAGGTTTGGCTGCCAGCACATCTCAGCCCTGTCCTCCAACCACCTCAGCCCCCCGACATGTCCCCTGCTCGGGGCTATGACTGTGCCACGAGATCGGCTCGAGCCCACCGCTGCATGAAGACCTGAGACAGGAACAGCCCCTGTCCAGGCTTGGGTGGAAGGGGGAGCACATCTGCTGGAGTAACAGCCAGGAGGTGATGATGCAGCAGACTGCCTGATGGCTTTTCCTTTCCCCACGCAGCACTACATAAACTCGCCGCTGCTTAGAAATAAAGGGAAAGGCTGAAATTTATAAAATCATAACAAAATGGAAACGATTACCTCACCAGCTGTTATCAAAACCGCCTGAGGTGCGGCAGTAACCCGACAGCTTGTAACTGCAGCACGCCCAGACAACGGCGATGCCAGAGCCCACACGTACCTGCAGGACCTGGAGCAAATAAAAAGCAAGCTTCGTGCTGGAGCAGGGTCATTCACAAGAGTTAAATGAAAACCATTTCACGTGCTCATGTGTCATGGAGGAGCTGAAGAGCATGTTTCCTCAGGGGGTATTTCTGGTTTCAGCCACGGGGCCGGGAGCAGCTGCTGTCCCAGGGGAGAACATCGCTGCTGCGTTGGGCAGCTAAGCCCATCAAGAACCGCAGCCCTGGATGCACACATGGCCCGGACTGGGAGGAGGGAAATAGCGCCTCCATCACAGGGCAAGCATTTGGGAATTGCTGGGATCGCCTGGCCTAACGATGATTGTATGTGACTGCTGCATCGAGCCCTTAGTGCACCTCCTGCCAGAGAAAACGAAGATGCCCCAACACTTGCTCATTACATACCACCAAGAAGCTAAACTGCTCGAGAGTTCCTCATTCACTTCTCACCATCACTGGGTTACTTTCAGGAAGAACCAGAGAAGCATGTGTGACATGGGAAATGTTTTAGCTTCCACAGTACAAGGGGCTTCTGCTGGTGGTGAATCTCCACATCACACATGCTTACAGATACGTGGGTGAAGCAGTAAAGTGGAAACTTAGATAACAATGGCTATATAGTTTGTAGATGTTAGCATGTGTTTTTAAAACTCGTCTCCATCTACTGCTGAATGCTTCTGATGTCCTGCAAGCAGTAAGTGCTTGAAGAGAAAGGCAGGAAGCCTGTTTTCCTACCCATTTTGGTTGGCGAAGAGTTTTAAGTGTAGTTACACAACAGCAGAGAGAAAAAGCTGCAGAAACACATACGGTCCGGAGGGTCGGAGCAGGAAGAATATGATCTTCTCTTTGGCTTATTTATCTTGAGCTTCAGCAGATTAACAGGTTAAAAAGAAAGTGAAGGCATCAAGCATGTCTGCAACACACTGGAATGCACCACATCTTTTCAATACTCACTTCAGCTAGGGGGAGAAACACAGCTTCTCCTCCAGAGACCACTCATCACAGTGACCAGGAAGATGGTGTTCCTGACAAACCTAACGCACAGGTAGCAGATATTAGTTTATAAAGCCTGTTATTTTGTTCCAAATATGGGTAATACTCCATGCTCTTCCAGTTGCATAGAAAGTGATGAAGGTAAAATTCACTGAACAAGTGACAGATTTCATAGACGTCTCTAATAAGCAAAAGCAGCTACACAATGAGTAATGTTCGCAAGCATGATTTTCTCAAAGCTGAAATAGTAGTAAGACAAATCATTAAGCAGCAAATCCGCATGCTAGAAATAAGCATGCTCAGGAGCAGTTTTATGAAAATGTCACTAAATGTCCAGAAAGCCTGCACTCACATGTGGGAAAGAGCGCCATGCAAGATTAAGAAGCAAACATAATGGATATTTATAGCCGGCGTAGAGGAAAAATTAAAGTCAGTTAAAAAAGCCAAAACAATTGTAAGAAGTTACAGTGAAATATATCAGAAATTACGGGAACTTATGAAAGCAAAAGGACCTGGTGAAAGCCTCTGGACAGCAGAATCAAGATTCAGAACATTTTTTCAGCTTTGCTTCTCTATCTGAGGAACAACAGGAACAGCAACAGTGGTGCTAATTCATTACTAGCTGGAAAGGGTGAATTTTTCAATATTCACACAAAGATAGAGCATTAAATAAATATTTTTGCTCTGTGTTTCGGGAAAAAGTCAGTTAAATATTCAGATTGCATCATGGAGAGTCACTTTCGATCCAGCTGTAACCCAGGAGGACATTAAATAGCAGATATTAAAAGTCATTTTTAAAACAGCAGGTCAGGGTGCTCTCTGTCTGAAGAGGGGTTGCGCAGTGTTCATGGCGTAATGGTGATGCCAGAACAAACTGCAAAGTGACTGACAGGGGAGTAACAGGGAATTGCAGGAGGTTAAAATAACTGATACCAATCAGCGTGTGTTCACATAAAATCAATCCTGCCTAGTTCGGTACAGTTTTAGGTGAGAGGATAACTCCAGTCAATAGGAATGACGGTGCTGAATGTCAGGCTGAGATGTGTAAGAGCAGGTGCAGCTGTAGGTATACAAATAAAGTTTTTTCATATTAGTCTCAAGATGTAATGCTAATGGAAATCCTTGCAGAACAGGTGTGTTTCAAAAGCAAGCCCCCTGGTGAGTGGTTACACAAGTAGCACACGAGGAGCAGGAAGCCAGGACTGCTCAGAGCACAGGAGCACACAGCAGCACACAAACCAGGCCACAAGCAGGGAGGTGGCAGCAGGTAGGGACAGCCCATGCGTGCGGCCCCGCGGCACCTCGGGCCAGCAGCTGGGGCCATCTTTAATCTGCAACTTAAGCCATGGCAGAGTGTCCTGGTTCCAGTTAGGACAGAGTTAAGTAGCTCATAGTAGCTGGTAGGGTGCTATGTTTTGGATTAGGATGAGAAGAGCGCTGATAACATGCTGATGTTTTAATTGTTGCAGAGCAGTGTTTACACCAGGCCAAGGACTTTTCGGCTTCTTGCTCTGTCCTGCCAGCGAGCAGGCTGGGGGTGCAGCAGGAGCTGGGAGGGGACAGACCCAGGACAGCTGACCCAAACTGGCCAAAGGGGTATTCCATACCATCTGACGTCATGCTAAACAATATATAGGGGTGGCTGGCCGGGGTGGGGGGGCCGGCTGCTCGGGAATAGGCTGGGCATCGGTCAGCGGGTGGTGAGCAATTGCATTGTGCATCACTTGTTTTCTTACACATTATTATTGTTAATACTATTACCATTATCACTATTATTATTATTATTGTTATTATTATTTTCCTGTCTTAATAAACTGTCTTTATCTCAACTCACAGGCTTCACTTTCCCGTTTCTCTCCCCCATCCCAGAGAGGGAGGGGGGAGGGTGAGCGAACGGCTGTGTGGTGTTTAGCTGCCAGCCGGGTTAAACCACAACACAGAGGATCGCCATCACCTGCATGGGGGCTCTCGCCGTGACCCCAGGACTGAGGGGCCTTTGGGCAGACAGGCAGGGGCACCCCCAGGAGCAGCAGAACCCAGCCAGCCCAGTGCCCACGGTGCCACCACCGCTGCCCAGGGCCGTGTCCCTGCGCTGGGAGCTGCGCCAGCCAGCACCAAGGGCTGGGGAGGAGGGCGCCATTTCAGAAGCCTCAGACAAAGCAGGGTTGTCAGAGCTCAGTCTATTTTGCTGACTGGAGTGGACTAAAAGAGGGCTTCATCGGTGTTCACAAAGACCTACACAAGGAAAGGTTTAAAAGGCAGGCAATCGATCGCTCAGGTAACCTGCAGCAGGCAGCCCGGTCTGGGAGAAGATGCTGGACAAGAGGCTGGAGCCCAAAGCCCACCGTGTGCCCGCAGTGACAAGCCATGACGGGCACTGTGACTGGGCACCACCTCCACCCTGCTCAGGGAGGGGGAGGAAGGTGCCAAGCAAGGCAGGCGCTCCTTTCAGACTGCTGCCAGTGCCCGGGAGGTAACTGAGGAACAGATGAGTCCAAACGTCTCTACTAAGAAGCTTTTTTCTTTCACAGTTTTTTAATCACTGCCCCACATCCACACACAGGCAGAAGTGTGCTCACAGAAACAGATGTGCTAGGCTGTGCTACCGAGCAGATCAATTTTCTCTTTGTGGGTAGTAAAAGGCCTCCTTGAGGCTATTTAGGATGGGTGAGGTGGTTACAGACACCTGACAGCACCTCTTACTTGGCACTTCTGCTGGCAAGCAGGGATGTTACAGGGCCTGGCCTGCCCTCAAACCGCCCCGTGCCCGCAGCAGGCCCTGGGCAAGCGGGAGGAGCAGCACCGAGAGGGAGCTCGCCTGGGAGGGGCAGGGGGCAAGGCAGCCCGGGAAGCACTGACGTCTTGTCTTTCCATTACTGAAAATTACACTTCGTGAAATAGCATTAGATCATTTTAAGAGGTTTATATAAGGACACTGAAAAACAAGTCATTTTGCAATTTTTTTTAAACACATCTCCCTCCTCTCTTTCCATTTCCACTCTGCATCAAGTTGTGAAAACTCCGCATGCAGTAAGCCTCGCGTTCCCAGACAGAGGGGACCAACCCCAGCCCAAGTTACGTCTTCCAGCTGTTCCCAGCTCCTTCTCTTCTCTCCCTCAGACATGCTCATAGCAGCGCCTTAATTACTTGTTTAGGAAGGATGTGACATGTTCCAATTTAATACATTCAGCCCTTCTTAGAGCAAATGTAGAATTAAGCCTCAGTATGCACTTGACAGATCTCTTAGCAACTGGAGTGCAATCGGCCAACAATGGATGATTCACAGTTTTAGCAAGAGTGTGCAGAACTGCCTGCCAAAAGTCTGAATAAACGCACATTGCTAGACACTATGGTAAAATGTACCCTGATCTCTTTTAAACTATTATATCATAGAGGAAAGTTAAACTGCATGCATTCCAGCAGCTTGTCGGAGTCTGGAAATACAATTGAACTGTAACATCTTGATTTTATGATAACCGATACTTCTCAGGGGTTATTTTTGCTTAATTGGAATAATGGTACCTTTCAAAGAGAACCGCTAAAATCCATCAGTGTGTGAACAGAGAGCTGCTATTTCCGTTCCTGTTGGTCTAAAATGGGAAGAGAAACAACCCCTGTTAGTGTCCTCCAGGTTCTTATCCAGGATCTCGCCGATTAAGAGACGGGCTTACCCTCATGCCTGCTGCTGCAGACCCAGCGTTGCCTCGCATATTCAGAGACCCGTGCAACCCGCCAGCCCCACCGGAGCAGCAGGAGGTGGCACAGGGGTGCCAATGGCTGTCTTGAGGCACTGCTGCATTTGCTTTACCGCTCACAAAGCATGGTCAAGGATCCAGCTCAATTCCTCGGGAGGATTGCTCCTGCGAAGACAAGGCTGTTTGTATTTCTACAGCCAAACTTCTGCCTTCACTGACCGGTTTTACTCCACACTTCATCTCTTGCTTTGGAAGAGTTTCCTGTATACACTCCATGTGGAAATTGTAATACACAAGAACAAACTCAAAGAAATCTTTATGAAATATTATGAAGAACAAACAACACGGGAAGAGCACTGTTGGGATCAGTCCCACACTGCAAGAGCACCAAGGCACAGGGTAAGTCACAGCCCCTTCCCCTCCTGCTGCAGCCACGATTAGTGAGCACAGCTTTTCCTGCCACCCACTTCGTACCAACTGAAGAGACACCCTACAAAAAGAGAGACATCCCTTAGCCTCCTTTCTCCTCCACCCGTTCAGTGGGTCCCA
The DNA here is from genome assembly GCF_964211835.1 of Anser anser. Classification (NCBI taxonomy): domain Eukaryota; kingdom Metazoa; phylum Chordata; class Aves; order Anseriformes; family Anatidae; genus Anser; species Anser anser. The sequence goes on along the minus strand of NC_139728.1, from coordinate 17,304,946 downwards.
TCCTCCAGCCCTCCTGCTCTCTGCCGCCATGGGGTAGCAGCCCAGCACCCGGTGGGGCACCAGCCCTCAGCTCAGCCCAGGCACAGCAGCAGCGTGGTGCCCCCATGCCACTCAGGGAACCGCCACAACGGTCCTTACCGACCAGGCTCCCGCCCGAGACCCAGGGCAGAACCACCAGCTGCAGCACACCAACCCACTCACCGTCTGCCTCAGTTGCCCATGGCTCCTGCTCTGCCAGCAGCAGCCACCCTCTTCCAGGTAAAGCAGATGAGCTTGGCAAAATACGCAGCTTTCTTTGGCAGAGGAGAGCAGAGCACCCAGGCCGGCTGGCAGACTTCGCCTCTAGGAGGAGGCTGTGGTCAGGGGAAGGAATTTGAGCACAGAGCTCCCTGCTGCCTTAACACTAGGGTGGCTGCAGGCTTCTGCCTGTACAGGGCTGTCAGCCTTCAGAGCACAGCAAAGGCAGCAGGGGAGGTGCAGCAAGTGTTGGGGAGACGCATTAAGTGCAAAAGTGCCGTGGCTGAGAGTTCCTGTAAGTGTACAAGGACAAAAATCAGGCAGATAAAGAGAGGAGCACAGAACAGAAGGTGCTTCTACAGTTATTTCTTTTGTAGAGAGAACGTCTCACTGAAAGTCAGTAGGACAGCACTCGATAGACAAACCAGAGCCCAGAAATTTTTTCCATCTGCTTCCACAAGGATAAGATCAAAGGGCTCAGAAGAATGCGAGCAGCGGGGCTGCAGAAGAGCTGGGGCACTGGCACTCTGGTGGGGAGCAGCAGTGCTTGATCTGCCTGCACCACCAGCATCACGATGTACCACAGGTGAAAAAAATATCATTGCATCTAGAAACAAAACATGCTAGGGGCTGATTTTGCCTCAGAGCAAGCTACCCTTTGCTGGAGCGAAGGCAGATGGAAGTAATTTTTCCACCCTGAGCTGCCCCGCTGCAGTGCCCCTGCCCGGGGTGCTCTGGAAGGGGGCGCGTGGCTCACGGGCTGCCGCGAATCCCACATCGCAGGAGGCCGGGGAGCAGGGCTGCGCGCTCCCGCTGTGACCGTACAAGGGCAGCCGGTGACAGCGCCGTGAACCTGCGCCTTCCCCCAGATTTGCTGCAGCTGCTGGAGCACTGCGAAGCCAAGACCGAGTTTGGATTCTTGTGTGTTGTGATAATCAGCTGGGGTTCGGAAAATCCTTCAAAAAAATCCAGCGTTCTGGCAATTCTGCAAGGCTTCTGAAAAAATAACAGTTTAACATCTGGAACAAAAATACTCCGAGGAAGTCCAAGAGCAACACAGCACAGAACATTTTCCCCCCCATAGCTGTTGCCGTACAGCACTTCCTTGTCCCCGGCTCCGGGAAACTGGAACATTCGCATCAAGATGCTGAAACATTTCATTGGAAGTCACGCAGAAGGTGGAGAGAGAAAGAGCTATTCATACACTTGAACATTTTTTAATTTTCTGGGTTTTGTTTGTTTTTCTTCCTGTCCCATGAATTTCCTCAGTCATTTAATGCATCTTAATCTTCATCAATATTTAACTCTGCAGCAGAAATACCGCATACTATGTTTTCCCGTTTAACTTGAGGGGGGGAGGTCTATGGGAAGAAGAAAAACAGCCAGTTCTGAAGGAAACTGCTTTTCCTTTTTCCACAAGATGTCCTGGAATAGAGTCAGGGAGAAGGATGAAAGAGAAAGGTGGGCAGCAAACACACCATGCTGTTTCAGAGCGTTTGCTAATGTCATGATTTAGCTCTGCTTTCTGCCTCTGGGGGGCCAGGTTTAAAAGATGGTTAGATTGAGACTGGAAATATTTCTCGGGGATGAACTCAACCAACCCTCAGCAGGCATTACCATGTAAGAGCTGTTCCCTGCAGTAATAAAAAACCTGCAGCATCATTCCCAATGAACTAGTAACCTTTATAAAGGGAGTATGCAACTTACGATATAGTTCCATATTAAGGGCACACATCTGTACATGTATATGATATTCCTACTAAAAATTCACATCTTCAGTTGAAATACAACCCTTGCAATCTAAACAAAACTCCATCCCTTTCTGTACTCCCTGGAACAGGAATCTCAGCCAGCAGCAACAGACGTTCTATGATCCTAATGCCCCCTTAGAAGCTGGGCTCACCCTTCAGCTCTGCCAGAGAAGGCAGGTACAACAGCTGCTCTGCACCTCGGGATCCGACAGGAAGCAAAGCTAAACCCAAAATATATTCTATTCCATTGTATGGCCCAGAGGGTTTACATGGATGAACGCTGGTGCGGTGAGCTTTCCTGCAAGGGGAACTCAAACCTAGCGGAGCACGTATTGCCCCTCCACAGGAGGGTTTCTAAGGAACACTGCTAACATCACAGGACAGCGGAACCAGGCCCTGCAGTATTTACATTTGTAAACGCATCCATGCACAGGCAACGGCACGCGGTGCCAGGAGGCACTGCCTGCAGCACCTAGCCACCCGCTGGGGTTAAATGCGGAGACTGACAAGTCAGCCTAACAAGTCTCACGTGTGGGTACACCCCAACGCGTGGGAGCGCTCAACAAAGGAGCTCTGACAGCCACCCCTGGAGCCTCAGACTGAATACATTACACATCTGTTCTTGCTTGCAACTGAAACCTCAAGTGGAATCACCAAACACTTGAACAATGGCTTTCAAGCGCTCTTGCAGGAGTCCACGATTCCTCCCTTCACCTCCGCAGCACAGGGTTTTGCTGCCCACCACGGGCAGACAGCACAGCCCTGCCCGAAAGGGGCCAGGCACCACCACAGCCACAGCAGGACGAGAGCCAGGACTGCTCAGAGCACACCTCAGCCCTGAGAAGGGAAATGCTGGAGAAGGACCTGTGCCCACCACTTAATTGCTCTGGGTACAGAAAATCCTACCTGATTAAACAAAAACTGAACTTCGACAGGAAGAACTCAGACCTGAAAAAACAAGCAGCAGCTTTCAGCGGGCTCCTTGCAACTCTGACCTGAGATGCTAGATGTTCAGGCAGCTTATTTGTTCATTTCAGATGTTCTCTTGATCAGAGCAAACAAGATAAACAAGCACTTCAGAAAGAGTACAGAAATGCTTTAAGTTCAGCCTGGAATGTTTTCCAGACTCCTGAGATTTGCCTCGAATTTTTATCTCGGATTTATAATGAAAAGATCCCCTATTCATACAAATAGACATAAAACCCATCAAATCCATCCTCGTTTCAAGCAAAACCGAAACAAGATAAATGAATACACAACTCGATGAGGAAACAGAAGTTGGAGCTACAACTTGGTCTGTGTGGATGCTCCTGGGGCACTCCTGTGCCACCTGGGGAATCGTATGATGCGTTTCTCCTCCAGCCCAGAGCTGACCTTCCCCAAGGACCCTGGCACTGGTGTTTTGCAGCAGCTTTTTTGAAGTTTTTGCTGCTGAATGTCTACTGGAGAAACAGCTTAACACAGTTGTGATACAAAGCCAAACTAAGTACATAAGGCATCTTAACTTTTCAGCTTATTTAATGGTGACTTCGCATTCCATGAAAGCTAAGCAAGTGGTCCTTAATATAACCTGGTAGATATGTCCAATCTGGACAACATTCAGCACCTTCCCAACTACAGCTGCCCAGTTTTAATTCTCCCTGGGTTTCAGGGACCTGCCCATAGCCCTGGACTACCTGGTACCTGTCCTCCTGGCTCGGTGCCTACCCGTCACTCCACAGGATCTGGGCACCCCATGGCAGCTGGGGTAAGACCAGCACCACCACCTCAGACCCAGTGCGTTGTTTCATGGATTTCCCATCTTCTGGGTTGCTGTCTGCTCACTAGGGACACAGACCCACTGCACTGCTGACCATCCAGGCTTTGCAGAAGGTTGCAAGAGCCCATCCTCTATCTTCTGCTGTCTATGGCAAGCCTTCTTAAAAGGAGAAGGCTGCAGAGCACAGGAAGAGGTGCAGGCAGGACGAGCTCAGCCCAGATGCTCACCTACCCTGCCATCCAGGGCTGGAAGCCCCAGACACCCACACAGCTTATTCTAATCCCTTACCATCCCTCTCATTTTTCACCAGTATCAAACCAGAATCTTGCTCGCTGCATTTTAATCCCACATCATCTTACCCTATCTCCTGTAACTAATTCCTCCCTTTCAGCAGTTGGCTGCCCATGGGATACTTCCGTATTTTTACTGTTGGACTATATAGAACATAATGAATCTTTAAATGGACTTGATGAGTAAAGTCATTCAAATTAGGCTTCATCAGCAAGACAAAACCCCAGCTGTCTTTCCTAAAGGATATAACGAAACAGTTTAAACTACCTGGAATCTAATTTTAGCACTGCAGAACAACAGTTAGCAAAATGAATTTGAGGTAAGCAGGGAATATCTGAAACAGAAGAAAATCTTCAGGATCTTAAACAGGCATCTTTTTAATCCATGCAGCTTTTATAGAGATTCCTTCATACCAGTAGTTTCTAGCAGCCTAACAGGCTTAATGGAGCCAGTAGCAACTCTGCAACTGGTTTCACAGGGGTTGTCACTTGCACATTCAATGTATTACAGAAAAAAGGTGCAAGAGCCTTGGAAAAGCACCTCCAGGAAGCTTATTGTAGCTCCATGGAGATGGAGTAAATAAAGCATGCACCATCAGCACATCCTCAACACGCTTCTCATCTCTTTCGAATGAAAGCAATGCTGGGAGCTTCTCTTGTTTAATCTGCAGGAGAGATTGCACTTGGCACTGAATGATTCCTCACATTGACTTCAGTGGGAATAAACTACCCTGGATCTCAGAAGAAAAATGCTCTAACAGAAAGTTAATGAGGTACAAACCAGGTTATGAATGGACCAAAGAAAAACCCTCCTAAAGCTATTTCCTGCCCTGCTGTGATCGAATGCATGCCTTTTAAGGCCTCCCCTTGTCCCCTTCCCTTCTTTGGGCAAGGCTTTATTGCACCCCAAGACTTTCCCCACTTCTCTAATCAGTTTCCATTATGTCCTTTTCCTTTAAAGTTCCCCACCGTTACAGCTCCACCAGGAGCAATAATGCCCAAAACGGCAGCATAGGCTGGATACAGCTTTTAAAATTGTCTTGAAATGGAGCCAAGGTAGAATAAGTCTGCTGGACGGAGGTTAAAGCTCGGCTCCCTCCCTCCAGTGCCGGCATCTCGGCTTCCGCCCAGGCAGCTCCGCACACGACAGTGCGGAAAGTTTTAGAGCAGAGTCTAGCCCGGGTTAAGGGAAAAAATCCTGACCTACAAGTTCGAAAACTGTTGTGAACCAAAGTGCTGGGTTTGGCCCCCTTTGAACCAGAGGGAGGCCCCAAGGAAGAGCAGTGCCAGACCAGCTCCAGCGGAGGAGCTCTCAAACTGCAAAGGGAGCTTCCCCATGTCCTCCTCCACTGGAGGAAGGGACATGATGCAAATTTGCTTCATTTATTCATTGCTTTTACATTCAAAACAAAGAAAACCATTGCCTCCCCCCATACACACTGCCATCATTTCTAATTAGCCATTTTGCCCATCTTCAGCTATTTCCTTCTCAGCTACATCCCCACCTCACCATTTTGCACTAATAGCTAGCAACAGGGCCAGCCTCAGAGCTGGCTGGCAATCTCATGAGACAGGCTCTCACAAGAATTTCCTGCTTCTGGTTCAGCCAGACATACTGCAACAACAGACGCTCTCGCGGTATTTTGGCTCTCCCATTCCTTCTTCAGGCCAAGACCCTGGAATGCAAGTGAAAAAACCCTTAATTTTCAGAATTTTAAAATAACTTGGCTCTTCTCTCTGCTGCAGTGGGTGTCTGGGTGGCTTCCACTGAGATGAACCGAGTTGGAAGTTACAGTGCTGAAGGTATCACCAAAAAATTCGTTTCCCAGAAACCAGCTTGGTAAGACACCATCACAGTGGGACATCATGGCAGTTTAGTACAAAGACGCAAGTGTTATGGAAAGAACAAATGAATGACCCAGCATAATAAATTGTGTTTCCATGAGTCCTTGGGTATTTCCAGCAAGTGCTTTGATCAAGATGACCTAGTTGGTGAAAACCACGTAGGAGCCTCAAGCAAGACCCAGAGATGGATGATCCTAAGTCCTGAAAAGTGCAACACATGAGGGACTGAAGAGCTCTTTCACCAAATTACTGTGAAAGCCCGCACTCCACTTGGACAACAGCATTTCTCAGTGTGACTAATCTCACAGTAAATACTTTGGATACTTGCAGGCTGTTGCAGCCCACATCTGTACTTCAGGGAACATCTTTCTAAGCATCACTGCTGGGTCAATACAGTTCCCACTGACTGACTGGCTTGGGTAAAGCCTTGCTGGAAACGCAGACTTCAGACCACATACAGATGCCCACAGACATCTTTCCTCATATCAGGTCTCACCTTGCAGGACAGCCTGAACATATGCCCATGCTGCTGGCACAATGTAATGGTCATGCTGGACACCAGAGAGGGTCCTTTTGTGACAACATGCTCCCAGCATACTGGCAGATCAAGTTTTAAGGGCCAGTTTAGAAACTGGAGCCAAAACTTCTCAGTACGAGCTCCCACAGCTGGGCTGGGCTCCTAAATCCCATTTAGGCTCAGAAGCAAAGAGCCCTGCCTTTCAGAGATGCTGCGCCTGGACTTCCCATCCCAGGCTTCGGCCAGGGGTCAGAGGACACTCAGCACAGCATGAGCTGTTATCCAGGCATGTTTAAACACTTTTTTAAAAGACCCTGCTGCTGATCTCATCTGTGAGAGTTATCACCTACTCGGTGCCTGCGCAGGGGCAGAGGTAATGCCTCGCACCAGACAGCACGAGGTGAGCTCTGCTCCTCCTGAAGGAGACCTGGGGCTTACGGCAGCAGCCTCCTCACCCCCAGCCCCTCTGGGCTCTGGAGCACTCCCCCAAAAGCTACATGACTGCGTCTGTTCTCTACTCGGCATGAAGGGACAGGCCTACAGAAAGGCTGATTACTAAAGCAGCCAACACTCAGGGGAGATGTGTCAGGTGCTTTATGCATCACCAACAAAGAGACGGCTTTCCCCATCCCCGGAGGAGCACACAGAAAGCATGACACAGACCAAGCGTTTAAAGATGTGCTACATATGGATTTAGCTTGTTCATAAAACTCATCGCAGGATATATTAAATATTACTACACACAGCATTTAACATTACTATTCCAAGCTCTGTTGTGTTATTAACCACACTTGCAGGCACTGCGCTGTAGCCTAAAATCTCCTAGTCAACATTTCAGGCTAAGAAACATTTTCAAGCTAAAGCCATGTCATTTTGACAAATGTTACATTACATCAGACTTTCCACTACAGAAAAACACGATCATGAGATCAGCTCAGAGAGAAGGTAAGTAAGCAGACAGCACAGGAAAGAGTTTAAGCGCTTTAAGCTAAGGAGAACGATTACAGGCTCCATGTTAAGCACTGCACCTTGCAGGATTGAGCCCTCGCTACCTACAAACTTGCGTCACAGACATAAGACAGGCCTTAAAATCCAAGAGTTCCCTTCCTTGAATGCTACTGTTACATTTGAACACCAATTGCCTGTCTTCACCCTGGGCTGAAGCCGTGGGCGAGGCCTACCCCCAGCTCCCGAAGCCACCCTGGCAGCAGGCCGCAGCAGCCCCCACGCTCGGTCAGCCTCACGCTGCGGTGGGCACAGGGGGCCACTTCCCACCCCAGATCCCCCCTGCTGATACTGAGGCTGTGCTCTGTTCTGTGCGCTCAGATATTTAAAGTGACTGTCAATACGCAACTTGTAAGGTAATAAAATTAAAGTTGCCTCTCACAACCTCTCACGCTGCCCCGAGAAGTTGGGTTTGTTAGCAGCACAGCACCTCACGTGCAGCAGCGTAGGTGAATCTGCTTTCAGGAATGCACACCAGAGCTATTTCTAGGCACAGACTTCATATTTACACGATCTCAGTAAGGCCTTACACACTGTTTTATTAACAGCTCTTTGTTTACATTCCATCCCCAAGCAATACAAACTCATTTCTTAAGAAGTTTTGGGAGTACTGCTGCCCATTGGAAGGGCTGGCAGACCTTTATGGGCTCCCGTTAGGCCTCTGGTTGGGTGCAGCAATCTTGTAGAGAGGGTGAAGAAACTCAAAGCAGAACTCAGTTAAAATCAGAAGCCTGGTACAAAATTACAAGCAGTGCCTTTAGTCCCTAAAAAAAAAAATCAAGCACGACTGCATTTCAGCTGCTCAGAAGCTTTCTGCAGTTTCTGGTGGCTGCTGACATTCATGCTAAAGCTCCCTTATGTAAGAAGAAGCGAGAAATATAAAGCCATGTCTGGCAAATATCAAAGCTGGATCATTAACCAGAAAACCCATGGAGAGAGAGGACACGCTCTCCCCCACCTGAGCTGCTCACTGCTAATGGAACAGGACAGTCAGGGCAGTATTTTCCCCACTTGTACCACAAACTCACTGTCTTTGTCAGAGCAGCACTCTTCTTCATACTAGTTTCGTATTCCCTGGCATTTACTTTTGCTACTCGTCAGTCTCCTGCACGGCCGTCGCACAGCGCCATGGTGGTAGGGGCTGAAGGGAAGCTCCAGCTACCAGGCCGGACAAGCCCCAGGGAGCACACTGCAGCCGAACGAGCGGCACTGCAGTAGACAGGGGTGCAGCCCCAGGCCTTCCTCCCGCCCAGCAGGGCCTGGGTACAAACCACCAGGTCCCAGGCTCACGCAGCCCACATCTGAGGGGCCCACCACTGAGGCCGTGGGTCCGCACCAGGTTTCTGTGGAAAGGGCTCACAGCTGGGAGGAGGCCAAGCAGGAGGCTTTGCAGGCCAAGCTCGATGCTCTGCTGTCAGAAAGGGCTTTTAGGCTGCTCATGGCATTATCTTGGATAACAAGATGGATCCCACCCCTGGCACTCCACCATTCATCAGACCTACCTGAAAATGCTCCTGTGACTGCTGTTTGCAGGCATAAGATCAGTTCTGCTTTGCAGACGTTTAAAAATTTGATTACCTGTAAAGCAGGGGTATAAGTGCAGAAAAGAGCAGCACCTTTTCCAAAAGGCTCCTTGTGCTCTGAGAAAGAACTTCCTACCACCAACACTGATGTTTTCAGGCTCACTATCTGTATCACGCTATTCAGGAAAGCCTGACCATGATCTCCACAGCCAACAGAGGCAGATTATCAGCTGCCATCAGCTCCCCCATGACAATATTGACCTCAAAGCCCAGGGGAGACCACCCTCCCCACAGCACCTTTTTGCCAAGCCTCCTCAAGGACACTCTCTTTCACAACACTAAGCCTGGCTCTCAATACATCAAACCTCTGTATGCCAAGTATTCATTGCTAGGCCTTTCTAAGAAAGATTTTGCAGAGCTTGGATGGCAATATGTTTTCACAGCTGATGTGGAAAAGCTAGAAACAACATTTCCCAATGAGAGATCTCTGTGTTACAAAGTATGCACTGTTTCTTAGGGTTAATCTGACTTGGTACAGGGAAGAAAAAATCCTTTTATACTGTTGACAAAATATCTCAGCCTGCCTTAATAGCATAATCATTCCATTTTCTAGTCCCTGTGCTAGGATGGATATGGATAGAGGCAGAGAAGACAAAAAGTTAACACCTGACCTCAGATCATCCATGTTTGTGCTACCACAGCCCACCTAGCACCACCTGACACCCTAAGCCTGAACACAGGTTCCCACAGCCCCACAGGACAGAAACACTGGCAAGATGACTGCAGGATTCACACAGGGCAGCAGTGGAGAATTGTGTCCCAAACCGCAGCCCTTGAACCACTCGTGACCTTCGGGATAACAGCGAGCAACTCATTATAAGGCTGCTAAACAGCTATCAGTATTACAGCTTATTCATAATACATCAGCTGCTTAAGTGGGTCACAGGGACCTGGATATCCAAGTAGCCTGATTCCAGCAGCACTGGCAGCTTAAGGAAAGAATAACAGAAAGGACAAGTATAGAGTGACTCTGTCTCCGGTATAATTTTCCTCAGCTTATATTGTAAGAGGCAGTGTACACGTTTCCAAAGCCAGATATTGCATCTGGATCAAAGTGTTGAACAGCTATTGATGGATCTCTTTTGTTAATTTACACCCAGCTGCACTTTTGGACCCCACAACGTCCTGGCAATGAACTTGACAGCTCAGTTGTGCGTTGCATGACAAAGTACTTCCTTCTGCTCGAGCCTGCTGCCTGGGTATTTCTCTGGATGTCATCAGGTTGTTTTATCATTCCCAGTTCATTTTCTCTGTACCATTTGAGATATTATAGAGCTTTCCTATTTCTCCCCTCCCCAGAATAGCTTTTTAAGATGAAGGCATTTATCTAATTAGCCCCACTTGACATAAAGGCAGTCCTGTACTGCAGCAAGGTCTTCTCATCCACCCCTACCTTTTCTGCTTGTGCTGCGTTTCCAGGATGGGTAACCAGAACATCACACAGCATTTCTTATCCAGGTGAATAATCAATCTAAGTCCTGTCCAAAAAGTGGCCTTTCAGCAATACTGGAGGTATACAGTATTTTAAAAAATGTTTTAGAAATACTCATTCAGAAAGGAACGTCCTAATACAGAGCCCTGCAGTCAAGGAAGCCTAGAAATAGTTATCTAACTCATATCCTCCTCCAGCGGTATCTTTAAGCAGTTTCTATTTGCCTCTCAACAGCGCTGCTCGCTTCAGCTCTACCTACCACATTTTGTCAGCACAGGCATTAGTATTCCCATCAGAGGCTTTCAGAGGCTTTTAACGTAAAGTGAGCCACAAGCTAGCGTTAAGCCTCAGGGAAACCTAGTGGCTAGCAATAGCCACAGCTCCGCTCCTCTGTGCGGTCAACGCTGGAAGAACACGAGGTGCTTGAGAGCCACCACCTCGACTGTTTCAAGCACAGTGACGTCAGACACTCAGCCATCTGGGTAGATGAAATGCTCCAAATCACTTAAATTGTTTGCAAAATGAACTCCTGAAGGACTGGTAAATATCTCATCTTTACAAAGAGGCATAACCTGGATTACTACTAAACATGTGAAGTGCTCTTAAAACAACAGCTTGCTACTTCTGGACAGCAGGCCAAAACCTGGCTCCCTCTCTAAAACACTCACCTTTCTAGTTAGCTCAACATAAGTGCTTGGAAGGAGATGACCACCTCCACGGCTGCTGGCCTGCAACTCAAAGGACACCAATTACACAGAAGTGCAGGGACATTGGCATATGCAGGGCTCTTGCCCTGAAACATCCCCCCATGGGGTGTGGGAAGAAACATACAGCATCCAGCCTCCATGACAACTCTTAGGTTAAGGCTCTTTACAGATGAAAGAAAAGAAATCCAGAAAGATATCACAACACTGCTGCTAGTTCCCAATTCTGTGGCAGGTCTTGTTTCAGCTTGCTGCAGTGGCCAGCTGGGACTGAGCTGAGACAGACGATTTGGTTTTGCCAGAGAACTTCGGCTGGCATTCAGAAGCAGGCAGAGCGCCAGCTCCTTTACTATTAACACATACAGCCCTTCCAGAAGCAAATTAGCACAATTATTTTTTTTAAAGACAGTGCCAAGCATTGAATGTCTACTGAAATTAAAATGAATTCTGCAAGTCTCAAACAAGCTATTTTTGATGTACTTGTTTGGTTTTGCTATCAGTGCGAAGTAACAGAAAGGATACATCACCTGACTCAGCCCAATTGTGTGCTATCAGCTGCTTTAGATGGAAGCAAGGCCTGACTCAGGTACATCTGAGCCACAAAACACTTCCTTAAAAGAAGGTATTGCTACTACTACTAAAAAGAAAGGCAGCAAAAAAGATACTGTGACCACGTCACTCACCTCGCTCTAGAGCCATGACTGACCAGTTCTTACCACTGGCCAGATCAGACACCAGGGTGAAACTCTTACAGCATAAGCCTTGACTGAATAGAGGTGTGCTCCTGTGTAAAAATAGGGTGTTGGAGCAAAAAATGATCAGTAGTTACTGACCATGGTAATTACTTTCTGATAGGAGCACGTTCTCTGCAGGCGCTAACCTCCGCAGGCCTTCCAAAAACAAGGGCTTGTACACAGCTGCCTATGCACCGGGATAACTTCTGGGCAATGGAGACTCCTGCTCTGTATCTGTACAGGCCACTTGTGTTTCAGGTCAGACATTTACTAATCTAGCCTGCGTTTTTCATCCAGCACTGTTTACCAGGAGAATTAAGACAAAGACAAGAAATCCTCTGAAAACTGAACAACGCAGAAGCACAGACACCACTTTCTTGGATTAATTTATACCACTAATCTCACCAAATGCTCAACAGAACAGAATAATGCAAGTTAAAGCTTGCTGTATGGTCACCTCCTATAGCATCCTCAGTGCAGTCCTGCAGTGCCTGCAGCCAAGGTTGAGTACCAGACTGCCTCTCCAGAATCACTCCTGGGAAGCCAGCAAGGGCAGAACAGTATTGGCAGAAATGCAAGCCTGAGTGTGCTTGCTTTAACTAAAAAGGTCAGTGTTTACACCAGTAGTGCTTGTTGACATGCTGCACGCTCTGGTGCCCTCGCCAAGAGGGACAACTGGAGGCACTGAGTTCATTAAGGACAACTGGGGACCTATTACTAACTCTCCCCAAATCCCACCTGACCAAACCGGAGGGTCTTGCCTTCGCCACGTGTATGCTCCTAAATCAGCCGTAAGTATATTTTACGATGAGCCAAAAGTTTCACAAACTTGGTCAAAGTGACAGACAGGCACCTACCTATCTGACCTGCGGGACACGCACTCCACACACATCACCAGCAAACCAGAGCTGAATTCGCAAGTGGAAGCATGCAAGAGGCAGAGGGGGGGAAAACCAAGACACGCGCTTCTTCCTGTGCGTGTCCTGGCACGGCGCGGGGAGCAGCTGCTACCTGTGCTACTGGTACAGCTCAGGAAGTTCAGCTGGGGACCTCACTCCCCACACCGAAGCGTCTCAGAAGCCAGCAGGCAGAAGCAGACACCACAGCAGCTCCTCTGCATCCCACTCGGTGCTCAGAAGGTGCTGTCAGATCGCACCGCGAGCAAGGCAGCGCCGCAGCCCACATACAAGCCCTCTCCTTGGCAGGGTACACAGGGTGCTGTGGGACTGTAGGCAGTGTGAGGTTAAAAAAAATGTATCCATCAAGCAACTGGGGATGTCAGGAACCCGCATTTATACTCCAAAACACGATTCCAGCAGTGACTGAGTTAAACCAATTTTTATGATGCTTTTAAGTAAGGCAGCTGCCAAAGAGAAAGATTTAGCTTCAATCTGACAGTCGGGCAGGAATCTCTTGGGAAAGAAGCAGGGTAGCTCCGAGCCATATGGATAAGTCAGAATAGTAGAAAAGGCTCTTTTCACTTTCTTATGGAAATGCTTAAGGTTATTTGGAACCTTTAACCACTTAGCATTTGCACTGAACCATAAGCTCACCAAGGACTATTTATCACAGCTAAAGAAGCTGTGATTAAAAAGGTACGAAAGCTGACATCAGGCTTGCAAAATAATAATTGGTGTTCACAGGATATTAAAAGCAGACATTTAATTTGGCTTCTGCCTTTTTTGTTTTGAATCTTGGTCAGCAACTCATATTGCTGAGAAACTTGATGTAGCAATTTATTAAAGTCTAAACATTGCCTCTGGTAGAAGAGCATTGAACTCAACTTGTTCCTAGACCATCCTTAAAGATCGTTTTACAGTTCTATAGATAGAAAGCAATTATAATGAATATGGTCCACTTATATTGATCTGACTAGAAGCTGCTTCCTAATATTTTCATTAGATCTGTGATTACAGCAGCAAAATTGAAAAATCAAAGAATGTAGTTCTTGGCATGACCCATTTGCCTGAAGTGTCAGCCCTATTAATGTAGGGTCAGAGCTACATCAGCAACGAACTCTGAGACCAAAGCAGAACATACCCGAACCACAAGGCAACACTCCGGCTGCAAAGAGATAGGAGGAACAGAGCCACAGAAACAAATACAACCTGCTTCTGAAGTAGGCTGCTTAAAGAGGCTAAACCATTCCTTCCCTGTGTCTGAGACTACAATTACATAGGCTCCTGATACAGGTCTGATGCTGTCAGTGATTTTTTAAAACTCACTTCAAGTACTCTTTAGGAAGAAAGCTGCACACTGTTCAAGACAAAACTTCTCCACTGGGTGCTTTCCAGTTATTTTACCCACTAAGACCAAAACACTGAAATGACAGCTAACGAAACCAACTGTAGGAAGCACTGATGTAGATTCTGATGAGAGCCACTTGGTTGCCTTCTGTACCCCACGATGGGCAACACCTGTTTGCTCCTGGAGAACACTGCTTTCCCTCAGCACAGGCACTAGCACACACCTCCACATGGCACACACTTTGGGGAAGATCATTGCACTTGCCTCCATCAATTATGCGTGGAGAGCATTGAGAACAGCCTCTCCACAAAAGACGAGCACAGCCCAGGTATCCATCCATCTCAACCATCTTATCCTACATCTGACTGGGACTTCTTGACTTGTTTTCAGCACAGCTGCAGATAGCAGTGACAACCATCGACAGGATCTTTTGCACTTCTGATTTTGAAGTTAGAATGAGAACACTGAAAAGAATAGGCCAAAGGAGCTTGTGTATGGTTCAGCATAAAATGGGAAAGGCATTCAAGAAAAAAACAACACAGCCTGAGGGCAGAAAGGTGCCTAACACCATTTCTAATTGTTTTGTCAAACCTCAAAGCTTTTGCCCCTGTTTACTCATCAGCTGGTTTTAACACTAAGCAATGACAGAGGGGTAACCCCTGAGACTCCCTCCCAAGCTTTCTAGGCAGAACATTAATCAGTAACGTCATGTGCGAAGCACAGTAAGTGCACGCAAAGGAGCCAGTGCAACTGAACAAGACCTCCAAGATCTGCTATGACAATTTACAGAACTATGAATTAAAGTTGGTGGTTTTTTTTAATCTCTTGCCTCTCTAACGATCAGCAAGTGCTAATCCTCCAAGGAAATGAGACAAATGAGACAGGTCTCCACCAGTTGTGCAGAAAGAAGCTAGTTTAAGTGATTAGTCAGCAAATACAGGCTCTTGCATACTAGCATGTGCTATAAAATAAATCCCCCATAGCCTAATTAGGTTCAGGAGCTAGCAGAGCCTTGAAACATTTCTCTAGAGCCAAGCTTTTCTATTACTTTGCAACAGACATTATCCTGCAGAACTACTGAGGTCTACAGATGGAACGGACGAGATGTCTGTCATTTAGCAGCTGCACTACAACGAGACCTGCCTATGCAGGCAACTCCTCACCTGTTTGCTTTCTGCTTTCTCAGAGGCATCGGCCACCCAGCCCACGAACCATTCCTGGCAGCACCAGGCTGCAGCCAGGTCCACAGCCCAGCACATGCACGAGCACCAGGATGACCTCTCCATGCAGCCCCACGGGAGCACACCGAGCAGGACGGGGTGGCTGTGCCGGGGGCTGCTTGGTGCTGAGCAGCAGGTTACATGGCCCAGCACTGTGGGAAGCTTGGCAGGACCACGGCTGTGCACAGGGCCCTGCCACCCGGTGAGCAGATTCAGGAAGAACCCAGAGATGCTCAAGGGGCAACTGGGAGGCTCTTCCAAACCTTGTTGAGAAGATAGCACATAAGCACATTCCCTTGTTATTCACCCCGTCCTCATTGCCTGTCTTCCCTCCCCATGCTGCAGGAATGCAGCCCCACAGACTGGTCCCCAGTGGGTTTTGGGGGGAAGAAAGAGGGCTCTTGGGTTGACATTTCCTCTTGACTTCGGAAGGAAGAATCACTCAGTGATCTCTTCTGCAGCAGATCCTGAAGCTTCCCCAGCCATTCTCCCTTCCCAATGCAGCAGCTGAGAAGAGGCCAGGTTAGCGGGGGCTATATTTCGCTGAGCTTTTGGATTTCCATCTGCCTGCATAAGCACAGAAATGGTGGAAGCGCTGTTTGTGCTATCCCAAGCACATTAAGACAACTTAGGCAGTACGAGCAATGTGCTGATCAGGGCTCTTCTCCGCATCTAACCCTGGTGTGTTCAGAAGGTGACGTGAAGAGTTTATACTAGAGGAATAAGCAATTGAGAACACGCTGCTGGAACAAAAGGTGCTGGAACCTGATCAGTGATCACAACATTTCCATTAGAGTTACTCAACTTGAACATTAAGTGCACTGGTGACTGCACACAGCTAAACAAAACACCAGCTTATCCGCATTAGGTATCTACCTCTGGCTTACTTTAAACGCTTTCACCTTTCTACTAAATCCAAAACTCTCCAGAAACTATGAATTTTAAAATAAGTTCAGAAGTTGATAACACAGAAACATAATGCCTTGGAATAAGCCCCTGCCTCTTGCAAACAAATCATTAAATGCATGACCAATTTTTCTACTTTACTAAAAAAATACTGGTCTGATTCCCAGTACTGACTGAACATGACCAAGTTTAATTCAACTCTTTTTCCTCCCTACAATAACTTGGAGCAAGAACAAATAATCTGTGGGTTGGGGTTTTTGTTGGGTTTTGTTCCAGGCAGACAACCAGTAGAGAATCCAATGGTGCTGGAAGGGGAACCGCTAGTATCTGTACAGCCTGGAAGCTCAGTCAGTGCTATTAAAGACTGCTGCAGAACTGTGCCTGCTACACACAGCGTTGCAGTAATTGATAACAAGCCTTCTTAATAAGGAATCTAGTCAGCGAAAGAACACGCTGCAACAGTTCTTAAATATTGCATTACGGTTTCAGTAACATGAAGTGCGGGAGGACAGAGATAGTGCCTCCCGATGAGCTGCCTGCCAGATGGGAGGGCTGAGCGGCTCCAGCTGTGTTCAGCCAGGCCCCACCTCAGCAGCCCCCAGGCCCTTCATCTTCCCCTTGTCCTGATGGGGCTCCAGCACCCGGCCCACCGCAGGCCTCCCGGCAAGCTGCCTGGACACGAGCCCTCCTCCATTAACACTTGACAGAAGCGGCGCCCCGCAGCCCCACAGGTCAGGGCCGAGGCGAGCAGACCGTGCCTGGCGCGGCAGCTCCAGGCCTCACAGGAGGCACGGCCGCAGCGCGTGCTCAGCGCACGGCCCTCACGTTAACTGGGTTAAGCCGAGCGCCAGCCGCACTGCTGAAGTACTCATGGGGTTACGCCTGTGTTACATAAAGAGCAAGACTGCGCTGTGAGAAACCCGTACTGCACGTGGACCGCAGCCACCGCCTTCCCTCCTCTGCGAGCCTGCTGACCGTATGAGCCCTGGTCACGTTCGTACCAGGCTGGCCAGGCCAGCTGGGCTAGGAGCAAAGTCCTCCAGAGAGAGCATGAGAAAGCTAGTTTCACAGGGCCTCGTCCTTCTGACTTCTGGCAGTGGATCTATCAGACCATGAGCCATCCAGATCTAGTGACTGTCCATGTCCTCGGCAGGCAGACCAGGTCATTTCACGACCATTAACTGACAATGCCCATCTCCAAGTATCCTACCTTACAACAGGCTTCACCCCCAGAGTAATTCAAGTCGGAGGGGACCTCAGGAGGTTTCTAGTCCGTCCTCCCTCTCAAAACAGGGCCAGCTATGAGAACAGACCAGGTCGCTCAGGGCTTTAATCCAGTCAGGTCTTGAAAGCCTCCGCAGATGACTGCACAGTTTCTCCAGGCCCCCATTTCACTGCTCAGCTGCCCTCACTGTGAGAAGCCTCCTTACACCCCATTAAAACATACTGCTTCCACCGAAGCCTGTTGTCTCCTGTCCTCCTGCCACACAAGTGAACAGCCTGGCTCCATGCTCTTGATAACCTCCATGTAGGTACTGAGGAGCTGAAGGATATTTATAGCTTGTTTTTTAATTCACAGAAAGCTCATGGGAGTGATTGCCCCTTCATTCAAGGAAACTAATAAGTTTCAAATTGTGCTTCAAAGCTTCCTCTCACGTTGATTTGTGACTCTGCCTGGACAAGTCATCCAAGGAAAGAAGTAAATCTGCTCTACTGCTTCTGCTAAGAGTTTACCATGTTCAGGCTTTATTTCAAATCATGTCTGAGTTACTACTTCATGCAAAGTAGTTGGTGCTGATCAATAAGAGACCTAGCCCAGCAAAAAGGAATATAAACAGAACAAGCTTTGTATTACCCTCTGACAATACACTACATAATTCAATGATAAATTGTTACCATATGCATCCTCTCCAGCACAATCCTTTTTAATTATTTTGTGGATGCTGGGGAGCAACTTCTAATTATGATTTAAAACAATTTAACATATTTAGAATTACATAAGTAAATGTCATGTCTTGTTTTTTGTTAATGGGGTAGAAAACAGACTGTTTTACCTGACTGATTCTTATAATAAGCAGGATACAACTCATGGAACTTCATTTGCTGCTGTTAACCCTCAGGAGAGGGCTAATGCCATCAGGTACTTGCACTCAACATTATTTCACTCAAGGGCCAAGCAGCCTCAAGCATCACTAACTCCCCCTCATTACCCCTGCAGCCTTGGGTTATGTATCTTTGTCCACTACCTTCGTGGAACCAGAATAGCTAGCAACACTGAAGGGAGGAGAACAAAGAGGAAAGAATGAAGAGGAAGACATAACTTGGGGTTTTTTAAGCAAAGAAGCAAGTATCCCACATCCTTTGCTTCCCTGTTTCATGCTTTTTAGTTTCTTTATGGCACCTCAAATAGAGCAAACAGTTACAGCCACTATCGCATTCAGTTCTGCTGCCATATCTCATCTCTTCATGTTCACTGTGCATTGGCATAATCTGAGACCTCAAAGTAGGCAACAAAATACCACCTCTTACTTTCAGCTGGTGGCAACTGGTGTCTCCCACCTCCTGCCAGTGCCACCAATTGTCACCAGGCGGGTAACATAAGCCACCACCCCTTGCTTCCCAGGCTCCTTCTAAGCACATCCACCCAGAGCTGACCCCCACCTCCATGCGCAGACTCCTGTCTACTTGCAAAGCCCACAGTCAGTGACAGAGGCGTTTCTCCTGCAGGCCACTGGAGCACACATGGCGACACACACCAGTGACTCATGGGAAATGGCCACAGAAAGCTCAGCTGGGCTCCAGCTGAGCAACAGCCACTGCTGGAAGCTTCGCTCTGGTGCCACTGCCTCAAAGAGGCCTGGGATGCGCTTGAAGCAGCGCACACACATGTGTGTATGCACATGGAGGTACGTGTGTGCGAGAGCTGTGAGACATCTGCGACTCACTGTCGGACAACGCTCAAGTGAGCCTTACTACTAGAACGAGGGCACCATACCCATACTAAGGATGCCAAGGCCACGGAGACCACTCCCCACTGTACTTGCCAGCCAGGCCAGGGGCGCTCACTGCCAATGGGCAGCAGCAGGCTGCAGGTGCCCGTGGATCACAGGGCGAGTCCTGCCCCTGGGGAGGACGGGCACTGCGAGACAGGAGAGGGCTGCATCGGGACACGCCTGCGGGAAGGCGAGCGGCCAGCTGGGCGGCCCTGCAGCTCCGGGCTGGGTGCGAAAGGTTCCTCGCCCCCCGAGGATGCGGCAGCCGGGCGGCACTCGGCCACCCGCCCGGACCGCGCCCGGCGGGCGCCCCACGAGCACCCGGAGCCCGGCTGCAGCCCCCGCCCCGCACCTCCCGCGCCCGCCCCGCCGCGCCCGGCCGGGGCCGAGACCACCGGCGGCAGCTCCGCGAAGCGCCGCGCTCGGCGGCCGGGGCCGGGGCCGAGCCGCGCTGCGGCAGCGACCCCCGGGCGGCGGCAGAAGGGAAGGGCCGAGCCCGGCCGGGCACCTGCGGGCCGGAGCCGGGGGGCCGGGGGTCGCGCAGGCGGTGCCGGCCCCTACCTCCTTCCTGCGGCTGGGCGCGCCCGGGCGGGTGAGCAGCGCCGTCTCCTCGCACACCACGGCCGCGTCCTCCACGAAGACGCAGTCGGGCAGGCTCTCGTCCGCCGGCAGCTCGAGCACCCGCAGCCCCAGCTTGCCCCGCAGCACGCCCACGTACAGCTGGTGCTCCCGCTCGGCGCGGGCGAAGTCCACCTCGGGGCCGGCGGCGCTGCGCAGCGCCTGGCGGCACAGCGACTCGGGCAGCGCCCGCACCACGGCGTGCGTGCAGCGCCCGAAGGCGCCGGGGCCGCCGCCCAGCCCGGCCATGCTGCGCGGGGACGAGCGCCGGGACCGCCGCCGGCACCGGGACCGCCGCGACCGGCTCCGCGCCGCCGCCGGCCCCGCCGCTGATAAAGCGCCGCCCGCGGCCCGGCCGCGCCCCATTGGCTGCCCACCGGGCACGGCGCCACGGGGCCGCCGCCGAGCGCGCTGCCATTGGCTGGCGGCGGCGGCCGCGCCCCGCCATTGGCCGCCCCCCGCCGGGCGCCGCTTACCTGGGACCCTCCCGTCCCGGGTGGGGCTGGGGGCGAGGCCGCGCCCCGCCGTGAGGCGGCCCCGCAAGGGCCGGGGCCGGGGGCCGGGGTCCAGCCCCACCGCACGGCCCCGCGCCCTCCCGCCCGCTGGGGGGTCCGTGCCCGGCCTGTAACCCCCAAGGCCGGCTGGGCGACGCCCGGCGCGTGGGAGACGGACCTCGAGCTCTGCCCCTCACCGCGGCCGTCCCGGCGTCGGTGCGGTGCCGTGCCAGCAGCAGCCCAAGGGCCAAAAGGCTGATTTCCCCTCAGTTTGTTCAAGGCAGACACAAGGCGCCCGCTGACTGTTCCAAGCAGTTCGAGGAGCTACTTGGGTACAAGGTCATTCCTGTAACGCACGCTCCAGGCGTGCAGTGCTCTTACAACCGCGGAGTTACACCGACCATGCCCAAACTCCTGCACCTCCCTGCACCTCTGCGTTCCGCCAGGCTCGGCCCAGAAAGGCCGCCTGCTGCTCTGTCATGCCCAAGTGCCGTGCTGTCTGCCCGCTCCTGCCTGTTGTTTCCCGGGGACTGGGCGGGTGGCTGGGAGATTGATCCATAAAGCCAAATGGAGAACCTCCCATGAAGGAAGGCAGTTCCAGAGGAAATAAAACCAAATCACTCTTCATGCCTTTCTACCAGACCATTCACTGGGACAGCTTGTCCACCTTCTTCCCTTCCCTTAAGGTATCAAAGCTTCCACCTCTGCAGGGTGGTAGGGAAACCAGTGTTCTGCTCCATTTCTGCCTTGGAGACTGAATCAATGAGGACTTTCCATCATTTCCCCTAAAAAGAAGCCCTTACTTCCCCCCGTTGGATTTTCCCCAGGCTTCATCCTGACGTGAGGTCACCCTGGGGGAGGCCCAGCCCTCCCCGGCCCCTCCAGTCGCGCACCTCTGGCTCGCAGGCAGGGAGCGAATTCGGCTCGGCGCCAGGCCTCGCACTAAGGGAGACGCCCTCCCGGGTACCTCGAAGTCTCTCCTCACCAGAGCAGATGGGAAGAGAGGAGGAACCTGAATTTGCCTTCCAGCTGTTCTTTTCCCGGCGAGGCTGTTTCGGGTGTCCCTCTGATCACTGAAGCCCCCCAGCACACGGCTCCCTGCTCCCTTTCGGCGCTCAGAGAAAACCCGGGCAGCTGCCTTGGTTGTGCTATCGTGGACACAAGCACATTTCATCTTTTTGGGATATGATTTATGAGTAGTAACATGAAGGAAATATCAAGAGTGTTTCTAAAATGGCAGCTGACTAGATTTTCATCTGCATTTTTCACACGTTCTCCAAATACCCTGTATCGGCTGCCTTTACTTAACGTGCATAGGCGCAGTTATTTGTATAACTGTGATTCATTGAATCATGTGCAAATATTATTCTCCTTAAACAAATGGTCAGGCAATTGAGCTGCTATCATTTACGACAATTTAAATTATTGAGAAACAACTACAAATGGTACTATACCATTTCTGGTATACAGTAGTCAATAGCTCATAGAGTATATATAATGTGTGGTCATTCCAGAATCATTAAGGCTAATTTTTAAACCTTACAGATTTGGGATTTGGCCATTGTCAGTCTTCATTTTATTTATTTATTTATTTATTTGTTAGCACGACTTTTAGCCGGAAGAAAAAATGCTACTATCTTTCCGCAATTTAAAAAATTGCCAGAGTTCCTATCTGAAAAAGTATTGAAAAGACTTGTTCCTGCAGCCATTCAATCGGAAAGTTCCAGTCAATACAGATTTTTTGACTTTCATAAATACCTTATGAATTTAAATGCTCTGACAATGTTTAAATCTCACTGAGAGATGCCATGCACTCATCTTGGCTGCATATTACACGAGAGGACAGCGCGGTTTGCCCCGGAGGCATTGCCACTGACCGGGCTGACCTGAGGTGGCCCGCGGGAGCTGGCCCAGCACCACAGCCAGCATCGCCGGCGTGCCTTCCTCTGGTGGGGGACGGGGCTGGAGAAAGGAGAATCTCTTCACGGGCAGCGGCATGCAGAGAATGCAACGTGTTTTGGAAACATAAAACGTTACCTATTTAGACAAGGTTACAGAAATAATTACCACGGTAGAAAGACAAAGCCCCGGCTAGCTCCACCGATTTATAAAAGGTGCAGTGTACATACAAATGACGAACTGTTTGCTGATTGTGATTGTTCTATTATTTATGTTGAACAGAAAGGCATCATCAGCAATCTAGGAACAGATGCAGTCAGAGCAAAACTGTGCATATTTGTAATAAGATTAACAAAATATCAGTTTGCTCACAAATTAGCGTTACATAAGGGAATGTGTTCACACAGTCCTGCAGGAGTTATGTTAAAATTCATCATAGGCAATAATACAAAATGGGTCAGCTACAGACATCTACATAGTATTTCTCGTCTGCCTTGCTGTATAGCCAGTATTTTCCTGGTAATTTTGTCCTGCTGGAGCAACTGCTGTTAAAGAACAAAGCTGCCTCCCAGCAAGAAAAAAGCTGTGTCACCTTATGGAATTCAGGCAAAAGGAGAAAACCGTGCTGGTAACAGAAGACATAATGCAGACCACTCAAGCACTATCATAGAAAGCTGTATGTAGAAAGGAGAAAACACTTTATACAGAAAATATAGAAAAGAATGCGAATCCTTTTTTTTTTTTTTTTGACTGACACTACACAGAGTCATCTGCTGGCAGTGACAGTGAAAAGAAAATTGCCTTGCAAAATGTACTTGAGGAAGCACATGTGAACAGCGCGTTCACTTGCAGGAGAAAGCATTAGATATCGAAAAAGAAGATACGGCTTAAAAGTTATGACAGAAAAGTCATCAATAAACAGAGCAAAATTTCATCCATTTGACAAAATCTCCAGCAGCATATTGATAAGATTTTTTTACAGCCGTGACTTGAGAACAGCCTGCAGCTCTGTGAAAAGCTGCTGCAAAGCCAAAGGGAATAATTTGTTCTCCTTACCCACAAGGTTGGAGACAAGCATGGGACTTAGATTACTGCAAGGAAAAGTACGGAAAACTTTCTAACAATAAGGAGCAGAGGAAAAGATTGCCTGGGAACAATGTGCAGCTGCCATACCAGCTGTTCTTAAGAAGTTAAAAATGTATCTGTCAGGAGCAGCTCGAGCTGGGGAAGAAGGATGGATGAGAGGAGGTCTTTTCCATTCCTGGGCTTCTCTTATCATTTTTACACTGGAAATGACTGATACTTTTTTTCACTGCTGTTGAACAGTTTGTGGGACAATGACAACAGAGAATTTGGATTTGGGCTGATTGCTCGGACGTGTCCGAAGGCTGCAAAGACACCTCTGGGTCTACAGCCTTAATGACCACCTCGCACACCATAACTAAGAGCCACCTGAAACTCAAGACATTGAAGACCCCGGACTAGAAGGCCACCGAGCCCCTCAGTCACCAGCACTTCCCGCTGCGGTGGTTGAAGCTGTACCAGAGAGAAGGAGAGATGCCGAGTTTCACTTTTTAAAAGGAGTACAAGTTTAAGGGGTTCCTCACCTCAGTACAAGAGCCGTGCAACTACTTCCTAGCCAAACACCATTACGAACAGAGTCAGACACTTTGCAGGAAAAGCTCCCGTTATGACCCAAGGGTCTTTCATTCTCTTAGCAAAGGTACAGGATTGGGTCTTAGAGCCATAAAAAAGAAAATATTATTTTAATCACCCTTTAGATACATGAGAAGTCATTCAAAGGGCTTAAAAAGCCTAGATGACTAATTTTCAACTTCGGCTCTGGTACTGTAATGCAAAACAACATCATGAGTCCATTGAACAGTATTTGTACTAAGTAAGTGGCCGGGCACCTTAGGCAACATATCACCTCTCTTAACTTTGCCCCAGCACATGGACAAACTCCAGAGCCTTTTATGTTTTACAAATGCTGAACAGACTTAGCTCTCTGTGTAACAGGCTGCACTTGGAAGAGGGACCAATCTCTCCGGATGGTGTAAAGCAGCAGTGCATCTGCCAGCGTGCGGGGAGCAGCGTTTTCCCTCGCCTGAGCTGAACCCGAGCTATCTCACAGCCTTACCGCGGTCAGATTAATTCTATATATAGCTGGTTCCGGAGAAACACAATATTTGTTTTGTGTGGTATGGGCTAATGAACCGGGCCTGTTCTCAGCTGGCATTTCGCATACTCTGGAGAAGGAGGAATTTCCCTGAGCTGACAGCTAAGCAGTTGCTGGGGGACAATGCTGTCAAAGAGTGATTCTTTAAAAGTCAGCTTTGGCAGCATTGTTGCCGGGACACACGGCACCAAAGAGCCTGGACAAAACTCAGAGGCTCAGGGCATTCTTAGCATTTATAGCCTTCCCACGTGTTTTGTTACAATACGTTGCACTAGCACCACCAGGATCAGCTACTCGGCTGAGCAAACAGATCGTTCGGGAGGGAGCTGCTCAGTTCTGTTCATGTGCCGTGCTCACGTTTCCTCACCTGCACCGTGCCTTACGTGCACTTCTGCCATCCTTCCTCTGTAGGGGGAAAGTCTCTTGTTCAATTAATAAATAAATAAATAAAAAAGCCTGGGTTAGGTACCACAGTTTCAGATGACAGGCACTAAAAAGCAAGACTAGTAATCTGTGGGAATTTATGCTGAATTACAATATTTGACATCTCCCTTACAGAAAGGAATAGGAAGACACCATTTGTTTCCCTGATGGATATACTTCCCAGAAATACGCCAGAAATACTATGCCAGCCAGGAAAGAGGAGACAGGGCTAGGGTAAGTGCTTTGTAATTTGTTCTCATTGTGGCTACCCTGGGAAAATTAGACAATAAGACTTTTTCCTGGTATCAGATGGCATTTTTAATAAAGTATGCTATTTTATCAGCTTGGCAAGGGAATATCTCCAGCAGTAGAAAGAGGGATGGCTCATGCCATTCGCACTTACGCAGCTAATTTTCAGTGTGTCTCACAAATCCCAAAATGCCTGCTGTGGGGTGGCTGCCTGAGCAGCGCTGCAGGTGCCCCCATGGGCTGGGAAGGGCAGCACAAAAAGGCTGCCAGAGGTAAGGGTGGGATGAACTCTTTGGTAAGTCATAGCTGCTGAAACAGGGAAGCAACGATATGACAGGGGTGATGCACATGCTGTTTTTTCTTTCCGTCAGTTCTCCAGCAAAAATATGTCTCTAATCCCTAAAAACCCAAGAGCCTAAAAATGCTGATTGATCCAGGTTAATATTTTCTGAAGGACCCAAGCCCTTTACAAAGTGACTTGAGTTGCTTTTTAATGTTTACCCTAAGTCTCCATTTGCCTTTTCTATGGAGCCAGCTGACCGGTTGGCAGCACCCCGCAGGTGTGGCAAGCTGTCCTTCCATTTCATTGCCTGAAAAGCCCTTGCAAGCTCAGCAGTAAGATGCAGTGACATTTGGCTGTACCATTTCTTGCTTTTCTTAGTTTGCATTTCTTATTCCTTCCAGTGGCCAGCTGCCTGAGAATGAATTCCCAGCCCTTCTTGTCACGTTGGCATCTTTTACCTTGGTTTGTAAATGCTTGGTACATTTTTGGTGTTGATTTGGTCAAAAATCTGCAAATGCAACTATGAAATTGTATATTCACATGAACATGGTAAAGTGGAATTAGCTTTTGTATCCTCAAGAAAGAAAATATGTTGGTATATATAAACACACACACCTATATATACATCCATATATGTAAGTGTATTCACGTAAGTCAACAACTTTGTGGTTTCTCTGGCGTGCCTGCAAAGGACAAGCAGGTCTTTTGCCAGCTCCTTTGGCACTAAGATTAGTGTTAGAGACAAACAGGTTAATACATCACAAATTAAACTGAGAAGGTAAAAGATTTCCAATATGCTTTTTTACAGAGTTTATTAATATACTGTCCTAAGTGTCAGAGTTAAGCTACAAAACATGAAAAGATGCACGGATTAGCTTCAGTATTAATGTATCCAGGCTTGTAGCAATAAGCATTGCTGTAATCCGTCACAGAATAGACATAAAAGAATCTTTTCTTCTTCAAACACAAATATTCAATAGCTGTTTGCCCCTCCAAACCAGAATAATCTGTAGTGCTTCCACAGGAAGCAGGTAGTAAACAGGGGAGTGACACTGGTTGGAAGACTTGACGAGATACTGGGTGATCAGCTTGTTCCATTTTAATTTGTGTTGTTCTTTATCACTTAATTGAGAGGTTTCTGGATACCTCTAATGCGCCAGCTGAAAATGGAGAGATGGAACAGTTAAGGTGCAGTTCAGAAAGGGATGTAACTACCACTGCGCACAAGTTCCCTGACAAGCAGAGCCACTGCGCACAGCCGGGTCTGGAGGCAGCGCTGGGAGCACTGGCTTCAGGCAATAAACTGACAGAGCAGCAGGAGTTGAGGCACCCTTGACACCACCTAATGTCTGATTCTGAGCAAGTGCTGAGCTGAAGCACCTACCGAACTTCAAGATCTTTCCAAATGGCAGTAACCAGATCAGAAACCATCTCGCCGTGTTCAATACTAGGATCGTTTCTCCTTATGCACATCGCTTGAGTAAATGTTTCCTGCTCGCTTGTCCTGCAAGCAGTTTGCACGGACGATCTACAACCAGAGCACTGCTGAGTAGCTGCGTTCTTATTGACCTTCATGAAGATGGTTTTGTAGGGTCCGTCTGAATTATCCCACAGATCAGCACAACCCAAACTGAAGATTTGCACCTCAGCGTATTCCAAAGAACAAGCAGGTACACCAGTAAAAGATCTCATTCACCTTTTCTTAATGATGTCTTGAAACTGATGATTACAACTCTTTTTTTCCCCCAAATCCTGAGGACTTCTGATAACATGTAAATTAATGTGCTGCAAATATTCTGTACTGCTGCTCACATTTTGGCCTGATCTCTCGATATTTCAGAATTTCTATCCTTTTACATTTGATAGCAATTCAATATTTTACAGAAATTCAACCAATAAAATTTTAGGCAGACATAAAAACATTGCCAGCCACATTATTTGAAAGGAATAAATGTCTTAATAAGCAACTAGAAGAAATCAGTTCACATACTGAGTATGCTTGCCAATAGCTTTGCTGAGCACATAAATTCAGGTCTGTTTGAAATGTTTGTGAAATGAAGTGGAGAGGACCAGTTATGCCTTTCACAACATAACTGCAAAGACAAAGGCAGCACTGAAAGCAGATAGCTCTCATATTGATTTCTCTGAAAGCAGCAACAGAAAAGTATACTTCGTGTATTTTGCCAGTTCTACTCCTTACTGCTATAAATATATCTAGACTAGTACCACAAAATGCTCATATTCTTAATCCATTCAGGATCAGAGAAGAAATACCATATGGTAATGAGCACATTAAGTGGGAATGGAAGGAATTTTATTGTGCATCTAAATAAAATATAATTATTTAATGATTATGGTCGTAGTTTCACAGGATATATAGACCTAAAGTATAATTATCTGCTCACTTCCACAGATGTATTAAATAGCAGGAGTGGAACTGTATAAAGCAATTTAAAACATCTTTTTAATAGCAGAGGGAAAAGCATTCTTTTAGTTATTTTTCACAAGAGAAAGACCTATCTTTAAAAATAACCAATTACTTCAGGCATTTACACTTCTGGGTTCTGTTCTTTCAAGACCTGAAAGTCAAAGGCCTGGGAAAGCGCTTCGGTAAAAGCAACATCTGAAGTATCCTAAGTAGGACACACCACACCGTGAGTCATTTCTCAAAATCTCACTAGAAACAGTGAAGATGACAAGACAGTGTCATGTGGGAAGTATTTTGTTACAAACAGTAGAACTACTTTGAGTATAAAATGAGGCTATGATCCAACACTGAATAACAAAGGAGATGTATCAATAGCTGTTGTATTTTAACAGCTGTCTGAGGCACCAGATTACTTGTGCTGTGCATACTGTCATCTCCTGATTGGAAAGGGAGATATATATACATGAGAGTAAAGCAGCAGTGACATCATGATTTAAAAATACTCTAATAGGACAAGATGAAATTCAAGATCTAACTAACCAACAGAAAATGCATCATTTTCCTATTCTAAAGTTGGCAAGTATGGATCTAAAACTTGCCTTTTTTTATCTCCACTATCTTGTCTGTGTACAAGGTTTGCTTTCCACTACAGGCTATTTTAATGGGATTAGTTATTGAAGTCAAATGTAAATAAATCACTGTCTCCAAGAATGTTTGAATTTGGAAATTATTTTTTCCCTACTGCTTCAGATTAAATCTTTCTTAAACAAAGACAAACACACAAAAAAGTGAGATATTACTAGTGAGTGACTGTACTAATCCAAGTTAGGCATTTCTTTCCTGGTAAGTCAGAAAAAGATAAATTTAAAACATAAAAACTCTTATTACACAATATTACTTTTAGACGATTTCTTTTTAGGTATTAGTCAAGTATCACTTTCATCTTAAGTTCTAAACCATCACTTAACTTTGGCACACTTCCTCAGTATTTAGATATCTGGAGGCTGATTCTGCCTTATCATTGCTGTCAGGAGAAGAGTTGTTCCAGTAAAGTCACTTCAGATGAAAACACGGGCAAAGTCATTTTGCTAGCATGGGGTACGTCTAACAATTTTTACTATTGACCGTGATTATTTTTACTGTATAGAGCACAATTGCCTGGGGCGCTATACGATGGAATTCCTTGTATGTGTAAGGTGTATCTGCTGAATATGTAGCATTTTACTAATTATCAGTTCCTCAACAGAAGGGAATTCATTATTCCAACCTGTATTTTTTTTTAATTTCAGAAAGCCATACGCACATTCACCCAGCACAGGCACACCAATCTCCGTTACACGTACAATGCTGGATTAGTTATCTGAAACTGTGCGTAATGATGCTATTTGCAGATTGAACTGTAAATCACAGCAAATCTGTATTTTCAGTAGCTTTGCAAAGGCAATTCTACCTCCTGCTCCCTTCTCAACCTTTTCCTGCAACATTCCCCCTATTTTTTTTCCAAGTTCAATTGCTACACTTTGTGTCTGCATATGAGTTTTTTCATGTCTGTTTCAAGATCGCGACCTGCACCAGCTGTGCTCCCCTGGAACAATGAAACTGTCAACTACAGGGCAAAAATGTGGCATTTCGCCCATGAAATTTGGAAGCCACCCACAAAAGGGATCATGTTGACTATGGGCATTAGCGTCTTCAAAGTGAAATGCAAAATCCACTTCTTTTGTCTAGTCCTCTGCTCAGTAACACCACATTTATAAACAAACACACATCATAAGATAAACAGTGCCTTGCTCTTGTTGACCAGAGAGAAGAAGGATCTTTCTGTGCCCATTTTATTTTTGGGAAGCAACTGGACACTACAGCAATGAGATGGTTTATCTAAGGACATAGAGATGTGGAGATTCTCCAAAGCTGACAGCACATCGTGTACTGGTACTGTGGTTAGAAAGGCTATTTTACAATTAACTCCTTGCAATTCTATCCACATATTCAGCTGAGCCCCCACCTGAAATCTGCAGATGAAAGCAGCTTTAGCTTGCACACAGCAGTGACAGAGAATGAGGATACACATCGGGCTGATGAGCACTAAGAAGTAAATTGTGTGCCCAGATGGAAATCAATAGCTCTCTTCATTCTTTGGCAAGATTGGGAGCTTTGGATGGCAATTAAAGCTCACCCAGCTGCCAAGTGTCCTAATTACACACACAAGAAATTTCACGTATCTCCTTCTACCTGAAACATCCCTTGGGCCACATTCATTAAGGTCATTACAGTCATACCTGCTGCTGTTGCTAGCACTGATTTTTTTTCTTCTTTAATATCTATCTATCTATTTAAATATATCTTTGCTTGCACCTGGCTCCACCAGTGAGCGGCCCACCCAAAGGCCAGTGGATGCTCCACGATCGCCTCCAGCCCCCCTGCAGAGGCCAGGCAGCCGTCACACGGGATTTTCACAAGGCCCATCCCGGCAACGTCTTATCTCTCCCACTCCATTTTTACTGTTTTTCACCTCCTACTGAATTTCCATGAAGAATTGCTCTCCTGCCTGCTCGTTCACCAGCCACTTGTTTTATTGCACCGAACTACCTCGGATTGTCTTTAGCCGTCCCTCTCACCGCCCGGGCTCTGCACTGCAAGCCCCTTCAGAGCAGCAGTTACAAGCAGCGAAAAGCAGCACAGGCCGGTGTGGAGATACAACGATGGCTTAAAAGTGAGGCTGCATCTGTGTGCGGGACTGTGCATGCCGAGCACCTGCGGGTGCCCCCTTTGCCTGCTCGTCCGCGTGAGCAGGTGAGCAGCTTTCCAGGACGGCGCGGCATCAGCTGTGCACACTGCGCAGAGCGCTCAAAGGCGAGCAGCGAGCTCTTCCGTTGCGACATCCAGGGACCTGCCTGGTTCTCTTGGAAACGAAGCCCTGTCTTCTATGTATTTTGGCATTACTTTGTTCATACAGCCTTTGTGAGCCGAGGCAGGTTGGGATTCTAACAGGAAAGAGCAGATTTTACTTCTCTTGTTAGGAACAATACAGAAAAAAATTCTTTATAATCTCTTTAATTTTCCTGGCACATTTTCGTACTGTATAAATAATAGTACCTAATGGACAGCTGAACTTGAGTGGTGCAAACTGTTTCCAGGAACGCCTCATAATTGTCCTTGACCAAAACATGTTTTGTTTTTTTTTTTCCGAAGCCTTCAATAATTCAGATCTGAATCTAATGCAATTAGTGAAGCTGTGCAAAGCACACTGAAAAGTAAAGCCACTAAAAGCTCAGGACTCTTCTTTTATCATCATGATTATCACTTTATTACGAATTAAAGTGGGAACACCCATTAAGTACCTGTGGAGCCAAGAGCAAGGGCTCTAAAAGCTCTAAAAAGTCAAAGATAAAATACCATCCCACTTAGCCTGACAGCTCAAGACCACAATGCTCAAGCCATTGTGCTGTATAAATCACCTTGTGTTTGCACAGAGCCTAGATTATTTTTATTAATCCACAAGATTAGCTGAACTGGGTTCAACTATATTCACCAAAGAACAAATAAGCTACCGGATACATCAAAGGTGAGAAGAGACAAGAAAGGGTAAGAGGGAATCAGTCATTCCCCTTGGGCCGTTCCAATCTACATATGAACTTCCCAGGAGGAGGCTGACTATTACAAACATTTAAGGATATTAACTTATCCTACGCCTTTTTTTCTCATTTATCCTCAGTGTCTGCTGCACCACTCTGGAAGGGCAGTGAGGCCTCAGAGGCAGGTATAAATGGTTTATGCTGCCAGACAACCACGGGGGTGCCTTAGAGATAATGAAAATTATCTCCATTGTCAGAGAAAAAATAAACATTGAACAACCAGAACTATTGTTGGTACAAGAAATAGTTCATAATTTCACTTCATCTAGATGCATTTTAGTTTGCAAATAAATACTATATTAATTCTCCTTTACTACAAATAATTCATATGCACATTAACTATTGCAAATAAAGCCTGATGGGAATTCTCCTTGAAGAAGAAAAAGACCATCTGTCCTTCACCAGCCAGGCACAAAAGGGATGCTTGGCTATTTTATAAAAGCTGCCAGTCACTTCTAGGTGTGGGATCATCTCTCACAATAGGCAACATGCCATCTCCCACACTGGTGAATGCTGTGTAATTTGCAGCACTAGGAACATGGTTTGTAATGATATTTGATAGGGCCGTAGGACATAAATTACAGAGTTATTACACTGAGCTGCTACCGCAAATTCCTGTCGGGCATCAGACCCTATGGGTTTTCACTAGGGATAACGAAGAGGAGAAAAAGACATGTTCTGAACTTTTTAGGAGACATTATTTTTACAAAGAAGTTTAGGGAGAAAAAAGTCTTATGTGGAAAGGTTTTACTGTTATCCTTGTTATTTCATTGTTAAGAGAGTTATCATTTCAACTGGACAACATCCCAATAGCAAGAGAAAAAAAAAAGACAATTTATACATTTACGTAGTTGTGTTAAGTCTGGGGATGGCACTATCTGTCTAGGTACGGCACAGCAAGACCGGTTTTCCTCTCCTAATTTCAATGCTTCGTAAGCGCAGCTGTCAGGCAACATTCTAGTCGGGAAACCAGCTCCGTAAAGGCGATAGCTTATACCCCATTATACACGTCGGGTGCAAAACTTTGTCATATTGCTGACTGTCATGACAGATGCTCTCCAGGACAAACAGCACGAAGGCCTCTCCTGCAGAGAACTTAGCAGTGGAATTTGAAGGGACAGATCATAATCATGGCACAAAAGTACATACTACGCGATTCCCCGGGGTCTGCTGTCACTGAGGAATCGGAGCCTGAAATCGCTGCCCGGCGAGGCCGTCCTCAGACACTGATCCCAGCGAAACACTGCATGATTGAGGATTAGCAACTATTTAATTCATTTTGGCCTGGAAAGAATTTAAGAAGAATGAGAAGCTTGAATCAAAACTTGAGTAAGCCTGAAGCTATCCTGACATGTTTGTGAACTAAATTCCCTCCCAACACTTTTCTATTATTTTGGTTCTTGGATCATCATTCTTTACATGCTGGGACCAACAATGCCTTTTATTGTAGCCTGCCCCATTTTCATCTTGCACACAAAGGGAAAGCTCCCTTGGTGAATGCCATAGGCAAATACTGCTTTCTCAAAAAGTTACATGGGAGAAGTATGTTTCATCTTTTGTTTGCATACTGTAATCTTCAGCCTCTCTGAGGGCAGATGAGTCATTCATAAATACGGCCTTTGGACTTTAAAGGTCAGCTATATTTTTTATAACAAAAACCTGTTACACAAAATCATCCTGGCAAACCCAAATAGCAACTTGAATTAATGTATCACGAATGAACCACCTTGATAAACACTCCACCCACAAAATGCTACTCTAATCTACAACAAACGGTAGCAAAACAGGAAAAAGTGATGAGAAGCTCTTAAAAAGGTTTAGGAACATCTGGGGTACTTTTCACGGCTATAGCTTGGTGCAGGAGCTTACTGAAAAGTCTAGGACTTTTGAAACAGAAGGCCAGCTTAGGAAAGACACAGAATCATCCAGTGCACCTCACGCAAAGGATCAGCTCATGAATGAGAAGCCTTGCAGCGAAAAGACAAGAGCCAGCTGTAAGTAAGAGAATAAGATGAGATACAGAAAAAAAGCAAAAGCTCTCTTCCAAACATAATGAAAAGTTCAAACTCTTCCAGCAGCTTATGGTATTTAAATGTAAATGAGCCTGCTTCACCCAACCCGGAATTAAGAATTGCTTAGAAATTGTTGCTTTATTTTCTGTTGAGTCTTCCTAACTTTTGAGTGTCTGGGTGCTCAACATACTGTCTGACAAGGAGCCTGTAAGCCTGGTGCTGGCATACGTATGTGACCGTCTCATGTTAAACAAAAGGGATGTCTGTTCCAAAAGGGGTAGCTCCTTCGCAGCTGGGTTTCATGCACACCAGTTTAGGTGAGACCAATTCCTTTACAATGTGCCCGAACCCCAATGGTTTACTGTAAAGTTGTCATTTTTATGGAAATAAGTTAGAAATATTTAGAAAGGGCGGCACAGGGTTGCTTCCTCTTAAGAGCTGTAATATATTTTAAGATTTATGACTGGCCTTGGAGCTGATGCTTTAACTTGACAGCCAGAAACCGACAACCGCTGCAGAAAGCTTGCTCTGGAGGCAGTGGGAAGCAGCACCAACACTCTTGGCTGCAGCAGCAGCCGCTGGGGCTGCCCACATCCCTGCCTACTGTCCTCCTCCCTCCCCAGCCGGCACCAGCAGCTATGCCGGTCCTCACAGAGATCTCTGTGTCCTGGGGGGTTCCCCACCAAGGTGGCAGGAGTGAAGAGCAGCACTCGATCTGGCGTTTGACTTTGCGCAGCACTCGCAGTAGGACAGACTCAACCCTCACCTTCCTCCGAAGCCCCTTCCTCCTGCCCCATCCATGTCAGCAGTGCCACCGCCCCTCCTCCCATGCAAGCCTTCAGCATCCCATAACCTCTGGTGCCTTCGTTTTCTTACTCCTTCTGTCCTCCCAAAACGCGTCGAGCCTCTGACATTTCCTTCTCTACAACTTTCCTGACAAGTTCAGGCTGACCTGGCCATCTGCACTGGGCTGCAAGTACAGTGCCCCTCCTGCCCCCCGGCACTCAGCCACCCCTACAGCCTGCTAAAGCGTTGCTTTTGAAGTCGTCTGACTCAAGGATCCATCAAAACTGGACCTCCACACAGTTCTTCGCCAAGTTTGGGCTTCTCAGAGCAACCCACAGCTGTCGGGAGCCGTCCTAGGTCCCTCTGACTTCAGGATCAATGTTTTCACCACCCACAGATCTGCCCCTTAACCTTCCTTTAAAAACCCATCCCTGGTCCCTTCAGACTCTGATACTGCTCTTACACACACAGCCCTGGTGCTCCTTTCAGGCTCTCCCAGAGCAATGTTTTCTTCTCTTACTTCTAACACATCTCCATAAGGAAATGTTTTGCTAATTCTGCTCAGCTTACTGCTTCTTTTTTAAATCCCTCGCCAAACTCACTCTCACCAGACCGCTCGCAATGCAAACAAAGTAATACCCAGTTATTTGCAATAGCTTCTCAGGACGTTATGTCACGTTGCGATACAACTTAACCCTTCTGCCACGGGCTTGCAGCCAGGGCTGGCAGGGGAAGGCAGGGCTGGCGGGACGGGCCTGCACACTGGGGATCCGAGGAGGGAAAAGCCCGTGCCCGCAGCTGCCCCGCTCACCCGGTGCACGATGACCCCACTCTGCACCGCTGCCCAGACCTCGAAGCTGCTGTCCCCCACTCCCTGCCCCCAGTCCTGTTGGAAACAGTCAGCTTTTGGTCTTGCTTAAGTTTGGATTGTTAAGATCCCTGGCCAGGAAACTTGGGCTGTCATCAATAAGAGAATTTCCCTTAGAGCACCCAGCAAATCCCTGGGCAGTGCCAATTTACCACGGGGAAGGCCATTTCTATTGCCAAACAGTATGAAAATGAATGGAATTTGCAACGTTTGTTTCTAGTAGTTGATAAATGCTTACTGATGTGGATGAAGAACTACAAAATTCCTACGTCCAGTTTATTCTACAGTGTGATTCGTAGTAAATAACTTAAAAGGCCAAAGCTAGCAGGCTGCATGTGAGCTAAAGATGGAAGATGAATCAAGAAATTATACATACTGTAAAATATTTATGCTACTGGATTTCTATTGCATAGATCTAAATAATAAAATGACTCATGCCATGTAGCTATCCCATTCCTACATCCAAAAAGGCACCGCAGCTATTGTTATGGTTTCTACATTTGAGAGCTGGCCAAAGTTTGTTCTTTTAACTTCTGCGAGTTATAAAAAGGCCCATCTCTAGTGAAATATGTATTTAATTTGTATTTAATGTCATTTTTGGAAACCAGACCCAGACTTATTTTATACAGAAGAGCACAAAGGCTTAACATCTGACATTTTCCTAAGCTTCAAATTGTACTCCAATGCGCTAAGATCTTACTTTAACTTGCCTATAAGGATTTCTGTGGCTAAGAAATTTCTTGTTGGCTGTGATGTGTTATTTTATTTGCAGTTAATGTCTTTAAAACAGAAGGTATCAAAGACAGCAATTACAGAGTCTGCTTTGTACTCTGGTATCAGAACAGTGCCAGTGACGCCTGAGCGCGTATATGAGAAACTACCACAACGATGGAAATCAGGAAAGGGAAGCATCAGCGGTAGGGAAGTGAGCGAGGCAGGATTCAAAGAGTGCTCCAAGCCCACACAAACCACACCACCGTGGAGCTCTGGCTAGAGGAACTGTAAGACATGCCCTGTCACAGTAATGACGAACAAGACGAGCATCCCAACCACACAAAAATAAGCTGAAAATGGATAACAACTGGATACAAATAAAATGTATGAAAGCATGCTGTACAGCTAGGCAGAGAGGTGCTGATACCACTTACAGACCCTATCCAAGCAATCTGACCCAGACTAGAAATTCCTCTGAAAGCACAGGTGTACCTTTGTACTTAATACACGTACAAAACCCTCCGATTTAGGAGATCAACTAGTTGCATATGCTTCTATCTCCAAGCTCATGCTGAAATCCCACGGAAGACAACAAGGCTTTAAACACACGCTTGAAGAATTTCCTGCCTAGGGAAGGAAGTCTTCCTCGGCCCAGCAGTGTCCATCTGTCTAGACACTGTTTGGGTTGGAAGGATTCACCCTTCTCGGAAGTATCTGATGAATGAAGGTAAGTGACAAGACGGAACAGAGATCCTGTACCGCTTGGCAATTCTTCTAACTCGCAAAGCGATAGCCCAAGGATGTGTCATTCCCCGCAGAGAAAACTGAGCTGAGAGGTTGCGGGTCACCTTCCTGCCGTGATGCTATGCCGCCGGGTGTGTGCACGCTCCAGGGTGTAAATCAAGGGAGACTTTGCCAGGAAGAGCTTACAAGGAAGGGGAGGATAAAATAACAGGCTGAAGAAAAAAATCTGGGGACAGGGTGGGGCGGTGCGGGTGTTTCGGATACCAGTCAGAGAAGAGGATTAGGGATGTGTATCTTCTCAAATGTTAATATCTCTGCAAGAATCTGACCTGAAACACAGAGTTCAGCCTTACACTAATGTATTTTCTGTATGTTTCACTGGATCCAGGGAGGAGAGAAATAAAATCAGTTTCTGCGACAGAGCTGGGGTCTCCAGCATTTGGACAGGCTTCCCACTGCTCCTCCCCTGGGCCCAAGCAGTCACCTCACAGCTCATCGTGCCCAGGTACAGAATGGAACTGTTGTCTTCTCTTTTTAAAAAGTCAGATGTCCAAAGGACAACTTTTTTTTTTCTTTTTTCTTTTTTTTCCCCCCAAAACGGAAAACTCCTTGTGCTGGAATCAAATAATTGAAAAGATGCTGAAACAAGAGACTAACAGTTAATCCTGCCCAAAGGGTAAATCTAAATTCTCCCTGGAAAGGCTACTGCATGTGGGATTACATACAGTGGTTAACCAAATATTCAAGGGACATTAGTAATTACCATAACATCCCACCACTTACTCTGTCAAATGCACAATTTATGCAACAAGCCCACAACTTCAAAAGGATTTTGTTTACTTTAAAAATAGTTGGAAATACATTTCCAACCCACATTTTTTCCCCCAATGCCTTCCTGTCCCCACCTCAAAAAATGCCTGAAAG
This sequence comes from Anser anser, assembly GCF_964211835.1. Lineage (NCBI taxonomy): Eukaryota > Metazoa > Chordata > Aves > Anseriformes > Anatidae > Anser > Anser anser. The sequence continues at coordinate 17,267,467 of NC_139728.1, read as the reverse complement.
GCTTGGAGGTGTTTTGTGCAAACACCTTTCTGGGTGAATTTTCTCTCAGTGCCATCCGTTCAGAGCATGCAGTGTGCCAGGAACACAGCTTCTTCGTTTCCCTGCTCTGCCAGCAGAAGTGTGGGATGTGGCTGCTCTGGATGTGTGCCACCAGGCCCAGGTCCTGGTCTGGCTCCTTCCTTCCCACCTCAGGGGATCACCGTCAGCTCTGGGGCTGCATCGGGGCACTGGAGAGGCTCACACAGAAGGTGGCTGGACAGGGGCTGACCTTTACACTGCGATTTCCAAATTCTAAGATTTATAAAAAACACACCTCCGTAAGCAGATGTACAGCACGAAGTCACAGGCGGGGGGCAGAGACCGGCAGCTCCTGCTGCTCTGTGACAGCGGCACCGCCACCCCAGGTGCAAGAGATGCGCTGGGACAGAGGGCGAGCTGGTGCCCCTCTCGGCTGCTCTGCTCCTGGTCCAAAACCAGCTGTGGCCACGGCCCTGAGCGGCACCTCCTGCCATCACCGCTCCAGGCCAGGCTGAGTCAGGGCCCTAAAAATAAGAGTGGCCCCTTTCCAGCCCCCGGCCGTTTGATCTCCCGGCCCTAGCACACACGCTGGAAATGCAGCGCTGAGCGGCCAGCCCGGTGGCCTGCCTGGGCTTGTCTTAACCCGCAGCCCGGTAATTTCAGGGATGTGTCACACTTCATCCAGAGCTCGCTCCTTAAACCTGATACAGGCTTGTTTTGGTCACTTGCTTCTTTCTTACCGACGCCCTGGGAGCACCAGATGCCTTCAGGGACAAGGGATCGGGGTGTGCCCCTGATAACACCGTGTTTTTATAGCAGCACTTCAGCTTCTGATGGGATTTATGTAACGCTGTGGAATATTTATAGTTGAATAGAACTGAGCAAGGGAATAAATATAGGCTTTATACATCGCAAAGCTTATGCTATTAACTGACCCAGTACCGGTAGCCAAGCCCGAAGCAGCGCTCAGTAATGCAATTCCGTGCGTCCAGTTGAATGCACACGTCGGGCTGAACTGAGGGGTGTCTGAGCCAGCGCTCACTGCCCTCCCTTGAGTTTTTGGCAACCCCCCTTCTTCCCCTGGTACATGCTCCTCCGGCCGGGGCGAGCCCCTCGGCTGCCCTTCCCGCAGCCCCACAAAGCACCCGGCCGTCCTCGAGCCCCCAGCCCGGGCCCTGATGGGCTCGTCAGGGGCAAACGCCGACCTGGCCCTCCCTCTCCTGGCCCCTCTTCCCACTTCGCGCCTCACCTCACGGCTTCACAGCTGAGCCTGCCTTAGTAGAGGCTCCTTACTAAGCCTTACAAGGCTATTTTACAAAAAATCGCAAAGATACCGGAACTAAAAGCCTCGCTTTGTTCATATTTTTCTTCCCTTAGCTGTGTGCGTGCCAAAGAGCTATCATCTTGCTTTCCGGCTGAAATAGAAATTCAGTAATGCATACTTTGGGAGTTCTGTCACTGAAGTAATCACTTAAAAGTGACAAATAAGCCAGAGAATAAAACAAACAGATGGAAAATGGTCATCCCCATCCATGGACACCTGCTCTGGGATGCAGTCTGCGATGATCTATATACACTTCAGAGACAAAATTACTTTACCACATGTTCGAGAGTATCTGTTCAGACCTTGGAATGGGTTACAGGAAAGACATAATTGGTACCAAAAATGGCATAAAATCAGCAGTCTAAAAAGTACCTAGTTGTAGTTTTGAAAATAACAGATTATCTCATTCACAAAAAAGCTCATGAATTGTGAAACAAAATAAGGATAAAAATACTCCTTAAAGAAAACCAACGTGAGCCCCAGCACAATCCACCCCCAGGCTGAGTCACCTACGCCCTAAGCTTTGAGGGCTTTTTCAACTGTGCGTTACTGAACCTAATTTTATTCAAATGAGGCAATCCTCTGACTAGGAGTAAGACGGAGCCTTCCATGCATTTCATTTCCAGGATCAGGCCTACATTGAGTTTAGAAAACCTACATGCTTAACACCTCCAGAACACCAGGCAAACCTGACTGAATGCCTAAGAAAGATTTCAGGAGCATGTGATAACACTGGCAGCCATCCCTGTGTGGGTACAGTTTACAGTAAGGAAGAAGAACCTTTGCAAGAACACACCTTATATGCGTTCCCTAAGCAAAACTGGCCTTATTAGATTTTTTTTGCAAAGTAGAGAAAGGATGCAAAAACCCCCACTCCTTATTCAACATCACCCTCCCAACAAAAGTTTTCAGTGTCTCCATCCTTCTGAAAGAAAGTATTTTCACTCCTAGATTTTGGAAATGTCTTGGAACTCAGATAGTCAGAGCACTCTTACGTAATAACAATGTGGCATCATGCTATGAAGTCACTATCTGGTCAAGTTTCAGCTGTACAGTACGTAGGTATTTTAAGATTGGGATTGCTGGTCTTTATTTGTAGGAAGGCCAGATTTAGGTCACCACAAACTGAGTACAAAAAAAATCTCTTTCCCTGCTCTACCCCTCCCCTCTTGGGTTTAATGGGAAACAGCGTAAGTCCTAAATATACATTCATTATGTTGGCTTTCTGAGAACATATAAATATGCTAAAATAGCCCACTAGCATTCCCCCCCCCAAAAAAAAAGAGCAAGCCAATGTAGATGATGTAATATGACAATTCACTTATTAAGACATCAATTCTTTTGCACTAACAGAATAGATATTATTGCAGTCCTAGAATCTGAATTGGACAGTGAATCCTTGCTTTCCAATCATGTGGCTTAATAAAAAAACTTTGTAATAGGAAGGAAACAAAAGCAGATATAAACATGGAAAGAAAATTGAAAGCAAATGGGATGAATTTTGGTGGCAATTACATAAAGTAAGCGTGAGCATATACAGAATATGTATAAAAGCCTTATTGCATGTTTTAACATCAATTATACACCATCACTCCAAAAATAACTTTCCGGCAAAAACACATATCCACAGGAAGAACAGAAGACTGTTATATAAAGGGAATCAGGGTCAAAAAAGAAGGGCCATGAACAGTGATCTATTCACAAACCCTGAATTACTTCACCTCTTTCATGGAAAAATACAGGGCAAGTGTAGGCTTTCTTGCTTCATGTGGTTACAACTAAAAATACACCTTTTGCTGACCTGCAGATATTTACTGATGCCAGGCAGATTAAAGGGAAATTCTTGCCAGCCTTTTCCTCCTTCTTTTGATAACAGGTATATGTCCATGACACTTAGCAAGAGCAAAGTCCAAAAATGACTTTGGGAATCTTAGAAGTGACAGTGGCTATTTTTATAATCCCCTTGCCTAGATCTGTGGGATTTTCCCCATTAGATAATTGCTATTTTAAGATTAACTTGTCAGTCAACATGAGCCAGAAAGATGAGAGCCAAACTTTGTACTGTTTGTATCACCATCTTGAGTCTGTAATCAGTAATGCTGTAAAATAACTAATTTTAGGCATCTGAGGCATGTAAGCAACCTCCAGCCAAAAGAGCATCATGAGCAGTCTACCTCACCCGAACAGAAAAGCACTCCGTATGTTTAAGATGCTGCCCACTACTATTTGGGAGGGCAAACTGGTTAGCCCCGTATCAGGATTCAGTCAATATTGCTGCTAGCCCAGCGCATCACCGTGGGGTCACCGGGAGCTTCGCGGCCACCCCGTGGTGCCCTCTGCGGCAGCCCCAGGGGACGCTCGCCCCTCAGCTGCATGCTGCCACCCAGGCCAGGGCACAGACCCCGTGCCTCACGCACTGCCTGCACAGCCTGAGCCACAGACCCAGCCTGGCACGAGGGGCTCCTTTCCCAGGCAGACGCTGCTCCCGGAGCCATTCGTGCGAAGGCGAGGGGACCGTAGGAGCCTGCCGAGGGGAGGGCGAGGTCTCAAACCAACAGCCCTGCTGCTCAGGGCAATTACTCCAGCTTTGAGCAATGCAGATTGTGAAAGAGTTCAGTTGTATGGGAAAAAAAAATTATTATTTTTCTTCCTCCACAGAAAGGAATGGATTCAGCGTGTGCCAGACTTGCCTTTTTTTTTTTTTTTTGACAACTTGCAGCCCATTGTTTATAAAATGGCACCCTGAATCTTCTGCGTCATATTTTAACTTAAATACTTTTATTTAACTAAAACAATGTGTATGATGGCAAACAAACAAACTAATAAATAAATAAAAAAAACAGGACTTCTGTGGAAACTAAGTTTACAATTTCCCACATGGATTAGATGTTGATTTTCCTAATGAAGTAAAACACTTGCATATAATTCTGCTCTGGGCCTCCAACTATGGATTTTTTTCAATGTGACTGCTGATTACAAACATGTTGTGATCACCTCACCCTTGTACCTTTTTTTTTTTTTTTTTTAAGAGATGCTACATTTCCGTTTCCATGTGGCTTCTGACCTTTTTTGTTTCCTCCAACTGGAACAAATCTGTTCCAGAGGACACACGTGTCCTCCTCCCCACCAGGGGGTTTCAGGAACGAGCTGGCGCGGCCGGCCCGGGGCCGATGCTCTGTCACAGGGGCCCCTACACTGTGGTCGGGCAGGGGATGTGCCAGCAACACATCGGACAGGAGGTGGCTTTGGCTGGACCCCAAACGCCGGGATGGTACCTCCTAGGACTTGTTAATAGCCTGAATAACTGAGAGCAGCCTTAGCCTGCTCTAAATCACGCTGAGGCTGTGTAACCCTCCCTGCCGTGCTGTTGCAGTGTCCATCAGAGGCCTGTGTCCTGCCCCAGTCTCCCACCTTACCCTGCTCAGTCCTCCCCAGTGAAATTGTTTCAGTTTTGCCTTCAAACAGTGGAAGTAAACAAGAAATATCAAGTGCGGTTGGCAATGGCCGAGAGGAGAGCACTGTGAGCCCCTGCCAAGGAGAGGCGGTTACCTAACGCTGTGCCGGCGCTGCAGCACCGCTTCCTTCACCTCCACTTGTCCCCATTTGCCAAAAATAAGTAAAAATCAAACCCTACAATCCTTACATGAGGCATCAAACCTATCACGCGGGGTCTCAGATGGCTGAAGCCCTTCTAGGCTAATAGCTTTGCTGTTAAGGAATACTGGATTAATGTAGCAAAGGGTTCAAATATTTATGAGCATCATGGAACGAGGCCAGGCAACATGCACAGTGTGCTAGTCCAGCTGTTAACACTCCTCTGGCATTTTTAAACGGTGCCATCTTCTCCAAAGGACAATATGCACATTTAAAGAAATAATTGAAAACAAAGAAAACAAAATATGATTTAGAAGTTAATTTTCTTTGGGGATTTTTCTTCAGGTAGACAGATGACCAGTATTTACAGAAGGTGCAGGGTCTATGGTGCTTGTGGTTGGTTTGTTTTTTTAAGCAAGCTACAGTTGAAAATAAGACCTCTGATGACTAAAATGGAGAGAGATCAATGTGTAAAGCTTTTTCAGGCTGTTTATGAACATTTGAGAAAGTCTGCTTCACTTTTTCCTCTGTACAGGCAAGTTTCCTCTGCCTCTGTGTACAGCAACACAGGACAGAAAAACACTGGGAAGATGTTGGAAAATATGATAATAAAGCTACCAGCACTGACAGGTGGGCTCAGCCGAGGTAAAGCTCTCCCTAATCATTTTATTTTTAACAGGCTGGACTCCATATAGAAGCGCTGCCTTCCCCTCCGGTGCAAGAAGGAGCCCATTGACAGGGCAGGGAGGAAGGAAGGTGGGGAGGGAGCGCGGCAGGACTGAGCTGGCATTTCAGCCCAGTTCCTCCCAGCTCTGTGGATTCCTTCGAGTCATCCTTGCCCTGACGCTCGCCCGCTGCCCTGTGTGCACCCAGTGCCTGCTTCCCGAAACGCCCTGTCCCCAGGGACCCCCTGCACCACGGGTGTAGGTGGCAGCTCCCCGCAGCAGAAACGCGGCTGTGGAGTGACGCCGTGTTTAGGGAGGCCGGGAGACTCCCACCTGCTGATCTGCGGGCCAGAGGAGCAGCTTGGCTCCTCGCTAGGTGATCACACTCGAGCACAGCTTTGGAGAGACGTCCCATATTCAAACAACTCCGTGTCTGGGCGCTGCTGAGCTACCTGGGGCCGGGCAGGGTGCAGCGTGATGCAGGCCGTGCAGCAAGGCCTGGCAGCACGGTTGGCTCCGTGAAATCCTCAAGTAGTGTGTATGTTCGTACCGGCGGCACTTCGAACCTTACTGCGCATTGAACAGCAGCTGCTCGAGCATTCACGCAATGCTCGTGAATTACTTTTCCCTAGTAATGTTCCTGACAGGCTATTTTTTTAATTGTATTTTTTACTTTCTTAAAAAGGGGGGTGTTTCACCGTGAGGCCTCCTCCGATGCCGACAGGCGGCTGTGGTAAGCGCGGACCCAGCACTGCCAGGATCAGGCCACGTCTCTGAGCCCAGGCCGCACGGCCCAGCTAACCCGCTGCAGCGTGGAGAAACAAGGGCTATTCAGTGGTTTTAAAAGGGGAAATTATTTTGCTGCCAGACCATCCCTGGCTTCTAGCGCTCCCCACACCGCCCTGACCAGGAGCTACGTTTAAAACATCCTCTCTGGCTTGTTCCCTCTGTGGAGGAGACATGAACAACAAACCAGTGCAGCCCTGTTATAATGCCACATTTCTCCTGGTCAGTAAGATCTCCAGCAAAAGCGCAAAATATCCAGCTGGATTTCGCAGCATGGGAGCCGGGGCGGCACCCGAGGGGCAGGCTGGGCTCAGCTGGGTGGCACGGCCCCGTGACCCGTCCAGGCCCTCGGGAAGTGGAAGCCCGGGGTGACCCAGGGCAGACATCTGCCCGCTTTCCGTCTGACCAAAAGCGAACGCTTGGAAGCCCTGGTAGAGCAGCTAACAACTTCTGTCAGCAGCGGGACTCATGAAGCCGTATTTCTTACAGACCCATGTTGTGTGGTTGGGCTTTCCAGTGTCCCTGGAGCACAGGAGCTCCAAGCAGGCGCTTTCTGCAGTCGGGGTGCTCAGCGCCTCTCCTGCAGGGGCTCCCCAGCACCCAGCTGGAGCTGTGCTCGGGCAGCAGCATCTCCCGGGGCACTGGCAGGGCCTCCCTCAGCTCCACAGCTGCTCACCTTCCTGGACTCTGCCTGTGATTTCATCTCTCTGAAACAAACCCCTTCTGCTTATGGTGGGTTGAAATCGATCTGATGGATTCAAAAACCATAGGGGGAACCAACAGGCCAAAGTGACTTTAAAAACTGCATTTAATAAGAAAACTTCCTGACGTCCCTTCCAACTTGAATGATCCAATGATCTTGAATTTTCCCTCTGCCATGGTTTCCCACGTGCAAAATGCAGAGGAATACATGGATAGCATTTCCCACTCACAGTAGTTTCAAGAAAACACATACACTGAGACTGTGTGGCACCAGTGACCACAGAGGTTTAAATATAAACACCTTTTTAAGACAATGAAGAATAAATACCCTCCACATGAACAAGTACAAAATTAGCTAGGGGCATGTTGTCTGTGGGACAGGATTGACTTTGCTGTGACTTCAAGCACTGGTGCTGGTTTGTGGCGGAGCTGCATGACACGGGGTGTGACCTGACGGAGCACGTTCCCTGCTGAAGGAGGCAACCAGGACATCGGGCCAGAGCCTCCATCTGCATTTACAGCTTAGTCCACGCACCCAACACCTTCTCTCCTTGACAATCTGCTTCTTGAAATATTTTCCTTCCTAAAACTAACATGAAAATGAGAGCAGAAAAAAAGCTTAGCCTCAAACTGCTGTTTAAATGGCACTGTTACTAAAAAGCAGAAAAAAAAAAATCACACACAAAAAAAAATCAAGCTGTAGATGAAAGTTTCTGGAGTAGAAGAGGCTGAAAGGCAGCAAGAGACTTCCAGATATGTTCAGAGAAAGTTGGCTCCCATTCACATCTACAGCAAAATGTCAGTCAGCATCTGGATCAGGACCCCTCTGCACTGGAAATCAGCCTTCAGATGGGGGGCAAGCCATTCTTTTGTATTTCCTTGTCTGTGCCACAGTGACAGTGCTGCTAACACTTCATTTATTTTGTTCATTTAGGAGACATCTAGTTATCTCAATTATTTAACAATGTGTAAAATTACAAACATATTCAACTACAATATGTTCCTCTTGCGTAAACCTCTCCTCTTGGCCACATGCATAATGAAAACCCTGTTGAGTCAGTAATAAAATCCAGAAAGCTTTCAAGTCTCAGAACTGAATGTTCAAATTTTGTAGCTCACTTCCTTTTCTAACCAGACAGCAGGGCTGCCAAGAGAATTTCTGGGCGTTCAGCCCCTTTTGATATACATATACACACACACACACATATAGCACTTTACCAGGGCTGGCAAAGAGCAGGCACTAATTGTTTTTAAGCCAGTTATGAACAAACGCATTTTCAAAAGAAGTCAGAATACTACTTGTTTTCATCTGATGGAACAGACAACTCAGACCTGGACAGGGAAAACGATCAGCTCCAGCTCTGTCAATAAATAAATATTTGTATTTCATTCCAGCAGAGGAAAAATGCAGTACTGATTTTAGGAACCAACCTCAAAAATTCATGTGTTGAAATACCACAGTTCTTCATGCAAAAGGGCCAGTTGCGCTTGCAAATTCCTGACTTGCCTGAATAACTGCACTAAATGCATGTACAGGTTGGGCACATCATCTAGCGTACCACATTTTTGGAGGTTAAGCCTCATTCCCATGAAGAGAAGAGCATCCTCATCCTGCACTGAAGCCAAACTGTAATGAGTGAACTTGGCCCATCTCAACTAGGAAGACTTCAATGCTAAATATGAGAGCTTTAAGATCATATTACACAGCACACTTATGATTCTTGCCTGAAAGATTAAATAGCTTCTAAATCCTTTGCACTATTTATAACAACAACCACAACTACATTTGTTTCTCTTCAGAAGCACTGTCTGCTTTTGCATTTATACTGTAAGCAGCATATTAAAAAGGGGACAGGATAGGTTTCACATATGTCAATGCAATACAAGAGCAGACAGCAGCCACGTGAAGGGAAGGACAAACACTCAAAGAGTTTCATATGGCATGGAAATACAAAGCTAAGTTCAAGTCTGAGAGTTTTCCCACACTTTGGCTAAGTACATTACCAACAGCCACCGATGTGCTACTCGCGGCGATCGTATGGGAGTGTGATGACACACGGCACAATGCAGCACACCCCTAATGCACACAGGCTCCACAGCCAAGGAATATATGTGTGTCTGCTGGTGTGTGCCCTAAGAACGACCGAACAGCCTTAACCGTCTGCGAGATACATTGGCAAATAAGCATTGACTGAGGAATTAGACCCTGTGGCTCTTCACTTGACAGCAGAAGCGAGGTCGTCCTGACCTGCCCTGCACACCCAAATGGAAGATCTTTGCATTGCTTGCGTGATCAAATCTTTCCATTATCAGTGGAGAGTGAGTCAGAATAGGATACAGATATTGTTTACTAAAAATCTCTTGGAACATGAGAGAGGAAAAGGGAAATACATAGGAGAGGCTAAGGACAAATTCCAAAAAACAAGACAAGAAAAATAAAACAGGGACAAACCGTGAGAGTGAGAAAAGAGGTCGAGAAAGAAATACCGAAGTGAACGCAGAAGGGGAGACACGAGCTAGAAGAACCCAGACAGAAAGCTGAACACAAGTAAGGAATGAGGAAGCCAGGCTGGGACACCAGGACGGTGACAGTAGGAATAAGGGAGACGAAAAGGGGAGACAAGAGGTGGGTCCCCAGGATGTGCGCTACTGATGTGCACACGCCCTTTATTTAAGCAAACACATAGCCAAGATGACCCTAATATCTTCTGGACACTACCAACACTGTCAGACAGGTGGCTTGCACTGGCAGAGGGTATAAAACAGAGCAGTCTATGAGCGGGGAGAATCCCTGCTGTGACCAATTAGACGAAATGACTGGGATGAAAGGGAAGACCCGTCGTCCCCAAAATGCCATTCCTCCCACAGAGGTCACTACCCCATGTGCTGTGGCTGCTCCGCACACGCTCTTGCCATCCGTGAGTAAGCATCCACAGTCCTCTCACCCCTACTTCAGGCATCTGAATGCCTCCCGGTCTTCAGCACGCCCCCACGCCATCCCTGTGAATCAGGACACAGAATTTGTCTCCTCTCTACAGACGGGGCATTCAAGCAGAGAGGGATGCCTGCCTTGCCCGGGACCACACTGGCAGGCTGTGAAACCCAGAGCTTGAACCCAGCTCTCCCAAGTCCCAGGCCAGAACTGCAACTGCTAACGAGAACCAAGAAAATTCAAAAAATGCAAATGAGCCATCTTGAAAGTTTTATAAGTAAAACTCCTGCTGTAGGCATGAATGGAGGAAGTGCAGACTCCAGCAGGCAAATTCTTTGCCACCCCATCTCCCGAGTCCCAGAAATCCTGTTGATCTGGGCTAATAAATTTCCCCAAGCCCTAGACATTCTCTTGGCCCTCATCCCAAGCTCACATAAGAAGCTATTTCATAGGCAAGGTTCTTATTTACAGTTACTCAACTCCCATAATATTTTATCTGAGGTGGCATTTTTAACACTCCCCTCCCCAATACTGGATGAACTGTCTCTTTCTTTGCTTTATAGGTTTGTAACTAATCTAGTTAAAATCCCATAAATACTGCGATGTTTCTGTGCTCCACATTCAGGCAGGAGGCTGGCTGAGGAAAAAGCACATTAGCATTAAAATGATGGTGACATCCAGACTGAAGCTGATAATTCATTCATTTTTTAAGCCTACTGTCATTATGCCAGCTGCCCTTCAGGAGCTGACTGTGCAGCAACTGTGTTCGCTCCTAAATGCGCAATACCCAGGCACAGGTATCCTGCCATAAAATCCAGAGTCACAAGCCCTTGCCAGGTCACACAGTGGGTTAATGTGCTGGGTTTCCACCCCCTGGAGACCTGGGCTGGCTTCTTTGTTTTGCTGCAGACCTGTGTGCCACTCCAGCAGCAAAGGGAAGGTCATAAAAGCGGTGGAACAGGGCACTGGGGAGCAGCCGCAGCAGCGCGGGGTGCCTCAGGCCAGGGCTGCTTCTGGAATCAATGAATCTCAGTATGGGTCTAGGAGCACTGGCTTTGTGTGGATCCCTGCTCACAGCTAAGGCACAATGAGGAGGTGCAAGCAGGCCATATCGAAACGTGGCCTCTAACTCGGTGTGTGAAGAAAGAGTTGCATTATTCCACCACTTCTCCCTCTGGATGGGCAATGGCCCACAGTGCTGCAGCTGTAACACCAGCGCTTGGCATAGGTTTCCTCCTCTTGGTACCCCAGCTTCACGAGGGGTCCACCGACGTGGTCCGTGGCTGGGCAATTCCAGGGCAGGATATGGCCAGTCTGCCCAGCAAACACCTCCTTCTGTGCTTTCTGTGCCGACCTGAGCTGCTGCCTGTGGTCACGGCGACAACTGCTCCCCGGATCCATCCCAGCTGCTTCTCTTACATCCGTTCTTCTGCCATGAGGGAAGGGCCACGTCCCAGCACCGCCCAGCCCAGCAGCACCTCTTAAAGGACGCGCGGGCTTTCCGCAAGGCTAGTGACAGAAAACAGTGATACTTAGCCTGGGGGAGGATGAAAAACCGGACCCTGCCTAGCACTTGTCAGAGGAGGAGCTTGCAGACCAGGCAGGGTGCCCGTGCCGGGGCGCTGAGCAGCTGCTGCCTTGCCTAGGTTGCTCCCCGTGGCCTGGCCCTTCGGGTCAGCAGGACAGGGGGCCGCACGTGGCTGGGAAACGTGCCCCTCTGCTGGTGTGGCTGGTGGGAAAGCAAGACAATCCCACCCCGCCTCCCAGCTTTATTCACGTGCTGAGACGACTATTACATTTATATACATGTATATAGGCGGCTCTATGTACTCACACAGTGCTTAGCCCACCGCAGTGCAGACTCCCATTCCCTAACTCTACTTTTCTTCAACAGAAAATTTCCCTGAGAAACTAGCCAGACACTCCAAGAATCTCTTTTTAAATGTTACCTTAATCTCTTACAAGAGTTACAAATCAGCCAGCTCTTTAATCAGACTATCAAAATGAACTCACTTCTTAGCTGAGATAACTTCAGAGGAAATGAGGGAGACACTGATGCAGTCCCCCAGTCCTTGGGAGCTCTCAACTCCAGTGTCAGCTCTTTAAGTTAATTAATGTGTGCTAATTAATGCCATTAACTTTGATCAGACAAATCAGGTTTAATGTCAGTATAACTGAGATGGGAAGCTAGTGCTCAGGTAAGACCCCAGTCGAAACCAAAGCAAGTCTTCAAGAAATCCTGAATCTGGGAGCGTATTTCTTAGCATCCTGGCCAGCAGCCTACGCGCACGGTGGGTGCTCACCTGCCACCCTGCACAAAACCAAAGGCACCGTATGCTTGTGCACACGTCCATCCGCACCCGCTGTCAGGAGTGGGGGTGGCACAGCGTGGCGCGCTCCTGAGCTCTTCTTCCTCGTCCCACACCGGCCCTTCATCGGGAGCACTTCTATAATAACTCTGTTCTCCTTCAGCCAGAACTCCATCCTGACCTCCTCCTTCGCTGGCTATGTAAGCGAGGGAAAGCTTCTTACCCCACATCCTCACTGACCACAATCTAGTCCTCTATTTTTGAAATATTTAAGGCCTGAAATGTAGAATTTGGGGTTTTACACCAGTTAATATTAATAGAAGCATTCTCAGGATTTTTTCCCCCAATGTAAATGGAACGCTTTTATTTTTTTTAAACATCCCCCTGTGGTGCTCGCAGACCAAACACTGCAGCATTGTGCCAGCCCGGGGAGCTCGCTATAAACAGATCTGTCTAGCTTCTCTGTCAGACCCAGGGAGCTCCGCATAAACCAGGAAAAGTAAACGTGTACATTAAATATTTACTGTTTTCAGCGTGTATAATCTAAAAGTGTTTTTAGCAGCACAAGGAGGGTGCACTTTTAATCTCTGATTTTTATTTTGACATGGCACTGTTATAAAATGGTACGGGTACATCCTGAAAAAGCCCAGTCCTTCCAAGCAGAGGCTCTCCTCTCACAACTGCTGACAAACATTGTGTTATTACACAGTGCTCACCTGAAAGACCCACGCTGCTCCACATTGTTCTCAAATAGTCCCATTAAAAGTTGAGTCTGTGGGAGTTTCAGAATCGGACCCCCGGTTAGGCAGCAGGAGAGGACAGTGATCAGCATGCAGGTAGCTGAGTACAATACGATGCAGAAGAGTGCAAAGAGTTAAAAGAAATGAGGAGCAAACATCTCTGAAAGTACGTAGCTGCCAATCAGCACTTTTTTGTTTACGATTAACAGAACATCTAGCTTTTAATGCCTGCTCCACGCGGAAGGGTTTCTGCTTTCATCTCAGCACTGACACTAGGAGTCATAATTTCTGCACAACAACAGGAAAAGATATGTTAATGCAATCGTAAAAAAGTCTCCGCACCACAGCGGGCTGCTGATAGCCCTGCTAACCCCGCACTTCCTGAGGACACCAGTCCCTGGGAAAACAGTGGGCAGCAGCCACGCTTCCTGGCTGACTCAAAGAGATGTCCTCTCCCCACGGGTCGCGCTCAGCGGCGGGCTGCACGGCGCTGGCTGCTGCAGGGAGCCACGCGAGGACCCGGTGCAACGCAGCAGCCTCTCGCCGGGCTGCCCACCTGGTCTTGCCTGCCGGCTCCCTCCAGCTTCCCTTTAGTCTCCGGCAGGGATAAACTGAGGAAGGGATTCCATTCAAACCGTTTCTTCTTCACTCCCCAAGAAAAAATCCCCCCAACCAGTTCAACAGAGCAAGACACATCTTTTAGATTTGGATGCTACTCAAGTCTAGAGATGGTTTAGCACTTCTCCTGAATCGCAGACACGTAGGACTGGGATGGGCAGTCATTTGCACATTCTTGGACCGTAACTCTGTCTCCAGAAACATTCTCAAAGCACATACATGATCTGTTGGCTGTCTGCAAGTCCTCCCTATCTGCAAGGATGACATCGTGTCTACTTATTTGTCTGCCATTGATTTTTCTCACTCCACTATCACTGACCAGAAGCGAGGGGCACAAGCCAGAGAGCAGCGCACGCAGCTGATCTCCAGCAGGGCAGCCCTGGGCTGGCTTCCTTCTCTCAGCTGGCTCCTGGGTGTCACAAGACAAACGCGCGCAGGAGAAGAAAAGAACACAGCTGGCTGCCACTGAAAGGTGCTCACAGTAACAGACTGGTAGGCGAAGGGTAAGAGCCTGGAGAGAGCAGAATGGAAATAAACAGTAACGCAGCAAACACAACTACGGTCTCACCGTGTTTTAATAACCTTGTGTATGTAGCAGAGAATGAGTAATGATTCTGGACAAAGCCAACAGGCACCTCAGGGGATTCGGCACTATTCTGCAATTAATCCTGTGACATTTACAGCAGCTAGCCTGGAAACTGACAGAATTCACTGTGTGGCAAAGCATCTTCTGTATCTTGCAGGATCAGGCCTTCCCTTCTACATGTGTACAAAGAAACAGAAATGCTATTTTTTTCACAAAACCAAGCAACAACAACTAAAAACCTACAAAAAATGTGTTCTTAAAACCAAAGGCCGGGCAAGCCCTTTGAATGTCCACGTACCAGTGACAAGAAAACATTTCCTCAGGTCATTAGCAGGAGAGAGGGAGTGAAAGCACCAGAACGAAGGCAGAAGGTTCTGCCAGCTTTTATTCGGGCTAACCTTAAGGAAACAGACCTTTGATTAAGAACTATAACACAACAAAACACCTTTTGGGAAAGAAGTTTGCCAGGTATTTTAAATGCAGAAATGTAAAAACAAATCTGAATGCACTGAGGAGCGTGTGTTCTGGGCCAGAGTTCCACATGCAGATAAATGCAGAAGGCAGCTGTCCCCAAGGTGTAGCTATGATGTAGGCTGAGGCAGACAGCAGCTGAAAACCATTATGGGCTGCAGCCTGCAAGCGTTCTGATGCTGAGAAAGAACCTGTGCATGCTCCTGGTGCCTCAGCTTCCTTCAACGAAATTCACAAAATGCAGCTGTTAAAAGGATTTTTCTATGATACATAAAGAGAGATTTCAGCCTACATTTCAAGTTGAATCGCTGCATCGCAAGACGATAGGCGTGACTTGGAATTCATGCGCAGCCAGGTGCTAGCCAGGACCACCTGATGGTCTTTTTGTGTTGCGCTTAGGCCAAAGCCCCCCCAGCAGTCTTTTCATTGCAAACTTCAGATACAGGGATGGGCCTGATTGCAAATTCTATCTTCTGAGTGTACCATAATGTTGAAGCATACGCACGTGAGAGTGGGTTAATACATACTAAGTAATCCACCTGCCTCACTGAGAAAACAGAACTTCCCAGTAGTGCAGCAGTAGCTAGTACTAAAATAAACTGAATGTGAGCTCCTTGAGCGGCAGCGACAAAGAGCTCTCGGTTCTCTGAATGGACAGCAGGAACTAAGCAGAAGATGACTGTAACTGCTTTGCCTTTCTGCATCCAAGCCTTGGGTGAGAAGCCGTTCAGTATGTGTTACCAGTCAGAGGTTCAACGGGAACACACTGACCATCAGCAGGGATGCTTCTCGCCTCTGTTTTGATGTTATGTCCCTTATACCTACATGGGGTGCAGTTCACGAGCTGAAGCAGCAATGAGCACAACTGAATACTACTGCAAATTTAACTTCTTTGGTTCCCCTGCAGGCTCAGGAGACTCCCAAGTTCCCTTTCCACTTTCACAGAAGCAGAACCTTCACAATACCTTGAGAGCAGCCAGAGGAAAAATCAGTGCACCTACAAAGCAAAGTGCCTCGGCACAAATATTGCAAAGCACAAACCCACTAGTATTAGAAAACACAGGCAAGGCACATACTATACAAAAACTGGCAGGCATGAGCATAGCTAAAGGGAAGGTAGCAGGGAAGAGGAAGAAAACAAATAGGAAATGCCATACTCAAAGAATTCAGCATAAACTCCGAGCAAATCAAAGCAAGAAAAAAAAATCTGAACCCACTTGAATTTTAGCTGCTGAAGTCTTCTGGCTACTCTGCCTGTGTGTTGGTATGCTTAATTTGCCCCACTGGATTTGCACCTCCTGTGAGTCACTGAGAGGAGCCATTGACTGGAAGAACTGATTTAGTGCAGCAGGAACCGGCGGCCTGGCAGGAGCTGCAGGAGAGGCCCAGCCTAAGGTAGGTAAACATTAGAAGAGGAAAGGCCACAGGGAAAAAGACTGGAACAGGGAAAAGGAGAAGAAGGAGAAGGAGAGATGGAAGAAATGCACAGCAAAGGATGGGCAAAGGAAAAAGAGAATGGGGAAGAGGAAAAAGTACAAAAAAGGCTATATGCTGGTTTTAGTAAGAACCTTCCCCAGAATCCACACGATTGTAAACTTTTGATGTTCCCTAGTTCAGTGCTGGATACCTACTGCCACTGGACATAGCAGCTCTCGGAGGAATATCTGTCCTATACATCCCCTTACGCTGCTCCGGAGTCCCTACACATAGCTGTGGAAAACCGTGTGGAAGGAAGATAAACCATTCAGTTATTTATTTTTTCTTGATTTGTCTCTCTGGAAATTCCTTTTCCTGGAGAAATAAAGGCCTGCGGAGATGACAGTGTGTACTCAGTAAATCTGTAATACCTGGTGTATAAGCCAACTGTTTCAAATTCCTGCCTTGCATTAGCCAAGCTCTCAGCAGACTACCTTACAAACAGCTATTATTGCCTATGGCACAAAAAGTTAGGAGACAGTAAAATACCCTTCATCACATAAAGCTGGGAACACTTCCCAGTTCCCTTAGGACAACAGAGGTCTGGAACTTGATGTTATACTGAATACAACCTCAAAAAAGAAAGATACTCCAAACTTTTTCCTGTTTCCTGACGTCCATCCACAAGACATAGGCACAGCCTGGAACGTAAACTCGGGGTCACAGTTTATGACAGGGAAATGTGCGCAGTGGAAGCGTATGAAAGGTTCACAGTCTAACCTGAGTTCCAGAGAAACGCAGCCGATCTCGAGCGTTGTCAACTACTTGAAATTCAGGACAGGTTTGTTAAAAGGTGCTTCAAAGCTTTCAAAGTGACCTTTTCTGAGCAAATGCAGGTTCGGTTACAGTTTCCCATCAAAGTTGTGTGAATGTGTGGTAAGATGTGAAACCAAACGAGAAAAGGCGCCATTCATCGACTGTTCCTGTGGCATTTGCTGAATGTTGTGAAAGTCATAGATCAAAGCAAAACGCTTGGTACGTGTCCTTAAATTAGATGTAATTAAACAAACAAGTGTTTGCATAAATCCCTGAAAAGCAAAACCGTCCAATTTAACCACACGTTGGTGTGGCAGCTCTTTCTGCTCTAACATTTTCAAAACTGTCACTAGCAAAAACGTGCTGAACGACAAAATCGTTCCTCCTGATCACAATGCCACCGCCACAATGTCACCTTGAAAAAAAAGGACCGGTCAGGCGCTCCACCTACGAGCCAACGTTCGACTTTGTAAAACTAAAGTGCCGTAGCACACACACACCTACCAGACCGAGGGAAGCCTGGAGCACTGGATAGCTCAGAGGCTGGAAGCAGCACCAAGCAGCTCCTCCTCGTCACAGCTGGAGCCTGGCCAGATCGGTGGGGCTGGAAAGTCGTTACCGCCATTACTGGCAGCCGCCTGAGTTCGCCGGCTGTCTCTGTCCAATTCTTCATGGACACATAAAGTGATTCCTGTCGCCAGTAATGGCACTAATTGGTGTATATTGGCATTCTCAGGAGATAGCTGCATATAATTAAAGACCAGATTTCCCTTTCAACAATCATCCTTTCCAGTCAAGTTTGGAGGTGTACGAAGGAAGCAGAAAACCAGCGCCGCCCTCTGAGGGCAAAGCGGGCCTGAAGCTTTTCTCCTGCCACCTTTCACAAGCCACCAAACCACCCGAAATAACTGCGGGGATCTACTCTGGAGAGAAAAGCACAACAAGACTCAGCTGTGGGGGAAAGCACCCACAGGGCATCAGCCCTTTTGCCAGAGGCAGGCTCTGCAGGCCCAGCCTGAGCCAGCCAGCTCAGGGCCTGGGCCTGGCCGCTGCGTGTCGGGGCAGCCCAGGCCTCTGTGGAGGCTTCCCCGGTGGGGAGAGGCTGTCTGGCAGCAGGAGGCCAGGCTGGGGCACCGGGGACACCGCGCTGGGTGTTTTCTGTGTGAGGATGACACAGGGGCTGCCTCGCCAGCCCCCCGCTCAGACAGGATGCGCGTGGGAGAGGCGCAGCAGCTCGGTGCGTGTCTGTGGGAGCCCGCCGTGGGGGTGCGGGGCAGCCGAGGACAGGGGCCCCGTTGTGTGGGACCCCTCTTGTGTCACCCGCGCCTCCCTGGCAGCCCGAGTCCCCCCGCCGCACTCCTCCGGCCAAAGCCAAGCCCAGGAGCAGCGCTCCCAAGACAACAACGAGCCCCCTTTTCTGCGGCCCCGGCAAGGTCCAACAAGGCTGCCTTATTATTCCTGCCGGTATTAAAATACAAAGCAAAACAAATCGCACGGGCGTGCGCGCACGCCAGCCCCCAGCCCCTCGGCGGGCTGAGCGCCGGGAGCAGCCCTTGCCCAGCACTTACCCAGCCATGCGCACCGTCCGTCCCTCGCCGTGAAGCCGTCCCGGCCGTAACCCTGCCGGCAGCGGAGAGGGGCCGGCGGCGAGGTGCTGGGGTGCTGCCGGAGCCCCTCGCTGCGTGCCCCTGGCTGGGAGCAGCAGGCACAGGCTCAGTGCCTGGCAGCGCTAGGTGGGCAGGTTAACCGGGTCCCCCTCCTCTGCGCATCCCCTCCCTCTCCCCTGCCTCCCCCTCCCCTTCTGCTTTTCTGGGCTCTCGAGGGTTTTTTGCAAAGTTTCTCCTCTCCTCTGCATCTGCTCCTCCACCTTCCATCGTTGAAGGCAATCAAAAAAAAAAAAAAAGGAAAAAAAAAATAAAATCCCCCCAAGCCCACCCCAAAGTTGTGTTGGGCACAGTAATCTCGTTTGCCAGGAAGCATCCCGGGAATGGGGCTGGCGGTACCGCCGCCGGGTCGCACACGGCGCTGGGCTTTTTTCACCCGAGCAGCGAGCGGCAGCGCTGCGCCAGTTGGCTCCTCCGGCACAGCGCTCCTAAATCATGATGGACAGATTGCGTGAAAAACAGGAATTCCAAAGAATTTCCTGCCCTGGGAACAGAAGCGAGGGCTATATTTAACAACCTCTGAAGCTGTCAAGAATGCTTTGTGGCTGGATAACAGAGCAGAAAAATGCGAAAAATGCGGGCTACTGCTCTACCAAATAAGGCAATATTGTTACGTCGGGTGCCCGCTCCCAGCTGGAGGCGCTCGGGGCCGCCAGGAGGAAGGCCGCCCCGGCAGCGGGCTCCCTGCCCGGCCCGGCCCGGCCCGGCGGTAGGCGGCGGGTGCCGGGGGCCGGGGGGTGCCGGGGGTGCCGGTGCCGTGCGGGCGCGGGGCCCCCCCCCCGCGGCCGGGGCGGGGCGGGCCGGGAGGGGCGGGGCGGGGCGGGGCGGCCGCGCGGCGCGCGCCAGGCGCATTCCTGGGATGCCGCGAGCGCTGGCCGCGGCCGCGGCCCGGAACGCGCGACGTCAGCGGCGCGGCGCACGCGGCGGCCCCGCGCCCTATATAAGGCGGCCCGCGCCCCGCCGCCGCCTCAGACCGCGCCGGCCCCGCTCCGCGCTCGCAGCCTCCCGCCGCCGGCAGCCTCCCCTCAGCGCCCGACGCCGCCGCCACCGCCGCTCGACATGGGCTCCGCGGGCACCCGCCCCGCTTTGGCGGCCGCCCTCCTGTGCCTGGCCCGCCTGGTAAGTCCGGGGAGGGAGGCTCGGCTCGGCTCGCGGCTCTCCCCTCGCGGCTCTCCGCTCGCGGCTCGGTAGCCCCGGCGCTGACCGACCCCCGCTGTCTCCGCTCCGCAGGCTCTCGGCTCGCCCTGCCCCGCCGTCTGCCAGTGCCCGGCCGCCGTGCCGCAGTGCGCCCCCGGCGTGGGGCTGGTGCCGGACGGCTGCGGCTGCTGCAAGGTCTGCGCCAAGCAGCTCAACGAGGACTGCAGCCGGACGCAGCCCTGCGACCACACCAAGGGGCTGGAGTGCAACTTCGGCGCCAGCCCCGTCGCGACCAAGGGCATCTGCAGAGGTAAGGGCCGCCGCCGTCTCCCCCGGCCGAGCGGTGCTCCCCGGAGCGCCGGAGTTTAGTAATTTTGAGTCCTTGTATGGTTATGCTTTGTTGTTGGTAGCTTGGCAGAAAGGCACATGACTTCAGCAGTCTGGAATGCGATTCAGTATGTCTGGGCTCCGCTAAAAGCACATAAGGAAAAGTGATTCCTGACTAAGTTATTGTTCTGGCCCCGTGTCTCCCGGGGATTGTAGGGAGCTTTACCGCGAACCGAATTCACAGAGCAGCAAACGCGTGCGTTTAAAGGAGCGACTCCCACCTCTGACTCCCTCTCCTCTCTCTCGTTGCTCTCTACAGCACAGTCCGAGGGGAGACCATGTGAATATAACTCCAAAATCTACCAGAACGGCGAGAGCTTCCAGCCGAACTGTAAACACCAGTGTACGTGCATAGATGGAGCTGTGGGCTGCATCCCGCTCTGTCCGCAAGAGCTCTCCCTTCCTAACCTGGGCTGCCCCAGCCCCAGGCTGGTCAAAGTCCCTGGGCAGTGCTGCGAAGAGTGGGTCTGCGATGAGAGCAAGGATGCGCTGGATGAGCTGGAGGGTTTCTTCAGCAAAGAGTTTGGTCTGGACGCTTCTGAAGGCGAACTGACCAGGAACAACGAGCTAATTGCCATCGTGAAGGGAGGCCTGAAGATGCTACCTGGTGAGTATGGGCTAGCCTGTGTAATGGTGACAGTTAAGGTGGGGAGGAAAGCCATGTGGCTCTTTAGACCCCAGTGGGAAGATGCACTTAAGTCTGAGCCCTCCTTTTCTTTTTCCAGTGTTTGGATCTGAGCCACAAAGCCGAGCTTTTGAGAATCCCAAATGCATTGTGCAAACAACTTCCTGGTCCCAGTGTTCCAAGACATGCGGAACCGGCATCTCCACGAGGGTTACCAACGATAATCCTGACTGCAAGCTCATTAAAGAGACCAGGATATGCGAAGTGAGGCCATGTGGCCAGCCAAGCTATGCCTCCCTAAAGGTAAATACAGACTCCTGTGGTGCTCCTCTTCTTTCCAGACTGGTTTGGATAGAGGGGAAAAGCTGGACAAGAATCTCCCACTAACAATATTATTGCCTTCTCTTTACAGAAAGGGAAAAAATGTACCAAGACTAAGAAGTCCCCATCCCCAGTGAAGTTCACTTACGCCGGATGTTCCAGCGTGAAGAAGTACCGCCCCAAGTACTGCGGCTCCTGCGTGGATGGCAGGTGCTGTACGCCCCAGCAGACCAGGACTGTCAAGATCAGGTTCCGCTGCGATGATGGAGAAACCTTCACCAAGAGCGTCATGATGATCCAGTCCTGCCGATGCAACTACAACTGTCCGCATGCGAATGAAGCTTACCCCTACTACAGACTGGTCAATGACATTCACAAATTTCGGGACTAAGCTGTGGTGGGGGTGGGATGCTAAACAGAGTTCTGAAGTAACCAGCCATGGAGAAAGGACCTTTGATGGAAGTGGTGCCTTGCCCGTTGGAGGGCAACATTGAGATGTTACAAGAGTGCACTGTGCAACTGGACACTAATGCGACAGATTTAAGCATACTTAAAGCTTCATAGTACTGGAGCAACTTCACTGCTTCTTTTTGGAGCACCTTATCGTATATACTGTTTTCTGTTTGTAAGTGATCTGAGACATGTTTTGTTCCGGTTATGAAAACCTTCTTCCTCTCCTGTTCGATTTAACACTATGCTTTTCCCCCCTCCCTCTCTCTTCTCCTCCCCTTCCCCAACCAAGTTGGAAGTTACATTCCTTCCTGAGGTGGGCACTTGTGAGGTGTTCACAGTGGCAGCTATTATGTACCAACTGTAGTTTAATGGCAAACAGAAATCAGTTGTTTTAAAGCTGAGTATTTTATTTATCAAACTGTAGCTTTTTTGTTTTCTTTTTTAACCCCTTCCAGACCCTGTAATACTGGAATAAGTTGTAAATGATTTTAATTTTATATTCAATGAATTAAAAGAATTTATTTATGGAATTAATCATTTAATAAAGAAATATTTACCTAACTACTCTCCATAGAGCATTTGAAGAGGCAACAGCTTTAACTACAGCAAAGGCAAGACCTTTCTATGAACACTTTGAGTCCCAAGATTCTCGGGAAACTAAAGCAAGCTCTCCCGCTGATGCAGCCATGAACTCCAGTGAGCTGAGTCTAATTCGTGGGGTAAATGATACACTGAAGGGGTATATACACTCTACCCCCCATGCTCTAGAAAGCATGTGCAGAAAAATGTTCCTGGCAGTGAAAGCCCATGTTTGATGGAGAGACTGAAATGTTAATTAGAGTGTCAGATTATTCAAACTGTCCTGGAATTTGCAACATGAGGCACTTCATTAGAATGCAGTATGTGCACAGGGAGGTAGAGCACTGGGGTGGAAGTGGTCGTCAGGTCTCACATTTTTTTGGTGGCTGCTTCTTGCAAATTAATAGAGTTCTGTGGAAGAAGAATGTTTCCTACAGTCTGCAGGAGGTAGTTTGCTTTCACTAAATTCAAATTAAATGAGCTTGAAGCAATGACTTTTGTTAATCCTAATAACCCAGTGATGAAAAGTAAACATACTGTTAACAGAAGAAGAATGTGAGGAATTTCAAGTACTTTTCCAATAGAGTAAAAGGCAAAGCAGCCAATCTTTTCTCTTCCTTGCCTCCCCTTCCCACTTTTCAAATATGTAACTACACTTTAGGGATGTGGATGACATTTAGCAAACCCAGGGAGCCTTAAGATAGCTAGCTGGCATGCGTTAAGAAAAGGGCATTTAAAAAATGACCTAGAGGAGGAACTGAGAAAGCTGCACGAAACATTTGTACTATGCTGGTTAGTATAAAGCTGCACTACAGATAAGGCTGAAAGGAAACCTGCAACACATTTTTTTCTCCTCATCATCACCAGTTAGTTCTCTGCCAAGAAGCCTTCCTGTAGTCTTGAGTGAGAAAAGTACTTCTCAGAAAAAGCAGAGACCGATTGTGGGGTTTTAGGCTGGTAGTACTGTCATCCACCACCATGCGGTTTGACACGCAAGTGGTTAAGAGTTCACTTTTCATTTGATTAGACATAAATATTTCAATAAAATAGATGGCCAAATATCTCAGAAGCTCATCTCTGGCACCTAATGCTTTGCCTGACAAATTACAGCTGTCTCTCTTCTGCTCAGTCAAGTTCTCTCCCCGAAGGCATTCAAAACTTCAGCTGTTTTGGAATTTACCACCTGGCCACCAGTCTTAGCTGTACCTAAACTTGTCTGTACAATATTTGTTGACAGTAAAAGTGTAAAACGCAATGAAGCGCTTTTGTTTGGTTTTGACTTACATCTAGCACCGAACACTTCATTACATCAACCTCTCAACGAGGAATCACCGGGTCTGCATGTCGGGTTACTGCACGGAGAGTAGGAACACGCGGTTCACAGACACAGCGGAGCTGCCTGCTCGTTCTTGGCCACCTCCACTTTCAACTACACCTGAATGACACCCACTTTAAAGTAACCTAACTCAGCTCTCCTAAAAATTACACGTAGGCATAACTACACTATATCCACAGAGTAAGTCTGAACGCGCACACGGCACCCAAGCAAAAATGGCCCTTCCAACTTCTGTCCGAAGCGTGGTTCCACACAGGTCCTAGTTTTTACAGCCTGCACTTTGGGCTTTCCATGTCTCATCAAGAAGAGGGGTGGGTCTGTAATCTTTGCTCACTAAAAAAACGTACTGGTGGGAGCATAAGGGCTGCAGGAGCAGAACATGCAAACATGAGAGCAAAATATACTAAATAAAATTACCCTGTCATAAAGAGGGGAAATGAACCCCACGAGAATGAACTGCTAATCTTCCAGAGCTGGGACTTCACACCAACCGAGCATCAACCACGCTGTTCTCTTCTCACTTCTACATTTCACAATTGCATGGCAAAACTACTGAACCCCACAATACTGTAAAAGGAGTCAGCATCACGTCTTGCCTTTGTGCTTGCTTTGAAATCTTTATGTCCCTGTTGTTCCAGCAGAAAAAGAACCCCAGATACTAGGCATGAAAATATCAGTGATAAAAACACGGCTTCCTTTAAGTGCAACCAGGAGGGCCCACAGGTAAGGTAAACGATCATAACTGTTATTCTATCTCTGGGTGGAAAACTAAAATACCAACATTCTTCTTCAAGAGTCCTCGCACAGCAGAGGGGCTGCTGCTGCCCGCCCGTGTCTGTGGCAGTGCGTTTGTGGGGTGCTCCGTCTGCCGCGCACCCCTGCAACGAGCAGCGGAGGGGCTGCCAGCGGTGGGGTTACCCGGGGATGGGAAGCGTGGCACGGGGCAGTTTGCTGCAGCTGCTGCTGCTGCCGAAAGGAACGCTCGTCAAACTACAGCTGTAGGCCTGAAGAAATGCTTCTTGTTGTACTCAGCGCAGTTATTTACAAGTGCCTGGTGGAGGTAGCCACTGCGGTATCAGGGGCGCACATAAAATCTTCCCTACCAATGTAGGCAACGCCGTGAAGACAAAGTTTATGTTTCCTCAAGTGCTGCATCACAAGAAACAAAACAAAAGCTACGGGGGAGCCCCAGCAAAGCAGGGCCCACCGGGCTGTGGGACCGCCAGTGGGCACCTTCTGGCAAGCAGGCCCAGCGCCCTGCTCCGGCTGGGAAGCCGCACACAACTCGTCTCCTGTGTAACTGGTGGATCTCTGCATGTGCAGCGAGGGAACGCTGGGTCTGTGGTTTTACCTGCTGCTCTGCCTCAAGCCCGTTTTTCATGAAGGCATGTCCTTGTTTTGACCTTCAATTTGTTTTCTCCATGTAACATGCCCACGTACAAAGCAGCACATAGAAACATAGAGGGGCCACGGAGAAAGCAGCAAATACAGCTCGCTTTGGAGGTACCTATAAATGCACTTCAGGTCACAAACAACTGAAGTGCACGGAACTGCAGTGAGACTTGGTATGCAAAAAATACAGATCCAGGCAACAAGGCGATGCAACGAGCACCTATCTGTATTATCCTGTAGAGACCAAACACCGAGAAACTGAACAGATGGCATCCAGTACGCTATGACCTCCCCACACCCCCTCCAAAAAATGTCCACATACACAATTTATATTGGAGAACATTCTGGAAGACCCCAAGGCACCACTCACATAAGCAACTTTATCTGTCCTAAGTACAGCCACTTACCAGATGGAATGCAGCAACCATCCAGGACGAAACGTTACACGAGCTTTTCGTTTACTGGCCAGAAGGAAGACTTGTAAAGGTAGGGTGCAAAGGTTTGTGCAGATGGAAATCTGGCTAGGATATAGGCACTGACAACCTCATGCCGAATGCAGCCGGAGTTTTAGTAAGAGGAGTGACGAGACTCCGCTATATGCACCAGTTGAAGTCGGCAGGCCAGGCCAGTCATGTTCTGAGAGCACTGTCCGACAGCAGGCCAAAAAGATACCTGTGGATCTGCGGACTCTAAGCAGCTGATTCTCCAAAGCTACCGAGCTTCTTGAGCATCTCAAACCAAACGGGTTAGATCTAAATTGGCTCATAAAATCTAACATAGTCAGACATTAAGACAGCACAGCTATAAAATCTGCAAGTTGTTTATGAGGACGTAAAATAAGAGAGTAGGTTTTACTTGTGCTGCGGTGAAACAATCCCATTAAAACCAACATGGATGCCCAAGCACCGCTGAAAGCAGAAGCAACAGGCAGCTTTCACAGTCATTTCTTCCTCCTCTTTGTGGCTGAAATGGGATGCCAGGAAGAAAGTGGCAATGTGATTTTCAAAACACTTTTGCTTTCTCCGCAAGCTGGGATCATGCCGGAACCAGCCAGCTCCCAGCGCAGTGTGGCAATTTGTTCTCTAAACCAGGACTCACTCTCCTCCCTCACTTCTATCCCTGTTTCTTGGGCAGGTTATTTTTAACTTGCTCTGATTTGTCACGCAACCCCACCAACAGCTGTACTGATGCAACTGATGCAAAAAGCAGCCTAATGCAAAAGGACGAGACAAATATGAGGACTCCTGTGCCAGTTAAAGAAAAATCTCCCGTTTCTATCACAAGCAGGAGGCAGCAAGTCCAGAAAGACTTCCCTTTGCCCCAAAGGTAGGCAAGGCACTAGTGGATTTCTACATTTTATCAGTGTTAATTTTCCTGCCAAAAAGCCCACTACATTAGGATAGGCTGGAAAAGCTAGTGGTGGGGAAATCAGGCCAAGGCAGTGGAATTCTGCTTCCCAAACAACAACAACAACAAAATATGTCACAGCGTGCAGAGCCAAGCAGGGCAAGAAGCTCAGGCAGTAAAAGCATCATTACAGCTACGCTGCTGTCCGAGGGGTCGGCGAGACAGGCAGGACACGGCACGAGCACGTTCTGTTGTCAGTTCACAGAGGTGGGCAGCAAAACAACTATCCCTGTCTTTTCCTGGTTTTACATGTCATCTGCAACTCCCCTTTCAGTTTCAGTATTTATTTGGAGTTGGTTTTGCTGCCATTTCTTGTTTGTCCCGCATACATGTGACTTCCTTCCATCTCACCACAAATTTCCACCAAATAAAACCATATGCACTGCCATAGCAACATCCTAATACAAACACAGGGTAATCTTTGTTCGCTGAAGTACACAGTTGTGTTTTTTTTCCCCCTCTCATTAAGAGAACCTGCATCTGCATACAGTTTAACTGAATGTCATAGCAACAACATAAACACAAATTCAAGATATTTTTTCTTTGGAGGGAGGAAGAATAAATGTTTTCAGGAAAAGTGTGTGGGACTTGAGAAAGCAGAACGAGATGTTTGTGACCAAACAGGGCCTGACGTTACATCATCACAGCTGTATATTTACTCCTTGAGAGCCTGCTCTGACAAGGTGTGATGCACTCCCAGCTCCTACAGATGTCAACAGAGAACAGCCCTAGCTGGCAGGGCAGGGTCCGAACCACAGCTGTCCCCACGCTCAGTGCAGAGGTTGGGCTTCCTATCGGCACTAAGCCTGGACATTTCTGCACTTTTTTAGTCCAGAGAGGGTGTTCTGCACCGTGAGCAGGTTTACTCCTAACGCGAAGTAAATCCGCCCTGCTTTACTGGAGTAGCAGCTCTTGGTTAGCTCGCTAGTCCGGACTGCCTCTAAGAGCTAGGGCAGCAACTCTGTTTGCGGCATGATCCCCTTTTCCTCTACAAATCAACAATCCCTAAAGTGGAGTAAATACGGTACAGCCTAGCATTCAGATGTGTTCATTCAAAACCTCGCTGTCATACTGACAGGGAGTTGTTTACCCATGACAGTTCCCTAGCTTATGCCTCATCCACCCCAGGAAGCTGTACAAAAAAGGAAAAGAACCAAGTTCTCTCCTAGGACTGACTCAAGCCCAGCTCTCAGCTATTGCTATGCTCTTAGCTAGGCTCTATTTTTGTCCCTTAGTTTGTGAAAAGGATGACTTCATTACTTTTTCTTTTTTTTTTTTTTACTAGCACGTTCATTCAGTACAAGAGCCTTTACTCTTTGCTTTGTAAGCTGCTGGTCCTTCAGTTCAAGCATGCTGTGAGAGTTCAGGGTTTGAAACCTGAACAGTCTAAACATTAAAAGAAGTGCTGTAACAACGCTACACACAGAGCTTGTTCCTTCTGTGACAACTGGTTTATAGAGAAAAACAAATGAGTAAGCATAGTAGGCATAAAATCAAGCACTCAACGCAAGCTGGTGCTGAATGATGAAGATTAAAACAACAGCACGGGTTTCTCATTCACAGGCATCATCTGCACTGAATCAAGTCAGCGGCCTATATTGGGATGCCAATACAACGCGATTATGAGAGGATGTTTTCAGAATGGACTGGACTGAAGTCTTCCAGGCATCCTCTGCGCTTGACCAGAAATTTAAGAATATGGCTTTGTAAGATGTATTTCTTTCTTCATTTTTTACGATACGAGATGTTCATTCTGCGTTAAGTCACTCAGAGGAATTAAGAACTTCTCCTAACTGCCTGTGAAAGTACTAACAGCCAAAGAGTGCATCAGCTGTGACTAGGTCCGTAACCTCAGCACTGTTAACAATGATGCCTCTTGCAGGACCTGCACTAGCCAGCTGTCATCAGTAAGACCGTGCTGTTAGCCCAAGACCATCACTTTAATTCATTTTTACATACAAAATATTCAACAAGTTTTGCCAAGCTAAATATTTGAATTCCACCTTGGCTCGCATTCGATGAATTGCCACTGCTCAAACCAGTGTGCCCGTTACCACCACTGAATAAAACCCACTAGACAGCAACCTGGGAATGAATGGCAAACACACCTACTAACAAGGCCTTTTACTCTCAATTTGTCTGAAATCTGGACTATGCTCACAGCTTTGTTTGGTAAATCTCCTTTCTGGTAACCACTACAGGAATAACCTTTCAAAATTTTTAGAACCCTCTTTAAGGTAGGAACAGATTTACATCCGAAGGGTAGATTTAACAGCATCTTCATTTAAAAACAAATTAGGGCTGTGTTTTGACTCCCAAGAGAGCTTAAATTAGATTTCTACAAGAAAACACAATGCAGGGAAACACTCAGTCAATTAATGAAAGCCTCCAAGAGCGCAGGAAAGTAATGCAAATCCCATTGATTACAAATGCGTGTTCCTCAGCCGAAGCCGAACCACACACACATGCAGAGCAGCGTTAATATCTGCGGCACTCTCATTTCCACTGCACGCTCTGACTCGGGGCAGAACTACCACGCTTTTACTCCAGATGAAACACTTCTTGGCAAATGAACTGTGGCAGTTTTGCTGTTCTGCTCTTCTATAGGTGTTAATATGAATGGGTTCAAGGCTGGTTTAAAGTAATTTGCGACTACCAAGTGAGCATGCAGTAATCACTGATTAGGAAAAGCTTATTCACTGTCACTGAACTGAAAAAATATGAAAGCAACACCTATAGCTAGGAACCGCGCTCCTTTAAAGAGGGTTAAGAAAACAAACATTGAAACAAGAGGTGGGCAGAGGACCAACAATGATTAAAAAAGAAAATAGAGCACAGGTGGCTACTGACAGGCAAGAGCAAAGAATTCCCTGTTTTATTACAGATTGTAAAACAGATGAAGGAGAAGGCACACAGAATCACCGTGAGGAGAAGCAGCATGCGACTACCAAGGTCTGATGCTCTTTCCAAACTTCATTAGCTGGATGTTGCAGCAAACAATTTATTAATGACAATTTGTTTGCAAAAGTGTGAAAAAATAACTTCTACAACCTTGAACATCTCAGAAATCCTCTCCAAGCAGTATGGCTGGCCAGGAGCGGACAAGCTGGCGCCCTGAAGTCTGGATCGAGCGCCTGAAAGCCTGAGCCCTTCACTGCTGTCACAGCCTCGTGTGACCTCAACAGGCAACTTCACTGCTTTGTGTTATCTTTCTGTCTATTATGTCAGCCCTGGCAGGAAGAACACTTGTGACCAACAAACCATCTTCACGGGAGTTTGTGGTCAAAACATCAAGCTCTGCACTCGAGTGGCTGACCAGCGCGCATCCCGTGCCGCCGGCCTTGGTCACAAAGGTGATAATCTCCAGCAGCAGACAGAGCAGGGCAACAAGGAGCTGGCAGAGCTGTTTATTGAGCTGGGTAACCACGTGCTTAGGATTTTACAAACGCTGACTTGCAGCTAGACCTTAGGTGAACCACAACCCCCGCCGCAAACTAATCCCAGATGCCTGGGCTGACTCCCGAGACTTGCGCTGCAAGGGCGCCGAGGGGCTCACCCACCCACCTGCCTCCTCCAGCCGGCCCTGCGGGCACGAGGGGCTTGAACCAGACACCGCGACAAGTGCTCGGGGATCGTGGAATCCTCTATCGGCGGTTAGTGACAGATTGCTGTCGTCAGTAGATGATACAGTACAGGATTCTTCTGTTTTGTCTTTATTTGCTTTTAGGTAGTTAAGTTCAGTTGATATTCCAGTAAACATTTTCAGTACCTGGCTTCAGTAGGTAAAGCAACAACACAGGATTACGAGATGCACAACATCAGCACTGTTTAGAAGATCAGTACGTTAGCATTAGTGACACTCCATGTATCTACTTCTATTCATTTTTTAAACCGATGCTAATTTAGAAGATCAGGGTAGAAGATTAAACATGCCACGCACAAAACATGGCTCAACTTGGTCCTTGCTTGATATATTAAGCAAGATACAACCAAACAAGAAAAAGATACTGCGCTAGACATCCAAAATGCCACCAAAAATTAAAGTCAGAAAACTTAAAGAAAATTAAAACCAAAAGTAAAGATCACGTGCAGCAGCTCAACATGACAAAGAAATACCCTAAAAGAAAACTGATCTAATGAAACACCAGATTTTTTTCAGTAAGTTGAAGCACGATGGCTCATATCCATTGATAAATGCAAATATGTGATATTTATGCTCAGACAAATCAGACATTGAGATGTTAGGATAAAAGGAAAAATATATTGTTGAAATGAACTTGGAAACTTTGAATCTGGGTTACTCTGTTCAGTAAAGATAATGGATAAAAGGGTGCTGTGCAATAACGTCAGATTTTTCTTGAACCATTAATTCCCCATCTCTTTATTTACATACCTAAACATGCATTACTAAATCCAAAGTTAGGGAGGCAGCTTGGAAATGCTGCCTTTAGTGAAGCAAGCCAAACCGAACCTCGGAGAAATCTGTTGTGTAAAAAAGATTTAATTAAATTAAAAAAAAAATATATATATAAAAGGCTCATCCCACCCTCTTCTCACAAAGAACTGTCATGAGCTCTCCCGAATTTCCCCTTCTTCCTCAGATGAAAGTGACGAACTTTCACTGTCCGAATCCTCTGCAGATTCGCTGGCATCTGAGGGTGAAGGACACAAACAAACAAAACAACAAGCAGTTAGTCTCAGCAATGTCGTTTCCCCCTTTTCCAGCGTGCTCAAACAGAAGTAGTGTTTTGAATCTTCTTTTCCTTTTCATCACAGTTTCCTTGAGGACAGTTATTTCCTAGCAAGTAACAAGTCTCATAACGTAGGATACAGCCCTGCGTAGTACTTTGTTGTCGAAGGACAAAGCAAGACAATGTTTAGGATTTCTTTTAGCTTTTAAATCTTGGTCTCTTGGTCAGGTAGGTAAGCAGAATATTTATTCCACACAAAGCTCTTCATCTTCATCCAAATTGTTCTCTTGGTTTGTTTTAAATGCTGTTTTCTGGGTTGCTACATACATGTATTACAACTGCAGTGAATTACAGGTCATTAGCAGTGTGCTGTTAGCATTTCAGTTAAGACAGGGAGCTATTGAGAAATTCTGAACGGAAAATTAAGATGCGGCACATGTGCTCCTTCCACATATTCCCGCATCCCAAAGATGGTGTCAAGCTGCATGAATCCATGAGCTAAGGCTGGGGAGGCTAAAGCTTCACAGTAACATGTGCTTTAGGACAGGCTGCTGCATTCTGTTGCGATCACATCATGAAGCTACTCATTTCCCAAACTGGTCTTCAGCCATACATCCTGAGACTCCCTCCTTAACAAGCACCGACCCCTGTCACCTCGTGGTGAGGTCACCAAATGCCGCTGGTCGGTGGCACTCGAGCTGCACAAAAATAAACTACAGCGAAGCAGGCACATGATTCACACACCGCTCTCATTGGTATTTTCAGTGTTTGATCCGACCATGAATTTAAAGAAGATTTTGAGCATTTAGTGTCAGATGCTTCATTAAAGAAACACTACCAGAAGGGAGCTGATGAAGCATAGCTACTGTCTTGTCAAGCTCAGTTCTACATCTGGTAGTACACAGGACACAGTGTGCACCTGTACTGTTTCAATGGAATTTGTTCAAGAAAATAGAAGGATTTCACCCAGAAACACCAGAGGTCACATTTTGTCTATATTAAATCTAGTGTATAATCAATTAACATTTATACGCCAGATATGTACCGAGTAATGCACAAAGTAAGGATTGTTTTTGCCTCTAAGTCCTGTGAAAACTTCTATAATCCCCTACTATCTTCAGCCATGACTGACCCTGCCTGCTGAAATCAGAGCACCTGTATTTTTTGCTGTAAGCAAGTCAAGCATCAAAACATCCCGTAAAAGAATGCGGCCATCTCCTGGCTCGCCATGAAGATCAGCAGACAAATGTTAGCTCTAGTTTAAAGTTTTGTTTTACAGGTATTAGAGATTGTCTTCACTCAAAAAGAACATATTTTTATGGTCATAATGGCGCTGCCTATAAATTAAGATTGTCCAGTCCCTCTCACCATAAAGCTGTCCACAGTTTACTGATAACGTAAAAATTAAACTCCTGGTCTAAATTGTTCAGTGCTGGTTACCTTCCTTCATTAGAACCTTTTTGGAAGTTTCAGCCAAAATACTTCAGCCATTTCTGAGAATGAGGACAGGACAAACAGGCTTTGTCCTCACTAACTTCTAGCAGCCTCTCTCAGCAGGTGTCCAGCTCTAGCTCTTCCCCGGTCTTTCAGGGTAATAACTTGTGTTGTGGCGTACTCGCTGAAGAAGCTGGACTGCAAGGAACATGCCAAATGCTGCAGCAGTAAGGTGACTTCTGGGGAGACAAGTGGGCTAATGCTCCTCTCTCCTTACAGTGTACTTCTCCCTGGCCATGCTGGAGGTGAACCCACGACTCCCACTCTTAGCAGTTACCTGTGAACGTAACTGGTAAAGCAAGCTAAGTAGTGTTTGTTTCTCCTTTCTTCTGTAAGGCTCTTTACAGTACACAAACGAAGAGTTTGATGATTGTGACACACTTCTACAAAAGCGATTTTTTGTCTTCACGTGGAGTAACAGCACCAAAAGGCCCTCCTATTTTTAAGTTCTGAGCATGCTTTTCCTGAAACAATCTGGAGGACTGGAATTCAACACCAGAAAATAATATGCTTGTTTACAAAGCCCAGTCTATGCTAAATGCCTAAATACGCAGTCAAGAGAGAGCAATGAAAATGTTCAATGCTTGGCCTCCATACATAAGGTCCTAAGAAACACAAAAGTAAAGTGGGAAAGCTTACAAATACACACTCAACATCTTTAATGTTCCTACGATACAGACTTTATAAAAGTATACAATTTGCAATGTTTTGCAGGTCACGATTCATTCTTTTCCTATTCATTTAGAAGTACCTATTACTACTTGACTAAAAGTACCAGAAATATAATTGGTTTCGTGAAGTCAGCTTTCAGATGTCCAATTTTTGTTGGCCTGTTAGTAAAGTAATATCCTTCACAATTCAAACCCTAAAGCTTTAGAGCGAAAAAAGACAAAAAATGTAATAAAAGGAAAGAAAAAAAAAAGATTGGGAAGACTGAAAAGGCTTTTTTTTTCTTCTTTTCAGTATATAAACCTATTGAAATAGTTGGCTTTTTATTTACTTTCCAAAATTATCTTACAGCAAGTATTAAGTAAGGGAGGAAAGGACTGTGCTACTTCAACACGAACGACGTACTTCACACTTGTGAAAGCACAAGAATGTAAATGAATGCTCCTACTCTTACGCAAGTAATATGAACTGGCACTGAAGAGTATTTTGGACATGAGGAGCTATGGCCAAATCAAAACTTACATGTCTCCCAATGAAGAGACATTAATCCCTACATTATACAAGTATCCCGACTTTGCATTTTAATGTATTGGGAATATTTAGACAAGCACAGTATGAAGAATTTGCAGCTATTATATATGTAACTATAACATGTTTTATTTCAGTTACTGTGTCTTCAGTTTGCTTCCAGACAATTTGTTGGAGACAGCTGCATAAGACTCTTTAAAAGATCACCTGATTATAAACTGGCTTCACCCCTCTTACCTCCCACCTCCCTTTAAGTGCGAAGAAATGCTGTATAGCATTTCTCTTTCCTTCCCTCTGTTATATCCTGTTATTTTTGCCATTAGCTATAAAATTTTGCTGTCACAAACAAGACACCTCAACCAGGAGTTATGCACCTGATTTTTATGGAATCTCTAGAAACAGTTACCAAAGATTAAGAAAATCAATGGTTCCCCAAAGCTGCAATAGCTGCCAGTGTTCCCCGAATACCAGCCTCAGGGATGACGGCTAACTGAATGATGCCTGCAGCAGAGGAAGGTCACTGTCTTGAGGACACACGCTTGCACTGCCCTGCGCCAGCTATCGGCACTTCCAGCTGCTATCAGCTCCCTTCCCCTCGCCCCTCCGCCCTGCGGTCCTGCAGAGCCTGCCTGTCGCTGCAGCAGCCTGACCTCGAAATACGGTTGTTCAGACAACTTATTTGAAACTACACCCTTCGAAGGACAGCCTCCCTACCAGCTCAGGAGGCGGTAATGACGACCACGCTATTGAGATGGAGTTTGAGTCAACCAGTTGTAATTCCCTCCTGACATCTAAATCATAGGGGCAGGGCTGACAACTGAAAGGCAAGGGACCCTGACCAAGAAACGATGGACAAACTAAAGGTATCTCATGTTTTTGTCCTGCAGCACATCTGCACGTACTCCCAGGGTGAACATCAGGAGATCCAGTTGCTCAGACAAGACTTGGATCTTATCCCCTGGCGTGGTGTCCCCCTCTCCTGCAATATACAGATAGCACAAGAAATGTCTGCATACGGTTCCTTGACAGCAGATTGCTCCAGTGGATCACTTAGTGAAATCTAGCCAGAACATCAGAGACCCAGGGAGGTGTGCTATCACTAGTATGATATTCTTAGTCTCATATTTACTCAGTTTAATTATATACATACAGAGCCATGATTCAGTTGCTGCAAGGAAATAGCCACAGCAAACTTATTTCAAAGCTTTTCCTCGGAAATCTGTAAAAATAACAGAGGGGCCCATCACTGAAAAGTATGTTCTTTGACAACTAAAGTTACTAGCTGAGGACTAAGGGACAAGGAACTGGCTCCCTCTATCAGCAGCTGCAGAAAGCAAAGTTTTTATATGGAAAAGCACAAATACAGAAAGTGAAGCCTTTGTATTATTGAGAAAGATGGTACTTTCCAAAAAGACAACAGTGCTTTTAACCCACCCAAAAAGCTACTTCGCCATTACAATTTCTAATAACCATCATATAATTCATAATTATTTGACCAATTTTAGGAGTTATGCTGGGAAATCATGGACAAAGCTTCCCTTTTCTGTAGCAGGCTTACTTACAATTAATCTTCCTCTGACAGCTTGATTTTTTAGAAACAAACAACTCTGTCCAACTGCTATGTACAAAATTTAGCACGAGTCTGAAGGATTGTTTTACCTTAGTGGCTAAAACCATACAAAAACAGATGAAGCACCAGTAAACAATGTTAGGACAAATACGTACAGTAACACTGAAGTGAGACATCAACCATAAGATTTAAGACAGCATTCACAACAGTTTGATATCAATCTTCTAGAGTCTGAGGGAAATATACTGTGCATTCCTGGCACCAATAATGGGTGTATCCTTGATTATTGTTTATTCAACTAAAATATCTAAGTATAGAATTACAGGAAATAAATATATGCTTACCTTGGCCAAGAACCACCATGTCATTCTTCAATTTTTTTAAGACAACAAATAACGTTGGGTACTCAATTATTACTTTGTTTTTCAAATTTTCTAGGAGGCTTCTACTGGCATCCAGTTCATTGTACCTTAAAAATAACAGGAAAGTTTATTTTGGGTTTTAATACTACCAAGGACATAATGTACACTTTCTAAAAAAAGCTTTCTTGCAGTTCACAGGATTTTCTGATGATATCATGTTTAGAAGAACTCTCTTATGATTCAAATTACATATCTGGCCTTATTATCCAACTACATCTTTTTAAACCCTCCTAACATCTAAGCTTAAGAACAAGAGGAGAATGGAATTAAAGTTTCATTACAGGCCAAAATGTTTTCAGAGCTGTTAATGAATATGTTCACCAAAATCAGAAATGGACATATGGATATATTTACCAAAATCAGATTCTAAACTGAAAATAAGACAATGTCCTACTTGTTTTTTCCAATCACTCTTAGTATATGCATAGTAAATGTATACATTTGTTATTTTTAACGCTTATGGCCTCTAATATTACAGATTTAATTTACATGCCTAGTAGTGCACCTTATCATGTTTTCTTATGAATTGTCACTTAAGTATTGGAACGATGACATACAAAGCATGCCTGACCAACTATAAAAGCAAAGGCACCTTGGAAGTGCTTAGAGCTCCTTTTTTGTAGGGCTCGGATACCCAGAACAGACAACCATAAGCAATCATTTCTAGAAGGTGGTACAAGATCCCTGTTTACGGCCAAGAGAAGCCCTGCTTACAGCACCATCTCCAGGAACCCCTGTACAGCGAAGGTTGCATGTGTGTGTGCTACGAGGCACGCGGCTCGACGCACAGCCCCTTCCCACAGAAGGGCTCCCCTCCCCTTCACCCCGCAGGCTGAGGCCGGTTACGCAGCCATATAACGTCATACAAGTAAAAGGTAAACTGAGCATCTTCTCCTAATCTACAATGATATCCTAAAACTGTAATGTCCTCTCCCATCAGAAACCTGCACATGGGATTTTGGGGAACGGAAGGGTGTTTCAAAGCCCTCTACGAGAGAAACCCTGCTGCTTTCACTTGATACAACCACAGCATGCACCACATGCTCTGATAGTATTACACTGCAATCTGAGTTATGCAATTCTTTCTGTAATCAGGATTATAAAATCACCACTAAGCTACTGTATCAGCTAAAGCCAAAGGAAGTTCAAAACCAAAATACACTGTGGGCAATAAGGGGAGTATTTCGCACAGCTGCTCCGCCTTCTCTGAGCATTTACATATTATGCACTTGGACTTTCTTTTGCCAAAAAAACCCCACCACAAAACAACCCCGGAGGGGTGAAGGAAATGTACGCTTTATGATTTTCAGCAATGTACGATTAGGAACAGTACATCAGAGGAGTCAGCAGACAAGAAGAATATTGAAGGCAAAGCAGGATTTGAGTTCTTGGGATTTAAGGGAAACTTAGTTTGAGCAAAAACTATTTCTCTCTCATATTCGACTTCAATCATCATGAAAATATTTGGTTTCAAGTTTCTCTTAACCCAAAGTAATTATGACCTGTTCTTTCTGAAACCCTTTAGAAGGGATAACAGTATATTACATTTCTCATTGAATGAATGCATTCATAACTCGGGGATTAACACACATGAACAGAAACATATTTACTGCTTTATTTACAGTACTCTAAATGCAAAGCATGGCGATACCTTTCCTTTGGCAAGGACCTCAACACATTCTTTTCTGGTTAAGCAAACGTTTACCACCAAGAGGCTAAACTAATTCACATGCCACAATACACTTTCCATTATCTCATGTTTTAGACAAAACATCTCTAGCGTCCAGCTTGGCATAAGATAAAACATTTGTACTTAAAACTATTTTATGATAGTAAATTACTGGAGTGTTAGATCATTACAGTCAGAGCTTTATCTTTTTTTCTGTGTTTAGTAAATGGTACCGTTTGACAATGACAGAGAAAAAACCCCAAAGTTTAGTTCATAATCTGGTCTGTAAACTTCAGGGAGAATATAACAAAGCAGCTTAAAGCCTCTCTTTTTCTAACTTTAGTGCTGTTAGTGCCTATTCTACCCAAAAGACCTCAGTCTACCACACTCCTTACTCAATATACAAGCACAAGTTGAGGTTTTCTGCTAATCCACCTGTCAATCTTTTCCTCGACTGTGTATGTTTAAAGATCTGAAAAGAAAACTAATACTTGTCATTCAATTTCAGTCAAATACAGGATGGCTCACAGAGCAAGGCTGACTTCAGGTTCTCTCTAAAGGACTTTGTCATGAGAAAAACCTTCCCACTTGTACCCCAGAAGCAGAACACAGCTGTACACCAGTGGGGAGAGCAGCACAGGCCTCTGGCCAAAAGACAACCGCCCTGTACAGCATTTCTAGAAACCCAAATTCACCCCCGTCTCAGATTTTACTTATGAAAAGGGTAGACCTATTTGAAGAAAAACCAAAAAGCATGAATCCTAAAAAATGGAATGGCTTCTTACAAGTCTTGTGACTGCTCAGCACCACGAGGAGCTGCAGGGAAGCGGTGTCACCACGGCTGGGGATGGTGTGGTGAGAGCTCGGAGCAGAGACCCCTTTACCATCATGTTACCTACTTCTCCTGTATCACTAGCATCGCCTAGCCTGCTCGGCAAGAACCTACAGCTGGCTGCACCTTTTTTCACGCCCTTCCTTCAGCGTGCTGTTCAAGTTCAAACCTTGATGTGATGCATCACAACCCCGAACTGCACATTTGGAAAGACACAAATAAGACACGGAGGTTTTCTTTTTTAAGTTGTCGTTAAGCATCCTGCTGCAGAGAAGCTGTCCTGTTCTGGTACTGAACACACGTTGCTGTCCCTCCTTGCCTCATTCAGCTTCCCAGTTCCTACACTCGGCAGGACTTCTCATTGCGCTTTTCCCTCTGAATCTTCCTTCCTCTATGGTATTTACTTCTATTTACTGCCCCTTCCATACATTCCCTCAGTCTCCTCATCCTACACCCGCCGCCTAATACATTTTCCAGATTGTTATCTTGCCCCAGGCAGGGCTTTACGCCCATGTCATGAAGCAAGAAATGGGCCTGGATTTCTTCTTAATAAGAAGATTCCATTTATAAGGACCACAAAGAGACACTCTTGGCACACAACAGCTTTTGGTTTTAGCCGGGATGAAATAACAATAACTGCTTTTTAAAGGACAAAAATTAAACAGAATTTGCCTGCCAGCAGGCAGTTTAAAAGCCTACAAAAATTGAGACAATTGAGAAAATTTAACAAGATTCAGCAATCCCACATCAGTTCCCATATAATCTTTTACATTTACCCTATGAATTGCTTTGTTACCTTTCACAAATGCTGAAATTCACATGGCTCTGCACTTCTGATAGCATCTGTGAGTATCTGCAAAGGCCAGTTTCACTATCTATAGTTATTCTGCTACCTTCCAGGAATTCAAAAATTCGGCCTCCTAATCTGTCTCCCCCCGCAGGAATGCTCCATTAGGTCACTGCATCACAACAACCTCCCTCAGATGGAGCCTACGGCTGTCATCGCAGTGGTGTAACTTGTCTCCACAAATTCAGACAGCAGGAAATTCCCTGCTGATCAGGTTTTCCTGAATGTCATCGACAGGAACTTTGATTTTAATAATAAAGAAAAATCTGCAATCTGGAATTAAAGATAAGTTGTAACCATGTTACTTCTCTCATTTAGTCTTCTAGCTACTGGAAGAAAAGAGCAAAAAAGTTTTCCCAATCTAAAACTGCAAATATTAGTAAGATGCATGCTTGTGTAATGATGTTCATAGTTTTCCTGTGAGAGACATAAATTAAAGCTTTTACTCATATTTTAAACAAAGACATTTTTTCTTCCTAGAACTCAGTGGAAACATCTAGGTATCCAGTTGGCATAATTCAGATACAATAAATCATGGTATCTATTTCGGGCCTAATCTTAAAATCCACACTCAAACTTCTGCTAAGTTATGGGCAGGAGGATTTCTCCCCCACATCCCCCAAGTAAGGCAGGCAGCATTTTCCAGCTATCTGCGTTTCCCCAGAAGAGAGCAAAGACTGGGTACAGCATTTAAAGGCTCTCCCAAGCACTCCTTGTGAAGAGCTGCAGCATAGCAAAGATAATAACTAACAGATGGACTTTCATTCCTAAGTGGTGAATAACCTCGTCGTGTGGTTATGATTTGGTGAACATGGAAGTAGTGAAATGCACTCTTGAATAGATATGAAAGGAGGCTTATATGGCAGAAAGTAAACACAATGTACCAAAACAACGCAGACTTTTAATATTTAACTTTCTCACCAGAATTTTGACATTCTAAAAATCTGGAACACAGTGAATTTTGTTAGTCCTTATGCGTGAAAAAGAATTACAGAAATACAATAAACAAAAAGTCAGAGTCCTTAAAAAAAAGAAAACAATAAAGGAAATTACTTGCCGTAATGCTTCCTTTGTAACATAATTAATAACAGCAGCTGAAAAACATGGAAGTCTCTGCTTTGCTTGACCACTCTTAAGGAAAGAGAGAGGAGGGTCCGACCACGTTTAAGTTAATATTCTAATACAAAAATTACAATACAGTTTACACAACTATTTTAAAACTTCCTAGGCTCCTCCTTCCACTTTTGCTTTATGGTTTCTCTCCCAGTGCAGGACATCCACAGCCTGCCTTGACAAACACTCACTAACCTCTCCTCCCTACTGTCAAAACCTGCATAGCTTAACCTACACCCATCCAGAACAGATGCCTGACCAATCTCTTTTTGAATCAGATGGCCATTTTCAGCAACAAGTTCCATCACTGTACAGTCATTTTTCCTTTTTTTTTTTTTTTTTTTCCAGAAAAGAAAAAGGAAAATTAGGACAAGCAACCTCTTCTTTTCAGCATTTGGCTCACCAGTCCCATTGGGATACAACTAACAATGCAGAGGAAGACACGCCAGCGCACCGGGAAGGCATCTCAGACTTCATCACCACCTCCTCACTATACCTACACGCTTCGAACGCATAAAGCCACTTCAGAGTAACGAGGAAACCACGACACTGTTCCTTTTCCTTGCCGTATCTCTACCACAGACCATCTTCACACAAAGACCCTATTAAGACAAGCTATAACAGGGACACTAACCGTCACGTAAATTATCAGGCACAATAGTAGCTGTCCAGAAAGATTCATTGGTTTGTTCACTTTCACCCTAGCAAATACACAAAGCAGTTTGGGGAAAGAAGAGATAAGCAACGTAAGAGTACAAGTATGTCACTGCAGAAGCACAAAGGCTGTCCTTGTCTAAACCTCTTGAGAACGAGGCAATTGCATGAAGGGGGGAAAAAAAAAAAAACAGCAAAAGTTCTTTAATGACAACCACGGAAAAAAAATATCAATTGATGGCAAACAACATAACACAGATAAGGCATCTGTTGCAACAACTGAGTAGACAGA
Source organism: Anser anser (assembly GCF_964211835.1). Lineage (NCBI taxonomy): Eukaryota > Metazoa > Chordata > Aves > Anseriformes > Anatidae > Anser > Anser anser. Next base: position 17,226,408 of record NC_139728.1, on the reverse strand, counting down.
GCATTAGGCGAGATGTGGTAAGAGGACTCAGGATGCAAAACAACAATCTAAAGATTAACTCAAGTACAAACCATTCTGAATCTTTTAGTTATTGGAGAAAGTACAACAAAACAAACAGGAGGAAAATATGAAGCTAACTAATGTCATTTTCTTGGATTCAGAAGAATTTGGTTCAAAGCATACAGAAACAGTGATACTGAATTTCAAGAAAGCAAATATTTTCCCCATCTCCTAAGACATAATGAGAAGAAATAATAAAATCCAGCAAGTAAAGATACTATGGCTCAAGTGCATGACAGCCAACAGTCCTTTATACATACAGAAATTTGCCATGGAGCTTCACAAACTGCTCAAGAGCTTAAGGTTTACGTTGTAAAATCTACGTTGTACAGTGCAGATATACTGTGAAAGGGTACTCTGCGATCGTATGCTGCTGCTACGTGCCTGAGATAAAGAAGCTAACCAGCCTAATAAGTTAATGATAGCCAGAAGGCCTAAAGGGAAAATGAAATTGCACAAGGGAAAAGTTATTAGAAAGAGAGTGGGTTTAATACTGAAGACGAATTCCTGAAGTTTCAAAACCTGCAAAGATATTAGTGGCATCTCTAGTGCAACCAAAAGCTGTGGGTGGTTCCCCAGAAGTCCAGGGAAGTCAAGTTCTGTAACTTTGCCATTAACAAAATACTGGCATGTTCATGGAGGAAAAGTAAATGTCACAGGTCTGCTTTACAGTCCTTCTGTTACAGTGCCCCATGAAACATTACTGCAAGGAGTCATAGAGGTGTGTGTGTGGGGGGGTTACAAAGGAGTAACAAAGGACATGAAAAACTCTGATATACCGAGTTCAGAAAACTAATAGGTCAAATCTCATTGACAACTTAATGCAAGTCAGCAGTGCACTGACCAAATTAACAGAAATACGAAGCTGATGAGAAATTACCCTTTGTACGCTGGAAATAATTTTCTTATTACACTTGAGCTAGTCTAGTGAACCACTACTTCAGAAACCAGAATTGATACTTCTGTAATTTAGGATCCCTTGATAGCAAATTCCAAGTTTTCCAATTTAGCTCCCATGAAGATAGCCTGAACACTTCTAACCCTCTGCACTAAGTTTTGGAAACGTATCCACAAATTTACAGTTCTTTGCATGGAAACCACAGCTCAATAAGCCTTCCATTAAGGGGTTACTAACGCTTTACAATGAAAAGGAAAAGCTATGAAATAAAGAAAACAAATTATTTTCTTGGCAAACAAGCAGGAAGGTCAATTCCCTCTTTGGCGGGGTCGAAACAATCAGTCCTTGCTCATTTCCGTCAGGAAAGCGAAAAAACAGAGGGATTCCCCTTTGGCAGCATCACAAGGAAATAACAGGATCTCGCCTTTCCCACTGGAGCACGAAGAGGTTCCCCTTTCCTCTGCCTCTGTGAAAACACCGATGGCTGAGTTGCCATTTTTCACAGCGCTGCAGCTTCCAAGTTCAGTCTATCGCTTTGACTGCTCTCAAACACAAATGAGTTTGTATCTTTGCTTCTAGAAGCGTTTTACTCCGGCCTCCCCGTGCTGCCTGGTCCCCATACCTGAGAAACTCGGCTAGCTTCAAGTCAGAGCCTCACCGTGCCTCTTCCTTCCAAGGCACAGCTGAACGTACTCTGAGGCATGGCCTCTCTCCCTTTCTGGAAGACACTGAAGAGCAATCGAGGTAGATACAGCTGAATTAAACCCTCAGTACGTCTCACAGCACGACACTTAAGCTAGGCTGGATCAGGACAAATGGTTTGAATGTTTCCTCCAATCTACAACCCACCTTCAGCAAGTCCCTCCCCTAGCCGAGGGGCGGCAGTTTATTCAACAGGCTTTTTTCCAGTCTGCAGTTGTCTCTCGGGCTTCATTGCCTGTCTTCTTGCCTTTAGGTATGCCCTCGGTGTGCATGGTACACAGTGCACGGACTTCAGTGAAGGCTTTTTCCACACCATATGTACATTACACGTTACAGCCGTATGTGCAAGTTCCTCTCTTCCCCCCAGAAGAGATGGTTCTGGAAACCCATTCCTAGACGAACACTTACTCAGAGAGAGGAGAGGAGAGAAAATCGGCTTGTGCACATGCTGGGCACATCACTCCCATGCTAATAAGCCCAGTTATGATGCAGAAAAGAGGCTACGGTATACACTTTTCCCCTTCTTTCACAATTTGGGGCCTGCCTACTTGCTTTGAAAGCGTGAAGGCTCTGAAGGTCTTTAAGCCTGCCTGTGGTACCTGCAGATCACCACCAGATGACTAGACAAGGCAAACCACTCGGGTGAAGCCAACACTAACACTTTTATTGTTATCTCATCCTCCACCTCTTTACTTACTCACACATTTTTCCTCTGTAAGTGGTCTGGATCTAACTTGCCGCAACACAGACTGCAGAATTTTGGAGCGGAGAGAGCAATTTCAAATAAATCTTTGTGCAATAGATGTCTCAGCCTGAGACTCTCTAGCTGGGACGCTCCAGAAATCCTAATGCAATACCATTAATTATAAAACAGTTCATCCAAAAGAATTCAGCATGGGTTACAAAACGCTGGATTGCTACTTTAAAAAACAGGCGCATACTGGTTCATAAAGGAATTCTTTTCAGGAAAAGAAAAAATGAATGATTGCTCAAGATAGTAAGATGGACAAATTCTGTTTTCTTTGGAATCATCCCAAAAATCTTCTCAAAGGTCAAGTAATTATAGTCAGACATCATAAACGTTTAGCTGTGCATGCTACAGATTCACATCATACGTACTTTTTATAGTCAGCAATGACTAGTTTTCTGCTTTCCTTTTATGTTGTGTAAGATGATTTCGATTAAGAACGTAAGTAGAAAGGAAGGAAAACTGACTACTTTTTACAGTAAAAGTTGTACATCCTGGAATCTGTTGCTCTCCATTGCTTTTGTCAGCAGGGAGACGGATGTTCAGAGAAAGAGGGAGCAAGTGAAAAATGACACTGAAATGGCTGCAGTAACAAACCTGGGAAGATGAAAGTGACCTATAAGAAAACATAGCAAACTATTCAGGAAGAAAAGCAAAAGTTTTAATAAAAAACAAAACCCAGCACTCTGGGAAAAGACAGCAGCAAGTAATACACAGGAGCACTGTGTTTAAGAGACAGACTACAGAACAAATTTGATTTCCCCTTGAACAGGACGAAGTAGCCAGAGCCTGACTAGAGTTGTGCAGTGAAGAATAACTATTGTAAGCTAACTCCCTGCCTTTGTAAAGCAGGCAGAGCTGCTTTTGTGCCAGCTGCTGTGAGCTCGAGAAGAGTAATGAATTCTACTGTCAATCTTCTGCTGGCATAGGCTAAAGCCAGCCTGGGGTCTGTTCCAACTCATGCCAAGGCCAGCAGTTCAGCCAGGGATTTGTATCCGTAATTCCTGTCTCATGTATACCAAGCACTACATAAATGTGAAGAGAAATTGCTTCCTAAGTAAGACTAGGGAATATTAAATAAACCACCCCACACTTTTCAACACTTGCAGAAAATGCAGGGAAAGAAGAATGCCTGAGAAGGGCCCATTCCAGCCTTTTGTTTTGCTAGATGAATGAAGTAGTACTTTTGAAATGAGTTCTTAATATGATGATAAAAATTGATCTGAGCACCGCACTGGTAGCACTGATTTTTTTAAGCAACCAAATCACCTATGAAAAGCAGAAAACAAAAACTATAAGCTGTACTGGTTTCACATGAAGTTATTCACAAATGATAATGCAGAAGGAGTTGCCCTAGGAAGACAGTATGAAAAATTAACACGATCCAAGGAAGACACTGACACTTGATATTTGAGGCTCTGATGTGTTTAAAGATAGCAGTATTTGATACTCTTACAACCACTGACAAAATATCAGGTATAATAGACTTTTAAAAAAAAAATAAACAAAAACAAGAAAATAATCAAATCTATGTAAGTTTTGCATTTAAAAAGATTCGATTCCATTGCATTTATATTACTCTTGGAATTCCAAGGCAATTTTCTAAAAGTCTGTTGGCACACATGCACTGAAGCAAAAAGAACTGACTTCATCTTCCTAAATCTATTACTGTGACTACTGCGACCTACTAATGTGATCTAACCCGCAGATGCTGAAAAACAATGGACTACAAAAGAAAATTCTCTTTGAGCACAGAACTCAGTCATCCAAGGAAATAACTCTCATTTCTGCCAGCTGATCTTGAGACAGGGAAGTGCTCCAACATTACTAACATCATCCAGGCTTCTGGGAAGCAACTGCGCTGGATCAGTTGAAGCAAAATAAGCGTTCACCACCATAAAGCAATGACATTTAGTAGAGGAGAACCTCTGATACTTGTTTAGCAAATTTTCTTCCCAGTGGTCCACAAGAATTAAGCGGCAAACATGCCAGTATTCTCATGTGCACCGGCCAATGTCACCACACAAAGCAAGAAGCCCCCTGATGCTGGAACCGGTACAAAAATGCTTTGGATATTTTTGGCTTTCTGAGTCATTGAATCATGAGCTGCACCAGTACCACTGATACAAACACCAATGCTACAACCGATCCTATACACCAACACCCCTGCGTGGTGTGGCTGGTTTACAACAGGAAAGCTAGAGTTCCTTGGAGGACACGGTCCCCCGAAAGTAGTGGGCTTTGCAAGGCTTTAGAAGGCCAAGCAGCCTCAATTTTCCACACATCTAAATGTTCTGGCAGTGCCTCCAAAGTGTTCTACAATGACTTATGCTGAAACAATGTTTACATGTCATTCGGAATACACTAATGGTCAAAGAAGAAAAATGACCTATAAAGGACCTAACAACGATGTTTAAGAAACCATTATTTTTAATTCCATTAAACTAAACAAGCGCGTCTAAAGACAGACAACTATCTCAACTAGCTTCATGCAAGATGTTATGAACCCAGTAAAGGAGATCTTTATTTAATTGTCTCAGAGAGAGAAAAACATCTACTGTAAGCCTAGTCTGTTGCAGTTCCTTCTCATGTAGAAATAAGTTCATCTTCTATGGTAAGCAAGCGTAAGTAATGATCCCATTAAAATCTACAGTCACAAAACCCCTCAAAACTTTGGCCACTAACTTAGCTGTAACAAATATCAAGGATCTGCTGGATTTCGGATTTTTGTTTTTGCTTTTTTTAGTTACACAAAGCCTAATAAGGCAATTCTCAGGAAGAGAAGAAAAAGAAGGTGTATTTCCCAAACCAGACTGTATAATTTGGCAGTTGCATTTTTTCTTTCCTTAGTGGAAAAAGCAATGCTCTTACCATATGAAGTCACTTTGAAGGCATCCCAAATAAAGGACTGAAGACAGTCAGGACATTAATTTATCCTGAAGAAAGAAAAGACTATTTTATAAAAGAATGTAGACTGTAAAAATCATCCAAGAGGCAGCAGCTAAACCTTTCTTGGAATATTTTCAGCCAAGGACAGAATGGACACCAACTAAATATTGCATAACAGGTGATAGAGGCGAGCACCACAAAACGGAAAACTATTATAACAACCCATTCAAATGCAGATTTTTTCCAAACCAAAGCTTTAAAGAAAGAAGAGTTGTGTAACACTCATGTTTTTAAACCCTCCTTCACAAGATTCCTTATAAAGTAACTGCAGTTACACGACAAGACTATCGAGTGGTGTAACGGGTGCAGTGCCATAGAGCATTAGGTGACAGATGCGGACAAGAGGACATGAGGGGAGATCACGCTTTAGGTTACTCCGAACAACTGTGGGGTGCTACCAGCTCAAACCGAAAGCAATTTTAGAAACTGGTTGTAGAGGAGAGCTAGAGATCAGGATGAGGAACAACAACAACAGAAACCCGCAAGAGCTTATCACGGATGGGAAAGTTCGCTCAGAACTGTCACCAGGGATTACAAAAAGCACCTAGCAGGGAGAAAGCCAGCACCACGCTGCTTGGCAGCTCTCCGCGAGAGCCACACAACAGGGCATTTCTGAAGTTCTGCAGCACTCCTGTGAAGAAGCATAAATCTGCACTGCATGGATAATTTATACTTCTGGATAAAGAAAAAAAAAGCCCCCCCCTTCCCCTCTATTTAAAGCATTCTGCAAAGGACTTTCAAAACTGAAAGGATTGTTTGCTGTGAAATACAGAAAACAGACAAAACTAAACCACAAACTCCTGTTTCATAAACATTTGCAGGAAATACTAAAATCCTTCTGTAACATACTTAAAACTAGCAGACTAACATTTATAACCCATAATAATCCTACTTAGATGTTCTCTGAAACACCACTGCACTGACTCAATAATACATAATCCCAGCTATGAAAAGTATTTTTCTTAAATGGTTCTGCTAAGCCTAAAACCAACATCCACTCAAACAAATACATTTTACAGCCTTCCTACTAACCTACTACTTGTGGAGAAATAATTCTCTGGTGGACCAGAGGAAGTGCTGGATAACAGAGTATTTATGTAGACTTGCATGATTCGTAGACTACACCAACCGCATTCCTCCAGGCTGCTGGCCCCAGAGGGACGAAGAGGAATGAAGAGGGTTCTGCCCTACAGGAGCCCACAGCCTAAAACCAGGCAGGGGAGGCGGCGCAGGATGAGTGAGCTCACAGCGGCAGTGATGACTTCACAAACCAGCAGCTCCCCACCGCTAAGACACAAGCTGGTCTGCATCAATAGCAAGTACCGAGTACTCCCACTGCAGCCCCAGGTACTGAGTTTTTTACTGTGAGACAACGCACACCCTAATTAATTTAACGGCGGGGAGCCAAAAGGAGATAAAATCAAAATAAATTCTCTCTTAACTATACTGCAGCTACAGTAAAAGCTTAAATTCCCTCCAAGAGCCTTTGTCACAACAACTCTGCTAGCACAACTACACCGAGAGCCTGCTGGCAGAGCCCCAGCTCATGTTGACAGAAGATGCTCTTCTGCTGAGCTGGCAGTCCCATCGTGTCAAACCAGCTTTGTCCTTTCCTTTCTGAAGCAGGATTTTCTTTCAGTGTGCTGCTTCCGTGACCTGCCCCCGCTGCCACAGCAGGGCCTGCTCTACCAACAAGGAGCTGCGTTTCTCATCCAAAAGACTTCTTGTTAACTTCCTACAGTTCTTCTTAAAAATTTACGATTCACTGATTAAATACTAATTACTATAACTTTGGTATTGGAAAATAAAGACGATTCTGGAAGTGTAGGGTGAAACTCCAGTTTCAGGCTATTTATATTTATTTTGCAGATAGCACAACTTCTGAGATTCTTCTAAAAACCTTCATGAAAAATGATTTTCTCTCAAGCACATGGGCTAAGGAAGCATTATACCCATTTCAGAAGATGAAAATGGTTAAGTAACAAAAGGAAGCAATGAGCAAAAGAAATTGTCCACTTGATATTAAATTGGTTTCCTTCTCAAGCTTTCTACACTACTATCCTACTTCAAATGACGGAAAGGTGAATTTAACCTGCTATTGCAAAAGCAAATTTTTCTTCCAAGCACCTGTCTGAAAGTTTAAGTAGCAGTTTAAGCAGTCATTAACACTTCTGTAACTGAAAAAGCCGCCAAAAGCTTAGAACTAAAATAACAGTGAAAAAAATCTGTGTATAAATGACCATATTTTAAAAATACAAATGAATATTCAGTACCATCACTTGAATACTGCCTTTCCAACCATGCACGGCAGAATGACGTACAGCAGTAACTAGCTGAATGCATTCTCAGTTTTTCCTACGTTAATCTGCGAAGGGGACAGAAGTTGTTCATGCTGTGGAAACCTGTCCCGAATACCACTACTGACAGCTGAGCCCAAGTCTGCCATAAAGTATTGTAAAATGGGAAATTGTTCTGATGCCGTTTCCTAGCACTAAGTTCTAGAATGGCTTTTTTACTTGGGTACAACACCATACACAACTTGCATGGCTAAAGTGCCTGAACTGAATTCACGGAGCACTGGGAAATACAGCAGAGAGAGAAACCTGAGAAAGCTTCACCTGCCTGCATCCTTCCACACGGAACTTTTCAGGTCAGCTCACAATACCAGCATTTTTAATTCCCCCCTAAATGTAGAGAATTAGGCCATTCTTGAAGTAAACGGAAGTCAGTCCACACATTTCACTCAAAACCAACAGGTTTGTAGCTGAGAACTCTGATGGCAAATTTTACAACCTTATTTCAAGTAGTGATTGCAAAGAGGGGAAAAAAAATCAAAACCATGAGGAGTTTATATTTGTGGCTTGAATGATGAAGTATGTTACCCACTTCTGAATAATACTTACTGGGAAAGAGAAACATAGCACAAACATGTTCAGTTACAACTGGCATTCTTCTACTATACCTTTTTTCTTCCCCTTAGAAATAACATACCATGCTTCAGGGAAATATATTATTTCCATTTGTTACATTTGAAGAAAAGAATGTACTTTAAGAACCCTAACTAGGAATCACTGGTCAACCACAATAAGCTATGATATTAAAGCTGGTACATATCCTTTTCAGTAACAATGACAACAGGGTGGAGTCTTCAAAATGGTATTTATACCATCAAAAATTATTTATTTAAAGTTTAATTTTGAAGTCCAAGATTATTATTGTCTGTTCTGGAAACAAAGAAAACAATTTTTCACAAGTCACAACTCTGGAAACTTAAAAGCCGACACCCAGCAATATCTTAACATGAAGAGTAATGAGCTAGTAACGTTGAGAAAAATATGCTACTTCCAATTCAGCGACTGGGTGCTGAGAAGTAATTTCTGCTGCAATGGTGGTTTAAAGAAGACAGCTCCCCAGCTGACTCCCTTGAGGTTCACATATCCACAGAGGATCTTATAGAAGAGAACGGACACTACGCTTTAGCTGCTCAATGCATTAATTTAGCATTTAACACAACTTCAGCGCAAACACTCAAACATTTGCATGGACTGCTGCTGAAGCAGTTCAGGCAGATGCACACTCACCAGTCCACCAATGCAGCCGTGAGTGCCACGGCTTCTTAAACTGTCCAAGTATGACTTGGCTGAATTTACCAATCGTGCAGAATCGTCTAATTGTGCAGAAATTTCAATGTTGATATATTAAAAGACAAAGAAATAATGTTTTTTTGCGGAATCACTTAAAATGGCTGGTGATTACTCACTGAAGCTTAATCCATGAGATATGTGATAGGTCCCTGTGATACTAAAGACTAAGAAATGTATTTATATATTTTTTCTATCCTTAATTAAGAAGCACACAAACTAAAGAACCATCTTACCTGATAGAGTTTTGCTTCCTGTTTTCTATTTTCATTAAAATTTGTACATCTGACTGAGGAGACATTGTATAGATTTTTAATCTGAAAAAAAAGAATAAGCAACAGATGAAGAGACAATGATGTACTTCAGACTCTTATCATCCATAAGAGATGGATATCTTTTGTATGTCAACAAGCAAAAGCATTTATTTCTTCATAAAAAACAAGTATTTGCCATATGTTGAGTATCTTCTAAAAATTAGGGCTATAATTACTAGTGTGTTTTTCTAATTCCTCCAAAGAAAAGGTTCACTGCAGATAATTATGGTCATATTTTTTAGAACTACAGTTGCTTTATTTGATTTGTATGCTATGAGTCAACGTCTTAATCTTCTACTGATTTAAACTTTGTGGCTATATTCCAGGGTTACTTAATTGTGAAAGTTGGGATGGTTTTTGCCACAGGAATTAAGGATGTCCTGCTGACAGGGACCTCAACCTTACATATTGAAAGTGCAGCTACTTTAAGCAATCTATTCAGGATGACTCCTTTCTTTTATTAGTGAATTAGACAGAAAGTTATTCAGTACGCACCTTTGACAAACTACAGGATCTGACTCCACTGGATCAATGTAGGGCTTAAGGATATCGGTGAGCGTTTTATCCTCTGGCACCCTTTCACAAAAGATAAAAATCAAATACATAAGACATGCTTCATCGTGTACACAAAAATCTATTATCTGAGTCATTTAAAGGAAACTGTGTATTTGCGTGCTACAGTGGTACAACTGAGCACTTTATAGGAGGATTATAAATGTGTATCAATACAGCACAGGTAATTGACAGCTCTATCTCAGTTTCAACACTGGGACTTCACTGGCATCCACAAGGAGTAAACAGATGAGTATCTCTAGTTTCAAACCCTGCGGCATAACATGCTGTTCGTACAGCCCAGAAGTAGATGCGGGCGTACTTCTCATACCCCTTCAGGCTAGGAAAAAAAGAGAAAGAAGGATTTGTCAATAAAAGCTTAGTTTGGGGATTTTGGAAAATGCGCTTATGGGCTTTCCTACAAAGGAAACAATGCAACCATTTCATTGTATGTGAAGGTCAGCTCCAGCGCGCAAGCGGAGAGGAAAGTGAAATCCTGCTGAATCCCTAGTCCACGAGAACAGAATAGATTAGCTGTACAGCATGTCACCACCATGAATATACATGCTGTTCTCTTTACATCAAGGAAGGACTAGCAATGAAATATTTCACCTGATTTGAAAAGCCCACTAGCTTTCAAGGACTAAAATACTACACAGCGTTAATTTAAATGCCCCTGTAATTAAGGCAGAAAATAATATTAAAGTTTACCTTGTATAATATAAATATTTAAGAACTGATCAAAATATTTTCCAGTTTAATTCCAGCAGAAGAATTTAAACTTTATACAAATCTGTTTATCAAGCTCAGTACCTTTTTAAAGTGTATTCAGCATGACAGTGAGGAAATACAAGCTTCAAATGCCAGTAGAACTTTTGCTCCCTGAAAAGAAAGAAATGCATGCTGTTAATGCCTTACTAGTGTTAGCTGGTAACTGCCATTTTTTTTCCTATGATAAAGCCTGGTAGCCTATGACACAAGTGCAGAATACAATATATAGTAAAGATTTTGAATGGCATTTTCAAAGAGTAAAGCAGCACACAGAGGAGCTGAGAGGGGCACTCAGAAAGAGACAATGATCCCAGCTCCTGCTGAATTTCAAGTCCTTTTGGGGTGAAAACATCTTCCTTGCAAATACAGGCACGGTACCACCAATCAACTGATCAGCAACATTTCACGTTTTAAAAGGGAACATCCTCCAGCTGACTTTCTATGTGCACAGCTGCCCTTTCATTTGAGAAAAGGAAAATGCTTTTTGGCATATCACCCAGGCCAGACTGCCAACCCAGCACAACAACAACAGCCACAGGTCCGAGCTGAGGCCAGGCTCCCCACAAAATAAAGGACCCGTCTCTCTGACCAGAAAAGGTGCTGGGGCAGGAAGGGAAGCTGCGTTTTGGCATAACAGGGTTAACAAAAGTTGGAAAGAATAAACGCTTTACAGAAATATCAGGAAACTCTTGGTAGACACAGAAATTGATGCCACAATCCCTTCTCCACTTTGTGGGCTGTAAAACCATCTTCCCTTTAAAGCCAGCGCAAGTAGTACCTGAGAACAGAAACTCCTGGAGCATGGTTCCAGCGCAGTATCGTGTCAAGAAAGGCAGTACTGCCTACAGGACACCCCTCTATGACTAGAAAATCTCTGGCTTTGTCTCTCATTTGCAGAGAATCTGCAGAAGTCAATAATGACTTAAGACCAGCCATTCTTCCTTTCATTGTTTCAAATTCTCCCACTCTGTATGGTGCATGTAACAATCTTCTTCTAAATGAAATCTCATAAAAAAAAAAAAAGAGCAGTCTAAAAGGTAGGTGCAAGGCCCTTTGCTCTGGTTCCGAATTTTACACTCGTGACAAACAGTACAGATTTGGGAGAGGAAGGAGGGACGGACTAGTGCCATTTAGAAAGCAGACGCCAGACATCTAAGTGAAGCACAGGAACTTTGAGCGGTGGTGGTGGTACTTTTTTTTTTTTTTTTTTTATAAACTACTTAAGAGCTATGAATCATTATATCCAAGATAATCAGCATCGGTTATGCGAAGGTTCTGGTACCACAATTAAAAACAAACACATTGTTGCTCCAACTTGCTCTCTCATTTGCTTATCGGGCAGATGGAACATTATCCAGCGGGGTCTAGTCAGCTGCGGAGACAGGGTATGTGTATCCAGCAGCAAAACAGTCAACAAGTTAGTTGCTAAGCTCAATTAACTATCTTATCAATTTTTAAATGCAGGCTCTTTATGAAGCGCGCTTACCAAATATTCACTGCCTTATCTAGTTATTTCTGGGTTAAAGCTAAGCTTTACAGCTGAACTATGCTTCCTGCAGTGTAAGTACAGTGGTCTTCGCTTTTACCAAACAAGAAAGGGATGGGGGGGGGCAGCAAGCAAGAAGCACCCTTCCAAGGAGTTACTGATCAAATACAATGAACTAAGGAAGGCTAAGGTCCACAAAGTAACATGCAACAAGCTCACTGACATCTTGCCTCGTGGATTTTATGCTATTTTGCATATTGCTATGATGCCGACTTAAACTACTGAACTGAAAAAGTTTTGAAGTAACTCAAAATCAGTCAGTTTAATGGAATTTTTAAAGTCTTCTGCAAGGTGAGTGAAACAAAGTTTTTAATTCTTTATCCTCACAACTGAAGGAAGCATCAACACCAGCATGTGCACAGAGCAAGCTGCAGTGGTATCTGGCATTTAACGTGGCACAGTATTAATGCAAAGCACCTTCCCAAGCAGGCTTCGGTAAAGGTTTGCAATCTTTAAACAGAAATAGGCTCACTATCATTAGCTGCAGTGACCACTAATGATGGGTAGGTATGCTTATTAAAACACATACTTACAGGACCGTTCGTTATATACTGTCCACTAACTCGGGGCTTTCTAGCAATTTTTCATTTAATTCACCACTGACTTGTTCAAACAGGCCATGCTCATGTATTCTAAGTGACCAAGCCTTGTAGTGACGTGAACTTTCTTTCTGCCAAACCTTTAATCAAGACGGCCAGAGCAGTGGGAGCACTGCAGACCTGCCTCTCCCAGCTGGGCCCAGCACGGTGTGACGCAGGTCACAGAAGCCCGGACGTGGCCTGTAGGGCTGGCTCTAACACAGGCACTTGAAACAGAAATGTTCCAGAACTACTTCCAGCTATCTGCTACCTGTTGCTAGGAATACTCTTTGTGTCTGCAGAAACTGTAGTCACACAGCACATCCTGATTTCACATGCAAGACCAGTTCCCTGTGGGCTCACTGAGGCAGACTCAGTCCGTCGCTGCAGCTGTATAATCAGCTTAAGAGGGCTCTTTTCAGACTTTCACCCAGCCTCCCTCCCCCTTCCAGGCACAACCTAGTCCACGGATTAGTGCACAGAAAGAGTTATGAATCAGAAGTCTGAACTCTACATTTAAAAATATCGTTCCTTGTCAGAAGGTTCCACTGGAAAAACAGAAATGTCGATATTGTCAGCACACTAAAACCTAAACCGGTGTTACTTGCTTCATCTCTCTTCGAAGTATTCTTGCCTGAACGTAAATGGCAAACAGTAAGAGGTAAGATAGACTGAGAGCTAGGTAGAAGAAGGCAAGGGATAAAGAAGCTTAGAACTGGAATAGCCTCACACACTTTGCTGTCAAATGAAGCCTTGAAAAACAGCAATATTTTTACACGGTAAGTTTCCATAAGTAGAAAAAATTTGTAACGACCTGCTGGATCCCTCCTATTAAAGTGAAGCATCCCTCACCATCACTGATTTCTGCTCAATTAGAGAACTTGATGCAACTGTAGATGCTATCAAAGCTGCTTCACAAAAAGTTCAGATTAAAATTAGATATCCTGGCTCCAGATCTCACTGACTTCATTTTCCATTATGGCTCACTGGGGTAGTATTTCCTTCAAATATAACTGTCATGTACCATGTTCATTTTCTAAATGAAACGCTTAATTGAGTCAGTCATCTGTAGTCGAGTAACAGCTCGCTGCTCCAAGTGCTCCACGCCGCTCAGCTGCCGAGCAATGCCAGCCCATGGTTTTCTTGAATACCAAGGCACTGACTATAAAACTACCAAACTGCATGGATCTGGATGAGGCGTAGCACATCCTTGATGCCAGTAAGAGCAGCATCATCGCCCATCCCTGCGCCGCTTGGCTTCATGTCCTATTTTGCCTGCTTCAGAGCCATACAAGCCGTTCAGAAGCAGAAAGAGAAGCCAAGCACCGCTTCCCTTGCGTGAGATGTAGCTGCAAATTATGCTCAGAGCTGCACAGGCTGTTCTGCAATTACTGCTCTTCTACAACAAATAACCCTCTCGCTCTTGTTTTACCTAAAACTTCCAAAAAACTACTTTTTGTAATCATCTTCAGTTTTCCTCAGTTTTTCTTCTACTGAACCACAAGCAAGTGATATTTCAATTTCTGAAAGCTAGAACTGAAAGATTTTTATTTCTGATATTACAAAGACTGCAGTGACATGCACAATGTGGCTGTTACTTTCAAGTAGCTCTGGGCACAGCTGCAAAGGTTTTCTTCACTGCCTTTTACATTTAACGCAGCACCCAGGGAGATGTTCCAAGCTCTGTGGGTGTATGCAGTATGGGTGCTGGGAGGTACAGGACAGATCTAGCATCTGCCTAGGGTGCTACAAAGGATTTTGGGACTTGGAGCCCCCCCATACGTACCTTGAAGGATTTTTAAAAGGGGTTCAAAGCCTACATATTTCTCAAAACATTTGAGATTGTCACAATTTCATACATAAATGTTTCATATAATATAAATGTTTCATGAACATTCATTAACATTTTTACCTACTTTCCTCTGAACAGTCAATTTTGTCTAGATCACTGTAGAAGTACATATAAAGAGCTTTACACATATGTATTTATTTTTATAGAGAAAACCTGTATTAAAAACCTATTATATATATATAAAACTTTTCACATGTATATTTATATAGATGTATAAAATATAAATATAATGACAGAAAGTTCCAAACTCATCACATCTTGAGATACCAATAGTAGTTCTGGCTCTGCAGAAGTACCTAAGGGTTGGTCTATCAAAGATCTTTGACAATTCTGTTTCCATTTAGCAAGTAATATTCTTGAAATGTTTTAAGTAAGTATGTGTGACATATCAAAGCACAAATACTGTAGTATCTCCCATCTATGTTATTTTACATTGATAAAAGAGATGAAGAGGAAATAGATAAGTTTAACGAAGGACCAGTTACCTTTAATTTGACAACGCCCTGTACTCTCACCTAACACACTGAAGTTTCACTGCAACACAGGGCCTTCACTATCCACTCCTTTGGCTAATGTTACCTTTCTCAACTTAAGCAACAGAGATTCAGCACAACTAAGTGACTAGATTCCCTTGTGGAGTCAAAACACCATTAACAAATGAGAACGTACAGAAGTGTGATGGTTTCCTTCTCCCCTCCGCCACCAACTACGTGCTCCTAGTGCCAAAATGACTGCTGCTGTACGTCTAGCAATAGCACACAAAAGAGGATGTCTCCATTTTGTTGAAACTTCATTAAGCTTATTCCTGGATTTGATGTATAAACAATAAAACAATGAAATATTTCTCCTGAAAGTTCAAATGTTTCCTAGTTACAGTAAACAGCACGACAATCGATGAAGAAACTGAAGCGCACTTCCGCTGTAGCACATATGGTCTTCTACAAGGGGGCCTCACAACAGCAGGAGATGTTACTAACCGCCTGTGTTGCAATAATCAAACACGATAGGCTTGAACTGAGAGTCCTGGGTAAGGAAAGGGGATGCTGCTGAGGCAGAGTGAGTAACTCACTGTAATTCTCAAAAAAAAAAACCCCAAAAACTACTGTCCTCTTTAACTTCTGCAAGTAAACAAAATGAGCATCAGACTCACTATGAGAATAAAAGATTTCAGTTGCTAAAATAAAAAAATGTCAGCTACAGAACTCAGTAGCTATTCATTTTGACATGGGGATATTTGGAAAGCTACTGATTTGCAGAAATGCACACAGATCCTGCCCTCAGTACTAAGTAACAACTAAATTCAAGCTTAAGGGCTCCAGCAGTGCAATATGAGCCCCCAAACCTGCTCATGTAACTCCTTGGTAAATTCTCAATATCAGCAACACTTCAAAAAATTCACGCTGATTATCTTTACCTAGTTGAGGATTAAAGACTTGACATTTTAGGGCTTTCATAAGCACCTCAGAAGTAACTTCCATAGCACTATCACCCACTACTAATCCCAAGTCTCCACACCAGATTTTATTCACACTATTAAATCAAAGAAGAGACAAAGGAGAGGATCCTCTCTTCTCCCACGTACGTGATGTGATCAGAGGTCCCCACCCTGCAGGAACGCCTCCCACCCGGGGGGAGCTGCATCCCTCCTTCCCGTCTCCGAGCCTCCGCAGGTTCTGCGCAGGGGTGCTGTGCGCAGACGGGATGAGGCAGGGCGGAGGGGCCCAGGCAGAGAAGCAGCAGAGCGGGGCTGAGCAGGGCTGCAGGGCCGAGGGAGTGGAGCTGCACTGCCCCACCTCAGCGCCTCGTTGCTGAAATCAGCTCCCGCTGAGGATGCAGGAGGCACAAGCTGCAAGCTCCCCCGGCTCCTCCCGTGTGCCCTGCTGGCTGGAGCTCCCCTCTTGCTGCCCAGCCTGGTCACGCCCTGCAGCCCTCTCCCGAAGGCTCCCTGTCACAGCAGCGCACCCCAATTCCATGGCAGCACCTCCTCCAGAAGGGGAACTAGCACTTCTATTGGAAAATGAGGGCGCTACAGCAAAGGTACAATGAAGCAGTGCATTAAAAAGAATTTGCAAATAAGGTGGCCTAAACCACCTGCAAGTCAGACGACCCACAGGTAGGAGTTCACAAACTGGACTCAAACTCCATTCTCTACTGACCCTCCGGTATCTGGATTGCTTGATACTGCAAGTTAATCCAACCCGTGTGTTACCCAGCACTGGCACGTATGCTTTCACAATACTAATGGAAACAACAAACTAATGGAAACTGGGAAATGAAGAGTCTGGTTAACACATCTAAACAACCACTGATTTGTCCTCCAGAGCTGGCAGGGGCAGGGAATGACACAAGAATACATCTTGTACTTCCTAGTTTTGGATTACTTTCATTCCTGCCTTGTATAGCCTAACAGCTTGGCTCCCATGGAGAGTGTGAAAAAGACATCAGAGAAGATTCTCAGCTCTCCACACACATACGCAGTGCAGCTTCCAATCTGCACCCTCCAGAGCAACCCCTCCACAAACCCCGACAGACCAACAGCGTCAGAAGGGGTTCAGAGCTACCGAAGTGCAGACACACCAGAGCCTGACAAGAATCAGGTGTTAAGCTCATAGAAAGCAACGATTTGCACAGCTTTACCCCACTTGGATGTAACATTCAACAAAAGTTAGGGGTCATAGCATGAAATCACACGGGACAGGTATCAAATGGCTGATACTTTTGGGTTCGATCAAACCTTGGGTTTGATTCCTCAGGCACCCACAGGAGGAGCAGGCAAAACGTGCCAATTACAAAAAATAAAATTAAAAATAATTAGTTTTTAATCTACATCGCTGAATTCAAACAGCTCACTGCTGAGTGAACAGTAGCAGCACCAGAGAGGAAACGTCCCTCTTGTAGTTACCACAGAGCATGCCCCATTCCCTTGGCAGCACGTGCAGGAAGCAGAGGGTTACTTCCTATCCTCCTGGGACAGAGAACGTTACCATGTTCTTCCTGCTGGGGTCTGAAAGCCCCGGAAAGGATAACATTCCAAATCGACCACAAAAAACCACCCCAGGACCTCACAGCTGACAAAACAATAAGGCATCATCCCAGACGGCCTGTGAGACACTTCCATGCCTATTTGCCAATGTCACTTTCTTTGCCCCATCCTTTTAGGTTTTAAATCTGCTATTGTTAAACAACAAAACACGTGAAAATGTAACCTGCTTAAAGCTTCATTTGTTATCAACAGAAGGTACATTTCAGTACCCACCCAAAAAAACTTTCTAGAGAAAAAGAACTGAAGAACATGTTACCTGAAGGCAAATTTCCGTCAGCACAGGATCGCACTGTGCCCGGGATCCTACCAATAGGGCCAAAATCCCTGCATCTGTGCCTCTTCTGTTCTTCTGTCTTTAGATACCAAGCCGCTGATCCCAGCAGCTCTGGGCCTTCTGCCCTTGCTCTGGCTCTGTAACACTACTCCCTTACCCTGTACTGCCAGGGATGCTCCACAACACTGAGGAAACGCCGCAGCTCGGCCTGAGATACTTCAATAGCATGAGCCCAGCACAAGATATCTGTAGAAGGCTGAATGTGTGGCCAAAGCAAAGGAAGGCAGTACAGAGGCTGACAGCCTCTGCTCATGTGGCTAGAGAGATCCCCAGTGACGGAGAAAACACCCCAAATTTCCTTTCTTTCCATGGGTCTGTCATGGATTTGCTTTGGCAGAGCTTGCAAATTATGTAACTGCTAAAGGTTACACTTCTACAACTTTCTATGCCTTACGTTCTGCTAAAAATAATGATATTTATGTTAAAAAAAAAAAAAAAAGCTTGTGTCTCAGAACGGCAGAGATGAGAAGAGATGATACTGGATGATACTGGGAAGTGTGCTGAGCAGCTTTTCAGGTTGGTTATTGGAGAGAGACACCTGGTGGCTGCTCCCCAGCCACAGGCACCTCACCCCTTCCAGCCACCGCTCCTTAGATCGTGGTTTGTAAGTCACAAGCACAGAGGGAAAAATGCATACCGAAACCAGAACTTGCCACCAGAACTAAGAATATGAAGAACAGAAGAGGAGGAGCCAGCAGGGATGGCCAGCATATCTAATTACTGTAAGAAGCACAGATCTTCAAGCTGAACGTGACCTGTTTCCTGTCGTAACAGAGTACTCTGCAGTACTTTTTTCATAGCAAAAAAAAAAACAAAACCGAAAACAAATAAACAAAAATGCTTTAAATACAAAGTCTGGATACCAGAGAAAACCTACAAGAGTAGATAAAAAGAAAGGATGTCTAAAGTCTTCTTAATCTTAGCCTTCTTCCCGACTTCATATCTGTCTGTCTGCAGTTGTCTAAGCCATGCACGTGCTACAACATACGTCAACCCTAAGACGGCATGCAGCAGGTAGATGGACTGGAAGCACCCCTTTCAGACTTAAAAACAGCTATTTTCAGAGAGAGGAGTTCTCAGCAACCATTCTACATCAATATTCTATTGCAAACCTTTAAAGGAATGTTTTCTTCTTCCAACAACAAAACCCCAAAAACCTTCAGAATCCCATTTAACAGATGAAAATCACAACAGTACTAATTCCTCCTTCTCCTCCTACTTAACGTTGGTATTTTTCAAAATAAAACACGAATTGTGTAAGCTATAAAACTGAGCTCAGTGAGACTAAAAATGAAAAACTGCAGCAGGAAATATTAAATCTAAGTAGCTTTTGTTAAAAAAAAAAAAAGCATAACAGATTTTAAAAGCAAGCATATCAGTATGAATTTAGATTCCCATCATTATGGGTTCAGTGAAAGCAAAACATTGCTGACTAACTGACTGAAGACTCACTTCTTATTGAAGATGGTTGAATTTTCTTTTCTTTTTGTAAATCCAATGGGCAGTGTCTTCAGGTTGATATTATGCCTTCGAGCTCTGTTTCGCAAGTAATTTATCTAGCAAAAAATAAAAATACATTTTTTTGAATATGAACAATATACACAAAGCTGGAACATTAAAATAAAAAATGAAGAGTAAATCATAAAGAAATTATGAGGACATTATAGAAAGGGCCACATTTAATGTAGAACTTTGACTTTTGGAAAAAAAACCAAAACACTGTGAATGAGAAAGTCAATAAAGCAAGAATGGACACTACCTGAAACATTTTCAGGTGAAGTTTTCCACAGTTAAGAACAACATGCCAGTGACCTCTTTTCTTTTCCAGTTAAAGCTCTTCAACATACTGTGAAAGTCACAAACAACCACTGCGGGTGTAAAACCACCCACAGAGCTGGGTTTTGAGCTACAACCCTGCTAGTGGATGGGACGCACAAGCAACACCTCAGCCACTCTAATAAAATCTTATCTGAAGGTAGCGTGAAGGATATCATCCTGCAAACACACCTAAAAACTGCTGCCTCTGGAGCATCTCACCATCTTCAATGCACATTTTCAAGACAAGGTTATAATACACAGTATGATAGCAGCTTAAAAGACAGAGGAAGACTTTAAATCTACTTGGCAGTAAAAAAAACAACATGAATTCTCTCCAACTGAGGAGCTGAATGCTATATTAAAACGTATCTTCACATGATTGGAAAACAGGCCCCTTTTTCTGACAGACAAATCAGACAACGTATTTTGGAGTGCATTTTGGTTTTTATACTTCTTGATCTTGGTCTTCCCTGTTCTGTCATAGGGCTTTTAGGAAACGACATCTAATTCCATGATCTCATTGATGCTCTACTGGAACTGGAGGAGTTTCAAGAAAAATCGCCTCTCATATTTAGCACATTAGCTTTTACTTCACAGTTGCTTAGATTTATTCTTTGCAGAACTCTAGTTATCTTGGTTTGGTAAATGGGGAAGCATGTAAAACTTTTTAGGCAAAAAAATGCCAAAAAAAATCCCATGTTGTTTACATGGAATATTGTATGTAAAAATTCAGAAAAGTTGTAGAGGTAGAAAGGAGCAATCAGGCTCTCTTAATACACATCTGTCATTCTCAACCCAGGAGAACAGCCACGCATCAAGTATTTTAAGAATGCACAGACTGTTAGCAATTTATTCTTCTAAGCAACTGGATGTAGCCATCGGTACTGCTATTACATAAACCTGGAGACCTTTCTTGATTTCTGGCTCTAAAATCCAGGGTCATCCATAGCTTCACAGTAAAGGTATCAGCTCTGAAATCTACACTGGGACTGTCTCAGTGGGAATGTAAAGGTAGTCAACCCTATTTCCAACAGACCAAGTTGCTAATTTAAAACTTACAAATTTATTTGTTGTTGGCCTATGCACAGAAAGATCTCGAGCCGCAGCATCAGCTGTCCTTCCTACATCTTCCAGGAAACGGTAATCTGAAAGCAAAAAACAGAATAGAAAAAAAATGTAGTGCTAACCTACTACAAATGGTGAATTTTAAAAAGCACATGGAATATTCTTACCGCTCAGAAGGTTCAAATCGGTAAATTCATTTACAGAGATAAATGATGTTTTATCCCTGACTCCATTACAGCTCAGTGCAAGCTTATGCTTCTTTACACACGATAGACTGAAACGACACAAAAAAGAACCATTAATACGCCACGCTCAGCACAAGAAACATAACAGCTTAATTTAGATAACAGATACCTGCACGAATATTTCATGCATCGCGGACATCTGTACTTAGCTTCCTCTTCACTACACGTTTCACATCTGAAAGAAGCAGAAAACACCTCTTAGGAAAGTGGCAGCTTTGTGCCCAGCTGGCAGTGGCTTGGGAGGGCACCACCCAACAGGCAGGCACGGTGCCATCAGCTGTCACGTTTGGATAACGTTACCTGAACCTTGAAAGGAGAGAGGGAAAGCACAGATAGCTTGGATTTGATAAGCTAGTGGACACAGCAACATGAGCTACGGTGAATATCTCCAAACACGTACCGGGGTCCTACCGATATTAAAATGCACCGCAGAGACGCTTTGAGGAACACCAAGCTAATGCAGGGCTGGAAGCACAGCAAGGCTGCATCACTTTATGCTTCGCAGGCTGCTCTATCAGTGCCTTTCTGCATTTATATTACTCATAATGTGCATTACTACTTTTCATCTGTCTAAAACTAGGTGCATCTGGGATTCACACTATGACCTGAACACCTCCTTTCCCCAGCAGGGCAGGCAACCCATGCTGACAGAGCCAGCAGAAGTGCCGGCTGGCACCTGGGCCGGCCCGCGTTGAGGGCACCCACCACAGGCACAACGGGCAAGCCCTACAAACTCCGCTACCAAACACAGCCTCGCTGTGCTCTCCTCCGCACACACAGCCTCCTGCTTTTCAACTAGGCCGGTACAAAAATGACATCTCCCCTCTTTTTTACGAGGAGAAGGCGAGCACGACGAGTGCTGCACGCCCTGCGAAACAGAGCCTGAAGCAGCCATTACCCCGAGCTTCCTATTACTTTGTCACACCTTAAATACTCCTCCGCTGCAACCAACGCGAGCTGGCAGAGACCAAACCCGGGAGCCTCCTGGGGCTGCCTCCCTCCCTCGCTCCCTCGCAGCCCCTGCCCGCTGCCCAGCCGCCCCGCACCCTGTCGGGCAGCCAGGCCGGCCGCATGGCGCCGCACCGCCGCTCCTCCCTCCCAGGCGCGGCGGCAGGAGCGAGGATGCCCGGGGCAGGGCGGCGCCGAAGGGCTCGGACCCCGCCGGGCAGGCCCGGCCCGGAGCAGCGGCCTCGCGGTGGGGAGAGGCCGCCGCAGGACGCGGGCCGCAGCCTCCCCGCGGCGGCCCCGGAGCCCCCGGGAGGCGCCCCCCGCGCCGGGCCGCGGCCGCGAGGGGAAGCGAGGGCGCAGCCCGGGGGCTGCGAGGCCGCCCCGTCCCCGCGTCCCTACCTCTGCAGGGACATCTTCCGCCCCCCGGCCGCCCGCCCGGGGCTCCCGGGGCCGCCCTGCCCCGCCATGGCTGCGCGGCGCCGCCTCCGCACGCGGGGCCCGACGGGGCGAGCCCGGCCGAGGCCTTCCCCCGGCCGGCGGCGCCGCCTGGCGGCTCGCGGCGGCCTCTGCGGCCCTCCCGGGTGGAAATCCTCCCCGCCTCAGCAGGGACAGCAGGGCTCTGACACACAGCTGTGGTCTAGCTCAGGGCTTGCTCTAAAATTCAGGGCAACAAAGGAGACGATTGCCTCCAACCATCAGCAATTAACAGCTGAGGGAAGGTACCTTCACAACACCGTGGGACAGAGTTGGGCCAGAGCTCCTGGGAGTGCTTTGAAGAGCTCAGGTGGCTGCAGGCAAGCGGCTTCCCGAAACTCATGCTGCACAACGTAATAGTAGGCTGTCAGAAAGGATGCTTTCAACCGACCGTTTCTGGCAGCCTCCCACCTCAAGCACCACAGTACATTACTGTCTGGTAGTGGCCCGGTGCACAAAGTCTTCGTGCCGTTGGCATGGGATTTGCATTTTTGACTCAATCACAGAAATGAAGATATTTACATCTGAGCAGACTAATAATGCTTTAAGATATGTGTTTTTAAAATAGACGATTTCTGATAGAAACTAAGAGAAAACAAATAGAGGCTATAAATAATTTCCAAAAGTAAGGCAATAAGATTAAAAAATACACATGAAGCAGAACATTTTCTAACATTCTTACTGTACATATATATATATATATATCACATCAGCTCCAAAGACAAACTAAGAGCAAACGCCAAGTGATGCTGGCAAAACTAGCAATCTTGAAAATGCAAAAGCAACAGGAAGGAATTTTCTATAACCTTTATTGTCATTCAGTGATCTTACATAGTTTTTGATCAGATTTTCTCACATGGAACAAAAACAATGCTTTAATCAAAAACATAGGATGTACATGTACTTTACCTTGTAAAAAGTAAATACTTGTGCAATATTCCACGGCATTTCCCCTTGGAAAACAAAGCACTAGCACCTAAAAAGTACCCTTCTAGAGGATTTCCATCATTGCTGAGAATGAACTATACAGTATCAAAACAAGATAGTAAAAGACAAACGGACAGTTTGGAAGCTTATTTTATTATAGCTTAAGTATGCTTTCCTGTGGATCAAGACAATTAAACCAGTTGTTTGAACACTTCCCTGCTTTGCAGTATGGTTTGGTATCATTTTCCACTTATCTGCCATCTTCCTCAGTAGACTTTGGATTGAAAATAGATACGTCGTTATAAAAGAGTTATAAAAGAGTGCTTTTCCTAATAGTAAAATTGTTTTTTGTTTGTTTTTAATAAAGATGGTTGAACATTTTAGGCTTAATTTAAGGAAACAAATGATCTAATAATATTGCAAAAAAATGAAATTTCTAAATTGATGAAATGTTGATTATAATTTAACAGCAGTCTTTCAGAAGACATGCTGTAGTAATTTAACAAGTTACAAAATATATACACAATATATCATCATCTTAAGATGCCTTTGGCATTCAGAATCTAAAACTCAAAACTACTGCAGGTAGCTCTTCTAACAACAACTTTTACAATGCCTGTAAAGCTAACTGTTCTGACTATATGCATCATATACAACGTGCTGTCTTATATACCATTTCTGCAACAGTACATAAAAATATTTTAAACAAGAAATCCACATAAATAATGTTTTAATTGTAGTGAAGTATGTGACCAACGATTTAAAATAAGTACCTTGACAACAGAAACATATCCTGATGTAACCAGCACATACAGTCTGAAAGATAGAAAGGGACTCAAATAATCTCTGTTACGGCCACCAGCACCTTGTGTTATGAAGAGCACCAAGGCAACACGGACAGGAAACACGTAAGAGGTAGTGTGCCATCTGTTAAGATGAATGTGTCCACAAAGGACTATAATAAAACTTAATGTTTAAGAAAAGAGGATGTATTGTACTGTGGCATAATTCACTTCTCATATATAAGCTATTGCACATTTAGGAGCATTAGCCAGTATTGCTCCTTAGTATTGTATGTCTCCAGCTTTCCTTGGGGTGGTTTTTTGCAGTGCTGTTAAACAGATTGCCAAGAACACTAGAAGTCCTGAAAAATTCCATGCTCAGATATTCAATTTCAGGAAATTATGCAAGAAAGCACCAACCAGTATTAAAAAGAGATTTAAATACTTTAGGAAAATTCTTGTAGCCTTCTCTTTCTTTCTTTTCTTTATTTTGAAATGCCATTTCTCCTTAGGAGGAAGTCTTTTCTTCCCGAAGTTCTTTACCCAACACTGTTCAAAATGAATCTTCAGTTTCATAGCAATTCTGCCTACAACAGGTCATTACTCTTGCACTCAATCTGTGCAGCAATTCCGTGCTGATGCAGAAAGAACCAGGACAGAACCTTTAAAGGAAGCACACTGAACCACTTTCTATGAAGTGCTGCTGCCCTGGTTTGAGATGAGGAAGTGTGTTAACTTGAACAACTGGAAGCTGATTAGTGTCCTGAGTGTGAAAGAAGAACTGTGTCTTACGCCAGCTGCCATCTTGAATCTGCAACACACAGAAGCAGAATATTAAATTCATATCAAAGATGAGGTTCAAAACATAAATGGAAGCTGTGCTTAAGGAGTGAGGGGAGAAATGTACAGAAACATTTCTTCTCCCAGCAGTTCATAAAGAAACTGCGTAATGTAACAAATGCCATTTCTCCCACAGAAAATCACAGGCACTCATGGCGAAACTGTGACTTCTCAGCCTGCTGCAGAATACAGCTGGGGCAGATGCAGATGCAGTGCAACAGGGCTCAGGGGAGAGAGCCTGCCGCTTTGCAAGAAGCCCTGGGCTCATACAGCTTCTTAGATCTCTTGCTAAGTTCACCTTGAAAAAAAAAATTGACTCATAGTCAATTAATTTAATGATAATTAGCTGTCCAAAAATAATTACCAGCTTCTTCAAAACTGAGATTGTGTGTTATATAACCTCAAGCGAACTATAATTGAAGTCGGAATTTTCATTTTGAGAGTAATCATTCCTAAAATTCCCTCGAGGACCTCCTTATTTCTGTTTCCACCTCTCTTCAGAGTCTTAGTAGAGTCTTAAAATATTTGTTATTTAATGTGAACAACAAGTACAAGCTCCATATTACTGGAGTTGCTTTAGTACTTGAGTAGATGTTGTACTGAATATCAAAAGGTTGGTGTATGCATAAATATGCAGAACAACGTAAGAAATTAGCTTCAAGGCGTATAAATCTAAGTGATTGTCACAACAGCAGGAAAAAATTGTTCTCAAAGATTATTTGCTGAAAGTTAATACTGCCTAAACAGTGACTCCGTTATGGTTTTAATGATGCAAATGCTAAAAAAATATTTACCATGCATTCATCCACCAGCACCTTCGGTTCGAGCAGTGTATTTGCTTTAAATACTTGACCATTCCAGCCTTTGAAGCTAACTGATGTTTTTTGGCCACCTGCCTCATTTAATTCCCACATTGGTGTGTTGAGACAGTGAACTGTGATGCTGTGGGTTGCTTCTGAGCTCAGTAAATGAAGAAAGTTCATCTGCACTTTTCCAACGCCAAATTCCAGCTAAGTTCCAAAAGAAACACACTGTTAGACTTACAGCTGGGCCATGCCAAACGGCCACCGCAACGCAAAGTGACATGTGTACACTTGTGCAGTATTTACACCTAGGAGCACACACACCTTTATACATGGGGATCTGTGCCGAAGAACAGCATTTGTAGTTTTCAGGAGAACTATTAGGTCCTGTTAGAGTGCTTACTTCAAAAAGAAACTTTCCCTGGACATTTTCAAAGCTCAAAAAGAAACATTTGCTAATGCTTACAATGCCGTTGAAACATAGCTAGGCAGAAAACGCTATTTTAAAACAAGGAAACTGAGAGAAAGGATTTTGTCATTCAAAACAAGATAATAGCAGCAGCAGTGCTTGAACTGCAGTTGCACCTTTCTGCTAATTAGTCTTCTTAGACCACAGGTTCTGGCTGTTGATACCTACATCCTGTTAATAGCCTGAAAATTATAAGCATACTTTGAGTTTAGACAGAAAATACAGTTATACATTCCTCAACAAGAATTTCTCCAAGACTAGGTCATATTCAGGAATCTTCCAAATGTAGGAATGCATATGGAGCTTTATGTTATTTCTGATGCTCTTTGATGGCTGAAGTAGATATGCAAAACTCCATAAATATAAAATGTCTACTCCCACTGGTTTAAGGACCACAAGTAACGGGCAGCATGGACTAATGACATAAAGGAAACCAGTCTTTACCTAACAAGGCATTTAACAGTAGCTAGGTGTTGAAAAGTATTGATAATTTTTCTTCCTTCCCATTGCAATGATGTCAGCATTACACAAGTAGCTGCCCTGAGTGATGAGTTACTAATGTAGCTTAGAAGCATTTCAGGCTTATTTTTATGCTATTTTTAGAAAGGTATAAAGCAAAACGAAATAATTCCTTTAGCATGGAAGACGAGTAAATGAAGAAAGTGACAGTTACAGTAACATACATCGTCTCCAGGTATTCTGCAACTTCCTTACCAGAGCATATAACGCGTCCTTCAGGAAGATGCACATAACACCCGTTCAGCCCCCACACTCCACACTCCCCTGAAATCTAACATCTTCTCATGGAGTCAACAAGCAACCGTTTGCTTGAAGTTTCAGCACAAACAGAATCTCCCAGGAAGCAATGCATACCTTTGTCACAGATGGTGGTGTTAAACACGTCTGACCACCTGCAGTGAAGTTGCAGAAAACTTCAATGGCATCAGAAGGACAGCCAATATTTGGGTCAATCCAGTATCTTCCTATTAGTATATAATCCCAGATAGAAAATGAACCCAAATTATAATTGTTACTAAACAAGAGCTGCTAAAATATTCATAATTCTTGGCAAGCATTAGATTTATTATTACCATAGCTTCAGTGGGGAATAGATAGAAAGGGAACATGAAAGTCTTTCCACTACCATAATTCTATTAATAATGAATGCTGAGCAAAATTATCATAGCCATTCAGTTCTGATTACATATGCAATAACTTCTGAATACGGTTACAGTTTCAAAAACGTCCTCTCTACAGCTAAGTAGTGGGAATAAATGGCATTTGCAGTCTGCTCTTTATGTATGAAAACTTAACTTTTTCCTTGGCTTTATACCCAGAATATATTCAGAAATCTAAATTCTTTTCCTCTCACAGCAACTCGAAGATCTTGTCTTTTTCCACTTTCCACTCTCTTTCTCCTACCAGGCACTTTGTATGACATGTGCTAGTGACAGTAACAAGGAGAATTTACTGTTGTGAACCCATGGAATTTGGGGTTCACAAAAAGAAATAGGACACATGTAAATTAGAGTAGGATTTAGCTTCCCTGAATTTATGGTTAGAAAATAGGTGAGCCTGGGCCATCCAGGTTATGTGTGTGTGTAATCCTGTGAAGTGAAGAACTGTGTCAGTGACCTCTGTGGCCCTAAAGGAAATCTTTTTAGTTCACAGTTCTAATAAGTGTTAGGCTCATCTTGAAAAACTGATTTGTCCTTACCTACGCTAAGGAATAGGGATTTCCCTGTGGTCTCTAATTTCATTTCCCATTTCCTCTTTAGTTAATGCTAACACTTGATAATAAGGATGTTTACAGGTATTTATTTTATTAACCACTCAGAATGAGAATTATGTCACAGAATTGACATTACACATTAAATAATTATTTTTGATTTGAATTATCGATTCAACATCTTCTAAGATATCAACAGCTATCAGTGTATCTGACA
The DNA here is from genome assembly GCF_964211835.1 of Anser anser. Taxonomy (NCBI): domain Eukaryota; kingdom Metazoa; phylum Chordata; class Aves; order Anseriformes; family Anatidae; genus Anser; species Anser anser. The sequence continues at coordinate 17,198,103 of NC_139728.1, read as the reverse complement.
GTGGTAGTCTATTGTATACAATTTTCTCATTAGTAATCTAGAACCTGATCCACACAAAACTCATTCCAAATTGGCTCTAAAATTGGCTCTAAATATTCAGAAAACTTTTGATCACAAAATGAGATTCATTTTCAAAATTTTTGTACGCTTTTGTTTGCTTTTATATATAATCTCTATCAGATATCTATGTAATACTAGTTAGCTACATACTTCAATCTCTAAAATCCAGAAATTGTATCATAAATAAAGATAAAATAAAGATAACCGACAAACTGCAACAAAATCTAACAAAAAATCTACACATCCAAATCTGGATATAGAACATATCATTCGGCAGGAATGCATTTCAAAGCCTAGTTATGTTCAAGCTTTGATGAAAGTGGACACTTACCATCTGACACTTTACGTTCACAGCTAAGCAAATCCCTGCAGATGCGTGCTGGGTTATCTCGTGTGCCAAGGGGGTTCTTGATGCTGTGCAGTAAATTGCTAAGGTAGTGCAGCGTTTTGTATATCTCTGTACTGTGATCTAGTAAAGTTACTTCAGTATTCTGGTATCTCTGCCAGGGGCCATTAGCAAATGTGTTACCACAGAGAAGTATCACAACAGCAGTATATGCAGTAAACATCAAGTGGCCATTGAAAAGCCAGACAGAAGCAAAATATTTATAATATATGCCATCAGCCATACAAAACAGGGTAAGAATAACATATTCCAATAAACACGTTAGTGCATTTTATTAAAATTACCAGAGCAGTGAAGTTACAGGCAGTGGAAGATCATGCAAATACAACAACAACACGTTGACAGAAATATGAATATGGGAGAAAAAGAAAAAAATAAAAGTATATGCATCAGTTTTAGATTTTGAGTAGTGAAATCTACTCTTAGACTTATCCTACAAAATAAATGCAAATATATTTGACTTTACACATGAAAGGAGGTTTTTTTTTTTTTTTTTTTTTTCCAATGAGACCACATACTTGCACAAAATTAAGTATGTGTGCCAGTATTTTTTTGGATCAGGGCCTAAATGTTGCTATAATCTCTAGCTGAACAGTTATGGTCCGCTATGTGTGATATTTGATACATTTCCATCACTGCTAATTGTGATAAAAAGATAGAAATGCTGTTTTTCCTTAATTCTGTTTAAATTGTATCCTATGTATCTCAACATGTTTAATTATATTCTACAGTAATTGCTTGTAATCATTGATTTGTTTTAAATTGTTTTTCTAAAGAAGCCCTGATATTTCCTCAAACAGTCTCTTTATAATTGCATATGTAAATGTTAAAGTAAATACATTGAAATTCATTACCTCCATCTGCAGTGCAGCATTTGACTCAATCAAAGCTCGAACAGCAGCATTGATATCCACGAGTTTCTGAAAAATTAAAAAAAGATAATTCAGAATATAAAAAATGAATAGAAATATTCTAAACTACAGGTAAGTAAATTTATGAGTATTCTTGTAGAAGCATACAGATGATCATAATTTTGTCATTTTCAGAAAATAATTCATTGTAAAAACTTACTTTTAAAATAGTATCTTCATTCTCTACAGTTTGTGCGATGTACATAGCAGACACCAGATTTATTTATTTTTAAAGAATTAAGAAACCCATACAAACAAGCAGGTCTTGCAGTTGGTTCTGGTTCTCAGATTACATATACCACTGCAGATTTAAAACACTTCAAATATTGAGTTTGTCTTGACCGGCACAATCCCTTAACAGACTAACTGATATAGGAAGAACAGCAGGGCCAGAAATAACACAGACTTTTCTGTTGCTGTCTTTCTGCGTGTTCAAATAGGGAACAGCAGAAAAACCTTTTAGAGTATGATGGAGTTAACCCAACTTAAAAATATGAGCGTGCCCATGAACATTGCCTGTTAAGGACTCAACAGTGTGGTAGAACAAAGCCAACAGTGAAACATGGCAGGTCCAAAACCTGTATTACTGTAGCAATGGAAATTGTAGAAAAATGTATTTGCATTTCACTTACAGTGACAGAATAAGCAATGCATTTGAAGACAATCCTGTATTTTCACCTTCAACAGAGGATACAATATGTAGTTCGGGTAGTTACAGTACTTACTCTTGGTCCTGGTGGTCCAGGTGGTCCCTGGAAAATGGGAGAAATCACAGATTAGGTGCTTCACATGTTTATTTTTTAAATGTTTGATGCAATCACAATACAATAATACAGGCATTGTTAATACACTTACAGGTGGCCCTGGCTGGCCCTGAGGTCCCTGAGGTCCCTGAAAGAAATTGAAATAAAATGCAGTGGTTATAGATGAACATTTCTACTTTTATATTTATATATAAAATAAATATATATATATTTAATCACAAAATGCCACAATACATACAGAAAAGTGAAAATGTTTGTGATATAGGTCTCAATAAAACTGTAGATTATTAGTTATTATTCTTAAAGTACCACACTCTGTTAATGTGAGATTGTACCTGTGAGAATTTCTGGGTTGGCTGTTTACCAAAACTTATTTATTCAATTACCTGTGGTATACAAGTTATACAAGTTATTAACATACAATGTGGTAGCATTATGCGCATATTGCTGATACAAGTACTACAGTGGATGAACGATCATAAATGCATTGTAAAAAAATTTATAGATTGTTGTAAAAAACTGACTGATCTGTTTGACTCCACAGATATCTACTAGGCATTTATTAGCTCCATTTATTAGCAGTGCCACTTTTCAGCCAGAACATGTTAGGCTCATTTTTAATTTTTAACAATGTTATTGCAGGCTTCCTTCATATTAATGAAGTTACACCCATGCTCCTGATCTTAAGAGACATTTTTTTAGTATGCAGGATGTTACAGTGGGGAGGAGAAGAGAAGGAACAGCTGCTTTTCCCTAGTTTATAGTGCCTACAATGCACAGTCTTATATCTGAGTTTTAGTCTTGCCTCAGGGTTGGATGAAATGTAAATAAACTCCCTGTCTGATTTAGCCTTTCTCTGAGCAACTGTTCACACTGAGATACAATGATTATGAATATCTGTAAATATTCAGTAATACTTTTGTCTCTGTTAGATTCTCTTCTTCAGTCTCTATATGCTTAAATCCTCTAGGAGCTGCTGTAACATAAACAATAGCAAGAACAATGACAAGGGAAAGAATAAGTGGCAGCGGCTTAATACAAAAAAGGAGAAGGAATGAAAGGCACAGACCAGATCTGCATTATGTATTAGTAAAACCATTTAACATAACCGAGTTTATTTAAGCAAAACACTCTTTAGCTAGTACTTATTGTACCAATTATTTAAGCACAATGAGCTGTTCCAGCAAAAACAGTCGTATACCAACATGGTTATGCTAGTGCTAAGTCTCTGTAAAAACAGAAATAATCTTATTTGACATGGTAATTAATGCTGGCGAATATTGTGAAGCTAATTTAGTCAAAGAGGTATCAAGTTGTAAATCACTTCATATAGCAATAAGAAGTATTCCTGCTGTGAGATTTCACAGCAAGATCTGTGCGAGTGTCACTGCAAGCTACAACTGCTGAACTCGGGCAGTGCTTCAACCTGCCACCAGCTGAGGCAGCTGGTTCAGCTGGAAACGACTAGATGGACAAAAACAGATTCAATCTTACATTGATTTATGTATATTTAAATAAAGAAGACTTCAAAGTACATAGGAGCAATTTATTTAAGTCACTGAGGCTCCGGATCTATCAATATTAAGACAATACCAGCTGCGTTTTTTACTATTCCTATACATACTCATAAAATAGAGCATATGGTAGCCACCTGGGAATAAATCTGACAGGGGATTATGATGACCTCCACAACTGCACGAGGTTAAGTGCGCCTGCACATCACCTGCCCTGGCCATGCCAGAGGGGCTCAGGTGCTGGAGAACGAAGGCTGTGAAAAGTGGGGGCCATCATGTAATTCCTAGCACCAGATCTGTGCCAACAAGGCTATGATAAGGGACCACAAATGACTTCGAGGCTGAGACCCATGTTTTGTGCAAGCTCTCCGGGAGAACTGAAACTGAAGCTATTTCTGGGAGTTTAGAGATACGGCCTTCTGACAGTTCAGATGACATTGATGGCATAAGCACTAGTCGACTAAAAGTCAACTTTCAAAATAAATATGGTCAGGATGCATCAGTTGCATTTCATACAACTGTAACTGTATAAGGGACTCTAAATCGTTTTGTTGGTAAATTTGTACTGGTATTTAATTAAGGCATCAATGATTAGTATTGAAAAATGGAAATCAGAGGATAAGTCATTTTAGAACATGCAGTAATACAGAAAACCTGGTAGATTCTGTGGCAAGTACCTAGATTTCCCTTTTTACTCTGATTTTGATTACTGTCCAGCTTGAAATTTTCTTTAAAATCCCATTACTACTACATAGGCGTAAAATATTATTACTGTTATTCATTATTTCAAAACTGATGAGAGATGAGTTTGCAGGGATGACATCCACTTGACTGATTTGTTGTAGACCCTTGGGTGATACAAATTAACTGGGTTTCAGAGCTACACTGTTGAATACCAGTGGAGAAAGCTGACCTCCACATTTAATGAACCACATCGACAAACTCGGGGGCTGTGAGACTGCTGCAGCATACCTTCAGTCCCACGTGGATGCGTTACTGAACTCTATGATCATACTTGGGGAAGTATGTTTAATATAAAATGAAAGAGAAAGTGTGAAAAAGAAACTTGACGGAAGAATCTGACAGTGTGAGGACATATTTGTTTATCTTGGTTCAGGACTTGATTATGCAAACCCCGAGTCAAGCAAGGCACAAACTCTTCAGCAGCTTGTCCCTAAGTAACCACTGCTCTGATGAATAGATGCCTTTGTTCTCTGGGTGTTGAGATTTAGAAATTCCAGTGGATTTTTCAGATGACTGAATACTTCATCTAATAATCTATATTCTTGGCATATGCCACAATTTTAAGACTTCCAACATCTTGAGACTGGAACAGCTGAAAACTATAGTGGTTTTTGAGACAGAACTGAATACTTCAAAAATCAAAAAGCGCACTGTTCCAATGAATTTAAGGTATTTTGCGAAAGATGAATGTGATTTGTCTTGATTTACTGTCATCTTGCCAATAAAATCCATGTGGAAAAAAGGTAAATAGTGAATGCTATTTTTTAACTGTAGTAAACTTCTTTGGAGGGATATTAGATTTCTTAAATGCATTAAAACTTCAAAGGTCTATATCAATTACTTTTACAAGCCTTTAAAATGTAACAAAACTGCTTGAGTGTGTTGAAAATCCTGTAGAGATGTTATAAATGTTCTCTGTGTTTGTTATAGAGCAACAGAATAAGGTTAAGTTACACTTTCCATGGATTAAGCTAATTGCAGAATGTTTCATTGGAATGTGCAGGATTACCTTTACAAAACCACTTAATTTATCCTTTGATCATACTAGAATTTAAGTGGGAAGGTTCCAGTATAACTCCAGTATACTGAGTATAATTCTAGTTCATAATAACAAAAGCAGACAATAGAAATGTTAGTTTTAGTGTGCTCTTTAATTCTTTAATCACCCAATTTGATTGCTAGTACAGAAGTTCAAAGGCCAAAACTCTAATCTTTTTCTAATACCATAAGGCCCTGATTTTATATGCAATGATACACATGCTTAACTTTGAAAACATGAGCAGTCCCAGGGACTTCCATATTTTCCATAACTTTCGAAATTTTCCAAGAAACAAAGTTAAATAATGATTTTAAGTCAATAAAAATGATTTTAAAGAGGAAAAAAATGCCATCCCAAGTAATTAAGCTTTCCCTGATCACTTCTGTCACTTTGATGTTATTTCACTGTGTCTTGGAATGGGTAAATCTTAGCAGCATCCTGCAGTACAATACTCTGATATACCATTACAGTGTAGCAGCAGCTATTACTTACTGTAAACCTAAGATAAAAGATCATAATAGAAAATTACAGATTACGCTTTATCATCTTGTGCGTGGATATATACATATAATAATAATAATTATTATTATTACTTTACTTTGAGGATAGTCAAGCACTGTAACACTTGCCCAGAAAGATTATCTAATCTCTGTTCCTGGAGGTTTTCAAGATGCTAAGCAATGTGGTTTTATCTCAAAGCTGATTAAACAGGAGGCTGGACATGAAATACCTCAAGATCCATAACAACCTGGATTATCTTATGATTCTATATTATCATCCATTATGTATTATTAATGACATGCAATGAAATAAAAAATCCCAAGTAAATGAAAACACTTTCAGAAATGTCAGAATTCTGAAACAATATTCTAAAAAGCATTCCATGATTATCTAAATGTTTCAATCAAAGCGATATGAATATTAGGAATTCAAAAATATTTTTTTTTTTCCAAAAAACTCTCAGTCTGACTATCAATTTTTCTCCAGAAATAGCCTACAGAAGCTGAACTTTGGTTCACCACTGACCTAAACAAGGAGGCATGATTTTACATTCCATGTTTTTCAGGGGATAAGAGAACATTCCTTTCCAGTAATGAACTGATATCCCTGACAGACTAAAAACTGTAACTAAACTTGGACTCTTAAAGAAAAGTAAAAATCTTTGTGAGTCTAGGAAGAATACCAACACAATTTAAGATGCAAATCCAATCTCAGAATACACAGTTGGATGGAAATCATTTTCTCATCTTTGTTTGTGAAAATAGTTGGAAATATATCCTTTTCTTGGCTAGATATTGAAAACTTCTTGGCTAGATATTGTAAACTAATGCCACTGTGTAGAGTTTAAAATTAAACTTTAAAACTTTAATTATTTAATTTAAAAAATAATTTAGAAATTAAAATTTAAAATTTATTTTTTTAATTTAATTTAAAAATTAAAAACTAAAATTATTTTGAAAGCACTCTTAGGAGATGAATTAATGATTTAGGAAATCATCTCTTTTTCTCTTTTCTTTTTTTAATGTCAGCTTTTAGTTCTATGCTGTCATAGAAATTCTTATGAACAAAATATGAGAAAAACACAGTTGAGATATTTAATAGTAGTACGAATTAAGAGCCTAGTTTTCCTCTTACTCTGAGATAGGAATTGCCTCAAGACCCTTAAAATCAATGAGGAAAGGTCCTTGAGACATGTACACCAAGCTTCATTCTAATCCTTAATTCTTTAATTTTGAATTTTTATGATTTATTTTTCAAAGCTTTTATAAGGCAATTAGGTTGGAATTGTACACAGGTGGATGCTTAAACCAAAATACAGTGAGATGAGAAACAAAATGATTTAAAGTGAGGTGGATAAAAGGCAGGGTGAGAGCAACAGGAACAAGATCGCATTGGCCAGCTACCGGAAAAGGAAGTAATTATAAATCTATCATATAAAGTAACGTCATAGATATCAGCTAACATTGTATTCATATTTGCTGTAAATATAATAAATTGGCACAGTCATCATTAATTGGAGGCCTTACTAGCTCTATCAAATTTTAAGTAAAATCAAACATTTAGTAATATACAAAAATGAATGTACAAGTCTTACTGAAAACAGAGAGTGAAACTTCATTACCCGTCAGTACTGCCTACTGCTACCATAGGCAGCATATGTTGCATAGACACCCACCTTCATCTCCAGGTTTTTCCTGAACTTCTCCTCTACAGGAGATGATGTAGACGTCATGAACACGGCACTGTACGCACATTGTGCCGTGAGGTACTGGAGCATTGACAATGAATGTGACAAAGGATTTTGCTTTTAGAACTGAACTGTAACAGATCCGGAGTATGTGACTGCTACACGATCAGGGCCCTATTGCCTGGCAGCATACACTTGTCAGGCATGCCCGTGCCTGTGTGAACCAACTCGTACAAGAAAAGGTCCAACTTCGAACTCAGGGTCCCAGCCTTCTTGGCCAACACTCTGCAGGAGCACAACCAGGAGGTTTGGCATTCAGAGCACGCAGAAACACATTCAGTGTAACACACGAATACTTTTTACACAGCCAAGAGGACAAAAGCACAAAAGTTGTTTCAACTTACCATTTCACCCCTTGTGCCCTTTTCACCTCTTGGTCCCTGTAAGACAGAGAAGTTGTTAAGCCAGCATGCTCTCTAGGCTTCTAGGACTGAAATAAGCAAATTAACGTGTGGGAGAGGTATACTGCTCCCATGAAAAGTCCAAACTCATCTGTGGAAATATTTACAGCTCTGGGGCTTTAATTTTTCTGCATTATTAGAAAAATAAATCACTTGAAAACATCTTGTAATTCCTATATTTGGAAAGTTGATTGTTTCCTTCAGGTTGTAGATACGTTTTTTCCTCAGTAATTTTAACTGTCAGCATTCTCCCTGTCAATCAGCTGTACTCTCTTCAATTTGATCTACTGTAAAAGGAGATAAGTGTTTCACTATTGAAGAGCTGAGAGCCAAACATGGCACTCTGTCACTGAAGAAAGCTATCAGTCATATATCTGCTTTATTAGCCTATTAGTTCTCCTCTCACAGTATACACTGGTTTTCTGTCTCCATGGCATTTTTTTGCTAGTTTTCCACTTACACTGTGTTTCTGAAGCCAGTAGCAATCTTCCAGTTCTCTGGAAGAATGTTGTATCTTGATGGCAGCATTTCATATCACATATAAATAATCTTCAACTTTGAATGCTTTCTGAATGATAATGGCAAACTATGACATTCAATATGAAGTCTATTAAAACCTTTATACTGGTATACATAACTGTAACGTTTTCCTCCTGAATGGCAATGAAAAGAATGCAACAAGACTTAAAATGCTTTTTCCCAGCAGGTGGAAAGGATAGTCTAATTATAGGAGGAACATTTTCCTTCCCCTTTCTTTTTCACTTTTAAATATTCATATTTATTATTTTTATTATGGATTCCTGTTATTTTGATGATTATTATTTCAAATTTTTCAACATTCTCATTCCCTCTAAGTTTTGTTGATCAGGCAGAGGAACTTGGGTGGTATAAAAAAAGCTTCTATATGTACCTTACATGGGTGGGACAGGCACTCTGGACATAGCAGATAGAGCCAGCAGGTGCTCCTGCAGAATGCTGCTCTGCCTCTGGCACAGGGAATGCGACGAGGGATGGAAACAGGGATGAGGGCAGAGCTGTCCCACTGCAGAGAACCTAGGGAGCTCTATGGGTCATCAGAAAGGCCAAGAATTTTTTTTTTCTAGAAACATTGCAGACTTAAGGCTGAATATGAATATCCAGGTTACAGTTAGGGTGCTAGTTTACACCTTGATTTGTCTACTGCTCCTGTAGAGATGTCCTCTGTATAATGTACTTTGATAGAATGCCATTACAATGATTTTTTTCCATCATCTTGTTTGTATCAGATGCTGAAATCACATATATTAGCTTGGCAGCATGGTAATATTACAAAGACAGTCCTACCAGTTGACAAATGGCAAAATACGTCTAGTTGTAAAACAGATTATTAAAAATAAAGGTAGGTGAAATAACCAAACTATCCAAAAGATAAGGGAAACTTACAGGCCTGCCAGTTGGGCCCGTAATGCCTTCTTGACCAACAGGACCAATATATCCCTGTAAAAAAGCAAAGTGATTTATTAGTCCACCATGTTTTCAAAATGAAGAAAATCCGTATGACATGTCCTGGTTTCAAGTTGCTCAGCATTGGCAAATATCCCAAATATCATGGAAATATTATCTTTCTGAATACTGAATATACATTGCTACATAATCAACAAGGTAGTTATTTTAATAATTAGTAATAGTTATGTTTGGAAAGCCCATATGCATTCTTTTATATGAGAGGTGATGCACTAAAAATAGTGGAAACTTAAGTACTCTGACTACCAAAAACAAGTATTCATTGAGCTACAGTCAGTATTATCTTGAACTATATTACTGCCCGCAAGTGCTCTTGTAAGGCTGCCAGTAAATACTGCTAAAATGCTACTTTACTGTTCTGTTTCACTCAGAGCAAACTGTTCATTTCCAGTGTTTATCTTGTATAGGAATGTTTAGAAAAAGAAAACAGCTATTAGAACAGGCCACTAAAGCCTTTGCTCTGCATCTGGTTAACTGAACCGAGTAACTTCTGTGATGTCAATGGCAGCAGTGAGAGAAGAGCATTTTGCAGTAAGATTTCCCATGCTGCAAACTTCCTCCCTTTCCTGCTTTTCACTTGATGCTGTAAGCTGGATGCACGCTCCCAAATATGATAAAATTCTTCCACATTTTTGGAGAGTAAGAAAGTAGAATGTCATGAAGAAGGTGTTATGAAGAACGAGCTAACGCAGACTTGTAGCCGCATAGATAAAAAGGAAATATATTTAAAAGGCTACCTATTAATTCACAGTGCTTTTGAGCACTACCCTCTCTTCTGTGGGTAAAGTTTGACCCCTTTTTTTTGTTTCACTGCTGGACAGTCATACAGTCAGCATTATTGCCAGTAAGAAGAAAGAGAGCATTAAACCCCCTCAGACAATGAAATGACAGTGATCAAGAGACTTGTAAATTGATAAATTGAGACTTGATAAAATTATTGCTAAGAGAGTATAATTGTCAGCTGAGTGTGCTTTTTTTCCTTTAAGACCGAGAGCCCAGTTCTGCTTGTGTATCTGTATGCACACTGTAACCAGACCAGTGTGGAAGAATAGGCAAAGGGCTCCTAGTGCAGGCACAGCCAGAGAGAAAGGCTTGGCTAGAGGGCTCCAGCCTTTCCAGTAGGTAAAAGAGGATTCCTCTAAATTAAAAATTCGTGCCACCTGCAAGCTATCCTGATAAGCACTTTCATGGAGTGAAATACTTACAATTTGCCCTGTTGGACCTTTTGGGCCCAGAATTCCAACTAAGCCAACGTCCCCTGCAGGACCCTGAAAATACAAAGAAGTTTAGTCAAACGTGAACATTAGTTATCAGCTTGTATTAATCTCTTGTAAACAAGGGAAGTAAGATAATTTCTAAGAGCAGTAACAGTGAAAATACCAAGCTCACTGACCCAGACCATTCATCCTTGAAAGTGGAGTACACAGCTCTGCCTAAAATGTCCCAACAAGTGCAGATACATTCTGAACAAATTATTGTTAAAGCTGATTAAATCTACGCTTTCCTAATATTTTCACTCTGTAAATATTTTCAGTCTGTAAATCTTAATCTTAAGATCTAACAGAAAAGAATGAACACATACTTTTGGACCTGGGAATCCTTGAAAACCCATCAAACCTTGATCTCCATCTTCTCCCTGTAATAGAGGCAGGCATCCTCACTTATTTCATGTTGGTAACTCTTGGAGTAGTTGTTTTGCATCAAATGCTGTAATTACGTACAGTCTGTCCTTTCAGACCAGCATCTCCTGCTGGTCCTTGGTCACCTTGTGATCCTGGATGGCCTCTTTTACCTCGTTTTCCTGGATGACCAAGAAGCCCTTTCTCACCCTATGAAAAGGAAGATAATACATCCTTTATTATAATTGTGAAAGTTATAAATGTTAATTTCTGGTCAGAAACGTGGAACATGCTTTCTGTCTGTTTTAAGAAATAAATATACTCTATTCATTTCATTTCCATAATTATTTCTTACACTAAAATGAAAATATGACCTGACTGTTCCTTGATTTGATAACAAACAAAAAAAAACCATACATTTCAGGCCATTTCCAGTATGGTATCTCGCCATGAAAATGCTAAAGTACACAAAATGAAATACAGAATAGGCAGGTTAGAATCAAATTAAAAAAGCAATCCCCTGAGCACGGCACAGTATAGCTGCAGAACTCCTTGTTGTTAGATTAAAAGTTCATGTGATTTCACATGGAAGCTAGGCAAGTTCATGCTAGGGAAATCCTCTCAGGACCATCAAACACACAGAAACCATGTCTAGCTTAGGAGATTACCAATCTGCAAGTAATTAGGGACTATTCACCTTCCATGACTGTTTTGCACGTACGCTATTTCTTTGGTGTTTCCTTTTAGCTCTAACAAAGACAGACTTTTGGTCTGACTCAGTACATCTGCTCTTAACATTTATTTTGCACAGCCTAGTATCCCTTTTCCCTCACTTCACCTATTCCCTGCCTTTTTGAGATTGCAATATTTTCTGAGCAGGAGCTACGTTCCTACAGTTCATTGCGTAGACAAAGGCATATAACCCAGACTGAGAGCACTGGCAATAAACACTACAAATAGTGAATAGAGTTTATACTAAAATATCTTCATGAAAAGAGAACAAAGATAGACAGTATTTCCCTCTCCAGTTTTCAATTAACTGGAGGTTTTAAAAACTCCTTACCGATAAAACCACACAGAGCAGTGCATATCATCATTTGAAATGAAAAATCCTACACCAAATGGTGGAAATTATCAGTAATGTTTCCATTCTTTGCTTCTTTTATCATTGAAATAAGTAGTTAATATTATCAGTAGAAGCTGAGTAGGGCAGCAAAATCTGCAGTTTCACCCTTCAAATACATTTTGATATCAACTACTTGTACAATTAACAGTAGCATGCATAGCATCACTGCATGCAGCATGAAGACTGGGCAATATCAGTAATACTTCTCTTAAACAACAAGAACCGATATGCCTACCTTTAGTCCGGGTGCTCCCATGGGCCCTGGCATGCCTGGCAATCCCTTGGGACCTCGAGCTCCAGGATAACCTGCCAGACCCGCTAAGCCTGGGTTTCCCTTATTACCCTTAATGAATAAAAAGTGATTGATTACAAGCAGAAAAGCCAAACATATATTTTCATTGTATGCGAAAACAGGCATGTAACATACAATCAACTAAAGCTGCTTAATATTTTTCTGTATACATGACACATTGGAGTACATCAAAACATATGAAAAGAATGATCGGCAGTATTTCATCTGTATTTCTGTTAATTCATCAGAACCCATGATACTTAGCAACATAGCTATATGTGTTTTAACTGTGGGTTAGACTGAAGATTCTGAAGAGGCAAATTAATGCAACTTAACAAGTCACTGACTGTCAAGCAAAGCAAATGCTAAGCATGCTTAAGCAAATGTTCATATCAGTATTCATCTCAAACCTTGTTCTGTTCTAACCTAAACATATCCTGCTGTCATCTGTGATGAGAACCTTCTGAGAACCTTTGAGAGAATCAATTGTCTGTTGGAGTTGACGCATGGCATCTCCCCTATTAGCACACTCCTAAATAGGAATAGTTGCCCAGCTGGATCACCAGGTTGGGTACCAGGGACCTACAAATCCTGAGCATTTTTCTGCCCACAGTTGTTGTCAGTTTTATGGACATACCAGTGATTGCTTTCACCTTCCACAGGGAATCATACAGAATAGTTAATGAGACTTAAAACTTCACCTACACCTGCAAATTTGCATATTCAAATTAATAGTCTTTACAGCTGAAACATATCATTCTTTGCTAACGGTATTTTGAAACCTGCAGATCAGAGCACTAATACCTGTTACTTATAGAAGATGACTTCTTGAAATGTTTCTTGGAGGAGCGCTATGTGATATCTCTTTAGCTAGAACTGTGAGGATTCTGAGCTCAAAATAAGAAGCTCCTGATAGAAACAAGATACTAAATTCATTTACTATGGATGAGCTGAAAATGCTGTTGAGATTCATAGCACTCATTTTTCAAGAAGGGACTCTGCATCAAGAAACAAAATGAGACTCCCTTCCCACAGAAGCATGCAAAATTCAACACGTCTATTTATAAATACCAGGCATACTAATAATATTAGTACGACTATGTACACTCTGAAGATATACATATAAAATAACTTTACCACATCAAGGAAGATCAGAACAGTTGTTATGAAAATGTATGATAAACTCTAAACAATAGCAAGAATTTTGAATGAAAAATAAGTTATTGAATGCATGGAGTTAAGCCAATTGTCATGTTAAAGAACTCAAAATGGAAATTTGCCACCATCCAAATGAACATTGCTGTGATGTTGTTTAGTAGAAAGAACAGTTATCCTATATTTCATATGATATTCTGCTAAGTATTCATAGAAATAAAAGGGTTACATGAAACATGATTTTTATATTAAATGTGATTTCCAGAACTTCTGAATATGGTACTGTGGTTTATAGACTGATCAAATGATAAACTTATATAGCAAAAGTTGTGTTCTTTTATTCATAATGGGAAAAATCAGAAGTCTCTCTTTAGTACAGGTTATAATGCTACTACATTTAGTTAATACGAAGTAATGGAGTAACTTTTAATATGAAAGATGACATTTTGAATGAAAAGGCCAAAATATAAGAATTCTTCAGGGTGTTTATCCTAAATCCAACTCCCCAAAAATTAAGTACTTGAAAGAGATTCAGCAGGCCATTACCTGAAACCTGAGAGTCTCAAAGAGGATACACCTGCCCCCTATGGGCCTCTTGTTTAATCTTCTGTCAGATAGGCAAATTTATATTTTTAAGAAAGAAAACAAAGAATTGATCGAATTTTCAAGATGACAACAGTACTGGGAATGGTTCCTTCTATTTAAACACCTTGGCTCAGAAAATCTGTAAAGCAGAATGACAAGAAGAGGGGCAATGTGGAAAGCAACTTACCTTAGGGCCAGGTTTCCCTGACAGCCCAGGCTTGCCAGGATTCCCAGGAATACCTTCTGGTCCAGGGTAGCCCACTGCTCCTTTCTGCCCTGCTGGTCCCAGTTTTCCCTTGAAACAAATTCAGACTAAATATAGCATGGTTGGCTCTCTTTAGCTTCACCATTACAGAACTACATTGCAGTCACAGTATTTCTTAAAACCTAAATAAAAACAGACCCAGTGACACAGATGACTCTGAGTTAGCATGTTTGATTTAAATAGCTATTGGCTTAACTTTAGATGTGTTGTATTGTGGGATCTAGGCAAATTCAGCTGAAACCATGAGGCTGACTGCTCTGCATGCGAGGCCTGGAAGATGGCTGAGTGTGTTGATTCTTAAACTGAAGCAAGGAAACCTGATGAAGTCATCTAAGTAACTCTAAAAAATTAACCATATGCCTTCATTTTACTAGATAGCATATATTGTATGCTCACAAATATATTCTGTTCGAATTTGTACACATTAAAAATACACACAAACTTCTAATGAGACAAGTTTGTGCTAACTGTTGCTATACGTGCACTGAAAAGCCTTATGTCACATTCACCAAATGAATGGTAATTTTTTTCTTTATAATAATTTCCTTTTAGAGTGACACATATGATCTTAGGTGTCTTGGAGTTCTGCAATTATCTCCGTATGAATGTATCTCAGAAATTTAAAACAGTCTAGCTAGAACATGGCTCATTGTAAGAAGTATATTTAACAACTGTCTTATAGAATATGAGAAGTGTGCCATCTTAATCTCATTTCTAACTTCTGATTGCTGAAGAATCACATTCTTGGGATGTGTTTTGAGATTTCCTCTTTACTGTCTTTTCCTCCTCACTTCTCCATTTTTCTTGCCTTTCTCTTTTCCTCCATTTGCAGAACGATTATCTCTCTCCAGAGGGAAGAGCCAAATATTTACAAAAGACACAATTTGCTTGCCTTCAAAAGGCTATTCTTCCACTCTGCCCAGAAGGTACAAGCTCTGCGAAGCAGCTGCATTTCTCTGGTTACTGACGATGTTTTGATGTGAGGGAGTAAAATATATTTACAATATGTGCTTGTGTGGTATTATTTATTAGGGGACCAAAATAGCCTTGGATGCATTTTGTTCTTGGTTATGTTTACAGAACACCTACTGCTTCCTGCTCTTTCTTTTCCCTCAGGGAGAAAGGGATGCAAGTTATTTTCTCCCCAGTTAGCTTCTCCAGAAAGAGCTTTAAACATTTCAGCTCATGGCAAGTGAGAAAGAAGAAAACCTCAAGAGATCTGTCAGCCGTATGCATCACGGACATATGGATACAGCCTTCTCTAGGCTGCAGCTGTTCAAGGAACTGATGGGAGCCAGGAGTGAACAGTAGTACAGCTCTGTGCAACGTAACGCGATAACTTGACTATGAGCCACATAAACAAATCACTTAATTAAGTAACTATACAAGTAGGAAGCACCTTGTTATAATAGCTGCACTTCACCTCCATGTGCCGAGTAACTGAGTGTAAATCAGGTTGATGTCACAGAGTTTCAAAAATCATTCTACTTTCATGGGGGCTCCTTTACACTTCCTGGACAATGAGGCGGTTCTTTAGAGTGAGCAGAAGACTTTCTGGTATGACTCTGGCATGACCCAAGTTTGGTTTTATTAATTAATATATATGTTTCATTTATAACATGAAAATTATAAAACTAAACTTTTGTTACTTACAGGAATTCCAGGTTTTCCCGCCTGACCTGTTGCTCCTTTCTTCCCTGTGGGTCCCTAAAAGTTACAAACACTGGTGAACTGACAAGTGTTATAAACCCAATCCCCTAAGAAGAGCTGAGAATCGTTTTCCCCTCTAGAACAAATGTTCACATTGCCTGGCTTTGGACCAGATCATTTCCACTTCAGGAGACAGCAGAAGGTTTTTCAACAAGTTAATACATTTTCTGGTAGAAAACCACACCACTGTAAGGAAGTATGCTTTTACAGCACTTTCAATACCTTTCAAAAATGGAAATCATTAAAAGTTGGCAATGTAGATGCACTGAGTGTACGTGGAGGAAAGTACTAGAAAACAGCATCACAAATGGGAACATTCTTTTTATCTAAAATGTAGAATAAAGATAAAATTTACATAAAACCACTCTTTTTTTGTCTTGACTGATCTAGGAATCTGTAGTCTCAGTCAACCAAGGGATACTGACAGAGTATCTTGTAAGTGGTTTAGTCTGAGTGGACAGAGTCTTGTAAGTGGTTTAGTTACACAGAAGCCAAGAACCAACACGGAAAAGCTCGGAATGGGTCGGAAGGATCTGAGAATTCTGTTTGCAGCATATTCCCCATGGAATATAGATATCAAACATACCAGAAAAATTTAGGAAGTATTCATAAATTACAACATGGGCATGAATTTTATCTTAACTCTCAGACGTAACCCCTCAGACAGCAGAGATAAAAATAACATTTGTTAGCACTGATCAAGTAGAAGAGTTTCCAAGGTTTTCTGGATTAATTATTTTTAAGACTGCTATTAAAGGAAAAACTATGATAATTATGCTGCCATATTACATAACATGCAATAAAATGAAAAGAATAACAGTCATTTTAAGTGTAATTTTTTTTTTTTTTTACAATTAATATGAATATGATAAAACCAGCAAAATTGTGTTCTATTCCTTAATTTAATGTCTTTTTGTTTATAAAGGCATACATAAAGTCCACCAATCAGAACAGGAACCTGTATATCCAAAGAACTCTATATTGTTTTCATTAAAATTTCTGAACACATAAACTAAACCCAGATGATTCAGCATTGCAATTTATGGGATCGGCTTTGTGAGGCTTGTTATAGCAGCACCAAGCATGCCAACGGAGTTAAGACTGTATGGATGTTTCCACTATTTCTTGTGTAAATCTTTAAGCTCTTTTGGTTTGCTCCAGGCTGCATATTGGTTCCATATTTAACAACGGCAGTTTTAATCTGAGGGCCATTTGCAAGACCAAGAAAAAATTCCCCAAGGGAAAGGCAGAGGAATGATTGATTTTATCCTGTGCTGTGATAGTTTGTTGAAGGCAATATATCTGAGCACATGGTTACAGTACATGCTGACAATGTTTACACATCGCATTTTCTTTTTGTTTCTCCCTATTCCTAACCTACTGTAGATTCTTGTATTCACCTAGAAAATTTTGGAACTTTAACAATCGTCTATGGAACATTTCAGAGAAAATTTCTCATTTAAGTTGCAAAGGCAATTCAAGTTGTAAGAAATCTTCTAGCCTAGATCTTCTGGAATCTCAAAGGTAAATAAAAGTCATGGTGGAATATAAAATACTTTTGGCAACTTTCAACACACCATCTACATGAACTATTATTTCTAAAGAAAAATATTTAGTCTTTTTTCTTGACTTGTTCTGTCTTTTTACTCTACTGTTCTGTAGCAAATCCCTTATTTCCAAGTCTGAGTGAAAATTCAGCGCAGTGCAGTACCGGGAGGCTTCGTTTACAAACCAGAGCAGTAAAATCCTGGGTGTTTTTCAGAGCTAGTTTGTCACGAGGAACTCTATTTAAGGGTATAACTGAATATCACTCAAATTTTTCAAAAAAAGCCTCTCATAATGCTTTCTATTACCCCAAAGTAAAACCACTTATCTATCAAATTACACATATATACTAAGATCATTACGCAATTTTCCATTCTATATTTTTATTGTCCCTGCAGGTATGAAAAGGAAAGCCAAACACTGAATTTCAACCTTATGTAACAGTGAAACAAAAACCAAACCAAAACCAACCAAAAAAAACCAAAGAAACAAAAAATCAAAATGATTTCCATGCTGCTCTGTCAGTCATTTACAAAACTTTCCTACAAGCTTAATGTTTGGAAAAACTAGCCCAATAGTTTCAAAAGAGAATTTGAGTATGAAAACCAATTATTTTCAGGGAAAGGCAAAACGCCACTAATAGATACTGTCATATAAATGCCAAGACACTACACACGCATCTTAGATGAGCTAAACTGTGCCTGCAAGAGAGAACACTGTGCTCCACGTGCAGGTGGCTACTGCCAGCTGTAGAAGAAACCACAAAAACTGTTGGAGCTTCAGTGAGCACTGGGCACTGCTCTGTTCCCACTTCAGACTGTGTGACTCAAATGTATTGCTTGGGGATGTAAAACAGTACAAAAAGAACCTTCATTTAAGTAATCAGCAAAAATTCAGCCTAAAACTACAAAACAGCTTGCATCTATATTTGAGATGATTTGAAACCTAAATATCTTTAGTATAGAGATGCCCAGCAAGCACAGAGATTTCCTACAACAGGCTGTAGCAAATCTGTCTAGAGCATCATGCAAATCATAGTGGCAGACAATGATAAGAACTTAAGCAGAATTCAACTCAAACGTGCTGGTTCAAGTTGTTGAAGACTTCACAGGATGTGCAACTTGAGAACAGGTGATGGAGAGCCCTAATTTTCTCATAAAACTGGAATATGAAAGCAAATACTACATCTTTAAGAATATCCATCAGAAATCATGTTTTACTCTTGAAACAAGTCTTATCTATCAAAACCCTACACTTTCTTCTTTTCCAAGGATAGTCAGTGAACAGTAAAAACAGACAAACTCCAATTAAGTGCACTGTTTCTTTACTTTTTTCTACTTACTTCTGAACCTCTTTCTCCTTTTGGTCCTTGCTCCCCAAATCCACCTGGCTCTCCCTTTGGAAAGAACATATATTAAATAAATAACTAACAACATATCACAGAAATGCAGAATAAAATGTAATTTCAATGCTCAGCAGAGAAACCTCATCGTTTACAATACTTACTGGAGGCCCCTGCTGTCCAGTTGGTCCTCTAAGCCCTGGAAGGCCTATGTGACCCTGGGAAGCAGAAAATATAATATATTGCAATATAAATAACTCAGGATGTCATGCTCCGTGAGCTACAGACTTCCTTCGAAAGCCGATCTTGGGAAGTGCTGAGTGGCCTCAGCTTCACTGACTTCACCTGTATAAAGTATGCTCAGCTCTCCTGACACCAGACCTTAGGGACCTTTTCTTCTTTAAACTCTCTACTCCAAACTCACTGCAAGAGGGAAATATATGTTTTAAACATTCCTGCACTTTTCTGTGCACAGACTATATTTGCTTCACTGATTTATTACTACGCCTATCCGCACTGTCTGTGTAACTTGAACAAGATACTCCCTGTCAAGGAGTCTCTTCTGTTTTTCAACAAACAGAATGAGTTACCAGCCATTTGTATTTGCTGAAAGACTGCATACAATTAATGAATGATTATTAGGATTAGATTTACAAAGCTATAGCACTTACATTTCAAATAAAAATGTTAATTGATTCTGTCTAACAGAATCATTTAGGTTGGAAGGGACCTTTTGAGATCACCTAGAGCAACTAAGCTTAAGCAGGGCCATCAGTCTGTCCAGGACCATGCCCAGGGGGGCATTAATGATCTTCAAGGATGGGCACTCCAAAACCTCTCTCTGGGCTACCTGTTCCAGTACTCAGGTACCCTCACAGTTAAAAAAAAAAAAAAAAAAAAGTGTTTTCTGGTGTTCAAATGGAATATTTCATGTCTCTCAACGCGTGCCTTTTGCTTGTCACTGTATACTACTGAGACGTGTCTGCTTCCTTCATCCTCATTCCTTCCCATCAGGCATTTATACACATTAAGATCCCCTGCCTGAGCCCTCTTTCCTCCAGCCTAAACAGTCCCTGCTCTCCTAGACTCTCTTCACATGACAGGTGCTCCAATCTATACTAAGAACTCATCAGTGCAGTGAGACACCAGCAAGTGCATCTTAGCATACTTGCAATGACACTTTTTCAGCATTACTACATGTACGCACAGCACACCATGTTCAAATACAAAGAATTAAAAAGCAAGAGGTATTACCTTGTAGCCCTCATCACCAGATTCTCCTCTATCTCCACGTTCTCCACTAGGCCCCTGGAGAGAAAAACAAAGAGCATAATGTAACAGCTGGACTGAAAAACTGCTGCAGAGAAGTGAAAAAAGAAAGCTGGGATTTCTCTCAAAACAGACAGACCAACAAGAGTGAATTGAGGATTACTAATATTAAAATTAGCTTGTCTAAAGGAATAAACATGATTTTTTTTCTAAACAAAATGCATTACAGTCAGGCAGGAGACGCTTTCTAAAACATTTTGCTACTGAAGACCAGAAGCTAAAAGATGAATCTTATATGGGGAAAAATGAAATGGGAATATTGGCCTCAGTAGAAGTTCTCCAGGTTTATACCCATATATATATGGTATCAGAATTAAGACTCCCTGTGAATGACCAGACTTTATTTTCAAGGCACGTGAGGAAAACTCTCTTATGGCTTTCATAAGAAAAATGGTGGAATAAGGAATCATGCCCACAGAAAGTAAGAACGGCCAAGACTTTCAAAAAGACATCCAGCCACTCATTAGATGAAATAAGGACTGTCCTTTTCTACCTATGTCTGAAGTAAAAGCACATAGTGAAAAACTGGCCCGGCATCACTAACTGCAGCGCATCTTTATGGTTCAGAAATGAATAGATTAACCGCATCTACTGCATATCCACCAATAGGTACTATTACGCAACTGGTTCTATACTCTCCAAGGTTTTGGCATGTTCCTGGCATGTTTCCTAAAAGGAATCTGCAAAGGGCAAGGCCCTGCTTGCAATGTTTGAACAGTCAGCATAGCAAAGTCAGCTCACCTACAACAGAACTGGCTGGAGCCTTTTCTCTCATGCCTTTCCCTAATTAAGTTAAGAACCTAGTCCAGACTGTCTTCAGTTACATCTGTGTCTTACAGTCCCTACTTTTTAGGGAGGTGAGGTACAAATATTAAGGCCAATCTGAAGAGGAGTAGGGTGTACAAGCACTACTTTCTAGCACAAAGCCTGAACGTTAAATGCTTGTAATAAGATTTTGAGATTGCATTTGTTTTTTGGACATGCTCATAATTGCATAGATATTTAGTAAGCAGAAAGGTTATAAAATGAAGCCAAAACAGCTAAATTAGCTTTGTAGTGATAATGAAGTAAGTCAAAATACATTTCTGGTTAGTAAAGCAATTAGGTATAATTCAGTATAAACATAGAGGATAAAAATTCTGTTCCAAAACCTGCCAGTCTAGACACAGAATGATGGCATTAGTGTAATTAAACATTAGGCACATACTCTTAAAGCAGGAAAGAGCATATCATTGCATTTTTCAGAGAGAGATTACTGATTAAAGGACCATCACTCTACAGTTTTGTACAAGGGAGTACCGACTCCTTAGACAGTAATAAGAACTTTCAGGAAGAGCCTGCGTTGTCTCTTGTATTGAGGCACCAATATAATTTTTTTGAGAAATAAAGACCTACTGGTTCACCTATGGGCCCAGGTGGTCCAAGCACTGTATTGTCTTCGCCTGGGTAACCCTAGAATAAACATACGGATTAAAAAATGCATATATGTTTAAATATTAGTAATACACCACAAAGTATACTGTATAGATGCTACTAGTGAATGTGATGCTTATGTTTTTAATACAGTGGAAGCGGTAACTCCATTTCAACATGCACCATTTGTTTTAGGAAATAAATATAGGACTCAAAAAAATAAGTATTTGTTCTACTTTTAAATGCAGCTATTAAAAATAATACTAGTATTTGAACAAAGTCCACATAATCATTTGTTAGGAATGGAGAAACAGGGTATTTGACAAGAGTAAAAAAACAAAATTTCTTCTACTGTCTTGAGATATATACTTAATACAGGTAAACAAGTGTCCAGAAAACTCCAACAATCAGCATAAACAGGATCATTCTGTTTATAATTTTAAATATGAAACATCCATCATCCAAGTAATCCAAATAATAGACAACACAATTACATATTCTAGATGATATTTACCAATACATTTAATGCAGAGGCACATATTTTGAATATGATTACCAGTTTCAAAAGTGCATCAAACGGAAATTTCAGAGGCAACTGAGCAAGTTAGACTCCTACCTCCCAACAATTCAGTTTTCAGGTAGTGTTTATGAAGATTTTCTCAGAAGCTATTTAGAAAATCCTCACTAACTGCCTATTAGCAGTATTCATTGCAAAACTGGCCAAAACGTAAGAATAGGTTTCTTTGTCAGGCACAACTCTAAATTAATCTTCCTGAAGGGAATCCCTGTACCTGCCTGGGGCTACACAGACTTCACTCAGCATACAAATTTGTTTGCAGGACTTGGAGCTTGAAAGAACAGTAGTGAATTTGACACTGAAATAGCGACACTGAGGCAATATGCTGTCCCTAACATTTTATATTAAGCATAGAGCTTCGACCATCATAGTTGAACTTTCAGCAAAATCCATGGCAGTACTCACAGGTTTAAAGTTAAGTGAATACTTAGCAGTTCCCACACTGATTATTTCTGTCAGTAGCATTTACTGAGGGCAGTGGTGCTATCTGATACAATTACACATTCTTTACACTGGGTACCTTGTGTTTTAAAGCCTCAAACATTTCAACTACAGTTCAGAACTTTGCATCCGAATGATCGGTTTCCACAGTTTATATTTCTTTTCATGTTCTCTCACAATACTAATAAAAACTCCAAATGGTGGCTTTGCTGCATGCTGAGGAAAACAGTGAGCTTACAGTAATATTTCTTTCCTTTATGATTACTCAAACTATAGAAAAGTATAATCCAACTTCATACCTTCTCTCCTTTGGGTCCTGGGGGCCCTGAAGGCCCTGGAGGACCTTGGTGGCCCTAATGAAGAAAACAAAGCAAAAATTAGTTCCAACACAAATAATTAAAGAAAGAATTCATTTTTTAGATGCTTGTTGTCATTATGTTTTGCTGCTTGCAAAATTAATGGGCACAGGCAGAAAAATTATTCTGTGCAGGAAAACCTATGTGCACAGTTAGAAACTGAAGGTTCTGGCAGGGCTTGATGTAAGTGAGGGGAGCTGGGCTGGTTCTCACATCAGGGTTAGGGCCACAGATGGACATTTCTGTTTGGAGTAGAAATGGCAGTCTGGTCTGTAAGAGCAGGACTCAATCCATCTACAGTGATCATCGGAAAACAGTAATTATTTTTCAATGAAAGTCACAACATTTTTATGCCCTTCAAGTAACCTCATTCAATCACTGGTTTTGTTACTGAAAGGGAAACTGCCTGGCCAGACAGTAAACAGAGGTGGTGGTTTGCTGAATCTTCTTTATAATGAATAGCTGTTGTAATTTTATAGGAACTTTATTAACAAATAGAGTGGGATGCATTGGACAAACAATAGTTTCAAATCTGAGAGGAAAAAAATCTGCTGGTGAACTCACAAAAAAACAAGTCACCACTGCTTAAGGCTAATGCTTTTAAGTATGCAATCAAGTGTGACATAAAAGTATGTATCTGAAACACAACACATTTGTGTATTCTAGATACAGATGATATTTGAAATTATTTAGAGCACCAGAGTTACACAGGAATGTGTGTGTACATGAATTCATTAAAAAAAACTCACCCCATAACCTGGAATTCCTAATTCTCCTTCTGGTCCCATTCCTCCCAGATGTCCCTATTAAAAGCAATTATCAGTGATAGAAAAATTAGTTCCCTTTTAAAATGTTACAACAACACATACTTCATAAAGTAATCACTTGGAAAAATCTTCAGATATTGAGATTTGAGAACCACAGATTACTTCCTTGTTACTTCCAACTTCATTTGTTAAAGAATACTGGACTTTTCCTTGTGCTGTGGAAATGATGGTCAACATTTCAGTCCTAACAAAAGAGTTCAAGTCCTTCTCTTGAAAATTAGACAGTTACTTTAGTTCTAAACTTCACGTGTTGTGGGAAACAATGCTGCATTCAGTGGTTACGGTATTGGACCTTGGAGCTGTGATGGGCAAATTGCCTCAGTTGCATGGAGGGTGCATTTGTTTTTGCATCTGCTATCACACAGTGTGGAGCAAGCTTAGAGAGCTTGTGATGAGAGAAGTTCATGAAGTTAATGAAAATACCCTTAAATCAGTTAACTTTGCCAGACTCCCATTCAATAAGACGAGCAGTTCTCAACTGAAATGCTTTGTTTCAGCCATGACTAAGGCTTTCTTTATGTAATAGCAAACCCCACAATTTCTTTTCTTGGAACTAGAAAGGTTTAAGGAACAGCAACATCAGTGAAGTTACATCTGGATTGTGGGGCATGTGTACTCTCTATGGCAAGCCCTGCCATCCTGCTCCTCTGACTGCCAGATCAGGAACACGACCAGAGCATGAGATGACTTCCTGAAGGTCCATGAATTTCTGCCTGGAAAGGTGCATAGGTCTCATGCTTGTTAGCATGAAAGGCCACACATCGGTACCCAGGGGCTGAGAAGGACTTCTAGATAGTTTAAGCACTGCCTGCATCTCCATCTCCAGCTGGTGATATTTGTACATGCTACACCTGTGACTTGCCTCCTCCCATGGAGAGACGCGACACTGCTAAATCATAAATATATGAGCTCTTAAATAAACATATTTTGTACAAACCGAGGGGCCCCGAGTTCCTCTTGCGCCTTTGGGACCAATTCCTCCAGGTTGGCCAGAGTCGCCTGCAGGTCCAATTTCTCCAGGAGGGCCAAGCTGCCCTTTTTCCCCCTATTGGTGTTATTGTATTAAAAATAATAAGAGATTGATACTATGTTTAAAATGTAGTTTAAATGCCTACTGAAAGCATGTAACAGCATTATTTAAGAGGATTATTATATTTACATGTCATTTACTGTAGTTTTTAGAATGTCTGATCCCAGAACTCTGCAGTGCAAAAAAATAATTCTGACAGAGAATTTTTTTTGGTTTAGCCAAAGCTTTACATTTTTGATAGCAGCAGAAACTGGGTTGCACATTTTGATCCAAATTTAAATTTCCTGAGGTCTCAGAAGTTATCAAATGCAGAACAACGACAATTCTAATTGCTATGGCTAACAAGAAAAAAATTAGCTTGAAGCGTGATGGAAAATAGGTATAGATTTAGTTCACTTTATCGTTAGATTGCAGTATGAAACTATCAACACATAAAACCTGATGTCTTTTACGGTGCTGACTGGCTCTCAACAGTGTCAAGGGATTGAATGGAATTATTTTGTAATGTAAATTTCAGACAAAAGGAAGGGAATTTGGGAAGATGAAAAATACTACCTTCTTTCCTACACGTCCCCTTTGACCTGGATTTCCTGGTGTTCCTTCAGGACCCTGTATGTTAATTAGGGAGAGAAAAAGAAACGATTGAGAAAAGTCCTGGAAACATGTTTAAATTGTGCTCCAAATTGGATAGCTAAGCAGGCTTTTGTAATATACAGAGGTGGGAGGAAAAATCTCATTAAGTGTTGCTGTGAGAAAGTCAGTAGGACTGTTTCAAGTTACAGCAGAAATAAATGGGCATACATAAGGGATCACTTATCGAAGTACTGAAAATGCTCTAGAAATGAAGAAACAAAACAAACAAAAACCACCAACCAATAAATCTTGTCCAGACAGAAAATATTACTCTATTACTAAAGTTGCTTCAAGATAAATACTGGATTTAGAGAAATGCAATACACAGTCAGGGGAAAATTAACAAAACTTTGGGGCTGTCAAGTGTGAAGAGCAGGGCCCTGACACAACTTGCTGCAGCAGAGAGCCCTAACTCAGTTAGTGGTGGCGCCTCCCACCACCAGCCTCCTGGTGATGGTGTAAGTGGGTGTGTTGCCTGCAGGTGAGGTGTGCATGGAGCTACAACACCGCTGCCCTCTGGGTCACTTCAAAAAATGATTCTCCCAAAGGGCTGAAAGTGTCTAGAGCTCATTGGCCTCAGGTTACCCGATAGCTCCTTGAAGGCAAGGAGGTAATTCAGCTTCAGTTTTGGGTAAGGAGAGATCTATCAATCTCTCTATACTATTTTCAGGATATTGTGGTGATGAGCCATGATAAACAGAGTTCAAACTGATTTGTGAAGTACATATGTTGCTTCATATGTATCTGTTCAAGTAAAACGTAGTATTAATCTCATCCCCAATAGAACACCCAGACAACTGACGATAGGTAATCCATTTCCTTGTTTAAACCAGAATGGCATGATCTGTCCACATCCCTAGAATGAGGTCAAGCCAAAATCATGATCTGAACACTCCCAGATGCTGGGGAAGATGAGTGAGGAGGGACTGCAGCCACCTCTGGAACACATGGAACAGAAACACGAAAAATACCCTGCTAACCACATCCTCCCAAACATCGGATCACCAGACCCGCCCGTCTCACTGAGGCACAGCAGCACTGTTGATTTTGTTTACTCTATACAAGTTAATTACATACTTTGCAGATATGCCAGGGCCGAGCTGTTTTATAATTTTAATGTACAAAACATTCCAGTTTTTCCAGAATTGCCAATGCATAAAATAAAAAAAGTCAGGGTGACATTACTGTATCAGAAACTAAAATTGTTCTGCAGCACACTGTGAGCTACCAGCACGCTGACAGCTGAAAGCGCACTTTCTTCCTTTACTAGCAGAGTAGGTCACTGTGAAGAACCCAAGACTTAAAAAAAGCAAATTGTAACACTGAGGCTTAGAGGACAGAGAGGATAGTGCTCACAGCCCTTAACAGCTGGCCCTCCAAACTAATGTTTACTCAGACTCAATCATCACATAAGAGCTACGGTGAAGGCAGCCAGAGGACTGTGAATGAGAACATGACAATTTTTGCTAAGGGAATCTGATGTCTAAATTAGGACTACGTACTTGCTTTGGAAACTGTGCTCTAAAAGATTAGTTTACATTAAGAAGTTGTATAAAACTTCAGCAAAACAGATTATATGGATGGAGTTTAGGTGCTAGGCATTAAGCCAGAACAAATAAGCAAACTGACCTAGCAATGTTGACTGTGGATCCCAATGCTCATTTGCTATTCGACCTGTGCGTGTGTGCTGCTCTTTCTCTCCATCTGCAGTCTCTGGTTTAGTTATCTATGGCAATTGGTGATATGTTCATTTAACGATATGTTCATTTAATTCCTTTCACAGAGGCACCAAAATGAAGTTAGTTAAAGTGTCTTTTAAGAATAAAATGGAATCAAGAAATTCTTTCTTCTTTCTCATTGCTTTTTATATTATCTGCCTCATTACAGGGCCGTTGACGAGGGAAGAAGAGAAAGCCCACCAAAGATGTGACCTCACACCACGGCACAGAATTATCAGCTGAAGTAGGGCTTCCTGGCACGACACACCTTCATTTCTGGAAGTCAGTTCCAGCATAGGATGGACAGCATCCGTAACAATGTTTTTACATCACTTTGCCAGCAATGTAGAAAGGCCACTGTTAGGAAAGACAGGCCATCCTCCAAAGGCAACTGATCAGGAAACACCAGCAGATGTTGTTTGGACTATGTGGTATCCACTATCATGTGACACTGGTTTTAAGCCACTTTGACCTGTCTTGTATCTCTTAGCAGAGAAGGCCCTATAATCCAACACTTTAAGAAATCCCATGCTGTTGGTGTCTGTGCTGCAATAATTTTCTAAATAAAGACACCTCAACATTACAGATACCACTTTTTCTAGAAATGTTATTTTTAGACTTAACTTTTGTTGTTAAAGTGTATTTAAAAGAACGACAGCATGTATTTGGTGAGAACATCAGCACAAAATCTTCAACTGGAGGCAGATCTTGCATGCTTTAAGTTCTAGAGCTTTATTATTTGTAAACTGCTCAAAATGGCAGTTCTTTGTCCTGACAAACTTTTAATCTAAACTAAAAACTAAATAGCCCTGGGACAGCAAACAAAGCCATTAGGTAGGGAAAGATAGAAAACAATGAAACATCTTACAGCACAATTTATGGTAGGATACATTATCTCACCAATTTCTTTGGGCATTTTTAAAAATGTATAGAATGATTTAATTCTGTTAAATTGCCCACAGTCTCCAAATGAAGGTGAGGATAGAGACTAACAACAGAAGGTTGTCTGGTGGGGAGAGATCTGAAGTGAGAGACGCCAGGCTGTGTGGTGTATGTGTCTAGGTGACAAGTGTGAGGAAATACTGTCTGCTAAGAGACCCCAGATTTAAGATGGGGAAAACACTTGTTGCTCTACCAACCCTGAAAAGCAGAACCATATAGAAAGGGCAGACAAACTAGTTTAAAGACAGTAATCTTTAATGCAATAGCAAAAGAGAAAACAAAAAATAAAAGTAAGCTAAATTAAAAAGAAAAGAATCACAAAGAGCCCACTTAAAGTTGAAAACACTTACAGGAACACCCATTATGCCAGGTTCACCAGGGGGTCCGACAATTCCAGGTATCCCCATCTCTCCTTTTTCACCAGCTTCTCCAAGTAGGCCCTGTTCTCCAGGGTCTCCCTAAAGGGTAGCAAAAATAAATAAATGAATAAATAAAATTAATCAAGTTACTGTTCCAAAATTAATTATTCTTGAGAAAAGTGAATTCGAAATCTTCAGGTTTGACCATAAAAAAAACAACCAACCAACCAAACAAAAAAACTGAAAAACCACCACACTAAAACTGACAGGAATTTTTCCAGTCAAATTCAGATCAGGCTCCAAGTTAGGGTAAAGCCCTTTCTATCTCATTCATTCACTCTTTCTACAGCCAGATTTTGCTTCATCCATCTCCATCTACCTTGAGGATGTGACGTCCCCTGTCCTTGCACCCGACACAGTCCCTGGCATAGCATTGATCTGACAGAGGACATGGAGTAAATTTGGTCTCACTCTGTCCAGCATGATGGTCATAAAGGAAATAAGATGTACTCAGTTCTTCAGTTTGCATTTCTCTGTCAAGCCATTCAGCTTTGTTGAGCTTGCAGAGCTGGTCTGTGCCTAAAAGGCACAGGAAAACCTATAATATATAGGGCCTCCCATGTTAAAACTGAACTTACTCAGCTGGGCTCTGGTGAACTTGTGAAACAGAGTGGGGGGGGGGGGGCAAAAAGATATATTGGTCTTTAAATTAATATGACTGCTTTACATCTGCCATAAAAACTGAATGTACCTTTGGGCCATCTTTTCCTTGAACACCATCTTCTCCTGGAGGTCCTGGTTCACCCTTGCAGAAATGAACAATTGAAAACAAAGTTATTGCCACTAACAGAACTTCTCCAGGTAGAAGTATTGCCTTGGAAGAACTCAGACTGCTCTTACATATGCTTATCATCTTTTTGGACTTTCTGAACTTTGGACTACTTTTATATTGCTGTGATAATTTGTCTTCATTTTTCACAGATTTACAGTGACAGTTACAGCCCTGTGAACCTGGAACACCGGAACATGTAGAAGACAATCTACATTAGAAAATTGAGGCAATACTATGCTCATGTAACACTGAAGATTTGAACAGTGGCACTGAGATTGCTTAGTTTCAGAGTACATGACATGTAATTACAGTAACCTCAAAAATACATCTATTCTGTTCCATTTTATGGAAGTTTATGTGGATAACTACTGTATTGGTATGTTCAGTGACTCAGTTTAGGGCCATGAAAAACTCATCATTTACCAACAGTACTATCTACTATGACATTTTTAGAATATTTGCGTTTCTCAGGGCCTGATATTCAAAGACAGTGGCAACTTGCAACTTTTGATGCAGATAGTAAAACAGCAAATACAAGCTGTCCTATACTAATAACACGGTGTTTCAGGCATAGAAGTATGGTAAGTCCAGAGCTTCTATTGTGTGCTAGTACCAGGTTTTACTGTTCTGCCAGGGCTGGCAAATTGTGGAATGTACCTTGCTAGAGATTTTGGGCAGGAGAAAAAGATAACAGCAAGGAAGTAACAGAACAAGAGACTAGCTCAATGGTAAGGCTCAAATCTAAAAGGATACAGTTTATGCTCTTTTACAAGTGCCCTGAATAAAACCTGTCTCTAGCATTTTAAAAGCTTTTATCATCCTTCAAAGGTAGGCAACTGTCACATGAAAGAGGTAACACATGCAGAAAGAATAAGCAGGCACACATGTGTTT
Source organism: Anser anser (assembly GCF_964211835.1). NCBI lineage: Eukaryota > Metazoa > Chordata > Aves > Anseriformes > Anatidae > Anser > Anser anser. The sequence goes on along the minus strand of NC_139728.1, from coordinate 17,167,525 downwards.
GGTAAAACTAGTTGCTGAATGAGCTATCCACAGCACCAGAAGCAAATCAGCTGCATGAGACAGTGGTACAGAGGGACAGCTTGCTCTGCTGGGACTATAATGTTCCCATTATTTCACCCAGACTGGGTATCTGTACACAGCAGTATTCTGTGCTGTTATCTTAACAGCTGGGCTAGACACCCTTGGATTTAGTTTCCTGCTCAAACCACTTATTCATGGGTCTCTGTGACATGAGACACTTAGAAAAATTTCACCTTCACAATCAATACTCTTTTTAACTTGTCATGGCATTACAACACTCTTTTAAAATCTTCTGACAAATCAAGGTTTTCTGACTTGCATTTCTGACACATCTGTAACATACTTTTCTTTCTGGAAAAGATTTACCCAGAGCTCACCCTTAAACCTTGGTCGCCTGGTTCTCCAACCTTCCCAGCAGGTCCAGCATCTCCCTGGAATATCACAAGAAAATTAAATCTTGAAGTTGATATTTCTAACAATGATGGGGTTTACAGATAATGCAATCATCATGACAATACTGCTTAATGGCTCACACACTGTATCGCTATCTACTTGGCTAATAAGTCAGATCACTCTGATTTCCTTTTTTTTTTTTGGAAACCGGAAAATTTAAAAAGCCCAAGAGAATATTTTCAACATTTACCTTCGTGCCTGGTTCTCCCTGCATTCCAGGTTCTCCTTCAGGGCCAGGAGGTCCCTGCATGGTACAAGAGCTATTGTTACACATGATCATCAATAATAATTTTGCTACTACCAAATAACACAGACAAAATACAAGCAAAAATATGACATGAGACACTTAGAAAACCGCATGTCTGAAAAATAAAAATAAGAGAAAACAATTGCTTGGTCTTACTATAGACTGACAGGAGAGTATAGAGGCATTCAGAACTGTACCATCGAGCGGTAATATACTGAAGACTCAGCAATACTACTAAGCATTTACCTTTCATCATAAATTGCTAGCAAGCTAAGCAATAATCTACCTTTTGGAAATCTTACGGACTACTCCATCACTGTTTAGACTTGGAGTTAAGTAAATACAGACACTGGAAAACAAATATACAGGTCTTCAGCTTTCACAGGGTTAATGGTATCAGATTACTTCTTGTAGAGCTTATATTTAAACCTTTTTCTGATTTGGTTTTTAACAGGCAGTCAGAAGACTGGGTTCTGGGTGACTGAGGCAGTGCATTTCTTTGAAGAAGCCAAATTCCTTTTGTTCTAAGCGAGCTCATCCCTCATCTACTTCATTGCAAACGTGGCTAATACATTCTGTCATACTTCTTTCAAAGAGATATTAAAAACAAAGCAAAAAATAGAAGCAAAAGTTAGGAAGAAGACAGCCTGCAGCTGCTTTTCTTCATCTACCATTTGCAAGGACATATGATTAATACCATTCCAGTTGCAAACCCCCCGTCTTGGATAAGCTTATCTAACTGCAAGGAGAATGTTTCTTCTTCCCCCCATGAGTTGTTTACTACAGATGTCGTGAATGCATGCCTGACAACAGCTCACAACAGAAAGAGGTACTTGTTTCAGACATTATTGCTTTGCAAAAGCTCTAAGAGAGACTCTCAGCAGTCATGGTATTTAAGTCAGCTACATGTAATCCAAAAAATAATTTCTGAACACATTGTCTAGGCATATTCTGTTGCTCGAGTGTTTGTGATTAGTATATAGATGATTAAAAACTCACCTCCAAACCCATTTCTCCAATAGTGCCAACATCCCCCGGTTGTCCTCTTGGACCCTGCCATTAAACAAAATTTTGGCTGCATCATTCAATTAACATTAAATTATGTTGTACAGCCTTGACTTTGTCTCTTCAGAACTCTACCAACTGGCACAAAGAAGCATACTTCATTGTCTTTCCTCCTGAATCCCACAGTGTATGCAAGTACCATGAAAGCATACGTACCAAAGACCTCATCGCCAGTCCTGACACAGTGAAATAACAGATTTCACACCAAAATAACAGATTTCCAAGAATAACACAGATGTCTCTTCTTATAGACCAAAAGTAAACTGTTATCTGAACTAAGCTCTCCTCTTGATTAACTGAGACTTTGTTTAATTAAGGTTTGTTAGACTGTCTGGTTTGTTTTGTGGAAAAGCCTACAGTCTGGTACAGAATTAACTGAAAGCAACTACTGTGTGCTTCACTGTGGATTTGTGGATTTAACAATGTTTACAGAGAACAATCACTGAGGTGTAATGGAGTGAAGGCTGGAGTCTTTTTGATAATATCAGTAAATATGCTACGATCATTTTCTTATAAGCCCTACTATAAATAATAGATTGCAGTAACACACGTGAGGATCTCTTTCTAAAGTAGCATGCTCAAGCTCTATGCATGTTAGATTGTCCACCTCTGCATATGGAATGGAATTTGCATGCCTGGGGAGCAGAGTTTGCTTGTAACAGCTTACCGCTGTTTCTAGATCCACTATGAACATATGTCAAGACAAATCAACCCCCTCGATGTATCCAGTCTGAACTCTGAGAAAGTTCGTACCCATTTACCTCTTTTGGACTCATTTGAGTTTAAGGAGATTCTACATTCAAAACATTTTGTTGCTCTATTAAATCTCATGTAAAGTAAAGATGCTGCTACTCGTATTGGTGATAGAAGCCTTTTGAGCAAGTATTTACTCTTTTTTATTTCACCTCCTCCTTACAAGCTACGCATATGGTTTTCCTCCTCCTGATGACTTGGCAGTGATCACACAAGTCTGTTCTTCCCTTGCAGTACCAATGTAAACTGCATGTGAAGGAGAACACTTCAGCAGATGCATCTATTTTAACCTATAGATTCATTTAAGTGTGAAGAATGACTGAAACCGCAGTTAATTTCCTGTTGATAATTCAGTTGGGCTACACTAAGTCCATTGGGTTTTGGTTTGCAGCAATTCCATGACATTCCACAACGCAATTGTCAGAAAGCTTCAGTTTGATTCAGGAGTCAAGTCGTAGTATTCACGCAGAGCTAAGCCTGCTAGATTGGTAACACATCTTTCCCCTGTGACTTTCAGGGAAATCCAGACGCCAAACAGGGTAATATAGGGATTCCTTTTAACCATTAACAGCAGATAATTTGCAAACAAGATTTTCACTGAATTGCCTGACAATAGGTCAGGTTAACATGTAATTTAGATCAAGCCTGCTACTACAAATAGTTCTAATTGCATAAGTTTCTGTGCTCCTCCATCAATAATTTGCATTTTTCTGCTCTGTGCAGAACTAGTGACAGGGCAAGGGAAACTGTTTCAGCAGCTGGCTTCTGTATAGTGACCAGCTGTCAGAAGATGAAATCAACTTGCTTGCAAAAGCAGTTAAAAAAAGAGCCAAGCATTTCATTTTGAAATGTCTTGCATCATTTTCACAGCTTCCTTCATAGCTGACAGTGCGCGTATAGATTCTACAATGATGAGAACAACAGAAGCGTAGGTTCCTCAAGAGTAGACCACTTAAGTTAGATAAGGCTGATTGTCATTCAATGTATATAAAAATTCAGTATTGACCAGAAAATAGCAGGAATTTTATGTATAAGTCTTGCGTTATAAGGCTGTCAGATGTCACATTAAGTAAAACAGATTAGATTATATGGAAGAGAAAAAGTGACACGAACCCAATAACAGAGGTTAGAAAATACATTTTCTGTTGACACATTTTGCCATTCCTACAAGTTGGCAACTGAAGTAAACAGGCAATTTTATTCAAAAGAAAATTTGCTAAAATTTCTAAAATGTTGGCTGTTGGAATTTTTCTAGACCACGCTTCTCCAGTGTGCAATGGCTTTCTATAAGCATCTGTCAGCCTAAGGATTACTAGAAATATTTTTTAATAATTTTAGAAATAATATTAGAAATAACACACTTTATATCAACAGCTCACTTTCAAAATTTAAATTAACTGTATGTTGTTTGATGTACAAAATATCATTTCAGAAGCAACAAAACCACACATTTTTTGACAACTCAGACTTCTGCACCATTAAGTGGCAGCCTTTCCCCAAGTCCCCCTTCTAGGAAAGCACGCTCTTTCACTGGACTTACATAATCTGATTTGCCCCCAGAGATGGTGATGCAATAGTATTCCTATCACGGCTACATATTTCAGTACTTTGTACGTATTTGCTGCAGATCCTTCACGTTTGTCTGTTACAACTTTAGCCACATGAAAGTGAGTGTGGCTTTGAAATAATAATAATCAGAACAAGAATCCATTCAGCAGAGGAATGTCTGAGGTTTATTAGAACAGTCTCTTTTTTCTTGAAACTTTAACCTGCCAAATAGATGTGGTTCCTGAGTTTCTGAATAACAATCCTAAAATTTGTCTGAAAAAACACCACTAACATCAGTACTGGCACATACATTTACATAATCCATAACTTGGATGTCTACCTCAATACACAGTAGAGCCACCTAATATTGCAATCCAGATTCTGCCATGCTCTCTTATGTTGTGCATGCCTTACTTCAGTGCTTCCCAACATGATTAACAGGTCTCCTTATTTACAAGTTAGGCTAAGCAATGGAGGCAGACTCTAGCCCTGTAGTTTTAGAACAATTACCCCACAATTCCTACCTAACCGCTGCTAACAACAACAAATCTTGGTAAAATGGAGCTTGAGTTACTCGGGAATCCAGTACAATATGTGGAAAAATTTTAAAGCAGGCATAAGGATCAACTTACTGGCTCTCCCATTGGTCCTCTGTCTCCTGTGGTTCCAGGAGGCCCAGGCATACCCTCAAAGTTAAAAATAAAATGAAGTAAAATAAAAAATCTGTAGGAAACAAGCTGTTTCACATTCTGTGAAAAGCCACTTCCCTCTCTTATTTCTGCTCACTCAATCACTTGCTCAGGAATACCTAAGAAATTTTTTCTTCTGGATGACATGCACTGCCATATCACTGGCCCTTGTGGCAGGTGAGGAAGCCCCAAACAAAACCTTTTTTTTTTTTTTTTTAAAAAAATAATATTTTTTACTTAGGGATAGATCTTGGCTGACCTGCCATTTATCAGATCCTCACTGTTCTCCTTAGTCTCATGTTCTGCTTGTGTGTGTAGACTCAACCTAACCATAACGTTAGGAGTGTCTTGTCCTACAAACTGTATTTGAGGTACCACTAAGGGTTCACACCCCACTTTTCTTTCTGCTCATCCTGGCTCATTGCATGCGTCTCACACCCTCTTCTAGAAACTGCAGCTGTAGTACTAGTGCAGTATCTTGTACTTTGCAATAAATGTACTAATTCCCATCATTTCAGCCTAATGAGGCTTTGCTTCATTCATTTGTGTATATATAGACACACACACAAGTCCTAGTGAAGGAACAGGAAATGAAAACCCATTGTCAAAGGTGAGAGGCACCAGGCTCCTAGATCTGACCAGAAGAGGCAAGAGAAAAGCAGTGGCAACCAGCATGCTGAGTCTCAATTTCAGCACAAAATCACTACCATTACTGCTTTGCTTCTGCTTTTCTGCTTCCTTCTTTTTAAAAAATACTGTACCATTAGGATTGATTAATAACCTCCTTTGCAAAAGAAAAACTTAAACAGAACACGTTAGATTTCCATTGAAAAAAAGAGGAATTTTCTCCTACACGATATCTATTTCATATATTTTTCTTTATTTATCCCAACATCGATGGCACACATGTAGTCTAAAATCCGTCAAACAATTATTTTCTATGTCACAATGAATTTCTCCCTTAAAACTACAATAAAACTACTAGCAAAACAACTTCTAGCACCCCCAAGCTACACATAGTTGCCATTCTGCTGCAATTTGCTAACATACCGTAGGTATGCACTGTGGGCAATTGTCCATGAAAACACTGGTCTAGCAGCAGACCACCATGTTCACACTTACTCTCACTTCTGCCTCTGATTCTTTGTATGAAAAAATACAAACTCTTATGTTAGTTTTCCAGCTGCTCCAAAGTAGACAAATTCCCTTATACGAGTGATAAAGAAGTATGGTATTTGGTGTTTGGGAAGAAGTACTAGAGCATTTCATACTCACTGGTGCACCTTGATCTCCTCTTTGTCCTGGATTTCCAGCTTTGCCCTGGTCAAAGAGAAATATTGAAAGATGATGCTGGCTTCAGATAACTTCCAAACACAGCTCAGAAACTTGTGTTAACTGCATTAAGGCTTAATATAAAGATTGTCTCCAATACTTACAATGAGCCCAGGAGTGCCTTTCTTTCCTGGATCTCCTCTTTCTCCCTGATAAATAACCAAAACCATGTGAGTTCTATGCGCGTTTGCTAGATAAGCTGCATACAGCTGCTCCACGTTGAAATGTTGGGTTAAGTGCAGAAATTGCGGATTCAGGCTTAGATGAATTTATACCATAATAAGGAAATATTTGAAGAAGGCAGAAATTTGCAAGGCTTCTCCCAGACTAAATGGAAACTTGTTATGACTTCTAACACACTAGGTGGTGTGTTTTTTTTTGGGTGGGGTGGGGGATATTGCCAGTCATGATCTATCTAAATGTTTTGTAAAGTACTGAGCAATGCAAGCACTCACCTTAACGCCTTGTGTCCCTGGTTCTCCTGGAGGACCATCTAGACCTCTAGGTCCCTGAATATTGAACAAGTGATTAGGAACATTAATTGCATGTTATTTCAGGCTATCAGCAGGGCGATGAAACACAAGCTTTAGGAGAGGAAAACACATTTTGTTGACATGTACTCTGAAAATCCACAGGACAAAGAAAATTTTTCACTGTATGTTAAGTGTGAAATAGAGCTTCAAATAATAAAATTCATTACTGGCTTACTATAATGTGAATGTAAGGTTTTCTTTTTGCTTGTTTTTAAAAATGTAAACAAGATGTTTAGGGACTCTGTTAGACCCAGCTTGCAGGCAGATATTTTCCACTCTTTTTCATCCACTTTTTAAGCATGCAACATGTATTTAGAAGAATTTAGATGAGCACTGGTTATATGGGGTGCTTGCTTTTGAGCATGGGTTGTACATGTAAAAAAATCCAGTTAGGTTGTAAAACTTTAAAACAGGCAGATAAATTTCTTCCATTAGTAAACCTGTTTGAGGCAAGATTAAAACCAATTTATAATCTCACAGAGTAAACTGCTGTATTATTAAAATAAACTGTCTACTGTAAATTGATATTTTACAATCAATACATGAACAAAGACTATTATGTTATGCTATGCTATTACAAATATAGCAAATATTTATTGCCAAGATGTTCAGATATGATTATTTAAGATTAGTAATGCAAATCCATTAGTTTACAAGCAAATAAAAAAATCCTTAAAATAGGTAATGAGCTAAGTGGAAAAGAACATTTTATCCACACTGACTCAGGAGGGTATTCCATAACTCTAAACACAATGAATGTTTGTATATAGAAAACAAAATTAAAACCAGTTAATAACAATCTGAAACCAATGACCACTTTAAAGTAAGAGCTAGATGAATATCAAGACAACAGAGCTGGGCTCTTTACAGCAGAGAGACGACAGCTTTCCTGGTGGCTTCTTGGCTGTGCTGGTACCAAGCAAAAGGAACTAGTACACTGCTGTGCTATGGCATTGCCTTGAGGAAAAAGATCTGCATTTTTGGAGCGCACTACTAAGTTGTAGAGAGCCTTACTTCTTGGGTCACGGTTTATAGTGCAGGGCATGCAATCACATCTGATTCCACAGAGTTGTAAAGTGTTCTATCAAGTAATAATGCAGGGCTTGTAAAAAGACTTTGTTGGAAGTGCTGGAAATACATCTGATTTTATTTATATTACTTTCCCCTCAAAAAATGCTTGTGGCTTCCATGTCCCTCTTGAGCTTCTGAGGTAAAACATGGCAAAACTCTGTTCACTCTAACTTGGGTTTACCAACGAACATCAAAACCTCTGTCAGAACAGATGATGAACACCCACCTGCCCCTCTCTGGAGCTACAGTAAAAGAAGTGGCTGGTCGGTAACTTGGAATCCAGAATCTGTTAGGCTTTGATCTTGCAACAGAATAGTCTCAAGAAAAGGTCCTTCCTGTGAGTTGATATATCACTACATCCCCTGGCCAAGCCATAATTATCCCATGAGAAGCTTATCTGCCAGCATTTCAGCACTGCTGCTTCTGGCCAGCATGAGGGAGCAAACAGGAAACACAGGATGAGGAAAAGGAACAGGCAGGGAAAGCTGTCTGAATACTTCGGAAACCTTTGGCAGTTTTGGACACAGCTTTTGTGAGGCAATCCTTGTGTTATCCTGGCCACCTTCCCCGTTATGATCAAATCATGACTATTTACAGGCACTTTTTTTTTTCTTTTTTCGCTAGAATAGAAAAGAAGAGAAGCTATAAGAGACGACAACACTCCTGGCTGCTGCAGGGCTCTTGCTGAGAAAGGTCCCAACCCAAAGACAACTAAAAGTCTACGGAGAAACTCCTAGGGACTTCAACACACTCCAAGATCAGGACTGAAAGACTAACAGTGTTTTCAAGGGTGATGGAGGCCTTGATAAGGGAAACAGGACTGGGTCTCAAGTTCAGATTATGTAATTGTGTAAGCCCAATTACTGAATTATTATACAGCATTACTTAACAGAAAGCTAAACATCTGGATTAAATTAACGTCAGGTTACTGATCTGCTCTTTTTCTGTAACTGATACCTATAATGCACACCAAATGAGTTGTGATGAAAGCTCAAGGAGGACTGAGCAGGTTTAGAGTCCCATGATCTGACATTGCTTTCAAGAGAAAGTTCTCCGATAATGGAAGGGAAAGGGAAGGTGGGAAGCCTTGAGATGAAATGAGGATGAGTCAATGAGCTGGGGTTAAGGGGAGATAGAAGTTCAAGGACAGGCTGCAAAGGAATCCCCTGGGGAACACAGGGAGGGGGAAATTCAGAGTGTTAAGGTTAGCAATTGCAGACTAATTTTAGTGTTTCTCAGACTTCTTAGATACGTGGCCTGTCATGTGTCTTTGCATTCTCAACAGGGCTGATAAGATGAAATACTCAAGGAGGACACATTTTAATTGTATGAATTTGTGTAATAAAGAAATTTTATCTTCTATCATTAATAATATTAACAGATAGATCTTTTTTAAACACTTGTGACTTCCTTTTAGTCATAATGGGGGTCATAGCCCATAGTTTGAGAAATGGCCCTGTCAGGAAACTGCATAGGATTCTCTCTGAATTATGTGTGTAATGCGCCAAAACCTTTCTGCTAGTCACACAGGGACTGCCGCTTCAGTGGAGATGGCATGAACAGCCCAGTCATTAGGAAGAGAATGACAACTGATTTAATCGTTGCTAACCAAGTCAAGTGGCGTATCATTCAAAACACCAACCTTTCTCTAAATAATTTTGAATCGAAAACAAAGTAACAGAAACCAACATGAAGCTCAGCTTCTGTCTCTGGGCAATGCCTGTTTTTAACCTACCGTTAGCCTGCCATAGAGTAGAGTGCTGGAATCCAAGGGAAAGCCAATTTAATATTCTATCAGAAGCACACCATAACATTCGTATAAATAGCACAGCGTGACTCATTATTGGCACGGATGGGTTGGATCTGTATCTTTTCCTACTATAACTAGGACAGAATGAGAGATACACATAATTTGCCTGCTGTTATTTAATTTAGGTTGCAACTGAGCTGAGGAGTAAGGCTGCCAAATGATTGCTACTACTTTTTTCTTTGGCAAGAGTTCAGCTTTATTTCTAAAATGGAACATATTGCATAGAAAACTCAAGGATAATCAAATGAAAAAAAGTTCATATATGAAGGCAAGAAATGCCAATCAACTCTTTTTGTTTTCCTCATCCTACCTCCTAGATATAAGAAAAGATATAAGAAAATAACATTATAAGCACACTATGCAGCTACTTATCTCTCTTAATGAGCAGAATTCCAGGAAAATAAGAGCAGAAAAACTATTGCTTTTAAGCTTTAAAACACCAAACATCAGCCTGAAGATTACTAACTGCTCAGAAACTTGGCAATTCTTAAGATTTTTAATCCAGTCTCACTCATTAAGTGAATCTAACGATTCATGAACTCTTCCTCTCAAATTAAAGATAACTGTTGTGTTAATCAGAGATTATCGTATGGACAAAAAGCAGCACCAGTCTCTGGCATTCTAGTTTTCTTCTCCTTACATTAACACACAGAACTAAAAAATGCGTCAATGCCTTCATGGCTGCCAACATTGCTACCAGCTTGTCTTCCAGAAGTCTTGAACGTGAGCTGAGGAACCTCTGTGCTCAGGGGCACATCCCCCAAAACCCCCTGACTGAGGTACTCCATAGGCTCCCAGACAGCCTCCCTTCAGCTGGCCAGAACTCCCCAGCGTACTGCAGACTGAGCAGCTGGATGCTCTCAGGCAGAAGTAGGCTGCTGGGTAATCTTGGATGTGGACTGGTTGCTGAAAGGTCCAGAATTTATGACATGAAGGAATTCCACTCTGTGACAGTGCAGAAGTGGAGGGTCAGCACTCCCAAGACTTCCTGCAGATTCCAGCTATGAAGATGGGGTAAGATGTTTCAGTCACAGTGAAGGGGAATTTCCATATGCTTCTATTTAACTTCTGTATGTGACTGCGGTACGCATTTTTCCAAGGGCTGCCACACAGAGCTTAGGGTTCTTACACTTGTCATTCTGAATCCAGTGATGACAAACCCCAGGTTTCAGGGGCCTCCAGATATTTTCCTTATGCGAGAGTCCACTTTGGGTCTGATATTTTGATTTTGAGAGCTGAAAAAGTTCTCAATGGTTTCCTTGGGAGTTTGTTCACAGAGCCTGAAGACCTGGATCGGCTCCAATACATGCTTACATGAAGCATTCCCAGTCATGCTGGATGAAGGCAAAGGCACAAACCACAACTCCGAACCAGGACTTCCACAGAGCTTGTGATGTTTGGGATTTATTTTGAGTGATCTTTAATTATAAGCAATGTACTCCATGATGTGCTGCCAAAGGCATAGAGACTCCCTCAAAAATTCCTGTCTCAGTTGGCAGATGATGTGATACTCCTTAAATAAAATATCTCCTACCTTCAAAACAGAATCTAAATTAAAATAAGTCTGTCCCCCACCCCACAAAAACAATCACCAGGTAGCAGATGATGCTGGGAGGGAGGAGAGGCTCCAGGACTCACATTTATGTCAGCAGCTTGGTTCTGACTCCAGCTCTGGTGATGCTGGCAGATGGACTGCCAAGAGGGAAGGATCAAAAGAGGAGTTTCTAAGGGAATGCTGTGTCTACTGGAATTAAAACATACATCCTGAAAGCAGATCAGTTCCAATCTTAGAGACAACTATTTGCACTAAGTTACTTTTCAGCTGGCCTTTGAACTTACTGCAACCTATAGGTGATTGGTGAAACAAACTCAAAAAGACAGATAAGGCCCAAAGGATTTTTCTTTTTCAGACGAAGCTCAAGCATCAGCATTTTCCAGTGAAAATGGGTCTGCATATATGTACTCCTCCTCCACGTGCCACTAGCCTGATGGCTAGAAGGGTGCAGCTTCACTGCTATTTTTGACAAACTTTGTAAAGCCAGTCAGAAGAAGGTTGTTCATGCTGTAACCAAAAGCATCTATACAATGAGCCACCAGTGCTTCCTGCAGGCATCTTGAGCTCAGACTGCAGAAGTAAGAGCATCCAAGCCCAGGAAATGACTGGTGGGGTTTATGAAGGAAAGTGTTTATGAAAATCATGAAGCCATCAATACCAAGGTAACAAAGTGGAATACTTTCACTGAACTGGTTTTATGCACTGTGATCGAATACTCATACAATTTGATAAGGACAGACTCCCTCTTGGTTTATTTGGACTTTGCATAAAATGAAAAATGGCTTCCCATTTCATTTTTTCAAAATGCAGGAATTGCAAATAACAGCCTAATTGGAAGTCAGAGATGCTCGACTACATCCTCTTCTGACTTTGCTCTTTCCTCTCACAGCCACTGAGGACTTTGATTTTATTTCCAAAGATATAAATGACATGCTGATAAAGAAAACAGTTCCTAAAACACCAAAACAGTCCAATGGTAGTTATAAATGGCAACATTTGCATATTTATGCCTACAGAAAACAAGGCCATTTGCAATTTTTGTCCTGGTCCTGTTCTCAGCTGAAATCAATGGCAAACCCCTATTTAACTGGAATGGGAGAAGAAATGAAGAATCATATTGCTTTCTACGTGGGATTACAAGTATCATCCGTCTGATGTCAGTACAAATAGTTGGAGTCCGGAACAGAATTCAGTGGAAGCAACTGTACGTGGGTCACATATCAGATTCATACATCAGTATTACTTACTCTTCTTCCCTTAGGTCCCTGTGGCCCTGGTGGTCCTCTTGTCCCAGAAGGTCCCTACATGTCAAAAAAACTTATTATTGTCTTCTACAGACAGATTTCTAGAAACTATGGGGTTCATGCACACTTAGTAATAGCTAATGTAGCCAACACAAATCAGTAACGTCTATTCATGGTTCAAATTCAACTAATTGTGTTAGTACAATTTATCTATTAAAATCTAAATAGTAGTCTCTATGTAATTTTATTCTGAGTAAGAAAGCACGATGTGACTGTTGGATACATTACTTTTGTCTAATGTCCAAAAATTCCTCAAACTTTTACTTCAGAAACATTATGTTCAAAAAGCCTAACCATTGTGTATTGATGACCCACAGCCAAATTACAACACAATTACATAAGTAAATCAGAAAATATTTTTATTAATAATGAAACTAAATATGATATATGTAAATTATATTAAGCATCAATGAATAAAATTGCTGTGCAATAATAAACCATCCTTAAAAAATTTTAAGCCTCTACTTTTATCAACTGAGTAGTTTTTATATCAGTGAGTAAATGATATAATTACTTTTCCTGTCTCTCATGGATTATCCTGGTAAAGAGCAGGTAAACAGACTTTGTGTCTGGATGGGTAAATTTTCGTGACAGTTTTACAGACTGCAGCACCAATTAGAAAATGTTCTTAATTCCAGCAAAGCAAAAAGGCAAGTTAACAATGGCACATTTTTTAACAAACCAAAGCACTATTTTATACCTACAGGTAATCCTTCAGGCCCCACAGGCCCAGGGCCTCCTGGAGGTCCTGGATAGCCCTAGAATTGAAATAAATACAGAAAAGGACACAATTTTATCAAAACTGTTATTACAACAATAATAAATCCAGTTAGTTACCTGCAAAATTGGCAGTAAATTAATAAAATGTTTAATCTTGCAAAAAATATTCTCAAAGCTTTGTTTAGAAAACAGAGATCTATTTGGATATACCACAAAAATATCCAGATATTGGATATATCACAGAAAAAATAGCCTAAGAATGTTTTTCCCTGCACATGGGCAATAGCTGACAGGGATTTCCTGAAACAAAGTCTGCTGAGTTCTAAATTGATTTCATTATTTTAGAGTCACATTCACAAAATTAGTCATGCAATTCTCGGAGATATCCCAATAAGCAAAATTTCCTCTCCAGTACCACAATATATCAATGTGAGCTCCTCCTGATGAACAGAACTTTTCAAATGTCTAAAACTCCGAAGTGTTAGCTGGTTCTAGAAATAACTCTTTGTGGGACTGCTGATTTGGGGGAGGAAAAATGTGATTAGAGTCAGTGGCCCAGAATAATACTAACCACTCAGTTCAGTGGTTGTTATATACACCTAATGAGTCAGTTAACTGTGGCAATGCATCCTGTAGGGTTTGTTAACCCCATCCAAAATCCTCATGACAAAGCTGTGACAATGGGAACAGAAAGCGGAGACAACCTGGTGTGGACAGAACTGGCCAGGACAAAACGCCAAGCACAGCTCTTGTCCAAAGCCCTTGTCCATCACACACAGGCCCACATCTGCAGCCTCTACATAGAACCACTGAGGCTTCACCATAGCCTACCACATTACTGCCAGATATCACGGGACAGAGTACCCATGCTATGTCAATGGATAATGAGTATGTCAAACTACCAGCATGCCAGCTCTACACTGACTTTAATACTGTATAAAAGAAAAGTACAAAATAATCCCTGAGACTGACAGAGCACAAGATCATGGTATGACCCCAGAGCCTCATCAGTAACATTGCTTTGAGACCAAAAATTTCTTATAAAGGAACACTATGACCATGAGGGGAAGGTTAAGTGTTACACATTGCCTATAACCTCCCTTCCTGTTTCCTTATGAACAGTTAAGTCTGTAAGCATTCTCTGTTCATTCTGGAACGACCACGATACTTGCAAACAAATGCACAGTCAAATCCCTACTACATCTCCTCAAGAACTTCCATGTGTATTTGGCAATGGCCACACATGTATAGCTTTATACTTCTGTGTTCTGATAACCCACCTAATATGACCGTGGCCTCTAGACTGCCAAATGATGCATGAAATGTTGCATCCTGATTTAGGACCAGTGGTGCTGTCAGGAAGTCAATCCTCCAACCAGGGTGGTACCCAGGGGCTGTCTGGGTACTGCTGTGCAGCAGAATTAAAGAGGTCACACTGGTTACTAACCTGTCAACTAGAATAACTTGCGTTACCCCAGCATATGTAATAAACTGTTCGTTTACTTTCCTTCCTTTATTTCTCTCTCCTTTCAGTTCAGTGTGTTTTATTTTTTATCCACGTTTGCCAAAAGCCATTTTCAAAAACAGTTATTTTGCTGCTTCATTCAGCAGATCACTCAGAGGGTGTTAAAGCTGCTAATGAAGCTTCTGGGGAACAATGCCTCATAAATACTACTCTTTTCTATAAGGGTTGCACCGTCAGAAGGGTGAGAATTTATCTGTTTTGGAAAGTAAAGTGCCTTTCTAAGTAATGTAAATATGGATTCTACATTACTTGTGACTTACCGTGACACCTTTCTCTCCAGGAGGACCTACTGGTCCTGGACTGCCTCGCTCTCCCTTTAATGAAAAATTAAAAAGAAAGTAACAGTGAGTGCTCTGTCCCATGTCCATTGTTTCTAGCATATAGTGCCAACAAGGCTAACCTGCACTAACAATGTAACAGTGATAACAGTGATGCAAAAAGACTTGTATCAGATTATAGTCCACAATCTATAAGCGACTTGATTGCTAAAGGAAACAACTACTTGCAGAACGTAATACCACCACTGGTTTAAGGACTGCCCTTCAGGAACAGAAGCGGTTTGTTTGTTTTTTTTTTTTTCTTTTTAATAAATGATAAAATTGAGTTGGTGTGTCTTCCCTTTTCTTAGATGACCAGAGAATAGATTCGGTACTACTTCAGTCTCTGTGAATTGCTGCTGGCAGATCCCTTGTCTCTGTTGCATGTACCACATTCTTTAACCCATAAACCTTGCCACAGAAAACAAAAAAAAATACATTCCCGTCTACCTCATTTCTTCAATATGTATTGGGAAAAACAGAGATCTAAAAGCAAGGCAGCCCTACAAGCAGCAGCAGAAATCAATTGGAGTAGGTGGAGTAAAAAGGGTCTCATTCTTGTCTTGCAAACTTTCTTATCTTTTATTCACTTCATATCCAGCCCAAGTTCTATGCCCACAGATTTTTTCCATTGCAAAGATCACACTTCTATTACAGCATTATCACTACGTCATGTGTACTACCTGTATTTATTACATATTTTAAAGGCACATTTCTTTAAAATAACTGTGCTCAAAGTACATTCATCATTTAAAACCACATAGCACTTCTGCACCACAGCATTTAATCCATAAAAGAGGAAGATCAATTCTATAGAACCAGCACAGTAATGAAAATAATTATTGCACCATGAAGAAGATTGCTTCCATTTGCTGATAATTAGCCTTTTTCTCTCTTCCCTCCCCTCCTACTTAAACTAGCAGCGGTATCCCAAGGTAATCTTTGTTGGGTGAAGTGTAATTATGAAGAACAAGAATCCTTTGATGCTGAATTCTAAGATGATATTGTGATTAAAACCATATGACAGTTTTCTAAATTTTTAGTTTACAGAAATAGTGCTTTCCACTGATATATTTCTGTTCATATATTATATAAACCAAAAATAAAAAAATATCATCAGATTTTCATGGATGCGCTAATAAATTGCAAAGACTTTTACAATGAGGTCTCTTTAAATAGCAGCCACCAGTCCAGGTGAAATAATTCAGCCCTGCAGGGCAGAAATAAAAATGATGTTGGATCATTCCAACAATTATGTTTTTATTATAATTGAAGCTGACATGCAGTCCCATAATAGTTTCCTGTTTTTCAGTTTTAAAATATTTCACCTAAATAAAACCACGTCAAATATGCTTAAGCTATTTATACTGTTCTAGTCAGGTTGTCTGCCAAACGTTGCTTTCATAAACACAACTGTTACTGCACAGCAGACAAAACTAACAACATTGCCTTCGTTACTCAGTTAATGCATACAGCCAAATTTTATCTTTCTACATTCATCTCGTAACTATGTAGCAGGGCTTAATCAGCAACTATTGAATACACCAAGTATCATTTATGCCAGTTTTGTGAACCAATAGCAATGGATGGTAAAGTAAATGTCGTGACATGAACAAGGTATCAAATCTATCAGCAATCTGTCAGATTTGATATCTTACCATTTAATACATCCCTGTTCTCTGAAATAGCTACACAAATACTAGCTTTGTCTGGGGACAGTAAATGATCTGTCCCCAATATTTTATCTCCTCAATGGTTTTTAACTCCGATTTTTGCTGCTGAGCAGTCAGATACATTTTTATACCTTTTCACCAAGGTTTCCAGATGGCCCAGTTTCTCCAGGTAAGCCAGCTGATCCCTGCGATAAAAAGTAAGGAGAATTATTAGTGCAATGTCCAAGTTCACGGCTGGCAGCTCCCCAAAAACCTGGCAGTGGAGCATGTTCTTCATCCCTGAGAACTACTGGTCTATTTGTCTAAGTGCTCATGGCAGGAAGTGATGATTGCACAAGCTAACCTGGCTTACAGTTCAGGCAAGAGGATCACTGCATTTAGACTCATCAACAGTAAATGGCTACTTATAGAAACTGCATTAATTTAATAATGATACCATGCCACCACCTAGGGTCTGCCTCTGAAGTCAATCTTGCAGTGCTAGAAGCTTTGCAAACATAAAATTAAAGGTAGTAATTGCTCTGCCGGCACTTCAGTCTAACCACAAAGTTCAAGGTGAATAAATTCAGTAGAACAAAGTAAAAGACAGTCAAAAACGATATTGGATGAGGTGTTGCCAGAATTTCCCTTTAAGTGTTGTAGCCCCAAACACCTTTGAAGTCAGGGGATCAGAGCCTTCCAGCCCTTTTAAAAATGAAGTAAAACTCTCTCCTGAGACTCTCCCACAAATTTCCACTGTGTAGAACAGAACCACCACATGGAATGGGAAACAAGGTATGAAGTACCTTTAACAATCTTATTCCCAGTGCCTGGAATAACTCCGCTATTATCAAACCAAGAAATAGAAAATAAGTTACAGAGCAAGGCCCCAGCTGAGAAAAGTATGGAACACTGAGCTTGAAGAAAAATAGGTGTCCGGAGTATATTGCATGACTGCACACGAAAGATGACAGAAACGTGGAAGCTCCTAGCAGTCCATAATACACAACTGGATTGTCTGTAACACTCTGAAAGGCACTGTACAAACAAAACGGCATTTCACACGTTGGCATTGCTCTCCATACACGTGTAGAAATGTACTGGCTTAACTAGCACTAGACTGGCACTAAAGTGAGTTTTTTTTTTTTTTTTTAAACATGACTCCTATGCTCCCTAGGACAGTTATATTCTTTTCATAAGCCTAGTAATAGTTTTTTTGTTTTTGTTTTTTTTCCATAGAAATCATTTCATATCAGAAAGACAACATTCCAATCTGAGATTTGTCTTCGAAAATAAATACATTTTTCAGCTCTTTACCTGTATAATTTCAGCACAGTTCAGTCTCAAGTACTTTAGCATGACAGGTGCAAAGTAACTAAGGCTTCAGGATTGCTTTTTATTTTCTTCAGTTTTTTTTTGAACTACTAGCTACTCTGGAAATCTCATAGTTAAAATTATTGCAATGAGCCACTGAGATAGCCATCTTTGAGGTTGATAACACTGGCACAAATAAGTTTGTGGAAGGGCTAAAGAGACAAACAGGCACCTCAATGGCTGCTGGAGTAACGTATTGTATGTCTGAACTTCTGTATTATGTGTCAGTCTAAGACGTCTCTTGGCAGCTGTCAAAGATTTGTCCTGGTGATACTGGCACTAAGGCAATGCTCAGAGGTCACTGGCAGAAACGAGGGACTTCGTGACTAACTCTGAGAATGAGAGCTACCACTGCTGCCGTGACTCATGACTGACAATGGGCCTCAATACCAAGTAGAGATCTGTGAGACAAAGAATTACCCTGTACTTTTGCTCATCAAGATGAGGGCTGTAGAGGTCTGGTTTCAAAAGGCTGAAGACTAATCACTTTGATTTTCTTATTCCAGAAAGGGAGTAAGATGTAATCAGAGCCAAGATGTAACTCAAGACCTGTTCTCTCTCCACAGAGACACTCCTGAGTGCCCAGTCAATGCCACACTGTTTAGAGGGCTGAAGGTGTCAATTAGAAAGATGGGTAGCCGTGCCCCGTCTGCGTGCAGAGAAACTTTTGCTATAAAGCCCCTGATCAAGTCCCCTTTTCAATCCAGAAGTATTGTGTTTCTCAATAAGTTGCTCTGGTGTGAGAGAGAAGGAATGACTAGGAAGCAGCAAGTGTGAACGTGCTATTTTGTTACCCAGCACATTAGGCTTAGCCTACAACGCCTTCCAGAGCAAGGACTGAAGTTGGCTATGAAGTAGAAAGTTTTGTAGATGCTGTCCCTCAAAAGAAACTAATTAAAGAAAATTCACAGTAGAAACACTAAAAGAAAGTAGATTTTTGTGGGGATAAAAAGAAGGAAAAGAAACACTGTGCGACAGGAAGTGGGTATGTATGGAAAGCAAAACAATACTGAACAAGAACTGAAGCTAAAGAAACTGGAAAAGCAATAAGGACTTCAGGAGGAACAAAGGAGAAAATTCATGACAGATTAACTAAACCTTCTTTCACCTCTCCATCCAAAACAGAGTTCAAGTGTCCAAGACTGAGATAACGCTAGGGCAGGTACCAGCAGAGGCAAGAGAGAAAAAGTTTTCCTAGGAATATCATTTTAGTTTTCAAAACAAATAGTAGCACACAGTGAAGAGAAAGTGCAATCAGAAAGAAAAGCATCTTGTTCCATTAATATATTAGCCATAAAGTGGTGTTTTCCCCATGGACTGTCTTTAAGATCACATGGCTCCTTAAATCTTAGTTTGGGGTTGGTTTATCATAGAAACCAGCCACTAAGACTGGGATGAGGTTTCAACCCTCTCTCCTTCTTATGTAAGAGGATGAATACACTCCAAGGCACATTTGTTGAGTCACTGTCTTCCAGAATCCCTTCAATCCTTTGGGAATCAGTGGTGGACTCAGAAAATCAAATTGAAAGTATTAGGCAACAGAAAAGTAAACCAAAAAAACAACCTTGAAATGTTTAAAAAATCATCATAGTTTTAAACCTAATTAAAAAGCAGTCATAAACTTTCATTTACAAAGATATGTGTAAAACTCTACAATGACAATAACAGCATTTTAGAAACCTTCTTGACAGAAGCATTTTCATGGAAAATCAGAGACCAGATATCACAATTAACACATGCGTAAGACAGACAAAACATCTTGCCAGCACATATGCTCCATGTTAGAAACTGGACTGTAGCTGAATAATTGAAAACACACAGAATACTTCATGAAAACGCAAGTTTGGAGTAATCCATTGAAAAGCTTGGTAGTGAGGAATGAATACTCAGCTGGTTCCAACAGTTCCTGTGGAAGCAGCTGCATATCAGGTTGTATGCTAACACTATCTTCTGTGTTAAGTGAAAACTTTCCAATCCAACATTATTTCATGAAGAATTCAGTATTTTCAAATATCCTCATTCTGTGTTCTTTTAATGAGATCCCAGAAGTAAGTTTTAAATATCATCTTACCACATTAACTTTATTCTTTGAAATTCTTTTGGGTATTTTCAATTAATTTTCATTAAAATTTATCCTTAACCTGTACATTCTACTTCCCTCCATATTCAGCATGGTCATCACCTCTGCCTGCTCATTTCATTTCCCACTTAAACATTTCTTGAGATCCCGTCAGCTTCATACTGCATGAGGGACTTTATGACGCATACAAAAAAGCAAATGAGCAAATATTAAATGATTTTAACAGATCAAAACTTATTTGACAATGCTTGAAGATTCACATCAACTACCTCTTAAAATAAAAGCCAAGAACAATGGGCAGAAGAAGGAAGAATGGATGCTCTAACAGTCAGCTTCTACTAGTTCATACCCAGCTGATATATAGAAAAATACCTCCACAACTCATAATATAATAAAAATGAAGTTTTAAGAAATAAACATTAATCTAAGCTCAGTTTTACTAGCCAGACATAACAGTACTTACAAGTATTTTTAAAACCGATCCATCTGGACCCTGGTACCATACGCACTAATTCTGGATCACCCTTGTAACAGATGTGGCCTCGATTAGGCCTGGACACAAAGAAAGCCTGACAAAGGGCTTGTGCTGGCTGCTATTTGGGCTTCATATAATCTGTAGTAGAAAAAAAATGTAGCTGATCTGTCAGGAAGGAGGTGTTGTGGACAGCTGATACCAGCTCTGGGATTTAAAACAAACAAACAAACAAAAACTAACACCTGCTAGTTGTAGGTTTCCGGGTGAATTTCTATTGGACCAGTGCTTTCATGGGGCTCTGTTAGTGATCTGACCAAAACTAGCATATTGCCGAACCACAGACAGGCTTTTGAAACCAAAGACTTGCAATAACGCCTTTGTGTACAACATCTGCTCACTGCTGTACCTGTATCAGGTACGAACTAAATGGAGCAGCTGTTAATATCCTTAGAGAGGCATTATCCTCTTCCTTACAGGTACGAGTAACCTGCAATTTTAAAAGAAATCCCTGTCTTCAGACTAAGAAAGGTGAATAACATTATAACCAATCAAGAAACTGGGAAAACAGTTCTGAAAATGCCACCTAATTACAGTCCAGTTTTAAGAGGGTTTTCTTCTAGGCCAAGTTTTTTTTAATGTCATGCACAACCTGGGTACAAACTGACTGCATCACAGGAAAAGTTCTGCACTTGTACCCTGCCTCAATATGAGTAGAAATGTCTGTGATTTCTAATTATAAGCCCATGGGCCAAGCAAGGGCTGAACGTGTGTAATGGAGTTGGCACAGAAAAATTGGAACTAGCTTCCACTTAGTTATTCAGAGTGCCCTGGTCTGGGTAAACACTAGCACTATCAAACAGTAACGCAGTCCTGACAAGCAACCTTTAAGTTCAGATGAGTTCAGTTTTGTGCCACAAAAACTACGCAATCAATCATTTTCCTAAATCACCCCTGACTCTGTAACACAGACAGGTCACTGGTATGAGGTACTTGCAGCAACATGGTTTCAAATACTTGCTATCCATCACTGATACAAGAATACAAAATCCAGCTGGGTATGTCAGCAAAGTGAGCTTTTCCTCCCCCTGACGTACGGGCAATTTTCTCAGTAGCTGAAATGGCTGTTTCCTTTGGCATGACTTCCAAAAGATTTTGTCTCATCAGCAGTGTAAATTTGCTCTAACTGCTGGCTGTTACTTTTCACTATCTTAACTGATTCCTCTTCAATTGCACCTATTGATTGTACAGTAACTGAGTATCTCACAGCAAAGGAAAGCCCTGGATCCCACTCAGCTTTGGGCTCTCTTTAGCCAAGCAGCACCACCTGAACCTGCCCACCTTCCCCTTGAAACAGGGCAGATGCTGTAGCCAAACTTTTTTTTTTTTTTTTTACTGTAGAACTCAGTTAAGAATAGTGTCTGAAGTCTGATCTTGGGAATATTCCTGCTCTAGTATTAAAATGTGTGTCATTTTTAAGCTTACGAGCACACTGAACATTTTGTAAATTTAGTCTACTCAGTTTCCACTCTGGACAAGCATCCAGAAATACTTCTGCAGAAGCATGCTTTAAAGAGTCAGCAGCTTCATGTGACCTAACAGATGGTGGACAATATGACAGCTAGTCTATTGAGAGAGTGCGTTTCAGCACATATCCCATCTTACTAGACTGAACAATAAAGCATTATGCTCCAGTCTCCCACTGCTGAAACTTCCCTGCTTGTGCACAGCTTCCATCTGTACTCTTCCAAGCTGATATTAAGCAGAACTTGAATATTAACAGACAGATTAGTTAAAGATACAAGATGGATGATACTGGGAAAAAGCAGAAGAATAGAAAGAAACAGAAGAAAAACATTGGTGTAACCATTTGGTATCAGTAGCAGACACATGCTTCTTGTCATAATTTCTTATGAATTTAACATTTACAGGACTTATTATTTCAAAATTGTTTCTTTTGACAGAATATTCACGAAACGCATGAGTTTTCTTTTAGAGAATTGGAATGCTGTGATGGATTTCCCAATAGCAAAAACTAATGTAGTATACTTCAACTGTGGGCTTTAAAGTTTATATCATTTTCTGTAATTTGAAGAACTCAGTTATTGAAGATCATGAATAAATATCAATAGATAAGCCCCCCCCAAAAGGAAGAAACCATAAACACAGGAAGTCCAATGGCTAATAAAATACTACCAACTTTCTAGTAATGTCCTTTTCCCTTTGTCTTTACTGTTAAATAAATTGTACAGTAATTGTAAAATATTTAGTGTTATTTGTACAAATCTTGTTTGTATTTGGTGTCACCAAGCATGTGATAACACAGGCTCGATAAGGTATCAATAAGGATGGATGCCTTACTCCATTTAAGGAGTTTGGATTCTCTCTGCACACCAAGGACAAGAAAAATTACTTACTGCAAACAGAAGCCGGTGAGAAACTGGAAATAAAAACTGCATCCAAAACGTACAGAAGTGAATATGTTGCATCAGGAATCACATCTGGAAAAACGTTTTCTGCTAGTGCTTTTCATTTACTTAGGCAAGGCTTAACTGTTATAGATTACAGTGGGGAATAAAGTGAGGGGATTTTGAAAGGCCTTTCCTGAGTTGTGCTGAATGTTTGAAAGGCTCTCTCCTGCCTTAGGTGTTTTATCATAAGTTTAACAAAGAGATAGTATATATTGCCCTCCAAAAGAACAGACACAAAGTGAGCATTAGTCCTCTGCTGCCAGTTAATAAAGGTAACACAACAGGATCGAGGGCCAGTGAATCTCATTTGAGTAAAATACATTTACATAAAACAGAAGACATTCTAAAATTCACAAGTAAAAATAAAGAGTAGTTGCCAATGGCTGGCCAACCATGTCAGTTTGCAGGAATCATGTCATCCTCTATTATATGAAAATTGCCCAAACAGCAAGTATGGGAATTGTTAATGATGGGCCATAATTATCTTTATTTATAACACTGTAACAGGGCTGCAAATAACCCTTCTTTGGGAATAAAGCATATTTTATTTTATCCTTGCAGCTTGTTCCTGACTGCAGTTAGGTAGGTAGTTTATTTTATTACTCATAACCATAACATATAATAATTGATTATACATTTCAGCTACTCTGTTTCACATTTCTGTTAGAATGGAGCTCACTTTGCAGTGATTATTATGTACACACAAAACATCTGAGTTGTGGAAAATGTGTGCACTGAATTCAAGTTCACTGAGGAGCAAAACAAAGTCTATGACAAATTCAGAATCTTAAGGTTAAGTAAATTCTGTGACTGTTTTATGTGCTATTTAGGTAGTGGATTAAGACTGATTTTAGCTTTGTTTTATTTTGAGGATTTTGATGCACATGGCACAGAAAAACCAAGTAAATGTCACTGATTTTTCCTAACTTGTTACAGGCTGAAAAAGTAGAATTTGTATGTAATAAAGCCTTCATTTTGCACACTGTTGGAAAAATCAAGTGTAATGTTGGCAGAGAAATGCTGTTTATATGGACAGATTATATTACTGTGTCTCAGTACACAGTCACTCCATAACAGCAACATAGTGTTGTGATGTCCCACCCACTCTCTCTCCTCTACCATAACATCCTCAATCCCCAATACTCATCTGTTTGTCCTAATCATTCAGCAACATTAAAAACCAAACAAACAATTTTCCAAATTGTATCACAAGGAAAGGAAGCCACTGTTTTACAGCTCTAATTACAATCTAAAAAAAGAGAGTGTTTTGCTATGCGTATGAACTGCTGAACAAAGCTGTGGATCAAGCTGCTGCTAAGTATACTTGCCACATTCAGAGAGATGCTGGCTTTCAAATGGACCTTATATTACATTATCAGTACCTGTCTAAGCAGATATTTTAAATGTTGACCGAGAGTTCAATTTCTCAATCCTCTGTCTTGGGATATGGACTATTCATAACGTCCAGAGGAGCCAGGACTTAGAAGCAATTCTGAAAATTTCAGCAGTAACCAAGCATCTCATGAGCTTGGAGGTATGTCTGCTTCGTATTTTGCAGACAATTGGGAGCTCGCTTTGACTGCAGTCTAAGTTGAACAGTTTACATGAACAGGACAGTACTGAGTCCAAACCACTGTGTGGTATCTCATTTTGGGACGCATTAACTCAAGAAACAAAATCAATTTAGTCACGTTCACACAAATTCTCAGTAACTCAACCATTGGGTCAACAAGCTCACACCTGCTCATAATTCCCAGACAGAAGTCAAAAATACAAAAGGGCATGGGATGAAATGCAGCAGGCAGAATTGCAAAGCAGCATGTGTAAGTGGTAATTCACTAAAAAAGCACCTAAAATGGAAAAACTGAGAAAGATAACTTCACAAAACAAAACAAAAGATTGGAGACTGTGGATCACAAGCTGAACAACACACTATTGCAAAAACTGGGGTGTATACGCAAACATATGGCTTGTAAGAAGCAATTTTTCCTTTCCACTCAGCTGTCTGAAGCAGCTTGGGCAACAAGCTGGAGTCATAGGTGTAGAGATGAGTTAGAAACAGGTTACAGGAGAGTAAGAAGGTGATCTAAATTATCTAGAAAACAGGAAAGGCTAAGTGACTTAGGACAGTGTAGCCTGAAAAGACAGAATGAAGGAAGGACGCAGTAAGAGCTATCATTTGCAAAAGGTTGTTTCAAGCAGAAGAGGGTCAGTTTACACAATTGGAGGAACTTCAAAATAGCCAGAGAAACCCTAGGCTGCCTGCAGGTCGTGGAGCCTTTGTCCTTGGAGGGTTTTAATAAATGGTTTGCCAAGCATTTGTCAGATGTGATATAACCGATTCTGCCCAGGCACATGGACTACATGTCAACTCAAGGTCACCTTGTGCTCTGTGATTTTACAGAGGGCAGACAAAACCAGTCTGCAAAACACATCTCAGGCTAAATGTAGCCTCTCAAATCATTTCACTGGAAAAGAATCGGTCATTCATTTACTTGAACGTGCTTTGGAAGATCACTACAACTACCTGTAATGTTCACTCAACATATTAGGAAAAAAAAAACAGAATTAACTCTGGCAAATACTTCAAATGGGTATTTTTTTTTAAATAGTATGATCCTGAAAGACCACAAAAGGTATACCTGACATCTTATAGCTTCAAAGGAAAAACAAACTTTTCCTTTGAGAAAAAACAATGAAAAAGTTACTGCAAAAAATTACTCCACTCTCAAATGGACATAGAATTAAAAATAAAATCTGAAAGAGAATTCAAGCTTACTGCTTCACCAGTTTTTCCAATGTTTCCCTGGTCTCCTTGTTCTCCCTGTTAAATGGAGAAAACAGATAATGCAGTTCATTAGAGAAGTAATTTCTTTCATATGTGTATATTAAAGTTCTTTATTTTCCTAGGAGACTCTTTATTTTCTAAATTACAGCAGCAAATTATAACTTTAAAAAATAAAATTAAGCAACCAGCAAAAAAAAATAAATATTGTCATTGGCTAATTTTAATTTTGTAAAAAGATGTAAATTTTGTCCTAAAGTATTTATAAGTTGCCCATAAAAATGAAAGCTGTGCATTAAGGGCTCACTAAATACATTAAGTCAGCAAATACTGTAAACGAATGATATAATTTTAATTGAAATCTTCTTCTTTGCAAATATAATCACCTTCATTATTTTACAGTTGTTTCAAAAGTAAAATGTTACCTGTGTACTCTATAACTTTTACTACATTACAAAATATTCTATTAGGAAAATTAACATTTAAATTATATTTTACACAAATGTTTTTTTTTTTTCCTTCCAGAAATTCTGTACTTGAAACTTGAAGGATTAAATGAATTAATTCTGTTCTTAATAATGCTGCCAGCCGAGTAGCATTTTGCTATGTATTTTACAGGTGAAAGCTGGGTGTATATGTGGCATGAATTATCGGTCTTTGACTATAATCCTGGTGCCCCGATGAACAGTGATTTGGGAACTGTTTGCTCAGATTACAACACAGCATTGAGAAATTTTGCTGCCACAAGATCCTCTTTCAAATTGTAGCACTCCTCCTTTCCCTGCCTCCCCAAGTTCTGCCAGCACAGGAACTGCCCTTGGTCCCTTGATGCCCCCCAGGCCAGTACCCTTTAAATCTTTCTGCAGCTACACCTCTATTTAGCAGGTGCTATCTTTTTTCATACATCTCCTGGACATGCATAATTTTCTTTTCCAAAATGAGATCTTGTGAGAAAGCAGAGTTACCAGTATGATATACATTTGTATTATATGGAAGCATATGTAATTCTCATTCTTTCACCAGCACATCGCTGTACATTGGACTGTATAAGTGTACACAGCTGATACTCCAAACACATGTTCATTTCATAAATAAAAACAGCGTTTACCTTTAAACCTTCTGGTCCAGGGTCACCTACATAACCTTTCTGTCCTGGCCTTCCCTAAAATAAATAGAAAAAAATATTAAAAATATTTTAATGTCATCCTCATTTCTGTGTTTACCAGAATACATATATTAAAAAGTGTACAGTTTAGTAAAATTTAATACCTGTGTTCAAAGTCAGTGTATTTATAAACTTAAGTCTGAAAACACTATTAATCATCACAGACCACACTAGCGCAGAAAGCAGAATCTGTATTAACTCTCAGTTAACGCTAAGAAAAAGTCACAATCCAAGAATCAAACACTTCATATTTCATTTTTAAAACCATATTAAGAAGACAAAGAAAAGACAAGGTCATGTTCTGTCCTGGCTAATTCCAGCAGAACAGGGAGTAACAGTAACAGAATTTGATCTCTAGACTTTAGGGACTGGTGTCATAACCGTCCTTCCTCAATGAGACAAAGCCTACTCGAATATCTTTTCCTGTGTTTACCAAATTAATTATTATAAACCTCATTTCTCTCCGCTATCATTTCTCTGCTAGTACATCTTGGTGTTATGATACTCTGTCAATGACATAACATTACCTGGAAAATAATATAGCAAGACCAATCTGAGCAGAAGGCCATGAATTGAAGAGATCCTCGAGGAATTTTCAAAAATACATCCCTCCCTTTGTTGTGACAGAACCACAAAGGCATAAAAATTGAAATATTTTTCTCCTGAATTTTCAATTAGATGTTTATAGCTTATTATGTCTCACTTTTAAGAGGTTATTTTTATTTCAGGCAATCTTTACTTCCTATACAATCTAAAACATGACCTATACATTTGGTATATGAACAACATAGCCCTGTCTAGACCAACTTTCTCCATCAGCTCTGAGGCAAAAGCCTTGCTCCAAAAGTAAAGGTCCAATAGGCTGGAACTGGCTCTTCAGCAAGCTGTTAATGAAACTGATGAAATGTGACAATTGGAGAAGGAAAATAAACACCACGTTTTAATGATTCAGCATCAAGAAAATGCAGATTTCTGCTAAAAGGAAATTATCAGCCATTAGACCATGTGTTTGTTCCAGCAGACTGAATAATTGCAATCAGACTCTGTAATGAGAGCTTTCCTTTCCATATTGGGTGTCCTGAGACAAAACTGATCAAAGCAGCAGGCACCAAAAAAGTTCCTTCAAAAAAGATGTGATTTTTTGCATTTGGCTCTTTTGCTCTGGCTTCTTTGTGCCTGTTTTTCAGAGCAGAATGTTAGTTTCTGGGCATCTGAGAAATTCTCTATTAATTATTTTAATAATATTAAAATGTTATTATCTTAGTAGGTTTTGTGACTTCTCATATTAATCCTCTTTCTCTCCCATTCTCTCTCTCTGTGATTTCATGCCCGAATGACTTCATTTTGTTCTCCAAGTTCCAACAAGTCTCAGTGCGTTAGGAACAGGCTTTTGTTTTGGAAATGGATTAGCACATGACACAGCCCGGAATGCATGGAGAAGAGACCATGAAGACTGGTTCTGAGAGACTCCGATAAGGCAAGTCATGTCTTTCCACAGGGCTTAGCAAAGAACAAGCGATGTGCTTCTGCAGGTTCCTACATGCTCTTTTACTACTACACTGCAAAGAATGTGAAGGTCTCTGTGGTGAGCAGGCTGTAACACAGGAATGTTTTAAATGGAATTCCTAGAAAGAAAACTAGTGGCCACTATTAACTACCTAGATGATTTATTTCAGTCCGGTCAGACCTAAATTGCAGTTATGGCTTGTAAAGCTTTCTTAGCTGTACTGCCCCAGTTACATACTAACTTTGAAGGACACATGGCAGATGCAAGTTGGACAGAGAATGGAACAAGTGGATTTAACTGGTAAAACAGTTTGAAATGCACAGATTTGGCTCTCAGCAGGAATGCAATACAATTGTAAATCACACGTGGAGGAAAAGCCACTCACAGAAGGTTAGGCTAGGGATGTCTGCTTTTCTACTTGCTAACCCCTAAGAAAGTTACCCTTCCAGGGCAGTGTGATCCCAAAGGAAATGTATTTCCTAAAATATTAACTGAAAGTTCCTTTCAGGAAACAGCAACCACCTGTGCTTCTTCTCACCTCACTTCTCACCTCACTTCTCAATGGATTGAGTACAGGCTTGGGTATTTTAATATAAACTCTCTCATTATCTCTCCATTCCCAGCTCTCCTCCACAAGCTCCTCACATGCCTTCAGCCCTCAGGAAGACACAAGCCGCTTTCAGGAAATACTGCACGGGGGAGTGGGGTATTTCTGAGAGCACTTGCCCCAGCCTTCAGGAGGAACTGCTCATCTAAAGCCTGTAAGATACCAGCTTCTGTTTAACACATCTCAGAAATATCAACTTGCAGCTCTTTTTTACGTTTTGGTTTAAAACAATTTCCCCCCTTCAAAAGTATTTTCTGCTCCTGTGATGAACATACAAAAAATGCTTTCACTGACAGCTGACTACAGACAACTAGTGTTAACATTGGGATAGCTTTTGAGAAAGAGTTGATTATGAGGGAACTTAATAAACACAGACAGTTCTTTAATGTTCAATCTACTGTATTTTCACAGAACAAACGAACGCTAAAAAAACATAACATTTTTTGATTTATAAGGATACATTTAAGAGAATGCAAGTATTTGACACTGGAGTAGAATGGGTGGGAAATCCTGTGACCAAATTCAGCTCAAAAATCCCTTTCTAAATTCAAATAGGCTGAACTCTGTGGAACCTGAGACATCCTGAGTAAGCAGGGAAGCATCCTCAGTTTTGACTCCAGCTGTTTGAGACGTATGGGAAATCTTTTCAAACCTGGGACCTGGAGCACAGGTTCATATTCACCTTCTGCTCCAGTAGAGAATGATCTGTTTTGCTGGCAGCATCTGTCAGGTGGGACCCAGAGGTTTTTGGTGTCATGTACTTTTTTTTTTTCCTTAAGTAAATGTTAGGAAGGAGTGGGGAGGATGGCTGGGAGGGGGAAATGAGGAGAAACTGTATTGCTGCCTGCTTGGTGCATGCCTAAACCTGACCTTGGGGCTGAACACTTTAACCTGAAAACTATACAGTAAGGAGATGATGAATTCCAGAAAAACTCGAAATCATCTCCATTACTGTTCAATAGAAAGCTGGAATAGTTTTCATAAAGATAATCAAAGGTTTAAAATATATAATCTACAAGGATACTTTACTGAGTTTAGAGAAAACCAAAGAAAGTGAGGATAACAGCTGCTGAAAGGGGGAGTAAACTACTGATGTCTGTACCTATATGTCTGTAGGACAGGAAATCAGGTTGTATTGAGAAAAACAGGCGAGACTTTTAGACAGAAAGGCCAGACATTAGAAAAAGTGTCAGTAAAACAAGCAGAGCACTGAAGCAGATTGCCAGGGAGAATGAGGAATCCCCGATCCCTGGGGGCTGCAAAAAATAAGTAAGAAACATCTGCCTAGAAAGGCAGAGCTGACAGCTGACGGTGCCTTGGGGCCCCAAGCATGGCTTGAGCAGTTCCTTCAGGTCCCTCTTGGAGACCTCCCCTGCCCCCTTGGATACTTCATTAGTTCACTGAAGACAAACACAACAACACAGCTTTGACTGCATTTACTTTCAAACATGTTTTAAACTTCCTTCAATGAACCTGGAAATTAAGCCTTACGTAAATCAAATGAATGTAATCGCAATCAAGTGAACATAACTTAGAAAGATGGATGCATTCCAGAGTTAACTGATTCAGTCCCATTAAACTATGTATAATGGAACAACTTCATGACCGGGACTCTCTCTCCAACAGGCACGCTGTCTGCGTTACAAATGGGAGGGAAGAAGCAAGGACAAGCAGCGTTCAGGGAGGCAGTGAGGAGAAGCTGGCCTGGAGCTGTGAAACAGCTCAAGCCAACAGAAGCCGTAGAATCCAGGCGAGAACAGATGGGCCCCGGGATGAGGGGAAAACAGGCAGGGCTCCACACCAAGCAAAATTCCCATTTCCCCTACCTCTCATTTCAGGGGGTAATGTTAGCCAAGAAGCTACTCAAAAATGTCTGGAGACAGCAACCCAGGGGCCCACCACGGATCCACACATTCTTCTCTCAGCAGCTCGTAGTGAGAGAGAAACCACGGAGCCGTAAGACACGCCAATGGTGTACACATTTCCCATTGAGAGAAATCAAAACCAAATTAATTCAGGTCAAACTGACCCAAAAGAGATTAAAAATATTTCTGCCTGCTGGGCTACATAGAAAGTTTTCTTCTTGGGTCACTTTGACATCAGCTGATGGTGGCCAGCGCATGCATGGTGATGCAGAGAATGTGATGGTCGGTGTCTGATTGCCCGTGAGTCACCCGCTGCTGCATCATCTTTCCCAGTCGCCACAGCACAACATGGGAGATGCTGTCCAGCCACAAAGCCCTTCCCAAAGAAGAAGATTCAAAGCATGATGCAGCCAAAATAAAAATTTCCATGAGGCTCTTGGCAGAAGCTCAGGCAGATGAAACAATATCGAACTGAGTCACAAAGCGTTTCAAATTTCTGCTCAATTTTTTTCCTGTTTCCTCAGCTAAAAAAAAAAGTGTTATTTTATTATTCATTTTTACTTATTTCATGTGGCAAATAAGCTTTTTAATGTTATTTCTAACAGAAGAAAATTCACAGCTTTGACTAGCTAATGAACAGCGAAAATGACAGAGGTATATTCTCTCCAGAACTGGGGAGCAGTAGAAAAGACCTCACTTTTGATTTTTATTTTTTAAATAAGCTTCAAGTCCCCTAGAATGCTTAGATGCTAATAAATATTCCTAATTAACGAAACTGGTGAAGGTAAATTATCTTTTAAAACTTATTAGCCCAAACAGCATTGTGAGTTTTCATCTTTAGTGTTCTCAGCAGTCTACCACATCAATTAGAGAATGCTTTCTTAAAGCATCAGTCCTTTATATCGCTCCCTACAAGGTGAGTCTCATGATGGGTTCTTCTCCGATTTCAATATTTCAGTCTATCAGCTGATTCGGGTTTACAGAATAATTTATTCATGAGGTGGCATTTCAACACAGTCACTTCGCAGAGTAAATGTATCTTTTAAACCAGTACTTCTACTAAAAAAAAGTCTTCCATAACAAAATTACTTACTCTTGGGCCAACTCCTCCAATAGGTCCATCTGGTCCTACTTCTCCCTACAAGAAATCAGGACTTCAATAACCTTGATGCAAATACTAGCTTAAAAAATAAATAAGTCTGTAGACAACTGTTTTTACTTATTATGTCACATTACATTTGCTTCGTATGTGTACGCATGGGTCTTTGAGTCTGACAGAAGCACTGTAAAAGAGACTAATCTGATTTCACTTAAACTCATTAGCCAGAAAGCCATGCCGTATGTCACCACCAGAAGTGGCCAGAAAGGCCGTTGAACTATTGATATCTTCCTTCACAGCAGTATCTTGATGATTCTGAGCAAGGGGAGACCTGACAGTGATGGATCAACCTCTGTCTGCCCAATACAACTACTTGTAGCAACATTTCACACTTCCTAACTACAAGGACAGTAGGAACATTCTTGCTCTTTTCCTCCACTTGGCTATGGTACAGCCACTAAGTTAGTCAAGCCATTTAGGCAGGGCTTATCCCTGTCTTTTCCTGGGAATGGAGGAAGACTAGAGGGTCAGGCTTGTCAGCTGTATAGTAGAAGAAATGAGACACTGTGCCTGTGCTGCACAGTGCACTGATATAGCTATGCATGCTAATTAACACCAAAGCATGGATTTGTATCAGTGCCATACCGGGAGCTCATGCTGTTATTTAACAGTTATCTGATCATCCTCAATGTGTAAGATTTTCTCCAGCTTTTGCAGGAAGTGGTATACAATCTTTTCAATTCAAAAAAATACATAGCAAAGGAATTAAGAAACACTATCTGCAGCTTCCTGGCTGCTAACTGAATGGATCATTTTGCCACTGCTAGCTTTTAATCATTCAATATCTGTCATTAAAGTCCTAAGTAGCCTGCTTAATTATGAAGACTAAAGGTCTATTCCCAGACTCGTTGATTAAATAATTTCTAATGTTAACTATTTTTAGCCTAATAGACATGAGTTTTCATTTTTATTGTGATGAATTAAGAATACCTAATAAACTTGTAAGATGAAATGTTGCCTTCCTTCCCCTTCAATTAATAAAGGTCTCAAAGATCATTTAAATCTATCTCAAATACTGTAATTAAATTCATATTTGCTATCTATCTCTACACACACCCCTGCTGTCTGCCTGCTTAACAAAAAGAAGCACGTCAGACTCTGGACCCTTTGAGACTCCACTGAAATCACTTAAATTATGAAATGGATGCATGGCCCTGTAACACCACTAAAGTCTCTCTGCAACACCAGCCAAAATACAAAAAAAAAAAAGAAATCTTGCATGACAACACCATAAATACCTAACCATTATCGTTTAACCCTCCTCCTCCTCATAACATTTTATTTTAAACAATCTGTTGATCAAATAATTTTTTGTATCTTACCTCAACTCCTTTGGGCCCCTGTGGCCCTGGAGGCCCTCGGTCACCCAGAAGTCCCTGAAAATCCAAACACACACAGTGAGATCTTACATCAACTAACAATCATATTGGTATAGTCTCTTCTCCTCTTAAAAACCTGGACACAAATGCAAAACTGAGTAAGCAGACCTCATTAAATACTATTGTCCATTTCCCTTAGGAAGCCAAGAGAATATGCAGCAGAATTTTTATATCTGCTGGAAAGCTGGGTATCTTACAAACTTCAACTATATTAATTTTTCTGAAATTATTATTTTGACTTTTGAAAATGAAATATTGGAGCTCTCAAATCAACAATTTCTGTTTTTTGAGGACAATGCATGCCATCATATTAAGATCAGAGGCCTATAAGAGTTGTATTGGTCCTGCTTTAATTTAGATAATCTTTAGTATAACATTTGATGACAACATTGCAATGGAAATGAACTAGAAAGCGAATTTAAACTACCACCTCGTCCAAAACTACTTGTGATTTTCAGTCCTTACTTTTCTGTCAGAATTATATTCAGCTTCCCAAAGATGAAGGACCTCGGCCTCTGCCAACTCTGAGTTTTTATGACTGTTTACAGCAATGCTTTCAAAATTTTGTTAAAATGAATTAGCAGCTAGCAGTGTGTAAAAGTTCTCAGTCATCCAAATTACAAAGGTAGTAATTGGGTACAGCACTTGTTGACCAGGCATAGGACTTTTTTTTTTTTTTAATATCTCTCTGTATCTGTGTAAACGTATTATTAATGTTCTTGGAAGCTGGGATTAACAATATCAGATAAAGCAAGAAGAAAGACACTGTAGAGATGATTAGCCTCTGAAGAAAGCGATGGTGGGAAAGTTCCAAGTGTAAGCCTTATTAATTGCTTACTAATGAAGCTGAAGTCTAGACTGAAGGTGCAGGCATTCATCCAGTAACAGTTCACTCAGCACGCAAAGTAAAACAGAACAGAAAATTGAATAGGCCACCTCAAGGTCCATAGGCCGCCATCACTCTAGGAAAGAAGAGGGTGAAGAGCTGTTGTTCGATGTACCACAGAAAACGTGACAGGAAGGCTTTTAGTAGCACATAAGCAATAGTCCTGTGTAGTTAGTCAAGAAATGGTCATTTTATTCTAATAGCAAAGCACATTAGGAGATATGATTTTCAGTACAATGTAGTCGCACCATGAAAATGTTAGCAACACTGCTACTCTTGCGCTGCACTTAACTGGATCTGCAAAAAAGTTCCAGACTGTACAATTGATAATAGGGCTAAACGAAATTTCCACCTCTCCTTTTAGGTTTCAGACAGCAAACAGAATTGAAGGTAGTCATCAGACATGTGC
This sequence comes from Anser anser, assembly GCF_964211835.1. NCBI lineage: Eukaryota > Metazoa > Chordata > Aves > Anseriformes > Anatidae > Anser > Anser anser. The sequence goes on along the minus strand of NC_139728.1, from coordinate 17,132,771 downwards.
CAAAGTGTCTGGAAAAAATCTGTGGAGTCAGCAAACAGTGTATTCTGTATTTCACATACATAGCTTTGCAGATGATCATCTCTTCCAAAAACAGTGGAACTCCTAATAGCCACTTGTATTTAGCGTGCTGTCCAAACAAACATAAGCGAGCAGGACTGAAGTTCTCAGCTACTTCCATGGTACAAATGCACATTACCGGGGACACAACAGCTGTGGTCAACATACTCTGTCCTTTCCTCCCATTTTTCTCAGTTACAGAGCATAAATACTTATAATAACATATAAAACCAACTAAATTGTTTCAGAACTTCTCAAACTTAACTTTTTTTTTTCCTGTTAAATAAGCACTGGATTAAGATCAAACACCTAAAATACTGCTTCCAAACTGAGTAATGTGCTGTACACCAGATTATGTAATAAATCACTTGAATGTTATTTTAGAGAGGTTAGATTTGCTGATTACTGCACTAATTTAGAGAAAAATTAATAATTCAGAAGCTCTACTGGTATTTAGAGATGGCTGATCATGCTTATAGAGCTTAAACTTTCCAACAAAAAGCTGAATTTCTCCCACACTAACTGCTAAGAAGTAAAGTTTACCCTGCTTTCTTTTTAAAATTAAAAATGGGTATTGCTTCTGAGGAAGCATAAACAAAAACATGCGGAAAAGAGCAGCATAGTGAAAACAGTTTTCTAAAAATAGAAAGATGGATTTTTTTTTTTTTTTAAAAAACTGTAGTCAACACAAGACAGCTGGGAATCCTGAAAGACAAACACTTCCAGTGTGCAGACTTTCTCTAATGTTCTAGGAGCAATTTAAGAATTTTTCCAGTTCTTCCATCTCAAATATAAGCCATCAATTCTTCCTGATTAGAACAGGCTGTCTAAGCTTTTTGTCTCTAAGAGCAAATGTGCAAGAGACCACTGAATCCTACTCTGCTGTGTAATTTTTTTTGTCATTGGAATGCATAATCTTACATAAACATTGTTGGCTACCTTTTTTTTCTGTTGGAATTTGGGTGAAAAACTAATAGATTGCTAAGGTATGTGTTAAATATTGACCCAATTCTATCAAAAACATCTAATTTAACATGTTGGATATAACATGGAAACATACGATCTCAGTTATTGAAGAAGCTGGGTAGCAGAGCAGGGATAAGGTCTCAGAGCATTCATGTATCAACTTGAAGGATTATAACTGATTTGTAATTCAAGAACTGTTGACTCTCTTCTATCTCCTTTAGATTCTGGACACAATTTATCACCAAATTTTTAAGTCTCTTGATATTTCACCATTCTCAGAAACACAAGACCAACTGCTACTGCAGTGGTCTGATAATCGTTCATATAAAGAAGGCTATTATCTTTTCACATATAAAAAAGTTAGTAAAGCAATAAAACAGAATGAAAGTAAAAGTCCGCATCTGTCTCTGGCAACGTATTTTAACTTCTCCCCATTTCTGCATCAAACAATGATTTTTCAGCCTTCCTAGTAGATTCATGTCTGGGTTATTTTGGGAGAAGGTTCTTGACACAGCTGATAGACATGAGATGCAGAAAATGGCTATGGCTCTGGCAACTGGATTATTTGAGATGTTCTCAAAAATGATGAATTTTGTCATGGAATGATTCTACTATTTTCCAGGCAAAATGAAGACTATATCATTAAGCCATTTACAGCTCCCTGTTCTATATTGTCTTAAGCAACCTGCTGCAGAATTTCACAACTATGCTGATGAAAAATCTCATTTCCATCTCTGTTTATTTATGGACAATTCTAATGCTGTTCTTGGAGCAAGCATAGTTCATGTCCATGGTTCTGCATAGTTCTTCTGCCTACCCACAAATTTTGCCCTCTGCTTCACTTACAAAGCTCAGAAAGGCCCTTCGCTTTGGTAGGATAAATAAACTGTCTCAGAATACAGTAATTTGAGTAACCTTTTCGGCATCTATTCCCATTTGAGTCCTTCTGGAATACAAATGCCTAGAACTCTGTGGGCTACTTAGATAAAGTCTTCTCGTGCTTTGTACAGTAGCATTAACGTGACACCTTCCCTCCTGCATTCTAGAATTTCACTCATTTTTAACAGCCTTATAATGCTTTCCTTTCAAGGAGATCTGGCAGTGGCTTTCCTTCTATTGCCAGCTGCAAAGCTCTAAGTTTACAGTAGGTTTTATTGTTTTAATTCCTGCATGCATCAGTCTGAAGTAACAGAAGTGGGGTGAACTGATGCAAAGTGCAGTTTTTAAGATTATCTAAAAGTGCTCAACTTTGTTTCATATACAAATTTAATTCCAGCACTCTTGTGCCTACTTATTAATGAAAATATTACTTAATGATATTCCCTACTACTATATTAACTACTAAGTTAGGAACGTTATTGGTACTTTTAACAAGAAGTAGTCTACATTTAGGCACTATGCGATCATCTCCCCTTTGGGTTAATTTCTGACCCACCTGCATTTTTTGGTACTCATCCCTACCTCCTCCATTTTAGGAGAAAACTAATGTGTTTTTATCCAAAGCTTCATTGAAAACTCTGTATGAATTTTTGCTAAGCTTGGTTTACAACATTAGTCTGCTAAGTAATGCTAAATTATTTAACCTGGCATGTGATCTTTGTCCATTTTTCTGTAACCTTTGCTATTTCTATCAAAATTTGTTTCAAAATTTGTATTAGCTGAGATTTTAAAGGTCTGCATGCCTTTGACAAGCACTGTTTTTAATATTTGTGATATCCATGTTACTTCCTAGCTACACAGTGCTTTCTCCAAATTTCCTTGCACCTAACTTGCCATTACAAGCTTCCACCTAACACAGTAATTACCCTCATAACTGTGTGGACAGCATTAAACATTAAATTAACTTCCTCATACATACACCTGGGGCAACGTATTTGTATTTTGACAGATTATCTTACCATAACACCAATGTCCATCTCTCAAAGGTTTTCCTCAGACTTATGCTGATTAACTGTTACTGTGAATAAGTTTTCATAGTCTTACCTTGGGACCTTGAGGGCCGTTTAATCCAGGTACACCAATATCTCCTGGAAAACCCTAAATAAATCAGACAGACAAATGTTTTATAGCCTAGGAATGTTTCCAATGTACTTGTTCTGATTCTGTCCATCCATTTAACAAACTTGAATCACAGAAACAAGAACTAAATTTGTTCTACCATTCCCCAAATGTCAAAATACATTAAGTACCCTTGAAAGGCTTGGATAAGTGACGGATTTTAGGCAGCTTTCATTAAACTCATTTTAGCAGATGTCAGTACGGCTTTCAATTCTCTTAACATGAGACTTTTTAACCACTGAGCAACGTTTATAATTAAGCCATTGGACTGGTCTTAATACACAAAGTACACACAAAGCAGCCAGCACCAGGTCCTGTACTCGTAAATTCAGCTTCTTAAAAAACAAAACAAAAAAACAAAACCCACAACCTTAGAGAACAACTAAAGCTTTTTAATCCTTGGCCTCACTTTAAGGACAAGATCATTGCAAGATTAAGAACATAGCAAAAAGCCTTTTGCCTCCAAATCAGCAGGTGCTAATCCAGTTCTGGCTGGCAGTAACTGAAGGTCACCAGCTTGCAGCATTATCCAGAATAAGCTTTGGTGAAGTAGCGTGTGGCATAGGTCCAGCTGTTGGTAAAGAAAACTGTATACGTAAAGGAAATGAATCAACTGAAGTTATCACCTAAAACCATCTGGCCAGTAGACCCTAAGTAGGATACCACGAAGACGCCTTTGGAAGAAGAATCCAATGCTACAACTAGATTCCTTTAAGGAATGAGCACATTTTAAGGGAACAAAGATGATACAGCTAACCCTTACACAGTGTAAACAGCAGGGAGTTAAATTTCATAAATACCCTGTGAAGAAATAAAATCTTTATATTTGTAGGATACAGCATTGGTAACTGACTCATTAGCTAATGCAGAGCTCACTCATCACTGGCCTAGATAGCTTTGTTTTGTTTTTAAACATGTATATTTCACTAAACCTTGCCTATTTGAAAATAGCAAGCTGGCACCAAGAACTTCTTCTGAGTGATTTATTTACTACTACATCTGTGGACATCCAATGCCTACCAGAAAAACTAGTTTCCTTCTTAACAGAACATCACTGCAGAATAAAACTTGTACCTAGCACTCTTTGAACGCATACTTTTCCAGTAACGGAACTGAAAGCATCATAAGTGATCAGAACACCTTGAACAATATCTCAGACCTTCTAGCATAAAGTTCTGTCTTATATCTTTCTATATTAATGCAGGCTAATTCATGGCTTCATTAGAGTTTCAAGGGTCACTTTTTAGGTTCTCTAACCATGAAAAAGGTATAAAAAAATTGTCTCACTAAGTGGGTAATATTTGGCCATACTATATTCTTCCAGAATAACTGAACTTCAAATACAGCTAATAACCATTTCTAATGATTATTCAAAATCTGTTAAGCATAAACCAAACCAAACAAACAAAAAACCACACAACTTACCAGAAAAGTAAAGAGAAATCATAGTAAATCAAGAGGTTTAGAAAAAAAGACATATCCCTTCACCCTCAACTAGAACAGTACAGCTGTCACATCATAGAATAAAATAGAATAAAAGCTTTTTTTTTTTTTTACTGTTCTTATTTGTAGGCCTTTCTTCCATTGGGTTTATATAACCTGTTCTTAACAAGATAGAAAGAGAGAGAGGAAGTTATAAGTAGAGATGTAGATATGATGAAAATATTTTTAGGTGCATTTATACAATAGATCAAACACAAACGTTTAAAACATCAAACAATCAAAAAAAATACAAAAACACCTTAGCGTTAGCACTTGAATACTAGCTAGTACTAAAGAAAACCCACTGAAGAATGAAAAAAGAACTGAGCTGAATGTTCAGAATAACTGGAACAGCCCTAACGGACAGCATTTCACAAACATCACGTTGGACATTGCTTTTTTGCCATAAAGCAACTGGTAGAGCCATGCAACAGCTCCAACATGCCTCTAGGTGGCACTTGGCATATTATTCACGTGACAAAGGCACCCAGACGGGTAGCTCGACGTCGTCGTTGAAATTGAGTCGAGATTAAAAACAAAGAACAACAAAAAAAAAACAACCTTGACACACTGGTGACATTTGGAAATTTCAAGCCAAATCTCATGAGGTGAGAGCTCTACTGGCCTGACAGCATCAACACTAGCAATGCATTTAAACATTTAAAATCTTGGATCATTTTGTCTTTGCTGTAAAGAATAGTCTAGCAGTTTTCTTGAGCAGTACCACCAATGCAACACAGACGTTACAGCAGCCCTAGAGCACTATATCCAAGCTGGTCTCATATCAGTGAGAGTCCAGGAGATGATTAGAGTAATCCATGACATAGAAAACGTCACTTAAGCCAATTAGAGAAAATGAATAAAGGAGCTCTTAAAACACCTCAGCAATGGCATTTGCCATTCAGACTCTGAGCAGTGAAACGGTATGCATTTCTATTTATACTTAAATTTGCGAAGAATTATTCAGCAGCCAGTTCCGTAGGAAGCCACTCCAGATTAAAAATTATTATTGTTCCATAAGCGAAAGGCTGGGAGATCAATGTATAGCTTCCAGCTGCAACTTAGTTTTCTGCAGAGACTAAGCGGAACAAAGCATCACTTGATATTATAGCTTCTCCAAGGGAAATGTGACGGGCAGATTCTGGTCTTGCTATCAGCCAGAACCCTGACAGCCTGTAGACTACCAATTATTTTCAAAATCTTGCTGCAGAGAGAGATGGCCTTTTGCCAGCAAAGCACTTTAGAGTTCACTCAGTTTAATCATACTAGAGAGTGTCAGAAACTACAGTAACCACCTATCTCAACACAAAGGTAGTTTAATCTTGCTATGAAAGTTGCTTTTTGCGCTCAACCATTTGAGCATAAAATTAATTTCATAAATAATACATTTATTGTTCTCATTTACCTATATGATCTTTAATAAACAAAAACGCAGAGATGAGCTGGCTGCTACAACATCAGGGTATGTCTTTTTGTACTGAAATCAGTGTCTCAGAGACGAGGAATCTGCAAATGCTGTTGCTTTTCTTTTGTTTGTTTTCCTGTGTGGCTGCTAACATGGAAGCAGAATATCAGGAATGTTTGGAGATTACACTCACTTTCCACTAGGAATTTTCTTGCATTTGCAGAAGCCCACTCACTCCAAGCAGTTTCCACATGACATTTGCCAGCATCACTATTAGTCACTGGTCCTCACGCCCTCAGCTTCTCAGCAGCCCTCAGAGGGATGGGGATGAGAGCTCTGGTGCGAGAGCAACACAGAGCAAAAATCTCTCCAGGGACTGTGTTAGTCCCTGCAGTTGACAAATGCCCCTTCTCAGAAGCAATTTCATTCAATTGCATGCTGTGTTTCATTTGAATGAGAGTTTACAATGAATTTTCAGAAGCAATACTGACTGAACTTCAGCAAGAAGCTTTATTAGAGCTTCATTACAACTTATTATCAAATTACCAAAGAAAGATTTCTGCTTAAAACTAAAATCTCTTGGAATTGAGAAAGAGAGAGCTTTAATTTTGCATTCTCAAATAAGAAGTGTTCATTCTTCTGCTGAAAGGACAGGCTATCCAGAGAGACAATTCAATCCAAATAATCTGCTTTCTTCTCCACACGATTTTAGAAATGTCACTATTCACACAGTTACAGGACTTTGCTCTCTGACATTTGTACAACTGTGTGACAATGTCAATAATGTGCCAAGTACAAATAGTAAAGTAGTAAGGAAAAAAAAAAGATTTGAAATGAGCTTTTCTCTGTGTGTACCATTCCAGCCAAAGCTTAATGCCAGCATTTTTAAAGGGCAGAGACAAAACCTTATTTTTTTCCCTACAAACCTTCAATCCTGATTTTGTAAAGGGTGAAGGAAGGAATCTAACAGTATAAATTAAAACCACACGATTGCAATTTGTCAGAGAACAGAAAAAACAGCAATCATGGATTACAGTAAATATCGCAGGCAAGATTCACAATTCACTGTTACTGAGATGTCAGCAGAGTGATGCTGCTGGCTTGTGCATTTGCTAATTGCACATAGCAGATCCATTCAGTCATGCTCAGCAAGACAGTAGCAACTGCTTTTCTTGTGAGACACGAAGTGTAATGTATCTAGTGTATTCTGCTTCATAGCATGAGCAGATGCTAGAGCAGCCCTTCCAAATACATGTCTTCCACAGACCTGGTTGGCTGCTTTATAACCAAGTGGCTGGCAAGTGACCTGACTGACAGCACAGCAGCACCGGCCTCTGATCAGCGTATTAAAGGTGAAATCTTAATGCATTCTGTAAATCTACAACACAAAAAGGAAAGAGCTTTGGCAAGAACTTCAGTGCAAACCTACCCTGAGGGTCAGACAGGACTTCCAGACGGAGCTGGACAGCTACTTTTATGAAGCTTTCCAGTACACAGAACAACACTAAGCAGGTAGATGTATGCTTTTACATTTTCTTCTGACTGATGGTGAAAACAAACACCAAGTGTGAGAATTTCTTAAGGAACAAATATCAGTTTACATACTACTTTTTAAAATATCCAGGCTCATTTTTGTGTTACAGGTCCTCCAATAACAGTTAAAAATCTAACGTATGAGGAATGGGTCTTCATTCAGGCATGCTTCTAATGATGTGATGGCATGGTTATGCAAAGCCTAAGTGCAGAGGAAAGTCACCAGGAACACATCCGTGCATTTTTAAAATCGATTAACTTTAAAGCTTAGAAGGAATAGTAACTAACTAATGGTTGGTGAAATAATCCTCATGCAAGAGAAAAGACTTGAGCTGAGCAAGACAGTTCCAACAGATGGCCTGGACTCCTTAATGGGAGATTCAGTCCTGGCATCTGCCAACATTAACTCAGAGATGTTAGGTACGGTGGTGCTGCATGCTGTAGGTTGTGTCTATGCTGTCAACTGCATGCCCACACAGATCAGACCGCAGCTAGACCCAGGCCCCTCCCCACCCCCAAAGGAAGAAATTTCAAATTTATTTCTTCTAAGATCAACAGCAAAACCCAAGATGCAAAGCAGCACAGGTGTTTAAAAATCGAATAAAAACATTTAAACATTTGCTTGCCTTACTAGGCAGATTCAGAACTTGAAGAGCAAATATATTGCCCCGGGAAAGCAGCACAAACCAAGTTTGATTTATTTGTATGTACCCTCCTTTCTAGGGGGGTCTCAAGACAGCCCTGCCTGAAAAAGGAAAGTCTCCAAGAAGACAAATGCAAAACACCTACGAAGGTCTGTAAAAACAGCCTAGGACCCAACAGGCAAAGACTGTTTCACTCCGAAAATACAGAACACGGGAGGGTCATCTGGAAAAACATTGTTCAATATCATTAAAAAGGCAAGGAAAACTGAATATTTCTGCAAAAGTAATACACCTAAAAAAAAAAGAACAGAGAGGTACTTATGTCAAGTAAATTTATGAAAGGACACATTAAAGATTCTGTGCAAAGGCAAGCATAAAATATAAACAGTTCTACAGTAAGAACAGCTCTTCAGACATATGCCGGGACATGCAATTAATTCAGCTATAAAATTGTCTTTATTTCTATATTCCTGCCAAGTCATTTACACTTTATTTTGTTTGATGTAATATTGAAAGAGAAGACTATGTTATTACTGCATTCATGGCATTGTCCGCACAACTCAAAACATCATGTGATAAGATAAAACAAGCATTAAAAATAAACTTCCCTCTTTTAAAGTGAGCAACTCAAAGCAACTAGTGATTCACTTAGAAAATATGTGCCTTTTTGACTGTTTACTATGATTTGAATGCATTCTTTTCCTTTTGTAAGCTACTGCCTTCAGCATGAAACAAAGCAGCTGAATCCCATATGAGCACCTTCCCAAAAGAATAAGCTAACAACCTCAGATCAAAACAATGCACAGATGAAGAAAGTTCTATTGAAGATAATGACTAATGCTCCCTCCACTCCAGATGAAACCTATTTATAATACTCAAAGCACATCTGAAGGAAAGTATCACCACTGTTCATGGGTGAATCACATTCAATGTGATTCATAGAGCAAAATTTACCTATAAATAAAAATATTCTGAATACACACAGAAGCCTGTTAAAACCTTGCCTAATTGTGGGCTTAAAGTGAGACCTGCACCTTCTAGTTGCTATCCAAAAAAAAAAAAGCTCTCAAAAAGTTGGCATTTCCGCATTTTTCTTTTTTTTTTTTTTAATGAATAACAAAGCAGGAAAACATGCAAACACAGATGAAGAATACACTCTGTCAAGCATTCACTAAAAATATCCAGTGCTTTGTGAGCAGCAAGCATTCAGGCATACAACAAAACTGAGCTCTGTGGCAATATACCCAGAAGAGAATTTTGCTTGACGCTGCAGCAATCTTACACTTGGCAGCCCCACCTCCTACAGCCACCCCGAGAGCGAGCAGAGACCTCTGTCCCTTCCCCACCTGCTCCTGCTGGTCAGCACTGCAGTTCCCAAACAGAGCTATGAGTGGGTGGCTTATTTCAATGTCAGCTTGGTGCACCCAAGCTGAACAGCTACAGAGGAAAGATTTAGAAAGCAATTCACTGCTGACCTGCATATAAAAAGCCAAGACCCTGGGAGAATGAGCAAAGCCTGCCAGGCTTGCTCCCACTAATGCGGGAGCCCTGTTTGACCAGCCTGTTTTTTGAAAGAAACAGGATTAGTGATCATAGAATAGGTTAGGTTGGGAGGGACCTTAAAGACCATCTAGTTCTGACACCTTGCCACAGGCAGGGACATCTCTCACTAGACCTGGCTGCTCAAAGCCCCATCTAGCCTGTCCTTGTTGGCCAGCAGGATTTTCTTGTAGGAAAACCTGCACTCGTCACTCGTATTTCATATACCAAAATTATTACAGAACTTCTGAAATTTCCAGTTTGTTTGAGATCCTGGTATACTGCTGTCCAACCTCCCTTCTACTTCTTTTATTTTGCCATATGGTGACCATGCTTTTTGTGTGTATGCGTAATACAGTCAAAACTTTTTTTTTTTTTTACTTTATATGGATCTGCCTTGTGTGACTAAAACCAAGTGAAACACTGCTTTGTAGTTTTAAACCTTATGTTTTGTAGACAAATATTCAAAGGAAAACACCTGCTTTAATTACATGCTTTGATTAGTTAACATGAAGCACTTTATTTGCCTTCTAATGGCTGAAGCAATTCCGCACCCCTGAGCAAAAGGAAATGGTGAGATTGTCAGACAGGAAGATTTCCTGTACAACCTGCCGTGAGGGTACTAACCCTGAGTGACGAATTTCTCCCCAGGCCTAAAGGAATAGCATGCTTGGGTTGGAATAAGGTTCAAGACCAACAGCTGGATACTAACCTGTTGCAGGTTTTCCTTGCTGGCAGCTATACAAAGAGGATAATGCAGGAACATCTTATGCTAACAGCAAAGAGGATCACAAAATATGAGATCCTGAGCCACAGAAAGAGGCAGCTCTGGGCAGCATGCACAGGCTTTGTGCATTTTTCATTGTAACTGAAGGGCATGAAAATAATCTCTTGCCATTGACTAAAACATGTTGGCGTTGCCTGAAAAGACTGTCTTGTTTTACTACCACGCATTTCCCAGTGAGTTTTCTCTCAATGAGGGGTCACATCCAACAAGAAAATCTGTGTTATCTAGGACTTAGAGGAGCTATAATAGCAAATCAGGTGATAAAACCCAATAATTTGTTCTGTGAAGATCAGAACCCTTCAGTTCCCCCTTATGAAAGGCAGAGGAGATACACTCCTAGAGTTAAATCTTGTAAGGCAGGACAACCATTATTGCTAAAACATAGTCCAAATGTATTAAAAAAAAGTAAATACACCTGGTTAAAAAAAAATCTGATTTTTTTCCTTTTACCTCTCCAGCACAGATACACATATATTGTATGTGTGTGGGTGTCCAGCAGCATTTTTTCCAATAGCCCATGGTATAAATGCCAAAGAGCACCCAAATGGAATGATTCAGGGACAGAATTAGTTTCTATGTACACTTCCATAATACTAATTATTATGCCCTGTTCTTGGGCAACTGCTGAGACAGATTAAAGTGCTTTGCAATGCTTCCTACGTAACCAGTGTTTATTCTTTGCATTCCTTCCAAATACAGTTATTTTGTAAGAGATAAATATGCAACCAGGCTTGAAGAATCCAATTTTTAGAATCCTGTAGAATTCATGTGTTCAAGACATCACATGAGCCCCATTTAAGGTGTAAGCCATAACACCTGGTTTCAGATAAGAACTAATCCCAATCAAATAAGTGAATGAGGCACTTGTTTTATTCAAGAATTGCACATATTAATATTTTGCATTAAAAATATGCGCTAGAATCTTTTGTACTTTAGGGAGTAGAACACAAGCACTGGAAATAACTGATTAAGAAGTGCTCTCCGATTCAATTAAGACACCAATCTTAGAGGTAAAGGTGTTTGCTTCACAGATTTCCGTAATTCAGAACTAAGTAACATTCAGTTTATATCTATCAAGCAACTTCTTACCTCAGGACCTGGTGGACCCAATGGACCATGGGATCCAGGATCTCCAATTTTTCCCTTAAAAAAGGAAAACAGATTTGTGATATATGTATTTTTTAAACAACAGATTGTTATTAAGATTTTAAACACATTTTATACCTTCTTCTATTTGGATATAAATTCTAGTTCTTCATATCTCATTCAAGTCACAATAATATATATATATATATATATATTTTTTTTTTTTTTTTCAGAAAAATAAAACTGGGTGCTTTGGAATGGTCCACACAGTTGTATAAAGCAAAACTTGAAATATATAGCTGTTTTCATAATAAAAATCACACATTGTTTAAAAGTTAAGGAAATAAGTCTTATAGATATTGCTTTATAAACCTACCTCTCTAGCTTAACTGTTCATTCATGTCCAAGACAGTTAATGGCAGTTTTGCAATTAATGTTGCAAATATTATTAATTATACGAATATTATTAATACTATAATTTGCCCAATAGCAAAATTGGGCCCTACCTGCATGTTATAGTGACTCCATTATATACAAATATTTACACACCTAAAAACTGATCAAAATTTTTCTCAAAAGTCTACCTTTTCTTCCACATTTTTGAACGTTTCCTGCTGCTGCCATCACTGCGTGTTCACTGAGCTAAATTCAACCTTGACCTTGAAAAATCTTTTTTTCATTTTTTTATGAAAATGATTGTAATGTGAATGCATTCTACAATGTTACTTGAAGGACTGAAGTCTCTTATCTTAATTTAACAGAAGTCAAGATGCTGATCACATTCAGTTGGTGCCTAAAATCTACACCTGATCAGGAAAAGGCTGATGCACATGTTTATCTTTAAGTACAAATAGGCCAAGCTTTCCCACATAAGCTTAAGTAAACTTGCATAAGTCTTTTTGTAGTATTAGAGTTTATAATATAAATTCTCTGAGACAAAAAGCTATTCCTGTCGAGTCTAAAGGACCATGATAAAAACTAAGACTGGAGTTATTAATCTTTTAAAAACATTAGGTATTGGCTGCTTTAAATTATACACAAGAAAAGAGGCTGCTAGTAGTGCTAAAAACAGGTGAGGAAAAAGCCAGGTAAGCCTTTCATGCCTCAACATTTATAAACCTAGCAGAAATGCTAGCACTACACAGATGCTTTTAAAGTTGCTACAAATCAGTAAATACTTGAATTCATGACTACTCCCATCCCTGTGAGAAATGACTGACCAGTATTAATGAGATTTCCCACACTCTCTCCAAATCCACCTAGCCCTAATGGTCATCTTGGCAGCTCCCAGAACTCTCAGCTGGATTTGTTTCAAACATTACCAACATGTCTATTCCCCCAGCAAAATGAGTGTCAAAGAATAACTAATGTAATAAGAAGTCCCATATTAAAATCTGACACACATACTAAACTGTGATATTGTCTCACACATGCTAGGATCTGACTCGTTCTAAATAGAAATAAAAGCAGCTTAGACCTTATTCTTCATGCTTTTTGATGTAGGTAGCTTCTAGAGGATTACATGCAGTGTGAGCATAAGATACAAAGAAGTATCAAACATAATAATATGCAGTGATATATTGAATGCAAAACTTTATGTCTAAACTTACTGGGGGTCCTGGTTTTCCTCTGATCCCTGGGGGTCCTGGTAAACCAGGAGCACCCTGAAAAAAGAAAGCCATTAAATGCAAATGAAAATATATTGTTGTTACATTAGAAGCAATAGATCACTACACTTTGCCACCTGAAACATTCTTCAAAATAACCGTAGGATCAGAAGTGACTTCTAACATTAAACTCTTAACAAAAGAGTTCTCACAGGATGTGCTATTTCAGAGACTTTTGATGTACTAGTCACATAGGAAAGAAGATAGTGTTTCATCATATGAAGGAGAACACCAGATCATGTGCAGCTGCTAACCACAGTTGATCCAGGTGAGGTGCAGATGAACAGCAAGGTTCAAGGGAAAGCATTTTTTACAATAGTTTTTTTAGCAGGTTTCATATTACACCATAATTATTTTCTTGTTTGATGCATCTCAGACAGCAGCCATTATTCTGCCCATGCCCTTTACTTGTCTTCGCTCATTACTTTCCCCAACTAAGTTTTAATTAGCATAGCATTTCTTTAAAAAGTGTTAATTCAGTGGCATCCAGTAACTACTGCATTCTTCTTTTATGCAGCTGAGTTATTGTATTGTAATACTCAGAAACCTAAAGAAATGTCTGAAAAGGGACAATTTTTTCGAACAATGCAACTATAAGTTACCTTGTCTCCTGGGTACCCCTGGTCTCCTGGATCTCCTGCAAGGCCGTGCTCACCCTAAACAACATATTTTATACAGACATATTTCTAGTTTAGAATGGAGTAGTTCTCGGAAAAGGAGAAAGATGAATTCAATATTTAATATTTAAAACTAACATGGATCTTTGAATGACAATGCAGTATGTGGTCCTGAAGCACCTGCTCCATGAAACCCTACAGACATAGCAATGAGATACTCTTATGTCCAGTACTCTGTCCAAAAGCTTGTTCAAAGTATCAGATCCTGAAGTATTTTTAAGAAATACAAGTTGAAAGAGAGAAATCAAAAGGAAAATAGAAGGCTTTGTCAAGCAGGTTATTTTCAAGATTTGATGACAGGGGTTTGAAAGAACTACATCTCTGGGATAATGGAAATATTTAAATCACCTTATCACCTTTCATTCCGGGCTGTCCCATACTCCCTGGGAGACCCTATTAAAATGAAGAAAACAAAAATCCAATGTATTCCAATAATTTGGAAAGCAGCATAGGCACTTGGCTGTGGGAATGTTCAACACCATACCATAGGCCCTGGAATTCCTGATGGTCCACTTGGTCCTGCTGGCCCAATGTCACCCTAAGAGACAGGAAGAAAGGTGGCTACATTAAACATTTGATGAAGTGGAGAGACTGGTAATTGTAGCATTTCCTGTACCACATAGATAAACCAAAATTGTTTTCAGACTAATTTCTCATGGAAAAAGCATTCATATTATAAACCCTTCATCTTATAGCTCCCATGTACATGAACAGAAACACCAGGAATCAAACTTCCATCTTTTCCTGCAGATGACGTATCCAAGAGAAGATAGAGCTGCATTGTGCAGCGCAGAATAAGGAAGCTTTCCTTTGTACTACAGCTGCACATTCAGTGGCTATTCACTCTGTCCTGAGGGTTACATGACAACACTATGCTGTAAGCATCAAATTTGGCTTAAAGGAATTATTCTACTGCCAATTATGACATGGAATAAAAAGTGACTTTTTCTAGGATTTCTCATCTCTCCATTACTTCTTTAAGCTAAAAAAGAGATGGGATTCTCCCCAAATACTAAGTGTGCAATCTTAACCTAAGATGAGCATGCTAACTTCTTCTGTTCTTATGTACCTTCAAGCTGTTCTTACCTGCCTCCTTTGTGGGATTTAAATCTACAGTTTCATGACAAATGAAAAATGAACCAGAAATTAAAAAAAAAAATAAGAATGATCAACACAGCAAGCAATAATATTAAAGATTGTGAACTAAATATAAGAAATGATCCAGCAATAACTAAAGCTGTATTACAGAGAGAAAAGGAAATCTACTTTCTGCATATTCTACCTCCGGGAAAAAAAAAAAAGGCAATGTTACACCTCTGTGACTATGCAAGAATTTAGCAACAAACATGAATACAGAAACCTTTAGTCACTTGCTGAAAGTGACATGAAAAAGCTGAGGTGGACCTACCAATTCCCAGTTCAGCACACGTTATTCTCTGGAGGTCCTTTATGTAATGTTAGCACAAACATTTTTCTGCAGCCATTATCAACCTCATGGATTGCTGAAGGAAAAGGAAGAACATCTTGTCTTCCCAGTGGTGCTTGGTAAAACTCCTAGGAAGATTGCCGCTCTGTATTGCTTCATAATTCAATAACTGCTTATAGACTATATTGTCACATTAGCTCGTGCCAAGATAAATCAAATATAGTATTGTCTCTTACTTGAGCTGTACATATTAGTTCAGCAAGACATTGCTGTATTAAAGATACCATATGTCGAAACATGTACTTATAGTAACAAGACCTTTCATTGACTGAAAAAGCAGAGAGCTGGGAAATTTAGCTTACAAAAGCAATGGGAAGGAATTCCAAAACAGGAACAAAATTCAGGTTAATGAAAGTCCTGCCACAGTCTCCAGAGATATTGCCTGGCCTAATTAACAGCAAAGAGATGGAACTACACAAAAATGAAACTATCTCAAAGGACATCAACCTTATTCCCAACTTTCACACTTGTGTTGAACTTCAGGCATGAGGAAGGTCTGAAAACCTTCTGCCTCTATTAAATTTGATAACCTTTCCTTCCACTTGGCGTTCACATAGAAAAAAGGAAGGAAACTGTGTCACATTTTCTACCCTAACGTGAAGATGCAGAGTTGAGGTCACTGATAAGAAAAGAGTTGAATAAGGAAGTCTGTCAATTTTTGAAATTGACCTCTGTCTACATCAGCATTGCTTTATGTTAGCACACATCGATCAGTTTTAAAATCTGCTAGTAGAAAGGAAACAAATTACTTCAGCTACAAAAAGCATACAACAAGTTAAACTAAAACCAAGTTTCTTTTACCTGTCAAAAAGACAGAATATCAGCAAAGGAAAACTAATGTTTCCTAGTATTAGGATTTTTTTATTATCATCATTATTTTTAAAGAAAAAAACGTTTAAAAAGGCTAGCTCTGATAACTGTACTTGCAAATTTTCTCAAAATCCTCGTCTTACGAAAACTCCTGGCCTTGCAAATCTTGAGACTGACTGCTCAGCAAGCCAAAGCTCTGAGCTTGGCAACAGTTTTGTATATTTAAAAAGTCATAGAAAGAAGGAATTCTTGGACACAGCTTGCCAATGCTGCTTGCTTTGCCATTCTTCTCCTGAACAAACACAAAAATATAACTAGCTCTTGACAATGCATACAGCTGGGCTGGACAAGCTATTTGAATTCATGTTGGGTTCTGCCAGAATAATATTACATTCAATCTCATGTTCAACACTGTATCTTGTAACGATGTAATGTGTATTATTGTATAATTCACTAAGTTTTTTAGGACAAATGTTGAGATCTCTAGCTCTTTACTCAGTTTTAAATGGCAACTGGCCTTTGCCTGAGCAAGGGCCACGTAAAAACAGAGGCCAGAGGTGTACAAAACCATTTGGTTTAGTACAGGAACAGGGCTACACAACAGAAATTGTGCTTGGTGGTGGTAGGGTCACCTGAAATTCCTCTTCGTGAAACTCTGCTACAGTTTAAAGAGCACAATGGACCCTTGTAAAAAAAAAAAAAAACAAACCCCTGAAACAAAGCAGAGCTTTTCTAATTATCTTACTGACTGGGAAGCTGGGAACCAGAGCACCAGTATGATGCAGTGCAGAGACACGAACAGATGGTGCATAATAATAAATGTTGCTGATCATGCTTATACACTGTGTTAGCATCTACACAAGAATCATTAGGACAATTAGATACTGGAGTTCTCTTTAGCTGTATTCTGAACTTATTTCAAAATTCCAGGTAGGTTTTCCAATGCCTTGGAAGCCTCCAAAGGCTGTTCAGAAATCTGGAGCAAACGTTGCTGTGCCATTTTCCTCAACTGCAAAATCTTGCTGTACCAGTAAGGTCTTATCAACCACAGAGACTCATTGAGCCAAGACATGTTAGAAATGCTGCTCAAGGACACATTAAAAAAAAAACACAACAAACCAACAACAACCACCACCACCTTCAAAAACACCCTAAGATATCCATAAGATCTATTAGGCTGTCAGAAAGGTGCACAATGACCCTACCTTTAATGTGCTGCATTTGTACTTCATAAGCACTTGTCTGTACATATTTTTATTCATATATTTGTCATCCCAAGCAATACACTCATTTAAGACCAGAAGTTCATTTGCAAAAACATTTCTGCCTTTAAAAACATTAGAGTTTTCAGCATACATACATACACCTCAGCTACAAACACAGGTGTAGGAATCAAAGGAGCTCTCTGGTCCATAAAAGTCTCTAATTCCTTTCAGTCAAAGGAAGCATCAGCAGATGGTAAGAGGATGATAACAATAGACGATCAACTGTCACACTTCAAAGGAAAAGTTAGATGACCATCAACGTAAACTAACAAACGTATCAAGGATGTTTTAGATCTCAAGCTATCAAGAAAACCCCACCAACAAACAAAAAAACCCAACTCACACTGGACACAATTATGGCTTTCTTAACTGAAGTGAAAACATGCTATTTTCTCCCATGTTATGAACACTGCTGTGTAGGTAGGCCTTGACTGAGCCAACATCAAGAATCAAACCCAAGTCCTCTACCAGCATACACTTGAATTACTTTAGGAAGTCTACATGATACAAAAGTATCACAGTCAATCCCACCTCTAACTCCTACACAACTCATTCATGTCACAGAGTTTCTCTGGTCCAACTGCATTTATACAACTGCAGTTGCCAGTCCGTAATGGGCAGCGCATAATTCTGAAAACATTAAAAAAATCAGACATGATACTGCATATAAAAAGTAATTTTGCTTAGGAATTAATTTTGCTTATAATTTGGTAGCCACATACAGGAATTAATGAGGACTGTGAACATTAAAAAGGGTTTTTGAAAGCATTACACATTTTCAAAAAGTCATGCTGGATTTAGGAGTAGAAACTCAAAAAGCTGGTTATTTCAAATGAAAAACCCAGACACATCTGAAGCATACAAAACCCAAACCAAATATATAAGTGCTTCATACCCAGCAATACTACAGCAACTTTGTGTAGTGACTTTAACTAAAATCACAGCTATATAAACCAATCTGCTTAAACAACTGTCAGAATTTCTGGATTCTTGTATTTATTTTTGTTATTTCACAAACATACAAGACAATATTCGAACAAATATTCAAAGCCATATCAAAATAAGTTGATGTGTACTCACTCTTAGTCCTGGAAATCCAGGAGGACCAACACCACCAACAATTCCCTACAAAGACAAGGAATTTAGATTATAATAAACATGTATTCACTCTCAGTGATCTGCAAAGCAATTACATTGGGATTTATATAGCGAGTTCCTCAAGAATGACAGATTTTCACTCTGTAGGAGAACATGCTTATTAAAACCTCTGATTGCAGAGTTGGATCTCACAGTATTTGCATCATGAAATCATTCCTGCATTACCAAGAAATATCAGAATTGTTACCTTCGTATTTCAAGTGGGAAGAAGAAAACATTTTTGTGTGGAGAAAAAAAACAAACACCTGGAAAATTTATATAGATTCCTTAGAAGATAAATAGAATACCAGCTCAGTTCATTGAAAGGCCTTTGCAAATTAAAGGCTACACTCTTTATGGAAAATTATGGAAAATTTGCTCTAGCAAAATCCTCCAGAGCAGACTGACACTCAGGGAACTGAGGGGTTGTTGGGGATGCAGATGGCATTACTCTGTTAAACAGAACAAATCAGGTATGGCGACAAATGTCATCAGCACAGGGAAGATGGGAAGAAGAGTCTTCCCTTCAAGCTCCTGCTACCACAGGCTTCCTAGGCAGCCTCTGGTCTCCGCTGCAGCTCAGGAAAAGGCTCTGTAAATATTCCATCAGCATTGCAGGCCCCTGCAGCTGCAGCTCGGGCCCCTTGCTTGAACAAGCCCTGCAGGGTGAGTTTTGGGGGAGGAGGGGGAAGTGTTGCTGCCTGTTTGAGAAGGCAGCAAGATCAGAAGTTGTCTTGACAGATTAGAAGGAACTTGTCTGCAAATATTTGTGTTAAAACAGGCTTCTTTGTAATGGGTAAGTCTAATTTCAGATCCAGGCTTTCTGAGTTTAATTCTGTTAAAGTACTGTTCTTCCTCAGATCTTGTGAAAAGGGCATCTCTGCTTTCTCAGGAAATGAGGGAGACTTGGGAGTACAAAGAGGGGGGAAAGAACTCACCTTTTGATATCATTTGCCAAGCGGCAGGTCACATAACCCCTCAGAGTGCTTTGAGGATGAAAAGCTATATGCTGGCATCACCTGACATTCCCATAAGGGGAACTTTGCCTCAGTGACAAGAAATGAAGAATATTTTTTTCCTTATGCTCCAAAACATTAGCATCAGAGGATAACAGCTATAGCAGCAAAATTTGCATAACCTTTTCTAAAATAAATTCCTCATAAGGGTGTCTGGAAAGGACAAGCCTTCAGAAAGGCCATCTCTGCCCAGTTGCTGACTCCGGTCCATATCAGAACAGCCTTTAGAAACAAACTGACTGCACTTTCCAAAGCAGCATCCAGCAAGAAGAGCTGATTCAAATCAGTTGCTTTTTTGCCCAGCACTGATTGGTCATTTGTCTTTTCACTGTTTTCCCATATCAAAGGAAATTTGAGTTTGGAGTCTTCAGCCAAGAGTTCCCTACAAATAGAGCAAGACAGCAAAGCTTCTTTGACAGTAGCCAGTAAAGCAACTTGACTGTGCTGCAGTTTGAACACCATACCACGAGAGCACTTCAAGTCTGCACAATGCCAAAGCCAAAGCTGTTATCATACTGATTATAATGCAGTAAATGACATACTTGTATTCAAAATGACATAATTGTGTTCAGTAACAGTTCAAAGGACAAAATCAACTATCAAATGCATAAGTATACGAAAGCTGGGGTTTTGGCACAGAGGCAGAATCCCATTTGTTAAGACGATCCTAGAATAATGGTTTAAATAAGAAATACAAAATCATATCTAGTGCAAGAAGTTTTGGAGACAAGACATTCATCAGCAATGCAATGAGGACAGTAAGACACCTGGTTCTCAAGGTAGTCAGCACCTGCAAGAGTGGAAACTGTGCTCTCAGCAACTGTGCAGTTCTCTTCTCTAATACACCTGCTTACTACAGAACTACCCTCGCACCTTCCACATAAAAGTAACAGTGCAAAATTTTCCTGTGGACTTCGATACTTTGCTTTTCAGGCATAAATCTCCTTTCTGTTTGGGAGAGGAGTTAATTTTGAGTGTTACATATTTTACTATGTTAATCAAAACATAATATAATACTTACAGGATTCCCATCTGGGCCGGGGGGGCCTCTATTTCCAAAGTCACCTGGAAAACCCTGAAGCAGAACAGAAAATGTTTTCTTTGTCCAAGACACAAAGGATGGTCTAAGCGCTTTGTTTGTTTTAAACTAATTTTTATGAGCGTACTATGGCCAGGCAGATCTCAACAATCTACTGCCATAACTGTAAGGTGTGACGCACATAGCATTACTGTCTTATCATTTAATCAATAGAGGTTCATAGGTTAGTGGTCAACACAGCAGATTTAACTGATTCTCAGTCTGTACACCAGTGGCCGAATTTTTGCAAGGCACTGAAAGCGTACTATAAAATTTCTCACACACAAAATGTGTATTTGACAGTGTCTATCTTGTTAAAAGTTACCAGCTGACAGGATATAGACAGAGATTAATTTACTATTCTTTTCTTAATAACATACTTTGGTTGTATAGTCTACTGCAGGTAGATGTTGGAAGAAGCAGAGTTACCACGACACACAGGAGTATCGATTATAAATAAAGTGAAAAGAAGAATACAATGGGAGTTTTGCCAGCCATCAGATCACAGATGCAGGCCACAGATGATTATTTATATACAGCAGGAACACAGCACAGCACAAATTATAAGGGCACTAGATTACCCAGTCATAATAATCCTATTATCTTCTAACTGATGCTGATAACACTATACTAGTAAGTAGAAAAAGAACTGAATATGCAACAGGAAAACAGATAAGCCTAAAATTGAAAGTAATATAATACTACTACTGTCCAACAAATGTTTTATTACATCAATATCATCATCTAACATTATTATAAAGCATATAAAGGACAACCATTCCTATTTTTAATATAAAACAAACTGGTTTTGCATAGTTATAATGGACAGGATTAGTAAATTCTTGGTATAATTTACAACATCTGTTCTGTCATATTGACTGCTGGTTGTAACTAATTCCATACAGAAGAAAGCTATGTAAAAACATTCTCCCTAAATGTGGTCAAACTATGTACGTAAAAGCACTATACATCATACTAACAGGACTGACAATGCATTAAAAATATTGGAGAGTCAGCCAAATTTCATATTACAAGCACACAACGGCAAGAAATGGGATACATATGCTTTGGCTATGAAGTATTTTCTTTAAAACAATTGTAGGTACAATCCAAAATTCAAACAAATTCTCCCGCCATAATCTTTAGTAATTGGAGATTTTGTTCAATTTCAACTGTGCCAATGATATGACAAATAAGAATAATTATTTAATAAATCTGCTAAGTGGTAGTATATTGAATTTTAAGGGAACGATCCTTTCTTGGATATCAAACACGATACCTATCAGTTCCTCGAGGTGATAAACTAAGTGGGAGCAAATGCAACTGTTTATGACCTTTTAACATGTCCTTACTGTAGTCTTCAATGCTTACAAAATGTTAAATGAACATGAAACGATTTATTTACCAGTGAAAGATTGCAGTCTCGTCTTTTCTTCTACTTTATATTACTTTCCAAAAATAAGAATCATATTTGGGACTTTTTTTTTCTAGAAAGAACTATACCAGTCAGAGTATTTTTTTCCACTAGCATTACGGAAGGTCAGGTGTCTGACTTCTGACGTTATGCAATTCCCAAGCTTTTTTCCTTTAAAACAATGTCCTGCCCCAGAGCACTGAAGTAGTCAACTCTGGGACACAGTGGCAAAAGACATTGTCAGTTATTTTAACCCTAGACAATGATAGTGGTGATGACGTTCTCTACATTTGTGATCCAGCAAAGTACTTCAAGACAGGCTCCCAAGTGTTTTCCTGGTTTGTTCCCTACATTAAAGGACTTAAAACAAATAAAGCTTACAAGATTCTATAGAAAGGATGTAGAATGAACCTTAGGACTGAGTAAAAGACAAGATAGCAGAGGAATCAGTACTGAATGAAGATAATCACAAAGACTGTGCAGAGGTGCTTTTGGTGCCTGTCCCCTGTGTCAAACCACTGAACTGATCTATATAACTAGAAATCATCATCAGAGCACAGCCTGGCACTAATAGAAGCTGTGCTTTTTTAAATGAAACAAAAACTGCTTACTACAGCATGCACAGAACCAACTTTCAAAGAGTGAAAGAAACTACTACGCAGGCAAACAAAAGCCTCAGTGAAGCCTGTCATAGTGAATAACATTACAAAGCAAAGGCAGGTTTCTGGAGAACCCTCTGCCACCTCCTCTTCCACACTGAGCACAAGCCTCTACCTTCCATCCAGCTTCACTTTCTTCTTGAATGCCACCCATGACTCACTGGCACAACGCACTGCTGACTACCACAATGCACTGACAGCACAGACAGCTCTTGCCCAGCACTCAGCTGTACAAAGCAGTGTTTGAGTCAAATTACAAGCAAACTACAATACTGTCAATAAGCACAGAAGCACCCAGTCCTGCTAGCTGAATAATTAAAACCCAAAATCTTACTTTGATTTTATACCTTACCAATTTGATGGCAGCTTCAGAAAGAGCAGTGTATCAACTTAATGACACTTTCCTCTGCATGACTTTCTTTACAGTAGAAGGAACTCTACTGAAGCCTAGCGACCTTTTTTGGCTGGTATTAGAGCACACAGAAAACAAAACTTAATTAACAGAATCCTCCACAATTTTCATACTGTACATCAGGGGCTAAACGATAGTAATCGCACTACTACTGCCGTGCATGCTTGTTCAACATGGTAGATGAAAGTCATCTGAAGCACAACTTGAGTGCACGACTGCAGAATGGTATCTCAGTTTCCAATCACAGACCACAGGAAAGTTAAAATTGGAAACTCCTGGATAGTTTCAAAGACCTAAAATAATAAGGTTGCAGCAGAAAACAAAAGACTTGGCATTAAGGATATACCACAGGAAATATGTAAACCTTGATAATGTATACTTGGCAGATTTGTGTTTATTCTCAGCTGTAGAAATATATTTAAAGTAGAAGACAGCTTTAATTTACCATCATCCAAAAATATCATACATTAGAAGCAGCTGATTTGCATTCAAACCGGCACCAAAATCAGACCTCGTAAAACTTGCATCATATCTGTACCTTGAGCTAACACTGATTTTATTGAATATATTTATGTGTTTGTCATTTTTTAGCCCTCTGGCAGCTGATATCAGTTACCCAGCCACAAGGCTCATCATGCTGAGCATTCTTCACTTCAAAATATCTACTAGTTATACCCTGCAAGGAATTTGCAATACTGCAAAGTACTAACTGGAAACAATAGACATACGTGAAGAAAGCAATGTTAACATTTTTCAGCTGATTAAAGTTGCAGAGTAAATTACAGGTACGTTTACATTGGCATTAGAAATTGTAACAAATGTTAGCAGCTTTACCTGTCTCCCTTTAGGACCTCTTTTTCCACGGAAGCCTGGAATGCCCTGAGAAAGAAACAACCCATCATAACTAGGTTTTCTTTTCTTCATCATCTTAAAGTCAAGTAATTAAACCTTCCTTTGATTAGAAAAGACAGCCTGAGAAATACCACCATTAAAAATAAAAAAAATATGTTGAGTGAAGAAACAGCGAGAAAATGTCCTGTAACAGGGGGGCAGAAACACAAACTGTGCTTGTCTTTACTTTATCCATATCTGCAGAACCATGAAGAAAGGCCACATTGTGCCTCCATTAAAGTACATGGCCAGGCATCCTCTGTACTCAAGAGAAGAAAGAATTAGAGCACAGTGACAGAGATTAAGATTTCCATGACGATTTTTATTGCAAACATCACGTGGCAACTGACAAATATTACTTATTGATTGAAATTGCTTCAACAAAAAACACTCGTTATAGATCTATGTGGCTCTAATCCTTTCATACCATTTAATTTAATCAATTAGACAATTTTGATGTGACCTATTCATGTAATTTCCTCCACATCAGTTTTGTTTTTAGACCAAGACTCAAATGAACGGTTACGTGCAGTTTTTCCCATTCTAACATATATTACCACCCAAACATTAATGTTTCGTTGATGTTTCATTAACCTACCCTTTCTCCTTCAGGTCCTGTTTGTCCTGCTACACCTGGAGGTCCAATGAAACCCTGGAAACACAAGAACAATTCAATGCTTACAAGGCTGCTTCCTACCATCACTGCTTGCCCGTTAGTATTTTCTAGCTGTGGGTTCAAGATCCAGGGATTAAATCCAGGCTCATTTTAAATTACCGGTGAAATTTAACTGACTTAAATGTGACGAGGATTTATTCTCCAGCTAACAGCAAAAACAATTCCCTATTATACAGATACCGAATATATTAACAAAGAACTATGAGGTGAGTGTTTCAGTAAGTCAGACTTTATTTGAATAAATGAAATCTGAAAAAGCTGCTGATACTAACCTTATTCACAAAATGCATCAGAAAAGATGTTCCTTATCTCTAATAACTTTGTCTGACCATTGTTACGTACAAGTGTCCCCAAGAGTTTATCTTGTCATAAGCAGAATGTTCTTCTTGAATTGCAGTCACCATGTATTTTTCTCCCACTTTCCTCTCAGAAAGTCAAAAACAGATCTTGTATAATTAATTGCATGGGCATTGAAACATGCTGTTGAAGTGACAGTACAATTCACAAAAAAAAAAAATTATAATGGATTCTGCATTAACAGATTCAAACAGATTGGAACAAAGTTATTGTTAGTTACAAAAAAAAAAATCCCTGGCTTTTCTACTTCTCTGAAAAAAACTATTTCTCTAAAAGAAACTCATTTCTTCCACGATAAGGAAGGTACTTTATTTTTTTCAAAGATTTCTTAAACAGCTGAGAAGCAGACTATAGTTTTATTGCAGGGATGCTCTAAACTTAAGTCTTTAAAGATACTGTACAACATGTAGCTACATACCTCCATGGTACCTCACAGTTGTATAACTCAACAGGCTACCTCATCATTTTTATTGCAATTTGCTTGTAGAAGTCATATAAAGGATTTAGTCTTAAGACCTGACAGATATTTTTCTCCAATATTACTCATACCTCTAAACATTGGCCATTTTTAGCTTTGTGTCAACAGACAAGTACTAACTTTTCAGGAAGTAACTGGGATCACTTAATACCTTGTTGGTTGAGAGGAGAATGAGACAAAATGCAGTCAGAATTTGCGCAAAAATAAAGTGAAGAAATGTAGAAGAGATACAATCCCTGAGGGTGCAGTATGTGTTGGCACTTGATCCCAACAAACGCATTTTTCCCCATCACTGTAATGAAAACTGACATCAAAGACATCCCCATGCCAAAAAAACAGACTTAGTTTAAGAAGATATTACAGGTAAAGGCTTTTAGTAATTACATTTTAAAAATGGGGCAAGAACAAATCTAGTAACACAATAAGATTATTTCAATAGATGCTTGAGAACACAGCAAACTGCTCAGCAAACTCTACAATGTGAGCCCTGTGGAGCTGAGGACCTGAAAACAGCTTGCAAAAGACCCTTGAAACCCTTTATATGCAACCTGCGATATCAAAATTTCTGGAAACCGATGTGTACTGCCTGATGGTGAGAGTCAGGCTCAAAAAATTTTTACACACAGACGCATGTATACATGCACATGTGCCTATTTAAAAACAAACAAACAGGCAAAACACGGAAAAAAAACTACTTATTTTACCTCCAAAAGCAATCAGGAGCAAACCCTGAATCAACAGAATGTTAAAGTTTGAGCCTTCAGTCCCTGCGATGCGTGTGACTAGAACCGAACCATTCTGAAATCTAGAAGACAACCACTTCTATGTTTTTTATGTGACAAGACTGTTTCCCTTTATCAACTTCTGTAGCTGTTGCAGATTGTAAATGGCAGATACATCTCCCCTTCTTGGCAGTTTCTGTTATGGAAATAATGCTTCAGGCAGGAAATGTCCACTCCTTTACACTCCCAGATCTCACACTCCCACATTCATTACTGCTTTACTTTTCTTGCCCATATGCATTCCAAGTGAGAGGAAGGGCATCGATATGAGACTGTTCTATGCCTCTCACCATGGCCAAAAAAAAAAAAGAGTTATCTTTTTATTTTGAATATGTACTAGGATCTCAGTTTCAGGTTCTGTAAAGACATAGTGGTTCACTGGGCATACAACTGGCAGGGATACATGAAACTCCACATACCCTTTCTTAGGTACTTTATATGTGAAAATAGGCATGCATGCCAAAATGCTTAAAATCTTTACTTACTCTTGCACCTTTAGGACCTGGGTTACCTTCTGGTCCAGCTAAGCCCTATTAAAAAAGACATGAGTTGTACTTAATTTTAAATTCCAGTTCTTTCAAACAGAGCATACTTGTTTATAGTATTTGTTAACTGCAAGCTGTTAATACGTTCTTCAAAGTGATTAAAGTTGAAGAGGGTGTCTGCCATCAAGCAGTGCCCTAGAACCATTCTCAGAAAGGTCTCCATTAGTTCATGGCTGAATCTTAGACAATGACCAAAAACTTCCTCTACATTAAAATTATTTCTTCTCAGAGGAAATTTTTTCCAGACTCAGTGATCTCGTATGACGGTGACATAATTTCACAGAGCTTTTCATAAGCTTTTATATTTGGACACAGTTCCATTTATTTTCAAGCTAATGCCTGAATAGTATATGTAGTCCAAATGCTCTAAACATTTTATATGATTCAACACAAACACATTACCATCCATTACTATATAAAATATTGTAATGGAATTTTTAAATATATAACCATTACAAACCTAACCCAATAAAATGCTAAAGTATTGGGCAAAATCACTCTTCAAGCAGACATAAAAACACAAAGTCAATAGTTGAATTTGGCTCACATATCTTTATATAGGGAAAACAATGAATATTTCTATTTTACATCTTATTCGTGTTACTGGACCGAGGTGTCTGTTAGCTTATATAAATACTGGTTTATTTTTTCATATAAGTGCTTGTGTTTATAGAAAGCTGGTTTCTGGTTTTGTTGGTTCTCCTTCTCAATTATCTGAGTGGAAAAAACTCTTTCTGTTTCTCTAAAAGGCTGAAGAAATAGTTTCAGCAGTGAAGCAAATACACTGGGGCAAATCATGAGGAACTATACTACAATAAGCATTTTCCTATTGCTTCTAAACTTGAAATTCAGTTTAAAAACACAGATCTACAAGAGGTTTATGCAGGAACATACAGTGCTTAGACATTCAATCCTACAGTGATTTTTGCGCACCAGAAAGGTACAGCATTATGCATTGAGGCCATCCAAGTTTAAAAGGCCACAAGATTCAACATTACCTAAAGGCATTACCTGTGAAAGAGATTTGTTTCAAGAATAGATTATAGGATATAGATCAATACATTTATACTCTTAGTTCCAGAAGAGTTACATATGATACTCTTGAAAAGAACAAACAAGGGAAAAAAAAACTACCAAGACATTAGTAACAGTTACTGCACCTGCCTGCCAGGGTAACCCACTGCCCCAGTACTGCCAGCCAGTCCTGGAATTCCCTAAATGGAAGGAAAAGAGAAAAAAGGAAAGAAAATACAGAAACAGCAAACAAGCTTAATGTCACGTTTAGAGTTCAATTGTTTTATCATTTTTCTTTTAACACTTAGTCATATGAAACAGCTTAAGCTCACTGAAAAATCGCTTTTTGAAAAAGTTACACAGCAACTACCCAAAACTTACTTGTCATATATAAGTAATTCCATCAGTTGCATATGCTTAAAAAGGTATTACAAGAGTAGTGTAAGACTTCGTGAAATACAAAAGTGTACTACTTCCATAACAAAAACACAGAAACAACTTATGAAAGTAGTTGAGGAGGACTCGGGAGACAGATCCTTATAGCAAAGTAACTGCACTGGTCTTAGCTATATTTGAACAAATACGTTAAATGTTTCATTAAATTAGAATTCTTCTGTCCTTCAAACAAAGTCAAAATTCTTTGTGTTCTCCAGAATCAGGTCAATATAGCGCTGTATTTGTCATGAACGCATTGAGCTTCTCTCCACCTTCTTCCTCGTAATCAAATCTAAAAGTCAATCATGTTGCTATTTTACTACTAAAAATCTGCACACCCTACTGTTTTCAGAAAATGGTGCTTTTCTGAAATGGTGGCATATGCTATGGTGCCATCACCAAGACATGGGAAGCTCCACCTACCTCTGTTCAGTTCACTTTATTTTATAAAAGCCAAGTCCATAAACTTCACTGTCTCCCAGACTGACCCTTCCACTCACTGTCATATGTCAGTGCTACTATAGCAATAGATCAGGACTTCCTCTCTGAGCCATTCACAGCTGATTTATGGTCAAACAGCAGCCATAGGAAGGACAACTCAAAAGTGCAGAGGCAAAAAGGGGTTGCTGTATATTTTGTTTCAGTGAGCTGCCACTGAGGCAATTCTGTCACTTAATTTCAACTGCCAGTGATTCATCTTCTGACAGATGTTATGCTGTGGAAATGGGATCTGTGCTTTCCTACTTCGGCTCAAATGGAACTCAAAAAAAAAAAGCATGCATGAAAAAAGCTCAAAAAGCAGTAGAATCACTGTATTTACAACTTATCTTTTAAAATTCTGCTTTGGTTACTAGCTGTGCAAGGAATTCAACAATTGACATATGCAGAGGAATGTCTGTCTTTGCTGTATAAGCTTCTAAAAATTACAGACATGGATAGGTGCTACAGGTGACTAGTAACCGGTGTAACTCATCACCTTCTCCAAACAGGTCTGAAAATACCAGCAGTAAGAACTACTTGCAAATTAAAACACCGTCCTCCAAAGTGCTCTCTTAAAAGAGAACTCAGAGTACTTTCTAAACAATAATAAAGGAAACTATTTACAGCAGTTCTGTTAATCTCACTGTTAACTCACAGTCATCACAGAAAAATACCTTTGCACCTAATAAAAATCACCACTCATTCAGCAAAGATGGCTAAAGATGGCTAAACATAACTTAAATTATGGATGATGTTCATGAGTTATCATCTCCCTTCTGCTGTCTATCATCTATTATCATCACCATTTCCCTTTCAGCATTGTCCAAAAGGGCACTCATGTTTCCACCTATCCTGTTGTTAGGTGCCTTGTTAATGCTAACATGATGCATTCATCAGTTGGATATCTCCAAGAGGTTGCTTCTTGAACCGACATGGAAGTGCGAAAAACGCACTGTATAACCACTTCACTTTCCACATGTTAAGAGACTAAAGAAAAAAAAGGCATTAGAAGCATTACATAACAGGTTTTGAGAGCACCTGAACTGTGCCTCTAACAAGGATTTTACACCAGCCTCTGCCAAGCCAGCGCGGTAGTTGAAGAAAAACAAACTAGTCTTTTCTGCTTCATCTAGATCATTTTTTCACCACACTGATCTCTACGTAATCTGATTCTTGGTCAAGAACTATCAAGTATTTCCTTAAGCAGTCAGTAATTTACACTGATTGATTGCACTGAAGTCTTATATTGGATTATGCATTCTTCCATTCTCAAGTTCTCATCCAAAGAGTAGAGTCTACTGTGTTTTCATCACTTACCTGCTCACCCCGTGGCCCTGGCAGTCCTAGGTAACCCTTATGACCCTGCAGGTAGAGAAACAGGCACGTAATAAATGTAATTAAGCACAAAAGAGACTCTCTCTTCTCACTCCAATCTCCCTTTATGAAGAAAAAAATATCCAAACATTTTTGCCTGCAGCATTAACGTGGTTTACATTTAGAAGCTCTCATGGAAGCCAACCTCGAGAAAAGGAGTAAAAAATCTTCACAGCAGTGTAGATAATTTCAGGATATCAGCATGCTTAAAGACAGTTCCAGACTTGTGCTTTTTTTAAACAAAGGAGTATATAGGATGCCTTCCCCTGTGATTGCTGAAACTGCAGAACTGGATTTGGTCCAGTTTATTACTCTGCTCCAAGTCCTTGTCATAATGCCCTCTCTGCACACAGCAGAAAGGTGGACAGCTATATGGAGTCAACCCAGACTGTTCTAGGACACCTTAAGGAAGACAGACCTTTCAGGACACAATACTTTTTAAAAATTAACTTATAACAAATTCTAGCCCTTATTATACTATGGAGTTCATATCAGTGGAGAGAATAGCCTGTTCCTCATCTCAGAATTCTTTCCTGTGGTGCTGGAATCATGAAACCATCCAACTTTACTCTGTACTTCAACAATTTCAACCATATTTTAGGTATTAAAGATTAAAAAAAAAAAGAATTAAAAAT
Source organism: Anser anser (assembly GCF_964211835.1). Classification (NCBI taxonomy): domain Eukaryota; kingdom Metazoa; phylum Chordata; class Aves; order Anseriformes; family Anatidae; genus Anser; species Anser anser. The sequence goes on along the minus strand of NC_139728.1, from coordinate 17,101,926 downwards.
ACACCTGGAACCTGCTATCAGCCTCAGTACACTTGAAAAGGAAACCTTCTTGGATGTCTTTACACTGTCCCAAAAATATCGAAACAAGCTGACCAAAAAGAGAGACTGTAACAGTTGCACGATTGATGCAGAGGCCAAGCGTCTGGTCTCCACATCCCTTGCAGAGGTACCGGGAATACACAAGCTTCTTTCAAGCTGCAGCTTTGGGATAAGACCAAAACAATCCTCATTCCACACAGAAATCTATCACAAAATTGGCTTCAAACACATTGACTGAGGAGCAGGAGTGCCTTGGCTGATGTGGAACATCTGGCTGCCTTGGGGTATGGTGTTGCTTATTAATAGAGATTGGGGGTAACATGACAGACCCGTTGTAATAAGGAATCCTGAAACAATTTCAGTAAGCTAGGTATCCCCCCATTTTGGCTACGTTTCTGCAGGACAAAAAGAGTACTGCTGCACAGAATTAATTATCATATACAAAATTAAAGGACAGAATGACTTTACTTGGTGATAATTTTAGGTAACGGAAGATAATGACATCTGCTAGGCAGTTTTACTATTATAGGATTGCTTGAGGAATCTTGGTCCAAAAGAGATGTACTCATTAAGCAGCCCAAAGGCCTCATTTTCTCAAAACCCAACGCAGCAGGTGTGTCCTTTCATTTTGCTAATCACACACAGGACATTGCCATTTTGCAAAATTATAATCTATTCTGTTTTCAATCCTCTCCCATAACATAAGTCTAGCAAACTTATACATGTTATCTTGTATCTAAAAAAACAGCTCTGCATTGCTGTTGTGGGAAAAAAAAACCTGTAAGAGATATACAGCGTAAAACAATTAATCCGATCTTGGATAAACCAGTTAATGCAAAATATTCTAATTTACTATATTAATGCATGCTTAAAGAAAAAAAATGATTAAATTGCTAAAGCAGAATTAAAGATGCATGCATAACCCAGTAACATATCTTTAGATTTCAAACTGTGCTTCAAAAGCCACTACATTTGTTACGGTTCCAGTCCTCTCTGTATTTCACGAGTTTTGCCCATTTTAGAAGTTTACACTCTCTCTATGATTAAATGATCAACTAAAATAAGCGTTGCTAGAAGAAATCTCTCAGTAGTTTATTATTTCTGTGCAAGGGAAAAAGGAAAGCAAGTGCTGTTATACATGCAAAGACTAAAAGAGAAGTTTGTCACAATTTAAAGTGGGTCAGTTTATCTGAGTGACAGCTGCATGGACAATCTCAAAAGGCGGCACACAAGGAACTGTGAGATGAAGTAGGCCTAACTGCCACATGCATGTTTCTACATAACACCATCTTACTTCTGCCACAGGAAAACTGCTATTATGAACTTCAATTTTAGAGCAGTGTGTCTGTTCTCTTATTCAGACTTAACACAGTCCTAATTTATTTTCAATTCGATGCTGGTTGGGAACAAAGCTAAACAACACTAAAGCGAGTATTTAAAAATTCTGGATTGTTCATTAGTCCAGGTTCATATTCTTAAGCATACCCACAAAAACAAGTCCCAGTTTGCTCTGAGCTAAGATTAAAATGAACAAAAGGAATACAAGTTCACATGCATTGGTTCGGAAAATGAAATACCTCCCAAATCCTAACGCAGATCAACACTTTGATTTAAAAGATCAACGTGGAAGTGAAAGGTTTGAAGCTTTGAATTACAGCAACACAGACTTCAAGCACATAACTAGAACACCGCAAGCTGCAAGAATATTTCGTTCTACGTTACAGAATGATCCTTACCACCAGCTAATGGCAATCAGAGAAGCCTTCACAGAGAGTTTAAGTGTCTGTCTACCATATGGCCAGTGCAGCAGGACCCAGGCTGAATGAATTCTGTATACACGAGCATCGTCCTTTCTGACCAATCTATTCCCCAGTACCCTGTCAGAGGCAACTACTCGTCTGTCTGTAGAGGTCAAGTAGGCCCTTTTTGGGAGGAGGAAAGAACAAGGGGGCTTCTACCCTGGTGAAGTCTCTGCACTGCTATAATGAAAGTTTTGTAAGTGCTGATTTTAAAGTGGCACTGTCAAAGATAGCTCCAGATAAAAGATTTGTGCAACTGCTCTAGAAACAGCGTTCTCCTCAACCTAATTCTCAATTTCCAGCCATCATTTCTCTGTTTCAAAAGATGCCTGAAAATACAGCCTTTAAACACTTCATAAACATGCAATTTTCTATTCTTACACTAGAACAAATTTGGAACACTATCCAGGGCAAAAAAAAAAACTACCATGAATTGAGCAAAGCTCGGCTTTTTATAGTGTGTGTTACAGGCAAAAGAAATATGTCATATTTTATATGTAGCCACAAGGATACATACTCCAGCACACGGTGTGTAAGGAAAAAGGTCCATCAAAATAATCTGTTTCCACAGTCCTGATTAACAACATACTTTTGTTTTACTATCTCACAAAAAAAAAAAAACAACTAACCCCTTTATTCAGCTGTATTCAGCTTTATAAAAAGAGACATCATTTTATAGTTATAATACAAAACAGTAGTTGTGCTATTGTACTGCACTGAGAATTTCTTTTTTCTTTTCTTTGTAAAAAGAATCTTTCCAAGAACCTTTCCTAATATGATTTACTAAATTCAGATATTCAGGAGAAAAAAAAAATCATATGGCTTCTCAGAAGTCATTCAGATCAAAATAAATAAATAAATAAATAAAATAATATGGATGTTGGCCTCACATTTCCAAAACACGTTTTTGTATAAGCACTGAGTAACAAGAGACAAAGTCCAAAAGCAGGGAAATTCTGATGAGAAAACTTGAACACAATTTCAGCCACAGCTACTGATGGCAGGTGTGCTAATGCCCAGCGGAGGGCAGCAGGCATTGCGGTGTACCCAAACCTCAGCTCTCCAAGCCACCAACCAATTAACCAATTATGGTTAATGCAGAATTGATGTTGAATTTGCTGAAGAAAAACTTCAGACTTATAAGTCGTTCAAGAAAACAATGACAAAAATCAACAAAAAAATGTAACTGCCATGAAACTAGTATAGATTTGTATTACACTATTAAAAGAATATCTGTAAGAACTTCAGGCTTATTTGCTATCAAATATCTCATGGTTTAGAAACTGTTGAATTAACACAAGCCATCTGCCAAATATCAAAGAGAATTTGTGACACCATTAATTCATATATAAGATTTTCTTATCTTCCTTTTTAAGTGGAATAGAAAGAATATCAGAAATATGTTATTTATTCTGTACTATGGCAATTACCCGGTAGTACTGGGCTACAAAACAAAAACTGAAGTACTTGTTTTTGGTTTTTTTTCCTGCAGTTTATTCTTGTATCTGGTTTATTTCACAGCTATTTGTGCTTACATTCCTTTGAAAATAATTTCCAAGATCACAATAAGCTAACAGCAAAAGGACTAGTCTGACAGCGCATTTACCAATTTATATATATTGAAAAGTGATAATGATCAATTATTTAAAACAATGAATTGTGAGCTTGTCATTAAAAAAAGCAAGCATGAAATGCTTTTTAATATTTACAGGTGTAGTGTGTTCAAAATCTGGTGTTCTTGCAATGTAGGTCAGGCAGAAGTTAACTTAAAAGTGGTTCTAATTAGTGTCTGATGTGTACAACATGGAAATAGAGAGTAAAGTTTCCAGTGATCAAGTGATCACAATTCTCCACTGAGTCTCTAAGCCTCAGATAAGGAGTGAATTCTTGTGGCAGGAAGAAAGCATGATGGCCATGAGATTTTCATTTCCTCGCCCCCAAACGTCAATCTTATAATCCAGAACAAGTGACAGCTGCTTCCCATCTAAAAACCTTTAAAACAAAAACTACTTTGTTTTCTAAGTAAAAGCATAAACCTGATGAAATGAGAAAGCACAATACGTGGGGAATCTCAAGGTGGCCCAAGTTCAGTGAGTAACAAAAGCTATCAACATGTAGGTTAGCTCCCAACAGAAGGGTTGCGTTGCAAATTCTTGTTACAGCTATACATTTTCTCAGTTCACAGAACTGTGGACCACATGTGTTTGGCAAACACAAGTTTCCACACTCACGCTACTCATGATGCTAATCAATGACAGTTTCCTTTTCTGGTCACATTTTTACTGTTTTGGTGAATTCTAGAAATGAACGATTATTTACATATAGTTTAAAAAATTGTCTTACACTAAGATCAAGCCAACATAGAATGAAGATGTTTTAAAATGTAACACTGAATGAGTTTTGTTGCAATACCATTTTTTCTTTAAATCAATAACAGGAAAGCCTTCAATCATTATTCCTTCTTCATATGTCAAAGGAAGACCACAAATTCCAGGGCCTGTATTTCTAACAGTTCATTCCATTCTTTTGAGGAACACTTTACAACTGCTTTTAGTGCTACTACTGCAAAATTTTACTGTGGTATCTCTTCTCCATCTTTTTTATTACAATTGCAAAACAAAATTGTCTTCTTAAAAGACAGCATTTAACACTACTTTCCCTCCAACCTTCTTGATGATTTTTTCTACTGTGCCATTTTATTAACAATACTGACAATCCAGAGCAGCCTACTGGACATGTCAGATAATCTTTCCACATAAGCTATACCCACTCCCTCACTCCACTCTGCTCATTTTCTTCATGTTGTTTCATTCCCTCTATTAACGTCCTTCAATTTCCCTCCCCAAATCTCCTTGTTTGTCTTGTGCTTTCTTGTATATGTGGGCCTGCCATAGTTTTGATGTATTTCTTAAATGCAGTGTGTAGCACCTGATGTTTCTCATACCAAAAAACATCGCCATTATATAGCACCCAAAATCGGAACTTATTTCACCTGGCTTCTATTTTTAGCAGTTCTGGCACACATTCGGAGATGTAGTAAATAATGCAGCACTGAAACACTGAGCACCAGAATTACTACTCAATGAAAGAGCACAAGATCCCAAAGAACTTTTTCTAAACTATGAAGTACACAATAAACAAAATTAAGAGACTTACCGAAAATTGAACACAATCAATTTTTAAATGGCTGTATCTTGCAGGCACACCCACACTCCCATTCTGTTCAAGAAGGGGCATGTCATGCCTGCCATAATCTGTTTGTTTAGTTTTTACAGAAAGTTTTGAGCTGACGGCCCTGGAACCTCATACATTTAACAGTACCAACAGCAGGCATAAAGCTCGTTCACTTTCTGTTCCCTTAACCACAAGATATACTTCTGATGGCTGTGCATTTGAGGCAGGGAAGCCTGTGTGAAAAAGGAAACAGGAACTTACCTTCTGGCCTTTGATCCCAGGTGGGCCTTGAAAGCCTATTGGGCCTGGATCACCCTGTACAAGAAGAATATCCAGAATCACTGTTTCACTGGAACATGATCTAGGGCTATCAATATGTAGGACTTCATATCTTTGCACTCTTGGACATTTGGTATGAAGAAGTAAATATTTTACTAGGCACGGATTTTTTTGCTTAAAGGAATAAAATAGAATAGGCTACACTTTCCCAGATGCTACCAGCTGGTACTTAGGCTGACGAAATTTGACTTGGGTGAACAGTCGAGAACCCAAAAGAAAGAGAACTAGAAAAATACCTATCCATCTGATATTTTTGGATTATGGAGGCATTTTACATACAACTAGGTGTAGCTAATACTTATACATGGGTGAGCTTTAAACTGTTCAACAATATATCTGTGATAGGTTGGGCTCCTGGCAAAGAATAAACTTTGAGTTTCAAGTGGCCGTATATAGCTCATAACACTGGTTAGATTGTCAAAAGTACAAGCTCGTTAGCTTAAAATAATGTTGCTATTTCTACAAAAGCAGCAGTTAAATTTCTTATCAGTGCATCAATAGAAACTTTTCTGAATTTTGCTCAGCATTTCTTTAACATTGAAAATATGTATTTGTGAATGTTAGGATTCGACAAAATTTACACATTAACAAAGAAATATTATTTTACATTCACATCAGCAGCTAGTAAACAACAGTTATTTGTTAATGCTTATTTCATTATAGATAGTATAAATCCTGGACTCCTACCTGTTTTATACTTAGCACAAATACTCCGCAACTGAACTCACAGCAAATGCTCCTAATAAAGTTTTTCACAAATACAGGTCACTCTAAGAATTAGTCTAACACATTGAAATGTAAATATGCCATTAGATTTTTAGTATTATCATTGGTTTTAAAGTTTCATATGTAATCAGATGATTCGTAATCTAAAAATGAATAAGCCACAAGCTTTCAAACATAATATTTCCGTGAAGAATCATTCTAAATATTTATACTCAAGACTTCCACAGAAGAATGCAACAGATAAAACTTTTTTTTTTTTGGTAATTAAGAAGGTGTTACCTTTTCCCCACGTTTTGCAGGTCCTGGGGAGAATCCTGGGTCTCCTTTAGGGCCCTATCGCAGAGAAATTAAGCTCATTAATATCACCCGGGAACAGAGTTTTAAATTATGTATGTGGAAACAAACGTTTTCACTGTTACAGCAAGAGAAGTGGGAATGTATATATAAACTGTATTTACTATTACTGAAAAAGTTTTGGAAAAAAATCTGAAAAGAATGATGACAAATTATGGTAATTCGCACTGAAAGGAGATTCATATTTTTGAAATTTTATGTCACAACAACATTTATTAAAAAGCTTTTATTTGTAACTTGTCTAGCAATATAGATGTCAGTGTGTCTGTATTCACAATTATAACTGAATATATGACCTGTTATTTGTTTTGCCTGTAAAGCCTTATTTATCAAACAGTAAATGGATACCAGTAGAGCATGCTGTTATTTCAATTTCTGTGAAACTATATTTTAAAATCCTAAAGGATTAAAGGATTTTAATCCAGAGTAGGCCTGTTTAAAGCTGTTCATTTACTTCAAATGCTTATCTTTACTTAACTGTGTCAGTGTTCTTCTCCGAGTTAAAGGCTGCTTTAAAGGACCACGTGCTTTCAGCAACCACTTTTATTCTCACAGGTATTCCCATTAGCTTGTCCATAAGATTAATATACTTTTGCACTAACCCTTTAAAAAGGCACATGAGAAGCAGTCCTGCTAAGCAAGATTACAGTAGTCACCCCAACTAAAATGCTTTCCTCAGGACCCACCACTTCAGGACGCCACGTATTCCCCAGTACAATGCAAGATAACCACTCTATATTATTGCGCTGATTTAAACGTGTCTGGGTCTTCCTCACGCTACTCTACGCAGTGGAGACATCCTGGAAGGACAGAGCTGTCACCATGCCTGAAAGCCTCTGTTCATTTACAAATTATTTCCTAGCTGATTATACAGTTCATCATTCCTGGGCAGAAATTACTGCCTGCATCTAAAACTAGGCCACAGAGCAGGGAAGAACTCTGCCCCACTGATCTCTGCTATTCCAAACCCTTGGTGCCAGACCCTGCCACCAGGCCCCGCAGGAGGGCCTGGCACCTGGCCCTGCAGAGCTCTCAGCTACAGGCACCTCTGCCAACGCCACAGACACCACACCAAAGATACCGGTGTATCTTCAGTTACTCCTCTAAATGGCACAGAACGTGTATCATCTGCTTGGGCTCCTTGGTCAAGCTTTACAGGGAAGTCACTGAGACATTTTGTTTCCTTTGAAAGGAACAGTTTAGGCCATCCTGGGGACAAGGTACAACAACACCTGCCACCCATGGCTGGAGATCTCTAGCTACCCAACACTCCTCTCATAGGGATGTACAAAACGAGCAGTGTGAAGCTTCCTGACAGTCTGTCAGTTAAGACCTGTAAAATAGTTAAAAATTTACATATTTGAATTTTATATATAAATTTTATACACATGAAATGCTACTGGGTCTGATACTCCTCTTGCTTACATTACTGCAGATCAAGAATTATCCCACCACAGTTAAGATTTGTATATGTGAAGCCACTGGAGAAACTAAGCTTATTGAATGCTAAAAATAAAGTCTAGAAATATAGGAAAAATGAATCTTTACTGTCAATTTGTCAGGTCACATAGAACACAATTCTTCAGCATGGTAAGAGTTTTTTAAGTATATTCCAGCAGCTGGCTCACATTTTGGAAGGTAGATTATAATATTCCTTGAAAAAATCCAATCAGTCTTCTGCTTCTATTTTCCAGTGCAGGAAAGCTTATTAAACTAAGAGTGGAAATATAAACTAGCAAAGAGCTGGACACGTACACACAAATCAAAAAAAAAAAAAAGAAAAGAAAAGAAAAAACCCACCACCACCAAAAAGAAAAATCACACACAAAAAAACAACAAAATCAACACAAACACGCCAGCTCCCCCAAAACAAACAACAAAAAAAATAACACAAGCCTTCTGACAACTTAACTCACAGCCTTTCCTTTCCCCTATAGACATAATTCCTCATTACTTTTAATCTAAAAAGCAAACCAGCCATTGTTATGCATCATTTTCAAATTTGGATGAACACATGACCAGGTCAAGATGCGAGGATAAATAAAGCAGCTCATTATTTAATCTATGTAACATTAGAGTGTAGTTAGAACAGTGCCAAAATCCACAAAGTTGATTTTCTTGACCTAACCCTTTTTCCTGTGAGCCAGAAACATAGTCAAGCTTCTTAAGTACTTTTAAATGACTTTAACGCCCTCAATCAACTGTTTATCAGAAATTAAATGCTGAGGACACTTAGCTATTGGTAAGAACTGCTAAGCATAAGTTCGGGGTAGAATCTGGCTCTCTATCTGAAAGGATCAGTAGAAACACTGAGAAGGATATTAGCTAATGTTGTTCCATGCTTCAAACAACTGCCTAAGGGATGTTTCAACATAGAAGAGAAAATGCATGCATCTCATAGGTAAAATACAATTCTGCATGAAGAAATACAATTTCTGCCAGAAAATTATTGCAACTCATCTGTAATGTGTTAAGATCAAACAGAAGTGTTTCATTTCAGCTTCCATAGTCAGTGTAGGTCAACTGGATTTTCATAGTCAATTCTTAGTGAGCACTCAGTTAGTTTCTTTTCAAATAAAAGTGTTTCAGAAGGTACTTGTACTGAAAGGGTAATTTATAGTCCAACAGATTAGGAAGAGCGCTAACCACCTAGTGAAATGTGTGTGTATACATACCTATATATCTGTGTGTGTGTATAGATATGTGCATATCCACACAATCCCTTCTGGTTTTAAATTCATGGAGATGGCTACATGACTGATCAGGATTATAACTCAGTGGAGTGGGAAAATCCATTATCAAACAAAACCTAGGAGTAATTGGTTACAATTATTTTCCTAACAATATACTCTATTATACAGCAACCATAAATATTGTGACAATTAACTATGAATCTAACTGTTCCTATAAAACTAGACAGTAACAAAAGAACATAACAAATAGAGTTGCTTCGTTTTACAGTGTTCAACACTGAAAGCTTTATTTAATTTCTTTTTATGTCCTCAAGTAGTTTCTAACACCTGTCATGACAGGTCAGATTCCTGCCACAAGGAATCGCACTAAAACAAATCATGGTTGCTGTTCTTTTTTCCTAACTTATCTATCAAATCATTCAAACTAAATATGAGTTGAAGGCATTCTGCAATTGCACAAATCTGTCAAGACTGTTTAAAGGGCCTTATGTTACACAGGTTTGAAGGGTTTTTATTTGAGCTTCCAGGTCTTGTATTTTTTCTTCGGTTTTAAATATCACATTCACACATCTAGAGAAAATTACTATATTAATCAAGTGATAATGTTTGAAATAGCAAAGTATTTAAATATGAAAGGTTGGGTACTGACAAAAAAGAGGAATTTACAGAGAATGACTCAGTCTTTTTTTTCCCCCCTTGTTCTTTTCTATCAAGACAAAAAGATTACAGCAATTAAATGTTTACTCTCCATAAATTCCAGTTTATTGAAGAGGCTGAGCTAATTTACATGAACTCTTTTGGGAAGCACAAACTACTTGCATGGGTAACAGTTTCCAAGCCACCATTCTGCACATAGTTTTTTATTCCCTGAATAAACTGCCATTTTGTTTTGATTTTGATTGATTATATTTAATTAAAAATTGTTTACAGTAATAGTCTCCATCTGTAAACCAAAGAAGGCCAATTGCTTCAATTAAAGGAACCAGTGCTATGACTTCCAAAAAGTCATTAAGAAGCTCACGTATTCACATGGCAACATAGATAAATTAACTCACCTTTGGACCTGGTAGTCCTGGCAAACCTGGATTACCATGTGGTCCTGGAATACCCTATAAAAACAAACAAAAAAGAGAGTGGAATTACTCAGCACATCACTGAACAACTGTGAAAAGTTTCATGAATCATTTTACTGTATAATTGTTGCTTTTAGAAGCACTGTTTGGGACTTTCAAAGGATTCTCAAGAAATGTGCACTTCTTCCTAAAAGTTAAGTATTTCCCCCTTCTTTTAAATCTCTCGTGTTTTTGGTTTTTTTTTTAAATCATCTTCCCAAATCTTAACAGGTATTTGGCATGCAGTCACTGCAAAGTTCCTCTGCAACTCCAGTGCAACTGCAAAACTTGGAAGCATTGGATTAAAGCAGAAAGATCACATTCAGGGGCACCCAGTTATAAACTGCAAAAAGAAGGAATTGTAGTAGTTCTCACTGATTTAAGGGATGACTCAAACAGGAGTATTCCATCTCCTCTAAATAAATCATCACAGATAGAAACCTGTCTGATTCTCCCACAACCAATGTAGAAAATGGGTTTGTTGCCAAAATAATTTAACTAAAACCATTCCAGGAACAGAATGGCTAACCGGGACTATCTATATCCAGTTAAAACACCGTCCAGGATAAGTGTCCATTCCTGCAATACACTGAGTAATCCTCAGTCCATGACAAACTGTGCATTAGGGAAAATATTTTTGCAATGACTGTCAGCAGCTATTTATCCAATAAGTGGAGGACCAAACTGGTGAAAATCTATCTCTGGTAAGTCAGCAGTGAAACTTTCACTGAATTTACTAAGGCCAAAATTCAGCCAAACAATTCATCCAAATGACAAAATAATAAGAATCTGTTTCATCTCTCTCATATTCTCAGTATTCTTAAAGGAGATAAATTCAGCCTCTATTTTTTTCTTCACATGACTCTGAATTTAGCAATTATACCTTGCAGTAACACTGAAAGCTATATCTCTTAAGCGCTCTGTCTTACTAATGACAATGTTGACAAAACTCCATAGAAATACTAATCTCTCAAATAGCACGTGGGATTAGTTTGACTGCTGGCAACATTGGAGGCGCTCTCAGGGATTTAGGAGAAAGGAAACAAATAGAAAGTGCCAATGGAGCTCCAGTGCTGAAGTGGCTTCTAGCTTTTGCTGCTTGCAAGAGTCACTTGCAAGTTGGAGCATAACTGAAGATGTGTTGCACCACAGAGGTGCAAAGGTATCCTGGTGGAATGGGAAGCATTAGGGGAAGTTGATCTCATTGTTGATTAATTCTGAAGTCACTGAAAGTTCATTCTTGAGAAACTTGGAACAAGCGAAAAAACCAAATACACACAAAACCAAAAACCTTCAGTGGACTTCTCTACCACAGAAACACAAAAATCAAAATCCATTTTTAATGGCAATCTCTGACCATTAATCAGACATTGGTACCATGCCCAAAGTGTTCAACCCTCGTGAACTTGTCAAAATCAGGCTTGGGCATGCACCCAAGAGACCTTGCAAAAGGCCCAGGCAATGCGACTCTGCACTCTGCTGCTTTCCTTCGACACCTCGAGTCACGTTTTCAGATCTCAAGTGGCAGCTCACGCGATGGAAGACAAAGTCACAAGGCAGACTTGTACATGTGGAGATGAACTTTGCATCAACAGGGTTTTACATGCTTTTTGGCTCAAACTACTCTGACATACCATGTCTTTTCACTAGCTGTAATTGCTTGAATTTATCAGCATTAGGCAAAGTAAAGAGCAATAACATTTCAAAAAAAACTACTCCATTGCTCAAGTACTTTTCTAAGCTTTCTTGGCCCATATAAATATGTATTTTAAAATCTGTGGCAAAATTGCTGGTAAATAATAATCACCTTGGCCATTTCTTTACTTCTCCAGGTACCCTACCATAAACAATGTCTCCTTACATCAGGAAGGATGCCCTACTCAATAATTAATCCAGAAAACTCACACAGTAGAGCACTATACTCTACACCTATAAAAAGCACTATACACCTATATACACCTAAGTCCTCTACACCTATAAAGAGGATCTGCAGCAATACGAACAGAGCAAGAGAGAGATCTCACCAACAGGCATGGCTTTAGACACATGGGCAACCTCCAAAACAAAGGCAACTTCCACTTGTGAGGGTTGGCTTGGGTATGTTGGATCCTGCCTCTGAGGCAGGAATGGCCTCAGAGGCAATATTGTTTGGCAATATAAAAGTCTGAGATGTAGGTACTGTCAGCTCTTATGTAGCAGGATAATTTGAGAAAAGAACCCAAGAAATTAAGTCAAAAAGGTACGTATTTGAAGAAATTGTTTTCATTTTATACTTGTAAATGTGTCTTATCCACTCTCTTACCTCCAGCTGCTCTAAAGCACCAGGTCATTCTGCCCCCTTGACCAGTGTATTTTCCTACCCAGCCACACCACGTTTTGAAAGGGCATTCAACACTATGTGTGATAACTTGTTTAAATGTGCCTCAAAGGCTGACTCAACGCTACTCCCACGCACCTGCTGAGATTTTCATATAAACTGCTCCCTTACTTCCCACTTGCCATTCAGCTAGCCTAAAGTGCTACAGCCATAACCACTTACATCCCCAAATACCATTACCCTAAATCTTCTACACAATAATTACCTATCACACCTTTTATCAAGCTATTGTAACACACAAGTCCAAAACAGATCATTAGGAATGATTTTTTTTCCGTCTTGCAGGGGTTAATATTGTATCAACTGCCAGCTCCTCTGTGGCAGTGATATGCATTGCTCACTCCCTCTCGTTCCAAAAAACAAATGAACGTGATCTTAGACTGCAAAGCAGCAAATGGGAGCAACATGGAAAAACAAAAAGTTAGTATTGCAAGCAACAAAAGCTAGGTGCAGATGTAACAGTGCCCCATGTACACACCCATACACAGAATTAACTATGCTGAAAGGTCACAGTAGAAGAAAAAGTTGATTAATTTGCCTTATTCTAACCTATCTACCAAACGTTAAGAATTACATACTTTCATAGTCAACAGGTATATGAATAAGGTTGAAAATAAAAAGATGCAAACTCCAACTCCAGTTTAATTATCGTTGACTTGTGCAGACCCACACAAGAACACGCTTTTACTCACCCGAGGACCCCTCTTTCCTGACGGACCAGGTAAGCCTGGAGGACCTGGAGGACCCTGGTGATAGAAAATCAAAACAATTAAGGCTAAAATTCAGCACAAGGACAGTACCACAAGTCTGAATCAGACCAATTCTTCTTGCTGATGACTTTTTGCTAGTAAAAGCCTTCTCTACTTAAAAACTGATTCCCAAACTGCAAGCACGTGTGTTTTTAGTCTTGCTTAATATCAGATTATGTTTAAAAATTATTTTATGCCTGAGGAATTGGAGACAATCTAGATTAATACAAATACACTTAAGCAAAATTTACAAAGGAAGGAGAACTGATCTCAAGAGTTAGAAACATGATTAGTGTATTTCAAAACACAGAACAAAGGATAATTAAGCCTTTTTAATAAACACACTGGCATGCCAAACATTTTTAAAAAGTCAGATAAATAATCATGAAAAATGAGATACCACTGCACAGAAAAGACAGACATGAAAAAAAAGAAACAAACATAGACAAATGATTGTTCAGGTTCCCTGATTACAAGCTTGGGATAAGGATAACTGGCAACATGTTCACCCTTAGTTTCACTTGTATATAAATAATTTGCTTATATATATATACATATATAAATAATATAAATCACCCAGGCTTTCTCATGCTTCTGTTTTCCGCAAATTCTGCATCCTCTCACCTGAAAGCCTAGGTGAAACACTTTGAATATCATCCTGCCCACCCCCAAGCAACACCGCTGAAAGCTGGCAGGCATACCAGAGAAAATCAAAAGGGCAAGTATGGTGACTAAAATGAAATGGCCAACTTGCAGGCTTTGAAAAGAAAAGCCAGCATGTTTTTCATAAAATAAATATGTATATATTTATAAAATAATCCCTTTGAGGTTTTAGTAACAACAAATAAATTACTTTATTAAGGCAAAACTGTATTTTTTATAAACCTAATTTTTTAGGGAAGTGACATTTCTTTTACCTTGGAAAGAACATCACTGGCAGAGAAGAGAGCGCTGATTACAGGCTTTAGGAAATATCAAGCCAATTACCTTCATTTAGCCAAAATATGGACTACTTTGCACAGTTCTGGAAAAAAAAATCTTATTCTGAGGAAAAACAACAACAAAAAAGATTTTCCTCTCCAATTAATCATAGTAATCTTCAGAGACTTTTTTTTTTACTGGACAAAATTCAAGTGATACTATCTTCCACATTAGAGGACAGAGCTTCAGTGTTCTAGACTCAGTAAGATCCCACTGCATTTACTCACAAAAAATCTGCTAGAGCCACACTGATATCTCCAGATAGTTATAGCCCTATTAATTAAATGGTCTAAGAAAACGGGGGAATTTTAAATTGGAAAAATAAAGTCTTCCATTAATAAATGTCTAGCTGAATCCTGGAACCTTGCTGACTGCCCCAAAACCATCAGAACTGGGAAACATCTGGTTTTGGAGTTAGTCCCTGCAACAAATGTGGATTCTCCTGTAAACAAATTATAGGCTTTTCTTCCCCCCCTCCCCAGGCTGGCAATTACAGCCAGTGAAAGTCTCAGGGAAACTGGGCATCAGCTTGGGCAGTAAGAGCAGACGCCTCGACTCTCTGAAGTGCTGAGCACCGGCTATTGTCCCTGGGCTCCGTCTGCCGGAAAGTTCAGTTGGCACCCACAGTGAAAATAATGACTTCTAATGACTTATGTATAATGACTTATACAACCCAACTTTAAGAGCAGTACTGGCAGCATTTCCCCAAAGTTACTCTCATAGACATGATAGCTATTTGAAGAAAGCTCAGTGGTAGACAGGGACAGTGCAGAGAGACGGCCCTTCTGCTGTAGCCCTAGCCCACACCTGCACCTCTAAACAGCAACGCAAGTCTTGCTCTGCACGAGGAGATATTATAACGGAGCAAGACTTTGAATACTGTTGAATGCAATATTCATCCTAACTGCAGTGCAGCTGCCTATTCATAGCTAGGAATGTACGTATGCCCATCCTGCATAACGTTATGCAGACACAAACCACATACTGGTTGTATTTCTATCCTGGTGTAATTTAGATCTGTTACTGTCCCAGGTAGGAAGTCCTGGTCATAAAGTTGAACTCTAACATCATATTTTTAGTTAAGGATATTCACTATTCACCCTGACTGCATAAACACTCACTAGCATCCTTGCACTTTTCTTCAGTTAAAAGACCTTCATAGTGTTTAAGAGTAAAAACCTAGCAGGCAGACACGTGGCAAGCTCTTCACCTGGCATTTTTGTCAGGAGAGTTCCAAAAACACACCTCAGACAGCACAGGGAGCTCCCGGAATAATGCTTTCTGATCTTTCCTCTCAAATTGTAAATTGAGATATACACTTTGTTTAGAAAATTATCCTGTGGCTACAAAACAAAACATACCACATTTTTCATTAAGTAAAATAGTTTTAACTAGTGCACAATCTTTTGTGGTGAGATGTTCTTCTCCACTCTTATTTCAGACACTCTCTACATTTCTGTAAAAAAATAATAATCAAATCCCACCTTTTTGTTGGCAGAAATATGAATGTGTATTTATTGACATCTCTCGCCTTTGCTGCTGATTTATTGAATGAGGGCTGCAGGAATATTTTCTTTACTCGACTCCTTTCTTGATAGTTTTTTTTTTTTTTTTAAAGAGTCTGCTTCCTTTGGAAAAAAAATGCTTTGTGATTACACTAATTCATTAATAATTACCTCTCTTCATCTAAAAACACAAAAATGAAGCAAAACTAATGGAGGAGAAACTTTTAGCTACACAGTAGGAAAACACACTCTGTTCTCACAACCAAGCTCTCAGCAAACCCTAGAAGAAGTAGCAAAGTAATTTGAACTGTATAGCCAGGGGTGAATAATGCTTTCCTCAGGCTTTCTAAAACAAAGTCAGCTGTTGTAGTAGATGAAGTCTTTGGTTAACAATAATTAACAGTTAAAGTTAATTGAACAATCTCTCAAGACTTGAGTCTTCCTGCAATCCTTCCTTCATCCTTAAGACGTCATCTTAATTTTTTTTCTCCAAGACCATTTTCTCCACAGAAAGCCCATTTGCCTTTCTACCTGTGCACAAGGACTAACAGACCAGCTTGCTGAATGCATCTGCAGAACATTACCACTTAGAAAATATGCAGTGGGAAATATCTTAGTGACCTTATTCTACAAAGGGTAGTCCTACAAAGGGCATCCCAATTGACTTGTGCCTCCATCTTCCATCCTGTAAAAGGATATTTTAACTTTCTGGGGAACAGCAGCCATAGAACTGTACTTAAACACTTCTCAAAACATTCACTTGTTATATACGTGCAACACATTTCAAGGAAACATTATTGCCCCTCCCAGGTGACTGATTAAAGCATTAACAAGGGCTCTCCTTGACCACAGCATCTTTCTTACTCCTTAACCCACAGCTCAGACTCCTCAACTTAGGCAACCTCTCAGCTGAGAGCAGACTTAGTACACCACACACCAGTCTTCCTGGAAATGTTCTTCCAACTAATTGTGAGAAGCTATTACGCCCCATACACTTCTTCAACTTGTTTAAGGAACAGCAAACTTCAAGACAGCATGACTGTTTCTATACTAGTTAGGAAGCAATTTATGAATACAGTAGAGAGAGACCTCTCAGGCATCCACTTAAGCTCCTGAAGACAACTTCTGCAAGTGAGTCAGTCTCTCATAAACCAAGGAATTAGTCATTTGTTTGAATAGTTTCTCCTCCAACCGTTGCCAACAGTAGTAATTAAACAAACTTGAAGCAATTAAAAGTGTTAACTTTTTTGTACTTGACATTTTAACCACCAAAAAAAATTACTACTTTGGTAAACATTACAGATGCAAACTTTAAATCCACTTCTTTAATAGAATCAGCTTGCACAACACAGATCATATGCAGCTTCTTTAAAAAAGACGCTGCAACTTATCATCCTTATGAATTCTGAGCACTTCATTGATATAACTGAGGGGAGAAGCTCAAGTTGTGACTTCATCCTGAAAAAAAAAAGAGTAGAACCCACACTTTTTCACTACCTTTTGAAAGGTCCTCAATGAGTGTTGTAGTGAGCGTGCACAGATTTCCTAGGATATTCAATCCAGCCTTTCTATGGATGCATGTACAGTTCTTCCAGTCTGTCAAATTGCTGTTGGTATGTTTTTGTTTTTTTAAATTTATTTAAAGACAGAGCTCAGCACATGAAAATTGAGGACAACTCTCTCAACCGTGGCCTCAGCATACTCAAACCAGTAGAAAAATAGCCGAAGCTCATCCCTCCTAGTAATGAATACAGGTTATCACTGTAATGCTTGATGCATTCTCTAGTTGTACTGTAACAACAGCCTAATACCCTCATCTGATTGCCTAACTAATCATTCCCCAACAACTATTTGTACTTCTGATTTCTGTAATATTGCACTAATAATGTAATATTGCACTAAATGTCACCCCATCAGTTTTGGGCCATCTAGAATTCAGATTCTGTCACTCAAAATTCTTCTACCTACATCTAGCATGCTCTCTCTACCTTTTTTAAGCATTAATTTTTGAGCAACCAGGATTCTACCAAACATGAATGCCCACCTATCTTTTTCCACTTGCTTCATTTGAATTTCATTAGAAGTGATAAACGAAAAACACTTCTCTTCCCCAATGCCCTAGAGCAGGCAGTCACTTGTGTAGGATTAACCTCCCTTCTGTACAGCTGTTGAAGTCTCTCTGTAAAGAATCCTACAGCAACCAAAGCAATGTCATTAACATCAGAGGAATATACATGGCTTTGGGTTACAGATTAAAGCTTCTCAAGATTTCTGTGAAGAAGACAGGAAAAATGTATCAGCTTCAGGTGAAGTAAAAGAAACGTTTAAATAATTAGGATAAACTTTATTTTTTTCTAGTAAAAAAAATAAAAAATAAAACAGTAGCTTAACTTTTTAACTGCATTAGCAGATACTGAGATAAAGATTTCCCAACCTGGGCAGGGAACTGTGAGGGTTACCTGCAGAGCTAAGATATGTGAAGGTAATTAACTGCCCAGTACATCCCCTGTGGCTAGGGAGAGCTGCAGCAAGCAATTTTGTTCAACTGATAAACATGCTAAGAGTGAAATCTCGGATGACACCATTCTTACTGCTTTTCTATGTAGCACCACATTTAGGATTCCTAAACTCCTGCCCTCTTTGAGGGTTCTCAGCCTCATGCCTCTTGGCTGGAATAAGAGGAACTCGTCCAGGACTCAATTCTTCCTGATGCAGGGACTGCATTTCCAGTTCCTCCTGGCAGTATCTCCAGACTACTTGTCCTTACCAACCAGATAACCTAAGGAACACCACATTTTGTCTTCTATCACTTCTCCTGCCAGATTAGTGTCTTCATAACCCAGAAAACTTTTCCAACAAAGAAAACTAATTCCTAGCTCATTTCTCAGGGGAAGTCAAATCCTGTGCAGCTAGGCAGGCTGATGCAGTTACCTGCCAGTAAGTAACCGAACTTGGCTCTTCAGCTCTTACTAACCCTTCCTTCTAGCCATTTGGAACTATATACCATGCTACTGCAAACAGCCTTAGCACTGTGCAATGAAGAGTATCAGTTAGACAGTTAAACTGTTAAAAACACACTTTTTAAAAAAATTTTTTTTTTAAACCTTTATACATTGCCAATACCATCTGCAATACAAAAAGGAGAGGCTCAGCAGATAAATGGAGCAGCTTTCCCTCCAAACTAGTGTTTTAGGAGACCACACTGTTTCACTTTAAACTTGCATCATATTTTTTTAGGGGATTTTGGTCATTGCAATTGCTAGGATTTTAATCAGTCATAGTACTTTTGAAGAATTAGGTGCCCTTTTCCATATGTTACCCATAAATGAAAGCCTGAATTCTGGAGCCCTGCTTTGTAGTGATGGGTGAATTCCACAGCTGTGGGATCACGGAACACAAGGGGCCTAATTATACAAGGCAAGAATCAGTTCTGGTAGATGATTAAAAGCTAACATGAAGCTGAGGAGTTTAAGAACCACAAAAGCTAGTTCTTGCCTGTCAACTCCAATAGAACGAACGTTATTTTAGTGATGAAATCTTGAAAGAAGGTTCAAATCAACCACAACATAATGAAAGAAGAAGAAAGGGGGCTTCATGCCTCATCAGAACTTTTTTTTCTTCCCCTGCACTGTTGCTTTTTTAGGATCTTCACTGATAAGACTGTGTGGGTACCTATGTATTAAAGGGTTAGAGCCACACAGATAAAACCTGGATTACCACTGTTTTCTCTCCATGGGTGTACTAGACTGAGAAAGGAAACCAAAAGCATCTCTGCGAGTCCAAGGACAGTGACAGGCGCTGTGCCACACAAGTCGCACCAAGCACATTACAGAAATCTTGTGTGGAAAAGCCATACAGAGGTCTTTTCTCCCTTTGGCAACACAATGCTTCAGCTTTGCCCAGTGGCTGCTGCTGGCCCTTTCAGCTGAGCTTGTGCCCACAAAGGTCTAGATCTAGCTCCTGGCTCTGCAACATATCACTTTTAAGACCTTGGGCACGTTAAATGCTGACCCAGCAAAACGCTCCAGCACAGACACACAATATTCACTGCTACAGACTATGCCAAATGCAAGGTCTGCTGTCACTAGCTCGTAGACAAGAAACTTCTGCATCCCGTCTGTAAGAGAGACATTGACAGATTGACATCACATTCAGAAAAGATTAAGCAAGAGCACCTCTCAACTAGTGTGAATTACTTGTTAATGCATTTCTCAATTGTGTAACAACCTCTCTTGGCATCAGGATTCTGGTTAGAGTAAAAATTGATTTTTTAAATAAGTTGTCAGCTGCTGACTACACAAAATATTTTTCAGTGCTGAAAGTATACATGCCATAAATTTATGGACACATTCAAATGTTAAGAGCTGCTTAACATCTACCAAATTACTTTCCAGTAATATTCACATAAACACACACAAGAGAAGAGCAAGTGGAACTACCTTCCCCATGCTATAGTTTAAAAAAAATTAAAGACTTCTGCATTAACTACCATATCTCCCAAGTTAAACATAAACTGCTGTTCTTTCTTGCCTGCAGCTTCATATAGATTGTTCCCATTTTTATGTATTAAAAAATACATGGCTTTCATGCACACAGAAGAAAGGACAAATTAGTGCTATTAAAAGCACTACTGTGCATTTGAATCATTTCAGAAATTGCTTACCCACTAATTGAAGAAAGGCTGCAGAGTAATGTAAGAGTTTAAACATTATTTTGCATCCAGCTTTCGTGATCCTGCAACTGTGGGTTAAGAATGGTTTTACTGGTCTAGATTCTGCAACTGGTCTGCTTCTACCATTACAAATGTTGATAGCATTGCTCAACTGAGAAAACCATGTCATTCTTCCAAACAGCCTGGTTGTTCTTTTCATGGATCAGTGTCTATGTCTGTGTACAGTATGAGTTTATCCTGTAATTTTGTTAAGTGAGCAGTCTCCATAGTTAGCAGTTACAAACATCTGGCTGCATTTCAAATTTTCAAAACGTCTGGCTTGCCTATCACTTCACCAGAAGCAAATGCCTATGTATTCTGCCGGTCAAAAATATACAACACTTAGGCCAAAATTACATGTGAGACACACTTAATGCAGACAAACATTTGTACAGTACAGTTGGGAGAAATAGCAGTCACAGCATGGCATGCTTTGCAACACTTATTGTAAAGCCTCTCTTAAAGGTATGTTGCTTCATTACAATAATGAGTGTAGTAAAGGTAACTTACAGGAGGTCCAGTTTCCCCCTTTGAACCTCTGATACTTCCCATTTCAAATATTTTGTCACGATCTTCATAGCCATAAGCATAATTATCAACATCAATTTCATAACTGTTTTCCACATGATAAGACTTATTAGCATCAAATGGGCCTTCTTCCCCTAGACTGAGTTGATTATCCAGAGACAGGTCAGCAGTCAAACTGTACAGGGTTGTGTTGAAGATTTGTTGCTTTTTGGTTGGTTCACCTACATGCTGTCGTTCTTTGTCCATTCCATCACTTTTAAATTTACTCTCTTTTACAGGGGAGATCAGAGAAGGCTCACTTTGTCTGTCTGCATCTTCTATGGCATTATGTGAAGTATTTGGATATGAACCCATGGGTTTTTCAGTAATGCCTCTTCTTTTGCTTGGTTCCTGCTGATGAAGGGGCAGACTGACCTGCTTCTGAAGTTCTGTTTCTGGCCATGCTTCCAGCACAGGTTTGGCCTCTGCTGAGACATTTCGTGATTCCAAGTACTCTGGTAGAGAGTGAATCCAAGCAATGTTAGTAACAGGAATGTTTGATGCTCCTTTCCTTCTGTAAGCAGGTATGTCTTCTGACTGTTTTTTCTCACCCGTATTTTTCTTTAAAAAAACATCCAGCCCATCTGACACATGTGGAGCTCCTAACTGAGATCGATACGTTTCAGCCTGGCGACACTGCTGTTTCACATATTTACAATAGTTTGCAGAGGCTTCTGCAGAAGGAATAATATCTAGCTGGCATATAACTCCTTCAAAGCTGACAGAGTGAGAGTTCATCCTTCCCAGGGTAAATAAACCATCCAAAACAAACATCTCTACTTCAGAATGTATTTCCTTGCTATAGTACTTCTTTCCACACTCAGCAAATATTGAGACAGTCTTGTCTCTAATGTCAATGGCAAACGAATGCCATTGTTCATTATGAACACTGTATTCAAAGTATACGGACTGCTTCCCTCCAGTGAACACCACTACTTTTCTCGGTAGCAACTGGACACCAAACTGCAGCCTGTTTTTGTTCCTAATACTGAAAAGAAAAGCATTATTTACTCTGTAAGAGTACAACCCAACCAATATGGTGAAACGATGCCCTAGATTTGCTGGTATGACTTGAGCGACGGGGGACTCAACATGTGCATCACTAGTCAGTACAACTCCTGCTACGGTCAGACGAACCCCCTGAAGTAATGGCGATGCTGAGGGCACTGTTGTCTCTGAAGGCTGTTGAACATTGCTCACGAGGCCTAGCTGATGAAGAACATCTACTGCTGAAAAAAGAAATAAAAGCATATTGTTGATTTTGTTTGCAAGCTCAAATTCAGATCCATGTAAACAAATGCACACAGAGCATCTTAACGAATCTGTGCTTCCTAAAGCATAAATACTGCATGCAGCAAGGCCTCCAAATCCCTAAAGTAACGTACAACAAACTTTCATATAAATCAGACAAATGCAATTAAAGCCAGCTTTCCTGATGAACAAAATTTAACTAAAAGAAAATAAAACACTCATGTAATGCCCATTGGAGACTAATTCATTTATGAAACTGAAAAATCCCTAGTGCTGTCCCACACCACAGTTGTGGCACACCGGTTGTCTGAGGCAATTCAGAATGGTTCTCTCCATTCTGACCTGGAGTAAGAAATTAAAGCCACTTTCCTCCGAAAGGAGAAATAAATGGTCAAGGATCAGTGAATTCATTTGCTATTGCATAAATTAGATACAGGCACATTGGAGTTGGTGTGCCTAAACACCTTCTTCCTTCAGGATGAATATAAAGACACTATATTAAAAATGACTAGTATTTAACAGTTGCACTGATGTCATAAGCCTAACTAGGAAGAGACTGGTACTTCCCACAGTATTTAGCTGAGGATTTTTTTTTTTTTTTTTACTGCACAATTTGTGCTTATATTAAGTAAATAAAGCTATTAAATGGCATAACAAAAACTGGGAGTAATCAACAGAAGCCAAGGATGCACTGCTATCTTAAGAGAAAAGAGCAACTGAAACAAATGGATGTTCAATATTTTAGTGGAAAAAAGGTTTCCTTTCCCAGCCTTCCCTTCCTCTGTTTACTGAATGTATTCACGGCAAACTTTAAGGACAGACAGATGTTGGCTTAGTTTCAGTAGTAAATTATGAAAAGAGCCTGAGACTTCCTTGAGAGTGGTTTATAAGTTGGAACCAAAAGCATCAACCTGAACGCACAGTGCATCTTGAAAATTAATTACACACCTTGTAGTGTTTCTAGCCATGTTAGAGATGTGCAGGCGTGCCAAGATTATGCTGGCGGGCAGCCAGCCCAGCCAGAGGTACAGGGAAAGCATATCTTTGCAGAAAGTCATGCGTACGCCAATTTCTCAAGATGTTCTGCCTCAGAGCAATTAATTTACTAGGCTATATTTTAATCTGTCATACTGATAACAGAGGTCAGGTTATAGAAGAGCTTCGAAGCAGAATACTTCTGCTAATGAACCACCACACTTTCCCAGGACCCCAGTCCTGCGTGGTCTGAACATAGCTACACAGGAGAAAGCTGTGCATGTGTTACCCTTGTGAAAGCTAAGAAGAAACACGGGCCTGAGCTCTGGGCAATGCAGAGGTCTTACACAGGCAAATAATTCCCTGAGGGCTGGAGAGAGAGCTCCAGCACTTCTGTGCGCTGGCTGAGCCAGCTGATTGCGTGCGGGAGAATACACTGCACCATGACAGCCAGTCTAATCTAAGGCTGTACCTAAACATCACAGTTCTAACCTGAGATATTCGATAGGTATTTGCAAACATTTGAAACTAAGTAGTCCTATTTAAAAATAGCAATGCACCTATGATCTCTGTCCAAAACATAAACTGCAGAATAAAGCATCCAGCCTCCCATGACAGAAAACAACCAATTTTAAAGTGATATTAGAGGATCATTCCTAAACCTTAATCTACAAATTTTGAAAGTTCCAATTTGAAAACAGCACATCGTTTAAAAGTTATTTTAAAAAAGAAAAAGGATCCTAGAGCACAATGAGAAATAAAACATTCTCCACATCCTGCAAACAGATCCTTGCTAACAATGACAGGTCTTGAGAAGGCTCAATGCTGAGAAATGCTGTGTGAAAAATAACAGCAAAAGATTAAGTATCGGATAATTATTCCTTGCTGACTTGCTGCCTGTTAACCCACCGTCAAGCCAAAAGGCTGTTCCAGACTTCTTTGGCCAGTCATTTTACTTCTGGTCCAACTTTTTTTTAAGCTTTCAGAAGCTCTTGGCAGTACATAGGGTTTTGGGAGCAGGCAACCCTCTTAACTCTTCCTCCCAGCTTGACAACCACAACTTTCTTTACCTATCAGTAGTCAGTTTTCTTTGTTTACCCATGTCTGCACAACATCTGTCTTTGCTTACTGTTCATTGAATGCATTAGTCCCCCGAACTGCAACGGCTCAGCTTCTTGAGTGAAAAGCTGTTTGGGGTTTTTGGTGTGAAGTGCTTTCCTTCCATCTCCTTGGATTACTTTTAAAATTCACAACATAATCAGATCATAAAGGGAGGAAAAACGTATCATGAACTTGAGCGAAAAATCTTCTGACCCTCTTGTGGCATAAAATAATACCAAAGAGAATGGTGGGGTGGTGGTGGTATCAGGCTGTTACTTGGTTGTAGTGTTCTGCATCACTATTCTGTCCAGTCTCTGTTGTTCATTTTCCACATTCCTTCGTACTTAAGACTTCTCTGAAGGCAGGATATTTGGGGTGCTCTCTTCCTTTCAACAACCCCAGTACACACATTACTCACTTTCCTTTTACTGGTACTGGTAAGGGAACAGCGAGGATCATTCTTCAGTCAGCTCCACCAGAACAGTGGATAATTACTCATCGGGTGATTACTCATCACCCATTTTCTAGGTGATGCTGCATCTGGAGTTGGGTAAGTTAGGACACCTGGTTGCAGCAGATGCTCTCCCAGACACCAAGGTTGAGTACTGGCACAGAAAAACAAGCCGACACATGGATTCTGTGTCCTTAAGCCAAAGTCAAAGTACTATTCCTAAAGCCTGAGGCTGTATATTTACATATATTTCACTGAACACAATTTATAACACCCGACTGAAATGCATAAGGAAGAGCTTCTCAGGTAAAGGATGCACAAGCTGTCTAGAGAAAATGGCTTCATTCACTTACATTCCCTTCTCTGATGATTTTCAGATCTATCGTTCAACTACAAGACTTCCTAAGGAAAGGTTTTTGGCAGGTGCGCTTATTCAATTACTTTTCAGGAGCCACACTTTTTGTATGTCCTTTATACAGGGATTCAGAGGGAAGATGGGGCCTCTGCACTCATCCCCACCAGCAGGAAAACAAATCCTACAGAGCTAGAAGGTGCTGGAGCATCCCCAGGGCTGGCGGCCCAGCAGCCTTCACAGCCCTCTCCTTATGCTTTTTCGACAAACCATTTCTAAGGCTGCAGAACATGAGAAGCAAAAGAAATTGCTTATTTATTTGCAGAGCAGAGTGGGATGGAGAAGTGAGAACAACTCAAACCATGGCTGCAGAGCTGTCTCTGGCATCCCTCCCCAGCTCCACTGGGAAGATGCAAACTGCCTCCCTGCCCCAGCCTCTCCCCTCCCGTCCACGCAGGCCTGGAGCAGGGCAGGCCACACACATCTGCGGGTGCTGCCCTTGTCAAGCAAGCTGACTTTTTTTTTTTCCCCTCCTCTGATGCAGAACTTGGCTCAATGACTAGAAAATCTGGGAAAATCCCATCATCACGAAAGCACATGTCCCCCATTTAGCTGAATGTGAAAAAAACAGCGAACAATCATACCAGGCAAACAATGAGCAGCTGATGGAAGATAAAAGTACAAAGGGAAAGGGGAACCCACCCACCCCCAAAAAAAAAAGTAACCATGACAAAAAAAGCTCTCATTATATAATGAGAAGGAAAAAGGCATTGGTGAGAGTAATGGTGGGAGGCTGCAGAGATATCCCACAGGGCTCTAGCAAACCTTATCAGGAACGTGCCCTGAATTCACCATGTGACCCGGCTGTTTGTATTCAGCTGAGCATTTGCAGTTACCATACACATCATCAGCCAAGGACAAGCTACTTCTTGCTTCATCTGTATGGTGAAGGAATATGGTAGAGAACTGACGTTGCCACTCTCCTTTCAAATAAGAGAATAAATGGCACGTCAGCCTTCACCACCCTGGGACACTAGCATTCCCACAACAGTCCCTAGTGCAGGCTGCACATCTGGTGCAGATGTAACAGCTGGCAGATCAAAAAAGAAACAAAAAACAAGACAACCCTATTTCCTCACTAACATCTGCATCTGAATGCAAAACCAAATGAATACACAATTTCACTTTTTGCTTTAATGATGCCAGCCTAGACTAAGCCTTTATTATATGCAGTGGTTTGCTTGTTTGCCCTCAGAAGTGCAAAGGTAACTCAGTCATAGCTTGCCACCCCCAAGGACACCCACTTGCAGTGAAGACACAATCAAAGCCTTTTCTCTGTACAAGACTTCTCTTTTATGAAGAGTCTGCTTAAATATGTAAGCAATTTCATGGACAGAAAGTCTGAGTAATTTTCAAAAGGTCATCTTTTCCAAACTGATTACTTTAAACTTTAGCTCTCATTGCACTGCTGCTGATATTTAAGTCACCATAAGGAACTGAACCTAAGGTCACTAGTAGACATTTACTCTCTTGATCTAGTAACAATCTAAGCATCTTGGTATAAGAAAGTGTTCTCACCTTGTTTTGGTGCTTGTGCAACACCCGCAGCTATACATATTGCAATACAAAGGAGGAGGGGCTTCCTAAAAAGAAAACAACATGTGAGAAAATATGCAAAGTTTCAGGAAAGCATGCAAAGTTTCAGACTTGAAGGAATTAGAAACTTGATTCAACATCCACAGCCAATGTCAGGATACCACTGACTTCAGCAAGTCCTGGATCAAAACCTTCAAGCCCTCCTTCACATCGTACAACTTTCCACTGATGCTGAGAAGGCATTTTGCACAGATATCAAGGACCACGGATGCTCTCATATATAGCACATACATTTCACAATGGCTTTTATTAATAACGTAACTGCATATGTTTTATATTTTCTTGTGGCAGCCCTCAAATATGAATGCTGCTACGTAGTAAATTTCTTCCTGGAAAAAAAAGTTACCATAAAGAAACTAAAAAAACAAGTGACAAGTTAATGCCTACTAGATACTTTTGTCCCAGTGTACCTACAATGTCTTGTCACCGTATCACACTGTGTACCATAAATTAAAGTGTTGTGTCATTTTTCTTCCTGTATGATAAAGTTTTATCATACTACAAGATACGCTCTTCAAAGTAAAAAAAATCCCATCGCATTTTGACTTAAAACTTCATGATCTGATAGAATTTTAATGGATACTCTGGTCTCGCTGATGGTAAAAAAGCAAATAAGGTCAATACAGATAACGAACTTGAGATTCACATTAAACAAAGATACCATTAATGCTGAATCTGTGGGTTGGGAATACATTTTTACCATTCTTAAAAAAGTCTATATTTTCATTAATTCACAAATTAGCCAGATTAACAGCTAATCACAATCTTCTTACCAGTGACTAAATCTTGTAATAATCGAGAAACATTTTCTATTAATGTTAGACATCCAGGCACAGACACAATTTTACGTAACAATGATAGCGACGTATACCGATTAAGCAGTAGGAAAAAATATTTCTACAAAGTGATGCTGAGCAGTCAACTCATGCTCAACCCTCGGCTCAACCCTCTTGCTCACTAACATATGTTTAATATCAAGAAAAATCAATGAATGAGATCCACTGAAAGAGTTTGCTGGACCACACCAGAGTACTTGAGCACCTGGAGTAAACAGAAAGCATTTGAAAGTAATAAAACCGCAACTAAACACCTGTAACTTTGTATGAATTAGTCTTGCCAGTTAGTCAGGTTTGCATGTCAAGAAAGTGCAGGAAGAAATCCTCATGTCTTTGTAGAGGAGTGTACAGTTCAAACAGTAATGGCAGACAAGTTTCTTCCCCTAAGTGTTTGCTGCCAGGTTACCTTCAGCACGGAGGATAACATACACATAAGCCAGGAAGTAATGCTTCAATGAAAATAAATCATGCTATGATTTACAAATATCTATGTACCTATATAAAGCAGTATTTAGTGAAAGTCTTAATATTTCTTTCAAGCATTTGCAATTCAAACATTCCAGAAATCACAGAGCAAAAATCTGTCATCATTGTTTCCTCAGAGAAATAGAGTCAAACCTCATTGACCTAGCAGAGGGTGGGTTTGAGTACTTACCCTCTTCCACCCGGGCAGCTTCACCGTGAGGCTTTCAGAGCCAGTCTCTCCTGGCGCACCCCCTGCGCCCCAGCCAGCTCTCAACCACTGCCCCCAGCCCAGCCCTTGCTGGCACTCGCCAGCCACCAGCTGAGTGTCCCCCCTTCCTGCTACAAGGAGAAACACCTGCAGCAAATGCCGGAAGGAGAAAGGAAGCATTACAGGCTCAACCAGTTACCACCTTACAGGTGCTCTGGTTCACAAGACAATCAGAAGAAGCATGCTTTCCATCACCACCCGCTCTGCAGGTTGTATAGGGTATTTGGCAATAGCCATCACTGTTCTAGTTCTGATCACGGAAGGGGTGGGAGAAAGCCTATGCCTCACAAATCCCAATGTGCTTGTTAGGGCACACTTTAAAATTAACCACTGCAGTCCCTAGCAGTCCCCCTCTTCAGTCCTTCTCCTGCCAGTCATGAAACTTCTACCGCAGCAGTTCTGCTGCTTCTGCAAAAGAGTTAATATTGCCTGTTATCCTGACAGCAGGTCAGTTACTGGGCTCACACTTTATTTTATTCAAATCTGAAGACCAGAATTCAAGTTCTGGTGTAATTTCATGAGTAAACAGTTTCTGTGTCACACAGTGTTTCATCTTTTGATCTAGTAAGAAGCTCGGTGAAAAAAAAGTCTTGGAGGTGGACAGTAGACAGCTGTGTTAGCAAGGAAGTCCAAGTATTGCACCGTATCAGCCAGAACTTTTTTTTTCTTTGAATTTTTCTTCTCTTTTCCTATCTTTCATGGACACAAAAATTCCCCATTAAAAATAACATGAAACATTTTAATTAACTGAACTCCAAAGTCAGGGTGCTCAGAAAACCCCAGAGCCCAAAGTGCAAAGATCACTCCTTAACATTACAACAACCTCTTCCACAAAGTCAGCCAGGGACAAGCTGAGTGTCAGGTATCTGCCCCTGTCACCTCCCAGCAAATGTTGTAGGAAGGCAAGAAATTCTGAAATGCTCCCAGGGCTGTAAATTACACAGATGTAATTGGATATACAGAAACATTAAGTGAGAGGTAAAGACAAATGTCTGGCTTACATAGTGTGCTCCAGCTAATGTTAAGAACAGATGAGCGATCAGCTAAGAGAAAAAACAGGGACCAGAGACAACCATAGGTCTGGAGGTCCCTAATGCATGGGAAAATATATTCTTCCTTCTACCTTTTTCCACAACAAGTACAAATTTTTGTAAATGAAACTTTGTGCAAACTAAATTGAAGCTATACAATGCAGCCTCCTCCACGGCCAAAGACGAAAGATGAAAAAAGGAAATTCTATCTTTTGAAGAGAACCTGTTCATTAAAAACCTCCCTTCTTGGTCAAGATCACTACTGTTGGCATTAAAAGCAGCAAAGCAGCCAGCTCTCAGACCCTATCCTCACACACAGAGAGACCAGGTTCCCTGCTGCATAATGCATACACGGCTGAATCTATCTTCTGCCGTAGCTGCAGGAATGAAGCGAGCAGTGTGCAAGGCACAGAAGCTCAGCCTCAGTCCATGTGCCTTAGCAGAGGCCATAGCACTTGGGGAGACTTGCCCTGTTGGGACATGACAACAGAAAAATGCAGAAGTGTGTGGCAGGAAGACCAATCTCCCTGGCTGACTCAAATGTTGGCCATTATTCCCCCTTTTAACAACACACAATGAGCCTGAAGCTGTTCTGTATTGGAACAGTAATGCCCCTTGGCAATGTCCTGTCCTAGAGTCCAATTATCTTTTGAGCTTCCTCCCCTTCTCCTACCTTTGCATCCTCTCTCCTGTTTTATATGGAAACATGAGCTGATGGCAACTACATAATTGCTTGCAGGAAGGAACTTCCAAATGTGGTTGAGCTATTCCACCACTTAAAATAGAGCTTATCTTTCTGTTTATCTTTAAGATCTTGTGGCTGTTTGTCTCTTCCTATGCGTGGACAACGACTGTGTTTTTTTCCATTCAGGATGACAGACGGCTGAGGAAACTGATAAGCTTCAAAGCAAGTCATGGCAAGCAACAAAGCAAAATTCCACATTTGAAGACTACTCAGCAGCATACAGAGCTTGGGTTTGGTCAGTGCATGGCAGTGTAGCATAACAGTATCCTCTTCATTCCCTGATAGTTTCCTAAACCTCAGATTTGAAGGAAGGAAGACCACTAGCTGGTTGCTAAAGAAGGCTAGAAAACCTGATCCCAGCGTAACCAGCACAGACACAGAACATACTAAACCTGAGGGCTGCATTCAACCCCGCATTCATCAGTGACCCCACATGCACTGCTGCTTTAGATCTCCTCTGAAGACAACAGCCCAGTTTGTGTCCATCACAGAAATTGAAAGAGTGTCATGTACATCTTCTAACGTATGCTGCATAGGCAGCCTCCTTCCCAGCAGCTGTCCCCATAACATCCTTCCCCCGAACCACCTGGGCAAACACAGACTGTGCACCCCCTCATTCCACTCAAACTAAGAGCCCCCTTGGAAATCTTAGGCAAGTGTTTAAACATTGGGAAGACCCAGGACACAGTAGTATATCAGGAGATTTGGATTATCCTCTCCAGATGGGCCTGCTGTTGGCAGTCTACAACTCCAAGCAGCACAACCCCTGTCTCTGTCAGCTCCAGCAGTGCTTAGGCTGGTGTTGCAGTTCTCTTCTGTCTCCTGATGGCACATCCCTCCACAGGGATCAGCACTGGCAAAGCTGTTCATACTTGGCCATACCTGAGCGTCTAGGTATCCATACAGATAACTTTATAAGTCAAACCTCACAGCAAGTGCAGTCACAGCTCCCTCACTGATGGGCACTAGTGTAACTTCCTTCCTTTCTTCCAGTTTTTTCCCACTCTAAAAGCACTATATCTGTTTTTCACACTGCTCTCCTCAGCCAGGCAGCCCTAGAACATCCCGTGCCTCCCACACAGATTTTCTCAGAGTTTCCTACGAGCCTTGTCTCCACAGCAAGGAAAAGGAGCAATGAGTGGCAGAGCTCCTGCCATGCACAGCCTCCCTGGCCTCTCAAAAGCAGGAGGCAAATAAGGCACTCAGGTAAAACCCTGAGGGTTTTTTGGGGACCGGCGATAGAACCTTCTGGACAGAGGCACCCCGTGCCTCTCAACGACCCCAGGCAGTTAAAAAACACCTATTTCAATATCTGAGAAGACAGATGTCTTCCTTTGCCACTATCACGAGACAAGGTGGCAGGGCCCATGCTGCTCCCGGGTTCTGACGCCTGCAGCCAGCGCGGCTGGCGGGGACATGGCGGCCTCCACAGCCTGGTCCTGGTGAGCGTCGCGCACCCTTTGCTCACCATGCACCTGGTAAACAGCGAGGGTGAGGCGCCTGAAAACCTTGCAGCAGGCTCCCAACTTTATAGAAGGGAGGAAGGAAGGGACAGAAGATAAGGTGAGAGGAACAGGATCAAAAAATGCATTGCTCTTCCCTCCTGAGGAGCAGTGGCCTAAGAGGAGTCCTGCAACAAAGCTGTGGTGTGGAGGAAGGGAACTCCCTGCCTGGTGGTCCCGTTGCTCTCGGGACAGCATGTGGCTTATGATGACAACCTAGCACATCCGGAACAACCGCGTTAGCATTTCTAAAAGCAGAAAAATGAACGAAAAAATATGATTTTACAACTGTTTTTACGAGCACGTACTTGATTCCTCACATTAGCTCGTCTGGACAGAGGACACTAAGTTTCCCTCTGTATCAAGGCAAAAGTACGCAGCTTGGATTCCCAGTCCTGTGAAACGCGCTTGTCTTTCTAGGATTGTCTCTATGCATTTTGTAGATCACTCTTCAAAGATCCTACAGCTCACTGCTTGCAAGAGACAAGGGGAATACAAGGTTGTTCATGTTTTAAAATGAAATATTCTGTCAGCAAACTGTGTCAGACTCAGACATCACGCAGCTTTCGGAGTTTTATGTATTTAACCTGCAGAGACACTCCATAGAGGTAGCAGGTCTGACCTAATGGCATTTCCACAAAAACGTGGTTGAGGTTGAAAGAGACTGGCTGGTTTGAGAAACGCTAAGGAAACCTGATCCTTTAGCAAAAAAAAATCTGGTTTGTTAACACAGGCAAGCACCCGGGTTGCCTTCTCTCAAGAGAATGAGGTAAACAAGACAAACTGTCCATATAGCTCCAGAACATATACTGTATCTACTACAATTCTGTCTCAGCGATACAGGTTTTGTACTCAGGTAAACTGCATCTGTGTTACTTTACAATAATTCAGCTTTTCTCCATCAGCAATACCCCTTCACAAATACCAAAAAAACAAAAATCCTGTTTTTAACTTGCACTCAGAAGTCCCGCAGACGCAGCCACTCAGACCACCTTCGGGCAGCCACGTAGCTGCTGATCACCGCTCAGGCAGACCCAGGTAACACGCCAGCAGCACAATCCTCACCACAACACAGAACAAATCCTTCCCGTTCCCACCCGGAGCTCACAGTAAACCTCATTCCAGCCACTGCCTGAATAAAATAAGCACTTTATAAAGAAGGCACACACTGGTAACCTCTATAATGTCATTTCAACCATCAAAAAAGTTCACGGTCATCTTGCTTAGTCTGCATTTAGGCAAGCCACAGAGGAGAGAGGAGCTCTGCCTTCACATCGCAGATGTACTCTAGAAACGCATAAGCCTCTGGGAGAAGCACGTAAATGCAGGGCACCTCACCTGGTGATTCACGTTACAGAGGGAGCAGCCTCAGCTGTTAAGCGTTAAGCCTTGCAGGCTTTGCTTGCTGCCCTTGAATAGACGTGCAGTAAGGGGGGACGTGCAACCAGGCCACCTGCGGGTGCAGGGACACGCTGTCCCCCAAGCGCCCCGCTCCAACCTGGGGATGGGGGACACCGCTCCTCGACCGCGCTCCCCTCAGGGCAGGACAGGGGAGAGCTACAGGGCACCGGCACCCCCACAGCCCCCTGAGCAGGGAACCAGCACCTCGTCGGGTTAGGGCTGGCGGCTCGGGAAAGCCCCCGGGTGAGGAGCCGAGCCGAGCCCCGATCCCATCCCATCCCATCCCATCCCCTGCCCGCGCTCCCGCTTACGTTGGTGCCGCGGGAGAGATGCGTCCTCGCCTTGTCCTCTGGGCTCCCAAATGCATTTGTATGCATTTGTCCGGGCAGCGGAGGTCCGAGGGAAAGCCGGAGCCGAGCGCCGCGCCGCCGGAGGCTCAGGTCCTGCCCATCAAACCCCGGCGGCCCCGAGCTCTCCGCCGAGCTCCGCGCACGGCCCGCGGGGGGGGGGGGGGCGCGGGGGCCGGGAGCCGGAGGGGGCGCGGCGGGGCCGGGGGCGGTGCAGGGGGCGCGGGGGAGCCCCGCGGCTGCCGGAGTCCGGCGCTGCTGCCGCCCGCCCCGGCACCCGCCGCGGTGTTGGGTTTCACCGCCCGCTGCCGGGAGATTACATCAGCAAACGCGGCCCCGGGGCGGGCCGGCCCCAACCCCAACCCCAACCCCAACCCAACCCCACGACCCCAACCCCACAACCCCGGCAGGTGATGCCGCTGGGCGCTGCCCGCCGGGCTTCAGGTGGGGACCGGGGCTGGAAGGCGCAGGTTGGGTCAAAACGCAGGGATTGGGGAGGGGGGCGGTGAAGCGGTGTGAGGGGGAAAAGCTGAGCGTGCTGCAGGCTTCTGCTTCTCGGGTGGAAGGGGAGTGGGGTCCTGCAGTCCTCCCTCTGGAGAATGTTTGAAGAGCAGATGTAATTTGGTAGCATGGGGATGCCAAAAGAAATATGACTCCCTTCGCTGGCTCTTCCTAAAGAGACAGAGGTCTTCTTAACTGTCATCTGCAGTTCTCCTGCCTCGTCCCAGGACCAGTCTAGCACAACTTTTTCCCATAAGACATCTTGATGCAAGCTGTCTCTGAAAACACACAAGGTAAAGTTAGACGATGCAAGACGTTGCAATACACACCGTGCTGCAAACCCGCGGTCAAATCCTGCAGCCTCACTTAAGCAAAACTTCCATTGACCTAAGCAGAAATTTTACACGAGTTAAGATTGTGGTATTTGGCTCTATCTGGGTGTAATTTCACAAAGATTTTACATCAGACCTGCAGCAAAGATCTTCAAGCTTTAGGTATGATGGAGAAAGGTGACATGAAATAAAACTGAATGTGCAGAAAAGAATTGCTAAAGCACAAAGAAAGGTTTCTCAAGATGAGGATTGCATGTTGTCACTGAGGATGCTCCACTCAGCTGAAAAAGCCTCCTCTGCGTGGTCCAAGAAGCTGGGAACAGGCATAAAAATGGGGAAAAAAAGGTGAGGCAACCAAGGGCAAACCTTGACTGGTGACTTTTCTTGAGTATAGCAGAATACAAAGTTACAGGAGATAAATTACTCTCAGAGAATTGACCTGAATGTTTCACTGTTTAGTTTCACACAAATTCATTTTCAAGAACTTGAATCACCCAGAACGTTCGTCGTCTCACTGACTACCCTGGGATTTCCTATTTCCTTTGCATTTTGAAAGCTGAAGGAAAAAAATGATGACATTTTACCTTCCTATGTACCTTGCATTAAAAATAAGTGACAGCAGAACATGAAAATATATTTGTTCACTGAGGAGAACTTTGTTCCTGCCCAGATGTATTAGACGCTGCTGTAATCAAGTCTTTGTCAGCATTTCTTTCTGGTTTAGACCATACTTGAGTGGCTTCCTGGGTGAATCCTGCCCTCATTTCAGTGCACATTGACAGGTCTAAGAGCCATCCTGCAGCGCAAGGCGAGGTGGGGTGAGGGCATCGTGTGCCGAGATTGCCCCTTCCTGCAGTGCTTGTGCCAAGGATGGCACAACTTGAGCTTCTCGCCAGCCGCGTGTACAGGGTATAAATAAAGCTTGCTGACCCTGACTATGCAGTGACTTAAAGCAGTGTAATGTTTAAAAATTAACACCAGTTGTTCAGTTTCCTATATTCAGAATGACAAAATTAAGTTCACAAGTAGGACACTTGACTCCTGCTTGGCGCTTTTTTCTTTATGTCCTTGTTAAAGTCTGTGCTGTGGGTTTGGGCCCTTCCTTCAGGCTACTTGGGCAGGGTCCTTGGCTGGCCCATTGTAGGGAGTCCAGGGGCCCATCAGGACATGGGAGGCATGGGCCAGGGCTACTTGTGCCATCCCGTTTCCCTGCCACATGCAGCCCACACGCTGCAGAGCCAAGCGTGCACCAGCGGGTTGGGGCCCCGTGAGGGCAGGTCCTTGTGCCCCCACCCCATGTCTTGAGCCTCCTTCTGTAAAGTGACTAATGCTACTCTGCAGCTCAGTTGTTTTCCTTTGGCATTAACACCATTCAGAGCCTCTGAAGCTTCTAGCAGAAGCAATGAGCACCATTGAATGAAGACAAAGAAAGCAAATCAAAAAGCATGAGGAAAACAAATGGCTTGCCTGAGGTCAGACCACGAGTGTGTGGCACTGCTGGAAACAGTCCAGCAGTCCCCACCTCGTAGCCCATCACCTTGAGTGTTCGATCTGCGCCAGCTCTCTTCGAAGCTTCACGCCAAAAGTCAGCATCGGTCTTAATCCTACACTTCTTCCAAGTGTTTTTACAGCCTAATACACAAAACCTACCATGTTTAAAGCTATCAGATTACTTGTGTTTATTTCAAGAGCTATATTTAGTCATCTGTATACTTACAGACACTGAAAGACACATTCAAGCTCCAAATGTGTTAGCTCTCATTCCAACACAGTGATGCTGGAGTTTCATTTCCTATGGCGAATGTCCCGAGATCCCATTTTTCCGTGTCTGCTCTCTCCTGCTTGACTACAGCCTGTCCCTGATTTCTCTTATCTCTCCAAGTAAGATTACTGAAAGACAAAATTAGTTCTTTCAAGGCACCACTTCTGGCCTTTCTGACGTGATCGTAAGGTCTTCTGTTTGTTTTCTCATTTTCCACCAGTTTTTTCCTCCTTTCATGAACTAACTTGCTCGTCTGTCACTCCAGATTACAGCTGCTGAGTTCCAGCCCCGCTGCGAGGCACATAGCACATGTTCTTAAGCGGTGTAAGTGGCAAGGAAAAAGGTTCCTATCTGGGATTCTCCTTCCAAAATAAGTACAGGAGAAAGCAATAGTAAGTACATTTCCAGAGCCTAAAAATAAAGAAATAAAGGAATAAGAATTTGAAGGAAAATGTGTGAAATGGGAATGTAAGGACTTGGAGTTGGACTCTGAGTCTTATCCCATTGCACTCAGTGAGCTTTACCTTTGACTTTGGTAGGAGCAGAACGGGACCCATACAAGTTTCCTGGTCTGGTCCCAGAATTAGGATTTTTTGGCAGAAGATCTACACTGCTATTGAGTTCCCACTGGCGACCGATTTTCCCTGCACACCACAATATATGGTGTTAGGCTACGTACCAAAACTGTTGGAACATAGTTCAGCAAAATATTTATTTAGAATTCTCTCTGTGGCAGCCAAAAAAATGTTTAACACATTGCTCTGGTTAAAGAAAGTTACCAAGCTATCAAATGTGATTAAGAAATACAAGAAATGGAAAGGATTACAGCATGTCTTTGACAAAAAATGCCTAAAATCAAAGAAAAAGGAAAAGTGGTCTGAAACCATTTTTCTTTGCAGAATGTGAAAGAAATTGTAATGACCAGTATCTGCCTTCTATCTCTAGATAGATAGTATCTGCCTATTACCTTCCGATAGAAGGAATTAGTGAGAAACAATGTTTTCCAGTTCTGAATATGCCAAAAATCTGGAAATGCCTTTGAAGAACATGGTTCTTGATGACTTCTTACTTCTATCACTTTTAATTTTCTACTAGCAAAATTTCTGCTATGGAGAAATAATTAAATTTACATTCCGAAGAATTCAGAATGGAGAGGATTTTTCTACCTTACAAGACCAACACAAAAACCTGTGAGGGGAAGGGGCTAAGAGAAGAAAAGATGCCATGAGTTCAGAGGACTAAAGTTCAGAGATCCTGGCACACAGAGCAAAATAAATAAATAAAACTAAGATAAAATAAAAGCATGCAATAGTCAGGACTGACAAAAATGCCAAGCCACAAATGACCATACAGACCAGTGAGATCCTTCGAGATGCTTAGTTAAAGCAAACAAGGGAGCATATCCAGCCAGGAGCAAGAAAGAGAAGAGAGCCCCAGTGAACCGCAAGACATAGTACAGGCTCCAGACCACAACGCTCCAGTGACTCCAGCTGGGAAAGGTGTGTCACTGAAGCCAAGATACTTGTGACCGTTTGTGAGACCTGGTATCATCCATTTTAATAAGCCACAGCTCCAGCAGAGACCCACCTTAACACAGAGTTAAAGACCCTTTTAGAGAAAGCTGAAACGTGCAACTGAAGCAAACCGTGCTGGAGGAGCAACCCCACACCCAGCAGCTGAAAATCTGTGACGTGTTGTTCCAGTGATGGCACACTGTACGCCATACCAAGAATGCGGAGAAGCCTAGCCAAACACACAAGAAAATATTAAAGGAAGAGAGAAGCCTGAGAAGCAGCTATTCTGAAAGTAATAAGTGAATGGAAAGTACAAGAGCAAGAACGAGCGCAACATAGGAACCATGGGAATGGCTCACCAGACAAGAAGACTCCAATTACCAAACAGGCCAAACTGCCAAGAGAGAAGCACAGTAAATTTCCATCTCAAAGAAAGGCTTTGAAGCCCAAGAGCAACTAATGAAAGAAAAACCAGAGGAGTTAAAGAAAACCCTATGATTTTCATTTTTAGTTAACCTTTGTCCCATCATCAATGGAGTGTTTTGCGATCCAGGCAGGAAGCGGAGACACCCACTCTCACGGGCAGAAAGATGTGTTTGACGTGAGGTATTTCTGGGATACTCACTGAACTGAAAAGCTACTTGTAGGTGACATCTGTAAATATGGCTGAGAGTCGGTATGCCCAGGACCAAATCACAAACTCTACAGGCATGTGCTGAGACAGAGAGCAAGACAGACCTCAGTGGGTGCATTTAACCAGTGCTCCCACTGGGGTGGTGGTTGCGACCTCCCACCACAGGATTTCAGCAACCTCGGTGGGGTCCCCTGCACCACAGGGTTTCCTCAGCAAGTCTCCAGGAGCTTTCCCGTGGAGAAGCCTTTCCCAAAGGGTCCCAGTCCTCTGTCACTGTATGAAACCTGCCCCATCTCCATCCACGAAGGGATGTAAAAGCCTATTTTTGAAAATAAATAAATAAACAACAGGAAAGCTCTGATAGTTCTATATGAAACTCATTTGTGTCACCCAGGGATGCTTGGCATCCTTGGTAGTGCTCACTGGCACCCTTCTGCATAGGAAGAAAGGGACAAAAGAACTAGCATCGTATAGGACATCTTTCTGTAGGATAAAATCTGCAGTTATTTCCTGAAAACCACTCTCTGTAGAAGAATAAAAATGGAACTCATTTGGAATGAAAGTGCCCACACCGATAGTGCTCTCGCAGCCTGCTAGCAAAATCTCAGCAGCACTAAAAATTGCTCACACATCTGGAAGAAACAGCGCAGTCATCTGAGAAGTATTTCGCTCCCAAGCCACAAAGAAGTCTGCGTTAGGCCAGTCCTTTTCCAAAGACATTCCCATTCTTTTCTCAGCAACTGCGGAAGATGCTTCATTCCTCAGTTCATTAGTCCTAGAAAGGTCTTTCTTGTCCATCTTTGCTTCCAGCCCTCACTAGAGGAACAGGGCTGAAATATGCTTTTGGCCTGTTTCTGCAAAATTAGCTTCTGGCAACATCAAGGACAGGTTACAGAAGATTTACTCCTCCACTTACTCGTGATGAGTGGTAGTTAAAACCACATTAAATCTCTGCCTTGGAAAAAGGGAACTTATTCTCACTTTAGAAAACCTTCTCACAATTCTCTCCCGTTGATCTGATACATCAGAAAGTTTCCTCCAACTTCTCACCAATTCTCTTAAGTGGTTTTTGAGTCTCTTATTACAAAGCCTATCTAAATCATGCAGAGCAATGGAGTAACTTAAACTTGACAGTATTTGTTGATGCTGTTCATTAAAACAGGAGTTTCCAGACTCAGTAGATACTAACATTATCAATATAAATTGCACTATTTCCCCCTTTTTTTGGTACAGGTATGTCAGCATCAGACTTCTCCTGTGCTCTTTAGCTTCCAGTAAAGGGAAAAATTGGGACTTACTTTCTTGGAACCTCTGGATCAAAGAAGCAAGCCAAAAGTATTTTTAAGTAGGACTTGGTATTTTTGCGTCATGGATATTTAATTTCCAAAGTGAGAATTCTAGATGAGGCATGTATAATAGCAGGAAATTTTTCTATACAGAAAGGGACTTTAAGTAGATCGCTTTTTCTGAAAATACCAGACAGCTGAATATGTGGAATCCCAGACCAAAATACATTGGCACCAACTTCAATGCTGATATTTTTATAGTAGTAGTATAATTAATTTTTGTAAATCCTTTGCAGCTGTACCACCAATATAGTGTGGTATTTTTAATAGCCTATTTTCATCACCTTATTTTTAGAGATGAAGGTTTTAAATCTGTTCTTCAGTTATTTAAAATTGATTAGATATGCGGACAAGAACTACTGTTACAGCAAGGGACTTTCACCGGGCACAGCATGATTTCAGAGCAACTCTTCCCCCTTCCCTCTGTTCCCAGTCATCTCACAGTAGAGACTATTCTTGGAGTAAAACTGAACCAAACAATAAGCACTGATTTAAAAAAAAAAAAAAAAGAGAAGAGATGAATACATCTGAAAGATGAGAATTTTTTGCTTGAATCTAAAAAATTTGTTAAGCCAGATGTGCCTGGATTATTCTTATTAGACGGTGGTAAAACCTCATGGTGGTTTAATTATATGGCGTTGGCTTAAAAATCATCAAAACAGTTGAACAACAGATGATGCATGTAACTGCACTGTGTTGACCCAAACTCACACAAAGGTTTAGTAAATGATCCTTGTTACAAGCTTTGGACTTCTCAACTGTAAGTCGAAGCACCAGCATTAACTATTGCCTGCAGTCTGGCAATGCACACTGGAGTTCTTGCAGGATTGTGGATGATTTTTCACAGGGCTCCAGCTTCTTCTGGTGCTCGGGTTCCTCTCGAGACCAACCAACATTGCACCCTGCGACTTCCAGGACGAGCAGTGGTGGAAGCTGCAAAGTCTCTCCTGGACACAAGGGAACTGCTACATTTCCAAAGCTCACAACTTGCCTGAATTTTAATGGAAAGGCAAGAGCTATCGGACTGGCACAATGGTCCACTTTACTGCCAGACTTTAGGTATTTTTGCTGAAGCAGGAGATGCCAAACCTTAACTCAGTCTCCATGTTCAAACATAGGTTTTCATCATCAAACAATATGGTTTTCATCTCCCTTCAGAAGCTGCTGGGGCAGTACAAAGCTTTCTGAAACGATCCAGCTGAGACAGACCTTTGCAGACTGACTGTGGACCTCCCTAAAACCAGTAAGAAGAAAAATGCATAAAAATTCTATAGTTTGTTCTTTTTTTACTTCATAGTTCAGGGAGCACTTTATTGTCCCTAAGTATTTAAGGCATTAGAATGTGCTTACCAAAAAATATGGCATTTATGGTTATCAGATGTTTAGCTTTGCTTTAAATTGATTGCCCAACACATGTAAGCTAGCCGCTCTTTTCCAAAGTGAAGTATTTTCCCCGTAATAGCTAACTTACAATGATTTTAGAGTTACATATGTAATAAAACAGCACTTATTTGCCTGCTGGAGAATTTGAATGAAACAGGTTTTAATAAAAAAAGTTAAATATCTTATTCCTTTACAAAGAATTGTAGCCTGTATTTTATAGTTTAAATACACATTAAAAATTGGATGAATATCCTCAGATATTTCCAGAAGATCTGCATTATTCTTGAAGCAGCGTTATTTACAAAGTGATTTCCCTAAGCTTAATAGTCTATAGGTTGAGTTTTGGGGTGGTGGTTCTTTTGGTTGTTTCTTTGTTTGTTTTTTGGTGGTGGGAGGGAGGCAAGGGTCTTCAGCTCGCCAGGGTAGCTGAGGCAGTATGAGTTGATTATAAGCAGACTTCCTGTGAGAGGGTAGGTCCCGTGGAGCATTCCCAGGTCCTAGAACACCGCGTTTGTCAGAGCAGACTCCAGAAGAAACTGGGGCAAGCAAAAAAGGGTTATATTTTCCAAGAAATAAAATCCTCTTTTCAGATCCATCCAGATACTTCAGTGACATGAACAGATCCCTCATTTTTGGCAATATCATGTCTGTTGAGTCCAGTTTACCTTAGCAAAATCCCAGTAACTGTCAAACACAGACATGGGTTTTGTGGAAGAAGTCCAGATTTTAGAAACTTGGTTGAAGAGAGAAGTATTTCAGATGTGCCTCTGACAGCCAGCCACAACTTGATGCCTTCACTCCACTCCATTTCCTGCACTTTGGAGGATGCAAGAGATTTTGAAGGCCTTTGGTTTAGCAAACTTGGTGATAGGAAACATCCTTCCAGGCTTCATACTGACTGCTGGGAAGATGAGGCATGTGCTAGCAGCAGCCAGCCAAGCACGCCCTTCCCCAGTTCTGCATATACAACTGGTAATTCATACGGATCAAGGCATGCATCTGTTAGGAAAAAGATTGTTTTATCTTAATGATACTTTTGAGGAAATGCTGGCACTGAAGACTGACCGCTGCCATCAGACCATCACCGAGGAGTGGGAAGAATCCCAGTGGCACCAGAGCTGCTTGTTCTGCACTATGGCAATTTGTGCTGAAGTTACTCCACGCGGCAGCTGGAGAGAAAGAAAAACCCCAATCTTCATTTTGCATAGCAGCAGGTAATATATTACTCCAAATGTGTAATTAAACAGCATAACTATCAGAGAAATATTTGCTAACAATGACTATCACTTCCTTGTTGACACTACATAATTTATTTTCCATTCTTTTTTATGCCTCTCCCATTCAGCTGCTTCACTCATTTGACAATATTCCATGAAGAGACTGAAGAAAATAATGCCACAGAACATTTGGAAAGGGGAGTGTTTACAAAGCATATAAATAGTCTGATATAGCCCGGGTAATTAGTTGTAAGCAAAGTAATAAAAAATGTGGAGAACGTGCAAGTATGTCAGATGGCTGAAAATGCAAGACTAATTCAGCCATTGGGGCCAGGTTGCATGCTATATGAACATATGATGAATGCCACTCCATAATGTGAGAGCACAAAATAAGCCATGGGCTACGTTCAGTCCAAGTGTGTGCACTACAGCTGAAATATCAATCAAGCCAGATGTTAATTTAGCTCATGGCCCTAAAAATACATTTCTGCAA
Organism: Anser anser; assembly: GCF_964211835.1. Classification (NCBI taxonomy): domain Eukaryota; kingdom Metazoa; phylum Chordata; class Aves; order Anseriformes; family Anatidae; genus Anser; species Anser anser. The sequence goes on along the minus strand of NC_139728.1, from coordinate 17,059,237 downwards.
TCTTAGGTACAATGTGCAAGGCAGGATACATTTTTTCCAGAGTATTTACTGAACATGGAATTATTCTGAAAGATCCTTAAAAAAAAACAGAATTCTTCAAAATTTACCCACCAACACAAATTCTGCTTTTATTTAGACAACGAGCACTGAAAGCATACCTATCCCCTTTGTGGAAGCTGCTGGTTACCAGTGAAAATCCCTGGACCTCTTTGCCCCCTGCTGTTATGTTTTAAAAATTAATGCAGAAGTCCATCAGATCAATGTTTATTTCAGACAGTGAGGTTTGGCTGGGATGTAGCTAACGTCCTTGGCATGTTTTAAGTATCATATCAGAATGAATCATCGACTTTGGTAATACTGTATTATATTTGTCTCTTGTTTAGAGAAATAATGTGTAGCAAGGGAACCCTTAAGGATTAAATCCCCATTTTGGGAGACAGATATACATGTGCTAAGATATGCGACTGAAGTTGACTAACAGCAGCTCTGAACTTACTGTGTACATACATCTGTCTGTTGATTTTCTTCTTCTAGTCTAGAATATTAACCAATTCTCCAATTCTGCATTTCCCAAGAGAATGTAGTTATTAAGGTTTTTTGCTGCGTTGTATCATTCAAATCATCATTTTTCTAAGGGTCTAAATGTATGGAGGGCTACCACCAGCCCAGTGTTTTCTAGCTTTAGACACACAACAGCCTGGCTGCACCAGAAGCACACGCAGTGCAGGGGGATGCCAGGGAGCACTTTTCACAGTAGCCCATGCAGAGCTTGGGGTAAAACTGGTGGCTGGAGGTAGGTGCTGGCTGTGCTGCCAGTCTCTCCCCTGAGCTGCTGACTTAAATGAAGCACCATCAGCTAACATTGTGGTTCTCCATGGGATGCAAGACTCATAGTCTTGTTTCATTTCATTCAGTGACTTCCCCATCTCCCCCGGGAGCTACTCTCCACAGTGATAATATCAGACAATTGTACTGTAGCAGAGCCTGGCCCTTTGTAACCTTGCAAGTACCTTTATTCTCTCGTTACAACAGTGCTGCAGCACGGAGTTTTATCACAATTGCTTCCATCCCTATTTGCTATTGTATAATTCCAAGGGCTGTAAATGCAAAAAGCTTGATAGATATTGGCACTTGGATTGCTTTGGCACTTGGATGTGTTGCTTTTTTTCAAACGTCCTTTAGTCCTAAAGTCTGAAGAGATTATCCTCCCAAACAATACCATCTGTGTTATAACTTTTTTAGCACTCAGTTATTTGGATTGATATTTCTACCACCACACTAGACTCTACAGCATAGGCTGCTATTGTCTGCTTGAGCTCGTGCATCTGAAAGGACTGCAGACAGCAATATGCTGCACCCTGATCATCTTCCTGCTCAACTTTAAAACAGAGCCAAGAACAGCCTATGAATAGAAAGTCATTCAGTTTTCTTGTTTAAGTCAACTGCACCTCCTGACTGCCACTGGGAACCTCATGCATCTTGTTTCTACTGCATCAAACTCAGACTTTGCACTGTGCCTGCCTGCTCTTCAAAAAAGGCTTTCAAAATCTCTTTTCATTCACTGGTTCTAATGACAAACCATATAAAAGCTTCATCCTGCCTCTATCCTTCTGTGTTTTCTGTTGTGTTTTGTTTTGTTTGTTTGTTTTTCCCTCAAAAAATATTCTGACACTTGTTAAAATACTTTTATGCTGTTTGTTGACAGGATAATATAGATCAGGAAACATTACAGTCAATTGTGTGAAAATCTTCTACTGTTTCCCCAACAACACGTAACAGCACCCCACAACTAGGAGTTTATTCTGGTCTGCTGCCCTTTGACATATTTTTCAGTTTTATTTTCGTTTGCAATTGTGCAGTCCTGCATCCTAGGAATTCACTCAGAGGAACAGCAAGTCACTTACAAATATCCCACCTGGCATTTCGTGTATTACTGATGGCAGGATTTCATACTTAAAGAATTAAAATAAGTACTTGCAAATAAGTTTTAGGGTATTGGCTTTAGTTTGTCAATAAACAAGCCAGGCCATAGAGTGGAACGCATCTCAGAAATACAGTTCATCCTTCACAAGGCTTCTCTTCAGAGAGAGGTTCAGACTCCCTCATTTTTGAATAAACATGACATTCATAAATCCCTTGTTTCAGTGATGATAGATCAGATTCAAGCTGGTTCATTTAAACACTCTAGAGGAAAGTCTACCACAAAATCAATTTGGAGAGGCAGTGGAGAACAGAGCCTGCATGTCTGATGCCTCAGAGAGAGGCCTGGGTGTGCTGGGGAGCCAGAGGCACCACGAGGGTCTCCTCCCTGCCCAGCCACCCCTGAGCAAGGAGCCAGGACAGCTGCCCAGTGCTTCCACATCCACCACCTGCCCACAAAATGGTGCCACCCATCATGGACCCCCACAGCTGCTCAGCCAGGAGATGCAGGTCAATGGACTGCATGCAGTACTGCAGCATCCAAAGCTGATGGCACAACACTGCAAGCTGCAGATCTACTCGCAGCTCCAGCTCCTTGTTAACAGCTACCCCAGAGCATATTTAAGACCATACCTAACATTTAGTCAAGTTGAGCAAGCATCTTCTCTTCTCTGGCATTTTGACCTGCAAAAAGATACCCAGTGCTTTCACATATACTATGTACTTTCCAGAGAGGCAGATTTTAACTCATTTTCCTCAGAGACCTCTCAGATCTTTTGCTGTTTCATGTCCAAATATTTACAATAAAGAGCACTTTCCTGTAAGTGTAACAATAGGTCACAACATTTCACTGTTGTGTTTTGGATTTAGCCTCAAAACCAAGCAGACATAACTATTATCTGTTGTTTTTTTAAAACAATAGCTGCCACTATGTTATCAACAGCCACATAACACCATCCCAAACTGAACGCATTCAAGAGCAAGAAGATTCACAAAATTCTGTTGAAGTATTTGTGCCCATGACAAGAATAGGAAAAAATATCCTAAGAAACCACGAGGAAGAACCAGCACAAAACTGGATCATATAAAAATGGTTTACTGGAAAAGACAATTCTTTTGATTTCTCAGGAACTAAAAAATAAAATGTTATGGATACGTTAAGGTTAAGAGACTGCTTTAGAGGGGAGTTAACTCCACTGCGAGGTATTACACTGTACTAGAATAACCTTTAAGGCTTTTTTTTTTCCAGACCTGTCACACAACTGAAGAAAAACTGTAAGAGTGTGTTTGCCCCAACCTTTTGAAAGGTTAGTTTATAGACTCCATAGCTTTATGCAAACAATTTCAACCCCTTTCAAATCTGGAAGAAGATAGACGCCTAACTTGGAAGTTAGCAGTGTCAGATGTAGTTAGGAGAGCATCAATCTCCATGAAGAAAAAGGGGTTTTCACCCTGAACCTGACACTGTTTGCTTTCTCAGGGAGAATGAAGCATGGGCATTTTACTTTCAAGACCTTACAGTAAGGACTGCTTTACAGCTTCCTTATGTGAAGATCCAGAGACAGATGGCCTCCGCTGCCAGCAGCCTCTGGACTGAGTTATTTTCACTCCTAGGACCTTTGCCCATTCCTCACCTGAAGTCTGAACCTCTGGTCTCTGATGCAGGACTTTCCCTTCATCAAACATGGAAGCTGCACGTGTGAAAGAACATGGAGAAAACTCTACCAGTTACCAAAATGCCTCAGTCTTTAAAGATTCAGAACTAATATCAGACTGACATAACAGTGGAAAGGGAAAAATGCGAGAAACCAGCCTGATGAACCTCACTGAATCGTGGGCTGCTTTGGATGAAACAAGTTTGGTGTTTTTTTTCAGTCTGCAGACAAAGCACGGTGCAATGCCATCCTCAGGCTTACAGAAGTCTGCCTGAGCCTAAAGCCACTGCCAGGAGAGCAGCTGTTGAAGTTGAGGCACGTGTCCTACCTGAAGGGCCACGTTGTCTTCAACATTCGCTCAGCCTGACCAACGCAAGCACCAAGCAGCCATGCTGAAGCACATTGGCACTACTGGTTTCTGACCTCATGGCAATGGAGCAAGTGCATGGGCAGTACAACAGCACTCCTGACACAGAAGCAGCGAGCTGTGCTGATGTGAACATAGAGGGAGGTAGGGTGGATGATTCAACAGGGAACTCCATTTCATGCCTTGCTGTGTGGGCCAGCTCAATCAGCTGCATTACAGGTGAACATGCCTCTGGTATAGTTGCACTAGGATCCTTATCACCGCACAGCGAAATTTAGAGGATTAGTTAGTATTATTGTCATATGGAAATAGCATCTACCCCTAGAAAAGCGAGACATTCTAGAGCTAGGAGTAAGAATCAGGATTGTTTCAGGTCACTGTCCCACCCTCTTCATTCTGGTGAGGGGAATCCCAGGTGCATACATGGTAGCAACTCTCTCCAGCTGCCCACCAGCTCCAGCACAGCCTGGACTCCTCTGCAACAGGGCTTTGTTGCAGCCCTTCTCCCAGACACGAAGTGCCTGCTCTGGGCCTGAGCAGCCACCCTTGGAAGAAGGCTTCAGCAGGGCTTCTGCAGCCTGTGCAGAGCAGATAACGCATGGCAGTGTGGAGAGCTGGGAATGAGCCTCTCTCCTCTGATCCGTAGGGGACAGCAGCTAGAGAGGAGCGACCATGTCTGGGATCAAACCCTGCTGCCCTCAGCCACATTCCCCAGCCACCAGTGCTGGGGCCAGGAGCAAAGGTCTAGCTCCAAAGGGGTAATTGGTAAACGGTATCAAGAGCAAGTTTAATCAAAAAGTACACTTGCTATTCAATACAGCTGTTTATATTTATCACATACATTCAGTTAATTCTGTCCTCACTTTGAATTTGTTTCTACTCACTGGACTGGTTTCCATGACCATATTCTAGATTTGTACTAATGAGTAGAATCAGGCCTGCTGGATTCCCTGGCGATTATCATCTTTGTAGGCCCATGCTTAACGAGGAACCTTCAGCAGCCAACAAATGACATTAACAAGACAAAAAAAGGAAATAATGTCATTCTTTACAATACATTTGTAAATGAAAGAAAATTCTTTGCATCTGGCACTGTGGTTTACTGAGCAGGTATTTCTTATCATTTGCCAAAACACTATGTCCATAATAGAAAGGCAGTAAGTGATCCAACAAAACCAGTTGACATCTATAAAGCACATTAAATATTGGTATCTGTTTCAGGAGTTGGACAGAAGTGAACTGGTGACAAAGCAAAGGAACTGTCTCCCAGAACATTAAATGAAAAACACCAGAAAACATCTAGCATAAATTACTTTTCCATTTCATTTCCTGATTCAACAACCTTTTTAAATGAATGAATACATCTTCTTGATGAGTTTTCCAGTCTTGTTTTAGAAAAGGAAATGGAAAAGACTGTGGTTCATACACTAAAAACAAAGAGAAATCTGTGTTAGCTTTGTCATGTTTCCTCTTCACTCTAGATTAGAGTGAACTCTGACTTTCTTGTAAGAAAGTTACTAGAACAACCAAATGCTACAGGTGCTCTGAAAATGAACGTGTTTGTGGTTGGTGACTTTTGCACAGATTTATGGAAAAAACTAAAAGGAAAAAAGTATCCGTGCAGGTACTACAAGCCCAGAAAACATGATATGTTTGAGAAGAACATGGTAAGATGTTTGACAGTAGACAAGACTAAGCCACACCTTAATGTAAAATATTTGGCATGGTCAAACACAGCTCAAATGGCCGGGTACAATAGGAACCTTGTAACGAACACTGTAATGACAGTGAATAAACACTCTTCACAGCAAGGTGTTTACATTGGTTTCTGTTCTGGGGGCTCAGGAGTCCCCCTTTTACCTGCTTGAAATCAGGATAACCGAGATGTGTCCTTGACTGTTACAATTTCCACGAAAAGCACATCTGAGCATCCTATACAGGAAGGGTAGAGGGCTATCAGAAGAGGGCTATCACACTCATACAGCTGGACTCTGACAGGTTCCCATTTCTGCCAGTCCCCCCACATTGCTTTAGCAGAAAACACCAGTAGTCATGCTTCAAATTCCCTTTTGTGTTCAAGTAAATCAGCCTTACCATAAAACGACAATCAGCCTCAGAAGTCTTTATGGGAAACACTACATGGTAAAAAACACGTAGTCCTACAAATATAGAATCCTTTCTTTTCTTCACTCTTTTTCAAACCTGAAATTTTCCTTAGGCATATGAAGACATATAATTAAGGACATGGAGCTGGCTGTAGGGATGCAAATATATAGCCCTGCTCTAAGTTAGGCTACTGAAACGGAAGCTGCAAGACAGACCGATAATCAAGAAGAGCCATTTATAGAAGGAGGGGACACAGCACATCTGCCCACAGATCAAGCCATGGCCTCGCACCTGCAAGGGGCCCCAGTACAGAAGCAACACATTTCCCCCCTCCTGCAGCCCTCGCCTGGAGCCTGCCCTCACCCAGGTGCCCTTAGCAAGGGCTGGAGTAAGAGAAGAAATGGCTCTTGCATTGAGTTAGGGTTATCAGGGACTTACTGGTGCTGCTGAAGCAGCTTCCCACAGTCCTATGGACAGCAGGGAGATCACAGGAAGGGTCTGGTCTCAACTACAAGACTTGAGTTCATACAATGGTTTAAGGAGGAACAAAGAGGGAATGACTCTCACAAACATTTTGATGTGACACAAACTAGTTCATACTGCCTTGTTCCATTGCAGGATAGGAGCGTGCAGAGCAGAGGATCCCCGGGTGTGCTGCAAGCAGTAAGCAGATCCTTGGTGTGCAGCCGTGGGGCTGTGATCTGCAGAGTGGTCCTGCTCAGCACCCACCTGCCTGCCAGGGCCCAAAGGCATCCACTGCATCACTGGTTTTTAATGAAATCCCATTGCACTACAGTCCCTGTATGCAGCTACAAAAAAAAAAAAAAACATATGTGCAGTGCTGCTTCTGACACCTCCAGGACTGGCAAGTATCTCAGAGTAAAAATTGTAGGTATTTGCCATTTTAATCCTTCACACGAGTATCTGAATGCAGGCTGACAGGGCCAGTGGAAAGCATCAAGGCTGAGAGCTTTCAGCAATTTTTTACTTAAAAGCCTGTTTTACGCAGCTGTCCCAAAGTCTGCAATATTTGAATGAAACTGGTTTGGATGAAAGAGGAGCTGTGTACAAATTAACCATTTGTTGTGAATCCGACTTCTGCTCCTGCTTCAGGAGTCTATCCACAAGCTGCATATGGCACCGAGCAGGGCCAAAACCCAGTGCAAGGCTCACTTCTTCCTCTGCTCAGACAGGTAACTCCAGGCCAGTCCCACACCATGCATCACACTATGGGGGAGAAGTTCACAGCAGGCTTGGAGTCCTTCGCAGGAAGGAAGTCACCGGCATGTATTGCTGACCAAACAGACTGGCCTTAAGTAAACACGTTACGATTCCAGTTGTCATCCAGGACAAAAACCTCCTTTCACCAAAATACAACACTGAAGATTGCTCCCTTCCCCTCTGAGCTCTTCTTTCTCCAAAAACCACACGCCTCCTTTCCTATGTTACCAAAATAAAACTCCCAGGACAAGCAAGCAATGCAGCTGCCATGCCAAAACAGTGGGAATGCTTTCCTACAATAGGGTTTCTTGCTGAGTGATGAATTCAAAGCAGAAAGAGGTAAACTCATCCTTGTTTTGTTCCCTGTAGAGAGGGTAAAAGAGCTGCTTCCTCAGATCCAGCACATCAGCTGTGCTGCAGCTCCTCACTGACCGCTCCCCTGCATTCTCCAGAGCATAGGAGACATTTTTCTTGCCAGCCCAGTGGATGCAAACACTGCCAATGGTAAGCAGGGGTGGAAGCTAATGCTGTTCAGTGAGCAGTGCCAGAAGTGTTGTAGCAGGCCTAGGTACCAAGGTCTTGGCTCGTCTGCCCCAGATGACAGACAAATCTGATCATCCTGCCACCAAACACTGCTTGTTCTGTTACAATGGTGTAACAAAGCTAAAGACGTGCCTCAGCAGGCCACAGTGTTGGTCTGTTTTCCTCTCCACACTGGATGTGGTATGCACCAAGACAGGAATACTCTGCAGCACACCACACACTCACAGCTGCTCTCAAGGCAGCTTCTGGTCTAAAAATCCAAATGTTACCTTAGAGTTATGATCAAAATCTCCATATTCATGTGATGGAGAGTAATGCAATGGGGACACCAGTACCTTATTCAAACTTGGAGCACATGTTTCTAAGTCTTGGGTGAGCTCACTTTCTACTGAGAGTTCTAAAAACTCGTTAACATTTCTTATCAAGCTATCAGAAAAATGTGGCCTTTAAATCTCTGAGCTGAACACAGAGAGCATGACCTGCAGGATGAAGTTTGTGGTTGCACTAGGGTAGGACTACACTGGACAGAACAGCTATTCCTGAGTGCCTCCACAGCCAATTCAACCCCAAGTGCCTGTCAGCTTTCCGAAACAAACCAAGAACATCCTGCCTTTAAAGACAAGAATAGGTTTTTGTGGTACTGTATGCCCTTGAAAACATTCCAATTTTTAAGCACAGTAAAAAAAAGTATTTTGTTTAGCAGAATGCTTTCAGGTCGCCCCAGTCTACACAGCACCCCAAAAAGGTAGCTGAGGAAGCTTTAAATTACTGAAACTAAATGTCACTGTGCTGCAGGTTGAGGCAAAGGCATGTTGGATATGAAAAATGATGGCTTACTTCAGCCGGCAGAAGTCCAAATGCTTTACTTATTAGCACAACGCTAAATCACTCAGAATTGAAGGCCTCATGTATAGTGTGACACACCTGATTTTAATGGTGGAAACTCAGGGGACGCAGCTGCACACCACCAGAACAGGCAGCAGGAGTTCTTCCCTGGTATCTGATAGAAGTTTGATATGTGCCAAGATTGTTAATGGGAAAGCCTTAGAAGTGATACTGAGCACAGCATGTTTTATTTATTAGGCCATATTTTATTTTTTTTTTACTAGCTTCAAAAACTGAAGATATACCTGGAATAGGTTTCACAAGCATCCTAAAATTAACAAAGCTGAATAATTAGTGCATCCTGCAGACAGCGATACAGTATATGCAAAATAAGCAGAGCATTCTTTCATGCACTTTTCAAAGTATTACAAGAAGCCAATAATGGTTTTGCTGCCCTTATTTTACACCAAGGCCACCAGAGAAACACTGAGGTGAGGAAGTTCAGGCACAGGCCTACAGTCACAAGTACATGCACAGCCACTTTGTGATATTCACGCATATAACAGCTACAGCCCCACACAGTAGCAGCAAAGCAATATGGCTAAATATCCACTTAACTCTACAGCTGGTCCTGAAGGGGTTTCCGTACACTCACATGTAAGCATGGAAACAGAAAAAGGGAGCAGCGGGGAAGAACCAAAGAATGGTTCAAAGCCTCTACTCAGACACAGAGCCTGCACTAGCAACTGCATTCAACCAGCCATCAAAAACCGTAGGATAAAGCACACTCATATCCCCTCAAAGCAAGGGACAAAAACCCACTGCCATTCTACAACGAATCAACTTAGTTCCAACATATGAGCCCTACTAAGCCCAGTGCTCCAACCACAACACGTACTAACCACCCTACTTACACGTGGCTTCTCACAGCGAGGCCCCCACCAGCGGCACAGCCTCCCTCCACCCAGGCACAAAGAGCTGGCTCTGCAGAGGAAGGCCGCAGCCGCCTCACCCCAGCCAAAGAGGGGCAGCCTAAGCCTGGGGGGTTATAGGGGAAGAGGCTGATCCTTTGGGACTGATCGTGCCAAGCAGAGACGATAGGTCTCACCTGGGTTTTACCCAGGTGCACTGTTAGGGCTGTTTCTGACGCAGAGGGCCATAGCACCTCTAATGATCAGACTAGGTGTTGGGACTATTCATACCCGTGTTATTTACATTTTTCCTGCTTATTGAATAGTAGCCCACATGCAAGGAGGTGGTATCGTACCAAAACCTCAGCACCTTCAAAATCTGCTAACGTGGGGTTAAAACCTGTCAACCGCCCCTGTCTCCGCTTTTGAAAAAAAAAAAGATACATTTACATTTCCTTTGAACCTCTAAATCAAGCTGGAAGGGGTTCAAGTGCCCCAGAGCAATTTATTGTAGCTGCTGGGAGATAGGAAATTTGCATACATTCCTGTTAATATGAATAAGCAAGAGAAAAAGGCCCAAATTTCACTTCTGCATAAAGCACATCCATCTTTATGCTAAACTGATTTATATGGTGAAGCCATCTGTCTGTTAGCACCTTTTAAAGTAGAATCAACAATTGCTAATAAGGCAGCTATTTAGAAAAAGGGATAAATACAGCGGTGGAAGCAGGTGCAGCTCTGGCTCACTCCACAGCATAAATACACCTCGTGCCCCCAGTGAACGGGGGTCACTGTAAATGGTACACTTCAAAGCAGGTTAACAATTGTATCGGATGTTGGGCATCTTCACAGCATCTTCCAATGTGATGTATGTTGTGGCACTGATGGTTGTTTTTTTTTGTTTTAAAGCACCTGGCTGGGACAGGAGCAATAGCAAGGGCAGGGCACGAGCCTGTCTGGCCTCAGTCAGCAGAGGGGCAGGGACGATGCATCCCCCAGCCACCCCTCCAGGCCGCGCCACCAGACAATGCTTTGTGGCTGTGGTTGTGGGGCGTTCCTCCTCTGCCCCTCCCTGGCTGCATGGAAACTGCCCTGCGTGGGCCGATGGCAAAGAAGCTCCTGCTGCCTGCCCTCCAGCCCCGGGTTTGCGTGGGAGCCCAAAATACGAAAATCAGTCCGTGACCCACGTTTGTCTCATTCAAGGTGACATCGTTACTCAAACCGTCATTTACTGAGGAGACCCGTCTATGCTAGGCCGCTGCATAGCGTTCAGTGAGACCAGGAACAAATGCTGTGCAAGAGAAAGTGCACCTGAGCTGTCTTCCTGGATCTTTTGGGTACTGAGAGACCATTAGGGTAAATGTGCCGGGCTCCGCAGGCCGCTGCCCTGGGATGTCTTTCCACACCTGGGAGCTGCGGTGCCGTGAGATTTGCACAGTGTGTATATGACTGCCAGCGACAGACCTGATAATATCTAAACACCCACTTTTCACCTCTTTAGGTGAAATGGGTTAAATCCGTGTGTTTAGCTTTTACTTTTCCACATTCCACAGCGCATAAATACACACCAGATGTGCGCAAGGAGGGATAAACTCCTGTCAGGCTGAGAAAAATGGCGTCAGAGGCTGCCTTGACACTTCCAGCTGCTCCTGAGGATGCAGGACAGGTGCCTGTCACGGCAGAAGCAATCGCCTTTCCTCGGGGAGGTGCCCCACGAAGGCAGCCCTCACCCTTGGAGAGCGTATTCCTGCGTTTCGGGTGCACATAGCTAACCAAAGCAGTTGCAAGCTGTATTTTTCTTGCTCTCTCAGCAGCTTAGGGGGTTCTCCACCAGTTCCTGGGTTCCCACCTTGTTGGAGGTATTCGAGACATCTGACAGCTTTGTTAGCTGAGGATGACTTGTTTCAAATGACATGACAGATTCAAGGCAAGACACTCCTGGTAATTTCATACATCATTCTGTTGTCAGTAATTATTCGCGGCTAGTGCTAAGTATGTGAAATTCAGTTGTTTTCTCCCATTCTCACATTTCTTTCTGAAGTTAGACACTATCTGTATAATGAAAAAAGCTTTCTACTTCACAGAAAACTCATAGCATGTTTCCAGTTATTGATGTCTTGTTTGGAGGACCAAATTTTTAAGTATCTAAAGGTGTTAGTTTTTTGTTGGTTGGTTAGTTTTTAGCATTAAAAAAGCTCTTGTTTTCCACCTCAGAATTAAAAAGATTTTTCTTTTTGTCTTTAGAGACTAGAAAAATCTGAAGGGAATCCTTCTGCAGTAAAGTTTTTTGTAAAGGGAACATATGCCTTTTATTTTCACAACGTTACATAAAGGTATTGTGCCATGCATGAGATTTTTGTTCACAATAAATAATAGCAAATTTTTAAAAAGTGCTTTAGACATAAGATTAAATTACTCAAAACAGCAAGAGCACCAACAGAAGCCGTTTTGTGCTGTTTATTAGACAGATGTTACTAATACTGAATGTTCACCAAAATTTCCACGGAATATTTTTCCCTGAGCTTAGTAAATTTTAACGATGATTTTGCTGAAAGTCTCATGTGTTTAGAATATAAAGCACAGAACAGGTAACGACCCTGCTTACTGTAAGATGCACTTAGTTAATCAAAAGTGCTCCAGAAACATTATCAGAGTTCCTTCATTTGACTGAGTCCAGCTGGGAACTCAAGATATATCACATGTAAGATTTGCGGTTAATTGGCAACAGCTTAAAAGATTTGAGAAACTTCCTCTAATATAACGTATGTCCACAGAAAGTCGTATTTGACTCACAAACGCAGCTCCATCTTGAAGAAAAGCTCCTTCTGACTGTTTTCAGCAGAGCAGGAGCCGAGGCATTTCCTGCCGCACAAGCAGCCCTTTGCTCGAAGCCTTGCAGGACAGAGGCCGCGCTCGCTGCCTCCCTGCGTGTGGGGACGTGCAGGTAGCGCCACTGCTGAGCAGCCTCTCGCAGCGATGGAATCGCTTTTCTTGCATCAAACTTCCAAATCAAATAAACTCTTTTAGTAAAATAATATTTGCTGGAGGCCTCAGCTTATGCCAGAGGCAGAAGAAGATGGCTAAAAAGAAGGCCTAACTCAAGAGGATGTTTACAGTTTAAGATTTGTTTAGCGCTTATGCTATAATTTGTGCCATGTGTTCTCTTATTTACAGTTCTCCAAGCAAACCATTTTCTATTAGATGTGGAGCATGAGGAACTTTCCATACAACAGTAACTCTCCCCCATAACATACCCCTTCATTTCCTTTCTATAGCAATTGGTAATAACATGTTCCTTCAATTTTTTTATCTGGTCTCTGGCAGCAGACAGAAGTTGCAGTTGATGAGCCTGATTTACTGAAACCCAATCTGACAGAATGGAGCACACATGTTATGTGGAACATTCATTTGGTTTTCTGATGACCTTCTGTATTCATCCCTGGAGAAAACTTCCTTCGGAGGTCATTTCCAGTTCTTGGTAGCCCAGGATGCTCTGGGGTGAATCTTTTAACAGAAAGAAGCAAATCTTGTTATTAATCATACTGAGGTCGCAGCAGCAATAGTAAATTGATGAGCATACATTGTCATAAATTGTCTGAAGCAAAGGGCCAAAGTTGCCAGCCACCACAGAAGTATTTGTACATTTCTTCTATCCCCTCTGAAGGGACCAAGTGTTGATATTTCAGCATAACAGTGGAAAATACAAGCAGAAGCTACAAAGACACAGGGAAGAGAAGATCTGAAATGGCTGAGATGTCAGATTTTTGGGGAACAGCTTTGCTCCATTTCTGAATGAGATTCCAGTCCTGTGATACAGCAAATACTTCAGAATGCTTCTTGCTTCAGAAAAGGAGAGGCTTTTCCTTTACTGGCAGGAGTGTATTTCTCCAGCCCTTTCTGTCATTTATTGTGGTACCAAGCAGTATCCATGCAGCACAAACAACTACGGGAACTGAACTAGGTTTTACATCAGTTGAAGTTTTAGTAACGATTCAGAAGGGTTTTTTTAATCACATGCAGCAAAGGGGGAAGCCTTTGGTTCTCTGGAAGGAACGATAGCCCAGTACTTAGCTTTGAAAAATCAGCATTGAGGAAATTTGACATGCAATTCAGACCCAATAAACAAGGAAAATTTCTGGTATTTTTCCAAGTTGTCCTTCAGGCTGCCTCCACAGTAAGTGTTGATCAGATGCTCGGTGGCAAGCGGTCATGTGCAGCTTCAGGCCCATCACTTGACAGCAATTACAAGCTTTTGGTGCCTCTGCTGTGAGCGCACGCACATTTCATTATATGCATGTGGGGGCCATGCACATGCTGCTGCTGCCTAGAGGAAAAGAAAGTCCTTCACATTTTTTCTGCCTTTTTTTTTTTTTTGAAAAGCTGAATTTAGTTAGTCCCAGGGCAGATTTATAAGTAATTTTCCTAGCCTGTTGACCTGACCATTTTGGAAAATCCTTACTCTGCTGGCAGAAATATTCCTGTTGGAAGTAGAGAAGTTTCATGTGTGGAGATGACGGTGCCACCCTCTGAGGGAGGTGGCAGAGGGAGGCAGCCGTGCCCCCTTCTGTCTGCCCTGGTCCAGGCAAATACAAAGCTGGGATTTCTTTTTTCTGCATCTTTTGTTCCAGCATTTTTCCCCCTAACCACTCTGGAGATGTTTCACATCCACCCGTGCTTGTTCATGTCCATCCCTCCTGATGGTGCTCGTGCTCAAGGTCAAACCCCGCTGTTAGGTGCACCAAGAGCAGACAAATTACTGCCTCTTCCACCTTCACAGGCTCACAGCCTATTGTTGCAGCAGAATCACAAGGGCAAAAAGACAAATAAAGTGCCTACTCTTCTCACTGTACCTGATGGTGGTCTTTCATCCATCAAGCAAAGAAATTGAATTTGTAATTGCCAGACTTAAAATGTTTGGTTTGTTTTCTCTGCTTACATTTCTGCTGAACTTATCATTGCTATTTATACATCAGTGTCTTTATGCAGAGCATGCTTCCTCTGTATCATTCTCATTCAGGAAAGAAATGGATGTTTGTACTGACATTGTCCAGAGTTTTCACTTTTCCAGACAATGAAGGGCTTTGCTTTGTTGTAAAAGAAATATTTTTTTTCTTCCTCTTGTTCTTGAGAGCAATGCTTGTGAGCTAATAAAAAATGAAATGCATTGGTAGGCTTGGGTCAACACAAAAGTGAAAAACAAAAGATAAAAACAAGAAAAAAGACGGTCTCAAAGCGCTTTGTATGGTCTCTTTTCATTGTTTAGTGGTAAAAGAATATATACAATGGCAATTGTTCCTGGGTGTTAGGTTTATGCTTATTTCTCTCATATTTCAGCTTTGCTGTAACCTCAGCCTTACCACCTCTGTGAATCTAGCCCTTGTTACAACCTGAAACAACACAGCTCTGAGGAAAGCACATTTCTGTGACTCTATTTTCATTTTGTTTGTTTTAAAAAGTTTTAGTACTGAATTTCAGTCTGCGGGAGGATCCCTGTGGGCTGAAACCTGGGAGAGGTCCCACCTAAGTGTAGCTGTGGTTATACTGGAGTAGCACTGGTCCGTCCTCACCTCCCACTCCTTGGCACGGGGGGAGCAATTGTTGCTCAGTTTAAGCTCCCTGATGCAAATGTATGTATATTTTGAAAGGATCTTCAACAAAAATAGATCAAGAATGCTAATTTAGCTGTAAGCATAATTCATCTGGCATCTTTGAAGTAAGTTCTTTAATGATTTCACTGGAATCAATGTAGCTCACTGTTAATTAAGCATTTTCATCTGGTGGACCATAATAGCCTTTAGAAATAAAACTGTAGATAATAAAATGAAGGAAGCTTAAAAGAACTTCTTTTGATCTGGAATTTTTCCCCACCAGAATGAGATCACAAACGCTTCATTATGTTTTATAGACTGACAGAAGTTCAAAGTTAACACTAGCAGAAATTGGTTGTAACCACTTGATTAAATATCTATGATTCACTCAGATAGAGTTATTGGTTATGATAAGTTCTGGAAAAGCCCATCCATGAATAAAATCTGCAAGTATGGTAATCATACATAATCACAGAAAAGTTTAGGCTTATGTAGGAGCATCATTACTACCTGTGGGAATAAGAATCAACAACTTACCATGAGGTGCTAGAAACAAAATAAGAAGCAAGACACCGGGGACATTGTGCATCTCATACGCAACTGTTCCCAGCACTGGTTTCCGAAGGACCAAGGATGTGTTTATAGTTTAGAGAAAGGTTGTTCACAGGTGGAAAGCTAGAACAGTAAAAGCTCCATTTTGACCACTTAACTCGAGACATGATTTTATGGTGGAGATTAGAGGGAAACAATTTTCCCCATAGGCCAGGTATGGGTGCCTGGTTTGGCTGCAGGCCTGCTGGTCGCAGCCTACACGCCATCACCTCCCTGCGGCCCTGTGGTGCTCGGGGACCTGCACCCACAGCACAGCCACAGCATGGGCGCCAGGGCCAGTTTCCAGACAGGGACCTACCTGTCCATTCAGCCTGATGGGCAGGGGATGAAGGCTCTGAGCAGCAGGAGCCCATGCCCGATCACATTTCCAGCCAAACACCTCTGCAGAAGCTGACAGGAGACAAGGCCGCTTGTGCACAGCAGGGCTCCAGGACAGCCAGATGTGAGCAGCCCTCACTGCCCAGGGCCTGCTGCTCCACCGGTCAGACTGCTTCCGGGTCTACTTCATGTTTTAGGTCTCTAATCACCATATTTCTCCTCTAATTAACTCCCGGTCACATGTTGTGAGAACTTTTCCTGAAAGTTGAACAAATGTGATTGCAGGCATTTGCCTGCTCTAATGCAACTCGGACTTGCAGAAAATTCTCCCAGTACTTCAGGCTCCTCTTCAGTTTTTTTTTCTTCCCTCTGACTTAGGATCTGCTTCACTTTGTTTGTCTCTAAAAAAAAAAAAAAAAAAAAGAAATGCTGAGATGGCCCCTAATGTTGGAATCTCTCTTTGTGATTAATAAGCTGAATGTATTTAATTGTTCCCATTCGATATGGTTTGATCACATTTATTTTCTCTTGTGGTGTTACCCACTAGAAAGAGAAAAAGAAAGCTAATTCAACCCTTATGTTTCTGACACACACTCCTGTAGCTTTCAAAGGAAAACACGTCCATGGGACTGCACACTGAATTCAGGGCTCAGTTTGGAAAAGCATGGAGGCTGGTCGCACACTGCTGAGCAACTTCTCCTGCTTCCTTTAACTTCCTTGCCCTGCAGTAACGGATGCCCCCAATCACTCCCTATAGCAAAACCCTATCAGAGGAAGAGCAGACAACAATGTTTTTCTCACACACTGCCATCAGGATGACCCTCTTGGTTGTATTAAAATTACTGTAAAATAGAAAATCCACACATGGCATTACATAGTACATGCTGCTGTGTTAAAAATAAAGTATTAAAATGCATGTGTGAACACAGATATCATTATCAGGCATCACTATTTCAACTGCTGAGCAAATTCTGCTTCTTGCACTTACCACCCTCCCAGAATAGCCCTTGCCTTTGCTGGATGACATAGTCTTGCACAAGCTCTCTGCCCATATAGTACCTCAGGGGCAGGAGGCAGCTGCTGAGACAAAGTTCAGAAACTTGGACTAGATTTCGGGCCTGACAACCTCTGCCGAGGTGCCACCTGGTCCTGCGGATGCTGACAGTGTCCATGTCCCTCACTTTTTGACACTGAAGTTTCACAGGTTCCTGAAATTCTGCTTCTCTGCGTTCCCAGTCATGCTAGGCATGGCAAAGCCTGTGCAGCCCCTGCACAGCAGTCAGTACCAAGCACTGCTGCAAACACCTACGAGGCTCGGAGCAGGAAACATGCAGAAGCTTTTAAGACTATGACATGCTCTCATGTGAGCACTTGCTTTCAATAATAATCATAAATGGAGAGCCTACAAATTCTCTGGGAACTGCTTAATATGTTTGTATTTTCTGGACTTCTTGGGAGGATTTTTTTCACACCAATACATTCTTTGTTTTGTGTTGGGAAACGTGAATGGTCTCTGGACATACATATGTAAGTACATGTAACTGCATATGATGGGTAAAGGAAGTCTACAAGAACCTCTTGTTATCAAGTAAGCATTTTTTTTAACCTTTGCTATAAATGAAGATGACAAAAATCACATCTAGCCTGCATCAGCTTTAACTTACTTTAGAAAGGGTGTTGATACACAGTCTATATGCAGAATGGAAAATAACCAAGCTTTCATCCATCTTCTCTGAGAATTTTCTGTGGACATTACAGCTTCCAAACTCTCCACAACAAAGAATGTATTTAGAAAGCTCATTTACACACCTTCATGACAAGAGCACTCAGTTATGATCATTTTTTATACCACTATTATCACAAACTACTGATAATTTGGTACTGTAGTTCATTTCATTGGATACTATGATACAGCAGCCTAGAGAATTTTATCATGATACCCACAGGAAGGCAACTATTTAGCCATTTGAACAGAATCAAACTGATCTGAGAGTTCATACAGATAAACGACAGAAATAATACCATGCTTCATTTAATTTCCTTTCCTATTTCCAGCGCTAGCAGTACTGCAGTACTACTAAGAATATTCCTGCATAAGCCACCAAAATATAATATTCTCAGTATCACCATGTTGTAAACCCTTACATTGCACAGAAAAATGAAAATTATGCAGACTGAAGACATAATAAATGCTTTCCTAAAACTGAATCAAATAATTTCCTTTCTGAGGTATTTTGCTGTCATATGTCCGTGGCAAAGTTGTTTTTTTTTCATTATTCCTACTATGAACATATGCTATTAACACATCTAAAATGACTCTGCACGTGCTAGTATTTCCCTAAGAACAACGAATCTGGAAGAAGCAGATTTAGAGTTTCATTCCTAGTCTTTCTGCTATACTTTCCTACTGGATTTCTAATTCTGGATGACTAATGGTACATTTTAAAGATAGCTCCAAGTTTTACACAGGTCAGCAACGGATTTGGCAGTCCCTTAACTTCTTTCCCCCCCACAATTTCTGTAATATGGACTATGGAAATTAAACACAATGGAAATGATCTGATCATGCTCTCTCCCTTTTACTGCTCCAGTCGTAAGCCAGTGTAGAAACTGTGTTTTGCTGTGCTTTCCCATGGGATTGGGACAGCGTCACTCTGAACAAAATCTCTCTATAAACAATAAAGTTAATAATAGTAAAAATATTTTCCCATATAACGCCTGTTTCCCAAAATATTTACCTTAAAACTTGTTGGAATAATTCAAAACCAGTTGGGCTGTAAAACATCAAGGTAGAGGCACGCAATTTGAACTTAGCAAGTCTTAAATACAACACTAAATTTGAATGTGAATATTCGTTAAACATAATAATGTTAAGATGAAGTAAAAATCTGGTAGATGTACATGCATATACAGGTTGTTAACTGCCCAAATAGTTGGCTGCAGCAACGCACAAGAGCTCAGCTGTAAAGAAGAGAAGGAAATTGTCTATTCAAAGTGATTTGTTATTCTAGGATGAGTTGAACTGGAGTTTACAAAAGCCGGAAACTATTCAACTCAGATTAATGTTAGGAGGTACCACATTCCGTAGGTAGTTCCATAAACCTTATAGCTCTTGATGAAGATGGTAAGTGCTACTGGAGAAAGCAAACTTTTCAAAGCAAATTGAGGCAAATGAGCAAAGTCCAATGTACAGTGAGTATTCAGGAAAAATAAGGTAGAACAACAAAGAAGTAATTTCTACCAGGGCATTCGCCGTGAGTCTGGAATTCCTTTGGTGCTATACGTAAAGTTTTGCTGTTCAAAGTGTAAATCAAATTTTCATCTAATTTTACCAAGCTCATTCATTATCTCCTTTCTTTTATATTATCAATGCGTTAATTAAGAAGAAGGTTTTAGTTAATGAGATCAGTAAAATTCAAAGGCTATTCTACATCCTTTCTTGAGGAGATGCTCCAGAGAGTCAACCCCAAGTTATCATTTGGTTTTGCAGAGATTAAGGTTATACTAAGAATTACAAAACCCCTGAATATGTATCTAAAGGAATCTAAATATAGCTTCTTTTAATGTTTTAGTACCTAGTGAATAAAGCAGCTGTCAGCAATATGTTCTTCTGAGAGGCGTTCATATGCACACGAAGTCTGTTGTTTCTAATCTCAAAAATATGGTCACAGTCAATAGTCACCCACAAACAGGTGTGCAGTTCAAAATATAAATTTTGCATTTGCCAGCACATATGCACATTAAATAAGATGATGGTAATGCTAAGTTTTACACAGTGGAATAAGAGGTCTAAAATTAAAATCAAATGCCTTGACACTGTCAGATGGTTACCAGGTGTGTTATGCTGTGAATTTTACATCATTATGGACATATTTAAGAAACATGATTTGTGGTGCAATATGTCACTGAAATTGCCAAATTCTAAAGTTAAAATATGTTGTGTAAAATAATTTCTCACATTTGACAGATTTAAGTGGTCAATTGTGTGGAAGTTATTTTTCTCCTATGGGCTAGACTCTGTGAGCACTTAATAGAGATATTTTCAAGAGGGCAAGCTAAGGACCTGGAACAGGATCACCACCTAAAATAGTACCGTGCTTTTTTATGGCCAGGTTGAAACAGTCCACAGTTCTCTATAGTTCTGAATAGACGTTTACTTCATGTACACTGAGTAGGAAAGTATATGACAAGGTCCTGGCCTTGTTCTTGTCACTGGAGAAATTCCTATAGATTTTTAATAGAACCACTGCTGTTGGCTCTAACAAGTACTATTAGATCTAGAATAGCAAATAATGTATTAGGGAGATGCTAAGTGTAAGAGCAGAAGTTGCTCAATGGAATGTAACACATTGTCTGAATTAAAACTTTTTTTTTTTTTTTTTGCCTTTCATAGAATCATAAAGGCTGGAAAAGACGTCCAAGATCATCTGCTTCAAACATCCCCCTACCACCAATATCACCCACTAAACTATGTCCCTGAGCACCACGTCCAGCCTTTCCTTAAACACCCCCAAGGACAGTGACCTTTATTTCTTCTCAACTAAGAACAAAAGCATGCCTGAAGTTGCATGGAAAAAGCTGTGTACAACTTCCAAGTAGAGATACTGAAGCTCACAAATTTATGAGCTTTTTTCCCCAGGAAACTGTACGCAAATTTTATCTTTAAAGAAGGAAGGAAGGGGAAGAAGAAGAACAAAACCAAGCAGTTCTAAGATATTGCTGTATGAGGGTATTATTTCATTTTAACTAGGAATAAAGGATATTCCAGACAAAAGGAACATATTTTGAAATGAGGGCATAATTGCTGCAGCCACAAACATTCACACTCTCACTTTGCTCACAAAACCCATTGTAAGCCTGTGTGTTGCACATCTGCACATTTCTCATACAAACAGGACTGAATCTCCATCATGTGTGCCTTCATCTCTGTACCTGGAGACATGCCCTCTGCCAGCAGCAATTAGGAGCACCTTCAAGTAGCAAACAGAATACCATCAAAAGCCATTGTAGAAGCAGAATAAACAGAGCAGTTCATTGATTTTAAGAAAATCTCTAAGACTGGCACACACCCAGAAAGCCTTTTTTCATAGCCTATGGATTTTTAGTTAATAAAATTTTGATAACTCTGTTAATCTCGAGTAATATATCAGTATGGAAACAATATAGTTCAAAGGATGATTAATCTGTTCCAGTGTGATAAATGTTAAACAAGGATAATTAATTCCAAATTTTTACATTCAAGAACGCGAGCTTCTGAATGGTTAATCAAACACATACAACAGTAAGATAATTCAGGAAGCCTGATCACGTATCATATGACCCATCAGAGGCCTCATCTATCATCAAAGAAATAATCTCATTCTAAGAGCAACCTGACTGCACAGTCAGACATTGAGACATTGTCCCTAAAACTGGCCATCCCAGATTTGCCTTGGAAGGATTTCTGTAATCCATATGTTCTTTCACACAACTTTGCAAGTGTGTATGAGCCTTCGCTATGATCTCTTGCTGGAAGTACTCCATTTGCATCATCCCCAACCAAAGTCAAATCACCAAAATCTGGAATCAAATGTGGCAACCTTGTACAAACCTCTTAATACTTTATCCAAGTGCACTGCTCTCAGATTAATCTTTTCATGCTTTAGGAAGTGAAGCCTGACATGCAGTATGAGGTTCACTATTATAAAGCAATAGTTACCCAAGAGGTAATAGTTACAAGAAAAATATGCTTTTTCCCTATATAAGACTAATAACTGTAAGACTTTAAAACAAAAGTGGTAGCCAAAAATTTAGCCAGAAATTTAGGATGGTCCTGAATAAGTAAGGAGATTAATAGAGAATGAATCGGGGAGAGCAGTTTCTGCTAAACAGTTTCTGCTATTGTCTTCCTTTAGGGTTTGGGCTGCTTGCGCTAGAGGCAAACAGAAATAATTAGCCACAGAGGATAATTTCTGAGTTCACGCTGAGGTCTTTTGGGCATGATTTTCTTGTTTCCAGCACTTAATTGGCCAAATTACTGCTGTCACTGAAATGTGCCGGGAGGGAGGGGGGTGGAAATGGCTTTTCAAAACAGTCTTTACTGTAGAATTGTATAAGCTCTGGGAAGTACATCATCCACAGTTTCTGAAACCTGCACAACTAATGTAAATAACAGGATGTAAAGCAAATTTCCTCTATAGGTTCTAGAAAATTATACTTTTTTGTTGTTGTTTCTGTCAGAAAAAAAAAGTTTAAACGGTTTTACTGTTGCTCAAAGAAAGGAGAAGCAAGGTGTCCTTTAGAAACTGCTGTGGTTAGATCAAGGAGTGTGCATCTGACAAAAGACACAGACAGTAAGGATGCTTTGAGGGCTCCTGAAAAATTGGGTGCTTGGGTACTTGAAGGTTTTGCACTTTGTTTTAAAATAAAGTAACTTCACAAAAGACACCTTCACAGGGCGGGCCACTATGTTTCTGTTATGTAATGCTGAAAAGTGCTCAAAAGGAGGCCAAACTGGATGGAGAAAAGTTCCTGTTTTTACACAGAATTTTAGTTTATTAAATATAGTGAGAAGACAGAAGGGAACAGGAATTTTTGATGTCTACCATTCAGCGCTGAGTATGATGCCAAGAACGGAGAAATTATTAGACTGCTAGAAAGAAACAAGACCTGTACAAAAATCATAAATCTATCCTGTTTCCAGATGCTGGCTTGCTAAAGGAAGCCAGAAGAGCTGAATCCTGGCAAGCAGTATTTTACCAAAAATCAGGAACTGCACTTTGTACCACTGTTCCCAGTTCCCCGAACAGAATCCGGAATGTAAGCATCGCTGAAGCATGTGAAGTTCAGTAGGGAAACCATGCCAAGAGTGCTATCAACAGGCACTACCTAGTAGGATGCAAATGATGTCTTCTGCAAAACAACAGCATGAAGTTTTCATTTCTGTCTCTGGGATTTATTTCAGATCTTGGGATGATGGGTCTACTAGAAACATGTCATTAGAAGACAACCACATTTCCCCTCCATTATTATATGTGCACAATGAAAGAGAAATCAGCAGAGCTACCACCTCTGAATGCTTCTAGCTGGGGAAAACTCCCATGAAATACAAGTATGTAAAGAAGAATTTAAATGTCAATTTCCAAGTCACACATGCCTGATAGAATAGGTCAGTGCTCGAGTATAACTGCATCGAACTACCGAGGTTTGGAATGTCATCAGTAGATGTCAGAGCAATATTTGAACTCTCCATTTTTAGAATTCAAACTCCTATATTTTTTCTCTGTAGAGAAACTATAGGATTCTATCTCTTCAGAAATAGCTGTGTAAAATTTCTCCTAAACCATAATCTTAGTAAAATAAGATTTAACAAGAGTTGGAAAATTATTTTAAATGGAAATAAACTGTTTGCTTGTTTGTTTTTTCACATAGCTGGGATTAAAATTATTGCAAGATATACCATATCATTCAGCTTTCATTTCAATCAAGAGAAAAGCAATTTTATGATACTTAAAGACAATCCTCTCTTTCTTGATTGTTTCTATCAACCCTCTAGTGCCAGGCTGCCACCTACAGAGTGCTAATTCCAGGATCTTCTGATCCTGCCAAACTTCATCCAGAGCCAACTCCTTGCTTTTGCATACTCAAGCTCTGGGGTTTCGTAAAAAGATGGAGGCAAAAGCCACTGGAGAAAAGAAAAATCATTAATCCTCGACCACTTTGCCTGCTTCTAACAGTCCTCAACCAGGCCTCCAAGCAAACTTTCCCAGTAGTATTACTTTGTTTTTCAAGCATATTCTAGAGAAAGATTTGACCCTTTAGCCTTGCTGAGCTGGTTCTGAAATTTTATTATGACTCCATTTGTCAGTCAATATTGTCAGTCATTTCACTGTTTTACAAAGTTAGAGCAGTCTACATTTTGGGCAGGCAATGAGTACCAAGAGTAGAAGAAAAACAGGCTATTTAAACCCTAATGTGACATGCTTTCTGTACTTGCTGTTTTTTAAACAATTACACAGCCTCAAAACTTTTAAGAAAATATGACTGCAATAATTATGACTTAATATACTTTACAGCTTTGATAGGGTACTTCCAACATGAGGTAGATTTTATGCTTTAAGTATATCATCGTCTTGAATATCAAAATATGATAAACCATGAAGCATATGGTTTGTCACAAAGTAATCTGTAAGAAAAAAAAGGTTAGCTTCTATCTCAGAGGGGCTACTGGCGTGCCTCATGCAAAGTACCCATAAACAACGACCAGGCTGCACAAAATTTGCTACAGCATATTCCACCTAAGTTCAAACGTCCTCTCTGTTAGTACACAACCAAATTTAAAACAAATTAACTAACTAAACAGCTGCAGGTAAACAGCTCTTCATGTCCTTACCACATTTTATGTGATTGAGAAAACACAGGACCTAATACGCTGCTGCGTGGTAAGAAGTTCAGAAACAAAATGGAAATGGAGCCCAGGACAGAATCAGGAAAGTTTGCCTGTGCTCTGGCAAAGGATTTGCACAAAGATTTGAAACTTCTAGCTCGGGGGCCTTTCTTCAGATTTCTTAAGGTATTTTTCCTCTAGAAAATAATGAAATGCTGGCATGGAACAGTACGCGTTTTGCAACATGTTAGTGTACTGACCTTCTCAAGTGGGGAGAGGAGGAGAAAGCCTTACTGTGGAAGAACAGCCAATGGTCTGAGAATAGTCTGAAATGCCAACTTAGCATTTTTGCACTTCAAAAACATCTTCGACTTTTATAAGCAGGCGTGATGGTAAAATTGAGGCTGTTAAAAATATATGGTTTGCTTTGGTAGTTTATAATTCACAGCGGCATTTAGTGGGTGGAGTTGTAAATTAGTAAGTGGATTGCTGCCACAGCAGAGTATGCTGCTACGCTGCAAAGAAGAAACTTTACTAAGAATAGGAATGTGGTCACGGTGATAATGAACAAGGGCCTAGCATGCTGAAATGGTGATGGGAGATCTGGAGGTGGTTGCTGGATGTGTAACAGCTGTTCTAGAAATTAGATGTTATCAAAGATTTTTGAAAGATTGAATTGGTTGAAAACCACAGAAAGCTTAACCAATAAGGCTTGGTTTCAATTTTTGGTGGTACTACCAAAAGGAATAGTAGCATATGAAATATTTATCTTGTTAATAAATTGGAAGGTACAATTTTACAAACAAAAAAATGCCGTATTTATTCTGCCATAATAGGGAGGCAAGATGGCAGCAGAGTCTCTATGCATAAAACCATCCTTTTTTCTATCACTTTTCAGTGAAGTGAATTAATCAGCTATAAAAGTAATATGATACGGTAATCACATATTTGATCTGTTCTGTCAAACACCCAAACCAAAAAGGCCTGTTTATACACCAGTTACTTCCAAAAAAGAAGAAATACTATTGATCTTAATGCAGAGTTTTAAAGACACTAACTTTCTCTGGCGCGGGGAATGATTTACCTATTGCTTGCTTGGACTGTTTGTAGCTGCAAAAGGTTGAAAGCAAATAGCTTTACATCAGGCATTCGGAGTGAAAGGTGCAGATAGATGGGCATGGCAATACATAACATGCTCTACCTTCAAATATTTGGAAACTGTATCGCAGAGTGACAGCGTTCAGTGTTCAACCACGAGTTCACAAGAAAATACACTGAACCCAAATGCACATCAGGGTGACCTGTGTGACTACAGTAAATTCATGGTTTTGACTGCTTGAATTCCCCCTCAGTTAACATCATCATAATATTCTCACTCCTCTTGCCTTAACATGCGTGGCCTATATCAGCCTTAAAACAATCTGCAGGAAGCTTTTCAACAAAAGCAAAGAGAAATCTGCAAGAAATCACTATGTCCACTTCATGCCCTAGCACAACCCTTTCCTATGGGGCCCTGCTTTGATCGCTGTTTGTGCTGGCCAGCTCCAAGCCTCCCAGCAGAGTAGGGGTTGTACACAGATGTTGCGCTGCAAACAGCTTGTCAGCAGAGGAGGCTGGGTCACTTTTCCTATAGGAAGACACCAACAAAGCGATTTTGTCACAAAAGGTCTAACCTCGCTCCTTTCCAAGGCAGGGTGTTGGACATGGTTCTAACAGCAGATGCTTGGAGCTGCACATTAACAGTCCCTACTTATTTATTTATTTATTGTTCTCAAAAACCCGAGTGTTGATTTTATTCACCATCAGTCAGATAAAAGGACTATTCAAAAGATGTTTTGTGCCAGCGACCTATCACTCCATACTGATGAGTTGTCCACACGGAGCTACTGATCATCCAGTGATCGCTACAACTTCTGCACAGGAACTCCTCAAGGAGGCAGGTATCCAGAGAGAAATAGCTGAGTTTCTGTTCTCCTGCTGGAAGGAGTCCATCTTACAACAGGATTTATAGCAGTTTTTGTGCCATAGATAGGAAACAGATAAAGTTCTTCTATCAACCTTAAGCCATTTGTAATGAGCTATTTGGCAGATAGGATTAAAGGGGGGTAGGGCCCCAAGTAGCCCAAAGACTTCTGCTTTAAATTCTGTGTTCCCATACATTAACAAATCAAAAGCATATGATAAGATAATGATCTTCTGCTTCAAATCCTTTCTTTCTCAAAAACAGCAATGAGGCACTGATGTGTTACCCTCCATTTTATCTCCGATAAAGAATTGCAGGAGTTGGGAGTTCAGCACAACCATTTAAAGTCTGCCCATTTCAGGACTGTACATGCTTGCAATTTATCTTAATTAAAGCTCCCAAACGCTGTTTGAATAAGAAAATTCACTAGCCAGAAAGTGAACTTTGCATCCTCAAAGTACTTTGCTTTTCATAACACGGAAATCTGTCGTGTTAGGAAACATATACAATAGTAAGCAAAGCACTGATAAGAAATATCATAGTTTAAAATATTTGATTCTAAACTACATTTAAAAAAAGTAAAACTAGAACTGCACTAAGTATTTTGACCCCATGTCTCATTCCCTCTTTAGACTATTCTGAATAGCTCAGGAGTAGTGCTATGAGATGGTGTAATGAAATAAGCAAGACCAGGATTGTAAAAAAGTGGTAGTACCTTTTCCAGGCAAACTGACATAAATGAAAAATAGATGAGCTCTCAAGAAAAAAAAGATGTTTGTCAAATCTCCAAAATAAGTCTTTACAAATAGATAAATTGAATTGTTCTGATACTATGATGATAAATATAGGCATACTCTAAACAAAACATAACTAGAAAATTTGAAGTTAAAGAGTGATTCATATCTCTTGTAGGACATTCATAAAGCTACGTCTCAAGACATTGCTGCACGGTTGAAAATCCATGGTGGGTTTCTCCCTTTTTAGCTTAAGAAAGAAACAACAGCAGTAATATTAATAAATTGGAAACCAGGAGAAAAAAAAAAAAAAGCATTATCCAAGTTTAATTTACTGTCTGAAAAGTATAAAACATTTAATAAATTGCTTACAGAATAAACTGACTTGCGGAGCGTTTTTCTAGTGCCAAATACAACCAAAGGACAACACGTTAAATAAAACTGAAGTTGACTTGAATGACATGACCGGATGGCAAATTTTGTCACTAACCAGATTAGAAAAATACCAATGAAAATTCATACAAAAAATACTTAAAAAAGATAAAATCAACTGAGTTAGAAGTTAAAAAACATAACCTATAGCACAGTGGCATATGAAGTAGAACAAAGCAAAAAAAGTAAAAATGATTATATACTAAAGATGCAGATGCATATGTTTTTGGTGGCAGTATTTTAAAAAAAACTATTTCTTGCAGTCACTGATTTGGGGCAGGGACTATTTTCTTTCGGTGTTGTCAGTCAGCTTACTAGAGAACACACATCGGTATGGCTCAGCATTACAGAACTGGCAGAGCTGGCAAGGTTGTCAGTCATTTGGAAGCAATAATAAAATAATAATAAAAAGTCATATTAAGGGGGATGAGTTGTCTCATTTTCCAAAATAGTATTACAGGGAAATGCAAAGACTGTATTATGTGCTGTCACGATTCCGTCCAATTGCTCTTTCTAGAGATTAAGTACACATACTTGGATATAGTATTGCAGGCACAAGTAAACTATATTTTGTATTAATTCTTAATACATGGTTCCTCTACTTGCAATCTAAAACTAAATTGGCCACATAACATTACAAATGTCTATTATGAACATGCAATGTCACTATTAACCCCATATTTTTCCAACTCAGCTGCTATTTTCCAAGCATACTAAATTGATCTTGTCTAAGCTTATTTGTTTGTCCAGGCTACTTTGTTGTATGGGCCAGTTGTGATCACCATCATGGCAGAATTGACTTAATTTTGTCTCCAATAAACACCAAAATTATCTCCTGTACTCAGACTTAAAATATCCCTTAGGCTCAAAGTGAACCACAGCCAATTGACATAGGTGCACTTTTTCTTTTTTTTTTTTTTTTTTTTTTTTTGGCTACACAGCAGCTGAAGACTTGGTTAAAGGATTCAGCATCACGTGAATAACCCACTTGTGCACCACAGGAAGAGTGTTGTACAGATCAGAATTTAGGAATGTCTGATATTCAATACATGCCTTGTATACATGCCAGCTGATCTTTACACTGACAAATATTCCCTATGATTCCTTCGGAATAGCTAAGCTCAATTATGTTGGTTATTCTCATCTCTTTTTGGACAAGTTTCTTCTCTAATGCTGTCTTCTATGACGTAAAATACGCTGTTCTTCTCTGATTAAATGAATCTTTTCTCCAAAATACATTAATAACATTTTGCATCTTAACAATTCTGCAGCACAGAGTGGCTCCTGATGCCTATTATCATCTAGAACCAAGTACCTGATTGATTTAGAGGCTTCAAAAACATCCAAGGTCTACACAGGTTAATTCACACAGAGCTGAATTTTTCTGTCTCAATTCAGAAGTAGATGAGTATGAGCCACTTACAGTCCAAAGATATGCAACAATTAGTAACAAGCAGTATGCATATTATATGCATCTAGAACTTGCCATATACAAACTTGTTCAGGACATTCACAGATAAAGAGGTACCTGAAGCTGTCAACAACTTTAGTAACTTCAGATCGGTTTCTGGCAAATGACGCAAGGGAAAAAAGAAAAGATCTTATTTCCTGAGTAGCAATAGATAGGCTGAAATCAAGTTACTGTACGTCTTTGTATCATTTAATCAGTGAAAAGCATGCAATTTTTCAGGACAACCTTTTAAAAGCCGTTCATGGACTTCTATCCAAAATGTACACATGAGCAGATAATTATCACATATCAGTATTTGTTAGGATGGATGAGCATTTGCAAAATAATGAAAAAAGAGCATCAACATTCTACACATAAATAACAATAAAATACTATGCATAACAGAGTGTGCACCAACCTGTTTCCAGTCCAGAAATATTATTTAAATATGCACTCTAAATTACATATATTTAACTTATCTGAATGTACTATTCTGAAAAAGAAAACATATCACAGTTCTATAAGCCTGTAAACAGCTACTTTCTAAATAAGAATTGGTTTTTTTTTCTGTATTAGTCCTGTATCAACTGAATATTTACACATTTAACCTGAGGCATAAGTAAGTCTTACCTCAGGGAATGGTAGCTTTGTACTCAAAAATGGAAACCCTTAATTGTCTTAATGAAGCTGTGTCAACATGAAAGGGTATTTCAACACATTCAGAGCTTAAATTATATTTGTATTTAAAAAACTTTTCTAATTATATTTGTAAAAGATAGATGTACTCCTTTTCATAATGGGATGGTGGCATGTAGGGAACAAGGCTGGATGGAACAGCCTGGTGGCTGCAAGCCTTTCACACAGCGCAGTATTGTGTACTACACTACACATTACACATGGTGCTAAGTTACAGGAGAAAGAAAGGGAGAGAACCTAATTATTTCTAAATTCCTGCTTGTCTTAACAGAATGTGTGTCATCACCTTGGGCAGCTAGATCTGTACAGAAACAGATGGATAATGACTGATAATTAATATATAATTATTAACAACAAAGATATGCAAATTATTATACGGCCAGTCCCTGTGTGTTCTCTTCCCCCATTGAGACTGAACAGTAATTTATGATAAGCTGGCATTTACCATGGACTAAAAGGACACACGAGAATTTATAGCACAAGACCTAACACATGGTAAATTCACAGACTAATTCACAACTCTGTGTGCATACCCTACACTTACACACATTTCACTACTACCACACAGACTGCCTTTTCTTTTCTGTTCCATGAATAATACAATTATTTCTATCAGTAATACCAACTAAATCTTCTGAATGTAATCAACCAGTAGGATATACAATAATTGACCCATGTTTCCAGATCCATAGCAGAAGTTTTCCTAGAACAAACTAAACTAATATAGTTCAATCCAGCAAAATTCTGAGGCCTCAATAGCATTGACTCTAACAAGAGTTACAGCCAAATCTTGTAAAGTTTCTTTATTATTAAAATTAATGAAGTTAAAGGATTCAGCCAAACATTGTTATGTATGAGGTTTTCAAAAACTGCACATAACTCTGGATGCTCTGGTTCTTGTTTTCTGACTTTTGTAGGCTGTTCTCCAGCTCTTTCAAGCATATCTCATGGTGCTTTTCATTCTAAAGAAAAAAAAAAGTAACACAACACAACTTAGAAATAAAATACAAATCAAAATATTAATGTAATAGAATTAGTACCTAAATTTTATAAGACTTAGTTACTCAAACTTCTCAGGGGCTCTGAAAACATAAGGTCCTCAAAAGGGCCTCAAGACACAGAAGATTTATGTTCAATCAGAACCAAAATGAACATGTTTAAATAGGTTTATAATCCAAAAAAAAGGCCTGGGAATGTAGAAACTAATCTAAATTTGTGTCATAAGTGACTCCTAGCATATTAACTCTATTATTGACTTAAGACTCTATAAAGTTGATTTTTCAAGGAAACATTAGTTACTGATCTCTGTTGTAACATGATTTTTGTTGCCTATGGTTCTTTATTTAAAAAAATAAAGCAAACAAATGAACAACAAGAACAAAAAGACTAACTGCAGCATTACCTGCTCGTTAAACCCATCCCTGATGCACAGCAGAGATTGTTTGTTATATTTACATGGGTGTTACATATATTCAGGAGTTACCTTTTACACCTATTACAGATTTCAGATGCTAGTTGGTTAAAATACATTTTTTAAAAAGTAATTATATCAAAGTCTTCAGATTTAAATCCAGCTCTACAAAAAGAAACTATCTAGAATGATTAACTGAAAATAGTTACCTTCATAATCCTATTTTGTTTCCAGTTTCATTACAACAAGGTGAATAGGATCATATTATTTTCTATAATGCATTGCTGGTTATATGTAAATGTAGTTATAAAACAAACAAAAAACCAATGTATGTTCTGAATTAATTTACAACTGTTCTTCTCAGCCAAAAACCATTTGTATTTATTTTTAACTGTAAAATGGAAACCATTTGAAAATATCTTTTATTTTCACACAGAATGATCAGCAGGAGTATTCTGGCAAGTGACCTGAATTCTTATTATCTAGGATTGGTGATTCTCAGAGTTTCTTTGCCTCCAGCCATCAGTGTGAGCATTTAAAATGGACTAAGGAACAAATAATGATTCAGAAATGAAAATATGCTGGTATTTTCATTCAAAATAGCAAATATAAATAGCTTGAAGTAGAGCCATGTGCTAGAGATCCAGTTTTGGATCTCAAACAAAGTAACTTGACTACCACTGATTTTAAAGAAATCACTATGAGGCCTAAAATAAACAATAAAACAATCTACAGATTTCTTAGAAGTGATAGAAAAATGATTACTTTCAAATTAATAAAGAGTACAATAAGAACTGACAAAAACTGAAATGCAAGTCTGTGCTTGTTTTCTAAGTTGCCAAGAGAAATAAATTAGGATCTGATCTCAAGTATGCTCAGACATCAGGAAAGGAATAACAGTGTACAGCACCGCGTAACAGTAACTCTGCCTTGTAAGCGCTGGCAGTGACCCTTTCCATATTGTTTCTTTTCCTTGTACCCTGGTGTTACATTAAAGATGACCAAAACAGTTCTATGATAATAAAGGTACACACACTATGCTGTACATTTTCAGGTTCTTTAAATCTCCAGGGCTTTAAAATTAGTTAAGGATTCCCAACTTACACTTGATTTCATAACAAGAATGGAAAAGAAAGTTGAAATACACTGCTTCTACACCACCATACACATACTCTACTACCAAAAACTCCTAAAGAAGACTAAACCAAACTGGGATCACTGAACATAGGTGTTAAGGAATAGGATCCAATAAAGAGTTTTTTTTAATCTCTTTCAGCTGAACTATAACACTCGCACTGTTGTGCCCTTCCCCCCCCCCCCCCCCCCCAAAAAAAAAAAAAAAAAGAGCTGTGAATGCCTAGTCTTAATACACCTCCTTAGGGCAAGGAACATCATTTCTTTCTTAAAATTAAAGCAAAGATATTGTGGTAATTTGCTTGCTGAATATGATTAAATTTATACCCCAATTCAACCTGAGTGTTCTTCTGGGACAAAAGGCAAGAAAATTTTCTTAATTTTCTACTTAACTTTAGCATAGTAAGAAATTACTATTAAAAATATATATATTTGAAATTTGAAATACTAATTTTAAATGTCTGACTTTGTTTTAACAACACTTTTATCTTAGGGCAAATGCAGACATTAATTAAGTTACACTTGATGCAGATAAAAATTAAGCATATCAAACACAGAACTATATCTCTGATGCCTTATTTGAATCCTGAATAGAATTTACACTTAGGTTGGCTTAAGATTTTAGTCTTGAAAGCTTTAAGTCAGAATACAGAATATTGTTTCTGAGAGTCTAGGAGAGTAGTAGTATCTTTTAGTGCCTTTTTACCATCATTTATATTTATTTTAAATAGCTTTGTAGTTTATTATCACTGATTGCTGGACAAATCTTTAACTGTATTAAAACTTTGGTTGAAGCAAATGATATGCCATTGCCAGCGTAGGGAATTCAGGTGTGGCTGTCATTTTATTAAGAGACAATGAAAAGAGATTTCTTAGATTCATTAAAACAATAAGTAGCCCCCTATTCCCCACCAACACTTTTTTTGGCTTTCAGATAGTATTACCCATCCAAAATATCTATTCAGCAGAGCCACAGTCTAAGAAGATAAGTATCTGCATATCAAAGCCTAGGCATTTAGAAGCCTGAAACTTTGAAAAAAAAAAAAAAACAAATATCTCTTCTGTTACTAATTACATTTACGTGCAATATCAGTATGCAACTGAAAGCTTTGCACAAATTCCAGTAAGATCAGATTCTTTTATCAACTCAGGGAGAAAAAAAAGAGATACCACCACATGGTTATGGAACTGTTATTCTATTACTCAAATCTAGTTATGCTTACTGAAGCTGATTAATCTGAGAGGGAAATTAAAATTTCATACTTTTTTTTTTTTTTTTTATTTTGGCTTCCTGGCAAAACTGGATTGCATAACAGATGTAAACTCAATGTTATTCCAGTTATTTAGTAAGATAGGCTAAACATCTGTTGAGTCTATTAGAAATGTCAATATACAAAGTATATTGTCAAGTTGAATGAATTTTTAATTAAAATGAATATCAATCGTATTAAAACAGTGGTTTTCAATAAAAGAAACTTTATGGAAAAAATGATGTGGTAAGTAATTTCTTAAGTCATAAACAATGTTATTTACTCACATGGTGAAATCTGCAGAGAAGTTGTTTTTTCTCTTCTTGCCACTCTCTCAGTTCAGATTCAAGGAGTAGTATTTTTGTCTCAAGGGCTTGTTCTGTGTATGACAGTTTTTCAAATTCTTCAGCTACCTATTATAGTATGAGATAGAACATATTTACATTTTTACATATTTACATTTACTTGCAGTTAAAGCCCAAACCAAACTATTCTCTTGTACCTTTGCATTAACAGCTCTATTTCCCATTCTACTATCTAACACTTCAGCTATTTCCCATGCACAGAAACTAAAAAAAAAAACAAACTGGGAAGTACTCTGGCTGAATTTGAATAAAGTTTCAATTTGGAAAAAAAAAAATTATATATATATACACACATACACATGAGTAACTAATAGTAACTAATTTGTAAGTGTACCCCAACTTGTTATTTTTTTCAGAACCAAATCTATATTCTCAGACAGTATTGAGAAATAGTACTGAGATAGTTGGTTTTCAACATAGAACCACTGAAGTTGGAAAAGACCTCTAAGATCATCAAGTCCAACTGCTAATATGATTAATCTGAGATGGAAATTACAACCTCATGCCTATTTTCTGATTAAACTAATATAATACACTGCAATCTAAATTCCTACATTTCCTCTTCCATACTGTTCACATCCTTTGTGTAAAGGACAAAAAATCTCTGCTTAAAAGGTGCAAATCTTTCCTCTAAAATTAGAAAGACTTTAGCACCAAAGTTCTCATGGACTGCAAAATTAATTGTGGAGGGCAAAATTAAGATCTTGTTCAGAAACCTCCTGTACTCTTTGTGAGATTTACGTACAACGAAGTTAAAGCATTTTGATTTGTCACAAAAATGATGGTGAAACGTTGGTTCACTGAACTTTGTCATTAATTTCAGTAGGATATGTATTCCACAAAGAAGTTGAATTGCATGATTCATATTTAAACAGGCAGAATTCCAAGTAAATTTTAGCAATGCTCCTTATATGCAAATAATCTTTTCCCATCTTTTATTCTCTTGTTTTTAACATCATATGAAAGCAGAAAACAGCAAACAAAGCTGAGAGGTGCACTAAATAATCAATACCATTTTCTTCCCTTCCTCCAAAGCAGATTCCAGTTGTCTGGTTAAACCATTATACTCTGCAATTTTCTCTTCAAGCTGCAATTTACTGCACTGAAGACTCTCATCTTCTTTTTTGAGCTGATAAGCAAGTTCTTCATTTTGAAATTCTATCTTTTCTAATTTCCTTTAGGCAAAAGAGATTAATGTATTATAATTCATTACAGCAAACCAGTAAAGAAATTATTTGCAGTCAGATTATTTTATTTTTTAAGAATTACCTCTTAAGGTCCTCATATTTCTTCTGAATGTTAAAGTTTTCTACTTCCAAGGAATGACTGTCCATGGAATTTACATTGTCTTCCTCCTGTGAAAATGACAATTCCTTTCTAGTTGAAGAGACTTATATGCAGGATATTATAAAGTAAAGTAAACCTGCCTATTAAAATCCAGTCAAATTATTTAACTTCAAGTACATCTTATCTTATACTCATGTAAGAACTATCCTATATTTGAAACAAATAAAACTGCAGTCAAAGTAGCAGACTAAAACTTTGTGTGAACACTTAAGACTGATGACTTGCTATGTAACAAAGTGAAATCCTAGCAAAACCCATATGCTGCCCATGCAGCGTTGTGTTTGGAGAGCTGGCCAGGTCTGTCTCCTTGTGAACCTTGACTCTTAAGCTTTAAATCCCAGCAAGAATAAATTGCCTCACTCTACAGTCACAGAAACCATAAAAATAATACTATATATATATACACATACATACATATATATATATATAGTTACCTGTGAAGAACAGGGTAGCACTAACAAAGGATTTCAGAAAGTATATATATATTTATAATCAAAAATGACAATCAAGTTCATAAAAAGAGGTATATCACTAGCAGGACATGAAAAAAAGCAAGAAGCCAAACTGTTTTACCCCTACCCAACATCCAGATTGACAGATGTTTACATTTTCTTTTAAATCCCATAACAGTAGCAGTGGGATTATCGCTCTTGCTATCAACCATCAGCTTCAGATCAGCAGTAAATGGCCATATCAACATTCTGCTGGCACCGTAACATAACTCACAACCTCCATCATTCACTGGACTACCTCAAGCAGTTCCATTCACTAACTTGAGCTAACCTGGCTGAATTTGCTGACTTTATTTATATAGGCTGTTCTACTGGCAGACTGGGGGTAGAAGAAACCTTCAGCATAGGGGTAGTAAGTTGATGTCCCAGTCCAGATGAACCCAGGGAAGGGTTTCTGCACATAGTCCAGTTACTTCAGAAGCAACTTCCCTAAATTCTAATCATAGGATCAAGGGCCAGGCTAAAATATCTAAAGGACACAATTGAGATTTAATGCCAAAATTTAACTGCTATTTGCCATACTAGTGGTTATATTCCCAATTATGTCACTATGCTTAGAAGCGGCTTGTTTTTTTTCCATCTGTTCAGGAAAATATATAGTTGGACTAAAAATACATAGATAATTTTATATGTGTACTTCAAAACTAATTGTTGCTTAAATACTTTGCTAAGCAAAAATTGATTTATGAACTTACGAACATTTCAGGAATAAGTATTTAGAAAGATACAAACAAAATTTGATGTTATAATGATGATCTTGACATGAAATTTAAAAAGAAACATCAAGGTATACGTATTTTTAAAGAGCACAAGGCCTATAGGGACACAGAGACTCACTATGTTTCAACTTAAGTCAGCATAAGTTTTCCACACACAGGAAAAAGATTAAATTTATTTTCCACCCTACTGATTCAAACACCTTTTTCATTTTTGCTAGCAAAGTATTCTCTTCTAATACAAAGTACATTAAAGGAAATGAGGGAAAAAAAGAACAACCATGGAAATTGATGTCACAGACAAAAAAAGGCTGAGGAATATTTAGATTCAGGCTTTTATTTTCTCTTAAAGCAGTAGTGTTAAAATTCTGCTAAAAATAGAAATTTTCCTATTGAAGCATATACTTGTTTTATATTTTATCAACCAATGCAGTGTATTCATTAACATGGTAAAGTTATCTTAAAAATATAATTTGTGGCTATTTCTCTGTATGAATATTGTCTGGTTTATAAATGAGTCATTAAAAACAAAATAAATGTGGTATTAAATTACTCCACAAGATACAAATAATACTTAGATTTAACCATTTATTTCCAGGAAAGAATTCTGAAAGACTTCTCATGATATAACTATGCAAAAGGTTCAAGAATACACTTATTTAAAAAACAGAAAATCTGAAAGTAAAGACAAGTAACTAGGATTTCTTGTCACATACTGAACTTGCTTCTGGCAACAGTTTCTGAGCTTTTGATTTATGAAGCAACCAACAAAGGAAACAGCTTAACAGGCCCATGCACTAATAGAGGGGGAAAAAGTATTCCAGAGACTTTCACATGTTTTCCATTTATCTTTAAAAATCACTATGTTCTAGGCACCTGAACGTGTAGCTCCCTAGGGTTTTTGCATTTCTGTGCATTGATCCTTTCCCAGTACATAAGCTTTTCTTGAAATCCTTGCAGCTTTTCCTCAGCTGCATTCAGTATGTCACAAACATGTTCTAACTCCTTTGACTCAGCCTCTATTTTGTCCTTCACCTGCATAACATCATCACAGTAAAAAAATCTAAGTGTAAAACCATAAATTAAGTGTTATAAAACTTAACGGCTTTCCATGCAAGTAATAAATCTGAAATTCTACATAGATTGCATAACATCATCTATTTTATAAATACCCAACAAAGTTACAAGTTCATGACTGGGGAAATTTCTGTCTCTGACTATATGTCATTAAAGACTCTGTAGCACTGATAACGAACGTTTACAAAATTATGCAAGTATTAGTAGCTGATCATGCAACACCTAAATTTTTATTTTTATCATAATATATTTTGGAAGATGGCACGCAAACACACTAAGCAGCTTACAGGAAAAATTCTGGCTATGCAAATATTGCGGTGTTTGAAAAGCAGGCAACAATTAATGCCATCTAAAGCTGCATTCAATGCTGCACAAATATTATTTATGGGAACAGAAAATATTTTTCTCCATTCTACAGCTGAATCATGGAAAAATAAAGTTAGTATGAAATAAAATGAACATTTGAGATGCTCCTCTGTGAGGACTAATTCAATTCTCTAGAAGCACATCAGGCAATACAACCCTTGTCCCTGCCTCAACTTTATTGCTTGAAAAGAAAATGTATTATGATGAGCAGTGGAACTCAGGAAAGTGATTTTCCTACCATGTTTTCCAGCATTCAGCTTCACCTGCTGAAAAAAATTAAATCTCATCTCTATATGGGTTCTCTCTTTTAACCACTATGTAGAACGAAGTTACAGTGGGTTTTCTTCCCTACACAACTTTCACAGATGTTCTGTCAAGAGATCTAGTTTTAAAATCATCAACAAAATTGTATGTTTAAAAGTGACAAAATGAATTCTAAAATAGTAGCCCAAGTCCATAGTCATTTGTCTAAGAACCTTTTCCCACTTGTTTGTAATTATATAGTATCCAAAAAACATCCATTTGCAAGTAACGGTATAACATTCAGTGCATTTAAGTACAATTTTGTAGATGGAAAAAGAAACCTTGATACTACTACAATAAGTGGATCACAATAACACATGAAGGATCAAAGTCCTACAGAATTGTTTGGGAGCATGCTATAATACTGCAAAATTTACCTCATCTACTTCTAAACATTTGTTTTCTGTTATTCTTTTGTTTTCTTTTAAGACTGTTTCACATCTGGATTTCAATCCTTCTACTTCTGTTTGTAATTTTTGTACCTACAACACAATATATTTATACCCATATTTTATTTGATTTTTTAAATCCAGAAAAGATAGAATTATTTGTATTGCTTCTGTCATTCCTATATTACAACAGCATTATAATCACCATGACAACAAATGTTTTATTACAAATAACAGCTTTACCATTTCCTCAAAACTACTTATAGATTTAAATCCTATATTTGAATGTTTCGATATGCTAGTCACCTGAATTTTACACTGTTCAACAAGGTTTTCCTGTAACTTTGCCTTTTCTTGCAGACCTAGCATCTCATTTTCAAAAGAACCAGTACTGTTTTCCAATGTAGCAAGGGAAACCTTGATTAAAACATGGAAAAAAAGCATTACAGTGCTGTTAAAATAACACAATATACAATATAATATTACCATCAAGTGACCTGCAGACATTAAAAGGAGTGTCAACTATTTATCCTGTCAAACAAAAACAATAGTCCACGGTTCATTTATCAGCTTATAAGAGTATTTACTTGGGAAGATAAATACACTACAAAATCTGGAAACTTAAAAAATTGAAATCAGTAATCAAGGTGAACTCAGTTCTTATGTTTGCAAAACTTTATTTTTAATTAAAAGAGAATTTCTAGGTAAGCAATTTTGTAGCTACTGACAGTAAAATAAATGGCATCCTGGTTAAGCAGGATGATTAGAAAATGCTGTTCCTAACTTGATATCTACTATCCAGTAGATAAATTTTAAATAAATTTTAAATAAATAAATTTTAAATGAATTTTAAATGTCTCATTTCACTTACTGTAAAAAAAAATGGGTGGCAAAATTTATTCTACAAGTGTGGTATCTCTAGACAGAAGGGCAAAAGTGAAATAATGTGGTTAATTTTTTTTAACGTATCAGAAATACAGAGCCACTCCTCAGTGATTTATAACCATCTCACCTTTAATTTTTCATTTTCACGATAAATCTTTTCATTTTCAGAGTTAACAGAATTTAGCTTTCCAAGAATTTCCTCATTAGAGTTTCTTCTGTATTCCTCTTTTCTTTTCAGGTCTTCAGAAAGGCTTGTTATCTGCCTTGTTAGATAGGCAAGAACTTCTGTATGAGATGTTTCCAAAACTCTCACTATGCAAATTAATTGTACCTTAAGATAAGTTCCATCATTGTTTTTATTTATTACAAGAAAAAGAAAAAAAAGAAACTGGAGAACACGTTTAAACATATTTAAAAAGATCTTAAGAAAGCAGTATCTATTGAAATAATTATTTTCCAAAAGAGATGTGATCCATCAAGGACGTATGGCATATTCTGTGTGTACATTGACTGGATAGTTTGAATAAGATTGGATAGTTTTGTCTTGCTTTTCCAAGCAAGAGTAAACTGTTCAAATGGGCATTTGAGAGGAACCAGTGCGGTAAGACATTAATGCAACCAATAATTTTGCTGCTGCTTTGTCCGGAGTAGAATCTGGAAGCCTAAGAAGCTTCTATGCTGCAGCAGATGCAAAGATTGACTCAAGCTGTTGAATCAGTTACTAAATGATTCTGAGGAAGCAGCATAGTAGTCACTAGCAAGCTCAGACTATTAGCAAGAATGCAGGAGAAATAACATATTCCTTACTTCCACGGGAGAACTAATTTATTTCAAAAAAAATGTGAAATGCAGCTAGAATTATTACATTTGCTCTAGTTTTCAACTATAAAATTCTGCTCAAAAATTTACAATATCAATACATAAACTTGCTTACATTGTCAACACTAATACATTACTAAATATTAAGTTTATGTGATTACAGAAACTATAAAACCAAAAACCAACAGTTTAACTTACTTCTTACGGTCTTCTGTTTGAATTTCTAACATTGTCTTTTCTTCCACCATTCTATCATGCTGTTTTTTCCAGACATCAGAAGCTGAGAGTATTTCAGACAATTTGACTTCCTATAGAATACAAGAATCACAGACCATGTAACATAAGGGTGTCATGAAGTATGCCATCTCATTCTACAAAATCTTCTAAACACAGGAGCTGTTTAATATAAGCTGGCACAATTGGATCGCCGTAGTACAAAGCAATGTAAATTTTGTCTTTTTGTCTCAAAACAAACAAAAAACCCTACCCGCATTTAAAGTTGCTCTCAAGGCAGAGAGATAGTTCAACACTTGTACTGTCTATCAACTTCAGAATATACCAGCATTTAAGATGAAAATATTTTCTTAAAACAAAAATATTTCTCCAATACATCCCTACTTATATAAATTATATTAATTAATAACAAAATAAAATTCTGCCAAAACATTTAAAGAATTTAAAAAATGATAGCTCGATAAGAAATGCAAAGTTACATGAAGTCCCTCAGAGAAGTATGGATCATTAACCAACACATGCGGTCTTGAAAGTACGTGATGTCTTCAATGGGCAAAGAAAACAACAGTATGACTACAAAACATCAGAAGTTTAGGAGCTAGACTAATGCCACTCCTCTATACTGCTATTACTACTGTTTCCTCACAGAGATAAAATAAATAAATAAATAAACAAACAACTCCAGGTATACTAACTGGAAAAATACATCTTTAATACTGACATATTCAGAATGATAGCAACGCACACAAGAGTATGAAAACACACTCTTATTAGGAAATCCAAATAAGTCAATAAAGATCTCAGCACAGTTTTGATCCACTTGGCCTTTTTGAAAAATTACATGCAGTACAGATATAAGGGACAAGGAAGAATCCAAGGAGCTATATGGATTAAGGAAGTTGTGTTTGGATTTTGAAAATGTTCAGAGCAAGCAACTTAGAAATAGAAAGCTAACTATCCCTGTGAGACGCCGTAAACTGATAAAGAAAATAAAGACTTCAACCCCCAGTTCTGAACTGCCAGCTAGTGTACCATACTTCTGAGCTTAGTCAGTGCATCTCCACAAAGGTGTAAGAGGAAGATCAGAAAAGGTGTAATTGAAGCTGATCAGACTCCTCT
Organism: Anser anser; assembly: GCF_964211835.1. NCBI lineage: Eukaryota > Metazoa > Chordata > Aves > Anseriformes > Anatidae > Anser > Anser anser. Next base: position 17,017,604 of record NC_139728.1, on the reverse strand, counting down.
CATTTACTACAGTTTGGAGTATACAACCTTGTGGCTTAAGACATTCACTAAATTTTAACGAAAGAAAGACAGCGAACATAGTAATAGTTTACAGGTCACTTATAGCAAGCTTTTCCTTAACTGAGGAACAAATAAGAGATGCAAACATAGCATGAACAACCAACTTTCCTATTTTCCAAAGGTAAAAGTCTCCCAAATCTTCAGTTTAAAAGAACACAGTGCAACATTACTCACAGTGTAGTCACTCACATGTTCTCTTATTCTGGAGGTTAAGTTTTTCACAGCTTCTTCAAAATGTGCAGCTTTTCGTTTCTGGGATGTGATTGCTTTTCTCAGACCAGTCTTCTCTTGCTTACTTGTTTCCCTTAAGGCTAATATCTGATGCTTGTAATCACCAACTTGAAGTTTGTACTCTGCTATTTTCTTTTCTAGAGTCTGCAGCATAATTAAACATCAGATCTTTTCAAATTCTGTACCTTACAAATCAGTTTGTGAGATATCATAATGAGGAACAGAGCTGCAATTTTAATCTGTTTCCATTAATGTCTCTGAATCTTGTAGTTGGCACAAGGAGCTAGCCAAGGTATGTACAGCAGTAGGCAAGAGAAAATACATGTTGGGAATCTCATTAAGAAGATCAGCAAGAGAAAAGGTTGAGGAGGAATAGAAACAGAAACAAACAGGAGTAGCAGGAAAGACACCAACCTAACTATTGGCAAGTGCTCTTGACAATGAATGTAAAATTTCAGTGTAGATAACGTGGCACGGCCACTGAACCCATTTATTGGATGGAAAATAAACATGGTTACATCATTCGCTTATTTCTATAAAGATTAGCACCTTAATAATGTGATACATACTGATGTACTTGCAGTCTACGCTCTGAATCTGAAGTCAGCATGTCCATAACTAGGACTGGAGATAAGTAACACTGCATATGAAATCTAAAACAAAAGTTAAGATCTTGAATTTGTGTGGTTTGTTTTTTGTTTGTTTGTTTTGTTGTTGCTGTTTGTTTGTTTTAAATCAAGAAGCTAGGAAAGGCAAAGGTCTTTTCCCGAATATACATAGTGTGATACGGTCTTTTATTAGATGACTATATACTATTTTCTTGCAAGATCTCTGACTTTTCCCCCATGCATATAATGGCACCATTCTATTAATGAAACAAAATTGTGTAGTAAATAAATAAAAAAAAAATCTAGTATTTTATATTTGATGAAGACTATCAAAGACAGTTTTCAACATATAATTAAAACAGGCTATGACAAGCTTAAACCAATGTAGTACATCACACATTGTATGGACAATTTGTGACTCTCGTTTCCCCGTGTTTGATTTTGCAGCCTTCATGTATTTTTCATCCATTTAATTACATTATCAAATACTTATGATTCAATTGAGACTAAATCTGGGTTCTACAACTGTAATGATATAATCCTTCCTATTGTTGTTAATATTTCTGACTAACCAGAAATGTCTGATGAACAGAGTTTACTAATCCCATCCAATCTGGGAAACTGACCTCTCTAACTTCCTGACATCCATATTTTTCATCTACATATAGCTTTCTATTAAAATATGAATAGAAAAGGAGACCAGATATCAAAATACTGTATGATGACATACAACAACAGTCATATTGGACTCTGCTTCAAGGAGAATCTCAGATACATTATTTTTAAGGTACTATAGTTTATCAAAAACATGAAAAAGCTAGCAGTAGACAATTACTTTCATAAAGACACATGCAAGTTTCATTCACATCATTTCTTATTCTTCTGGCAATGTCAGTAGGCTATCAGTATTTATTTTTTCCCCTCAAGTCATTGACAAACATCGTAATTTTAAGAATGATGAGAAACATGCATTTAACATCTAATATTTAACCTGTGATCTACACGAATGGGACCACAACACACCATTTACCTAATAACTATGCTACTTTGCCAGCCTTATTTTTGACACTATTTACCAGTTGCTATAACATGCACATAGTATGCATATGAGAGGATATGTCTCAGTAAAGGCACTGCTAATGGCCCCAAAACTTATCTACAATCAATGCAAAGTCTATGTAACTTGCAATGTGAAAGATGGCCTCAGCTTACTGGGACTTAACAAGACGAAAGGTACAACTTCCAAAAATGAAATGATTAAAAAAGAAAAAAAAACAGATATGCAGGAAAGGGTTTTCATATATAGGTTCTTAGAATGTATTTAATAAACAAACACGTGACTTGCAAGAAAAATGACTTCAACAAACAGAGCAAATAAACATTCTGAGTCTATATACAGGCTTCCTTAATGTTGATAAAAGCAAACAACTGTTATCCCCTGTTATAACCGCAGGGGGTCACAATCACAGTAAAAATTGGTGTTTTGAGTATTATTCAGCGGCTGAGGTAAATTTAAAGGGAGAATTAATTTCATATGCAGTCCCAAGTTCTTGTCTAGATGCTAACAAAATCATTGCCAGCTAGCAACCGACTTCAGCACTTTTCAAAAACCAAACAAATGAAACTTTTATATAAAGATTTAAAGGAAATACAGTTATATATCAAGTTACTTATTGAAGTATCATTGAAGGAAAATGTAATTCTAACAACTACATTAGGCAGAACAAGAAAGCATTTTTTATTCAGAGGAAAATATGAGGTACTTATATAGACATAGATGTAAGTGGCCTTTTTTTTTTCCATTGAGTTGCTATAGGTTCATTAATAAGTTCAAATGACACAATTTGTATGGGGGTGCATACTATTCAAAAAAAAGCTTGTAAATTAATAACACATAGTTTTGCAAACAAGGCTTTCTCATTTATACCTACATTCTTTACAAGCTTCCAATACTAAAATCGGAGACTGCTTACAACTCCAGCCCCTGGCACATGACCTTTTCCTTACCAGTAACTACTGCAAATAGCCAAATCTTCCTTTTGCTTGTTTTAATTATTTTTATTTTGAAGAAAGTGGAAAACATTTTACCTACCTTAAGCAAAGTAAGATTAGACCCAAATATTTCTCTATCAGTCAGCATTAAGACCTTTATTGAGTCTTCCACAGTTTATAAAAAGAAACAGGTGTGTTTCACACTTATCTTAAATAGCTTAAAATAACTGACTCATTCTGGGGACTTGTCTCTTTCTTCCTATTAACTATATGGAAACTGCTTCAGGATAGATATCAATCTCCCAGATAGTAAAGTTAAGTGAGTGCAAATACTTTTACTTGTGCTTAACTTTTCTTCAGTAGAGCTACTAACGTGGACAAGTTGAGAAAATAAGAAAAAAAAAAAAACACCTTGCAATTAAAATAATGCAGTCAGACAGACTGTGCAAAATATAAATGCTTTTTTTTAATTTCAAAATTTTCTTTTACCAAGGGTTTATTTCAAATGACACCTGAAATTAAAAAATATCTATTTGATTTGATAATATATCCATGTATATTAAAAAAAAAATACTTGAAATCAAAGCAATACCTAAAAAAGATACAACTCTCAGTTGTGAATTAAACTCTGACTATAGTAGGGCTTTCTTAATTTACATATAAACTTAAACACGAGTAAAAATATGTTAACCTGTATTTTCAGTTTTAATTCCTCATTTTCCACTCCTTTTCTTCGAATCTGACACTGCAGGTGAGCTTCTACTGTGCTTGCCGATCTTGATATGTGGTCTTCTTTCAGTACATTGATCTAGGAAAGAGAAATAAACACAACTGAAAAGGAACAAGGGGATAGCATAGATAATCTTTTATACTTTCAGATACTGGGCCCCCCAAGCTGTTCAGTATCAGGTAGAGCTCTAGTCAGGGCATGGTATGTTGTGTAGACTCCACCTATGCTGAGGTTTGCTGTTATTATGGTCTTCAGAATTTTTATAGGCCTTTCTTAGAAGTAAACAACCCTATTCAGCATTTCTTCTCTTAAGCAAAAGGATGTTTCTATGAAAACATGGTGCTCCACTTCAAGATAAATAAAAGGACATGCCAGCATCTTTGCCAAGGAAGAAAGTATTGTTCAGTTGGCACCATGTGGTATGGCACATCCCTTTGATCCGTATGTTTTATTTGCAATCACTTAATTTCCTATTTTTTTTTTTTTTTACTAAGAAATGTTTAAGCCTGTATCCAATTGAATACATTTAACCTTTATTATACTAGATAGCTAATTTTGGAAGCAAGGGATGGATGCTAAACCAAAACAAACAAACAAACAAAAACAAACCCTAGGGTGTTCTGCTGCTTTTGAGGCAATATATTAGAATGAAACAATAATGTGCAGGCAATCCTAGTGGACTGGAACTCCAAGTTGTGGCTAGGGAACCTAGAGTCTGCAGAATGCTTTCTCCAAGTCTGCATAAGGCTAGTGGGGAAAATTATGTTGAGAAAATGCTAAGTTCTGGGAGGTAATTCTCTTGGTTGAGAAAAAAAAAATGGAGAAAAGCCATGGGTTTCAATAAACCCCAAGGAGTTACAAAAATCAAAGTACACCTTCAAGATTTAACTGGGGCTACTCTATTACTCTGGGCCACCCTGCGCTACATACACCTTAAGTGCAATTCAGGTATAAGAGTAGTGTAAAACAGATTGCTAAACTGTGTATAAACCACACTAATCTTGAAATTGTTGTATTATTTTATCCTTTTACTGTCCACAGACAATTCTTTTAATCTTGTTTCTCCACTCAGCCCCTTCTTTTGCCTGGTTCAGAGAAGCAATGAGGTCTTTCCAGCCTTTGAAGGTATCAGATCCGCTGTCCACACCACCCTTCTTTATTTGTTGAGTTCCAAAGGGCCATGGATACTAACTGTGAAAATATCAGTTTAGTTTATTCTGTATTACTTCACTGTAAAAGTTTGTTCCAGAACTTCTGCAAAGGAGAAGCCACAAAGGGGTCCAAAGCCATTAGTCTGGATTTATGACCCTCCCAGAACTGCGGGGCAATAGTGTTAAGGATAATCTGTACTCTTAAATAGGTGTGGATACGGTCTTGAAGGTTTGAATATATTTTCATATAGAAATGTCTTTCAGACTTTCTTTTTAATAATCTTTTGAAATAATTGCTTTTATCGAAACTTTAAATTTGTAAATAAGAATTTAGTACACTGGGAGAAAACATTTATTTAAAAATAATTGGTCTCTCACTTTTTTAAACTGAAGCATGGATGAAAGTTCTTTGACACATTTCTCCCTTTCAAGAATCCTTCTCCTGAGATTCTTCATGGGGAAAAAAAAATAACAAAAATTACTTTTATATCTGTACACAAAAATGCAGCAGTAATGTGCACTGATAAATATTTCAGTTGTAAAAATAACTCAGACTATTTTGTGGTGATACACCACAAATACCTCAACTATGTACCTGAAAGCATCTGATGAAGTTTAATATTTACTCTGACTGTATAGATCATAATAGGCACTAGGCTGATTAATTTCGCTAAGATTTATTTTGAAACATTTGCCACAATTTCCTCCAAATCAATTTGTTCTTAATATTTTCTTGTTTTATTGCTATACAGAGAAAAGACATTGTTTAAAAACAAACAAACAAAAACACCACAATAGGCAGTAGGAAAAGTGATGGGGGGGGGGGAGGGTAGGAGAAGCGAAGATGAATAGACAGAGCAGAAATTTAGGCACCTGTCCAAAGATTTTAGAAAACAAAAAGCTAATACAACATAACCATAGACCTAATAAGCATTTGTGAACAAAATCCAATTAACACATTATTTGAGTGGAGACCTCTTTTATTTTAGCTCTTAGGTCAGTATTTACCAGATTGTCTGATCAAATAAAGAACAGCTTTAAAATATAAGAGATTTTTTTTTTTTTAAGTATTTTATTACTGGTCAGGTTGCTTGGAAATCACGTACTCTCAGCTGCATTTCTGGTTATTCACTGTTTAACTTTGGACAAATTACATAGGATATCTTGAGGGTTTCAGGTGATCAGATTGCAGACTACTCCTGAAAGTGGCAGTTCTGCTATTCTCTTTTCCCAAGCTACACAGGGGTACCTTTACCCTGGGAAAAGCTCAAGTGAAAGGTCAGGAACACAGCTGGGAACATAGCAAGTAGAATTAACACTCTTGACAGCAGTTGAGTTTGATTTCCATAGGCAGACTGTAAAATTGCAGGATCACAGCCTTCAGTGCTTTAAATTTCCTCATCTGTTACATTAGGCTAACACCTTATCCTAGTCTTAGCAAGAAAACATTAGTGTTTTTTAAGCAGGACTCCTAGAGTGATATATCTCTTTCTACTTTCTCTTCAGAATTTGGATACACTTAATCTTTTCATTAAAAAATTGGAAGTTACTTATGGAAACTAGTTTCCATAAGTAGTCCACCCCCCACCCCCCCCCCAAAAAAAAAAAGTAATAAAAAATACTATTTTTTTTTTCATTCATGAAAAAAAATTGTCTGAATTCAATATTTGAATTTTAGGGTTCTTGTTATTAGGATATTTCTTAATGTTGGTAAATCACAAATAAAGGAAATGGAATCGGGGTTTAAATGCTTCTTCCTTTTTCTTCAAAGTTGTGTTACTCAATCGTCATGGATACCTAGGTACTGTGAATTTGTATCAGAACCAATTTTTAAAGCTTTTTTTTTTTTTTCTTTAACAGTCATTTTGGTGGGAGCAAGAAAGAAAAAAGTTAAAGTTCGCTGTGTTACCTGCCCACGCACATCAGAACAAAATACAGGTTCTAGCTGAAAGACTATTGCATAAAGCAGAGCCAGTATGTAATCTTATGGCAGCATTTATTCCATTTGCAGTAACTGTAATAATTACTCTGAATCTACCTACATAAAAAAACAATGTGCAATGCATTCAACCCTGTAACAGGAGGAATACTAAAATGCACTGCATATCCTAAAAATATCCAATAATACAGTGGTAGTGGTTCAGTGTTGATATAGACTGTATTAATTAGCAGTAGAGTTCCTAAGCCCATCTTGCCACTGTAACACGAAACTGTATGATACTACAACATAACCCTTTTTAGGTGTACAAGGTAGAACAAAAAAAGAGGTAGAAATTTCAATTTACTTACAGCATTTCGGGTTTCATTTTGACTTAACTTCTGTATCAAAGCGTCGATATTTTTGCTGCTTAACTGCAAGACAAAAGCAGGAAATATTAACAAATTACTTCAGATTATAAATGATTCTGCATTTTTCAATGGCTTTGAATTTCATACACATAATTTGATATGGTTTTATTTTAGTGAAAAGGAGTCTAAATACCTTAAATATTTAAAAGTTATTTTAATGTGTAGTCAAATAGTAAAACCATTTGTACAAACCGTAATATTTTAAAGACTAACATTACTTGTTAAAGGCTTCCAGGAACTTCATTTAGATATGAGAATGTGAAAATTGAAACGGAAAACAAAGGCTGGGAAATCACAAAAAAAAAACTTATGCTAACTATTACTAAATATCCGAAAGAATTTATGTAGTTATAACATCATCAATTAAATTTTTACTGTAAAGTATCAATTTTGGAGGGCTAACTTTCAATCTGAAAACAAACAAACAAAACCACATAAATAATCTGGTGGGATTTTCAGATTGTAAATCATGAACATTTTAATTTCACCAATGAGGGGATGAACCTACGTCTCCAAGAAGAAAGGGGTGAGTCAGCGTCTTATGCAATCAAACCTAAACTCTGAACAACAATAAAGTAATAATCAGCATCATGGAATGTCCTGGAGCAGGGATGTACCAGCAATTAAATTATTAGCCACAGCACAGTGGCAGTCAAATTAAGTTAAGCTTGGCATTCTAGTACCTCCTGTGCTAGCTCTCTAAATTGTATTGTACTTTGTATCAGGAATTAGAACAGCTGTTTTCAGACCTTAAAAAATATAATATACCTCCTCCAGCTGGAACTACCTGTGCCCAACTAGCTCCTGCATCCTACCTGCCCAGTCACCTGAGGACGAATCTGCCTCTTTAATCTCTCTGCATTCCCATCATTTTAAGGCATTTCCCTTTGCCTCCATAGTCCAGGTATTCAGAACCTGTCTTGCAATTTACAGGCACATGATCTCTGGCTCCCACAGGTACCTAACGATTGCTTCAGATTATCTTACATGTTCATGTTCTCTTGTTTGAAGTGAAAGCCACAACAATCTTTTTGTGGTTTTGAGTGTTTCTAATTCCTCTACCAGCAAATCCTCTTGTGTACCAGTAATCGTCATCTCTGATACAGAAAGTTTACAAACCTGATAAAACATCATGACCAAGAAGATATTATAGATGACCTACAATATTTCCTCAACATATATTATTAATATTCAAACTTGGCTTTAAAAAACAGTCACTAAAAATTAATGTTTGCAATTACACAGTAAACTAAAAGAAAAAATGCTGCCTCAGTAGTGTTTAAACTGTGTATGAGACATACAGATTCATCTTCCAACCTAACAGAAATATGGTATGCTTATCAACTTTATTTTTTTTTCTGATAAATGGTCCAAATCTCACTTTAAAGGAGTAAATCCAGTCAGACTAGCTACAAGAAAAAACAAAAACAAGTGGAAACTTTGGCATCAAAAGCTTTACTGGAAATCCATGCAAAGAAGTCATCCTATCCTTATCTGCACATAATTATACAGAATATTTTCACGTTAATGTTCTTGGGAAAAGTTCAAATGGAACTCTGGGATGACAGTTTAGACAGACAAATTATTTTAAAAGCTTGAAAAAATCCCCTCTATAGTCAGGTTGTATTAATTTGTGAATGTAAAAAAAAAAGGCAGAATTTTAAAGAATATCTCTAAACAAGGTTTTTGTTTGCATGCAAAATCAACAACATATAGATAACAAATGCATTTATCTGAATCTGTCAGCAAATAGTATCTCTCTTATAAAAGAGCTAACAATGCTTGAAGCATTCACCATACATTTATGGCCCTCCAGCTTCAGGTTATATCTAACACAGGTTAAAATTGGAAAATTCACACCTCTCTGTGCTCTTTCACAAAGTCTTTCATATGGCCTCTGTAAATGTGACAAGCATTTTCAGAGATTAAAAACTTAAGCTTTTCTAAATTAATAATTCTACAGACATTGATAGAGACAAGATTAAAACAATAACAATTTATTTTGAATGTGGCATTTAGAATGCATACAAACTTTTGACTAAAATATACTTACCTTTGTTATTCTGCCAACAACATCTTTAAAAGTTGGCATAAAGTCCTCTGCTGAATTAATTTCCATGTCTGCTTCAAAAACCTCCTGTAAAGCACCGTTTTCACAAGGGGCATTTTCCTTCTGCCTGACCACATGCAAATAATAAATGCAAATTGACTTCTCTTAATAAGTAAGTAAATAAGCAAGACACATATGCCTAGTTCATACAGAATTCTACAACTGATTGTTTTTAATATGCATAGTAAAGTTGATGGGGTATGGACCTCATACTTTGGCTTCTCTGCATCACTGTTTTCAAATACACATTTGAAATTATTTACTTTGTACTTACTACTCAAAAGAACACTTTCCCCCTGCTGACATATATTTTATGTTAAAGGTGAAAAATTTAAAATAAAGTCTCCAGCACTAAAATCATATATTAGAAAACGCTAATAAAATACCCTCCTAACTGTGACCGGTTTATGGTTTTCATTCATTTGCAGTATTGCAAGATTTCAACTGTCCCTCTGTAAGCAAAAACATAAAATTAGTCTTTCTTCAGAAGGGAGTGAGAACCAGCCCTGCACCCCCAAGGTCAGTGTAGAAGGAGGTCAGGAGGTGCTCCAGGCACGCAGCAGCAGTTCCCCTGCGGCCTGTGGAGAGGCCCCTGGTGGAGCAGGCTGTCCCCCTGCAGCCCCTGGGTCCCCCATGGAGCAGATCTCCACGCTGCAGCCTGTGGAGGAGCCCCTGGTTGGGGCAGGGGATCTGGGGCGAGCTGCTGCCCATGGAGGACCCATGTTGGAGCAGTTTGCTCCTGACAGATGGACCCTGTGGTACGGACCCATACTGGAGCAGTTCTTGAAGAGCTGCTGCCTGTGGGAAGCCCCTGCAGGATCAGTTTGGGAAGGACAGCATCCTGTGGGAGGGACCCCACAGGAGCAGAGGCAGAGAGTGACCATGAAGGAGCAGCAGAGAGGAAGTATTAGGGACTGACCGCAGCCCTCATTCCCCTGCACCACTTTGGGGGAGGATGTAGAAGAGGGTGGATGGGGGAGAAGGTGTTTTAGTTTGTTTTTGGTTTCTCACTGTTCTAATCTGCTAGTGATAGGTAATGAATTATATTAATCTCCCTGTGCTGAGTCTGTTTTGCCCGTGATGATAATTGGTGAGTCATCTCCCCATCCTTCTCTCAACCCTTGAGCCCTTTCCATTTTATTTTCTGCCCCTTCTCCTTCAAGGAGGGGGAGTGAGAGAGCAGCTATAGTGGAGTTTAGCTGCCCATCAGGGTAACACCATCACACCTACGCAAAAAAAGAATATCCTAACACCAATCTATGCCAGCTCTCTGTCTAGGCCTTCACAGGTCAATACTTACAAACCTAATATACTCATAAACTTCAAATGCTTAAGTAGCTTATAAACACATTCCTTATATCTTAACATTTCACCATTTATCTTTGCCTGAAGCACACCTTCTTGATGCACTTTCATTCAAGCTCTGTTGTAGGTGATTTTTTGGTGACCTTTTTTTAAGCAGTGGTGACAGTTCTGTAATCTTGAGCCGATATTTATCAGGACATGGAGCCCAACTCTGCTTCCAAATTTCCTTCTGTGTAGGCTCTGCAAGCTTATAAACAATGTATTCAGTTAGTTTAATCCATTCCTGACTACAATTGCTACCACAGAGTAAGTAAATTGTAAACACAAATGGTCATTTTATGACCCCAGAATAATGTCAGAAAATTAAAGGGAATTTTTCAGAAGACTTCCAAGAACTGAGAGTGACTTATCCTGAATTAATCACACCACTTTCCATTTCTCCCATAGTTGTCTTTCTAACAGTCTCTCTATGAAACTACTTCCTCTGTAATGATCAATAAAAAGCCTCATGCTGTAGCCTCACAGCTAGCTCTCTGAAAACCTAAAGATCAAAAATAATATATTTAAAATTAAAAAAAAAAATCAGAATAAATACCCATCTGTTATCCTGCAAGAAGAAAAGGTTATGACTTACGAAGGAGAACTAAGAAAGTCAGCAATGAAAGGTCACATTTAGCCCTCTTTGAATTCCTTCCAACTTTGCAGGAACTTTTTTTTTGTGCACAGGACATAACAAAAAAAAAAAACTCTTTCAAGTATGACTAATGAAGAAAATCATAAGATTAAGTGTTAAAGACTTGCATAAGAAAATTATATTTGCATCGGCACCGTGTCTTATACATATTCTTACTTGGCGTTCAAGACGGTCAGACTCTTTGCTTAGATCAGTAAAGTATTTTCTGCTTTGGATGGCATTTGTAGTTCTATAATAATCGTCTTTACACAGCTGAATCACTGAACAGAGTTTTCCTGCTTCTCCAGATGTAATTGGTACCACACACAGTTTTCTCTGAAATATATTCATAATCACGTACTGTTTAGTATCACTCACTGTTAGAATACTCACCTTCCCAGTTCAAGGCATATCAACATAAAACAAGTCAGCTCTTCAGGCAAATTATTTAGAAGGAGTTTTAAAGATCAAAGAAATCTCACTTTCATTTATTGTTTCCAACAAGCGTACAGTCCTGTGATACCATAGGATGTACCCTCAAAGTGACAGCTCACAAAACACACCTTACCTATGAGGCAAAGGTAAACTCTGTTTCCAGTGAAGGCAGAGATATTACATGTCACAGCAGAGATCAGCCAATTGTGGGGCAGAAATGGCTTTTCTCGTTTCCCAGTTTGGAAAAGTTCCTGGCTTGTAGCTGTACAGGAAAATGATGCTGCCCACACCATTGTAAGTCCACGTCAAAGTATCAGGGCTTACAGGCAAACACAGCCTACTCCCCTACTTTCTTGTCACGCACCAGGAACCTGCCTTCATCTGTACTGCATTAACTACTGATTATGTTTCACAAGTGGATCGCCTTTCCTTTTTTTGTTACTGTGACAGATACATCCCATCCAAAAGGATTCGTCAGAATAAAGTTTATATTCTTCCATATGTATCTCCTTAGGAACATACTTGAGTGTAACAATATTTGGGGAGACTCCTAACTAAAAAAATCCCTTCCTCACAAAATCAGGATGTAGGCTCTTCTGCTTCCAGCTCTTGCTGTAAAGCAAGTAACTATATTCCAATAGTTAAACTGTATTTTTAAAAAAATACATACTTACATTTCTTGTTTTATTACCTGCTTACATTTGCTGGCAGAGCTCCATCTGTGTAACATAATCCAGGTCTCTATCTTTTTCTAAGTTATGTAACCAAAACCAAGTTGTTGAATTTAATTGCTTCCAGTGAAAACAGCATCTTGGAAGATTAATCATAGAATTTATTTTATCCTAGATCATCTATGCTTGCAGAAAAGAACAAATAAGATTTTTCCACAGTTTCAGTGAGCCATTTTTGTGTTCCCCACTCTCACCCATTTTCTGAAATATCACCTACTTCCACCTGGAGCTTGGTACAGAGTTTTTTAAAAAGTTTTGAGGTTTGATAACAAAGCAAATATAAAAGAAAAAAAGAAAAATCAGGCTTAACAGGAACAGAATGAACTTGCCTCGTTAACATCAGCAAGAAAAAACTTTTCCTGAAGCTCAGAGTCCAAGAAAGGCGCAGTGCAGGTAGGTGCAGGTAGAGCAGAGGCTGCCTGAGGTGATGATGACATGTTGGAGTGCTGGGGAGCAAGTCTGGGCGTCCTGACACCTGCTGCCGGTGTTCATCCGTCAGTAACTGAATTTTTCTGGGTATCCCTGGTCAGTCCCACTAGAAAATACCGTGTAAATACCTCCTGCACTGCAAGGAAAAAGCAGTCTCACCAGAGACGTAACGCAATTAACGCATGAGAAATCTCGGCACCCGCAGCCCCCGGGCCCCGCCACCGTGTCCCCGGCCCCGCTCCCCTCACCCAGCACCGGGGTGCCCGCGGCTGCTGCCCCTCAGGGCTCGGCGCCCCCCGCTCCCCCCGGCGGGCTGCGCGTTCCCCCCGGCTCCCTCAGCCCCCTCAGCGCCGCCGCGGCCCGCTTGGGGCCGTTGCCGCGGCAACGGGCGGCGCGGCCTGCCCCGGGCGGGCGCCTCAGCCGCCTGAGGGAGGCGAGAGCAAATGGGTTTTAAGCATTTACTTCTTCTGAACAGCTACAAAAAGTTTCGTATACACATAAATAAAAAAAATCAAAGGCTAAATTTCATCCTTTGTAATGCTAGGAGAGATGAAACCACGCCATTATTCATTATGGATTGGCTGCCTGTTTATACCTGCGTTGTGGGGGCTTTGCATGTGTAGAAGTCTGATGTTTTGTTCTTTACAGGAACCTTAGCTTTGAACTGTGAATTAATCACCTCCATTGTAGCTTTGCTTTGGCAAAGCAGTTTGTTAGCTCTGGCCGTGGTGTGTCGTATTCAGCTTAGACAGATTTTGTAATTTTAGCTTCTCAGAACTTTCCAAGATAATTTTATGCTTAAAGCAATACAGTGTTGCAGTTATCTAAAAATGAGGTGATTGCTTATGTAATAAATATTATGGTCAGGGCTAATTACCATGATAATTGACATCGGACTATGTACCTCATAAACAAAGAAGTACAAGTTTCAGTCCTCAAAACTGCATTTAGATGACCCTGTTGCACAATCCACAGAGTGGAAAATAATTAAAGGAAATATAACACACAATTCAGCTATCACATAATTGAAAGTCTTAATAAAAGAGGTAAAAAGAGGTATTCTAGAGAGAGGCTTCTTCAAATACTACAGAAACTCCGCTGAGTGTCCCAGCTCATGACTTTATCTGCTTTAAAGGTATAACAGAACTTTTCATTTCTGTGCCAGAAATTCAAGACTCCAAAGCCTTTCTTTGTTCATTGTTAAATTTTGGCAATAGCTTCTTATCACAAAAAGTCTCTATTTTCACTTCTTAGTCATGGAATTGGCTGCTTTATAACTGCATATAATGTGTTTGCAATGCTGTGCTGGTGCTGCTACTTCTTTGTATTTCAGAGAAAGAGCTATCAACCTTTAAAAATAAATTAGGCTATCTGCTAATATTTTAATGTGGGGAGAGAACCAGGAAGAGGGAAAAAAAAAAAATACAAATAACAAGGCTTATCCAGGAGATCAAGAAGTTACTGAAGAAAGAAATGTGCTTTCAGTTGCTCAGTCTTCATGGATTAATCAGTGTGTTCATGCCCAGGACTAATCTGTCATTTGAAAAGATACATTGCAAAATGTATGGAAACATTACTCAAGTTTCCATGGTCATATCAATAAACAGGACTGTAATAGTTCCCAAATCTAAATTAGCACCCGTGGGACCATAAATTGGCAATGAACAGTAATCAAACAACCTTATCATCGAGTAACCTGCATAGCCATGCACTCTCTGATTCAAACGGAAGGTTTTGCTAATATTTCTGGAGAGAAAATACAAAACGAAGCTGTTATCCTGCATAATCCCTCCACTGCACCATCAGTGGGTGGATTTTTTTTTATCTTGATATGCTGCTGCCCTGATTATAAAACCGTTCCTTCCCCACCATTTTTATCCAACACAAGGTCTAAGACTCACCTTATCTCCAAAAGGAAGAACTTGCCCTTCCTTTCTCTGGGCCAGTCTTTAGACACTTCCTGTCTTACACAGCAATACTTGTCCAGAAGAGATGACAACATTTCTTCCCGCTCTCTTCTGTAAAACAGGTGTGGTGGTTTCTGCTACTTCCCTCGCATGCTTGTTAATATCCTCCACTCCCTGCTGCGTCATGCCAGCTTCTCCAGCAGGTCAGCAGGGAAGTCCTTCACTTGGCAGTGCATGGGGTCATCGGCATCAGGGCGAGCTACCCGTTGGGGTTATGACGCTGTAGGATCCCAGTCAAGGACCTTTGTCTCTTTACATGGAAGACTTGGCAGAAGCAGTAGGTCATCTTCACTGCTCGTAGAGCAGCAGCAGGCGTTTCTGCACCTGAAGAGATGAAAGAAATATAAGGAAATTCCAAGGTACAGGGCAGTAACAGGGAGCGCTTTCTCCTTAACAACATTTTATGTGAAGGTCTGGGTGTCCTTTATTTGGAGATCACTGATTTGGTGTTGATCTTGTTAGGTTTTGACTGAGAGGTATTTGGGAACTTCTCACCCTACATGCAGGTCATATAGCAGCTATAGCAATGCAGAACTTCCCTTACTGCATGCATTGACCTGCCTGGATCAGAGTTCCCAGTCCTCTTTGATCCCCATAAACCCAGCTGTACTGGTGCCACTCATTTCCATGTGAGTCACATCCAGCTCAGACAGACAGCTCAGCTACTTGCAGGAGACTTTGTATTGCCTCGGGAGGCAATAGTAGTTTTAATTTATTTCACTTTTGCTAACAAATCCTTAAATCCACATCCCTCAGTTTAGTCTTTCTCCCTGTGCAGTGCAACCCAGGGAGTGAGTATATGAGCCCTGTTTGCTCCCATACGCATTTCCTGGGAAATTACTTGCACCAGTTCTTAAATTGCTACAGACTCTTTCATATTCTGAAAAGTGCCTGGGGAGCAGGGTGAGGTCCCAGAACCAGGACAGGTCCTACAGGAATCTGCTTAAGACTTGGGAAATGGGATGGAGACCTTTAGGGTGAAAGAAAGAGAA
Organism: Anser anser; assembly: GCF_964211835.1. Classification (NCBI taxonomy): domain Eukaryota; kingdom Metazoa; phylum Chordata; class Aves; order Anseriformes; family Anatidae; genus Anser; species Anser anser. Next base: position 17,001,841 of record NC_139728.1, on the reverse strand, counting down.
GGGAACACCTTACAGTGGTGTTCCAGGCAGACGGGCAGAAACAGCTGGGACAGCATTGTATTTTCAAGAGGCATTTTGTATAAACATGGTTTAGTTACAGTAATTCCTTTCCAGGACAAAGAGGCACACTCAGATATATAACGTATAACTTCAGTTTTAAACAGGTTTGTAGAGGCCTTCACCTGGCCAACTTCTCGCTTACCATGAACAAGTAGTCCTGGAAATCCTAAAGCCCTGCAAGTTGTGTGTGTGGAGGCAGAGGCCCTGCTGCACACGGGTAGAGCAGGTGGTTGGTGTGGATACAGACAGTGCCTGCAGGAAAACGGGAAGCTGTTGGAAAGCGAGCAATGTGGTGGGTCGGAGCCATGAGCTGGAGCCTGGCTGGAGGTCACACTTCACCCCTGTGAAGCCATGCCCCCCACGTAGCAGCAGGGATCCCAGGCCCCGCTGGTCACTCCCAAACCCGTGCTCAGGCCCCGACCCGGGGCAGTGGCTCCCTGAGGGCACTCAGCGGTGCCCACGGCTGACCCCTGAGGGCTCCCGCGGCGGGGCCCCAGCACAGGCCAGCCGCCCTCGGGGCACAGCCCGGGCCAGCCGCGCCGCCGCGAAGCCGAGATGGCGCCGGGCCCCGCTGCCCAGCCCGGGAGAGGGGGGCCCTCCGTGGGCAGAGCCGCCCGGGGAGGAGGGAGCCCGGCCGGCGCCCGCCTCGCCCTCCCACGCCCGCGGCTCCGGCATGGACGGCGGGGCCGCGGCGGGGCCCGCGCTGCTGCTGCTGGCGCTGGCGGCGGCGGGGGAGGCGGCGGCGGTGCTGCGGGACGGCGGCTACGAGGGGCTGCTGGCCGCCGTGCACCCCCGGCTGCCGGAGGACGGCCGGCTCCTCGCCCGCCTGCAGGTAAGGCGGCGGCCCCCGTGGCGACAGGCCCGCGGCTGCCTCGGTCCCGTGCTGGTGGTCACCGCCCGGTGCCCCCCGGCCCCGGGGGGGAACGGTCCCGACGCGTCCCTTTAGCCGCCACCAAGCTCGATGGCTCATTTTGCCGGTCTCCAGAGAGGCAGCCCTAGCGTTTATGTCATCCTCGACGGTGAATGAGTGCTTCTAAAGCGGCCCTGAGATGCCTGAATGCGAGGTCTTGCAGAAAGGGGACGATGGGATGATAGGATCGTTGCGCTGCCTTGATCAGATCGCTGAGCTCTTTTCTTTAATGTTTGCTGGCAAATGCCGTAGTCAGGACCGATCGCAGAACGAACATACTGCTTAATCCAGTCAGCCTGTTTTTTTCCATTGTTTATTTGCCAGGACATGATCACTGAGGCTTCTTCGTATTTGTTCAATGCTACAAGAGGAAGGGTCCATTTCAGGAGCGTGAAGATTCTGATACCTCCGACATGGAAAGACGCGAGTTATGAGAAACCAAAACACGAGACCTATGAAAAGGTAAGGCTCAACACCTGGTGCAGGGAATAGAGCACACTAAAAAAATCTTTTAAACATTTATTCATGTACCCAAATGTACGCTAACTTTTAAAAAGTGATGTGAACAACCATCTGCATGAGAATGCGCTTAAGAACAGGCAAAATCATGATCTAGGAACCACTGCTAGTAAATCCGCAATTAACGAGCATCAGTAACAACACAGAGCTGTACCATCCTTTTGGTTTTAAATGAGAAACAAGAGAGTGCTGAACTGCAAGAAGCTCCATGTTAAGTCTGTCATAGTCCATAAACACAGTCCTTTGCAGGCTGTTTAATTATATTGGAAACCTGGCCTGCGAGTGGACTGAATACCCTTGGTCTGAATATCCTGTCTGCTCTGAATATCCCTGTTGTTACTCAGTTTTGTTTCTCTACTTTTTTTCACATTTATGACAAGTCAAGGACCTTTGCTTGTGAGTTCCAGTGTTTTGCTTTGTTGTGGTTTTGGTTTGCTTTTTTTTTTTTCACTCTAGCTTTCTTAACCTATCATCCCTCTAATAACTCCTGGCTGGCAGTTGTGCTGATGACAGCAGCAATACTTGTCTAGGTGGAGTTCCAGACTTATTAGGGAAGGTCCATCTCAAAAGCCAAGGAAATCCAAAAGAGCAAAGTCAGCTTGTTGCTACAGAGGTAGAAAAAGAAGCGGAGACTAGTTCATAATGGTTAGTTTTCTCTGTTTATTCCAAACTTTGTGTAGCTGGAATCCAGGAAATGGGATGCACATTAATCTGTGTTTTAGCTACATGCATGGCCACTGGTACTTATGACCAGCTCCACAAGTAAGAGATATTTGCAGCAGATATTACAATATATTTTCTCACTAGGTTGTGTAATAATATCAACAAATCCTTATGAAAATGTATTGGTCGTCAGAAAGAAGACTTCCCACTTGAAAGGCCCTTCGAAATTGGACCTGTCCTTGTGTTTACACCTGCAAAAACATGTAGATGTGGATTCTTCCTCATTTGCTGTTTTTAAATGGAAAGAAGCTAGCTCTGTAAAAGATGTGCTATAGATTTGTAGGCATACTGCAGGTGGATACAGGAGACCTCAGCAAAAAAAGTGCATAGAACTGTCTGTTTTGACTTTAAAGATGATCAGTCCCTTAATTTGATTAGTTTAAGGCTGATCATCATTAATAAAACTGAATAGCATATTTGGATTTTATGTTCTAAATTAAATTAACATTGGAACTTGCAAAGAGGAATATTTTATGTTCCTTCTCTCTGTGATGTTTCCTGCCAAGAATTTTAAGCTAATACATGAAATAGCAGTACAGAAAGGAAAAGCACGACTATGTGCAAGAAAAGAAACACCCCTTTCAAGATCACTGGGCTTCTGGTGAAAGGGCTTGCTTGGCTCTATTTTATTACTGTAGTCAGAAGTATTTTTTTCTAAGAAATGTGTCTCATATGTGAAGAGCTTTAATAAAGGAATAAATACAATAGTCTCCCACTTCAAGCTTTCATTATGCTGCTGGGAAATCTGTCCATAATCTGCTGTTAGTCTTTCTGTGGCAGAAGGTAGGAGCTCTGTTATGGGCTGGGTGGTATTACATTGGATCATGTACAACAGCAGAATACTTCTATCATTACTCAAGTTACTTTTTGTGTAATTTCAGGCAGATGTCATAGTGGCAGATCCTTATTGGAAATACGGTGATGATCCATACACCCTACAACATGAAGCATGTGGAAAAATGGGAAAATATATTCATTTCACACCTAATTTCCTAGTAAATGATTATTTGACGGACATCTATGGCTCACGGGGTAAATTCCTTAAACCATTTACTTCTCCAGCTTGCCTTTAGCAGTGTAGAACAAAAGACAGAAGAATCCTGAAAACTACATTGCATCACCCTTTCCTGTACATTTCCTGCACATGTCTCAGTAGCATGTGCTGCTGTGCAAAACCTGTGCTAACTGCATAAAGATAGCCTTTTGTTCCTAATCCCACACTAGTGTGGTTAATGGAAAATGAAGTTCTGGTTTGTTGAGGTTGGTTCCACTTTCAACATCAAATTTTTAATTAAATTTTGATGCATGTTTTACTCTCATGTAAGTGTATATTAAAAAGTATTGCTGTTTCGTCATACACTCCTAGAGTCTGAATTCAAGCTCAAACAAATGATGATAAAAGAAGCCAATTTTAAGTGATGTAAAATCTAAGACTTTCAAATGATGTTATTTGAAGTTAGACACACTTAGGCACAGATGTAAATTGCGTGATATTAAAACTGTGTACGGCTGATTGTTGCTGGAAAGGTGCTGGTCAGGAAGTCCCTGCTGTGGCGTTGCTGATTAGTTCTGCAGGCAGTGGCTGACTCCCGTTACAACGTCTGCCCTTCTGTCCTCCCTGCAGGCAGAGCCTTTGTGCATGAGTGGGCCCACCTTCGATGGGGGGTGTTTGATGAGTATGACACTGACAGACCTTTCTATGTCACTGGGAAGAATCAGGTTAAAGTTACAAGGTAATTCAGCATTTTTTCCTTCTACAAGCCCTTTCTGGTGCACTTCAGAAAGCTGCCTGATCTTTTTCTATGAACTCTTGAGGCATTCCTATTTCTTTTAGCCCTTATTTTATCCATCATTAAATATTTTTCTTGCGTATGAATAGAGCACATGATTTTCTCTGCATTCATCTTTCCACGTTTTTGTCGTTGATGGATTGGCAGTGTTGGTGAGCATTACATTTTTCTGAACTGACAGTGGAGACTTAACCACTTCCAAGCTCTGCTCCTGGAGAGGAAATGGTGCTTGTACAGAAATCCTTCCCATGCTATTTGTCTGTTCAAGCTTTTCTGCCACTTCCCACCTCTCCCTTCTCTGGGTACATTGCAGATATTGGACTTTCCCATTAAGCTTCTCAGTCTCTCTTCTTCAAACAACTTTTTTCATCTTTGCTACTTCTGCACATATTCACCCCACACACTCATCAGTGTAGGAATGTCTGACTCTCTACCTGCTTTTCCTTGCTGTCCATATGGCCAAAGGGACATTGAGAAACAAAGTTTTATTATAGCACATTTAACCTGGTAGCTCACCGAGATGGTGCCTGTGCCTATGGTACACCAGCAAGCCATTTACAGGCGTTTTCTAGGATACAGAAGCATTTGGAAGAGGTGGCTGCTGGACGAATAAGATTACTTCTGCAGTTGTAAACTTTACATCTGTAGCTGTAATATTTCTACTTAGTCAAGAGAATGATGTGATGGAAAAGTAAAACAACAAAAAAAGATTTTTCTTCTTGTCGCATCACATATATCTTCTCACAGTGATAACTTATACAGGAGGTGTGTAGAATATACTGCAAACATCATTAATGTCAGCACTATATTCAGGTAGGGTTTTTAAGTGGAAATGTATTCTGTTTTATCCTTAGGTGTTCCTCTGATCTTACTGGCATCTATGTCTGTGAAAAAAACTCCTGCACTGACGGTAGTTGTGTCATTAATAAGCTATCAGGGCTTTTTAAGGAAGGATGTGCATTTATTCCTGAGAGAAATCAAACTGCAGTATCATCAATAATGTATATGCAAAGTTTATCATCTGTAAGTACAAACATATAAGAACAGATTTCTTTCAATGAAACATACTGTTATAAAACTTCATATATCCTCCTTTTAGAAAGGCTATTTTTTTCAACTTTTATGTAAGCAAATTAACTGCAACGCATATTGTTAATAATGTGGAACAAAATTTACTGTCAGCTATGTCTCAACTATACAAGAAAATCAGCACTAATGGTTTTCCATTGCTATATTTATTTGTTACTGTGTTGTTGATTACTTCTGATTTTTGTCTACTTGTTTTTCATTTTAGGTGGCTGAATTCTGTAATGAGCATAACCATAACAGAGAAGCACCCAATCTTCAGAATCGAATGTGTGACTACAGAAGCACATGGGAAGTAATTAAAAACTCTACAGATTTTGAAAATAATCCTCCATTGACCAACAGCAGCCTCATTACTCCTCCCTCCTTCTCATTGCTGCAGAAGAGAGACAGAGTCATCTGTTTAGTTCTTGATGTTTCCAAGACTATAGCTGGGGTAAAATCTTTATCAGATGTATTACATTGCACATTTTACTTTTTTTGTCTTGTGTTTTCAGAAACTGTATTCATCTAAAAGTAGTCTCCATGCAGAGATGGAAAAATCTGGCTGCAGATGCAAGGAATCAGTTTGACAGTGACAGAATTTGGGATTGTCTTTTCTTTTGAGGCAGAGGAGTCAAAATCAACATGAATGAGGCCAGGACGGTGATGCTGGTTACTGGCCAGCTGACTGTCAGTGGCGAGGTTTTGAGAGAAATAAAGGACGCTGCATGTTATAGTCTAAGTATTTATGCTAGGTAGCCTGGAACATGAGAAAGATGGACATGAGCTGGAAGGGCATGGAAAAAAGATGAAGGAACAAAAAAAAATTCCGGAAGAGAGGGATCTGAAAGTCTGAAGACAACCAGTGCTCAACAGTGAGTGGGCTAAGCATTTGATTAGTTTAAGGCTGATCTTCATTGAAATAAAGTGAATAGCATATTTGGATTTTGTATTCTAAATTAAATTAACGTTGGAACTTGCAAAAGGGAATATTTCATGTTCCTTGTCTTTGTGAAGTTTTCTGCCGAGAATTTTTAGCTATTAGTTTATAATTTGCAGCATTCATTATTATTCCACTTGCTTACAGGTCTATTTGTTTTTAAACTTCTTTTATATGTAGGGTAGCTGGATCAATAGATTGCATCAAGCAGCAGAACTGTATTTACTGCAAATTGTGGAAGAAAACTCTTACGTTGGTATCGTCACGTTCAGTGACAGAGGAGAGATCAAAACTCATGTGCTCCAGATAGTCAGCGATGATGCACGGAAACAGCTTGCTTCATACCTACCTACGGCTCCAGGGAGGGACAGAGCAAATGTCTGTGCAGGCCTGCAGCTGGCGCACGAGGTGAAGCATCGCTTCTGTTCACACCTTTGGTGTAGATGGTTTGTTCTTTTCAGTTATGAGGATTTCTGTGTCTAGGCTACATCAAGTGTTTTCTACTGATTATTATGTAGTTTTTGAAAAGAACCTTTGTGGCTTTCCTGTGAACCTATTATGTATCATCTACTAATAATTAAAAACGTAATAGCCAAACTCTTTTAAAATAATGTTATGTGATTGTTGCAATAGGCTTAATGATGCATTTTAAACTATCATGTTATATATTTTTAAACTTTGCAATTTTAGCCATTACAAATTTTATGAGCTATATAAGCTTTATCTTCTGCTTTTTTTATATTTTGCTTTCTAAATTATTCTTAAAACGTAGGCTGGTACACTCAGCATTTCTGCATCCTTTAAAGAAGATTTTGTTTGTTAACTTCAACTTCTGTTTCTCTAAAATCACATTTCTTTTGGTCTTGTTTTTGCAATATAAATTCATTAACATGGTCTTATTATTGCATCTTTAAGCCCAGTATATTAAGGAGAATTTTTTCCTGCTTTGGTTTACTTCTGCCTGCTGAGTACTGCAACAGTTCAGCAAATGCCTCATGTGAAATGTATTCATCCTGCCCCCAGGATGGGTCACCGCCTCTCTGAATTTGTCAGAGAAATGAAGCAGAAATTTGGGAGCAGCGATGTTCTTTCTTGTCTGATTTTAATTGACTTTCTGCATTCTGGAGCCTGTAGTCTCAGCCTTCTGCTAGGAGAAGGAAGTAAAAGAGGTGCTTCAAGAAAGGGAAGTAAAAGAGGTGCTTACTGCATGGCTACTTGTCAAGTACCCATTTGCAGCATATTCTTATTTTAGTCCTTTTCATTTCTATACCTTATTGTGGTATAAAACTTCCATGGTATTCATTCTGATACAATTTCTTTAAAGACAGTGTCAAAATTAATTGCAGTGTAGATGATATGATATTTATAGCTTCTGCTAATGCTTATTCTTCTACCATCAGGTCATTAGGAAGAAAGAAGGAAATCTGTATGGATCTGAAATTATATTGGTAACAGGTGGACAAGACAATAGTACGAGCAGGTGTTTTTCTGAAATGGTTAACAGTGGATCGATCATCCATACCATTACTGTTGGGTCCTCAGCTGCTAAGGAAATCGAACACTTCTCCAAAGAGACAGGTAAGTATAGGAACAAACCATGACTCTGGTCTTGAAAGTGTTCAACTCAGGTATGTCTAGTAAAGCTGGCATACGTGTAAATTTATGTGAAACTGGGAACCTGACAATATATTTGTGTTTGGAACAATCTCAGGCAGTAAGTCTCAGACACAATTTCTTTCTCAGAAAACGCCAAAGAAAAGTGGCCTTACTGTGACTTGGAGTAAGACTCATTATGAAGTCCCTGCTTCCTCTCAAAGGTGTTAGCAGAGCCACAGATCTAAAAAGAGATTGAAAGCCAATGGTACAGGCAACTAGACTAAGCAGAGAAAATCTAGGTTCCAGATTTTAATAGGTACTAGAGTGTAGTAACATCAGTGAAAATTCAGCACCTAAATAACTTACTTTTGCCAGAGACACTGGATGAAGAATACAGCTTTTATTCTTGCACATAGGCACTTATAAAAAGCTGTCCCTGAGTGTCTGTGTTGGAAATGGCCTTCATTCATGCAGGTAGCCTTGACAGGTATTCAGCTTGATAAGTTGTGCTACTTGTTTAAAAATGTAGTATTGTTATTGCAACATTACCAGGATATTTTCTTAAAGCAATGTAAAATTATTCCATATAAAGTAATCTCAGAGTAGTAAACTCCCTTTATCATTCCAATTCAAGAGTCATTTTGAAGCTGCTGGGAAAACTCTGATGAAGAAGATGGTCAGAGGCCATGGTTAAGGGAGGTGGCTGTCCTCCCTCCCTGACAGTTCTGTGACCTGTGGTACATCTTGCGAACCTGATGTAGTTATTGTGTCATGTATAATATGTAATAGCTAAATTTGTAATCAACTGTGCTGTTTCAGGAGGCCTGAAGTATTTTGTTCCTGAAAGACTGGACTTCAGTGATTTACTGGATGTGTTCACTGGCATTTTGTCCGGAAGTGGAGATACTTTCAATCAATCTGTCCAGGTTTGTCGTATGAGCACAGTTAATATTTCTGCTTCCCATTTTTTTTAGATAAAATCAAAATGTGGCAAATTTATCTAGGTGTCCTACTTCCTCTTTTCAAGTGACCACTTCTCCAGCCTGGTGTATAGTCCTCTATTTGCAGGTTGAGCAAAGTGTTGAGAGACAATATAGTTGTGTTTAACTTCTTTTGTATAATCTGGAAAACTGTAGAAAGTTCTCTCAGATTCTACTGTGCGCTAGAGTATATCAAGCTTTTTCTCTGCAGTTTACAGAGATAATTATCACCCTACACAAGGTATGGAATGTCATCTGACAATTCGATCCTCCAAGGAAGTCATGAGGGCAAAGATCTGTCTCCATCAGAAATTTTATTTATTGCTATTTTTTTCCTCATGGAAGAGCATGTAGATGGAACTTTAAACTCATAAATCAGTCTTCTTCAGTGTCATGTTCTCTAACAGCAGTATTGCTTTTGAACTGGGAAAGTGGCAATATCCCACATAGCTATATGTTTCTGGAATTCTATCCAGCAGAAATGTAACATGAAAAGAAGGCCACTGGGCCGAATTTTTCTGTCATTTCTGTGATTCCATGGAACTGTCACTAAATTCTGCTATTTTGTATTTGAAGGGGAGAATAAAGTCCCCATTTATTATAACAGATTAACATTGGTGTGTGTTTTAATTTCTTTTCAAGTCTATCAGGTCTGATATTTAAAGTGGTAGAATAAGTCCTTCTTTGTCAGAACATGTGATTTTTAAAACTGACAGAATAATTTTGTTTTTGATAGATCGAAAGTGCTAGTGAAAGTATTGGAGGGTACAAGCAACTCAGGAGGGCAGTGACTATTGATAGCACCGTGGGAAGAGAAACCTTCTTTGTAGCCACCTGGCAAGCTGCTGAACCACCTGAGATCAATCTGGTTGATCCCAATGGGAAAAGCTACACCAGCAAGGACTTTGTCTTTGATTCAGTTTTCCATGTAGCACGTCTCCGGATTCCAGGAACTGCAGAGGTACAACTTACGGTCTTTTTTTGCCTTTTAGCAATGGGAGGAACATCCTGACTCTACATTGCTTCAATTCTGTTAAAGTTATGTTAAGAAAAATCATTTAATAGCATGAGATAGAATGGCTCTGCTACACTATGTTAGTATGACTGCTGTTGTGTGCCAAACAGAAACATCTGCTGTGTTCAAGAGCACTATCTGAAGGTGTGTTTTTTTTTATTACTTCACACTTGATTTACAACTTAACTGCAAGTTTCTGAGTACTATCAGTAGCCAGTAGACGAATCTTCCGTCTTGTTACTACTCTAGCATTACAAGTGTGTGGTTTTTCTTTTTAACTTCATAATTAATTTAAAATTACTGCATTGTTTGTAGAAACGTCTTCCCATCATTAAAATTCTGAAAACTCTTTTTTTCCCCATAAAAATTAATCCTTAATTTCTTAAATAGTCCACAGAAGCTAAGAAACTAAGTCAAATCCGATGCTTGTGGTCTTACATGGAATAGTTGCCAAACAATTGGCAAAAGACAGAGGACAGCTGGAAAACACTTCTTCATTCTGAGTTGCATTTATGAGTGTTCCCACTGACAGAAACAAAGCTACTTGAAGGATGTTACTTAGTCTAAGTAGGCTGTCAGAATTTAAATAAGCATAAATTAAATTATCCAAAAGTGAGTTATTTCATTTGAAAATATTTGGTTGTTGTTTTTTCAGGCAGGAGAGTGGACATACACATTGACAAATGTTCACCTGGCTCCTCAAGTTCTAACAATGACAGTAACTTCTCGAGCAGCAAATTCTACTATACCTCCTGTGGCTGTGAAAACCCATATGAGTAAAGATATAAATTACTATCCCAGTGCAATGGTTGTCTATGTACAGGTTAGTCACGGCTTTTCCCCTGTTCTTGGAGCAAGCGTGACTGCTGTCATCAGTCCAGAGAATGGAGATCCCATTTCCTTGGAACTTCTGGACAATGGAGCAGGTAAAAAGACTCTAGGAATATAAATTCAAAAATATCTGGAAAATGAAATTAAAAGGCTCTCCTAAGTGCTACCTTCACTGAATACTGTATGATACAATGCATTGAGACCGAGTTTCCAAGGTTCTGTGGTAACACACAAGAGTGCAACAAACAGTTGGTGGTGTTTCTTGATCCACTTTGATTCAGAAAAGGATTTATGTGCATAAATTAAATACACAGACATGTTCCAGTAATCAGAATTGCGCTGTGTGCATAAGCTACCAGTTGTCATTCAAGCTGATCAAAATGAATGATGTTCAGCACATTGGAAGATGAGGTCTTTAAAGCTCAGTAACTTAAGAAGCTGTTAGCAGAGTGAAGTATGACCACTTACAGGCAGAAATTGCAGGCCCTATGCTTTACTCCCTCTTACAGTTGTCAAGCAAAGGTGTAAATACCCAAAGGAGTTTGGATTTAGTAATATTTTAACTCATGCATTTGCTTTGCAGAAGTTATTCTGGTTACTTCAGCATGCTGCAAGGCAACAGTCTTACACGCAGTCCATCATATTGGTAGAAAGGATTTTATACAGAGTAGGTAGTTATGAAATCACTTTGGTAACTTTTGGAGCTACTTCAATAAAGTGTTTTTTCTATATTAAATTTCACAACTGAAAACGATCAGAAGTAGTAACGAATACTCTCTGGTTTGTGCCACCATAGGAGTAAGTCCATAAATGAGAAGTGCGTTTCAGGAATGTACACCGAGCACTTTGGAGGTGAAGGTCCAGCCACCCCATTTCCCCTGAATTCCCAGGCGGTTTCCCAGATCCCAGCTCAGGGGCCCAAGTGTAACAACTTGTGAAATAATAGATGATTTTCCTAAGTTAGCTTTTTCTTCAGTTAACATGCCATACAAAGAGGTATCTTAACTTCAGATCATTGTCTTCTTGAAGTTTTGACATGCAACCAAATGCAGAGGATCTGCACAGGTCTCATATCAGAGGAGAATTTACCTATTATTCTTACATTCTAGTTTCTATATGTGAATCTAGAAAGCGTAAATAAGCACATCCATTTTCGTTTGATGTTAATTTATGTCATTTTTCTGTCTAGGTTCTGACATTGTTAAGAATGATGGCATATATTCCAAGTACTTGTTTTCTTTCCCTGGCAATGGCAGATACAGCCTGAAAGCTCATGTCCAAGCTAACAGGACTATTATGCCACAAACTGCAATGCTGTGGAGTCATGCCATGTATATACCAGGTTACGTAGAAAATGGTAAGGTAAAGCAATGCAGAGAAAATGATATAGCTATCTATTCCAGCACCTGAATACATCACATCCCTTCACAAATACTAGCAGTAGGCATTAGAACAACAACAGCCCAGCTAGGAGATGTTCAGTTATGAAGGCATTAACACAAAAAGTCTGTATACCCCAGAATATTGAAAATATACCTCAAACAACTATAATGGGGCAGTACCTATGTAGTACAGATAGACAGGGTTTGTGTTTTGTTAGTGAAAAGACTAACCGTAGGTTTATTAAATAATAATGACCATTATTACTTATATTCAGTCCTCCTAAATTAAGAACTGTTACAGTATTAGGATATTAAACTCTCCTGTAATTATTTTATTACAAGCAACAGTTACTGCAATTTCATATTAGCTTTCTTAGTAATTAGCACTCTTGAAACTGTAAAGAAACAGTTACTGCACTAGAAATGATTGTACATAATTGAGGTTTACAGATTTTTCAGATTTAAAACAGTATAAATGAGGTGATGTTCAGGTTACTTGCAGAGCACAATAATATGCAAGAAGTTAAGATTGATGAGCATTTTTTAATGCTGTAGGTAAACTCAAGATGAACCCATCAAGACCCCCAGTTATTAAAAGTGATATTCAAGTCAGAAGAGGAGGTTTCCGTAGAACAGCTGTGGGAGGATCCTTCATAATATCTGCAGTTCCGATGGGACCTCATGCTGATGTGTTTCCACCGTGTAAAATTATTGACCTTGTGGCCAGAATAGAAGATGATAAGGTCATTCTATCATGGACCGCACCAGGAAATGATTTTGACAAAGGCCAAGGTATGTTTGTAGCTTGCCAGCCTGCTTCCTACCCAAAGTGAAAGATCTGTAATGGAGTTTACTCTCACTGACACTAGTGGGAATTTTCTTATAAACTATGGTGGTTCTAGGGCTTTATTCTTGCTCTGCTCTTGCAAAGATTTTAAATGGAATTAGACGATAAGCTTTCTGAAAGTTTCAAAATCAGTGCTGGTGATTTTGATGGAAGGCTTACTTTTACTAAGTTGTAGTTTTCTGCTACTCATGGAAGGTAGACATTACTCTGTACACGTAAAGAAAAAGTGTAAAAACATCAGATTTGGTCAAGTAGGAATTTTACTTCTCTTACTGTTATGTCAAAATCGGTGAAGTCAGAAATACTGACAGACTTCAGCGTGGGCTCATGATGACCACCATCACTTCTTCATTTCAATGCTGTGCTGTGAGAAATTGAATCATTCAAGTACTTAGCTTAGGTAACAAGTTTTTGCAGATCTATCCGGCATGCTGCATTAATTTTTTATGGTGCTGAACTGACTTATGAAGAAAATACTAGGTAAGTAGTATTTTGGAAGTGTTTTGAAAAGAGAGTATTTGGAAAGAGATCAGAAGTTTGAACGATAGCTAACACACAGGTGACAATATCTTTTAATATTTGTATTTTCAGCTGCAAGTTATGAAATCAGAATAAGTGAGAGTCCTCTGGAACTAAGGGACAGCTTCTATAACACCACTTTAGTGAATACTTCCACTCTATCACCTCGGCGTGCTGGCTGCAAAGAAATATTTGCATTTAAACCAGAAGCTTTTACAACAGGAAACATAACCATAACTTACGTTGCAATGCGTGCCGTTGATGACGTTTTTCTTCATTCTGAGCTGTCTAATATTGCGCAAGCAGTAAAGTTTGTTCCCTCAATGGTGTATCCCACTTCTAACATGGAGTTGAGTTTTTCAACAATATTGTTGCTAGTCTTTGGATTACTAACAGTAGTGTGTCTTACAGTAAGCACAACCCTTTGTTTAGTAAAGAAAAAGAAGACACTTTCAGAAAATGCAGCTAAGTTGCTTTAACATGAAGTGTCAGAGCTTGTTAGAGCTCCAGATATTTAAAAATATTTATCTGCTTTGACTTGGAAAAGTAGATATCCTACAATAAACAGAATAAATAAGTAATCACATTCCAGATATTGAAGTGATTTGTTAGCCATATCATGCCGTCTATGAATTTGATAACAGAAGGCTTGGTTACAGTAAAACAAGTCGTGTGCTGATAGCTTGTACCACAGAGATGCAATATCTGTCTATGAACTTACATGTGTGCTGTGCAATGTCGGAGTCTATTCTTATTGTGTGGTGAAAACGTTGTAATTAAATTGAAAGAGATACTGAAGACAGTGTGCCTTATTTAAAAACAGAAAAGAAGAAAAGCAAAACAAAGCAGTATGAGTTCCTGCAGTTCTCATTTGCATTTATGTAAGCACATGTGCCATTCAGCTTCCAGGTGTGGTGGGGAATTCCACAGGAAGAAGGTCAGAGGCTGAGGGCGCTTAGTTGAGAAATTTCTCTGTTGAGGCAGAAATAACCTTTGTCCTGACCCTACAGAAGGCAAAATAATGTTTACTGGAAACCAGAGCAGACAAGGGAAGGAGCACAAGAGGTACACACAAAGCCTATCCGGCACACTCTCTGCTTTCAAGTCTAAAGTGTCACATTAAGGGTGTTTGGAGGGAAACTGTGCCAGTGTACAAGTGTTTCCAGTATGTTTCTCTCTTCTACTCATCACTTGTATCCTTAAACCACAGAGCTGAATCTCTTGGATGTTAGCTGCTACTAAAGGAAACAGTTGGGTTAGAATCCGATTAGCCCTGTTGTTGCTGCTCTGCCGGGGTTCAGAAGGCTGAAAAGTGCTGATTATCAACACTTGGGATTGCTTTGAGTTTACTATGTCCTTCAAGGATCTCTTTTGATCCTATAAACACATTAATTTTTTTTTATTTTTAACTACATTCGTGCGTATGAATTTATATGAGTGTGTGTATTGTGCATGCGTGTGCATGCAATGTGCGGGGTTACATTTGTTTCCCGTAACACGGAATCTCAAATGTAATGATTATCGTGCTGTAAAACCATGTATAAAGATAAGGCAGTGCAATATTTTATAGCTGGAGTCTGGGTCAATTAGTTCTTCACTACCTGGAAGAAAAAGAATTGAGGAAACTTCTAGAATGTCTCCTCTATGTAAAGTCAAATTTGCATTGTTTCCTTGAAATGAATTGGATACTGAATTAAATACAACAAAGTCAGCCAGATTCTGTATTGCTAAAATGATCTTTTCCTCAAAGAATACAGAAGTGTACACAGCATTTCAGGAGAGATTCGGGAGATTGTCACATTGCTAAAATTTGACATTTACATGTCATCGCCACCATCTCCTTATTGCACCTCTGTGAGGTGACAGCTGCTGCTGCTGCTGCACCCCAGGAGCAGCCAATTTTGTAGCAGCTGCAGGTGGAAATAAATGGGCTCTGCTGAGAAGCAGCCTATGGCAGCAGCGAGATTGCTGTCTGGTGCTTTAGCTCCTCAGCAGTAATGCAGATTGGAAAGAGCAAAAGCGCAAAGGCAAAGGAAGGGCAGGGAAAGGAGTTTGGGGACAGGAAGGACCCTTGTCACAATCTCTCCAGAGTGAAAAACTGAGGGCTCTTCTGAGAACTCTGAGTTCTCTCTCAGTGACTTCTCCCAGTGAGGTCTCCCTCTGTGAAAGAGACAGGATGGTGTAAAGGGAATAGGCATGAAGCCACTGGAGCTAGGTAGCCCTCTCGCCTGCTCCTGATCCTCATGGAGTGGCAAATTAGGGAAATGGTGGATTTTTACTTTTAGCTGAGTCCAGATACCCCATGTATCTGGAGGCTTAGAGTTCCTATGCTAATGTAGGAGGTGAAAGAAGTAAAACTCTGCATTATTCAATGAATTTAGGATCGGGAATAGGTAAGATGGAAAAAGGAGCAGGAAGAGAAGGGATGACCCAGGCATTTCAGTGGGGACCTGGTCTAGAAGAAGTTGGTGCTGCAGCCAGGACAGGCCCTGCTCCCTTGCCTCTAACTGCTCAGCCACCACCTTCCTTCAGCTGCCACCAAGTAACCTTGGTAAACCAGATCACTTCCCTGATTCGGCTGGGAACTCTTTTGTGTTTACAGCACAAGTTATGGCACACAGTCCAGTGTTACTTTGGCCTACATTCCTTTGTGAAACCCCACCCTCAAAAGAGGGTGAAATGTTACAGATCTAGGTGATTTTACCTTCTACCCTTGAGACCATTTCACATTCTCACTGTTGAACCAGGGAAGAAGGATAGAGGTGCATCACCAGGAAAATAAAAAAAAAAATAGGAAGAGAAGAAATTATCTTTTCCATTGCATCAAGTTAAGAGACAGGGATAAAATAAGCTTAAGGTTTGTAATGGTTAAAATCAAATGGGCAAACAGAAAGAAACAAACAAATGAAAACATCACCACCAACAACAAAAAAACCACCCAAGCAGGAACAGAAAGCAAGGCATAAGGAAACCAGAATAACAGAAAGAAAGAATTCTTTGGCTTCATTTAGCCAGAAAATGGCTGGCTCTATTTACTATATTGCAATAGGACTGTTTTGACAATGGAGCAATGACAGTAAATGTTAACTGCTTACTCCATGATGAAAGAAAATTCTAAAGCTGAAATGCTTTTTTTTCATGTCAGATATCAGTTCTATTCTTCTGCAGGTGATAGCAGAATAGAACTGCTAATGGAGTGGCAGGTCCAAGGTGTGAAGGTAGTTGTAAGAAGCTACGGGACAGTATTTCTCCACCATGTCCTGCTTCTAAGCAAGTGTGTGGTTTCCTGTCAGAATCTTTCAGAAGATATTGCTTGATGATCAATAATCAAGACAATGCAAGACTATAGTCATGTCATCTTGCATTGATCTTTTTTGGTATTTGGCAGAATGTAGAGGAGTAAGCAAGTGAAAAAGCATTTGAAGATTCTGTCTTCCTTTGAGGATTGATCCTGCAGTGCAACGATGACTGCTGTTCTGAAGAAATGAAAGGAAACAACAGCAAAACTGGATTTCCCTGTAAAGGCTTCAGGAAGCTGAGTTTCAGTCTAAGACTGAAGATACTGCCCACTCATTTACGTCAGTGCTGCCAAATACTGTACAGGTTATAAAAAGGCACATGACTGGACATACCACAGCCCATGGCATTTCCAACTGTGTGTTCAATCTATACCTTTTCTACCATTTCTTGTTCTTACTTGGCTTGGACTCAATGAAAGAGCTGAAGGTGTTTACAACTGAATGTTACAGGAACAATTTTCTTCAGGAAGTAAACCGGTTCAACTAGACAGTTAAGTTTAGGAAGCAATTTGGGGCAACCTGATATTTCAAATCTCCAGAAATATATCCCGAGTAAAGTCAGTTAGACAGACCAGTAAAAAAAATATGGAAAGTTAGTAAGAGATGGGAAGGGAGCAGGTAGAATAATTTGGCTGTTTTCCCAAGAATCTGATCCAAGATTTCATAGGTGCACCAAATCAGACTTGATCTTTGCAGTCTGGCAGTTAAAGGCTGGGGTGGATGAAGGCCGGGGGTAGCTGTGGAAAGGCTACAGATAAAGGTGATTATGGGCAGGTTAGAGTCTGTTGGTGCATTTAGGATTTTGATAAAAGAAAGATGTAAAAAAGACAGCAATTAAATAAATATATAAAAAGCACTCATAAAAAGTAATGAGAGTATAAAAGGAAGTCTGCAAAAGAAGGACTGCTGTATTATCCTGCCTTACAGGGAAGTGTCATATCATTTCAGCCAAAAAAGAATTTACCTTTTGACTTCACATTGTGTAATGATCCTGTTCCAAGGTGTGGCTCTTCATTTTTCTTCCTGTCCTCTAGCATGACAATACTCTTTCTATGTTTGTAGTAGGATGTTAAAGAAAAGTTATACAATTTTTATCTCATCTGAACTAGAGAAATATAAATTTTCCATTGGAAAATTGACAGAAATCTTCCTTCAGAAAAGTTCAGATTAATACTGTTTGCTTTCTGCTGGAGTAACTAAAATGGGCAACTGATCACAGGCCAATAGTGAAAGCTGGAAGGCTAACTAATTTATTCAATAAAGTGTGGCCCTCTTGAAGGTATAGAAAATATTCTAGCTTGATTAGGCATAGCTCTAGACAGCCACATCACTTCTCATGTGGGAAATGAGACTTTTACATGATTAAGTTTATTTTGCTTAGACCTGCATGGATGATCATAGTAGAAGGAGCTCTGCTGGAGACCAAATGGGCAGGTGTGACAGGAGACCTGGGTCTTGCCAAATCTTCCTCATCTCACCAGCACTTTGCTTTCAAGCTTCTCTGTGTTTTTCTATTGCTTTTAAACTTTTGCCTTATCTACCAAAAGGAATTGTACCCATGTTTACAGTGGTTGCAATAAACCAATGTCCATATTTCCAGATAACCAACAATATTTCCTTCTCAGCCTTTTCTCTTCAAGACTGCTGGAAGTTTCCAGCTCCCTCTCAGTTTACCAGGAAAATGGAAAACCTTTCTTACACCATTTCAGCCAAAATATTTTTTAACTGGAAAAACCCAGCCCAGGCAGGAGAAAGGGATGAGGAGACCGAAACTGTGGATTCTATTCCTAGGGTGCTCCTTCTTATACAAACACCTTCAATATCAGATTAACTTTGTAATGCCATTGTACCATCTTGTGTTTCATACTGGACAAGTCTATTGGCCTTTGGAGCTGCACATAGTAGAACTAAGCAGGTGTCCTGTAAAAGAATTTTCAATTCCTCTGTTATTGCAGTAATATTAAAGGAAATGACTGGATTAAGAGCATACAGCAAGAAAATATTGCAGCCCGGTACAGTAAATCCATGGATCAAACTAAACACAAAGATCACAGTAAATCTAAGACAAAAAGCTGTCAAAGACTAAGTCATGCACTATTTCCAGTTCTGACTGCATGACATGGCCAAACACACACACTTAAGCCCCTTGACATCTCAACACATATTAACTGTTGACTTCCCTGTGTCATAACTCCTTGATACTGTAAAAGTCAATAAGTTTTGCTTTTCTCCATTGTTGTGGAGGGGGGGGGTGTAAAAAGGAGTTGGACGTTACTGTTCCTAAGGCTTCAGTGACTACTAAAAGCAAACAGAATACAATTTTGGTTTTGCTTAAGTGCCTCCTCAGATCAGAGGTGAAGTGAAGGTAGTGGCAAAAACAAGAGTATCAGAAACAGCAAGAAAAAGCTTATGCTAGAATAAGGCAGTTGACATAAACAATAAAAACATTACTGGTTTAAAAACTACAAAGGAAAGCAAATATTAGCTAATTACTCTATCTAATGTTTGGGAAAATGTGGTATGATGTCATTTCATACTGTGACAATCAGAAATTATTTGTTGATCCACCAGTAAAACAGATGGAAATAAATTTTCTGGCAGAAGTATTTTTAAATGCACGTAACTGGATAATTTTTACACAGTGATTTTAAAGAATTGTGTAAGAATTTCAACAGCATTTTACTCTCCTGACTATTAAGGACTCTTACAATATCACCAAGAAGAAATAATATTCTTATAAAAGGCAGAGGGGATGACCTGAAAAATTATTGGAAAACTTACCATCTGTTCCACAAAAATAATTGAAAGACTAATACAGAAATCATTCAGTAATGAATTAAAATATGAAAATATTATCAAAAATGACCACATTTATTCCATTTTTGTTATTTTTATACAGTTAAGACTGTAGGATAGATTAAGGATATAGCTATATCACGAAATGTCTGTGACACTGTCTGATAATGCAATTTAAAGTATAGCAATGTGCTGGATTAACCAAGCACCTCATTAACAATTAGGAACTACTTAGCAGATGACTCAAAAAGTAGGTGGTAGAAAATCATCACCTGACACACGTTTCTCAAATCACTGGAAATGAGTTATAGGCATGACGGTATTAAATATTTTACCAAGGAATTGGAGTAAAATGTGAGGTCCCTTCCGCAGAAGTTTCTTAGAATATGAAGTGGGAAATGTCAAGGAGTGTTAGAACAGCCCCATGGAGTATTCTGACTTGCTTGACAAACTTTTCCCTCTCCAGAAAAACACATTTTAATCCAAATGTCATGATTAGTCACCTAAAGAAAAAGAATGCCAGTCATTTAAAAGGGGGGATATTACATGCTAAGTCATATCTACAAAGTTTATCAGCACTTTTAATCTCTCAGTCGTCTGATTTTGTTTCAATTCCATATTATATAATTACTGCACTACTATATTTTTTCATGAAATTCCAAAGAGCTTTGTTTGTACAATTATTTCTGCTTACTCAGAAAAGGACCCTGACTAATTTTGACATAAAGTAAATAAAATAGCATAGACTATCTGAAAAGGCATAAGGAAGTAAAATTTATTTTTTAGGTGGCACTAAGATGGAATCATTTCTTCCTGAAATTAACGTGTAACTGAAGGCAACCAGCTTATCCAATCACTTTTCACTGTAGTCACATAGATCAAAGTCTTCCTGTAAAATGTTACGCCTCTCTTGACATCAAAGGCGTTCGTATAAATAAGGCTGACAACCCGTTCCTTTTCTAATGCTAAGTGTGGAGACAGGACAAATAATGGGGGTGTTTAGGAGTTTCATATTTTTGTTGTCTTTTCAGCTTCTGTATGTGGCAAACGGTTCCATGGTGTGGTTAAATCAGACTGGCTATGAGGATTTGGTTGTTGCAATTAATCCCAGTGTGCCAGAAGATGCCAACATCATCCTGAACACAAAGGTAAGAACATCTTCATTTCCATACATTGATTCTCAGCAGTTGAGAACATCTTGACTTTTTCTGTTTGGAAAGTAACATGAGTCCCATTCATACAAACAGGACTTTTTCCTCTGGCTTTGAATTAATCATGGATGAATCCCACAGTTAGTAAACCAGTCATTTCTAATTTGTCTTGACATCTATTGCTGTTATAAAGAGCAGTAATTATCTGAAACAGTGCTGTAATAGCCCTGTTTGGAGCCAGCATGAAACTCCTTTAAATAGCTGTATAAATTATCTTTATCTGAAAGAATATTCTATGAATGAGTTGATTATTCGTTGATTATACTATTAGGTGTCATTAGCTAGCATGCTTCCTGATGTTCCTTCAAAAAATTGTAAAGGCTAAAGGAAGAAAAAAAAAACACAGAAAGCTTAGGTTTAGTGGCATTTCTGGGCTTAACTTTCATTACAATCCATTTAGATGCCTTGATAGGTCAATTCTCCTAGATTAAGATGTTGGCCAGGTTCGTAGAACCACAGAATATCCTGAGTTGGAAGGGACTCTCAAGGATCATCGAGTCCAACACCTGGGTCTGCACACGACCACCCCAAAATCAGACCATATGTCTGAGAGTGTTGTCCAAACGCATCTTGAATTCCATCAGGCTCGGTGCCGTGACCACTTCCCTGGGGAGCCTGTTCCAGTGCCAAACCATCCTCTCAGTGAAGAACCCTTCCCTAATATCTAATCTGGGCCTCCCCTGTCCCAGCTCCGTGCTGTTCTCTTGGGTTCTGTCCCTGTCCCAAAGAGCAGAGCTCGGTGCCTGCCCCTCCGCTCCCCTCATGAGGAAGCTGCAGGCCACCATGAGGCCTCCCCTCAGCCTGCTCTGCTCTGGGCTGAACAATCCAAGTGACTCTAGACCCTTCACTGTCTTTGAAGTGATCCTTTGAACATTCTCTAATAGTTTTATGTTCTTTTTATACTGTGGTGCCCCAAGCTGCACACAGTACTTGACCTGAGACCGCACCAGGCAGAGTAGAGCAGGACAATCCCTTCCCTCCACCAGCTAGCAATGCCATGCTTGATGCACCCCAGGGCACGGTGGCCCTTCGGGCTGCTCTCTGGCCTCTCTTCCCCAGTCTGTATGTACAGCTACAGTTGCCCCCTCCCAGATGCAGAATCCAGTACGTGCTCTTGTTAAACTTCATGCAGTTGGTGATTGCCCAGCTCTCTAAATTGCCCACATCTCTCTGCAAGTCCACTTTACCCCTGACAGAGTCAACAGCTCCTCCCAATTTAGTATCAGCAAACATACTCAAAGCATTTACTAGTCCTACATACAAGTCATTTATGAAAACATTAATGAGTACTGAGAACTGGTCCTAAAATGGAGCCCTGGGGAACCCTGCTAGTGACTGGCTGCCATCTTGATGTAACTGCATTTACTATAAACATTTGAGCTTGACCTGTCAGCCAATTGTTCTCCCACTGTATTATATTTTTATCTAGCTGTATACTGGACATTTTGTCCAGAAGGATACTGTGAGAAACTGTATCAAAAGCTTTACTGAAATTCAAAAAGATTACATCAACGGGCTTCCCTTGGTCAACTAGATGGCTGAACATGTCATAAAAGGGAATTAAGTTCATTAAGAAGGACCTTCCCCTTGTGAACCAGTGTTGGCTGTGATGAATGACCACAATGTCCTTCGGGTGTTTTTCAGTAACTCCTAGAATAATCTTTTTCCATAATTTTATCAGGCATTGCAGTGAGACTGACAGGCCTTTAATTATCAGGGCCTTCTTTTTTTGCCCTTCTTGAAAACTGGAACAATGTTTGCCAGCTTCTAGTCATCTGGGACCTCTCCAGATTCCCAAGAACATTGAAAAGCAAGAAAAGCCTAATTATTTTAGAAAAAACGTGCCGAACAGGACACTTATTCTGACAAATACCCCAACTTGTGCAGTGCCTTCTGTATCCTGAGGCCTTCTAATCTAATGCCTTCTGTACCCTGATGTAAGACTGTCACAATCCCATGTCAGTTCTAAGATCAAGTATGAAGGATACCATCCTTTGGTCATCCATAAAATTTATAACATTTCCAGGCTTCTTTCATCTAGTGAGAAGAGTTTTACATGAAGCAAAAGTGGATGTGATAGTTTACTTACTACTGTCAGTCACTGACCGTTTCCTTATTTAACAATGAAATAAAGTTTATATCACTGTATTTTCATTGACAAGCTACTAAACTTTTTTAATTTTATTTTTTTTATTTATTTATATATATGTGGGGTTTTTTTTAGGGTAGAAGTGATGGTTACTGTTGGTGTAAGATATCTACCACCTGATAAATTAACAGGGTAGCTGGCCTTATGAGAACTTCCTCTTACACCATTCCTTTAGTTTCACTGAACTAGTTAAAGAACTCTGTTCTGTTTGCAAAGCAGGCAAGGGGTAGCATGGGGGCAGCTGAAGCACAACATCTCGTTACTGGTCAACTTGTCATGGGGTTAGCACTCACTATCACTCTCAGTCCTGGCAAACTGAATGTCTACAAGAAATCTCGTTTAGCTTAATTTTGTGTGCATGTAACATGGATATTTAATTTCACTTGCTGTCATGTCAGTATTAAGGATAAAATTCTTGTATTCAGTAATTTTTATCTCATATGAAGGCTAGAGTGTGAATTTTATTGCTGTGTCTGATTAAGAGGAGGGTTACGGAACTGCTGAGAGATTCCAAGAACAACAACATGGGTCTTGGCTTCTTCATTCCTTCTTTTCTTAGTGAAGACTGTAGTATTTCATGATTTTTGTTATGTACTCAGTTCTGCTTTATTCTACTACTGTTTCTTGAGAAAGGTAAGTTATTCATCACATGTACAAACTTTAAATACTAACATTGATATTAATATTTTATTTTCTTTCACTCTCTAGAGAATGATTAAAGATGCTTCTAATTATTTGTTTGAAGCTACAAAACATCGATTTTTCTTCAAGTCTGTAAAAATTATAATTCCTAAAACATGGAAGAAAAATGGCAACTATTCAAGATTAAAAACAGAATCGTATAACAAGGTATGATTTAGAGAACCATGTATGATTAGAACCACAAAGAAAAGCAAGACTGATAAGTCTACATTATGAATCATGGCAAAATGTAGAAAAAATCCTGTAAGTGCTTACTCAAAAGAAGAGTTAGTGGGAGTGCTGGTAGGATAAAAATACTTGCTGGACTAAATTAATTGAGGAAGAATCACCTAACCCTTCTCTACACCCATGCTGTTGGTCTTACTGTTTTAGGCAGATGTCATCATAGCAGACCCTTTTCTGAAATATGGAGATGATCCCTATACCTTGCAGTATGGAGGATGTAAGGAGAAAGGACGGTACATCCATTTTACACCTAACTTCCTGTTAAATGACGGTTTGGTTAACATTTATGGAGAAAGAGGTAATACTGCTATTTAATGTAACTGCCTGCTTTATTGTTAATATGAAATGGCCAAGATTTTTCAAAGTGACTAGCGAACTTGGCTATTCCAGTTTGCTTGCCAAAATTAAAAAAACTTGGTGAATTCACCCCCTCTACTCTGCTCTCGTGAGATCCCACCTGGAGAGCTGTCTTCAGCTCTGAGGCCTGCAGCATAAGAAAACTATGGACCTATTAGTGTGGGTCCAGTGGAAGGCCATGAAGATGATCAGAGGGCTGGAGTACCTCTCCTGTGAAGACAGACTTAAGGGAGTTGGGGTTGTTCAGCCTTGAGAAGAAAAGGCCCCAGAGAGACCTTACAGTGGTCTTCCAGTACCTAAAGGGGGCCTACAAGAAAGATGGGGGGAGACTCTTTGTTATGGAGCGTAGTGGTAGGACAAGAGGTAACAGTTTCAAATTAACAGAGAGTAGATTTAGATTAGATATTAGAGAGAAGTTCTGTACTTTGAGTGTGACGAGGCACTGGAACAGGTTGCCCAGAGAAGCTCTGGATCCCTGGAAGTGCTCAAGGCCAGGCTGGATGGGGCTTTGAGCAACCTGGTCTAGTAGGAATTGTCCCTGCCCATAGCAAGGGGGCAGAACTAGATGGTTTTTAAGGTCCCTTCCAACCTAAACCATTCTGTGATTCCATGATATTTACCTCAAGGAAAAATTATTTTTCCTGTTGCTTAACTCTCACAATTTTTATTCATTTATTTGTTTGTTTGTATTTCCTGAGGTAAGAATTATCTGAGTTTGTTAAAAAGAGCAAGCAAAATGCTGGGTAGGTTTTAAACAGTTGTATTTTGAATGTGTACATATTACTGCTTTTCAACAGGTAGAGTTTTGGTCCACGAGTGGGCTCACCTTCGCTGGGGGGTGTTCGATGAATATAATACCGATGCACCTTTTTATGTGTCCATAAATTCTGAAAAAGCAAGTGTTGAAGCAACAAGGTATCAGTTTTCATATTTCTGCTTTTACATTTCACTTTTAAACATTTCGATAATGTTTTTGGTATTCTTGTTGTCTGTGCTGAGCTTGTACTTTGTAGAGTCTCTTAGATCTGTTCATAAGATTAAAAGAAACTGACTCAGCATTGTCTATGGCCTACCTGACCCAGAAAGCAGCAGCTGCCTTCAGTGCTGTTTCGTAACAGGTTCTATGGATCAGGCTGGGTAATATTTTGCTTTGTGTGCAACTGTAAACTTAGTCACCAGTTGTTATAAACATATTTAAGATAATTTTGTTAAATAGCAGTTATTAACAACACTGAAATTCCCTACTGAAACCTCTATGATTTTAAACAGCTTCTACAAAGAAGGACAATAACTGAATGGATGTAGAGAATTAGTTCAAGCTTTTCTTGGTCAGGCATACCAGTACAGTCTATTGCATTGCAGCTACTAGCAGAATGTTTTTCATACATAGTCTATAAACATCACAAGAAATTTATCAACTCATCAACAAAAGACCACAAGTGTTTTCTGATTATAACCCTTTCTAGATTAGTTCGAGGACTCTTCCAGGCACAGAGACTGTCTACCTTTGTGCTTGTGGTGTGTAGTACAGTGCTGTGTCAATGGCAATTTGACTTACGGCAATCAAAGTTCAAATAAATAACCTGTTGCAGATTATGTATGTGTTCTTAACCAGCCCTGCCTATCTTATCTTCCCATAGGTGTTCAGCTGGTGTCATAGGTAAGCCTGTGTTCCAAAGCTGCAGCGGAAGCAAGTGTGAGGAAAGAGACTGCAAATATGATGGTCAGCTATATGAAGCTGGATGTAAATTTGTAGCAGATAAAAATCAAAATCACACATCTTCTATTATGTATATGCAAAGCTTACCTTCTGTAAGTATTACTAGCCGTTTCTGGACTGAGAGTTTAGTAACATTTGGGGTCTAGTCAATTAATGATCAGTTAGGTTACTTTGATTAACTTCTGTCTATTTCAAAGAATGTGGTTCTTGCTATAAGTTCTAATAAAATCTGTTCAAAAGAGAAGACAAAGCAGTTAGAGAAAGTGATCTGACAAATGTTTCATGTCAATAAGGGTGAGATGTACTGAAATCTCAGCAAATTTCTTGTTCCTTGTTTGGGAAATCTGGTCAACTGGCATAAAAATGAAGCATTCTTGCTAAATGCTCTTGTCATAAGATAATTGTAAAAGAGCTAGTTAGCTCTATTACACTCTTTTGAAGAAAAATCTTATAGTTCTTCCTATCTTCTTCTGAGATCCTGTCTGGCCAGGCACCATGACACAAAGGATGTTTGTTGGAGAAGACCAATTTGCCCTGTCACCCACCACAAACTTCATATATTCTTTAATGAGATACTCTTTTATGCTCGAACTGTTGGGTTCAGAATTCTTATTGGTTTCAATCCAACTTTTTAGGTGGTTGCATTTTGTGATAAAAACACTCACAATGGTGAGGCTCCAAATATGCAGAATAAGATGTGCAACTACAAAAGCACATGGGAAGTAATAATGGAAACTGAGGACTTTATCAACTCGTCTGTTGTAAATGGTTCTGCACCCCCTTTCGAGACCACCTTCAGTCTATTGCAGACCCAAGACAGAGCAGTCTCATTAGTACTGGATGTTTCTGGGAGCATGGCATCGGTAAGAAAACACATTTAATAAGCAATTTTAACTAAAAATTGTAAGAAGCAGAAAAAGTTTCAAAATTAAAAATATTTTCAATCAATTCAGTTATTAACTATATTATTTTAGAAAAAAAGTGTTACTCTTTTTTTTTTTTTTTTGAATTTCCACAGTAAATCATTTGAAGAAAAAACTGAGACTTCTAGGCCAGACTTAGTGGTTGTTTTTTTTTCTGTTTGTTTCATTGTTTTTCTCCTTCTAAAATCTCCACTTTAAATGCTTTCATTCCTTTGTTCCAGACCTGGAGTCACAGTGCTGTTATACTTCTTCCAAGCAGAAAATGTGTCATAGATGGCATTTCAAATTGTATTTTCCTTATGAATAATCCTAAAATTTTAAAGTAAACATGCAGGTTACAATATATCAATACATTAGATTTTCTTGATTTTCTTCCCTCATTGCAATATTTCTCTTTGGAATCAAGAGTGTGAGCTGCCATAATGCTATATCATTTTAACAAGGCTGAGGCTATATTTCTTTCTTTTTTTTTTTCTTTCTTTTTTCTCCCGTAAAATTTTGCGTTGGTTTATCCTTTCACAGGCAAGACATGCTAAGCTTGTATATGGATGCAAAGTTTAGTAAAGATACCTGAATATAGGATTATTATGCAAATAAGCACAACGCTTTTATAAACCTGTAAACAATGTGATCATCTGTAGAAGGGTGACATAGTTATCTGGGTAGGTAAGGCAGATATCTCATGATTTATTAATAGATTTCAAACCTCTACGCATACTCCAAAAGTTTTTAAAAATCAACCTATATATCCTTTTTTGATGACATTCTGCATTTCTTTATCCAACTTACCTCTTCCAAGGTTCAGTAGTGAGCCAATAGCCATTACTCTTTTACTGAAAATATTGCAAGTTCAGAGTTTCATTTCTGACAGGAATTCAAGCCTAAAAATAGGACTGTTGATCTCAAGAAAATAATTCAAAAGTCTCTAGCAGTTTGAGAAATATTCTTAAATATTTGGCAGTCATGCCTTAAACCAAAATTTACATGAAGAAGCATAAGGCAGTATATGCTCCAATTCTACAGGTATGGCATCCATGCAATAACTGTGGGATTCTCCTGTAGAACTACATCACGGGATCTATCTCCAGACATGCCATTCTAGCCCAGACTGATCTTCAGCAAAGATCTGCAATTGTAATAAATTATATGATTTTTATAACACAGATGTCTATCATAGTACATTTTATTAAAGCAGTTAGTAAGTAATAATGTAATGCTGAAACACAAAATTAAGATAATTACAAAAAATACTGTAAGAATAGCTAGCTGCAGAGAGAAATGTTTCCAAATATAACGTTTTTTTTTTTCAGTAATATCTTCAAATATTTGCATTTAACATACTCATTCTTTTACTTTAATTTATATTTCCAAAATGCTTAGTATCTAGTCTAACCTACTCCTAAGGAATTGCAGGTGTTTCCTTTTTTCATTACCACCATATCATCAAAATAAAAAAAAGGGACAAAAATCTTTTTTAGGAATGAAGTCATAACATTCGAAGATGGAGTTTGCCTGGTGACAACTTTCCTGGAAACTGTAGTTTGCTACACTTTCATGATGCCAGAACATGGTACACATCTCCTGTGTTTTAGAACTGAGCATACATATTTACCCTGCGGCAGATGTTTTTAAATTCTTATTAAAAACAACATAAAAATGTTCTATATTTTGTTCATAGTAAAAGCTTTTCAAAGGAGACTGCATTCTAAAAATGTTGTTTTTCTTCACATATAGTATAGCCGCATCGAACATCTCTATAAAGCTGCAGAGGTGTTTCTGCTCCAAATTATTGAAGTTGGTTCCTGGGTTGGAATTGTCACATTTCAGTCTTCTGCATCTATACAAAGTCGTTTGCAACAAATAACCAGTGATGCAGTACGTCAAAATCTTGTTAAGAAACTACCTACAAAAGCTAGTGGAGGAACCAATATCTGCGCAGGTGTACGGACAGGACTGCAGGTAAAGTACAATGTGGAAATATCTCCTGGAAGGTATGGAAAATGAGGAAAAAGCAAAAAGCATACTTAACAGCTTTCCACTGAATCCACTGAACGTGGATTTCCTTGGTAATGGTAGAGCTAAAAAAGATATTATGATTATTGAATCTATCAGGAGAAAATTGGGTATATAAAGTATTTGGATGTGATGCCCTTGTTTGAAAAAGGATATTGAAAAATAAGATCAGATTGCAAAGTGAAGTTCAAGAATAATCAAATTTCAGAAAATTGAATCTCTAGTTGGAAACATACAAAGCTTATTCTATTTAGGTTGTGCAAGAGTAAGTTTAGTAAGAGTAAGAGATTACTTTTACTTGAATGACTTGTAATGGAAGGAAATAACTTGGAGATGAGTGGTTAGAAAGCTGCCTGGCAGAGAAGGACCTGGGAGTATTGGTTGATAGCTGAATATGAGCCAGCTGTGTGCTCAGGTGGCCAAGAAGGCCAACAGCATCCTGGCTTGCATAAGAAACAGTGTGGCCAGCAGGGCTAGGGAAGTGATTGTTGTGTGTTATCGTTGTGT
The DNA here is from genome assembly GCF_964211835.1 of Anser anser. NCBI lineage: Eukaryota > Metazoa > Chordata > Aves > Anseriformes > Anatidae > Anser > Anser anser. The sequence goes on along the minus strand of NC_139728.1, from coordinate 16,972,759 downwards.
TCCTTACCCTCCTCCCCCTCCCCTCTCCCTCCCAATACTTGGCCCTGGTGCGGCTGTACCTCGAGTACTGTGTTCAGTTTTGGGCCCTTCACTACAAGAAGGACATGGAGGTGCTTGAGAGAGTCCAGAGAAGGGCAACAAAGCTGGTGAGGGGTCTGGAGAACAAGTCTTACGAGGAGCGGCTGAGGGAGCTGGGGTTGTTCAGCCTGGAGAAGAGGAGGCTCAGGGGAGACCTCATCGCTCTCTATGGGTACCTGAAAGGAGGCTGTAGAGAGGTGGGGGTTGGTCTGTTCTCCCATGTGCCTGGTGACAGGACGAGGGGGAATGGGCTAAAGTTGTGCCAGGGGAGGTTTAGGTTGGATATTAGGAAGAACTTCTTTACTGAAAGGGTTGTTAGGCATTGGAATGGGCTGCCCAGGGAAGTGGTTGAGTCATCATCCCTGGAGGTCTTTAAAAGGCGTTTAGATGTAGCCCTTAGCGATATGGTTTAGTGGAGGACTTGTTAGTGTCAGGTCAGAGGTTGGACTGGGTGATCTTGGAGGTCTCTTCCAACCTAGATGATTCTGTGAAATATGGAGTACTGCAGTCAAAACTCTGAAATGTCTGGACAAACTCACAGGCAGGTCACATTGCTGGGTGTATACACAGAGGAAAGTCTGCAGGCCAGCATGACAAGGGACATCCTGTATACCTGACATCTTCAAGATTTTTTTTCTAGCAAAATGTGGACTGAGAAAACACAAGGGATCTGGCTAATGAATCATGGTAAACATGTAGAGTAAATAAGTGTTGATGTGGGAAGATGTGCAGTAGTGGTATTCTTAATTCCTAGGGCTCACTGGTCATGAATCAAGCCCCTAAATTGTGAAACCACATACAAATCATGAGACTGGGAAACAGTAATGAATAGGCAGTATTATTTGTTTGCCCGTTTTACTTTCTTAGGCTGGCAATATTTGAAATCCCAGCAGATGTCACCTAATTCAGATCCAAAACTGAAAACAAGTAGCAATGTAGAGGAAACGGAAAGAAGAAATTATTCAGAGAACAATGAGACTGCTGAGGTAGCTGAGAGCCCAGGGCAGAGAGGAGGGTCGGGACAGGGGTTCAGGATGCTGATGGGCAACCAAAGTGGAATGAACAACCAAGACAGAGGCCTCCTGGTGGGCAATCCTTACCACTTCCAGCCCACCTTCACTTAACACAAACTTTGCCATGGGTCTGTACTTTTCCTTCTTCAGTCTGAAATGTTGCTTGGAGGATAAAGATGAATAATTTCAGGCAGCAGATACAGTTTTTAAAAATCCATTCCATAAAACAGCAAAGCATATGCAGGCAGAATGTTTCTGACATATTCAGCCAGGGACAAATGCCTTCCCTGAATAGAATAGGATAGTTCAGTTTGAAGGGACTTATCTTAAATAGTTCTTATTTATAATTTAATACTTACTAAGTCTAAGCAAGTAGATGTTGCAATTTCAATTATAATAATATTAGAAGTTAACACTACTTCTAAATGCACAGATTATTTGTGCTCTGGGATATGCTAATATTTAAAAGTTATTCTGCAGTTTATATCTCAAATTCTTGTCTCAATGCAGATAATTAAAGATCAAATCAGTGTAACATATGGGTCAGAAATTGTGTTACTGACAGACGGAGAGGATTCAGGTATGGCAGCTTGCCTTAATGAAGTCAAACAAAGTGGAGCAATAATTCATACCATTGCACTGGGTAAAGCAGCAGCCAAAGAATTAGAAGAATTTTCAGCGATAACAGGTAACTTTTCTAAATGCACTGTTTCTTTGCCATGCATATAGAAGTATGAAGATGTCAAAGCATTGCAATTCTTTGGTCTGGAAAAAAGAAATACATTTGACTTGTAAAAAATTAAAACAAATTTAATTTTAAAAAAATATGGTCTAAAAAAAAATTTCTGGTTCTGGTGGGCTTTTTAATGCAAACAAGCAGAACTCTTTTTATCCACAGTTTTGCATTACAAGCTATCTTGATTTAAAAAATACAACATGATAATACCATATTATTAAAGAGATGGATTCATGATACTCTCATACAGCATATAAGAGGTAATGCTCTGCAGTGACTATAATTTTATTTCTGGTATAACACACAATGACTAGAACGCTATATTCTTCAGATTTTAAGATTTTTTTTTTTTGGCATTGTACGTAAATTTTCTCCATTTGCTGCAGCTGAAGTGATCTAGTGTAAAGGCTGTGACTGCCCTTGTCATTAGCCAGCAGAGCTGTCAGCTGAGCTGGAGCTACATAGTTAATTCTAAAACAACCATTTAAAACTATCCATAGGGGTGTTGCTTCATGCTATAGTACCTGCAAATGGGGGGAAAAAAAAAAGAAAAAAAAAAAAAGGAAGAATCCTACTGTAGATCTAGAAAACAATCTGACTTCAAACAAGCATAGTAAATAAATACTCTTATTTGAGAGGTGTTCATGCTGTGCATTTTCAGACTCATACCCACATGTACGCTCCCCAGGGCTCAGCACTGCAGTCACTCCCTGACACTGAGGGGAGGAGGGAGATGAGATGTGGCTCCAAATCCAAAAGTACTAAGAAAAGTCTAAAAATGCTGTATGTGACGTTTTGCTGCAGGGAGTGATTTTTAGGCAAACTGTGTTAATGAGAGATGAAAGTGACCTGATCACACAAGCCAAAATAGAGTTTTACATGAATTTACTATAATGTGTTTTATTGCATTAATAAAAAGATGTCTTTAATTTTTTATTTATTAATAAAATGGCTATCTCAGTAAAACATTTGGTATTAGAAGTCACATAAAAACTGTCATTTTTAGAGTATAAATTAGTATTATTAAATCTTTTACTCTTGTCTTTCAGGAGGTTTACAACTTTATGCTATAGATCAAGTCCTCCCCAATAAACTAATTGAGGCATTCAGTGCAATTACATCAGGAAGTGGAGATATTTCTCAGTCTATTCAGGTCTGAATTTCAACACTTCTTCTTCCTCCTATGCTCTGAAATATACCACTGCAAAGGTAGCTAGATTATAAACATCCATCGGTGTAGATTTAGAAAGCATGTCCAGTGTTTTTTAGTTGTTTTATTGCCTTGAATTGACTCTTCTGCCCCACCTAAACAGCAGAAAACAAAATTAAGGTCATGACAGGCTGTTCCCTTAATGTAGACTTTATCATTCTTGATACAAAAGTGAGGAAATTATGTGAAATTATTATAATTGTAATACAGGAAATCTTGTATACTTCTCTTTTCTATATGTTTTCCTCTGTTCTACTTTAATTTCTGTCTTATTACTCGTAAGCTGTATAGTCATATGTGGAGACACTTTTTTTTTCTCTCTTCTAAAAATCTGAGGGACAGACAAACTACAGTGGAAATACAACTTACTGGCACAATGCTTTGGATGGCTAGATAAAATTAAATACAGATGTGAAGGACTTACTGTAACTTATTCTCTTTACCATAATTTTACACTTAAAATCAATGTTACTATGCAAGCAGTCATTTCAGAAAGCTTCAGAAAGCATTTTTATTCATTCACTAGTTATGCCAAATTGCTCTTAATTTTCCAATTGCTTCCAGTGCTTCTTTACTGAATAGCAATAACATGTATTTTATTTCTCTAACAGCTTGAAAGCAAACAGATAGACATTAAATCTTATGAATGGATTAATAGTACTGTGACCATTGACAAAACTGTGGGAAATGACACTTTCTTCGTCATTGCATGGAGTGCCACAAAGCCATTTTTCTTTCTGAGGGACCCTAAAGGAAAAGAGTATGGAAGTTCAGACTTCACATTAGATAATTTAAACTCAAATGCAGCTAGACTCGGTATAAATGGCACTGCAGAGGTAAAGACTGAATGTTTTCTTTTATTTTCTAAATTAATATTTCCTATACACTAGCATACTACTTTTCTTTAATGGTCATTGTTTAGTTTGTTGTTTATTATTATTATGTAAGGGAAACAATAGTCCTGTTAGAGCATGAAGCTTTTTCACATTTTTTAAAATATATTTTTGTATTTTATTTGCAGGTCGGAGATTGGCATTACTATATTAAAAATGAGGGTACAACAACTCAAAATATATCAATAACAGTTACCTCTCGAGCAGCATCTTCTGTTGTTCCTCCTGTGAACGTGGCAGCTTACATGAAAAAGGCAAACATTGCACCGAATCCAGTTGTTGTTTATGCAGAGGTTAGCCAAGGGTTCTTGCCTGTTCTTGGTGCAACTGTGATAGCTACCGTAGAGAAGGATGGTGTTGCACCAGTAAGCCTTCAACTTCTTGATAACGGTGCAGGTAATGTTCCGTATACACAGTAAAAACCTTTGCATTTATGCATTTTGGAATACAAGTCTGTGTGTTCTCTTCAGACTTACCACTAAGGACTGAGTCATGTCTATGCCCTAAAACAGGGTACATAAATAAGATTTCAATGGGTTATCCTGTGTTTCTTAAACACCATCTGTCTTCTGAACCTGTGAGGTTAATTTTGTACTGCTGCTAGAATTTAGAATAGATAGCTTGGATGCTACCAGCAGACCGTCTACTGCAGTCAGTCAGGTACAACCACACAAGTTCACTTAGAGAAAGAACCTTGTCTTGATGAATTCCTGGCCAAAGGTTATATTATGTTGGTTTTGTTTTGTTTTGTTTTTCAATTTAAAGGTGTTTGACCTATTAGAATGGTCAGTAAGAATTAAGTTGGTGGTTACAAGTAGTAACAAGAGATTTACCCAATTAAAGGTGTCAATACCAAATGGTTTTTTTTAAGCAAAATACATTATAAATTCAGTTTATCGTAATGGGACAATGCCTGTTTTTAAAGATGTCCACATTATCAAAACATTGCCAGGTTTTCTGCACAGTAATGTTCAGCTTTTATATTTGTGTATGAATAGCAAAAATAACCTGTTTACCAGCAGGTATTTTGTTCTAGATATTAATTCTCAATAATTTTATATCCAGGTGCTGACACAGTCAAGAATGATGGAGTCTACTCAAGGTATTTTACTTCTTTAAAAAGCGGTGGAAGATATAGTCTAAAAGTCAGCGCCCAAGGGAGAAATACGACTGTCAGACTTGGCCTTAGGCCAAATCGAGCCTTGTATGTACCAGGCTACATAGAAAATGGTAAGAACTCTTATGAAATAGACAATTATTTGTGTGATTCCAGGCGGGGAGGTGGGTTGTCTAAAAGTGAAGCAAATGTGATCATTTAGGTTCAAAAAATGGTATTTGATCTTAACAAATATTCCACTTTTCCAGTATTATTCCAATATTTCTAGTATAAAACAAACCAACTCCAACTAGTGTCTCCTATGTACTGGAATAGTGTTAAATATTGTCTTTAATCTAAAAAACACTTTTTTTGACAGCCACGAAAGTGTAAGTATTGCTCAGAGTCTGTATATCTGCAGCTAACAACAAAAATTTCAAATCCATAATTCTTAAGATTTTAGAATGGGGCTTTGGGGTAAATATATTCAATGTGCAACATTTGTATGCAAGTTAGTGTTAGGAAACATCGCTTTTGTATTCTCTGGATTTTTTTAAGTACTTTTCATCTTAATGCTGAAGATACGTTAGTTGTTGCAATTTAATATTCACATACACACACAGTGAAATTTATAAGAATTGATATAAAAAAGTCTAAAAACCTCACTGTATGGCCTGTAAAATAGAAACACTCCTAAAGCCTACAATATGTAGGAAGAGGTAGAAAAAATGACCTTGTTACAGCCACTATTCACCAACATCTGCAACTTGCTTTTCTGATGGTCATTTTCTGTCTTTAGCTCACCAACGTTCTACTAAATTTGAATAGGCTAAAGAAAAATTATAGGATGAGAAGAGATAAGATACAGTAAAAATAAAAAGAAATGTAGTTTGGAGTTCTGTCATGGTGGAAGTTGAAATTTTTTTCAAACAGGTAAAGTTCAGATGAATGTACCAAGACCTGAAATTGCCGATGAAGACATTCAAGCCAAGCTGGGAAGTTTCAGCAGAACTTCAACGGCTTCTCTTGTACTGGATAACATTCCAACAGTAGGTTTTCCACCCTGTAAAGTTACAGACCTTGATGCTCTTATAGAAAATGAAACAGTAGTCTTGTCTTGGACAGCTCCAGGAGATGACATGGACGTTGGAAAAGGTGAGTAAGACACTTTGTGATGTGATGGATCCTGCTGTCTGATAAGGCATGCATCGAAGACCACCAAACAGGGATGAGGGCTACATATTTCCCACTTGAAAATGGAACCAAACAGAAAGTTACCCTGTCGCATGATACTTGTTTTAATTGTCCTTAATTTTTCACATTAAAAAAAAATACATAAAAGGATGTTATAAAAATATTACATGAGAATTTTATAAAAGAAAATGTTTAATATATATATATATATATATATAAGCAAATTAATAAAATACATCAAGATCCTGTATTGGTCTGGAGCTGATAGCACATTTCTCTAATATCTAAACAGAGAAAAAGATCTTCCTAAGAAGAAGAGATAGGGAGGAGGTGAAAGTCTTGAAAAGCTACAACCTTGACACAGAAACAGCAGAACCTCCAAAATTAGACATATGCACGTATAGCAATGTAACTACAGGTTCTCTAATTACACAAATGGGAGATTCATTTTGTATCTTTCCCAGTTTTTGGTATCAAAGCCTCATGCTGTGAGAGAGAATACAGACTATATGCAAGGCCCACCCCTTCTGTATACACGTATTTTAATTGCTGTTTCGCCATATGTTTGTGTTTAGACAGCAGAGCTTCTCATTCAACTACATTTTGCACAGTCCACACAGAGCTAAGATTGTTGGTGAAGCTATTTTTTAAGGCTATTGAAAAGAAAGAGTTCCCAGATTTGGGAACAACAGACCCTTAGATGCTGCAAAGTAAGGGTTAACAGCAATCCTAAAACAGCACCTCCCCCTCCCCCCCCCCCCCCCCAACGCTGCTGAGCAATAGTCAGTAGTAAAACAGGAATTAGCAGCAGTTTGTTTGTTTGTTTGTTTTAAAAAAAAAGCAAAACCAAAAAAAACCAGCTCTAGAAGTCCTATACTGTCACCACAAGCAGGGATATTAAAACATCTATATTCATTTGTTGTTATGCATGTTCTTTTTTCCCTAGCTGTCCAATACATAATAAAAAGCAGTGACAATCTTCTGGTCCTAAAAGATGAATTTGATAATGCTACTTCTGTGAATTCCTCTGATCTCACACCTCAGGAGGCTGGTAGCAAAGAAACATTTAAATTTAAACCAGAAAATTTGAGAATAGAAAATGGTACCATAATCTACATCGCCGTGCGTGCTGTTGATAATGAAAACTTGACTTCAGACATGTCTAACATAGCAAAAGCCACATGGTACATCCCTCCAAAAGCATCTGAGCCTTCAGATGGTGGAGGCAGCGGCGGTGGAGGCAGCGGCGGTGGAGGCAGCGGCGGTGGAGGCAGCGGCGGTGGAGGCAGCAGCAACAGCGTTAACATTACATTAATAGTGGCAATTGTAGCTGGATGTGTTGTAGTTGTCTGTGTTATTGTAAGTTCAGCTGTCTGTATTGTACAAAAACAAAGGAGAAGGAATCCTGCAATCAGAATATGACAGTATCTGTAAAATAAAACAATAATAATAATAAAAAAGGAGTTTACTGTAATTTTTGCCATACATAAGTTTCAAAGCAGGAAAAGGTGTATTTTTATGTTCAAAAAGTGCACTTGTTTTAAATAGATATGTATTTGTCTTTTTGATTGCCTTATAGATGCAGATTTTCAAAAGCATGTCTTAAATTCAAGTATATGTACTTTGTTTCTCTGTGATATAAATTCTTAACTCTTCTCTTGCAAGGTCTTTACAATATAGTGTGTGGTGTTTTGTTTTGCTTTGTTTTGTTTCTTAAATAAAGAAAGTAAAGGAAAATAATGCGTTCCTTATTTTTATGTTCTACAGAAGTCAGGTAAGTTGGGAAAAGAGGTCAGAAAGATCTTCAAGTAGTGCAGTAAGATTTCCTACGTATCTTCCACAAGTTTTTACTTAGGTTTAGTGAGCCAAGAACAAAAATATATAATTCCAGGCAGTTTATTTAAAAAATAAATTTAAATGTATATTTACAGGCCTCCCAGGAAAGTTAAGTATATAAATACTTCCAGAATTAGAGTTGCAGAGTAAATTCAAATGAGCACATGGAAAATGTTCCTATGAGACTAAACAGAGCTACAACTTAGGAGCTAGGACAAACCATTGTATAACAAGAGGTAACTTAGAAGCTGCTAACGGAGAAGGGGTGTGAGGGAGACAGGAGATCTCTACAACTCTCTCTCAGGTTGCTGACTAGCAAATTAGTAATAACTGTCTCAAACCAGAATGCTTCAGGCTTCTTACATGGCCAGGTGCTTCAGGTGCTTTTTCACCTTTGCCTACTGGGAGAAATGTACTGATAATAATGAGGAGAAAAAAAAAAAAAAAAGTAAATTCTACAGTCAAAGTGTAATTCACAGTTGAGCATTACCCAGTCAACACACCATGTCTTGCAAACATGAGTATTTTCATCTACAAGCATGATTCTATTATCTATCTAAATTGCATCTATTAACGCAATTTACTTTTTGAAAGCACAGACTTTTTAATATTTTAATGGATTTCTCTACCTTTCCTTTGCTACTTCTGTACTTTCCACAAGTTCTGCTTTTTTTTTTTTTTTTATCTAGATGCCCATTTTTTCATTTTATTGTGGGTTTCTGTAACTCTATGTAGTACTGTCTCTTAATGAGTCTTATTACTGGACATATTTTCAGATCTAAAATTCTATTTCCTCAAGAAATAACAAATGTTGCAATTTCTTTTAATATCAAGACAGGAATAGCTGTCACATTTTAGAGAAGAGAGGCTCCTTTGGAGAAGAGAGTCAGACACCAAAGGCCTGTTTGAGGATATCTGTTCTCCCTAGTAGCTTTTAGGTCACTGAATGTCCATTTTTTCAGATATTTCTCCTTTTGGTTTCTTCTCAAGTGTCTTCTCATTCTCTGAAGTATTTCTGTGGCAGCTGTGTACAAGTTTTTTGGTAGGAACTACATTGTACAATCAGAATAAATGGGTTGCAGCACTGTTGCTGGAACTGTTTTCTAGCATCATGTAAAAATGCGATAGACCTAAGATATACGCTCTCAGTGATCCAGGTCAATCCACGCATTACTCCGAAGACACCAACCCTACCTGCCTAGGGAGCAGAGCTGCATTACGTGTGGTGACACTGACATCTAGTGGGCTCCACCAACACTTCCAGTTTTCCCAAATGTTCCAAAATTGTTGAGATAAAGCATCGCTCTCCGGGATACTATGACCTTAATATAAACGCATATTTGAAAGTACAATCAAATATGATTAATCCAAGGTTGAATTTAGTACTTAAGCCTGGCTCCTACTAGAAGAGCAAGAAAAGGATTCATTTGAATTAAGGTCTTTCTTTTACAGGTAAATATCTGAAGAATTCTGTTCATGTATTTGAGGATTCAGCACACCCCAGAACATCTCCACAAAAGGCAGACAAATTTTGCTCTTTCATGCTTCCTGCCAAGCAAGTGCAAAATGACAGGGTAAGATTGTTTTTACTAATTTCAGTTATTAATTTACACCAAGAGTATGTATACACTAAAGCTACGTGAGTTGGGGGTACCAGTCCCTGATGCAACTGCCACACTCAAGTTTAGACTAGCTAGAAAAGATGTTCTTGTTAAAGTCAAAACCATATCAACTTTGTTCCTAAGGATGGTCTTCCCAATGCTTTTAAAATAATTTTGGCTTCCTATACAGAGCTTTTCTAGCAGTAGACTTCACAACACAGAGGAGATTTGTTGAATTATTCCTTTACCACATGTGGAAAAACTGTAGTACCAAGTGTTAAAGTGACTTTCCCTCAGGCATCAGCAGGGAAAGGGTAGAGCTGCAAATCTATATCCTGTCATAAGACTAATATTCCACAGTAAAATGAAGAAACCCCAATATTTTTGCTTTAATTTCTATTTCCATAGGGGTCAGTTCTGGCCTATATAATTCTCCGTACAATCTTCTTCCAAGTATATTTTTTTCTAAGATGGACAACTGGGTTATGGGACCAAATTACTATCTTGCCTGAGTATCAAACTAACCCACTATGGCTCCAGGAAGTATGAAACTGCGAGGACAAAGATCACAAAAACAACACGTGATTGAGGCAGTCCAGTTCCCTGAAATTTTAGGACCTTGGCCTACTGAATGTTTTGCCAGTTGCTGTATGCAGTCCTAGTACAATCCAGTCAACGTGTTCAGGAGAAGCACAGCAACAGCTGCCATGAGGATCAGTGGAAAAGGGCACTAATATGAAAAGGAGCATTAATTCTCATTGAGATAGCTGTAGTTTCTGGATGGAAGCATGGTGTTGAGAACAGCCGCTTTCTGGTTCTGTCAAATCCAGTCCCTGGATTTTTCATAAAAGACTGATTGTACATGAGCCAGGCAGCTGGCACTACTGATTTTATAATCTTTGCCCAGTTATTATCAAACTAATCTCACAGTTGTTAATATTGGCACAGAGGTTGTAGACTCATACACAAACAAGTGCTTTTACCTATCTTAGTAAAATAAGCTTTGACTTTTAAACAGAGGGAAAACATCATAATGTTTCTTTAAAATGGCACAATCTACTCCTTTTATTTATTTATGTATTTATTTATTTTGTCTTTTGACTACATTACATCAATTAATGTTAAATTAAATGTACCTTCAGATTTTTGTGAATGTGTATTTTGAAAATCTGGTTCAAGGATTGCTGCTATTCTTCAGAATATTAGTTGATGTTTTGCAGAGGTGTGACTCGTAGCACACTGCCAGAACTCACTCTTAATTTCCAGCTGTTTAACTGCATTCAAAGAAGACATAAACATGAATGGACATAAATATTCATAAAATTGCTATTTTATGCAAATATAAGCTGCAGTTGAATAGTCACGAGTAGGAAGGGAAATAGCATACATACACACATTGGCAGAAGATATGACCCATGTAACTCAACATATTGTACAACTAAGCATATATGAATTCCAGCATGAGTTCTACATTATTGGGATTATAAACACTACCAAAATGTATTTATTTTAAGGCATTTTCACTGTGATATAAACTGACTATGGAGGCATTTTGGGGCCATTTTTGTTAAATGTTTGACTCCAAAGCCTTCAGTTTAAACACCACCCTCCCATAAAGTCAGAACACAGGGTTTTTACAAGTGACCGTCCCTGCTGTTTACCCTACACTTCTGAAGGGGGATACTGTTTCTCCAGCACAGGTGGAAAAAGTAAGCATGCTGACTCCTCAGCTGTTTGCAGCTGATTTTAGCAGAACTAGCTAGTGTATCTCTACATGCCATACATTCTTTCAATATACCTCCAGAGCTCTCTAGGTCGGTATATAGTTCACAACAAAGTCTGCACACAAGGTATGGCTCTCCTTGCCTGAACCAGATATGTTAGTTTAACCAGATTTTCTCCTGAACACTAGATCACAGGCTTACAGGGTATGGAGAAAGAGAATTTCAAGAAAGGGAATAACTCAGTAGTGTCTTTTAGGAGTAGGAAAAAACTATGGAATTCAGGCAACATGGAGTTCCACATTGTGATCCAATAACTGAATTTAGTCTTACATTACACTATTGTAAGATAAAATGGGGAAAATATATCCAGATTAGGACTGATTTATACGAAATATATAAACATTCACTAAAACAGATCTTCCTCTTTGAGAAGTGTAGTAACCATTAGCCAGAGAGTTATTTTCTCCCTCTCATTCACACTCCAACTGCTTTAACATTCGAGAAAAGAGGAAGGATGTTGAAAGGGGGAACTGAAAATAACATTCAGTGCCCCACATAAGCCAAACAGCCCATCTGCTAAAGGTGGAAGTACTGTCTATTAAAGTCACAGTCCTAAGAAGTGGGACTGTTGTGTTTAGCACTCCCTAGGAAAGAAACAATTAAAAGTAGGTATTCCAAAGCCTACAAGAGTGCTCTAACCCTTGGGGGCTTAATAGATCAGACTCTTCCTCCTCTTCCAAGGAAAGGAGAGGTATCTCCCCATTTTCTGAAGAGGTGAGTGTCAAGGCTGTCAATACGCCATAGAGGGCAGCACTTTCCTCTCTGGTTGGTGAGGTTTATACGCCATGGGCAGCAACACGGTGCAAGGTTCACAGAAGACTAAGCAGTATTTTGTTCTGGCCAGAGCTAGACCACGTCGGCTTTTGTGAATTCCAGCCTGAACACACCACTTGTCCCAGGCATTCCTGGGGTACCTCTCACCTGAGGTGATGCTTCTGCCTCAGCGTCAGGCACCCCTGCACTCAGTTGTTCAGTATCTCTGTCTTGTTGTGGGACGCCACTGGGAGCTATTGGCAACACCAATGAAAGCTATGAAAAGAATTACATTTGCGTCTCCAAATGTAAAATCTTTGATGCTTCTGTCTTTTCACACATTGTATGCTGATATCACAAGACATACTAACCAGTTCTAACATGACCACCTAGAGCACAGCACTGTCTCCTCCAACACCAGAGACTCCTGAGACCTTATTATGCTAGTAGAACTCCTTTTAAGAAATGGAAACAAACATGCCATATACTTTTTGTATATAAACAGTTACACACATAGGTGTCTATTATGTAAGTGACATGATAAAAGCTGAAAGTGGTAGAACACGCTCAGGTAAACAAACGCACGCATACAGTAGCTTTCAGGCCCTCTCCTTAGCAGCAGTGCTATGGGTACAAGGGGAACTTGACACTGCTTGGCTTTTGTTTTGGCTTTAATTCCTGGAATCTGACCAGCACTTAAGAAAGATTGTGTTGGTTCTTCCGGTTACTTCCTTGTTCTGGAATTCACTTCCTGCCTTCGTGCCCTAGGATTTCCTCCAACTTTATCAAACCTAGCCTGGGGTTACTTAACGTTGGGATTAGCCGGTGAATTACCTCACCAAATGACCAGGTTCACTTTCAAGCAGGGAATATTAATTCATGGCTAATGATAACACCTTGTGAACATTTCAAACTAGCTAGCCCATGCCAAAGGTCCTTTTTTCCTTCCTGAGCATTCAAAACTAACAATGAGGGATGCTAAAATAGTGGAAAAATTATTAAAAGCAGTGACTGTTTTCTTCTAACTTGCTTTATTGGTGGCGTTAAGTTACATTATGATACTCGAGGCGTTTTCAAATACTCCTGCGATGTTCTGCCGCTACTTTACGGTTGTGTCTCTGCACAAAACCAGCAGTTTCTGAACGACCGCTTCCAGGCTGTGCCCGGCTCAGGCTCTCACAGAACGCCCTGAGGCGGGCGGTAACGGCGGGCGGCTCCCTCAGGCGGGGCTCGAGGCGCGACCCCGCACGGCCCCTCCGGGCCGCCCCCAGCGGCGGGAAGCACCGCCCGCCCGGTCCCGCCCGCTCCCGCCCCGGCGCCGCGCCCGCCGTCGTCCCTTGCGCGGCCGATCCGGGCCCTGCGCCTGACGCCGCGGCCGCGCCCAATCGGCGGCGGCGCCGGGCCCGGGCCCTCCCCCCGGCGGCTCCCCACAGGGCCGGGCCGGGCCGGGAGCGGCGGCGGCACGGCGCTGACTCAGCTCCGGCGGCCGCCGCCGCAAGATGAACATCATGGACTTCAACGTGAAGAAGCTGGCGGCCGACGCGGGCACCTTCCTGAGCCGCGCCGTGCAGGTAGGGCCGCCCCGCGGGGTGGGGTGGGGCGGAGGGGGCACCGCCGTGACTGGGCTCCGTGAGGCCGCCGCGGGGCGTTGGCCCGGCCCGGGGGAGGCGGGGGCAGCCCGGTGCTCCTGCGGCTCCGCCCGGGGAAGCGGGGCTCCGACGGGACGCGCCGAGGCTGCTGTCTGCCGGGGGTGGGCTGGTTCGGGGCTCGTTGGGCAGCCTATTGTTTCTGAATCGGTTTTCCCCTTTCTTCGCGCTGAGGGCACTGTAATTGGCTTTTGTTCCTTCGCCGTTGTCTTGAGCCGTAATCCTCTTTCTTTACATAATCAAACCTGACCAGATTTCCTGTGGGGAGGTGGAGGTCCGAGCAGAGCGTAGTAATTCGCTGTGGTTTCTTGTGATTTTTCCGTGGGTCACGGTCAGGTTTGGCACGGGATTAAAGCGGTTATCTGGTGTGATCAGGCTGATGTATTGGCCTAAATCTCCGTGTTCAAGCAGAACCAGCAATCAGCAGCAGAGCTCTGAAAATACAACCTCATCAGAAAACATTGTTGCTCCGATTGCAATGAACTCCAAGTAGTAGTTGTGGCTTTCCTTTGTGATGGAGGTCTTTCCATGCCCCCCCTTCCCCGGCTTCTGTCAGGGCTGCGTGCTTCCCAGCCTGTCTTCCTTTCCAGCCTCCACCCCTTCAGCTTTTCTTGCTGGCCAAGGGAAAAAGGGACGTGAAGTTCACCCCTCATTGTAAGAGCCTGTGGCGGGACCTTGCGATTTTTGTCACCTTCTCCTAAAGTGGGAAGTGTAATGAAGCCCCTGAGGGGGAGGAGCGAATCCTTCACACATTATTGCAGTCCGAGTGGCTAATGCTGTGTGTGCTACTGCTGCTCCTCCCATTTTGTTTCTTTATTTGTGTTACTGGCTATGGGAGGCCTACAGACGAGACTGAGAGGCAATCTGTTTGTGGATTCGTTTTTTTGTTTGGGCATCATTGGATAATATGGTGTAATCTGACAGTAGTTCCTTTGATATTAGAAACAAACAAATGAAACAGTTCAGCGGCATAAAATGATGTGTAAGAAAACCACTTAACTTCCATTTCAACTTACTTCAGCCATCTTACAAGACAGTGAACACCTTGTTAGAGGTTTCACAGGCTTTTCTGTTCCAAGGGGATTGGGACTCTTACTAACAAGCACCTGATGCTTATGTTCCAGAGATTATTCCATATTCAGACTGCTATATTCATTTCTATATTCATAATCTATGGCAAAGTTGAGCCTACCAGCTGTCTGCATCCCAAAACTGTGCTTTCTTCTGTCAAGTAGAAAATGCTTTGAATGACTTGTTCTCAGTGAATCTTGCAGCAGTTCCAATTTGTGGAGCAAAGCAGAAAACAAGCGTAGTATTAGAGGTAAAATAAATAATGCCACAGAGTGTAGTAGTAGGAATGTGTCCTTCCTCTTGCCAGGCCCTGTAATTGACAAGCTGCATGTATAACAGATGGGAATGAGCTGGGCTTTTCCTCTTTAGTAGTAGGAACACTTTTATTGTCCGTGACTTCTACCTGAAGTTAGAGGCTGTCTTGATGTAACTTCTCCTTCTAGAAATTTTGCAGTGCAAACTCAAAATGTCGATGGGGCCACAGTAACCCAGTTGTTTGCAGAACAGTACACTTTCCTTCTGTGTAAGCTGGTCACGTTCAGGCAACCTGTGTGCATATTTGGAATTTATTAGCGATAGCTTGGTAGGTGTCTTGCTGATGTGACTTGTTACAGAAGGCTGTTCTGGAATCCATACCGTCAAACTACTATTTTCTATATGCTCTGTATTGCTTTTTTTTTTTTTTCCTTTAAGTGGGTACAGGAAGTCTAACATAGAGTACGCAGCCCTTACACTGCAAAGTAGAGTTCTGGAAATATTAAGTGAAAAGGCCATTTTGTAAACAAATACGATTCTTTGTAATTAGTCAAATTCAAAGCCATTTATATTGTATTCTAATGAATCTGTTAAAAGTTTTTTGAGAACTACTTACAGTGCCTGACCTTGTTTTAAGGAGCCTTTTAAACAATAGCAGTAGTAGGTCCATACCTAAATTCTATTCCCTCCCTATACTGCAGCTGAACTGTCTCACCAAGGCAGCTTACTTTTATGTACAACCCTAAATGCTGCAGCATGCCTCTAGACTTTAGATGTGCACGCTATCAAAGCTGGTTTTGTTCTACGTGAAATGGAAATTAAAACCAACTTGGACACTGCAGTTTTATTTGTATTATGTTCTTGTGTTTTACTGTGAGTTTAAATATTCCACCTAAGAGCTTGCTAAGAATCAGGTTTGACAGTTGGAGTGCTTCTAGTACTGCTTTCTTAACTGCAAAGACTGTTAAGGATTTAATCCTAAACCAGGTTCTTCTGAGAATGCCTGCCTTTGAACAGGCTGTCAAGTGATGAGATCATCATCATCATGCGGAACCACCGATCCGAGGAAAGTCAGGCCAAGCCCTTGGTTCCGGTTTTGTTTTGTTCCCTGACATGAAACGTGTCTTCCTTCTCTCCCAGGGAACTGGGACTGAAGTACAAACTGGTTGTGGAGTAATAAGACTCGGCATGAATTTAATATCAACTGAAATGAATCGTCTACAGTATTTATTTAGCTAAATGAAGTTGCATTGGATTTCACTAAAAATACAGCTTGAAAGAGAACTCAGGAGGTCAATTTACTGTTTCTGTTAAGCTTAACAGGATCAGTTTTATCTAAACAGTTCCTGAAGCATTTGTCTGTCCTATTCTAAAATGCCCCCTCCCTCCCCCCCGACCAGTGTATATTCCACAACTTCCCAGGTCAGTCTTATTTTAACGTTCAGTCCTTGCCTTGAAAGCTTTCTCTGATGTCTGATTTAAATCACCATACTGAATTTTGAACCCACTGCTTCTTGCCCTGTTTGCTCTAGACAGGATAACACTCTAAATACAGTAAAGGTATCTGCAGTGAGAATCTGTTACGTCTTCAGCTTTCCCCATGGGAGAAGGGACAAGCTTGATTACAAAACTCACAAGGCTGAAGTAATCTTGTAGTTGCCTCTGTTACCTCTGGGCTCTCTTGGCTCGTGTTTTCATGAGCACTGTGCAAAGTTGGACAAAATGCTTCAAGTGAGAACTCTTGGTAGCAAGAAGAGGTAGAGCAGAAGATTTCTTCATGATGTTGTAGATTACCCTCCTCATCTCAGTGTGAGTAAAAAGCCCTTCCCTTTTTTTTTTTGCTGATAATAATGGTGGATCGTTGAAGTTAACTTTCAAATCTATCCTTAGATTTTCAGTGATGTCTGAATAACTTGATGTGCAAGCAATGAGAGTGAATAGTTACTGTCTTAAAACTTGCACTGGGAAACTATTTCTATGAATTAACTGTTTTCAATCTGTTTGACTAACCATAGTTCACAGAAGAAAAGCTTGGTCAAGCAGAGAAGACTGAACTGGATGCTCACCTGGAGAACCTCCTCAGCAAAGCAGAATGCACTAAGCTGTGGACAGAGAAAATAATGAAACAAACAGAAGTGTTATTGCAGCCAAATCCAAGTAAGGAGTCCTTTTTTTTTTTTTGTTTGCAACTTTTGAATTCATAGCCTTGCCAGTGTAAATGTTTACTGGCATAGGTATTGCCTAAATTATGACTAACTTCAGCAGTTTTGAAGGCTGTAGTTACAGAGGGGCACACTTTGAAGAGCCACTGGGAATCAGAGGTGCTGTACCAATTGCTTTCTTCCTGTTCTTCTATAACCTTTCAAATGTAAAAAGCTTTAAACTATAGCATTGGTTCCCTACTCTAGTAGTGGATCTAGTGGATTTTTGTTTTGCTTTGTTTCCTTTTTAAATGAATTTCTGACTCCAGATCCAGAAATATTAGGTGTCTGTAAGAACTCTGAAGTTTTTCATGCAGATGCAGTGGCTCAAGGAATTTCATTGCTCTATTTCATAATATTAAACTTCCTGTACAATACAAATCATTTTGAAGCAGGCAAGAAGAACTGAAATGTTTGTCTCTAACAATTCCTTTACTAAATACTTATTTTTTCTAGATGCTGAGTCTTTAACACTTCCCCAGCTTTGTAGTTTTCTATGCATGGTACTTTTGGTTTGTATTTAAGGAGAAGTGTTTAAGTTAGAGTGAAGACTTCTGACCCAACTTTTTAAAACCCGATTATAGGAGGGGAAAAAAAAGTATAGCTTTTCACTTTCACGGAAGACTCTAAGAAACACTTGAAGCAAGCATGACAAATGTGGAATATAGATAGTCTCCAAAAACAGTATCTTTAACTTCACATTTGCTTAATGTTGAGTTTGAACATCTAGGTTTAGAAATTCTGCTTTCTTTTTCCTTTTTATTTTTTTTCTTTTCTACTTGTGAGTTGTGTTTTGAGTGATAGTAAGTGTTTGAAATACACATTTTTTTTAGATGCCAGGATAGAAGAATTTGTCTATGAGAAACTGGACCGGAAAGCACCAAGTCGTATGAATAATCCAGAGTTACTAGGCCAGTATATGATCGATGCTGGTAATGAATTTGGCCCAGGAACAGCGTATGGTAAGTGAAAGCAACAAATGAAGGGGAGAGGGGGGGAAAATGCACAGATCTCTTCTTTTCTGAACAATGTAAAATTATATTTCTCATCTTCCTCTAGGAAGTTACCTTGTGTGTTACAAAAGTATTTATTGTCTGAGAACTTAGTGAGTGCATCTTCTAACTCAGTCTTGAGGGTTTGTTGAAACATTCTGATGAGAACTGTATTCTTGATGTACTAACTTGAGCTTCCTTACGTAACTTACAACAAAATTTCAAAGTATTGTTCAGTTAATGTACAAAAGCTACATGCATGAAGTTGGAGCTGATCATGGGGGTAAGAAGCATTTTCTAGTAGCTAAGCAGGTGTTTTCCTTGCTATCAAGTACTCTTGTTTAATTACTTTTAAATGTGGTACAAGGGAAGGAAGTTGTTAGATTAATATACAGATTACAATATCCAATCCTAACATAGGTGTGCACAATGGCGTTGCCATATCTAATGCAGCTTCTACAATGCTGTATTTATTTGTACTGAAATCTGGCCTTGCCCTGTGATTGGTATTAATATAAAACAAGAAGAATTAGCATTATTAGGTGATTCTAATGTATTTTGAAAGTACCTACTATGGTGTTGGATTGTCTTTCAAACTGTTGGCTTTCATTCTTGTTCCCATAGTAACTTGTTTTGATAACCACCTGCCTGAATTGCTACGAAACTATCATATTTTCTCACTTGCAGGAAATGCACTCATTAAATGTGGAGAAACACAAAAGCGAATTGGAACAGCAGACAGAGAACTAATTCAGACTTCTGCTATAAACTTTCTTACTCCCCTAAAAAACTTCATTGAAGGAGACTACAAAACTATTACTGTAAGTTGAAGCGTGTGTTCTTCAGCATTTCAAAATGATTGGAAGTGTAAATCTCTGAAGTAGTAGATAACTGTGCACTATTGGTTTCCTCAAACTAATTTAGAAAAGGTCAGATAAAATTGTGCCCTTGTTGTATTCTCCTTCCTTTTGACCAATCAAAATTCTGAAGTCTTGCTTTTTGTAACTATTGTACTTCTCAAGGTATGTACCTTTAATATAAACTGTGTGAGAATAGTTAGGACCTAATTCTGCTTCTTTGTTCAACTGGAGAACCCTTTTTGTATGTGATGTTGTGGGGGGGGGAGGGATCCAAATAGACAGGATTTTGCTTTTGAATCTACTTTATCTCATGAACTAACCTAACTTGCTTTCAGAAAGAACGTAAACTATTACAAAATAAAAGACTGGATTTGGATGCAGCTAAAACCAGATTGAAGAAGGCAAAAGTTGCAGAAGCTCGAGCCGCAGTAAGTAGTATTTTAAACATGTCCATAACTTTCACACTTGTTATAAATAAGTCTGACTTCTTGGTTAGGTTTCCAGTACTAGCTTCTTGCCATCACTTTTTTTTCTAGGTGAGATAATTTATTAGGAATGCGTCACAAGGAAATTAAAGTGAATTGCTGATCAAGATGTTAGTCTTCTATTTTAAGGTGTTCCATTCAGTTGAATTTACTTGATCCAAGTAAATATTCTACCCTTGTTCACTACTAGATGAGCCTATAGTGCCAAAAATAACTTGCTACAATCTGCCAGACAGTTGTAAGTATAAATCATGTAGGGTCTTGAGGAAATCTGATGAAACACGTATGTTATGTAATAAAATCAAAATAAATACCTGGATTTAGGTTTTATTTATTTGAATCTTTGCAAGTGTTGAAGCATACATACAATCCCAATTTATATACCCATCTAGACTTAACATCACTATATCAAAATTTTGTAGTTTCTTGCTTCACGTCACTAAACAAGACAGGACTCTTAAACTTCTATCTCTTAACCATTCTTATTGCCTCAACTAAAAAGCTACTTAAGATATCTATAAATTCAGTATTTTAAGTACCGCGGACTAGATAATCAAATGTATGCAATTTCAGCAGCATGTGCTTGAAGTGTTTTCAGAATTATCTGTTGACTGAAATTGCAACAGTTGGTGAAAGAAACGATGGATACTGAAGTGACTGCTACCACCCCACAACCCTCTGCCTTGGGAGTTAGGGCATTTAGTGCAGTAGGTTTCACGCGCTCAGATTCTGAAGAAATATAGATAGTTTAAATGGAAGAATGTGCATGGTGTGCAGCATGAAGAGGCAGAAATGGGATTCTCAGACTTTGCTGGTGTTTCTGAATAGATCACTGTCCTAAAGATCTCAGAAGCGTCATTGGTGTGACTGAGCTTCATCGATGAAGCACCTCACATCTTTGGGGTGGTGATCATTTCTTAAAAAAAAAAAAAAAAAAAAAAACAAACAAAAAAACCACAAGCAAACAAAAAACCCCACATCTGCCTTATGGTTCTGCCTTTGTCAATCCTCCATGTCATGCTCCATGTCATGCATGCTATCCCTGTGTATTTAAACTATTGATAGGTTTTTAGATCCATGTACACATTTTTCCTTGTGTTATGTTAATTTTATGCAAAAAGTTAATTTTCTGCTTGTCAAGCTTTCTGTAATTTGTAAGATCACTAATGGAGTACAGAACAGGTTATTAGTCATCTCGCAGTGGAATTTGGAAGCACTGAATAGAGTAGCAACGGATAATAAACTATTCCTTTACTTGGATTTGTTCAAAGTTAATTTCCCTGTTCCCCAATACCCCCCTCAAGAAAAAAAAAAAAAGTTTTGCTTATTATCATGGTAGCAAGTATATGCTGTACTTCTTAAGTAGAAATACCGTGAGGAAATTGTTCCTGCTGAGTTCATTAGTTCCATCACCAGTGTAATCATCCAGAGCTGCGTGCTTGGACAAAACTATTGACAGTTGCTGCTGCTGCTACTTGACCAGTCTTAAATATTCTTATAGCAAGTAATTCAGTTTTACTCACAAGTAATTTTGTGGTGGTAGAGCATGAAACTCGAGGCTTCTTACATCACTACCTTGCCTATACTTCAACTTTAATTACATTTTAACAGCAGTATGCCTGTCTGAGAAGTATTGGATTTTAGAGTTCCCAGAGAAGTGAAAAAATTGCATCTCTACTTTTATCCTCTGCAATATAGAAAGGGAGGCTAACATGGATATAGGTGTGATGAAATGGTTTGCCTTCTGCTGGCTCACTTCTTTTTGAAGGAAGATGTCTGACAAATATCGCTGAACCTGATAGGCTAGCAAAATGTATTGAATCAAATGTTTGTTTCACTACTTTATTTGTCAGGATGGAATAAAGTCATAAATTAGGATCTACTTTTAAATATTTTTCCTGTTGTAAATGTATTTGAAGTTCTTTTACCATGCTTATTGTACAACTGAAGTAGCTTAGATCAGTATTTAGAAGAGCTAAATAAAACTGTTTGAATTTCAATATTCAGTTCATAATCTTGCTTAGCTTAAACTTGCAGCGTTTGGTGCCAATACTCTGTTCACCTGCTATATTCACTGTTGTAACTTGCTTTTGTCTTTTATCTATGTACTTAAGCAACTAAACACCTCTCAGCCTGAAGAGAATAACATTATGGTAAATGTCTCTTACGTGCTCAACTTGCTGCATGTAAAATGGCTGAAGGTTTGTTGGCCTCCTGTGTTCATTCATTTTCTGTCAAATGGTTCCTCTTGCTATCCTGCTAATTTGGCTTTGTTTCAGACATTTTCCATTCCAAACAGGGTCTGTAGCTAACTTATATATAAGTATGCTAAATACACTTCTGGTGTGGAGCATTAGATGTTTTCATCAGAAATATTTCTGATCTGAAAATATGCAATACTGTGTTCGCATTCATATGAATTTATTAGTGTAAATTTAAGCTGCAAAGGAATTATTTTTTTTATCCCTTGTGAAATTAGTTTTACCCATTGAAGGGAAAGGAATTATTTTATTTTCATGTTTTCATAGGGGTAGGAATAAGTGATGTGAAACAGCCAGGAATATGCAGAAACTATTCATTTTCTTCAAGCTGTCTTTTACAAATAGTTGGAACTGGCTAATGTCACACATGTGAAGGGCTTAACTTAAGTATGGTTTTAGCACCATAATTGTATTGTGAAAGTGGGGGAGGAGGGTGTTAATAATGTACAGCAGTTTGTCCTGACATAGTTTGGGTCTGGGATCTGCACAGCATAGTGGGTCTCATTGCAGTAAGTGTTACAGATTTCTCAGTTGTGATCAGGTAAAGGAGCACCTAAGTTTGTTTGTTTCAACTTGCTTCTGCAGCTTTTATGGACGTTCCTTCCTACCAAAGTCCTGATTGTGTCATCTTCTTAGAACTGGAGAAATACGGAGGTTAAAGGACAGCTGCATTGCAAGAGGGGATTGGGATAGCAAGCTGAAGTAATTAAGTTCTAGAGTAAATTCCTTGCAGTTCTATGACTGCTGTGCTACATGCTCCTACTTGAATTCTCTATTGGAGAGTATTTTATTAAGCTTAGTTTCAATGAAAATTCTTGTGAAATAAGAAACTGGTAATGGAATTAGCAAGAGAAATCATTAATTTGTCTGTTTCAGTCTTTATCTAATGTGGTGTTAAACTGAGAATAGCTTTCCATAGTTTCCAGTATTCTAACATATCAAGATAACCTAACTTCATCCATATAGTATCTTAGTTTTATTCATATCACTTGCTAATCTTAAATCTTAAACTGTAATAATGTTACAAGTATATATTTAAAGCAGTCAAGTTCTACATGTCATGTATTTTTCAGTGTATGAACTTATTTATGAATTTATTGCAGAGATTAAGTGCTATCTATACTTAATTTAGCTTCATTGTATATGAAGGGCTTTAGGCAATTAGCTTTTTCATAGAGCCTCTCAAATTCCTGTGAAGTTCTGAGGACAGAAAAATAATTAAAAGACAGCATAGAGTTGCATCCTCTAATAAAGTACCACCAATCTCTAAGTTTGTATGTTTTTATTTTTCCCCACACTTTTAATGCTGACTAGATATGGGCTGAGGAAGTGACAAAAGTAAGTAAACAATTTAGAAATGGCAGAATTCTGAAACAATAACTTGTGCTGGCATAATGTAATAAAGGATATTGCATGTTGTTGATTTTGGTCTAATGCTGTTGCATTGCATCAGAATACTCTGGTTCCCTCTAGGGCCTTCCAAATTCCAATGGCGATACAAAGTCTGTAGCGTGTCTTATAGTAAGCTGTTTCTGGCTAACTATTGCTTAGTACCATATGACTGTCATGTGACAAGACAGACTAGAAAAAGAACTACAGGACTTGTCTCTCAAAAGTTACTGGCAAGGTGTCCTGTTAACAATGAACCCTTTAAGCTTTTTTTTGAAAATTTTCAGAAAGGTAAAGGTATAGTAATCTAACCTGTCCTGAAAAACACTGACCATCAGCTTTTAGTCAGAACATAAAGCAGTATACAAAACACTGGAGTGCTTGCCAGAAATGTCAATAAAACCATGTGATGATGATTTTTTTTGTTAGAGCCCTTCTCCATACTGTCACAAGAGAATGCAGTGCTTAGCTTAAGCAACTGAAATTAGGAAGTAGGTACATCTGAAAAATAACTGGGCTGAAGGGTGGTTCTTCAGCTCCTCTATAAGGGAGACCAAAAGCTTTAAATCATGTCATGAATTACGTACATTCCTTTTTTTTTCTTAACCATACAGAACGCAGATACTATTCAGAACAAACCATACCCCACGCATTACACTGAAGAAACCTGGACAGGTTCCTAAAGGCAGTTGGTCGGTTATTCTCATGGATGTTTCGTCCTCTTACAGCTTCCTATTCTCATGTGTTTACTTACCTGGCAGGAAGAAAGAAAATGTTAGCAACTTCTGGCTTCAGAGAACTGGGAGACTAGCCTTTTAATCTCCAAATAGTTTATGTATTATTTTATTGTTTTTGTAGAGGAAATGAAGATATTAGTTATACAGAAGGGAATGCTTTTCTTCCCCTCTTGGCTATCAGAATTGCTGTTCTCCACTGCTTGTTCTTTCATTTCTCTCGGGGACTTCCAAATGGATTTCACTGATATCAATACAAAGATTTAATAGGAAAATTCCAAGCGAAGTTTCTTGCCTCAACAAACTTTGAAAATGTAATTAGTTTGTAACTTGATACATATGATCTCTCAGTTTTAAGTAGGAAACACACAGTACCATATAGCTGCTTTCTCACTGTGCTTGATTAATGTGTAAGCCTTCACAGCTGCAGTGACTTAGATGAAAAATGTTTCTTGAGTAACTGCGTTATTCTTCTGTGCTTATTTCTGAGATTAAGATCCTTCCACATGGCTTTCCATATTGATTAGCATTAATGCCATGCGAGAGCAAAATGTTTGCAACCACATAAAAACCTCAGGAAACTGAAAAAAATAGTTTCACTAAAATATATTTCCCTACTCCATAGTGTTAAGAAGAGTAACTGCTCTATCTTGGATTTAATGCAGATTTCCCCCTTGGGTTTGTTTTTGGGGAATAACAGAAGGAACTAAATGCATGTAAGCATTGAGGCAGGGTAGTAAAGATTCCAGGACTGAGGACATTGTGTCTTGGAACAGTAAGTCTTAAATATTACAACATAGATTTCTGTGTATTTGTGTCTTTTGAGTAGTGTTCTTTTTTTCCAAAATACTCTGAAATAATTCGGTTCATGCTAGATTAAGTCCTTTAAAACTGCTATGATTGTTAGATCCAGTTAAAAATCCTTGATAGGTAACAAGGAAAAAACAAATTGGAATTCTTTAAGTATCAAAATTGAATCCAATCATTTTAATAGAAACTCTAGTTAGGATTAGAACATTTGATATAGTCCAGATACATTTTTTTAAGACACCTCAATTCCAAACTCCAGAAATAGTTTTCGTAGCTTGGTGGTTAGTATGCAACATTAATATATGAAATATCCTGTTAATCCTGACACAGATTTACGTCTGGCTGATTGTCATGTGGTTGTCTGGCAAAAATAAGGTCAGGTTTACCCTAAATTATCTGAGTAGAGCCCTGTTAACTTGAAATATGGAAAAAAATCGCCTTGTCCTTGGCTGCCACTGCTGTGCCAGCAGAACCTGTGGTTCAGACACTGTTGTGCTGATGAATACTTGGTTTGTTATTGGGAGAAGTGGGGTAATACTGCTGGCAGAAAAAATGCCCTCCTTTTGCATAAGTTGGATCTATGTGGTAGGTATCGGATGTTAAAGGTGTTTGTCATGTAGATAGAGCCTCGATGGTTCTGAACCTAGAAAACATTTATTTTTGTGTAGTGAAAATCTGTAAAGAAAAAGCACAGGATTCAAACACCTAAACATGTGACTAAATGCATTTGTATGAGTAGCTCTGAATAAAATTGGACTGTTGTGGTTGGAAAGTTTAATAGAATGCATTGTGCAAATACCTAATATGCATACTTGTTTTTAGTCTGAACAGGAAGTACGAATTACTCAGAGTGAATTTGACCGTCAAGCAGAGATTACCAGACTTCTGCTGGAAGGAATCAGCAGCACACATGTAAGTACACAAAAGGGGGGGGGGGAGGGGGGAAACAGTTAAAATCCAGGCACTTCCTTTTAAAACAACAAAAATCTACACTAAACTACTTGGGAACAGTGGGCTACTAGGTTTCACTTTACTGCCTTAAAAAGTATCCCACAGCTGCTTTTTTTTGTATTATACTTTAGTATCCACTGAATTTATTTTTAATTTTCCATTTACCTTGAACTCAGGTGTTTTCATTTTTATCCTTTCAATTTAGCTTTCCATTCATCAGATTAGATGAATATTGAAACCACGAAAACATGCTAAAATATTCTGTTGTGGAAGCAATATTAGGTAAATGGCATGATGGTTGGACAGAACCTATTTTTTTGTGCTTGATTACACTGATTTATGACGTGTTATTGTAGCTACCTGCTAAATACAGGCACAGTGCCTATGTGGCATAAATCCTGTGTCCCAGTGTTGGCCTTACCAACGTGATGAGTAGACTCATCTTTCTAATGCAATCTGGAGTTTTTGCAGGCTAAAAACTTGAATTCCTTGCTGTGTTACAGGCACATCATCTTCGTTGTCTGAATGATTTTGTTGAAGCTCAGATGACCTACTATGCACAATGTTACCAATATATGTTGGATCTCCAGAAACAACTTGGAAGGTAGTAACACTGTGAAAACTTCAGAAAAAAAAACTTATTTTCTAAGTGCTTATCAATAGTAGGAAAACTTGCACTGATACAACAATAGTGAACACATGGGTTGTGCTGGACTAAGAGAAAATATCTCTTCTAGTGTAATTAATCTGTGATTCATAGAATCATAGAATGGTTTGCATAGGAAGGGACCTTAAAGATTCTCTGATTCTGACCCCCCTGCCGTGGGCAGGGACACCTTCCACTTGCTTACCCTAATTACCCCAGTATAACTACTTCTCTAAGTCTACACATTGGACTAATGCCTCTTGAAGGTTATTTTATTGAGATTTTATATTTATTATTGTTGAGAAAGGTGAGCCCATGGTAACATTATTTAATGGCAGAAAAAAAAATCTTGTTATTAATTGTAATCATTCAGTTATCTTATCCTTTGTGCTACAGAACCGCTGTACGATGTAGGAAAAGTTGTTGCACTGCCCATAAATTCATGTTGCCTCTTAATTTGTAACTAGCCACTAACTGATTTGAAATGAAACTACGTTCTCCACTGTTGAGTTGCCAGCATATCTGTGATCAGTAATCCAAAACACCTGCAATGGAATGGGCAAGCTTATCTACTTTTAATGTTTTGTGGATTTGGCGTTTTTTAAAGTAAGAGAAGAAACTGCCTAATGTTAATCTGTGTTCATAATTCTTTCTTTGTGGTTGGTGGTGATGTAGAGAGATATACATGCTTGCTTTTTATACAGTTTCTCCATTCAAATTCTTCTTTACCAGCCAGTCTGTCTTAGGGCTATTCCAAACCATATTATTTAGGTGAGCATATGCACTGAAGGGTTGTCTGTACTTAAAAGTTTACTGTAGTGGCTGTTTTAAATAACTGCGTCTATAAAGTATCTTTGCTTTTGTTTTTCGTGAAGAGGAAGTAAAAACAAAAGTGTTTTTAATTCTTGTCCTTTTCCTGACTTGCTGCTTCCTGTGGTATTTTATGTCCTTTCCTCAGTTTGTTTAAATAGATAGTTTAAAGACTTTTCCAAAAAATCTTTAATCTGTTTTTTTAAAGAAGCTAGATCTTTAAAGCTACATTGCATTGAAAGAAGTATGCAAGCTTAAGATTTGGTAGCACCTGAATGCGAGTTGTAGAACTGAAGTTTGAGAATAAACATTCACTGAAATAAGGACAAGTGCCTCTTATACTTCACCTACCCTTCAATATATTTACACAAATATTTTGAGAAGTTGTTTTTAAAATTTGTACTCTTATCCTAGTTTACTTGCCAAACAGAAAGCTTTAAGCATAATAGGTTTAACCTAAAGAACATATTTGTCATTAAAATCTTGCTGTAGGATGTATAGCATATTTAGAACAGCTGTCCTTGTTTAAAATGTATGTAAACTGCTACAAGGTATAAAAATAGTATATTTGAAGAAAATACTGCCATTAGGAAAACAGAAGGATATATCTTTATGTTGCTATGATCTTGTCATAATTTTATCAAAAATACTAATTGCTAGAAGACCAAAAGCTTAGAAGCTTTTAAAAATCCCAAGTTCCTTAATCAGCCCAATTAAGTTTATCTGCTTATGTGGATTAAAACAGACAGGTTCTCAAGTTGCACTCCTTGCTTTGGAAGTTCCTCATTTTGTAGGTACGTGGTGGGCAGTATTTATGGTAGCTATTGGATGAAGTAGGTGAACAGGGTATGTGAAGTGTTCTTCTCATGTTACACACAGACAGATATAGCCACCAAATAAATAGCCTAGGCAGCTCAGTTAGGTTTCGGTTGTATTTGCAAGCACTCTGTCAGTTAAAAAGGGATATAAAGTGCTGGGTTACGTGTGCTCTTTTCACACATCTCAGAACAACACTGTGCCATATCCTCATATGAAAGGCAAGAGCTGTGAGGGACTATTTTGGTTTTGAAATCTTTAGTGAACCAAAGGTGTGCCAGCTCTAAGTGGGATAGTTTGTTACTTGAAACAAAAACTTGGTTCCCAGAGTAGATGCATATTAAATGTTTTTATCTGGCACAGAATCTAGGGCATAAACCCTAACCCAGTTCACAGTGAGACTAGTCAAGTTCCAGGGCTGACCACTGATTTTGCAGATGTACTCTCCAGCGTCAGCTGTGGGCAAGGTGAGAAGAAAACTTTCACTCAGTTCTCTTTATATAAGTAGACATAGTTTTATGGATGTTTCTCTTCAGTGCAGCACCAGCTACTTATCCCTCTACTGCATTCTTCTACTGAGTGGCTGCTTAAAGAATCAAATCTCCCAGGTTAAAGCAGTATCTTTTTTTTTGTTGTTCCCCGTATTTAACTAAACAAATCTATTTCAAATATTCTAGTACTCTAGCTGTTTTTTTTTCTTTCTGACAACTGCTTTTGCTCTGAATTTTCTCAGCTTCCCTGACAGCCAAGCCTAAGTTTTGGCAGCATTTAGTCTTCCATCTTACCCTTTACTATTCACAAGCTGTGAAACTCCTACTACTCAAGTGCTTAAAAAAAAATTTAAATCCCAGACAATCTCTGTACAGCTGAAGATTTACTGTAATGTGCCTACATAGAGCTTTGCAAAAAGTGAGACTTAATGCTTTACTGATTGGCAGGGTGGTTAGAAAGTCTTAGTTTTCTTCTCCACTAGCTGTACAAACCAGTGACCTTTCAAACTGAGCGGAATGATCTACAAGTAATTACTGTGCTAACAGAGAACAGGTTTAGCAGTATATTCAACAGTTGTTTAATGACACTCATAAGCAGCTGATTGTCCCTTTAAATTTTGAATGCCAGCTATGATAGTAATAAATACGTCACAGGGCACATCTGAGTTATCACTATGAAAATGTTGCGGTGTTGATTTTTCTCCCTCTGTTCTGCTGATTTGATTTGCTTACACAAAAAAAAAGTGTGGGGGGGTAACGTGTCCATATGCTGGATTGTAAAGAAAAAGCATCTATGCAGAAGGACTGATGAACAAAGCTGTGTGGAATTGATCGACCAGTTGATGCATAGACTGGTCAGAAGAGGAGTGGAAGGAAATAGAGCTACAGGTCCACATCATCCTGACTTGGACTAATTCTCCCTGCTGACCCTCACCTTTTTCTCTGTGTCAGCTCTGCCATTTTTCAAAACCTTCACTGGCCTGCTCTGAAGGTATAATCAGATGAGCACTGGAACAAAGTAAGGCAGCAAGGAATGACTGCATCAACTACTAAATGAGTTTTGTCTGCCATGGAACTGCATCACTGGATGCAGGGCAAAGTGACAAAAGACAGTAACCCAATCTCACAGCTCATCATTCATAACCATGCTGTTCTGTCCCCTTTATCCCCCACCCCAAAATATGTGGCTCTCTTGCTCTCCTTTCTGCTCCTTCCACTTTTTAGACATGTTGTTCTGTCCTTTCTGTTGTGTCACCTCTGTGTTGCAACACTTTTTTGCAATTCAGTTTATATATGTATATATATATATACGTATGTATGTTTACTGGCTTATTTTTCAGGCAGGTTAGTGAGTTGAATTGACTTCATGGAAGTGTCTGGCAAGCAGTACAGCTGGCAAAGAACAAGCAGTAATCTGATCTAGAAAGGAGGGTCTTGAGTTGATTTAAGTTCATCTTTAGTGTTAAAAATATTTTTGTTTTACAACGTGCAGCTAGCTGGATCAACAAACTGATTTAGATAACAAAAATAGCTGTGACTTTTTTTCTGCTTTCAGAGGAGGGCTGTGTTTTTAACCTATATTATTTCCCTGATCTGGTTCACTAACACAAACCTTTGTGTAGCCATATAACTGAGGAATTAGCAGGAGGGGGTGAAGGTTACTCTTACTGGCAGAGCTGCCAAAATAAATGTTTATTAAAATGAAGTGTGAATTAAGTCTGACCAATAGTACCTGCCTGTATTTTTTTTAAGTGGCAATTTTCATTTTTTTTTTACGGTGACAATATTTATTTTAAAGTATGTTGGCTTGGTTTATTCTATGCATTATGAACAAATCTTTATTTAGGTTTGTACAAATATCAGTGCTATCCAATTGCTGCTGTCTATTGCTGTCTATTCTGTAACTGATGAAGGCAAGAATACTCATTTAGGTGTGAAGGCATGTAGAACTGATTCACCCAGAAGTCTTTTTGTTTTGTTTTCCCCAACAGCTTTCCGTCTACTTTTCTCTCTAACAATAATCAGTCTTCCTCGACTCCTGTGCAAAGCATTTCTACTCCCTCAGTTTTGGCCTCAGCTTCTGCTTCATTGCCTTCAGTAAGCAATTCAATAGTTACTTCAGGCATCAGTGAACTGAAGTCATCAAGTGGCAGCAGGAAAGCTAGAGTTCTCTATGATTATGATGCTGCAAACAGCAGTGAATTATCACTACTTGCAGATGAGGTGAGTTTTCTAAGTACCTTGGTCATTTAAGAGTAAACTCAGAATGCTTGTGACTATCTATTTAAGATGTGCTACGTGAAGACATCTGTGTAGTTGATTTTCTTTTTAATTAAACTTCAGTAGTACTCTGAGAAGCTAGTGTCCTGTACCTGTATACCCTAATATTCTATAGTGAGTTAACATTTGTTATGCCTGCTCAGCTTGCAAGAAGAATTTTCTAGACAATCAAGGTTCAGCTATGCAGTCTTCCTTTTAACATACCTCTAGCACTGTTATCAATATAATTAGTCTTTCAAACATGAAATGTTGCATTTTGAGAAGAATATGGAAGTAAAACCACTTCTGGTTTTGGTGGCAGTGGTAGTGCTGTGCTTACTCCTCTTCTAATTGAATTCTTAATAGTTGAAAGTCAGAAAGCCTATACAAAGCAGGCAGAGATATAAAATAAAGTCACCTAGTTATGTGACTGTAGCTGAGTGGTGAAGAATAACATCCACAAAATATGAGTTTTTTAATGCATGCATTACTTATATATTTTTATTTGACTTTTATCTTATGTAGACGGTGACTTAGATGGAAGCTGTGGCCTCAGATTTTCTGTTAAGGTGTAGCCCATCAACACCACCTGTCTTTCTGTCTTGTACTTGAAGATTCAGGGAACTTGCTTCTAGGTTGCCTGTTGATGACAGTATACAAGATACATAGATTAAAAAAACTAATAAAAGAGAAACAGTAATTAATAAAAAAAAAATTCAGAAAAGAGGTGAAATATTTTAACTATGCTACCGTATTTACTTCTTTTCCTTGAACCAATGAAATAATTTTTATGAGCACTAGATTTTGGTCTGTGGATACTCAAATGTTCAGTTTAACTTGGTTAATCCTGTTTCTAAGACCTTGTAAATCACATGAAGATAGACTATTTTTTTTTTTTCCAGACAATTATAAGATTTTAATGATGTGTTTCTATTTTTTAGGTGATAACAGTGTATAGTATCCCGGGCATGGATTCAGACTGGCTGATGGGTGAAAGGGGAAATCAGAAAGGCAAAGTGCCTATTACTTATTTAGAACTGCTAAACTAAATGGCTGGCCTGAATAAAGACTGTCAATTATGGTGACACCATATTTATATACAATTAATGTTATGTAAGCAGGTTTAAGTGTCTTCCATGTTTCTTTCTTGAGGGACAAATACCAGCCATTACAAACTGGCTTTTCTGCCAGCATGGTTGCATGGTAAATACTCTATTCAAACTTAATGTGTTTAAAGCTTTTACTTCATGTGCCAAGAACGTTTCCTACAGATTTGTTTCTACTGAAGTTTTCACTAATACCAGCTTCTACTTTTGAGTAACCTAGATTGAAAGCAGAAGGTACTGTTTTCTACTGAATTTTTTCATTAATGGCAAAGCTTTTCTTCACATAAAATAAACTTATTGTGAACTGATGCAGGTGTAATGCACGTTATTTGAATAATCAAAAACAAACACAAAACGTAAACCTTAAATAAATCCATATGGGTTTGTTCCCAATACGTGTGGAGTACAAATGTACTGAGGCATGTATCCACTGAACAACTTGTGCATTTAATCACTGCTGAAAAATGAAAACAGATGTCCTCTCTCTGTTGATAACGTAATATGTTGAGGTTTTAAGCTGCACATAGGTAGATTGACACAAGTTAGTGACACACATTCTGACATTTTAATCTTGCTTTGTATTCGTACCCTTTAATCACTTTCCAGAAAAGAGGCTAATTCACTGATGAGTAGCTATCAAGATTCTTTCAACTGCAAATCTGCCTTTATGTTAAATCAAGCACAGCATTTTTGCTAACCAAATATATACTCTCATTTAAGTAGTTCTGTAGATGAACACTTATTCAGATTATAGTTTTTAATAAAAATATAAAAGTCTATATTCACACTTCTTATGCTACAGTTTATTGTCATGTCCTAATTGGATTGAAGTAGTGTTATGCTTCTGCTTTGCAAGAGGACCTCCTTTAAGTGTGCGGGAAGTAAAAATGCCCCTTACTGTTTCATAAATAGTTTTTTCAGGCTGTAAAATGTTAAAAGGATAGATTGAGGGCAATCTTTTTTTTCTGAAGTAGCAGTAGATTTAGTTCATTGAATTGGACTGCCTGCATGTGGAGAATAACTTACTTCCCAGTGGAAGGGAATTCCTTCCGTTGCAGGAAGATGTAACATTTGTGGAAGTCAACTTTAACTCTCAGCAGACACTGGTACCAGGTGCTTAGCTAAATGCTTCTGAACAGCAACTTTAAAATTGTCAGTGTAAGCAAGTATTGATGAAACTTTCAGCAATACAAATCACTTCAGTGGGATGAAATCTGTTGGTTTTTTTTAGGTCATGTGTTGGTTTAATTAAAAGGTATTTTCTATTTTGAATTATACTTCCAGAAGTAGTCTCCTTCAGTTTTAAAGTGCAGAGGTTGCATTAAAGCACAAAGCAGGGCAAGAACCAAGAAAATCCGAGGTTTATTTGGTCTGTTAAATGTGAAGATTAGAGGAGTTAACAGTAATAATTCCTGATAAATTATAATTCACTATGAATAATTCATGATTCATTAAATAAGGTGAATAAGATGATGTAGTTCTAGAGTTTACAAGGAAAAAACAACAATAACAACAAAAAAACAAAAATTGACCATGATGAACCATTTTCTAGTCTTCTATAGCTCTATGCTAACTGCCATCAAATATGTTTAAATTCAAATCCGTATTCATTTCACTTGATTTATAGAATCTTCAGGAATACATATGTCACCTACTTCAAAAATATAATGAATTGACTCTGCTAAGTTAGACCATTTGTTTCCTAACTTCCTATTTAAATGCAATAACATGTTACAGAGCAGTGTTTTGTAAAGTATTGTCGTGTTTTAGGGAAATACAAGTAATGAAGCTATGTGAAGGCAACATTTGGCAGTAAAACTACTTATTGTTATGTATCAGTAGCTTAATCTATGTTTGAGAGAAATTGCAAGAGACCCTTTAGCTTACTTAAACTGCAAATCCGTATCCTCAATTCCCCTGATTCTCTTTAAACCAAAAGTACTTTTCTTCTAAGTAAAGAAAGGTGCTATTGTTGTCTTATCTCATCGTGAGGTTCGGTTGTACTGTTGAGAAAGGAAGCTGGCAAAAGTGCATATATGCAGCTTAAATGCATCTGTGAGGAATATGGCTTTTCCTATATTACATCTGGCCCATCCAGTCTCCTCTTAAATGCTTTCTACTAAGCAGCTTCGTTAAAGTTCATTCTGTGAATTTGACAAATGTTTTCTGTCCTTTCTAAATAATTGTACTGATGAGAGTGGAGCATCCACGGAAGCACTTTTAACACCAATTGTCATTTTGGCATCCCACTGCAATGCTTTTTACTGCTGTCTCAGTCAGTCATGACATAGAATAAGCATCGGAAGTATGATATATCTGGCTGCTTTTGCCAGAAAAGCATGGTCATGATTGCTTGGTTCCAGCAACTAGTTTCTGCCATCAGCAGTCTGTCCATCTGGCTTTTAAATTTGGCAACAGTGCAGACATTTGAGAGTATATGCTGACTTCAACAAATACTGGTAATTACACAATACTTTTAAATACAAAGTACCATGCAAGGTACCCTGGCTGAATCCCGTGGGGATATGGGTTGCTTCATAATGGTTCTGCTCTTTCTTCAGAGGTCATTATATTTTTAAATATTAAGATGTCCCTATTAAAGCCTAAGATTTAATATGAGAAGAAGTCTCCTTTGTATAGAAATTTTGTAGCATAATACCAGTAATCACTGCAAGAAAGGTGTAAAGACAATACATTGAACAGAACCAAATTAGTGGTATATTTTAGGGTAGTGGTACCCACGTTTGGGTTTCTAGAAATCTGTCAGATCGCAGTATCTGGTTTGTCTTTGAATTATTTTCCTGATTTTTCTTTATGTTTGGTGGTACTAAATATGGAAATGCCTTGAATTTAAAATATTTGTCTGTCTTTCTTAGTTTACTCCCAGCTCTGATTCTTGGTATGAAAGCGACCAACAAGGCTTTCAGAAAACTCCCCCCAAAAGAAACTCAAATATGTGGAAGTAAATAAGCAGCTCAAGAAAGCAGAAATTGCTAATTCCTAAAGATTGCAGTATTGGAAGAAAGCTTGAGCACATCTGTAGTGGATTATTTTTTTTATATTTTTACAGAGCAGTGAAGAACAAGGGGGCACGTGCACCATTCTGCAAGATAAGTGAATTTCCTACCCATAGTGTACAGTACAGTTCTAGCATAGGGTATACTCTCCTACATGCACACACATCTCTAGGTCAAACCTAGAGGAAAACTGTATTTAGGGCTCATTTTGCTGTACTTTAAAGGACTTCTGTCAGCTTTGGTGTAGACTGAACTGGTCTAGTAGCTGACTTGTAGTCTAACTGTGGTAGGTCTGAACTGTGCTCATGCATGTAGCATCATAGCCAGGGATTTATACATGATAACATGAACACAAATTGGGCATGACTGGTCTTGCCTGTATTTTGGACGGTAAAGATGGGGGGGGGACTTTAGATTTTACAAGGAGCTGGCATGGGCTTTTTGAATGATAGAACATACCGAGAATATATTACAATTCAGAAAATATAAAAACAAATGCAATACTTGTTAGGACTCGTGCTGGCTGTATCTTTACTGTGGAACCACATTGTCTGGGTTTTCCAAATCAAAACTATTAATCATTGTGAAGCCTTTTAGTACTGCTGTCCACATAATAGCATCAGACAATTAGAATAGCAGAACTCGCTTCATCCTATCTTGAAAGCTAGGAGGGCTTAAAAACTGATGCTGGGAAATAGATCTTGGGCTGGGGTTTAAGCCAGGTACTGCAATACCATGGGATTGTTTGGGAGCAGCAACAAACTGTTTTGTCCTTTGTTTTTCACTTTAAAAAACCAAGAATTTGCCATTTCAGTGTTGTACACAGAAAAGCACTCATGACTGCCCACAAATATGAAAGGCTTATGAAACAAATGTTCTGTTCCATTTAAAAGACATCATATTACTTCTCTGAGTCAAATTTCTGGCAGGAGTCCCATTAGTAATTTTTGTTACTTCCAGGTGGAAGCACAAAATACTTTATCATAAAGCGAAACAGAGTTTCAGTTACCCCTAAAATGGAGACCGAAACTGTCAGTGGAAGGTGCTGAAACCTTGGGAAACTCTGCAGTACAGCCTGGTACTTTTTAATCCTTCTTTCGGAATTCCTGGATTGTTTCTACCTAGCCATGCAACTTCAACTTAGAACAAAAGGATTTAATGTCTGATCAGTAATTGATGATACTATGTTTTGTGGCTTCTCTTATCCCAGCTCAACCAAATGTTTTACCTGGTCAGGTGGTCATCTGGTCTCAAAGAAATACTTCTGGGAAAAGGCCCAATCCTGGAATCTTGTGCAACAAAAACTCCCGTGGGAGCTAGTAGATGACGTTCCTCCCTGTATGAGGTGATGGAAAGTTAGTCATTGTCGTTCTGGTTCTATGGTTACAAGTGCTGTCTAAATAAGGACTGCAGAATTAGGCTTCCTTATTTTCCATGGACTACCAAGTGTATATATTTATTTAGTGTCAAGCCTTGGGAGACTGGAGTTGAACCCCCATATCCCAGACCTACTTGAAACCTTTTTAGTTTTTTGCTCCATTTCATTCACCTAGAGAATTTATGAAGTGCAGAAAATGCTTGCTAAACTTGGCTTACAGCCCAATCCTGACCTATTTCCTTTTTAAGTAGAATTCCTTATTGGGTATGTTCCAGTATAATGGGCTGCAACCCATTTAATTAGACAACTATTAATGGAAGTACAAGGCAGTACATTGCAAGCTTGTTAGTTTCACTTAGCTGTGCGGATTTGTGTTTGGTGAAAATGCAAAGACATCCGTCAAGTTGACAGACACAACCTCAGTCATCTTCTATGCTAGTGCCCTTACCTTTGTTCAGTGACATGGAGCATTCAGTGTGGCATCTGGCAGTAAGAAACCCCTCCAAACAAATTGGGTAGCTTGATGAATTCTGGATCTTAGCTGAGGGAATGGCAAGAAAATGTACCATGAATGCAAACACTAAATTGCTGTGTGAATGTAATGCCTCTTATAAATAGCTTCCTGCCACAAGTGAATGATAGCAAACATATTAGCATGGGGTGCTTGCAACCAGTTAATAATCTCAATGCTAAGAAATTTCCTCCTCGTGACAATATGGAATTGTTTTATAAATTTTTAAAAAATGTGAAATAGGTGTTTGACGTGAACAATTAAGGCAAGCTATTCAGAATTGCAAAATGAATTAAAGCTTTAAAATGTCTCTACACATTTATAGGCAGAAGCAGAAGTACTAGAATTGGAATAATGAGCTAGGAAATTGCTTATGTGAAAGGAGAAACATTTGACAACTGCCTTTCCAGAAAAAAAAGTCTTCCAGTTTTATTTCTTTGACTTAAATTGACTTTAAGTCTTGATACTCGATGCTGGCATACATCAGAAATCCCACAAATAGGGTTTTTTATGTAAGTTTTTGAAGTGTTGAAATCTTCTTTTTGGAGATTTTAGGGAGTTATATTTTATTCACATTTGGAAAAGGAAAACCCCAGTGCCACTGACACTTCATTTCACATTTGCCACATTATCTTTTACACCTTCTCCAGTGGAAATATCATTGGTATCTGCACTAAGAATACTGAGCATCCAGGAGAGTTTCTAGATTTCTAACCCAGTTCCTTTTGCAGAGAAACTCTTCATGATTTTCAGTCTAATGCCTCCATATCATTGGTCACAAACTTCCTTTACAAAGGTGAGCGACATTGCGTTTGTTTACCTGAGAGGAACTGCAGCACGGAAACATACATGGGGGATGATTCATCCAGATTGCGTTAATGGTGTGGTCATTGAGCCTACTGTTTCTTAATGG
Source organism: Anser anser (assembly GCF_964211835.1). Taxonomy (NCBI): domain Eukaryota; kingdom Metazoa; phylum Chordata; class Aves; order Anseriformes; family Anatidae; genus Anser; species Anser anser. Next base: position 16,934,963 of record NC_139728.1, on the reverse strand, counting down.
CTTGTGCCTTATTCTTGTAAAAGTTGGCTCAGAATTGAGATTTCAAGGGCTGTGCTCATATTTAGTATGAATAGCAAAAGGGGAAAAAATACTTCAGGGTGAGGAAGTGCAAAACTAACACCAACGTCTCCTTTCAAGACAGTGAGTGAGAAAGAGCTCAAACTTTCATTTTGCTCTGTTGCTTTGGTTCTTGGACAGCCTTTTAAAATAAACCTGCTCAGGAACAGTTGTGAGGAGGTCTGGCAGCCATCTGAGGAACACAGAAGTAGACAGGGTCCAAGATGGGTCACAGCAGGCATATTTGCCCTGTGCTGAACTGCTGGTGTCAACCTAATAGGCTTGGTGTGGTGTGTGTGTGTTCCCCTGTTAATTTAATCATACAAAGTTTTTTAACCTTTTTAGATCTGCAGATATTAAGATGCTTCTAGAGACAGGAGTATTGCTCTTAAAAGCTGTATTCAGTGACTAATGCGCCAGGTGAAGATCTACAAGTTACCATGGCTACCCTAAGGCGTTTCCAAGTTGCACTGGCTGAGCTCACACAGCTGGTAGCACTTGCCCTGATCAACAGGAACCAAAGGGCGGGTTCTGCTTCCACCAGACCTGTTTTGCCTCTGCTGGAGCCTGAAGTTTCTCTGCTCTGTTTGCCACAGGAAGTGGCTTCTTAGAAATGCGGATTCTTCCTCCTTTTATGTTACCAGACAGGCTCAAACCCTGCAAGAAGGTAAGAGGTTTGAGGGCTATGCCTTATGAGAAATGAATGATTGAAAAACTGAAGTCCTAAGCCACATCTGATAATGTCTAGCTGAAATCTTGTGGTTCCAGTCCCCATTCCAGCTGGGGTCGTTAGGTAGCATGTTTGATGATATGTTGGAGAGGCTTAAAGGAAAGAACGTTCAGCTGTGTAATAACTGTGTTATCCTATCAAAAAGTCTATGGATAGCATACTTTTCTTTAAATTACTATTAATTTAAAATGAGTTTAAAGATAAATAGGGCTGAGTTAAATTTGGCTTGGAATGTCTGAGGGAATAAATAAGGAAATTGGTTAAACTTTGAATTGAGGGGAGTCTGGCCCACTGTGAGCTCCTGGATATGGTGTGATGGTATACACTGGTAGCTTAATGTTTTTTTAAGCATTGCGAAATTTGACCAGAAAAATATTTAACCTTTGGTGCCAGTCTAATGTTGAGCAGATGGGCAAGTAGTTTCATTTAATTCTCCCAGAGAACTTGATCACTTTGTACATGAGACTCATAGATGGAAGCTCTTCTGAGCTGGACATTTCCAGATGCTCTTTCTGTTCCAACAGCCCCTCTGGGCTATTGTTTCCCTGGCTGTAGAGGACCAGAGCCAGCTTCTCTGCTCCGCTGAACTGCTGTCAGCTTATGAAAAAATCTGTGTATTTTGAATCTAACCATTATTTGCTCTAGTTTTCAAAAAATGCTGATATTTCTGGTTTTTGCACTTGCAAGGTATAGCATACTTATGAATCTGAGTTCACCAAAGCTCTTAAATGTGTTTATATGAGTGGGCTTGTTTGTACATTTAGATTATGTGTATCTGTAAGGCCTTTGCTGGATGGAATCATATGCTAGCTGCTTTCCTGTATAACCGCTTGATAAAAAAGTGAACTGTTTATTATATTAGACCACTCTGTGGCACTGCTGCCAAATGCTGATTCTGTCTCAATGACAATTGCTGTAGTTGTTTGCCATCATAACAATTTTACAGTAGAAATCTGTGTGACAAATATGCCAATTATAACTTCAAAAACCACAAATGTTTATAAACATTGGTGACAAGGGGGTTCACCCTTAAATTTTTTATCTCTGGGGTTTGATCACTGTTCTTTGTCAAATGACTGTGCTCATAAGAAGAGCAGACTTGGACTATACAGATCCTCTATGTTCCATGCTGATATAGACAGAGGTGGTGAGTGGCACCAAAGAGCAGTGAAAACTCTTCAGGAAGTCTGACAAATCTCTGAGCTTGGCTGAAGGCTTTTACCTGAGTTTTCAAATTATTCTTGAAATGATACTGCTTTAAGTAAGACAACTTTTGCATGTCTCAAAAGTATTGGAATTTAACACATGGGCAAACAGCCTCCGCTCTCCTCAGAGACAGGCAGTTACCATAACTAACACACTTTAAAAACCACTTAAAATGCCAGCATCTTCATTCTGTGCTCCTGTAATAGAAGACCTGTTGGAGATGATGCTGGCAGTCTCTGCCCTTTGGAAGGCTTTCCCTCCTTAGGGGTGAGGTTTTTGGGTGTTGCTCAGTGCCTGACCAAGTGGAGGTCGGTAGAAGGCAATTCGTCTCTCAGATGCTTTACTGCAGGGCCACCTATACATGCACGTTTCTATGTATAGGATACATCCAGCATCTCCGCAGTGACTCCTGGGCTGGGTGTTCATCAGGCTTAAAATTTTACAGAAAAATTCCTCTTACAGAAGACAATACACCTTGAGTGGTCAAACACAGCTAACGTTGTTTCACTTTGTGCTAATGACAGAAATTCTTACCTGGCTGGTGAACTCTAGGTCACATGAAAACCGTGCCATAGAATCCGGAGAGTATTTCAGTGTAGATTGCTTCAATGCAGAGTTTGTACACTAAGCCTGTCATTATGGCAAGTAACCTATTAAAGAGTAAGGCAGCTCCAGTGCAGACATTGTATCTGCCATACACGTGTGATCTTCATGGTCCAAAAGGCCCTTTTCTCCATCCCTGGTTTACACTGTCAGTGCTCCCAGCTTGAGGTGAATTAAGGATGAAATGACACCGTCAGTCTGATTTTTATAACCAAAGATATAAAATGAAGCTGAGGTAAAATTTCTCATTGAATACTAATTCACAGTGTGTGAAGAGATTTTCCTTTTGAGTACACTTGAAAGGAATAATTACCTGCTAAAAAGGAGGAATATGATTACCTGTATCTTAATTTAAAAACAAACAAACCCAGGCTCACAAAATCTGTGAGAAGGGCGCTGCCAGAGTCACGGTACTGCCTGTGTGTGACAGGCCATGGGTGGCAGAGCCAGTCCTGGTCACCGTGCTGCCATCCTGAGCAGGACCCCGTGGGTGCCCAGTCCCAGGAAAGGCAAGAAATGGAGGAACAAATGCTTCTAATATTATTAAACTTTGTGGCTTTCCAGTGCTTGTACACACATAGATGCTGAACAACAGCAAAGCCTGTGTTAGGCTATAGGGTGAGTTTCACAGAAGTAAGTTATGGCAATCCCCAGCTGTTACAAGGGTAAGTTATGATGAATAAAATAATTAAGTGGTGAGGAATCTGTCAGTAAACTTGTAAAAGGTTGGGCACAGGGAGGCTGTAGATGGCTAAAACTGCAGTCATACAGAGCTCTGAAGCTTGGGCAAGCAAACAGAACATTGCTTTAGGCTTGCTTTGTTGCCGCATTTCTTTTAAATAAGAAAAGGTATGAAAAGCCAAGTCTTACACCCATTTCCTCACACGATCCTGCCTCTCAGATCACTGAAGGAAAATGCCTTAGCACCAGCTTGGCATTAATCTCTCTGTGTGGTGCCTTGGAGACACGGCGGTGATCAGTCGTGCAGGCAGCAGTACAGGCAGCCACCCCCTGGTGGCTCCAGAGAAGGCCCTCGGAAGGGTGTGGAGACACCTGTGGGCTGAAGTTGACCTGTTTGTGTGTACGCACACCTAGGTTTTGTGGCTGTCAGATGTCCTGTGCTGCTTGTTTCACAGCAATACCTGCCTGGCCTGATGGCAGGGTCTGCCTTTTGTTCTGGTGATGCAAAAATAAGCTGGGAGTTTTATTTCTTGGCACAGGGATGTACGTTCCTTCAGGAAATCCCAAATCTTTGCACCCAGGACTGAGAATTAAACCCTCTGCTTTGGTTTGTGCTTTCTGTACATAGAGACTTGCTGCTCAGACAGGCCCCGGCCCCAGGTGTAGCTGGCGCAGGTGCAAGCGCGGGCCTCCTGGAAAGGGCTGCTGCGGGTGGTGAAGGTCCAGGCCGAGACCAAGAGGTCACCAGGGCTGTCTCACAGCCGGTGGCACCCATATGCCTGTCCCACCCCACACTGAAATTCAGACTGTGGATCTTTGTTACGGCCCCCTCTGTGGCCTTTCGGACAGACCTGGGTGGCGCTGGCTGTGCCCAAGCCCTTGCAGCGAGCAGGGATTCTCCTCTCCTCAGGAGCAGAGCATGGCCGGGCTCCAGGGTATGTGTGTGGTGTGGGGAGCAGCAGGGTTTGGAAGTGAGAAGTTGTAAACCTGGATACTTGGACTGGTGCAGGTAATCCGGTGAAAGCATTGGTGAGGCAAGGCTCTGCTCTGGGGATGTGGCTGCTTACGCTGGGGCACATATGACTGAGTCATGATGGAGTAGGTGAGCGTGACGGATTCCTCACTGCTGGGATTGTAGGGTTTGTCACATTGTGTTACAGCTGTGCTCCGCCAGCCTGAGGAGGGGGAAAAAAAGCTGGCAGCATTACAAGTCACACAGTCTGCAGAGGGGGTCCTAACAGCACTGAAGAGCTGCTGGTTAAAGATGTCTGTTCTCAAGGCCTCTCCTCCTTGAAGATCAGTGCTTTCTAGAAACTGGGCTGGGTAGGCTGAAGTGTGGGTATTGGAGAAACCAAGTCATTGCACGCTGAGAAAGGCAGAGTAAAAAGTTATCTTAACTGTCTTGTTCTGCGTTGATCCTTCTGCCCCAAAAATGTGCATTTGTCCATGGGATTTATAGCCTAGTCAAGGACTGCAGCCTAGCAACAGCTTTGATAAATGCTTGGCCTTGAAATTACATAAATTCTACGACAGCAAAACGTGGAATTTTTTTTTTCCCCACATTTCAGGGCTGAATGCTTTAGTCAGTGGTTTGGGCCATCATTCCACTGAAATTACATGAAGTTAATACTGGATTTAAAAAAAAAAAAAAAAAGGCTATACCAAAACACAAATTGCCCTCCTAACCATAGCCTGGCCCCAAGTATGGAAAAACATCGTGATCTCTTAACCACCTGGCTGCACCCTGTTCTCAAATACTAAACGATATGCTGTCCTGAAAATCTCACTTTAAATTCAGCATGGGAGCCAGGCTTCTACCTAACCAAATTAAATCCAACCTTAAAAGGTTGTTATCAAGAGAATATCTTCCAGTGTCTTTTCAGGGTTGAAAGCTTGCAAATAATAGTATTAAACTTTATTAAACTTACTGAGGGATGCATCTAGAAGTACAGTTAAGAAAAAACTTTAGCTGCTCTAGTGGATTATTTTGGAAATGTTAAGACTTCTGCACTGTAAATCCATTATCTCGTTATTCCTATATATCAAATGCCAGCACAGCCTCTCCTGAGGGCTTCCATTATACAGAAACTAGCAAATATATTCTTAGATGAATTTGTGGCTTTGCTGTAAGATTGATTTACTCCTTCCCATTCCATCCAGCATGATTTATATTGGGTTTTCACCAGAGTAAAATCTTGGGAAGAATACTGAGAACTAAGAAACTCTCAGAGTGTACTAAGAAACTCTCAGAGTGTGCTCTGTTGACTCACTAGAGTGATTACTTCCCTGCTGCTGCTGAGTAAACCAGGCACTTAAAATGAAGACAAAGCAGAAGTACTTAGTCTCTGTGGTTTGATTCTACTAGCTTGGTTTTACCCCCCCTCCCCTTTTCTTTAGGATAGCTAAAGAAATAGAAACCCTGAGTTGTTTACGAGAAAAGATAATGAAGTTTCATAAGTAGTATCCATTGATTTTTCTTAAAAAACTTCATTCTTGTTCAAATTCCTGCTCAGTTATTACTGTCATGCTGCCCTCAGTTAATGTCCTTGTTTCTCCTAAATACATAATACTGACTACTAAATGTCGCTATGAAATTATTTATCCCTCCTCCCCCTTTCTAACATGAAACGTTATCTTTTTTGTCACTTTTGGGAGGTGTTCAGAGCAAACAGTGTCTTTGCATTCTAAAAATGGGTAAGGACATAACTTTGTCTAGTCAAGTGACCTGATCATAATCTCAATCTGAAAGCAGTGAGCAGGTGACACTCAGCAGCTCTGAAAGCACAACTGCAGTGTGCTGTAGCAAAGATGTGGTTTACACCTGTATTGTTCAGGCTTGGTACCTCCCATGTTATTTAAGATCCCTTCGTAGTATTTATAGTTTGTAATGATGCTGAAACCAGCAGGTCTTCCCTTGCTTTATTTGTGTACAGTAAGTCAGACTAAAACATCCTGAAGCACAATTACATGTGCTTTAACCTATCTTTCACGTGGTGTAAAGACCTACTCAAACTTACCACTTTCACCAGAGTGCTCATCCCAGCAGCTCTGTGAACTTCTATGCACGAGGCTCAATTCCCTTTCTACAGAACAATTAAACTACATTAGGAATATACAACCTCTGAAGACTGTCAGGATAAAATACGATTACTGGAAACTTCAAAAGAAGCACAGTTAATATGTCATTAATACCACTTTGGACTGGTAGATGTGGTGCATGGTATGTATTTTCAAGGAAAATAGGTGGAAATTTACCGGAAAATTACTGGTAGGAATACACAAGGGCATGTTGCTACTGCCTGCTCAGAGCTTATGCATTAGGCTGTCTAGGTCATCTGGGACTACTGTGCATTGCTGCAAGTGCTCTGAAAGAAATGTGCTTGACAGCATAGCACGATAGCAGGTAAAATGAACTATGACTCAATAGAAGTGCCTGGTTGATGCATTGGGAAATCAGTCAACTCTTGATCTTGGTTGCCTTAGTAGTGGGAAACGTATTCCATTTCTCAGTGTTTAGAAGTCTTGTTTAATCTGTTAGTGGACACAAGTGCTGCTTTAGTTAAGGCTTTCAGTGTACAAAGGTGCAACTGAAACATGCAGTTGAATACCTTGCTTCTTGGACAGCAACAAAGCTGATAGGCCTCTTTCAGCATCAGGAATCCGTTTAAAACATAACTGAGGTACCCAGGAACTCCTCGACCCAGTCCATGTTCGCCTAGTGCCAAGGTTGCTGTTTAAATCAACAAATGCAAAAGGCTCTGCTTCTGTAGTTTGTCTCCTGTCTAAGCTCACTAGGTGAGTACTTTCATCACTTATTTCCTTCTGTACAGCCTTCATGACAAGTGATAAGGAAAAAAAAAAAACCTGTGAATATTCTCCAGCTATCAACTATGTAGATTTTTTATAAGTGCACTTGGGAGGGAAGCTGCTGTTGAACAGCTGTGGTTCTCAATAATGTACCGTACCAGCGGGGCTGTCTGTTCTTCGTCTCCTTGACTATCTTGTCCTGTAGGCTGTTTTTCTTAGAAATGACAGCAAATTTAGTTCAAGATAACTGAGTTGGATCTTAATGGTTAACAGCTCAAGGAAAAACATAGAAATTCAGAAAACAGTGTCGTCTTAGCAGTTTTTGATATAACTATCTTCTAACAAATGTTCTGTATCTTAGCATGTGATGGACCCTTCCCAGGCATATCTGACAAATTTTTAAGTCCACTTCCTTTGTCAAGTGTTCAAAGCACCTCTATCAAATACAAATTTTGTGATGTGTCTAACCTCCCTTATACTTACTGCAAGAACAAGTGAATGTAGCGTGTTGCTTCCTATACACTCTTGAAACTCTCTGAAGCTAGATTGGAGCCTGTTAGCCTTAACAGGTAGAGGTAGATTCATCTCTAAAACAGGTAGAGGTAGATTCATCTCTAAAATTCCAACTTCCATGCTAGCGAAGCATAGTGACAAGCAAGATTTTGTTGTAGTTTTGGTCTAATCTCCCTTGTTGAAAGAAATAGAACATGTACTTCGCTTCTGAAAACCCAGGTTCAGGAAAAAGTCACGTTCTCAAAGGGGGGGGGGGTTGGGTTTCTGAACAAACCCATTTTTGTGTGCTCTTCATCAGGTTGGCTATGTGTTCTTTTTCTATCTGTATGATGAAACAGTAAAACAGAACGAGTTGAATACTTATTTGCTTTCCATGGTTTTAATATCTGTTGGAATGTTTCCCTTAGAACTGAAACCAATTTTTGTCTGCTATTCATGTTCACATTGCAGCAACCTACGAAAAAGCTACAAGAAGCAAGTACCCAGGACACCCCTTCAAGAAACTTGTATGCTAAGCTTCAAATTCATGTACGTTCCCATATCTCTGCACAAAATGGATTGTACAACACTTTTTCTAAGCGATGATGTCTCCTGCAAGATCAGTTGTCTTACTTCCTTCTAAAGATAGGAGGGGTAGATGGACACTTTCATCTTAGTCATGCATACTTGCTGCTTTTATTCTTCGTTTTATTAATTCAAGATTTGGCACAATAAGAGCGTTATATAAGACTTAAATCATTCTTACATAAATCTGAGTGAATGTCTTTTATGAAGCACTGGGTGCTTATAAGTAAAAATGAATCACTTCCTTTTTAAATGAGAGCTTTAAACCTTGTATTTTATGTAGTTAATTGCCACAAGCCAAAATAACCTTTTGAGCTTCTTGAATTTTAACAGCTGCTGACTGGATGAAACATCCCACACTGATAAATAGAAACTTAAGAATTTCCAAAATAAATGATTCCCCATTCCAACTTCCTCTTTTGACACAAAGTCCAGCTCATTTTGCCACAATGTTAGATGTTCTTGGCACTCATCTGTAGAGCCAGGGTACCTGTGTATCATGTAAAGGATAGAATGAGAAAGGATAACACAAGGACAGCATGAATGTAAAGATGATCCTTCATAAGTATGCAGAACAGTCAACAGGTCAAGAAGCACTGGTGATTAAGCTCTTGCTAGAGGCTGGCAGATTTAATAGGTTCAGGGTTCAACAGCTCTGTAAGAGAATAATGGAAAACCTCTACATGTGTTCCCAATATACAGGGAAACAGGGTTATTCTTTGTGCATGGATTTAAGCTAAGACAATAAATATCTGTATTATGAGGCAAGATTAGTACGTGGAATAAGACTCAGCAAGCAGAGAATGTAGGAGAAAAACTGAAGAAAAATTCATTTATGGTCCCTTGATGAAAATAAGTGAGAAGTGGTGTAGGAAAAGGCAAGAGGCTACAGAAACAGTAGAAAGGCAGCTGGGGCTGCAGGCATGAAACCTAGTTGTGCTGGAGGAGAATTTCTTTAGTCTGTCATTCTCTTCTACTACAGGGTAGTTATTGCCTGCCACAAGTGAGTTCCTTGCTTTACTGCATGACAAGCAAGTGCAGGAATGAAAGATCTGGTGCTGGAAGAGGAAGTTTGTTTAGGAACATATTGGGCTAGCAGCAGGAAGATATCAAAAGAAGAGGTAGGTTAAAAGTTGGAAACCCCTTGGGCAGTCACATTGAGATATATGGAGAGAAGCTGAGAGAAATATTTGGTAAATAACAAACCAAGCGAACAATCCCTCTGGTGAGTGGTAGAGAAGCTCTGAGGCTGGCAAGGACATAGTTAAAATATTCTGTTAAAATAGCGTGGTAAGTCATCAATGTAGAAACCAAAATTGCTTGTTGGCAAACGTTGGAATAAGCGTGGGATAGTCAATATATTAAAAGACCAGTGGATGGCAGCATATTTTTACTACCAAAATAGGGGGTTGTCATGCCATATGTTTTGGCTGCAGCCCATATGCTGACTAGAACATCACATGTCCCAAGAATTAATCCCATGTTATGACTGATAAGCTAGCACCAGCTGCAAAGATTTGTGCTTTTTGTGTCATTTGTTTTTGCTGAGACAGCAGTGACCACTGCTGTAGCTGTCCCATGCTGAATGATCTGGGAAATGATCAGTGTGTTTTATAAGGATAGGAGTGAAAGGCGGAGATAAAAAGTAGAAGATAAAAGAATGTGGATAGCATCATGATCAAGCTGTATGCACCTTCTAAAAGTTTATAAAAATATTTCACGGAACAAAAACTCAGAAGGCTAGGTCTAAAGAATCCCTTTTAGAGCTTCTACTTCTGATATTTAGTGTGTTCTTAAAGTTATTGTTCTGGTTCTGCTACAAAGCTGACGATTTCTTCTCAAGTTAGGAATAAAAGTGTTAGACTGTAAAGAAAAAAAATCTCGAGATATAAAATTCATATATGAAATGAAAAACTGAGTACCCATTCAAGCTATAACATACCACCCATCCAACCAAAAACCTGTGAGCCTGAAGTAGTCAAAGGAAAGATTTATTTGATAATTAAACTTCAGAAAAAACACATTATCCTTGCTCACCATGTTTATTCACTCTAAGTGAGAAAAAAACTTGGCAAGTCATAACAGATTTGACTTACTAACATACGTACTATCTTCCTTGTTTACATAAATTTCAAATGAGAAAAAAACGCTTTAAAAGAACAGTTTATAAATTCATTTGATAGAATAAACTTGTGAAAGTTGCAAGCCTGGAAAAACCTTTCCTTCTGTCTCATGTTTTCTGAAGCAAAACACTTAATGTAAAGCACACCTGACATCTGACTTGCATACACCTCACGGGTTTTCTATGTAGTCTTCACTAAAGTGTGCTTACTAAATGTTTCACTGTACCAGAGCATGAGTTCCTCCATCAGCTTCAAAGCCTGTGAACTAGATAGTCATTGTAAACAATGCTTCTATAAAAAGGACATCTCAAATACAAAAAGAAGAGGGCACTAGCAGTCAAGTTTCTTTGGGAGACATTACACTGCATTTGGTTCTGACACGTTTACAAAGAGCAGCACGCAAAGAGCATGGTAACCATTTCAACTATTTGAAGCTCTTTAGTTTTTTAGAGCATTTGTAAAAACAGGTCTAATTATAACAAAGTGATATTTGCATAATTAAGTTTGAAACAAAGCCTTTCGTTGGTGATAAATGCACTAAGAACTGAAATATATTAAGACAAGCTATTCTGTTTGTCAACTTGTCAGATGTGTGCTGAAGCTTCCCCTTCTAATTACAAGATGTTTAGTACAGCACAATAGATATTATTTTAAAATTAACATAGAAGCTGGAATGTTTTTTCAATTGTAGCTCACTTCATCTGAGATGATTACCATGAGAAGACACAAAAAGGGAACAGGAACAAAAGCAGTGATTTATAGACGTTCTAATTTTTCACTTAGAAACTCTTCCACGCTATCTGTGTTCCACTTGAGGATGCTCAGTTCTTCTGCAATGTTCCCATTGTCGTCCAGCAGCTTTAGTACAGGGTCAGAACCACGCACATACTAAAGAAAGAAAGAAGCCAGTTACTCTGGGTTGGGAAATGTATTCTCCATTTTAAATCCCTCCCCAATTTATTTAAATCAGTTTAAGATGTCAAATCAAGAGTAGAAAAGTCCAGAAGTGATACCATTAGTTTAAGAGCAGTAAACATTTACCTTAAGATCTGGAGCAGAGTTACTTGCCTTAAATAAAATGGGTAAAAAGCAGCTTCAGTTCAGATTTACGACTTTTTGACATTTAATGTCAAAGAGAGGAAAGTGGAAGAACACGTCAAAAAAAGATGTGTGTTTCTGTCAAACATCTACTACTTGTTTTCCTTGGCCCACCACACAAACTAATGCATGTGCAGTGAGATAATGCCATAAACCGTATGTTGAACAAAGGTATTGTACTTCAACTGTTTTAAGTTACTAAATTTTGATTTTTGAATCAAACAGCTGAATGATTCTTTTAATCTAATCAATAGATTTTTTTTAACCACTTTAGAATTTTCTGGCCAATTTAACAGTGCAAAGTCTGCCTATAGGCTTAGCTAGTAACATAATACCTGTGAAAACTGAGCCCCCAAATACGTAATGCAAATAAAAGGTTTTAAGAGCACTGGAAGGATCTAGCCATTTAAGTTTATAGAAAACAGGAGTTCACTAGGAGTATTTTACTTTACCCTTTTACTGACCCAACCTAGTTGGTTTCACTTAATGAAGCTAGCAGCACCTCTAATCGGTTTTCCAAAATTCTTATAAAATAAATACCAGGCCAATTTGCACATTTTTTTCCTGGTAACGTTCCATACGAATTGTAGGCTATGCTGCTTTGATGTTCAATGCAGCTACAGAGTTTAAAATAAAAATGAAACATTCATACATGCAGAAGGAGAGAATGGTTTTGAAAGAAACCGGAGGGCACACAGACATGAATACATGAGACAGAGAGGAAATCTGTTTTAGATGGAATCTGCTGCTGAGAAGACAAATCACTTATTGCAGCCATGCGTAAGTATGAAGAGACTCCAGATGGTGCCATTTGGTGAAGAGAGATGGGAGCACAAGGATGTGAGAATCGAGATGTGTATCTGTGAAGTATGCTGGAAGTTCACGTAGGATTTCAAGAGGAAGTTTTACACTAGATCTTCAAAAAAACCTGCTTGAGCTTAAGGCAGTGCAGCTTATGCGATGTTGCCTATGCACCAGTCATAAAAAAACACCATTCATTATATGCAGTGGTCTAAAGCTGGATGTTTGAAGACTAAAGAATCAAAGACATACTGAGGAAGATCTGAGAAAAAGGAGAAAACTAAAAATCTCTGAATGTATGGAAATGGCAGCTCCATTAGAAGATGAGGGAAGAACAGAATGAGGAAAAAAGGAACTGAAAGTATGGCAGAACAAGCTCAACTGAACACAAGATATCCACAGTCAGGTCAGAACACAAGCATTCCTCACATTCTTTTAACATCTGTTTTTACTTAAGGGTTCCAGTATACCTTTTCTTGGATTTAAACAAACAACCCTGAAAAAGCCCCACTGACAACAAATAATTGGTACCAGTTACTTAGCAATAAGCCAATTAGTGCTAGCAGCAGAAACTTGTAAAGATTTATACTGGCAAGACAAATATACATCCCCTCCTGAAGGATGATTTGATCAGCAAATAAGGAACACAAAAGGTCTGTTTCTACCAAGTTTAATTCTTCTTAGTATACATCCCTCCTCCCCACGCCCCAAACAACAAAAAACTTAGTTTACTACTTACCTTGATTTGCAGTCCCCTGAAGAGTTTTGGCTTATCACTCCTGACAAAAGCTAGGGTTTGGAGAAAAGAAATAAAGAGAATCAAACTTTTCCACCTGCATGGAGTAAGTTTATATTCGAACTAGTATTCCCTTAAGTATTTCTTTTGGAATGAGGCTTTAGAAGGTAATTTCTAATGGTAAAATTCTCAATATCCTCACAAAACTAGTAACACTAACATTATGCCCAAGGAAAACCCTAATTTGGCTAGTATTCCAAACTAGCTTCATATTCGCTTGAAATTTCATTGAACGTTAGTGCGAACATTAAATTAAAAAAATAAATTTATCTGTATGTACAACTGACGGTCTTCACCAGCCCAGTCCATGTATATGCAAATAAGAGGGAAACTGTTAGTGTAATCAAAATCTGGCTGAAGCTTTGTGAGGGAGGCTAAATATGAAACAAACACCATCAGCAGACTGCACACAAGCTGCAGCAGTGTGTGTGAAAGGGCACGGAGGAAACTGTGGGCAGAGGTGTTATTCTTGCACACAAGAAGAATAATTTTGTCCTAGAGATCTCCAAGATTGCATGTTGAAAAACAGCAGGAATTCAAGAATAGAAAATAAGAGAAGCAGGTAACTCCTCTGCTCTTAAAGCTGATTGCCTTTAGGAATTTCAAGAGGGACTCTATGGCCTGTCATGTAGCTACATGGAGAGAAGTTCAGGTTTGAGCTGGCCTGCTGATGGACGAACTCTTCGCTTGAAGGGCTTGTCAGCACTTGCTGTTGACAGCAGCACAGTTCCCGTATCCCTATGGCACAACGCCCTCCTTGGGGTAACGTTAACTTTAAAAATAATATTCACAACATGACTTATTTCAGGGCAAAGCATGAGCACAAACTCTACTTCCAAACACTTTAGCCTAATGAATAGATGAGTTCTAAAAATATTTCAAATTTATTTAGTCTTTATTTCTCCTTCTTACACTCCAGTTATGCTCCAGGCTGAATTTAGTATCTGTACTGACATCAAGTGGAGCCAGGACGCTCCCGTGGTATCTCAGCAGAGTCTCCCCAAGTGTGCACGCTGTCAGTATGGATTGACTCTTGCGGAGGTGCTGGCTGCATGTTAAGTTGCTTTTTCAAGGTTAGACAACAATGAATCTCTCGTGAATTGCACAGCTTCCAGCTGGTGCATGAAGATGAGTGCAACCTCAGGACTGAATTCTCATGCTGCCTTGTGAAATGCAGTACTTTCCTCAATAATTGTAAAGATGTTCCCTGGCATCTTTATACCTCTCTTTATATTACTGAAGACAGTTACCTTAACATTTCCTCAGTATGTATATATGGTGACATTTATTTTCCTCCCTCTTCCACTGTGCTCCTGGTACAGATCAAAACCATATACTCTGCCTGCTGCACCAATCACTACACAACATAAACAATTTTTTTTTTAAAGGCACTATAAGCTCCTAGCTATAGTAGATGCCTGAAGGGGAAAAAAAGTTCTTTCTGTAGAACTGTACTCTGTCATGTTGCAAGCTGTACTCATAGAACAATTTCAAATAGCACTAAATAACCACTACTTGCTCATACACCAGAGTTCAGTTCTGATTAAACTCACAGACTCATTTTCAACTTCAGTGTTTCTCACGTCCTTTTGAGTTGTTAGTTGTCTTGGCTGTCATTAGTAGTAAACTGCAAAAAAAGCAGCAAAGATGTTTCTCAAGTCCACAGCAGACTGAACTATTCCACGGGGATTTTTCCCCACAGTTTTTTCAATTTAAATCTAAAGCTGACATCACTGTCTAGGACTTCATATGGAAAGGAGGTTTTAAGAAGCACTTAGTATACGGAATGTATTTAATTGCACAACTTACAGAGGAATGGCAAGATAGCACTGTAAAGTCGATAAAGTTTCAGAAGCAAATCTGGACTGTGAAACTCAATGATATTCAGGAATAGCCTTCAGGGGTTAACTCAGGTTACAGCACTTTAAGCTTTTAGCAGGTGTGAGGACTTGTTAATAGAGTGACAGATGAAAGCTCATTTGGACATGAGTGGCTGCTCCCTGGCTGCAGTGTCAGAGAGAACAAGCTCGCATGAAATGTGAACAGAATTAGGGGGAAGCAGAAAGTATTCTATAGTCTGTATTACATTTTGTCACTTTAAAAGCAGCTATTGCACACTTGTATCAATGTCAAATGTCTAAATCTTCTGAAAGCTGAAGCACTACAGAACGTTTTTCCTGAAATTTTAGACAGCTAGAACAAAATCATTTTCTGTTAATGGTGTATTTATTTCTAATGCTCATCATAGTGACTTTCTGTATTAGTCACTTGAATTTCTATGATGCAACAAAGAATAACACTCACTATATAAATAACTTAATTTCTATATTCTCGATTTTGGAAGCTAAATTGAGAAACTAGTACCCTGACGTGCATTAAAAATACAGATTACCTTGTCAAAAGCCTTTTTTTTTTTCCTCTTTCACAAAATCATGCTCTAGGTTGAATACACAGACGCTGAATGGAACTGATGGGGTTAGGAAGTCAGAGGCAGCTACAGTGCACAGTGTGACATGCAGCTGCTTGCTTACCCTGTGACACAGTGCACACGTACCACCTCCAGCACTGTCCCAAGAGTTTCCCCTCTCTATCCTGACATTAACATTATTGCTTCCTACGAGCCTATGTCTAAGGGCTACTTGCACACCTCTACACCACCATTTAATAGTTCGATGTTTAATACTAAAATCCTAGCTAACTACCAATTTTCCTCTCCCCATAGCAGCTTTACAAATAACACACTGCGGAGAAATAAGTATTTAATACAATCCATCCATGGGTGAGTAGGAAAGGCATTTTCCACTGATTTCTGTAAGATGAACTCTGAGCTTGGTGCCATGACACTATGTTTTGGTGAATTAAACACCAGACTAGAAGTCAAAGCTGTTCTACTGCCTGCTTTGCAACTGTCCTGTCACATAATGTTAAGAAAAATCACTTCACCTTGTGCTGTTATAAAACATGTGCAATACCAAAGCATATGCCTTCTGTTTGAAGGCAACCCTGAGGTGAGCCTACAGAGCAGCCATGATTGCCATCCAATCGACTACAACTAAAAGGTCACATTTCAGAGCACAAGACAGCCTATGAAGTTCTCCAAGGCTATCCTGTGCATGCACGAAAGGGAGAAAAGGATCAGGTAAGTATCAACATTTCAAAGCCTACCCAGTGCCACACCTTTTGCAAAGACAGGTGCTACCTACCACTGAACAGTGCTTGTAAAGACCTAAGGTCTGCCTGTCAATACACTACAACAGAAAAACCACCCTTTGTTTTGAGAAAGTCTGTGAAAACTAGTCTGTTGGAAATAAGACCTAGAATCCTAAATGGAGATTACTGAAAAATTGAAGTATTGCTCGTGCCCAAACTGCAGGTCTATGTATATGCATGCACACACCTGTGTGCTCTCTCTGAGATAGGATGTACTGCAACAAAATTTTCCGACCCCAAAGGGGCACAACTCCACATCTCACCATACTAAGCTGCAGGTCTGTGCATTAGATAAATAAGTCTTAAAGTTTACGAAAAAAGAGTTGACTATCTACTTTTCTATAGTAAGGACATGATCCAGATTACCCAGGATCTCTACACAACACGTGTGGAATAATTCACAGTATTTAGTTTCCTGCTTTAGGAGAAAAGATCTGCTTGATCTGTAATTGGAAAAATACAAAATGTTATTGGAGGAAAAAATTAAACTCATCTGTTAATATTGGAATGAGAGACAATATACATTAGCAGTAAAATTTCACACTAGTTTTCAAAAAAAACTATGCACATGGACAAGCACTTTTAACCTTGTCTATCTCCACACACATTGGAATAAATGTAATGGCCTCAAATCAGAAAGGCCTGGAGGAGATTTAAAAACTTACTGTCCTTGTCATATCGGTTTCAGATTTTAATGCTAGAAAAGCACAAGTCATAACTAGCCATTTCTTCAGCATCACATTGGCAATAAATAAGAGAAATATTACAAGTCTTTTAGTGATGCATTTAAATGTTTCACATCTTGAAATATTACCACTAGGAAGCACATGAGTTATTAGTATTTTTCAAAAGACTAATATTTTATCAAACCATGCTACTGCATGGTACTTTGTGCAACTTTGCAGTATATACAACTGATTTTAAAAATTCAAAATTAAGAAAGACTAAATGTGTTACAGGGAGTAACTGAAGCACGCTACTACTACTAACACACAAGATATGTAACACAAGAGTAGCAATGCTAGAGACATTACTAAATCTGAAGTATTGATTTAGTTTGTATGTTTGTAATCATCTTTTTTATAAAAGATTATGAGATTATGATAAAAAAAATGCAGGTCTCCTACCACAACATCCTTCACTTCTTAGCAAGAGTTTTACTAACTTTTTTACAAAATGAAAGACTTAAGATGACTGGACCTTTCTAAAGTTCTTTGACCAGTATTTAAGAATTAGAGAGAAAAATAACCAGGAAATAAGTGGTCTTACATGAAAGTACAGCCCCATAACACATTGCATTTCATTCGCTAAAAGAATCCCCTCACGCTTGCAGAACTTGAGCAGTGCAACAGACCGCTTGCTGACTCTCTGAAGTGAGAGATCTAATGTAGTCGCATACTGCATGGTTCAAGGATGAAGGACTTGTTACATCTGCTGGGAGCACATTCATTGTGTAACTAAGGGAGTCATACAGAGAGGTGAGAATTATCCTCCTGATGAACAAAGAGAATGCCAAGATGTGAAAGAAATGGTCAATGAAAAACAGCCTACTACAGTTTTTGTTAAACATACTGGAAAGAACACAGGAGTCTAGACATTGTCATCTCTTATCTCTGTGAACAGAACAGCGCTGCCACTGAAAAGTCAACTTAAATACTCTAGGTTAGTCACTGGCCCACCTAATTTTGTGTTCTATTGCAGGGCCTTAGCTTTATGCATGTCATCCAAAAACTGTTACATTTTCTGTGTTAGCTGGTATAAGAAGATATTGCTTCACCTATGAATCTTGCCACTTATGTTTTCAGTTTTCTACTTTGGTGGAATGATAAATATTTAAGAGCTGGTTTATAAAGAACAATTTGAAAACATGTATAATATAGGAATTAATTTTACAGTACAGCATTTATAATGTGGCAATTTCTTTTTAAGGTAAACCCAACAGAAAAAAATATTTCAGTACAGAAACATTTCAGTAGGACACAATGTTGGCTGGAGTCAGACTATCACACTTACCTTTTCCTTCCAACCTATAGCTCAAAGAGCACTGACTGTTACAAATTCACATCCATAACAACAGCTGGGAATGTCTTTAAGTTTGCCACATTCGAATGGACATGGAGATAACGTGGTTAGCTGTACTAACACACAGTTTCCTTACACACCCTTCAGTAGTACAAGCCATTTAACCTGATCTTGTTTTGGTGTTTTAAAGAGTGGGAAACAGAAAGTATCTTTCCTCTAGCCTTGTGGTCAATTAACAGAACTGTGTATAGGTAGAGGTGGTAGGAGGAGAATCTAAAGCAGCATAACTTAAATTAATTGCAACCTGGTTTAAAATTCTTTTATTTCTTGTTCATCAATCAGCCTTCAAACGGGGTGATATTCATACTGGCCATGAAAGATGGAGATGCGCTTTTTGTGCATTTTTATTTCTAAAGCTAGATCAGTCTTTTTTCCTTATGTCCAACTGATATTAAGTACAGTATTAGGAACTTCATTACTGAAAAAAGCACTGCTGTCACCTAAGCTCTTTCCCCATTTATAACAAAATTCCAGGTTGAAATTTCTCACAGAGGTTTTTCCTGCAGCTTCCTCCCCGCCCCGCCCCCCACTGATGGTATTGATTTTCCTTCTACACTGCTGTATTCTATTCACTTTAGTTGATTGTCATTACCCACTGACAAAACAATTATACTGCAGGATCTGTGAAAAGAAAGTAGTTCCATAAGCACACTATATAATTTTATCTATCAATTACTGGAGACCAGTTCCATGAGTCTCAGGTCAATACAACTTTCCTGATGTAATATATGAAATTTATGACTACTCGTAGAAGCACTTAAAAGCGCATTTTGTCATTCGGCTGTGACAGTATTTCACATTTTAAAGAACAGTATTGGCTTTTTACTTACCCTGGACTTGAGGGAACCTTCCCAATTTTCATCCACATACTTCTAGGACAGCTCCTGCGTAAAGCTGTAAAAATATATAGAAGCTGTTAGTAACGTTAAAAATACAACTTATTAGTTTATTTATTTATCAATTTGAGGATCAATATCAAATATTTAATCTATTTGTCTTTGAGGAGAGCATAAGGCTGGGCTAACCTTGATGCTTCACTTGGATGGCAATCACTACTCAGCTATGCAAAGTACTCAAATTCAATGTGATTAAAACCAAATTTCATTTCAATTCTTTATAATGTAGCATCTAAATTTAAACAAATATATTAATCTTGTATACTGCCACATTTTTAAACTTTTTTTTTCTGCATCATGCAATTGATTCTACAGTTTGCTGCATCTTCAATATAAATTAGCAACAGATTTTTCCTGCTACTAAAAGAGAACTTCATTCTGTAAAGCCAGGCATTTAATAGAAATGGTTGTCAATTCTGTATTCCAAATCACATCCTTCTAACTGTGAAGCCCCTACTGCTTACAGGTTAACAGTTAAAAGTTCAGTTAATTTTTTTTTTTACTTCAATTCATTACATTCTGTATAAAATTAAGACCTCTGCTCTTATTTTAGAAGGTGCATTCATAACAAATGTGCAAGTTCAGACACGGAAAAACACAACTGTTCTGAAATGAAGTAAAATTCATATTTGATTTAAAATATGAACTGTGGATACATGTAACCGAAAATAAGCTTTCACTATGACATGTAATGAGTACCTTTCTGAAAAAGGAGTGACAAATCATAAAAGCAAACCAGACAACTGAAATCTCAAAGTAAGACAATTTTATTAAAACTTCACCACCCATCTGTGCAGGCACTATGGATGGTCAGGAGTACATCTGCATTTCAGAATACGGATCTTCTGAATTTAGGTTCAACTTGTTATTCGTTTAAATACACATGATTAGAACATGAAATACTCTAATCATTTGCAAGGAAATTACGACTTCTTGCCTGACCTGAACCAATCACTTATCATTACTTCCACAGGAAATGGAACTAAAAATACTACGTTGCATTATCTGTTTAGCACAGTATCCCAGGAATTCACTTAACTACATTCAAATTTTTCAAGTAAACATTAGATTTAAGATAAAAGCTTTGACTGTTAGAACCCAGTACTGCTATGAAACAAGACTTGAGAGATTAAAAATACCATTTATGAAGCTTATTTTTCACCCCAAAATAAATATTTTGATTTTAAAAAACACTGATAAAAATCTCAAATACCAACTTGCATAATTAACTTCCTCTGGACTTAAACCATGGAAGTCTGAAGATGGAGGAGTTACAAAGATGGAGAAAATGTTGAACAGTGAGATTCTGAATTTCACTTAACCTGTCTCCATTCATTATTCTTTTAAAAACATTTAATCAGCAATCTTAGATTCAGATGCTAGTTTGTACGTTCACTAAGGCACTGAACAATTACAGTGGTTCTGTATACTGACAGTTACTTTCTTTATGCTAATTCTTGATAGAAAAGTGCAATAAAGATAAAAGATAGACATTCTGTTAATTATTTTCTATATGTGCACAAAGAACTAAGTGCACCAAATGGTAATGTGAGCATTTTTCAGTTCTCATTACTGCAAATAATTCTTCCAGTTTATTTCTTCCTTTTAAACAGGGATTTCTACGGAAGCAAGATCACTGCAGGAATCTAAAATATATAGGACATTGTAATTACAAAATACTCCCACTTTGTAACTCCTATCCAATAACTGATAGAAATAAAGTTTAGCAAAGAAAACAGCTCAAGCACTGATGCTTATATTTTGAGCTTATAATTCTGCCGTAATTGAAGCCCAACTGTGCTGCTACAAAAAAGTTCAGATTCATGCTGGCACAAACAGCTGCTCTCTAGATGGCTAGACAAAAAAATAAAATAGACTTCATTTAGAACTCTAAACAAAGGTGTCTTTTGCAAGAAACGCAGGTTTATTTGCATCACTTAGAAAGCCCACAACAAAAAGAATACTTGTTCACATCTCCTACTGCTACTACCCCATCATGTCCAGAGCAGATGTCTGCCAGACTCCCTTGTGAAGGCATTTCCTGTGCTCAAGCATTCCCAAGAATGACATGTATCACTCAGTGCAGAGGCATACAAATATGACGAGTCAGTTCATTAAACAATGCTTAACTTGTAAGTTAGTTCATTTTAAAATAATGCTTCACTTGTTTTAGCGTTGATGAAAGTGAGTCTAGTACTGCAAGCAATGAAAGAAAGACTCTCTAAACTATTACTGGTGTCCATTTTGGCGTCTCAAATAAGTACTGTTATGATTTCCATGCTGACTCATGTCTGTATCTATAAAAATATCTTTGCTTTTTTTAAAGCATTCTAACAGGATGCTTTCGAAGGCTGCTGTGACAAAGACTGAACTTTTCCCTCATCTTTTACAAAGCTACAACTTGAGTTAAATTTCATTCAAAAGCTTTTTGTAAGCACATGAGTATCTTGTAATAGTTCACACTGATGTAATAAAGATGGCTCTTCACTGCTGAGAGGAGGGAAACCACACCATCATTAAGGCAGACATGCCCAATAAAGGAAAGTGGTAATTATAACATAATAAAACACCACTTACATAACAACAGTGTTAGGTAAAAATATTTTGTAAAAATAGTTGTTCCATTAACACTAGTGGTCCAACTAAAATAGGTGTTTGATTAACAACAAGAAACCTTGACTTAGGTGAAAGAAAATAACATTTCTCCTGGTATTTGGAAGGGAATTGAAGTAATTTCTACAAGACAAAGTTCCTGCAGTGGTTCATTTATCAATAGGTACTGTATCATAATCACAATTACTCAGAGTAAAAACTGCACAAAAGAAAAGTTACGTTCCTGCTATGCAGCTGCCATAGAACTGTTGGTGTTTACAACCAAATAGTAAATCAAATCAAATAGAACTGAAAAAATTGTACTTAACAGAAGCTGCTCCTTGATCATCATAACATGGTGTTACAGCATAAGTGACAACAAAGTTTTGTAAAATACATTACGTCATTATAAGTATTTGTTCTCCTGAGAAATGAGGTCACAAAGAGGAGAGACTTCGGTGCAAGTTTCTTCTGGTCTCTCTTAAACTCTCGTAACTACCAGTTCACTTTTATTTTTTACTAGAAAATTCAATTAGTTAAAATAAAGGACTATACACCAACATATAAAGTATTTTACCTTCTACGAGGGAGGGAACTCAGGATATTTTTATGGACAGTTGGAAGTTTTCAAAATTACTCTAGTCTTCCCCTTGCCTCAAGACAGAAAATTGACAAGAATCTGTGGGTTAAGAGAGCAGCAGCCAGAAAGTCTCACTGCCAGGAACATTATGAATTAATGTTCTGTAATGCAGAAAGCCATTAAAGTCATTGCTACACAAAGATCATTTTGAAATGTCGTCATAGGTAAATTTAGCTACAAAGAGACTCCTCTCATTCACAACTTATTATCATATGAATGAAATGCCTAACTAAATAACAGCTTGGAAACAAAGAATCAAATAGTCAAAAAAGTGTTATATAGGACTTACTGCTATTCCTGTGACTAGGGGTATATAGTACAGTGTGCGTGTGTCTGTGTGTGTATTTTTTATATATATATATATGTATATATATATATAAAATATAGGCATATTCCTCTGAACACATCTGTTCTTCTGAAGCAGAATCTAAGTTCTCATTTATTTGTAGGAAAAGAAATTGCAATTGAAATTCCAAAGGATAAAGAAATCATGAATGTTTAAACACTGAAATAAGTCACTAAGAAAGATTGCAGAATCTTTATCCTTGGAAGTCTTCAAAACTTAACCAGGAAAGTCTCTGAGCACTGCTTTAGGTTGGATAGTCAGTTTTTTCTTCTTTTCTGTATATACATATCATAGTTGTACATTATTATTATGACTAACTTCAGCATACAGAAAATGTGTTTTCCACCTAAGATTTCAGTTTTGGTGCTAAACAAGCTCCTCTATGCAGTATTGTGTAAACATTTCTGTACTTTCCAACCAACAACCCAAAAGCCCACAAAACTTCTCTTCCTACCAGATCATGATTGTTAACTTTGCTCTCTGAAAGGGTCTCGTGCAAGGCCAGGTAAACAAGAAATCTGAAACAAAGGTGTGAGAGAGAAAACGTAGAAGTTGAACAATGAGCAGTTACATAAATTTAGACCTCTGCAGAGCTACAGCGGAGGCACAAAGGCAAAGTGGAATAGAGGATAAGGGTGCCAGAAGAAGGGCTCCTATATACAGGTGCCTACTTGAACCTAGTAAATAGGTAACATTAAAAAGTAGATAGAGAACAGTTTTTAAGCTCCAACTTTGAAATATGCTGTTTAACTTTGCTACATAACTATCTACTTGCCTCTAGAAGTAAAAATCCCTAAACATCCCTTTTATTGTTGAGAATCTCTGCTTTTATTAGAACAGAAAGCATCTTAAGAGAGCTGCAAAGAAAACATTGAGAACAGAAATCAACAACTATTTATTTGACTTTGTGCAATTAATTTATTTGGAAACTGCACTTTTTGAAGTTGTTTCAACAAATGTGGAGTCAATCATTTTATCTAGATGGGTACCCAGATGAAGCAGGTCAGACTTAATTAGCTAAGCTTATACCATTTGTCAGCACAGATGCACATTAACAATCGTAACCCACATTTAGCAAATCAACCTTTATTGTTTCCCTCACATCACCTTTTTCACTGGTAAGTCTATAAAGAGCTCTCCCATCAGTAAGGCTTTCCTGCTACAGATAGATGGATGCCTTTAACCTTAGTTTGTCTGAAGAAATGAACCTTCGGTGGAAGTGAGCCAAACAAAAGAAGGTAAGTTTCTCTCAGGCATAATAATCCATTTTAAGTTTCAGAAATATCTTAGTTATGTATATTGTTATATCTAGTGGACGTTGGGAAAAAATAATATTGAAAAGTATGTGCATATTTCAAAGGTATGCACAAAGACTACTGTATCAACGTGTACCTTGTTTTACAGTGGAATCACACACTAGAAGTAGCAACATGGGTAACACATCTCCTATGCACCTGAAGTAACAGTTTTCTGTCTGTGCCATACATTTTAGTGTCTGAAACTTCCTGTCCAACTTTTGCTTACAGCTGATGTAAGCCAGCAAACTGCACAGCATTACACTATTAGAAATACTTAACAATAGAAATTTAAAGTGCTAAGTTCAAGGTGTTAGCGTGCAAAATATATTTCAAAGCTCTGTTTACAAATATTAATGACTTTTAAGGTTTGTGGCAATCCTGCACAATGCAACTATGACATTTAATGGATTGTAGGTTTTATCCCAGTGTTAATTCTTAAAATCAAGTTGGATTTTGACACACATTCTTGAGATAAATCTAAGATTACCATATACAATTAATGGAATACGCTTTTAGCTACATTTGAAATGATCACACAGCATAAGCGAAGCTGCAGATGGAGTGCAGCTATTTTCAGCTACTGCAAAATATGGACAATCTCTCCTGCTACTACAATTTCACGCACAGTTAGCTTCACCTCCATTTCATCCTTCTGTGTTTTACACACCAGTAGTACTCTGCATCTGACAGACTGAGGCTTAAAACTTGCAGCTAAAGCAATACTGTTTAAGCTAGCTTCTGAATTAGTCTGCAGCCAAATACAAAATCTCTAGAAGTAGAGAAAATAACCAAAAGAATTTTTCCATTTTACCTACAGTAAAGTTATGAAGCAATGAAAATATTTCATTGGACAGATGGCAGCAGAAGTTAAGGCGTAGTGGGAAACAGGGGCACCTCGCAGGTATTTCCAGCACTGTCAATTCACAGAATACTGGACCAGTAACAAAATGAGGATTAATAAACATCTGTCGAGGATATAAAAGAATCAAACCCCACAAACATACCTCACACAGGGTTGCCCTGATGCTACTCAGCACGAGGTATTTTAGGACTGGGCATAGATACTTCGCAGTGATGCTGCATAAAGATTCTCAAGATACACATGCTATCCCTCCTTACCTTTAATTTTAAATTCTTACTTAAAACACAGGTGCAAGTCATGCAATGAAGTAATTCTTTTTTTTTGATTTCTAACCTTTGCCACATACTTTTAAGGAGAATTAACTGCGTATCCTAAAGTCTGTCCTAGAATATATCTAATAGCATGCACGTCTGTCTTTAACACGGACAATCAGCATGCTGCCACATGATGGTAATAAATATCTGCTCACATAATGAACAAGCTAGGTCATGTACTGGAATCATGGTTCAGAAAAAAGGTTCATCTGTTCTGAGGATATTCAAGCACGTAGCCACAGCACTAACAAAAGCCAGAGCACCACTGCTCTGGATCTCAGCAACATATGAGGTTGCTAATAGCCAGATATCTTACATCTAGATGCACGTTTTTAGTGTAAGATTAACAAACTTCTTCATGCAGAAAGGTGAGGAAAAACACTTTCAAGATTTTTTAACATCTGTTCACTCTTAACTATCAAATTTCTGGTAGAATAAAGATTTAAGAGTAAAATCGTAAGCCCAGATACAGACACCTGTGGCAAGCAGCAGTACGTTAAACCACGAGTCAATCCAAAATATGATGATTCTGAATATAATCCGTTTAGATATTAATATTCGTGCTCAAAACTTCCAATACTAATTTTCCACTGGCTGGTCTTCAGGGGCATTTACTCTGTACAAGTTTCAAAAATGCAGTAAATATGAACAATAGATTTTCAAACAGTGGCTGTGCATGAATGTAATCATATAAAGAATTCCACGCTCTGAAATAGTGTTCAAAAGAACGTTAGAAAAGATGCTGTGTTTTAGCACTCGACTATAATGATAGAACAATCCAATATTTCTATTCAGCGGCAAATTACTCATGTTTGCAACAAAGCACAAGCAAAAAAATATGAAACTGAGTAACCCAACACAAATAGATTAGGAAAAGCAAACTTAGATTATACCATCTCTAGGCTCCTGTGAATACCCAACAGATTCCAGCTCACTGTGAAGGAATATCTCAAGCAACCTTGAGATTCCTTCCAGCCTTAAGGTTTTTGTTCTACTACATTCGGCATGACTAACATGGAAAAAGTTTTGAGACTGCAAATTTTTTTAATGTAAAGCCCTGATCACAAAACAGCACTTGATTAGTCTTACACAAAAGTGTGATTATCCACAAAGAGTGTGAAATCTAGGTCTGATTCCGGATAATGAGAAAAATATCTATCAATTTAAATTCTCTTCTTATTTTGATCCAACTTGGATTTTAATGCAATAATGTTTACAATACAAAGTAAGTCACGTCTTTGAATAAATTACTAATAAATTAAGACTGATTTCTATCCTCGGAACTCACGTTGACAGAAATGCAATATACCTCCTCTACTTTATTTCCCCAACAAACGACAACACAAGTTATTCTGATCCAGAGGTTCTTGTGATGTATTTTACATAGACTGGAAGAATGTTATACAACTGTTTACATAAGCTGTAGGAACATTACCTGAACAAATAAAAGCACCTGCTTCTCTTGTGAGGACAGGAAGCCTTGCTGCTGCCACCACTACTGCTACTGGTTGCGGTACACAACCACAGCGCAGTTGCAGACTATTTCCTATTTCTACATTCCTTTTTAGTACATTTCATTAGATTTTATTTGCAGAGTTTTCAGCTTTTGTATGTGTGTGCATGCATAGATACATACATACATATTTATAAGAACAGAAGCATTCTCCAGAAATTAAACTTTCCTCAAATCTCAAAACACTTGCTTCTTGGTATTTAATGTATCTAAACACTGTAATCAGTGATTTTGTTAAAAATCGTAGGCACAGACTTATTTTTTTAGTATTATGTTGAATTTAATTGACAGAAGAAGCCTGCTAGATTAATTCCATGTTGTCAGTTATTTAGCTATCTCCTAGCCATTAAAAATAATTTCAGCATCTCTTCTCCTTGAGATCTCTACTTTCCTGCTGATTGTTGTTCTATGCATTCTAGAGCACCCTTAAATTAAAACGTATCTAAAAGCATGCATTCTTTTCAAGAGTTCTGTAAAAATTGATTCTTGTTCAACACCTTAGGCAAGATAGCTATTTACGTACCCCAGTTACAATAGAGGTCTTGCTTTAGCCTTTCTGATTGAAGTACAGCACGCACTCTTGAGCGTTCATCCCAATCTTTCTGTTCTAACCAGTGCAGCAGCTCAGCAGTCCTGTTTCTGTCAGGTTCCTGCCCGTGCAGGAGCTGACCTTGACCTGGTGGCTGCAGCAGCCTCTTGTTCCTGGGGACTGAACGGAACAGTCCTGACCACCATACTGCTTATGTGTCAAAGACCAAACAATAACCGTGATCAGCAGTTCCAGTCTCCTTCTCCTCTATTTTTGTCCTCTCCAAATCCCATACATCTTTCAATTCAAAGAAGCTGGATGCAGCTCCCAGTAGTTACTTTGCAAATAGAAATGGGCTGTTGGAGAACCAAAGGTTCCCCTGCTCAGACTGGGACGTTACTGTAGGGCAGTATGGCAAGTCTGAAAATCTACACCATACGTATGTTGCATTTTCCTCTTCAGATTATAATCGAGATTCTCATATATTTAAAAATTTAAAAAAAAAAAACAAACCATTTTTGTGTTAAATTATTCTACAAAGGATTTAGTCTAGAACCCACCTTTCTGGTTTCCAGCTGAGCTTCTTCGTGGCAGCACTGCCTGCAGAACGGATCCAACTGATTTAGATTGAACTGCCCAAGAAGGTTGCAAGAACTGCAGAGCAAGTTACTGGAGAAGCCCAGTTCTCTGCAGGCTTCTGATGACAACTGTGCTCCATACACATTTACCTGAAAATCAATACAACGTTATACTTTAGTATGAAATTAATTGTTTTAAAGAGGAAGCTTTTAAGTCCTTTAACAAGTAGAAAGAACAATTAAGTCTCTGGTTACCATTTTATAACACCACCTCACAGTCTGTTCGTAAGTGCAAACCACCACCTTATTTTGAGAAACGTTCTTAAAACTAACAGTGACCTCTAGCCATCATTCACAACGTGTGTGTTCCAAGGTATCAGACCTGCCGCTTTCATGGACACTTCTACAACTCTAGGGTCTTTCCATTGCTAGCTCCAAAGAAAGAACAGTAGAAAAAAACATAGGAAATCAACTGAAATCCACACGGGTACACTTCTCTAACACACGTTTTGCAAAACAACCTCAGTCGATTTCCTATCACTGAAAACACACTTGGAAAAAAAATATAACAGCCAAGCCTGGGAAAAGCTCAAGCAGGGAGTGAGAAAGCAGACCAAACTGCTCAACAACGCACACAAGTAGGGTTTTAATTTCATTTTTGTATTATTACAGGAAAAATCACATACCAAAAGTGAAAGTGTAGATAAAAGCCTGCAATTCTGATCTACCAACAGTCAATTAACATAGGTGAGTCAATTACATGGTTTCTGCGTAGGACACCAGTTCTGTTTTTTGTGAGCAGCCAAAACAACCTTACCAACTATCCCAGCACTTAAGTAATATATTTGGCTTTTGCTTTCGCATTCCCACTTCCCTGCCCAGGGACTTATCGCAGCCTTGCTTAAAGCCTTTCCTTCCAGCTGCACGCTGGGAAGAGAGAAAAGGGAGGGAGGGAACTGAGCGAGGGACGCTGCCCAGATGCTTCTTAGTCTGCAAGAACGACCTTGGGCAAAAAAACAAGGGATGAAACTCCAACAAAAGGATCTGCAGGCATCCCTGTGTTCAGAGAACTGTAAGAGGTTATCAACAAACTGGAGCGGATGAGAACAGAGCAAGAGTCAAAAGAATTATGCTGGCCCAATAGAAAATTACAGAAGAAACCTTACATTTCCTCATTCAGCAAAATGGACTTGTCTTCATTCACCCACAGTGTAACATACATACAACACACCCAGGCTAAGGTAGAGAGAAAAGCCACTTCCTGCCCTCAAGCGGCCATCCCAGAGCCAAAGCACAGACTTGGCACTGACGTGACAGCAAATTTTAAGGATTAGGATGAAAAATATACAGGTGCCGCATTACTCTGTTTCTATGTATTTGCTAAAAAAAAAAAAAAAAGTGTATGGAAAAGCATAAAATACAGAAAATGACTTGGAAATTATTATTCTACTTTGACAGCCAAAAAGCTCTCGTTCTTTTTTCTACAGGACACTGACAAAGTCAGGCGCACACATGACAGGAGGAAAGCAAACACGGGTCCCGATTGCACCGGGCAAGAAGGAAGCAGCTGGGCGTCCCGGCTATTTCTGTTTATGTTTCAGCCCCCCCGTTACCGCACCGCGCTGTAACAACACCGCTAACTGTAACGGAATTCTTTCCGGGGCCGGAAAACAACAGACACAAGCTGCCCTGACGGCAGTTCTTAGAACCCAACCCGCCAACGGGCCACGCCCCACCTCCCACGCCGGGAGCCGAAGCGGGGAGCGCCCCGGGGCACCCAAACGGCGAAAGCCCCGAGGCGGAGCAGCCCCGGCCGCAGCCACCCGCCGAGGAGCGGGCAGGGAGGCCCCGGCGGGTCCCGGAGCCGCGCCCCCCCCCGCTCACCGCCTGCAGCCCCAGCAACAGCCCGAGCCAGCCCCGCTCCGCCGCCGCCGCCGCCATCTTGGAGCCCGCCCGCTCCTGCCAGCGTCGCCGGGGGCCCGCCGCAGGACCCCAGCCGGTGCGGGTGTCCGGAGCGCTGCCTGATGGAGAAAGGAGGGGGCTTGGCGGCATGGCGGGGAGAAGCAGCTCAGCCGGTGGCTCTGCGAGGAGGCGGCGTCTCGGCCGGCTCGGTGTGCTCAGAGCCGCGCTTCCCCGCGGGGTACACGAGGCGATCTTCCCATCCCCAGCCCGGCACCGAGCGGGCAGCCCTAAAGCCGGGTCCTTTCCCCTTCCGGAAAGCTGCAGCCAACCGGCGCACAGGTCCCTAGCGCCGGTGATTGACAGCCGGCCCGCCCAATAGCATTGCTCCTTTCCGGAGCACAGCTCTACTCGCGCCCAATGCGAACCGAGCAGGCGGGCGGGACCTCACGAGACCCCTCCCAGCCTCGAAGCCCCGCGTGCAGGCGGGACCGCGCTGAGCCGGGCGCTCGGACAGGGCGGAGCCACCCTCTGCCCGGTGGGCGGGGCCTCTGCCGAGAGGGGCCAATCCTGCGGCGGGAGGGGCGGGGCGGGCGCTGCCCCGCCCAATGGCGGAGGGCGAGGGGCGGGGCGCGGCGCCGGGGCTCGGCGGGCGGGCGGCGGGCGTTCGGTTGCTGAGCAGCGCGCGCAGGCGGGGGAGGGGCCGGGGGCGCCGCGCGGCGGGGCCGGGGCCGGGGCCGGGGCGATGTGAGCGGGCGGCGGGCCCGGTGCGCGCCCCCCCGCCTCCGCCAGCGCCTCTCGGCCGGTGCCTGCCGCCGCCGCTCCGCCGCCGCGGGCCGGGCCCCGCGTTATGTCGTGAGCCCGGGTTGCGGCGCCGCCGCCGCCGGGGCCGCCGATGGGGCTGCTCAGGATCATGGTGCCGCCCAAGCTGCAGCTGCTGGCCGTGCTGGCGTTCGGCGTGGCCGTGCTCTTCCTGGAGAACCAGATCCAGAAGCTGGAGGAGTCCCGCGGCAAGCTGGGTGAGCGGCACCGGCACCGGGACGGCGCCGGGACGGCGGGGGGGAGGGAGGGCCCGGCGGCGGCGGCGGCGGCCCCGGCCCCGGCCCCGGCCCCGGCCCTTCCCCCGGGGCACCGGGGCTCGGCGGGGCCCCGCGGGTGCCGGCCCCGGCGGGCGCGGGGTGAGGCCGGGGCCGCCGACGCGGGGTCGCTGTGCCCCGGAGGGTCCCGGGGCCGCGGGCACCCAGCCGCTGGAGGCGCGGGGCAGCGGCAGCCCGGTGCGCGCGGGGGCTGGGTTACGAGCGCTGCCGGTCCTCCCGGCCGGCGGGGCTCCCCTGAGGCACCCGCACTGCCGGCGCCTCGGGGAAGGCGCACGTCGTGGGGGTTAAAGCCGGGAGTGGGTCTGGGCGGCGTGGGCGCTGTGCCACCGAGCCCCGCACGGAGCCGGTCAGGCACCGAGTGTCAAACGGAGCGGGTGCCGCCGCGGTGTTGCCTCTCAGCGTGCCCTGCCCGTCGTGTGCCCCGGAATGGGGCGTTAGGGGCTGGAAGGGACCCTGCCAGCCGCACCGCCTGGCTCGCCTGAGCCCCGGGTGCTCTCGCTCTGCGCATCTTCCACCTGGAGTCGCGTGGGGATGATCACCGGGGCATAACCCCGGTAGCCGTGAACAAAAATTTGGTGAGTGGAAGAAATCAGCAGGCAGTTTCAAGCAGGTGGAAGTGCTCAGGGTTCAGGGGTGTTTTTGTTCCGTCCGTTATAAACGGGTTGGTGCCCGCAACTTCAGAGCCTCCATTGCTGGCAGCGTGCGGTAGCTCCAGCTACCAGCTCCAGCACCTGGCATTGAAAGGACCGACATAACGCCATCTGAGAATAAAGCTTCTTGCTGGAGAGACTTCCTCCTTAACATATATGCAATGGATGTAAGTTACATATTTAGAGGATTAAAATACAGAGCTCGAGCTATTGTGGTGCAAGCATCTAATTACTGTGTTCTGCTGATTTTATTTCGTGCGAAGGGAAAACTATTGTAAAGTGTCCATTAAAAGTATGATGGAAAAATTTGCTTTGTGAGCATCTTACCGGCGATTCTCTAAAACCTGTCTAAGGAGGGGAAAAAGGGCTTTCTGCGGCAGCTTTGAACGTGGGTTCTGTTCCTGAACTTGAGCGTATGCTTTGTTAAAGAGCTTGTAGCTGGCTGAATGTCTCCCTTTTTACGTATCTGGTGCATATTTTAAGAGTAGCAAATGTTAGTGTTTCATTGCAGAAATCACTTGACTATGTCTGTGACGTTACCACAGAGCTGTAGTATGGGGAATGGCTTCCTCTGAGCCAAGCTCCTTGGCTGGCCCGACGGGCTTTTGCTGCCGTCCTTCCCCCTGCCCTCCTACGGAGCGACCGCGGCCGTGTGAGGAGCACAAGAGCACGGACACGGCGATGGAACAGAGGGGCTCTGGCCTCTCGGCGGTGTGTCAGCGGGCTCTTCGAGGGCTGCGGGCTTGTGCTAATGTCAGGTGATAAGCTGTCATCCCGGAAAGAAGTTGTAAGAAGTAGGCTATGAGTAGGAGAGCAGAGTTACTTCAGATTTTATAGCCAATAAACTAATTCTGCAATCTTATCGGCAGTTCTAGTAGCAAGTATTCAGTCATACTTTCTGATCAAAAGAGCTTTTTCCAATGTCTTCACCAAAGGGTAACTCCTGGTTCTGTACTGAACGCTTGGTGCACAGAGTTGGTATCTGTGCAACATGGTGGTAACCTGCCTGTAACAAGAAACTGGAACGTGTTTCTGGGGAAGAAAGTAAGGGAACCTCTTTCTTCCTGTAGGTGCGATTCCTTTGTACAGAGAGAATTCAGTCACCCTGGGAATTTTTTCTTTTTAAGTTGAGAAGTTTAAGAGAGAGAAGCAAATGACCATCACAAATGCTTATGTTGCATTTTTCTCTCTAATAAAATTGTGGTCCTAATACTGTCTTAAAATGTATTTGTAAAACCCATGTGTTTCTTTGTCATATGAATAGTAACTATCAAAAATGAAGAAAATCAAAATATTCATTGTAGCTCTCCAGCTTTTGGTCTTCTTAAGCTCTTTACAAGTAGCCTGTAGTGGTGAGATCACAGCCCTGTCACAACCCTATTCCAGGTACTTACTTGGTGAGATTTGTACCTAAGGCTATTAATCTTTCATTTCATTTTGTTTTCAAGTTTACACATTAAGGGCAGATGAACTGGCAGCTGCTGCAGACCGAGCTGTCACAACCGCAGTGGTTTTGTTTAAGCCTAGCGTATGGACTTGCCCGTTAGCTATATGACCGTGTAGCCCTAACGGGGAATGTTGCACGTGGGAGGCAGATGTTGAGGATTGCACTACCGTTCGTGGAACTGGGGTGTTGTGTAGCCATACCCTTTGGTTTTTGGAAGCCCGGCGGGGGCAGCTGTACTTATGTATACCTATGGTTTAAATGTATCTAGTATCAAACACCTGCGGGGCTGTCTCCCGTGTTGCCATTAGCTTTTGTGGCGAGTTGGACCATAAAAGTGACGCAGCCACCTCTTCCCTTCCCTGCCCAAGAGCCTCTGATGTGGCAGAGGGGAGAAGGAGTCAAAGAGGGAAGTTGGTGCCTGTCCCAGTTCTGTTAAACGTGGTGTGTTCCACAATGGCAAGTACTGGAAGCACTTCGGTGTTGGAACGAGGGTGAGGGAAGACAGTGCCCTCCTGAGGGACAGTCTGTAGGGCTGCTCAGCCAAGGCGAGCATAGCTGACCGCGGAGGGTGACTGCTGTGCGCTGGAAATGAAAGAATATTGCCATCTTCTAGCTGCTTAGTGGTACTTATGCATTGGATTTAAAAAACAGACTTGGTCTGAGCAACATAAGGATTGATTGACTTTATTATGTTTCAGATTACTCCTTCAGACCATGTTTAATTGCTGGCCAGCTGTACAGTGGGAGTATTTCTTCTACTAAGTGCTAAACAAACTTCAGGCTCATCACATCTGATAATTTAACACCGTGAATTCAGTATATATAAGTCTGTCATTTGGAGGAAATTTTGTACTAATTCTGGATTAATTTCTTGTTCTTCTTGTAAGTGCATGAATAATTTGAAAGGCTAAGGCTCTTTCTCTAAGCCGAGGGAAATAAATGTAATTGGTGATTAATTGATTGCCGGGTTGCATTAGTTTTTTCTTTCATCCATTACTTCGCACCTGTGGCTCTGCTGGGTAGTATTGTTCTAAGCACTGTGCAGGTACGTAACGAACCACTGTTCCTTTGCAGTTAAATGATTTAACTTCTCAGCAATTAAATCTTATGTTTGCTAGCAATATAAGAGCATGTACTGTTTTGGGATGTTGAAAATAATGGGCTTTTTTTCACTTAATTTGGAAAAAAATGTACTGTCAGTATGCTTGCCAGTTGTGCGTGCTTGGAAAATCACCTGGAAAATTTCTTAAATTGTCCCTCATAATATAGCATGCGTGCTTTTTAGTGTATTGTTTATACTTGAACCTCATTTTTAGAAGTTGTTAATGATTGTCGGTAGTTTTGGCTACACACGGCTATGCAAATAGTTTCCTAGCATTTCTTTTAAATATAGCTGTGTTGCCCAACAGTTATTGTTTTACTCTGAGTAGCCTGAGGCACTCTTTCAGAAGCTGTTTTCATGTGTAGTATTTCCAGAAATAAGAGCATTAATGCTGCTTTCTCCAGGCAGCGAAAGGTTCTTGCGCCTTGCCTTGCCAGTGTCCTCATCCTTTTGCATTTAGACCCCCCCTTGCTGTTCCCCTTCACCATTCCCTCTTTCATTCAGACCCCTGCAGAGTAAGTTTTACCCCGCTCCCATGCTATGCTTGTACACCCTGTTGAAAGATGCGTAGTAAAGCAATTGTATAAACGTGATACTTATTTTATTATGTCTGCAATTTTATATTTACTTATTTTATTGGGAACAAGTATTGCAGCTGGTGCTGTTCTTTCTTCTGTGAGATAGGTGATGTCTGAACTCTGACTAATTCAGCACATGTTCTCCAGCACGTACCAAGACGGTTCAGACTTGCTAATAGGCTTTGAGGCTTGATCTCACCCCTTTCTGCTGGCACTCTGATATCTCTGTTTCTGGCAGGGAAAATAAAGCAGAGGCACAGTTGGGTTTTCTTTTTTTCTTTCTCCTTTCCTGTAGAGCTGCACACGAAGAGCTTTCATATTGTTGCACCTGGTTTGCAGGCCTCATGCTTTTAGTGGAAAAGGAGTTAGTGATGTGATGAGAGCTGTGTCTTTGCTTCTAATAACTCTTTGCAATAGCACCTGCTACCTGGCCAGGGAATAGTTGTGTTAAAGATATTTTGAGGACAGTTCTGAGAAATGAAATGGGCTTGAGAAATGAGATAAAACACACAGCTCCGGTCACTCCTGCCACGTAGTGCAGGGGATGAGGCAATCACCAGATAAGGCATGGCCTCTTTCTAGGTTCTCTGTTGGAAAGGGTCAGATTTGGGCCAGCACATATCTGTGTAAGCTACTTCTTAATGTACCAAGTCACAGAAGAGCAAAAAGACCTGTAATGCCGTCTTCAACAGAAATCCTGGGAAAGGGCTATGACTACAGCCTGGGATAGAAGGAGCTCGTTGGACAGCCAAAGAAGTGCAGGCACCGTGCTGTTTGAGTTAACACAGTGCTACGGATTCAGTAGCGGCAGCTGTGAAGTCAGGAATCGGTTCAAGGCTAAGAAACTCAAGAGAGAGTCTTTAAAGGATTTTAAATCCTGCTCTTCCGCGTGATTGTTTTCCCACGTAGAAAGGGAGACTGGGTTGTTTGAAGTACCTAGCTGGTTTCAGCAGTGTGCTTGGCACTGGGCATGTAAAAGCAGTAGCAACTACTGGAAATCAGAAGAAGTCATTTTTAATGGCTCTATTTACTCTGTGATAAACCAACTAAAAGAATGGTATTATGGTGTAATGCTATGGCAATGCTGCCTTTGTTTTTCTTGTCCGTTTTCTACTTCTGATCATGGAGGAAGTAGCTAAAATTTTCATGTCTGCAGTGTACCCTTGTAATTGCATGATTGGAAGGAACTCTTTTTTATTATTTTAGTTCTGACTGGAGTTTATCATTAAATGAACTGTCTTAAAGCAAAGCAAAACCCAAACAAATACCAGAGAAACAAAACCCCAAGTACTTCACCAAATTAAAACTGACTCATCATATGTCTTGTATGTATATATACACAAATGTGCAGACACAGATATATATGCATGTATGTATGTTAACAAAAAATACACCCCAAACATCTCCTGTTAAATTACTTAAACTTTTGAATTAGCATAACAGGTTAAACAGTCCTCTCCAGATTATTGCGTACATCTGAAGTGAAGTCTTAGGATTTCTTTTTCTTCCTTAATTCAGAAAAATACATATTTGCAAATGGATTATCCTTTTTTTTCTTTTTTTTTTCTTTTTTTTTCCCACAGCTTTGTATCGCCCCTGGCTGTTGAAGCTAGGGATGTTTGAGATGCTCATGAACGAGTCATTTCCATACCTACTGACTGGTGGCCGTGAGTCACCACTCATGTTAGTTATTCTGTCCAGACTTAGCCTGTGTTCTAGGAATGAATGCCTTTCCTGAAATTCTTGCTCCTCTTCAGGAAATAGATGGCTTTTGCATATGGAGTATTTAATTGGGTCAAAATACCGCCTTTTTATGGAATTGTGTGCAATCTATAGCTGTCATTTATCTGAAGTGTATTTAAACCTTGTCAAAGCAGTGCTAAAATAGTGGTGCTTTGTTTGAAATGTGATGCCATTTGTCTGCTTATACATTTTAAATACAGACCTAGCAAGCATGATGAAAGAGCCGTGTAGAAAAATAGCTGAACTGCTGCGTGTATTTGCGTTATTTTTTTCAGCCAGAAATAAAAGATAAGCCCTAGTGAAAGGAGTCAACATTGAGAGGCGTCTGAAACGTGGCCAGCTGGCTGCAGCCTTTTGTAAATACGTACAGACTTAAGTGCAGTCTGTCCTGGTGGCTGGCTGGGTGGCGGGCAGGCAGCGTCTCATTCAAAACCCGCTTTGCGTGGGGCTCAAGCCGGTCGAATCTGTTGGGTTTAACCCAACCGCTCCCCTAAAACCTTTGGGTTTGGAGAGTAGGAGCTTGAGAAAGGCGGCATTGAGAGCAACCTTGGGTCTCCTAGGGCAGAGAGGCTGGCCTGCTCCCGCCCTGGGGCCGGGTTGCTCAGTTCTCCCTGCAGCCCTTGACTCCTCCACTCCACCTGGGGAGTTGTGGAGAGCCGCGGTGCCGCGTCTGGCATTCCTGGCAGTCGCTGCCTCTATGAGAAATGCTGCCAGTGCAGGTTGTAGTTGGTATGCCCAGGGGCTCTGCTAAAGGTAGAAATTCTCAGTGTTTGCTGAAGCGTTCAGGTGGGACGTACATGTGTGTTTCTGTGACAGGAATGTGCTGTCAGGACATCGGTGTCATTGCGGGCCGTGCCCTTGAGTGTCAGTCTGGCTTCATATTCCGTATCTGTGTGTTCCCCAGGAGTGCATTAATTGCTACGCTCTATCTTCTTATGGCTATAAATTAAGAGCATGTTATCACCAGAGAGGTATTGTTTGCAAATGTGTCTGCAGGAAGCTAAACTACATTTGTGTCTTTTTTTATTGTCTCTAGTGTTCCGTGCGTTAGTGTTGTCCTTACTTCGCAATATCCCTGTGTCATCGTGGCTCCAGTAACGTTACTGCTATAATTATTATTCAAGCATTCTCGTAGTGATAAAATTCATCGTGAGTAGCTAGGAGTCTAGGGCAGTCAGAGAATTAATAAGATAATTAAATTACAAAAAGTATTTGCAAAGAAGCTATCTATCACTTGGGCCCAGTCTTTATCTGCCTTCTCTAAGTCCATTCTCTCTGTATATCTGGTTGGAGTTGAAAATGACAGACAGCTGACATCCAATTTTTTTGTCAACTTGCTGTTTAATTCTGCATACTAATTTGTGTTGAAACATATGTAAAACTTAAGTGCTGTTTTGATAAAACAGCTTTTGATGATTTTGAAGTGTTTATGCAAACCTTGTGCATAATTGCTGTAAAACTGTAAAGAGTGTGGGGATCGGATCTTAGGTTCCTTAAATTAAAATGCATGTCTTCCCCATTTGCTTCTCTAGTATTTTTTCCTCTCAAAATATATTTTTTTCTATTTTATGTATCTATATATAGAGGTATGTGTGTATATATATATGTAACATAAACAAGTGAGAGTAAGGAATATATATATTAATTACAATAAATACATATACACAGAGCCAGAGAAATATATATCTATATATGTCTTATGTCATAGTATAGGACTGATCTTTTGAAGACAACAGATTGAAAGTCAGTACTATTTCACTTCACTTTGAAAAAGGTAGAAAAAGGCCGAGAGCATGAAGAAACTTGGAGGTATGAACAACTGAACAGAGGCGATGCTTGTTGCTACGGTCTTCTAAAAAGTGGACAGGGAAATCGAGCTAATGGAATTGTAATTTTTTTTTCTCCTGAACCTTGAACCTGGGTATCATTGCATTTTCAGTATTTCTATTATCTTCTTTTCTGGATATGCTGTTGTTGAACATATTCAGAAAGATTGCAAAAATAGCATATCTGCTTTTTCTTTGAAATATTTGTGTTTCTGTACATTGACTCTGTGGGTGCTTTGGAGGAGACTTTGCAGTAGTAGAAGTCTGTTTCTGCAGTATGTGGTATTTGCAATGTGTTGTAATATACAAAACATTAACCAGCAATTGATTGTATTGTATTGGAATTGATTAAGACCAGGGGCAAATAATTCAGGTAATTCTGAGAAGGATTTACAAATTCAGAGCAAAAAGGGAATGAAACCAAAGTATGATGTGAAAATGACAGTCTTATTCTGATGTTTTGCTTAGACCAAATTGTGTCACCAGAACAAAACAAAAGCAGTCTCAAATTTGACTCCTTTAGAGTTTGAATGGCAGATTTAAATTGGGGAGCAGAAAATAACTTTTTGCAAGATCCAATTTCAAGATTTAGATTCCTTCAGAACACGGATGAATTTTTACAAAAGCTGAGGACAGTCACATCCTTCTGTTGTCTGTGGTAAAAGTAGTAACTCATAGGGCTTCATTCCCGTGCTGAAGCATAAAGACAAAAATACTGCACCTTGTCTTTTGACCAAAACACTGTTATATTTTTAGAAAGATTTTTGATTGCTCTCTGAAGATTAGTTTTGTTAATGGTACACAAAAAATCTGTGTTTTTAGAAACAGTCAAAATATCAGATTCTTTTGTATCCTGGCATTGAATGAAGTGTTTCATAGTTAGACTCCTATTTCAATTGCACTCACATTGACAACTTTGCAGCCAAGATTTTTCAGCATCTGATTTGTCAGTAAGCCTTCAACACTGTGTGCTCTTAAAAGGTATTTTCCTGGCAGGATAGCTATAATTGCATACTATTCTTGATACATTATTGTATGAACTGTGCTGAGATGACCATGGCACTAAATGGTTTCCCTTAATCAAGTTACTGCCCTTGGGAATATTGAACATCTCGTGGTTGTAGTTTGACCCGCTTATTTTTTCACTTACTTTAAGAAAAAAAAAGTCAGAAGAAAATTACAATTCCTTATTTGAGTTCTTTCTTATTTGAAAATAATTTAGTCTGTTTTTAATAGGTTTTCAGATAATTTAACTATTTTGTATTACCTTTGATGCTGCCAACAAGGCAATCTTTTGAAGATTAACTGCCTAAAAAATAGTTTGCTCTCTTATGAGGTAGCGATTAGATCTTGCTGTCCAATTTGATTACTTCAAAGTGTGTGAAGTAGAATTGGACTGAATATTTTTAACTTCATACCATTTACGAAAATAGCATTTCAAGAGTAAATGTATATTTGCTTTTTGGAGAATGGTCTTGCCTACAAAGTAGCCTTTTGGAGTATTTTCGTTTAGTAGGATCAGAATGTTTTATGTTTTGACTATCTTCCTACTTCTATTAAAACATGTCTTCTTTTCTGTATGGCTCTGGGCTTCTCCCCCTTTTCTCCTCTAAGTTGTTCATACTGACGTGCCGCTTGTGCAGCTGCTGCTAGCTTGAGCAACGCTAAAACTCTCAGCATCTCCTCTTTTTTAATTGGACCTATTTGAGGCTTCAAGTTCTCTTCAGCAGGAGGGTACTTCATGTTTTTATTTCATCTGGCTTATTTATATATATATATATATATATATATATATTTTTTTTTTTTTTTCAAAATTCTGGCACACTGCTTGATTCATACTTCTAAGTCAGGACTGTGTTTATGTATGCAGCAGCCTAGGTATTTTCTGCTATGACAAGTACAAGAACGCTAGTTCTTCTTTCTTGTTGGCTAGTGGTATTTATTCTACTCAAACATGCTTTCTGAGCCAAAAGTAAAGGCTGAATGACCAGAAAAACCAGTCTGAGCCTCCATGTAAATCTTGCAGTGTTCATAACTTGTTATTTCTAGTACACACTTGAATTTTATCTTTGTAACTGTTCATCAAAGTCATTAGGGTTAAAAAGCGCCTCATGGAGTTCAGGTGGAACCATTTTCATTCCGAAGTTGTGAGGAGAGGTTCTGGAGCGGTTAATGCAGTAAATCGCTGTCAGTCATGGAGATGTGTAAGAGGACTTCTCAAGTCGCAGCTCCTGGCAGGACGTGTAGAAATCTGGCAGATGAGCTGTCAAAGTTATCAGCGGGAACTTCAGCTGTTGTTCCCGGCACACGTGGGAGGCTGTCGCCCGACTGCCGGCCAGGCTGGGAGCAGCAGCAGGCCCGGCTCCTCAGCCAGCGGGGACCAGGGCATGGAGCTTGAACCTGGAGCCCTCTTGGTTTCAGTTCACTGTAATGTTTCACGCTTGGAGCTGTAGCAGCTGAAGAGACGGCATATGTTTGCTTCTGGATAGGAAAGGACAATAAATAACCCCATCATCCAATCCAGAGAAAAGTGGGAGAGGATGATTGTAAGGTTTCTCAGTTATTCATGAGGCACGGTAAATGCACTTGGCCTAAGGGCAAATGTGTCTCGTGAGCGTGTGGTCAGGCTTGGAAGAGAGTATTAGAGACGAACTTTCAAAGAGGGGAAATGAGCAGTAGTAGAAAGGTTGTGTGTGTGAAAATCGGTGCAACTTCTGCATGTGCAAGCTGTCCGCAGCCTGTCTGATCCCAACAAAAAGGCCCGCGGTGCTGGGGAATATGCTTATTTTCAAGACTAGCTTTTGCCTAGCTTAACAGTTAGAAACTGTACTTGTTTCTGATTCCTCTGACAGTGCCCTCTACCATACTATTAAATCCTCCTGTCCTTTCTGATTTGAAAAAACAACGTAAAACTGGGGTACTGGTTTAACAAGAAGAAATGATAAATCAAATAGTAAAACGCTTATGTGTATCCTCTTCTGGTTTTCCTGTGTGTGCCTTCCAAACCATACTCTGAAATCATGGCCTCGCTAACATGTTCGTATGAGCACTTTTGTAAACATTTGTGGTCACTGGAGCAATCCAAAGAATTGTTTCTGTGTTTTATGTGCCTATTTATGTGCGATTGTATAGTGCAGGTTCAAGGTGTTCTTAGGGTAAGAGTTGGGAAAGAGAAATACTTGATATGTGAATAATTTATCAAATGTAAAAAAAAAAAAAAAAAGTGTGAAGGAAGAATGTAGATACTGATAGTTTTTCATTATTTTCTCATTCTAAGCCATGGGGAGGGGGGAAGCCCTAAGAAACTGAATGCAGTTTCTATATTTTCCAAAGACATTGGATGTGATTACGTACAAGTTTTACATATATGCACTCTTTGGCCGATGGAAGCTTTTGTCATTGTTAAAAGTTAAAAGTGCAGTTAAAAGCATGTACTCTTTTGTGGTAAGTAACTGTGGTAAGGATGTAGTCAACATATTTCTTAAGCTGATGCTATAAAATTTATGTACAAAATATTTGTACTGCTGGAGTTAATGGGAAAAGGTTTTAAATGTTAAATGAGATTGCAATCTTAGTTATCAGAAAAGAATGTTGGAAAACAGAGGATAAACTCCTCTGATTGTTTCATCATCTCAAAATTGTGGGAATAAAAATAGCACATTATATATTTTTGCGCGTGACAATAACCTACTACATATCTGACTTGATAGGTAAGTCTGTTAAGTACATGTATATAGCAGCAGGGAAGTGCAGCACAGTAGTTGTTCCTACATTTGTTTTACTTAATAGATATTCGGGATGTGCATGTGAACATAAAAATGAGATTGCACTCTGGAGATGACTAGTATGGGTAGAGAACCTCTCTGGAAATCCTCTCAGATATCCAGGAATTGGTTTGGACGAGTTCTCTGCCCTTGATGG
This sequence comes from Anser anser, assembly GCF_964211835.1. NCBI lineage: Eukaryota > Metazoa > Chordata > Aves > Anseriformes > Anatidae > Anser > Anser anser. Next base: position 16,892,861 of record NC_139728.1, on the reverse strand, counting down.
ATTCTCACAATCTCCAGACTCTCTGCAAATGCCGTTAATTCCTCGACCTTTGCTATATCACATTCCCCAATTAGATAGTGTGCTAAACAGACACCAATATTTGGCTTCTCTCTATAGAAAAATGTCTAGATGTCACAAAAAACATACCAGGCAGAACTACCAGGTAGTTTAAAGCTTGTCCAGCTGATAAGGGTTAACTGAGTACAGACATAAAACCATAAAAATGGATCATTCTTTTTCAGTTGTTCAAAACCTTTGCTACAAGGTATTTGAGGAGCTCAAAACAGTGTAATGGTTAAGGACTAGAAATGCATTGGTCTCAAACTTGACTAAACTTGCTGTTGCCTTGTAACTTAGGTAGCCAGCCTTTGTATTTTTCTTGCTGTATTTAGCGAAGGGCATTTTGTGGTGACAGGATTTTAAGCAACTGCATGCTATTCAGGATTGACTATGGGCACGTAGCGTGTGCAGATGGGTTGTGCTGTGTCCTGGTCTCCTCCTTAGGAGGCCCTCACGTGGGTTTTAATTGTTTTGTTTTGTATAAGAGCAAAGAATCCTTGTTTTAGGCCATTTCTAGGCAGACACAATTTGATGATTTGAGGGTAATTATTTTCTTAAGCTTATTGCAGCTTCCTGTTTTACCTAAGTGCAAGGTGAAAATTAGCTAAAAATACATCATAATCCTTGGAAAATATGGCACCTGAATTGTTACCAGACAAGGCTTTTCTGGAGGTGTGCCATTCAAGATCTCTTTGCATATATGTCGGAGCATATTAATTAGTTGCCAAAAGTGTTCTTGGATAGTTGTGGCTATTTGTTTCTCTAACATTTTCTTTAGAAAACAAATAACAATTTGCACTTGGCCAAATAGTGGCTGGTCTTGCTGCAATAATTACATGTTTTAGTGCAACTGTTTCATTGTGCTCTGCTGCACTGACAGCAGTACTGTTTTTGTGAATGTAAAGACTAGTTGTATCTTGATTGTTTTTGAATAGAAGATGCGGTCTGATCTAAATAAATCTTCCCAAATTGCACTTTACTGTTGTGAAACTATTAATAAGTCCTAACCTCCAGCACTCTCACACGATGCTTAGTGAAGTAGATGTTTTTTCAAACTAGAACTGTTGTTATGGGGCTAAACATGATTTTGTGTACGGTAATAGTTAAAGCACTGACTAGATGCTTAGTCTAAATATGATTTTTAACTGCAGACTTATGTCAGGTAAATTTAGTGTGCTTTTGATTTTATTTTTTTATAAATATGATTGATTAGAAAAATTGGCTCTCACTGGTGCCTGGGAACTTTGTGGTAGGCTCACAGATTGATAATTTGGGTGGCAGTCTTGAGCAACATTTTTTTTTTTTAATTTTATAGTAGTTGGAATAACACTGTACAGTGATACTGTCTTTCATAATTGGTTGCGGAAGAGCTAACCTTTGTTTTGGCAGAGAGGTAACTGCTGGGTTTGTTTTTTTGTTGTTTTTAAAATGAACATACAAGAAGAAGTTGATTAGTGCCATCTGCTGGAGTGGCATTTTCTAATGAAAATTTAAGATCTTTTTGCCTCTAGTGGTCTAGGCAGTGGATCAACAAAGCGCATGTGGCTTTCCTTGCTTGCATTTTGTGTGGAGGTTTCCCCATTTTATGCTCTGTGAATCTTGGCTGTGATGTGAGAATGAAGAAGCCTTTTACTGGGCTTTTTGCCATTTTACAGGTTAATTTGTGAACCACTGACTGAACAGAACAACTTTTACAGACTATAAAGTGCAGCCTTGTAACACGGCGTAACAGTCAAATAAAACAGTCTGTTGGGGAAAGTAGTTTTCCCACATCTTTTACAGAGTCTACTAGAAACAGGTGCTGTAGTGTCTTGAGACGATTCATAGCCAAGCAAGAGGTGACAGGATGGGAGAAGGCTGGTGCCAACGGTGTGGGTCACTGATGGTCATTGAGCACATAAATGGTCTGTGAAACTTCTGCCTCTGCTCCCCAAATCTACAGAGTCCCAGGGATGTGCCTGATTGGTTTGTATGGGGGAAACAAACATGGAAATAGTCTTCGTGTTTCAGGTGGAAAGTGATTTGTAAAAAATATCTTTGGGGACCACCATAGTACAGAAATGACACAGTCAATCTGCTTGTTCTGTGTCCTTTATACATATATTGTAGGCATGTCACATTATAAACCTGTAAATGTACAAAAAAAACCCTCTCTTTGTATTTGTATTCAAGGCTAAACTTGTTGTTTCTTCATCCAGATGTAAGAAATACTGCTGTGGGTAGAAAACCATACCAGTATCCTTGTGTTAGTTGACACAGAACTGCTCAGCTTCCCTGCTAAAGGCGCCTGAGTTAGGCTTGAACGAGCCGGCATGCTTACTCAGCCCTCTGCAGCCTCCCTCGAAGATACGAATTTGGGTTCTCCAAGCTGGTTTCTGCCTGGGTATTTGTTCCACAGCTCACCTGCATGTTTCTGAAGTGCTACGTTTTATAGCAGATTTAAGCACCGGTCTGGTCATGATGCGATGATAGCTGAAGTTACCACAAAATGTCTGAACATCCCGAGCCACATCAGCAAGCTGGAAGTTTTGTCTTCTGTTGCTCTCCATTTCTGGAAATGTACCTAACGTCAGTTTATAATTGTAAATGGCATCATGCACCTTGCTAGACCAAGTTGTAACTGTTTCTGTACTTTATAGTTTGTTTGTTTTATTTATATTTTTGTATTTTTCTATTTATTTTTTATTATTTTTATTTATTTATATTTTATTTATTTTAAATTTATATTTATTTATATTTTTATATTATTATTATTTATATTTATTTGCATTTTTATAACTTCATGTTATAAAGTAAAATCGATGTGCTTAATGCATTTCCTATTATCTGTTGGATATTTGGTCTTATAAGAAGACCTAATATTTGGTCTTTGGTAATTTTAATATATCATTTGGTGTAATTACATGATGTTAATAGGACATTCGGCATTCTTTTTTTCCATCCTTTTGTACTTCCAATCTCTTTCCCTCTAAAACAGGGAAACTCTTCCATTTAGATAATTATCTTAATTGTTGTCCAGCCTGTTTGTATGTGGTAATACACAGGCTTCTGTGGGATGTTGGGAGGAGCTGCTAGCTTGAATAAACAACTTTTCAGACTTTCAGAGAGGCGCATGAATCTTTCTGTCCTGTTTGTTCCTTTGTGCATCACACAGAATATAAAGCAATTTCTTCACATGGAGTGCTGCACCCATCCTAGCGCTGAGAGAATCTTTATAGTTGGGGTTAAATGATTTCCTGAAATATTTTTGGTCATTAGTACATGTGGTTTGCTAATTATTTAAAGCTATATTCAGTAGGCATTGAAATAAAACCTTCATAGAGTTAGTTATATACTTTTTAGATTAATTAGAATTAAGCTTGTTAAACTAGCGTTTCAAAGGACGAAGCATATATGTCACAAGACAGATGACTACATTTCAGGGATAGTATATAACTTCTACACAGTACCTCATAATAAGATCATACTATGAAAGACTTTCCTATGTTGAACATGTACATGGAAAAATGTGTTAATGCTTATTATCCTGTTCCTTAAATAAGTAGCACTCTGTCAGTCTTGGGAGCTCGCTGGCCATGTGAAGAATATAACCTGCTTTGACACTTCCATGGTTTCTTCCTGTGAGCAGCTCGAATACCACTTACTCAGCAGTAAGTTAAATACAATCAGCTAAGGAGAGCAGCATACTGTAAATGATGCTGGTAACAGAAAAGATGTGTAAAATTGCTCGTAAGATGATAACATTTCATAACATTCTGGAAAAGCAACCTCTCATGTATTGATTTTTTTTCTTATTTTTTTCCCCTGTCTGCAAAGATGAAATGTAGTCTTTCAAGGAGTCTTATTCCTTCCTTGAAAACTTGCTATATTGATCTGAAACCACAGAGCTGAAATAGGTCATATTTTAGGTGTTCCTTCTCTAATGACAATGTATGGCCCTACTATTTAAGTGGAAAACTTGCTGCAGTATTTCTGTTACTGGAACTTCTGCAACAGTCAGTGAGGGACTTCTAAAAATCCCCTATAACATGCTGGAAATGGAAAACTCCACTGACTTCTGTATGAATGGCTAGCACATTTCTGCAGCCGTGATTACTTAGTCATGCTTCTTGGAAGCATACCACCAACTTGCTCCAGAATAGAGTAATGGGGGAGAGGAGATGTTGAGTAACCCCTACGTGAACGCAGACTTGTGTTTCCTTTTTATCCTGATGTTCCATTTATCACAGGCCAACTAATCAACATGCTTCTTGTTAGTTCAACTTTAGTTTTCTGAAGTTTTCTTGTATTTATAACTATCTCCCCCAGAGAAGGGACAAGACAATTTATCCTTCTCTCTCTGCCAGATGATGAATTGAAAAGCTTTTGCATATTATTCCTCATAACTATGCTAGCTGTTTTTACAAGGCCTTGCTGTTACACTAAATATGTGGAAAGGATTTTTTTATTTAAAAGCAATCTATAACTTACCCTTGAGAGAGCTTCCCACTCTCTCAAAAAAAAAGGAGAAAAACTTGTAAGAAAGACTTTTAAGTCTTGTACAGGAAACAAAGGAAGTATAGAAAGTCAGAATAAACAGACGCTTTTTACTACGTGGAAATAGAATTTCAGGTGCTTTTCAGCATCATGTGTTGCTTTCCTCCAATGTCATAAGCCTGTTGCTTCAAAACGTGGCAGTGTGTTCATAATCTGTCAGTGGATCTAAAGATGAGTTACACAAGGTTTAGTAACAAATATCTTAAGCTAGTTTAGCCTAGTCATTCAAAGTTACAGCACTGGATATACAAGAGTACAATCACTTTTTTTTTTTAAAGATAACAATTTGTGGGGTGACGATAGATAGACTACTGAAGTATGTCTGAGTTGGTGCACGCTTGGCTTTAGGGAGGAATAGGAACTTAAGACTAAGTAATTTAAACAGCCTGTTAAATTTACAGTGTCTGAACAGATTTTTCTATTTTGGAAATGACACAATATAAATTTAACGTTAAATTAACAAATAACTGTAGAAATGTCTGCATAAACCATATTTTATAAATTCTGCTATAGTGAAATTTAAACCAGGAAAAGGGCTTAAGTTTTAAAAGTTATAAAGCAGATGGTTTGAGGCTTTGAAAACTTTAGGTGTCCAACATGTGTTATATTACCCAATGCACAGAAAAAACAGTTGGCTAATAATGTCACAAATGGATGGAAACGAAATGAATTCGCGATGATGTACTCTGGTGAAATATAAACTCTTGCAGAAAGTTGTGTTATCAAGGAGCCATAAAGCACAACGCAGATGTATTGTGCAGAATGTAAGGACATGTTAGGCACAGATTTACTGAAGTGTGATAGGAGTTAGGGAATTTGCTATTCCTCCCCCTCCCCTTTGCTACTGCCATTGTGCTGTTCTCTTGTTCATCACAGGAGAAATCGTTGTATGTTTTTGCACCACCTTCACTTAGGGAGGACAGTGTTACCTCTGAGCTAACTGAAATAGCGCAGTCTCAGCACTGTTTGATTGCAGAGTGTGTATATAGTCACGTAAAATTGCTTTGCATATTGAATAGCAGAAGTTTTTGAAGCTGAAATTTTGATAGTAAAAAATCTGCTTGCCCTGTCTGTCTCTAATGCCACATAGCAGGGTTAGTTTGTCTGGGGGAGTTGGAGTCTTCTGATGAGTAGACAGTTATTAACACCAAAATTGATTTGTCTGAATGAGACTAATCAATTTTCTGCAATTAGTTTTCTTAAGTTTCTGATACGGTCACACTGGATAGGGTAGTACACAGGGGATGCTTTTGCAGTTTATGTGTATACGCGTGTCTTTAAACTGAAATTCTGAAGAAGTCTTTGAAAGCAAAACACAAAAAAAATCACTTGGAAACTGCTTTAACATTTTGAAGTAGGGTAGTTAAAGTTACTGGGTGTTGGGGTCTGTGTGGGCTTTTAAGAAAAGCGCACAGGATGTGATCTCTGCAGGTGTCTCCTTTCCATCTGATTCCTGCTCCTTCTCATGTTTCTGAGGGAGGGCTGAATGGTAGCAAAGAATGACATTTGTGATATTTTTAAAGCCTTTCTGTCCACTTAACTAGCTGAGAAAAAATAGTCTGAATCCTTTGAGGACTGTGATTAGAATTGGTACTTAACTTTTTGAAAGTAGCATTAATTCATGGTTTGAATTTGTGATAGGCACTTTTCTGTTTGTTTTAGAGCTTATTGTGCATTGTGAAATGACAGTTTGTTGACAATAATAAGTATTCAGGGGAAGAATCACTCAATGCTAGGTGACTGGGTGATTGTTACAGCTCAATTTTGTTTTATCTAAATGTAGCTGGGGAAAAACAATCCTAAATTTACATACATTAGATTCTGAATTAGCTGTACTTGCTGAAGAAGGAGGTCTCGGAGTTACAGAAGGTAGCTCTGTGAAAACATTGGAACAATACTCTGCAGTGGAATGCTGAAAGCTGTTCAAAAACAGATGAAGAACCAAATGAAAATGTAGTATCCAATGGCACAAGTCAGTTCTTCTGCGTTGTCCTCTCTTGCCCTCATCTTGGAAAAGGTTATAGCAGAGTTGGAAGAGATACATGAATGCTGGGGATAATCATCTCCTGTAAGAGGAATGATTGACTAGATCAAGGCTCATCAGACTTCGTAAAACATGTTGGGGAATGAAATATAGAAGCCTGTAAAATCATGAGTAGTATGGAAAAAATGAGCAAGGAATGGTTACCGTACAAGTGCAAGAAATGATCAAAAAAACCCTATTGCTTGCTGGCTTCAAAAGTGGTGGACTGTAGGACACAATGCCACAGTGCAGAATGACTACTGAAGTGGTTAGACAAGCTAGGGGTAGAAAAGTTGTTAGTATAAAACTTCGTTAATCTACAAAGTAGAAAGTAGGTGGGCAACAGTAAATACATTGGGAAGTTATGACCTTGACCTACTTTTTGTCCTTTCTGGAAATCCATTGGCCTTTGTCAGAAACAGGGCACTGGGCTAGATGGAGCCTTAGCCTGAACCACTAAGGCCCATGAAGTGATGTATGCCCCAGGCCACTTCTCTTAAATTCCACTTGTCCCTTTAGGTGTCCCATTCATACAAAGGACTTGCCTGGCAGTTCTTCAGTTTTGCAGGGATTCGTGGCTTTCTCTTCAAAAGACAACTAAAGACTTGCTTAGCCGGACCTTCTGTTTGTCATCAGTCACTCACGTATCAAGCGGTACCTTACTAAAGTCTTGCTGGTCCATTTCTTCCAGAAGAGAATCCAATCCTGACTTGAACATACCCTCACAAAATGGAGCATTTCATTTGCTCCTTTATGAATGACCTTTGGAGGCTTTCACAGCTTCAAAACAAGGCTTCATTTTTAATTTTTATTTTTGAAATTTTGCCGTGGTTGGTCACACATTGCAGCTACTGGATCTTGGTTTGCTGTTCTCTGTCTCAGCGATTCTCTGCGCTCCTCTCCTCCTGCCCTGCGCTGTTTTTCCCTGTAGAATTACGTATATTCTGTAATCATCTCACCTCTCAATCTCTGAAAAACTCAACATGGAATTCCCTGAGCCTCTCGTCGTAAGGTAGCTTTCTGAATCATTTTTACAGTAATTCTGCATCCTCTCTATAGTTTTTTGCCATCCACTTCAGAATGCAGACAGAAATACCGAGCAGTGCTGCAGATGCAGCCTCCTTCCCACCCCGCGCTGGGGTGTTTTCCCCAGCGCTGCCTCCCGACGCATCCCGGGGCCGGCTGGGTCTGTGGCTGGCCGGCAGCATTGCGCAGCTGCGGATCTGACTGAAGCGGTGGCTTGTGTCAGCTGGGTGCCGTGCCATTACGTTTTTCAATTTTTACTGAAATCAGGTAGCAGATAGGCCTCTGATAACAGTAGCATTATATGAAATTGAAAACTGAGATTTTATCACATTATCTCTGAACTAAAAATGCCCCAAAATACTCCGTTTCAATTTATTTGCTAGATACTAGAAACTTAGTGTGTAAATCGAAATGCGGTTTTGTAGTATGGAAATGAAAGCATAACTTAAACTTCCTCCAAACTCCTCTGAAGTGCTGATGTTTGCAGTATTTACTGATTTATTTTACTGGTAGGAAAATCTATCATCTGCCATCTCTCAAGTACTGTGAATATATCTAGTATGGAGTTTCTGGTTCCAGTCCAAAGCCGGTGTTGTTGAGCTTGCATGGAGCTATATTTGTGCAACTGCACTGCTTTGGGGTTATCCACACGATACTTGGAGACTCAGAACGATCTCTTCATAAAAAGCAAATTGGAAAAAAAATCCTAATTTTGAATGTCCAACTCGCATTTGGAGAGTGTTCCAATGTGTGTGAATTTAGTATTTATTTGAAACACTGCATGGATCTTCCTTGTTATGACTGCAATATTACTGAGCACATTTGGGGATGAATGATGGAATACATTCTGTGTGTGTTGGTGGAATAAATAACCAATCTTAAGGTAATGTTGTTCTTCTTTGTTCTTGTAGTAGTACAGCAAAAGAGAAAGACGCTCACTTAAACTTTTATCTCTTAGGTATTTTTTGTTTGTATTTCCTTAAGGAGATCTGTTTTCCCTGGCTTTCCTTGAGTAGGTAGGTAGGCTTTTCAGATTTGATAACTGACAAATAATACTTACGCTGTTTGACTACCTTACATGTTTGAAATTTCATCACCTTGCTTTGAGAAGAGAGCAACAATTTCTTTCGTGCCTGTGTTCTGACTTCTGTTTGTCTTGTGCGTAAGCTGGGATACAGCGGTGTGAGGCTCGTATTTCTGTTCTGTAGCTGATATTGTCACACAGTAGAGGCTGGAAACCCTCGTGGTAGTAGTTCTACATTGAGAACATGTCATTCATTGTAGCAGCTGCTTTACACTGCATTTATATTTAAATAGGAGGAAGTGATCTATTTTGAATTTTAAGACTTGTTCCCATGGCAAAATAACTTGCTGTCTTGTCTTTTTTTTCACCATTGATTGATCCATTTGCTTACTTATCCCCAGGAGTGGGGAGGAAGAAATCTAGAGTGAAGAAGCCTTCATTTAGGAGTATGCTGAATGCTTCCTAACAGCATTTGAGTTCAAAAGACCAAAGTCCTCTGGGTCTGGTTTATTTATGTAGTTTTAATTAGAAAGAGCCTCTTAAATGAAAATGTGCTAAGTAAAACAAGGGCATCTCTTCAAAGTTCAAATACATACATTGTGACAGTGGGATTTGTGTTTAATCTAGGAAGCTGTGAACTACCTGCAGTAGTTTTCATATCAGCTGCTGCAAAAGATCTTACCCATACTGACCATTAATGTTTGCTTGATTCTCACTTATTCTAAATGAATTACCATTTCTTTGGATGGAAACCTTTAGAATCATTGCTTAGGTATTTATGTTGACGCCTTGTATGTGAAAAGTTTGATTGTAGCAGAGAAAACGATCGCCAACTTGTTAGAAAGTGATCTCTGTTTTGTGAAGAAATACTGTTACAGTGCCCTTTGCTCAGACTGAGGTTGGGACTTTGTATTGAGCACCCTGCACAGCAGAAGTGTGGGTGCTCTTTGTCTCTGGTTGCCTGTCTGGATCTTGTGGGTGATGAAGGAATAGAGCGGCTCTAATAGTTCTGTTCTTTTTTTTTAAGCTGAAAATATGGCAACGTAGGCAATCTTGAATGTTTTGCCAAGTACGTGAGTAATTGTGGTGTTCTATTTATTTGTTTTTAAAAGCTAGGCAGATAAAAAAAAATAGCTAAAAGATAGCTACTTTGCTATCTTTACTGTTTGTTTTTTCTGGAATGAAGACCAAAGCTCAATCTTGTACGTCACTGGATATTGGGGGTATTTTTAGAAGAACGTGTGCATATGATGTTTCCTGTAGCATCAGAGTGCCTTCAGTCCGAGAACGTACCTGCTGTGCCTCCCAGGGTGCTGCAAAGTGCCGGGCCGTGTGTGCACAGGCCGACTGGGGGATTGGAGAGCTTGCTTTCTGCCCAGCCGTACCCCTTGGGTCATCGCTGCTGGAACCTCTCAGACATTTAATGGTGTAGTAATGGACAACAAGCAATTTGCTATATTAAGAAGCAAGCTTTAGCTCATCTCATAGATGTTATCAGGAAAATAGAGGCTTAATTTTTCAAATGCAGTTTTGTCACTAATGGAACTGTTTGGGGGAGAGAGAGAAAAACAGAACTAATGATCAAGAATGCTCATGATACCTTAATTTTATTTTTTTTATTATTCTAGGTTGCAAGTATGTTTCTCCACATCAAGAAGTACATTGCGTGCATTTACCTGAACGCTGGAATCGCTTTCTCTTAATTCCCTTGGTTTTAAAGAGGAGGAATATGCAGAGAAGTTGAATGCATGCAACATATGGCTGAAATATCACATAGACCAGAGATCTAAAAATCAAAGTTGCTGTTTCCATGACAACTGTCGCTGAGCCAAAGAGTTCTTTTCATAAAGACAGCACCCGTGCACAGCTAAAGTTCAGAGTCTGGCAACCCGATTCCTAGGATGGTTTGGGGTCCACATATAGATCCCCAGGGAGGTGCTATTTATGTTTGTATCTGCTTGTAACTTCGCGTGTTGCTTGTTCCCAGCTACTTGCCTACAAAACGCACTGATGGTAGTAGAGTGCTTTATGACATCTAATTGATATGCCTGACATGTTGCAGATGGCAACATCAAACTAAGAAGTAATGTCACGTTGGCAAAGAGGAGGTTTACATGGAAAATAAGAGCATTTCTATCTTCAGGTTTGGGGACGTGGGATGATGAGAGCTCTGATCTGCAGGTTTTGCTAAGCTGAATTATTACAGTAGCACTATACTTAAGTCATGGAAATTTGATTTTTCTGCCCTCTGAACTGATGCTAGTTGCACATGTCTTCACAAAATACGAAAAGTGAGTTTTGACCGTAGTTGGTCAAGACAGTGAAGTGAGTGAACCATTATCCTAAGTATGGCTAGCTCTGTATAACTCTAGGGTTGTAACAGTGGGCTTATTGCACTTAACTCCAGTTGAATTTGGATTTTAGACTGATACTGGAACAGAAAATTAATAAGATTATTTACTGTTTATGCTTTTTTGAGTACCCAGACATAGAGATAAATCAAGGGTGGATTAACCAAATCCATCTGGAAGTCATTTTCCTTCATGCAGACTACCCAGCAGAGAAGCTTTATTTTACTCAACTGATGCAAATGTTTCAAGTCATTTTTTCTGGCTAATCTCCAGTCTCATTTAAACATCTTTAGTTTAAAATTATAAAGTGGGTAATCTACTAACCTTACTTCTGCTGAACAAAAGAATTATTACTACAAAAAAAATTGAAAAAATAATAATAAAAAAGTGTCCTTTTTCACAATTAAGAAGTAACAATTCATGAAAACTCTTAAAACGTAATTGAACTTTCAATAACCCCATTACTGTAACTGGTTGACACTACTTTGATTTGGAGAGTGCAAATCTTTTCTTCTAGGACAGCCTGTATAATAACAAAATTATTCCTTTTTTGCTGCTCTGGCTCCTTTATATTAAAGTATCTCAGTGGCTGTAATAGAGTTTAATCATCGTATTTCTGGAATACTAATTCAAGAAAATTTAATTCCCTGGTGATATGAGTTAGCCTTTCCAACTGTTATAAATCCCCATGAGAGCTGAGCTGGCAGTGGTTGGCAATCAATGTAGCATAGGAGATAGAAGCTGTGTGGTTAGAAATCTGGTGGCCCTCCCTCAAAAAAGGGCTCTGACTCAGTCCCAGATGGGTTGTGCTGCCTTGGTTTAAGTGGTTTGCTGCCCCGTGTGCCTAACCTTCCATCTGCCAAAGGTAGTGCTCCTTGGTAGAGATGGTAGGAGCTTTGCACCTGCTTGGTCATGGCTTGGCTCACGGACCTATTTACTATTTAACTGATATCCCTCAAGGCTTGACGGGGAACTCTAGGCAAGACCGGGAGCAGAGTCTCTTGGCTGCAGGAACGGCAAGGTACATGCGCGTTGGGCTTTGGATTGGGTGCTCAGTGGAAAGTTCAAATACGTTCAGGCAATTTTATCACTAACTGCTTATTTGAGGGATTAGGGAGTGAGGGTAGAGAAAGGCTTCACAGTCAGAGTGTGGGCATGTGAAGTGCCTGGTTAGATTTTCTGGTCAGAAATTTGCAAAATGAATTCATGATTAAAACCCTATTAATAAATAGCAGGGAAAGCATTAAAATATTAGCAAATGCCTAGCAACAGATTCTCTCCTGTTTTCTGTGATTTGGAAAAGCTTTGTGGTCAATGCCAGTTATCTCCATTCTCCTTAGATCAGTGCCTCGTGTTACCAGTGAGAGCAGCCTCTTTAACAAGTTATAGGTGGAGATTGCAATAGAAATTTTAATTTAGCTTTTTACGTGACATTGATTTGTTTAGAAATGTAGCTGTATTTCCTGAGAAATGGTTTTACAGTTAAATTTTTAGTTACTACTTAAGGTAACTGAGTATGCTTTAAGTTTTGTCATTGAAGTCTTAACTCATGAATCAGCTTTTGAAATTGAATTTGTAAATAGCATTCTTGGAAAAAGTGCCACCCAAATGATTTTTTTTCTTCTGGTTTCTTAAGTACTACAGATGTATCACAGCTTGAACATAGACATCACAGAAACAGAATTCTTAAAGACTATTTTCAGAATCAATACACTGGAAAATATTACCTTTCGTTTCAATTTTTCTTTATGCCAAGTCCAGGTGACCTTCCTCAATTTCTATAAGCGTTAGATTGCATCAAAGCAAAATTGCATATTTTCTGAGCAATGTAGGGATTTTAGATTTTGCAAGCTCTGTCATCTGTCACAATTCTACAAGTATTTCTATAGAAAAGCATCATTTTTTTTGTTTGTTTGTTTGTTTGTTTTCATTTAATGGCAAAAATCGAAAAAAAAAAAATTGCATTTTGCTAGATTTCAAAATGGGCTTTTCATGACTAGCTTTCCAGGCTCCATTTTATAGATCAAAATGTCTTTTGAGGATTGTTTCTGATCCATTTTGTTCTGTTTTGATCTTGTTCTGTTTTGTTCTGTTTGAACAATGCATATATAATTGATAAACTTCCTTGGAAAGTAGTATTTGAACAGAGTTTGTGTGCATTTGTTAAAATGGTTAAATAGTGATTAACAAGACACAAATCCTGTCTCACCCAACTTAATTCACAAGTGAGGAGGGTTGATGAGAGACAAGTAATTACCACTGACAAGACTGTTAGCATTATATTTGAGTTCTGAAAGCACAGATGGGCTTGAGTTACTGTACTGGGTTGAACCTTCTATCCCCAAAGCTCTGTACATGCAGCATTTTTCCTTTTCCAAGTTCTTTTATACCATACTGCTATTCTGGCATATCACATTTTTTCTCCTGACAAATTTTTTCTTTGTGCATCCTACTCCCCTTTGTACCTCAAAGGCTTTCATATCTTTCTCCTATTCATAATATTTTAATTATATAAATGCAGCTGTTGACTCCAGTGTTCAATTGCAGTGGCTTGAAGGCATTTCCTAAAGAATGATTTTTGCCTGGAGCAGAGTATAACTGAGGATGGCTGATAAACCTTGCGTATTGTCAGTCAGACTGCTATTAGGAATTTTTACAATTCACAATCCATATTTTTCTTGTGTTAGTGAAGTCTCACCAAAATGGGTAAAATCAAGACCAGACAGACTTACTAACAAAAAACATTTTGTAAACTTCTTAGTAGTTTAAAATACATCATTCATCCTTTCGGCTCCACTTTTGTGGTCTTTCTGCATTTCTGGCTGTTGCATTTACGGCAAACTTGTGAATTTCTGATTTTTAAAATATATATACCATACACTTAAAGAAAGCACAAATTTGTTAACATGTAATAGTAATGACCTAGAGGGTTTATCACTTATTATAATCAATATATATTTGGAATAGTATGCTACAGTAAAGCATTAAATGTGCACTCATGAATCGTGTTTTTTGGTGATACTTCCAGTAAAAATATATAGATAAAAAAGTGTAACTTGCATTACGTGTGGAGTAGTGCTTAACATTTGCATAAACATACACTTACTAAATTGTACCAAGAGGGAAAACGCAACATAATCATATCATAATTGCGTAATCAATTCACTGTGATTATATTTTCTCCCTCGATGCAATTTAGTAAACAGGAGTTTGTGTGAATATGAAACAGTTCCTTGCTTACTATGATTTGTTCAGTTAGTTTTAGGTGGCTTTTTCGTACCTTAGAGAGCTCTTCCTAACTTAATGCTTCTTAGCTAAGTTCAAAATGAGTTTCCGTGCTGACCCTTTCAGGTTGCACAAGTGGTTTCATGGAGGACAGATCAGCTTCTCTTGGCTCAAGTATCTAGGTTCTGTATAATTAGATCCAAACTGGAATAACATGGACAGCAACTCCTTAATGGAAAATTTTATTTCTATTGATGTTATAGATGCTGAATAATCAAACACTCATTTACGGTAGCAATGAACATAGCAAGTTTTTGTGAGCACAAAAAAAATGTTTGAGATCTGGAAGTTTGTGAAGGAGAAACTATTTCCTAGTTAATAAAGGATAAATACAACAAAAAATCTTAAATATTGGATATGTTAGCATAACAAAGACACTTCTCATGCAGATTTTGTAAATCTAGCTTAAATCTTAGCATAATTTTCTTAAATGGCTACGATACAACTCAATGATAAGTAACACATGGAGTATTGCGGACTATTAACGTTGATTTGTACACATCATATCGTGTTTGAGACATTGTGTTGTGTTTGTACAGAATAGGGCATATATTCTAGCTGCAGTTACTGAGACAGAGATATGGGCAGCTAGTCAAGAGCCAGAACCCTGCCATGGAGGTGGTTTTCCTATTTCAATGAGGTGTAATGATGCGTATGTGGGGGAGATGAAGCAACAGGAGGTATATAGGTATGTGGTCCTCACAGGTACTTTATGCGTATAAATTAACCAGATGCAGGGCTCTGTGTGTGTCAGCAGGTGTCAGTGAGAAGCTCTACAATTAAAAGTAGGGTACAAAGTCTGCAGGAATATGGAGTGAAGTACAAGGCACCTTCACAGCTGTGATTCAGGAGAAAGGGACCCGTTTTTCTTTCAGCCCTGAGAGAAGGCAGTGCCTAAATACATGCCTTCAGCAGCACTCAGAAGGAGCGCACGAGTACTTGAAAGGTGCATTCTTCTTAAGCAAGGACACAGTACCAGCGATTCCTGCATGCATTTTGACAAAGTTTCAAGCTTTTGTGTTTATCATTACGGAGGCTTCCAGCCAGAATTTTAACACTGTGAAACAAAAGTCTTAGGTGCAAATGTAGCTAATGTAGGAGAGGCCGTGGGCCTGGGACAGAGCTCCTTCCCTGCATCTTGCTGTGCTTACAGATGTCGCTGCTGCCCAGCTGGAGGTTGTCACCTTGCCCGTTTGCTGTCACGTGTTTCTACGTGTCCCAGTCTGCTTTGATATCAGCCGGCTCGCCTGGCCTTGCCAAGGTTGTTCAGGGAGGGCTCACGCAATCCTCAAACGTGAAGGTTTTTTTCCAGAGGAAAGGGAGTAAGGAACCGCTGGTAGAGGTCAGAGCTAAGAAGTGTAAGGAACATTTTTTTTGTAGGGTCAACATTGGTCTATAATTTGAAGGAAGCAACCCTAAGAAATTCTGATAGAAATAAGTGATTGCTTGTGTACTAGGTTTGTGCAGATAGAACTTGATGATTTCCTTAATTAGGTAGGATTTGTTCCGTGATCCAGCATCCTTTAACTTCAGTGAGTCAGTAGGTGCTGGTCTACAGGTTTAAGTGCCCCCAGTGCATGGCACTTCTGGGTTTTATACTTGTGAATTTTGGCCTTGCTGTTTACACAAGCAATACTTATGATAGCAAATTGATGGTTTGTTTTTTACAAGCACACCAAGCATCTCTGCTTTGGCAGTGATGGACAGAATTGGCATTGATTTTTACAATCAAAGTGTTTTTCTATAACCGTTTTATGGTGTATTCACATAGATGTCTTAGAACACTTTTTAGTTTGTAAGAACACTGCTTTAATGGACGAGATGTGACCCGTGCAATTCTACGAGAAATCATGGGGAAAAAAAAATTTGCATCCTCAAAACAAGTGAAAAAGAATGTCCCAGAAACCGAAGATTGATGATACAAATGAGTGGAACTACTCATGTGCTGAATTATCATGTTGAACTAGAAACTGAGTTATTAGCAGTAACTTCAGACAGTACAGGATTAGACGTTTATCTCACTTGCAGACAGACACCCAAGCTCAAGAAGGAATTAAACTCCCGGGGCACATAGGTGGTGAATGTGCTGTCTAACTGGGTTCTCCTCCCTTTGTGAAACACTGAGAAGAGCTGTTTTTTTCTATTAGGAGAAGTAAATGTAGCTTGCAAAATTGCTTTCACTATATGTTACTGGTTTAGAACTTCCAATTTTAGGAAGTACTGCTACAGGCATCTTGAAATACAAAAGTGAAATTTGCTTACTTTCCCATTAAAATGTTTGTCACTCATGTCATGAAATCATTGTCAGTTTCTAGTAAGGCTTTTCACCGAATGCAGAGTCATGTCACAGGAAACCTGACATGTCAATCTTATTGGAAAATCATTATTTTTATTAGCTGTTCTAAGACATCTTAACTGTTACATTCTGTTTTCAGGTATTGTGCAAGTAGGCTTTCACATTTCACTGAAGACAAACAAGCTTTGAGAAGAATGTTGTTTTTCTGAACGGCAGTCTAGAATCCAGACATATTATTTATTCAGTCCTCAGTGTTCTAGACGTCTTGGTGATGTACTTTGACGTACATTATTTTTGGCAGCAATGCTGACTTAGGCATATCCAGCTCCTCCTTGTTACTGCTTGTTCCAACCTCTGTGTAATGTCTTGGTATGATACAGAGGTAAATCAAACCAGGAGCTTCTTTCACTGGGAAGCAAAAATGGTATTGGGAGGCATGAGGACAGAAGATAGCAGTGGAGGATGTGGTTGGTATTTAAATATTTGTGCTATTGTGTGTTATTGTTGTGTCCTGTCCTGCGTCATCTTCCCCCCTCCTTCTCCTGTCTTTGTTTCTCAGAACATAGATACTTTGACATAGGGTGAAGCTAGCTTCTGGTAACGCTGCCAGAAATCAGGACAGGAAATTATGAAGTTCATCTCACAGCAGGGGGAGCAGGAAGGGGATGAAAAAGTATACACGCATTTCTGTGTATTATCATGGATATCTGCATCTGTCGTGGTAACTGTTGCCTGAGAGGTCAGCAGAGATGCTGCACTAATAGTCTTCACCTATTTATTGAACGTTCTTTGTCTTCTCAGTACCTAAAAAAGGGAGCCAGAAAGCTAGCTGACGTGCTTTAGTTTCAGTAAAGACAATGTCACCTTTTGGCAGAAGATGCAGTAGCTGAAGAAATTAGCAGGATTGGTAAATGCAATTTGATTTGAAAGGCATAAGGCCTTCAGTTGTGAAGGTGAACTGCAGGCTGAGTTGGAAGAGATTTACTGCGTGTTCTTTGGATAGCCTGGGTAGCCAGGAAAATATATTTGTCTCCAGCTGGCCAAGTGATTGCAGCTTTTCTTTGAGGATTTGAACAGAACTGCAGGCATCCATCTTTGTCATCTTTAGACTTGATTACTATAGCACACATTTTCTTCATGTGCTTTGTGCCTGACATTTTGCTCTAATCAGCATTTCCAAGCAAAACTGCTTGTAATTGGGCTTGCTAGCCTAATGCAGTCTATTTTGCATTATTTACAACTGCTTAGTATTTGAGTATCTAACACTTCATATACCTGAGGACTGACTTTTTATGTTCTGGACACACCTCATCATGACAATTCCCAACTGCTTTAGCAATTGCTTGGAGTTTGTAGGAGCAAGTAGTATCTTGCTCAATTAAGACCATTCTGGTCGTCTTGAGTCTGAATCTTGCGATTTCCAAGGCTTGATATACTGACTGAGCTGTGGGGATTAGTAATGTTTTTATCCTTCCTTACTGAGGTCCATCCCATCTTACGTTTTTCAAACTTGAACAGATTTATTTTTCTTTTGCATTGTGCACCTGGTAGTGTCTCTTGCAGTTACTTATGATTAGAATTGTACTATTTTTAAGCCTCTGAGATTGAAGTTCTGTACTTCTTAATAAATAAGGCTTCAATTATGACAGCAGTAAAAATAGAGGACTATAGGGATTGTATCTGGAATTTGCAGCTGTTGAAAGTGGTCTTTGTGGTTTCTTTATGCACACTTGATACCCACTCTCACCAAAAAAAGACCCTCAAACCGAACATCAGTCTTTTTTCAGGGTTTAAAACTTTAGTATGTCTATGGATACTGTAACACCCGTTAAAAGCAGAAAACACATGATTTACCTGTTGATACTTTGCATAATCCTTCCTTTTTAAGTGCTACATCTGTAAAGGTATTTCAGGTTACTGTGTAGGGAAATGCAACAGTATGAACAACGTCTGAGGAAATAAATAAATAGCTTGCCAAATAGTCTGCTTTATTTGTGGCCTGACAGCTTGCTTGTGCAGTTGGACATATAGACTTAGACAGGCGTATTTGAGAAGGTACTTCAGAAATATTTCTCAGCACTAGCTCTATAGAAAATCCATTGACCTGTAAAAGTGTACGACTGAGTGCTGTATGTTCATCTGAATAGGAAATATATTTTGTTATTCGTTTATGGTGCTAGTGATCCTGAATATGTTCTAATGCGTGCTTTACTGAAAGAACTTGAGTTTTCCTCAGTACTTACAATCAAATGTTATTTGGCTTGTTTTCATCTGCTTTTGTGTAACAATAGCAAAAAATGTCCCTCAACATTCAGTTACAAGAATAAAAATTAAAAAAGTCTGGAAATAGTCTGATGTATATACTGTCTGCTTTTATAGGACACTGCGGGTTTTTCAGATGAAAAACCAGGGTTCACCTGTTGGATTTCCTAAAACATTACTGCATTGTACTCACTACTCACTTCAGATTTACCATCGTTTTCCATCTTCATTTCTTCCTTCACTTAATTAAAATGTTTTTACCCTTCACCTTGGGAAGTTGCTTTGCTACTGATTTTCATTGCAAATAGAATCACAGAATCACAGAATCATCTAAGTTGGAAGAGACCTCCAAGATCACCTAGTCCAACCTCTGACCTAACATT
The DNA here is from genome assembly GCF_964211835.1 of Anser anser. Lineage (NCBI taxonomy): Eukaryota > Metazoa > Chordata > Aves > Anseriformes > Anatidae > Anser > Anser anser. The sequence continues at coordinate 16,873,615 of NC_139728.1, read as the reverse complement.
AACAAGTCTTCCACTAAACCATATCACTAAGCTCTACATCTAAACATCTTTTAAAGACCTCCAGGGATGGTGACTAGCAATCCATTTATCAAGAATTACTTCCATGTGTTTTACCTTTAAGTTACCCATAGATATTTTTAAAACAAACAAACAAAAAAAAAACTATGAAAACCATAGATTTGGTTCATTCTGTAAGATTTTGTTTATGGCAGTAGAAGGGTTTTAGGCAGACTCAAGATTTCTTGCAATGTTTTCTTTTTGGAAGAGAACATTTTTCAAACACCCACTAAAATAGTTCATTGAAACCAGATGATTAAAACAAATTAATCCTTAAGCAAACTACACAGGTTGTTTCTTCAAGATGTGCCTGGGCTACTTGGGGGCTCTGAGAGATAAGTGTTTTTATTTTTATTTATTTATTTTAAAGTACTATGTCATCTCAGAGTTCTGGACAGATTTTCCTTTTAGGCAAGGAAAGCTGTAGCTTCAAAACATTACCTGGTTGTGATAAATCCTGTGCAGTCCTATGGGCTGCAATACTGGTAGCTAATGTAACATTGGGCATCCTCGTTCTAGTCTAGCTGGACTACAGTTGTCTTGGATTTGCAGCCACATTAGTTCTCTGACCGACTGGTATGGATCGATCTCTCCTACCCCCTTTTGTAACACAGTAACATCCAGATGCGTATGTTGGAGATTAGTCTGCTGGTTTAAAACAAACAAAGATGACACAAGGGAACAACAACAAAAAAAATACTATTGAAAAATCATTGACGTTATCTCTGGAAAAAAAAAACATAATGGAAAATAAGGAAGAGAGAAACAGCTACAGTTCATGGTTATAGATACCATTTTATTGAAATGGTGAACAGCGTGATAGGGAACTGCTTGGTCAGTGACTAAGTGCTTGGGTTTGAACATATTTGTGAAACAGATGTTCTGGATATTTGCTGCAAATACATGAGTAGCCTATTATCCCTGCCTCCTATGGCAACTTTTTTTTTTTTTTTTTTTTTTTACTTTATAAACTAGAATTCATTTCCATTTAAGAGTTAGAGTCAGCTTTTTCTGCTGACACATTCACAATTGATTTGCCCAGGAAAAGGTTTTGTGTTTTGTTTTTTTTTTTCTAATCTTTTAAAAATGATTAGAGTATAAATAGAAATATTTACCCATGTTTCCATTCATGTCAGGGAAGAAGAGATAAATAAGAACATTCAGGTCGTATTTTGTACATCGTAACACTTATAATCCAAAACTCTATTAAGAATTTAAAGGTAAGTTAGGTTGCTATATTTCTTGCACAAAATGAGATGTGAAGAGAGACCTGTTTTGCTATAAATTTTAATAAAATTTCAGAATACATTGTCATGCATCTTTGGTGCATCAATAGAGCTGTGCTATAATGCTTGCTGTTTTCCTTGAGGTACCTTCCATTACTTTAAAATGTACAGCAAACTAGTCGTAACACTATTTACTCATGAGAATAGTGGTGAATTAAGGCCTGGTTTTTACATTGACGTTACCGGCTCTGCTTCTTTTTGCTGCCAGAAAAAATCAGTACAGTTTATAGCACTACTTCCAACTTTATGTTTTTGTGCTGGTTTGTTGGTATTGTGCATTATAAATGCCATCAACCCCCCAATTAAAGAACATTAATGTAACTAATGTCTCTGTAGTATTTAAAGTCAACTGGGGTTGATTAGCGTAGACAGAGGCAGTATGCTCTTTGATGGCAGCCATTACAGCAAGGTTGCATTTGTTTTAAACAACAAATGGGTAATTATGTGCAGACTGCCAGTTATAGGTAATGTAATTCTCAATTAGATAGATTACAGTTCTTGATCTCATTGATTGGGTCTGCGCTGGGACTATTGATTACTATTTGTAAATTTCTTAACAGGATTGTAGGAAAACCTAACAGTCTGGAAAGCTGTCATGTGCTTCTACATTCCTCTAAACAGCAGGATATTAAGGGAAAAAAACTACTTTGGGGCATTTGATTTCAAACGCTCATTTAGATGATCAAGTTAGAACAGTGATGGCTCTACAGAGCAGTGAGAGCTATCCAGCCCTGTAGGCATTGAAGCCAACATGGAATCTGTGAGCAGGTGGAGCGGGTCATCTTCCTCAGTTATGGCACTAGACTTTAGAGTATCTTGAATGATTAAATAACGTGGTTTGAGAGACAGCATGTGTTTCCAGAACCTTAGACTTCTATGATTTCATTTTCTAAAACTGATTAGTTAATTATATAATTATTTGTTTCACCGAATAGACTATATTGTGGATTAATGGTTTCTTATTCTAGCCAGCAAGTTAAACCTACTGATTCATGATAAACTGTGGTCAGTATTATATATGTTTTATTTTTTATTAAAATGCTTAATTCAGGTTTTTAATTCTGTGAAAGTGAACATACAATGGTATGTACATTTTTTTAAATGAGTCTAATGCTTAGTGTTTAGAGTGTGAGTCTACACAGTGCTGCCAAGAAGAAAATCACAGTGTGTATGTGACAGAATGGACAGATAATATTGGCCATAGAAACTGCAAGATACAAAGAATTGTTTTCACCTCCAGAAGCACAAAAAAAGTGACTGAAGGCTTTTAAGATCAATTTTAGCATTGAATATCAAAATGGTAAAACAAAGCAGTAATGAGCTGAATCCAAAACGTGGGATGTTTACAAAGGACTGCAAACCTGCTACTATAAAGCTGCCTTTTGCACAAAACAAGCTGAGCAATATAGCCATGTTCTCAGGTACTGCTACGTCTAGTTTTGAGGCTAATGCTGCTGACATTCTCCTTTTGCAATTTTGGCTTACTTTCTTTTAGCAAAGTCTTATTTTCATGGAAATAATGCTTGCTGTTTTAACAAGCTAAATAAATATTGTGTGCAAATTCTCTGTCAGAGGTAAAGAAGCCCTTTTTACGTACATACATACCTGATAGTCACATACTCCCCAATTTATATTATCTCTTAAAAAAAAAAAAAAAAAAAAAAGAATTACTTCTTGTATGGGGAGGGGAAACATTCATCTTGAATGAATCTGCCAAAACTTCCTTCACCTAGCTTTCAAACAGCTTGACAATTCTACTAAATCATTACTGGTAGAGAGCAGCACACATCAGGTGGTACCAGACATTGCCTGAGCAGTACGTGTAAAGCTTGCGGGTCTCAGGGGTCGCTCAGAAAAGTACATCAAAGCACATGAATTTTGTGTATGTACAGTCACAACTGTGTATCTTGTTTAATCTAATATTCTGTTTGTCCACATGGAATCCATGCTGATGAGACTAAAATACCATGATGAATTCCCAAATAGTTGATACATGAACATCCAATTGCAATGTGATACCATATCGCTAATATCTTGGGCTTTATTCTCAAGGAAAACTACAAGATATCTAGGTAAGATAAGTCTGGTAACTAAAATTGAAAATCCATTTGAATACCGTAACCCTTGTACTTGATAAAGGCACTGATTTTTATTGCTTTTTTTTCCTGCCAACCCTTCATTAAGTTAGGTGGCAATCTTTTTGTCTCTGTGGGTGCTAGCAACTTGCTCCCATGCTAATAATCTCTTTGAAAGCCAGCCACCCTTTTTGTCTCAAGATACCTAATTAGTATAGCTAAGTTTAACTATAGAAGTGTAATTGTTTTGGACAGTGTTTCTTGTCAGACCTGATGCTTCAGGGGCTGAACACTTGCCCACCTGTTGTTTTTTTTCTGGCAGGTATATCATTTGGTCTAATATGAAGTACACCAGAGAAATTAGTAGGGAAAGGTAAACTTTTGATGATGCTTTTTATTTTTTTTATTTTTCTGATAGTCATATGATGTCTATTGTCATCCTCAGTGGAAGGACTTCAGTGACTTAACTGATTTTGATAAGATATTGCACTTCATGTAATAACATAATTGAATTATCTGCACTGAGTCTCAGCTTCATCACTCTTTTGATTGTCTGCAGTATGCAAGTTTAAGACATAGCACAGTGTGTCCTTTTAATCTAGGTGCTTCAGTGTCAAGTACCCAAACACATAATTTTATGTATATTAGAGAACTGTATTAGTAGCAAAATAGGACGTGAGGTGATACTGCTGTGAAACCAGTCCTATCTAGCTATTTGAGAATATACTTCTGGGGAAGAAACAGAAAATAAAATGTTCTTTCTGTTGTACAACTGAGGTTTTTATCCTGAGAAACTAACTTGAATGGGATTTCAGGAGGCCCTTCTTGAAATATCAGCTGCTCTTTCGGATCACTCAGGGCTACAAGAACTACAACAAGTCAAGCTGATGCCATGATTAAAGTCTGAGCTCAGGGATTGATGCAGTCTAGTTTAAAATTCTGTCAGTTGTGCACATAAATGGTTTCTTTCTCTGTGCAACACTGTTTATAAAATGGAAAGAAACATCTTCCTATCTCCAAAGGGTTTTGGGAGATTAAGTCCATAAATTCTGGAGTCATGCAGAGTTCTTGGCAGATGTGTGGCTGTCATGGTCCTTCCAGAAACTCTTAAGGTACAGGAAAGCAGTACCCTGCATGCTCTGGGCACAACAGTCAAATTAAGGACCACTGTATACTAGTTAATTTTTTTTTAAGAAATATTTCCATTTTTCCCCTCTCTATGTTAATATATATATATATGTATATATACAGAAAATCCTTCGTTTTAGGAGTGCACCAGCTTGGAAGCAAGTAATTAGATAAATGCAATGAAGTTTTCCTGGCATCAGTTATGTTATTCTTTCTCACTACTTCTATGAAGCAGGCCCTGCTCAACATTAAAAACATTCTCCTTGCTTTGAGGACAATACTTACTTAATATATAGTTGCACTCATTCCGAAGTTTGGTGATTATGCTGTGCTGGGATGTTTCCCTCTCACCAGAAGTGAAGGAGAGAAAACCAGAGCAGATTCTAGGGAGGAAAGAACAGCTCCATTTCAGCATCCAGTCTTTTGTGGTGATCCAAAGAGGGACAATCATTGTAGATCTGGAGAGAAATTTTTACCAACAGAGTTGGGCAATCAAGCACTGTGAGCTATCAGAAACTGAGATGGGAATTAAGTTTGCAAGGAGTAAACTTCTTGCCAAGTGCATTCACCCAGCTCCTCTCCCAGCTGTAAAATCAGGAGGGCAGCTGAAAGGAAGAGTGGGGAAGGAGCTGGTTCTCTACGTTCAGTCAGTGCAAGGCTCTGCAAACACAAAAACTTAATGCCATCGTCATGGAGCTGCTAGTATATTTGCTAGTTTTGATTTCTGTTTTCCAATGCGGTATAGATGCCAGACTAAAACAAGCTAACTGTAGCAGTAGTAGTTGTACATTTTTTAGACAATAAACAATAAATATGCAGCAGTTTTTAGCAGATGTTTTGCAAACCTGACTAAATGAATAGCACTCCTGGGGAAGAGCCAAAAAATGCGTTCTAATATGCTATTTCACAAAATGTAAATCAGACCATCACCAGTCATGAAACTTTATGTAGCAGTATATTAAAGTTGGTCTTAAAATGTGAGTGTTCTCAGCGTTTCATCCTGCGTTAAGCTTCCAATCTATGTGTATTTATTGTTGCAGAAATTTAATTGTGTTAATGTACTGCCTGACTCCTAATGAATAATTTGCAAAAGAAGTGGACTGACACTTTCTCAGCATATTGTGTTTGCATCTTAATGAACATTTTCTGCTTGGTCATGATCAAAATGGGAATGCATTTACATAATGTTAATCAAGCACTTGTTCTTAGCATTTGGAAAAGGGCAGGACTTAAATTTAATTTTTAGTGAATGCATATATCTAACACAAATTTAACAACTAGTTTAAACTACAAGTTGCTGTCACAGTGAAAACCGATATTAACTATCCCTTCTACAAGCTCTATATTAAATGTTCTTTTAGGATGTTTTATAGATTGATATTTTATAACTCATTCCTATTGCTTCCTCTCCAGACATAAATCGTACCTGAACTTTCCCTAATCTTTCTCAACCTTTTTAATTTAGATGATCACTTTCCATTTTTAGCTATTCATGAAATGATAATTCTTTTTTTTTTTTTTTTTTTTTTGCTAGTTTGGTGCTACTTCATCTTTGGAAGTAGAGAATAACAAGTGCTTAAAAACATCTTTAAAGATTTTTTCTTAGAGTGTAAAGAAACAAAAATGGTTACAAACAATTATTTTTCATCAATGGTATTGCCTGATTTTTTTGTTTCGTTTTCTATGCCCGGTGATATTATTTTGTATTCGAGAGGATGAAAAGAAGCACAAGAAAATATTGTAACACTTCAGTCAAAAAAGAAAAAAGCAGTCATAGGCAATCTGTTTCGATTATGTAATATGTAATCATATATACATATATGTAGCTTTGTAATTGTTTTTTTGCTTTCTATTTCAAGAGCCTGGTATGTCTCAATGCTTTATTAATTGACGCTACAGAAGTTAGAGTTTACTTTTCTAGACCGGGGGGAAAAGAAGCTTCTGTTAGGGGAGAAAGAAGAGAAGGGTAAAATATGCTTTTCTCATTTTACAGTGGCAAACAGTAAAACTACAAAGACTTGTCATATGTCTTCGGGTGTATCGAAAGAATCAGCTTATGAGGGAAATAAGCAGAAGTACAAATGCACTGTATCATCTGTTGTACTTTATGCAAGGGATTCCTAGGTGGTGTTTAGCAAGTCATTTGAAACAGTCTCGTGTTGTCAGAGCTTCCGTAACAGAATTTATTAGCAATAATTGTGTCTGTAATGGTTCTTCTAGACCTGCTTTGAAATGTCAATGTAGTTCCAATATGACTGGAATCAGGTCTCATTTAATGTAGGAGTCCAACTGTCTCCCAGTTCTTAATTGTCATCAAAATCACAAGCAGACTGTATGAAGAAACTCAGTCCTTGATCTTTATTCTCACAGGTAGAAACCACCCTTTTCTATCGGCTTCTCAGGGAGATAAATCACCTGTTATCAGTGTTAAAACATGTAGCCTTAGGCTGCACCTTTTACTCAGTGGTAAGCTCACACAAGTTATTTTCTTTTGGAAAAAATTGTTTATCTGTGAGAACAAGTATAAGACACCAGCAGGAAAAAAGAGGAACTAATACTGGTTAGTAGCGAAGTAAAGACAATTTATTTCTCTTGCTAATATTCATCCTTTTGTGGTAAGTTTAGCTTTGTGACTTGTTTGACTAGAGCCTGTAGATTTACTGAGAAAACTTCAAATTTTGCCTTGATTCTCTTTACACTACACAAATAATCTGTCTTTTGTTATCCCAAACTTTTTTGTTCTGTCTGGCATTTGTCAAAGCTGCCTGCCTAAGGAAAATATCCTTCTCGCAGAACTTCTTCACCTCCACTGTTACTGCCCAGACAGGGCAAAAATCATAGGATCGAATTAAGAATCGTTCTTTGGTCACAGTAGGTGAATTTTGCTGTGTATTTTGATGTGGCTGTTGGAAAAGTGTACCTATCCTCAGCTTCCCTCAGCTCTCTGCCATGTCAGAGCTGGTCTGTACAGTAACTCAGAGGCCAAAGGAGCTGGCAAACATTGCGCTGACATTGGGAATTGTCGGGAGCCAAACAAAGGCACTGAACTTCTGCCGGCACCTTTGCTACGAATGCTTTGATAGAAGCAGACACTGGTAGTAAAGCATGAATTTAATGAGTAGCCTTGTAAAGGCCACTACTGGTTTTGATTTTACAGAGTGTGTGACTGTATGATGATGTGTATATAGTGAAGTTGTATAACCACCATATTCTTACGGTGGTTTATAAGGCGGTGTTTCTGTTTCAAGGAGGAACTGCAATGTTTTCATGTTCCAGGCTCCCTCTGAAATGAATTAGCAGCTCACTGTGGTGAACCTCCGAAGGCTCTGGGAAGTCTTTAAGCTCATTCACTGCTGGGAAGAGCATCACAAGCAGATACATAATAGCTTCTAAACAGATATAAAGAACGGGCTTTCCTCGGGAAGGAAGGCAGCAGCGTGATTGAGCAGTCTCGCTTTGAAAGCAAAGCGTAGTGTCTTCTAACTCATTCTTTCAAATAGACATGAGCACTATTTAATTTTTTTACTGGCAAAATTGTTTCCACTCAGAGGAAGTTCTGATTTTGGTGTCATTAAATATTCTGCTGGGTCTCTGCACTTGAAGGATGAAGAAATTGATCACTTAGCATAAGTTTCATTTGCATAAGTATGCTATATGTGTACTGCATAATTACAGACCACCAATTCGAGCAGCTAAATATTGCATGTCTAGAACGTGAAAAGTTCTTTTCATTTGACATTCTTGTATTTTTATCTGTCAAGGTGTTGGTTTCGTTTTGTGGAATAGTGGAATAGAAAAGCTATGATTGAAGTACCAATTTCAAACATCTAGTCTGTATGTTATCTATGAGCATGCTTACAACATCAGTGTTTTATCCTGTATTATAATGCAAGAGTTTTGCATTCCTTTTAATTTTTAACCATGGGTATTTATAACCATGCGTATTTATATATATATAACCATGGGTATTTAATTTTTAACCATATGGGTAAAAATACATGAAGCAAAAAACAAATACAACTGAAACAAACAAACATTTGCCAGTGTAGTGATTATCCAGATCTTGACATACATAAGAGAGCTTAAGAATAAGAACTTGAGTGATTTTTGTTTGAATAGCGCTCACAGCTTCTTCAGAGTGAAGGTGAAATCTTTCCAGAAAACATCCATATATTATCAAAACAACAACAACAAAAAACTAACAAAACATTTGAAAATTAATGGTGAGGTGGCAAATGTTGGCAACAGGATAGAATCTGTCAAATGTGAATTAGAACAAAGCTGTTGTCAGCTGCAGAAATGTGTATTTTTTTGTTTATTTTCTGTAGGTGTTTTTGTCCTGGGGGAAATTTCTTGCAACTGCCATTATCTTAATCTGCAGACAGCTTCAGCAAAGATAGGTACAGAATTATATTAGCGAAGAAGAAGGTTTCCATCCAGCTTCTTTATTCCTGTTGTTTTGTTTTTAAGTGTAAATAGCAACTAGGCAACAGCAACTTAGTTTCAGGCTCCTTAACATTTGAGGGTATTTAAGCCAGAGGAGCAGGAGCCTCAGCGTGCTGGATGAGGAGCAGAGAGCGAGGGGAATACCAGGGAGATTTGATGCTGGAAGCCGAAGAGGTGAAGGCTGCGTGCTTACGATGAAGCCGGTGAAGGGTGGCAAGGTGTGCTGGAGAAGACACCAATAGCTGTGAACAGAATGCAACAGGGCCCTGGCAGCTGGAAAAATGAGGTTGTGGACTGTATGACAAAGTACTTGATCTAATGGTGTATCTACTGCTAAGCAGTCTTTAATGTTGATGGCAGGGAAGTATTTTGCATGTTTTGTTGTTGTTTTTGGAGGAACTTAAATTGAGCACTAGATCTTTTTTTTTTTTCCCCAACAACAACAAAAAAAAGGGTAAAATAATGGAAGATCTGAGTTAAGTTGCTAAAAACTATCATGCGATTCCATGTAAGTAAATTCACCCTTCATATGCATCAGTTTGTGAGTGATGTTTGCTCCATTAATTTTAATAGCAGAATAAGGTGGCAGAGCAAGCTCTGTGACTTACAGCCTTCCAGATTTCTGTAAAGAAGTAAATATTCTGCCTTCCCAGTGATGGAGCTTTGAGGAGAAAGGAGTTGGATGATATATTCTTCCCCTTTAGTTTGGGGGTCTGCAATCAAAAAACTTATTTATTTTGGTCTGGCAGCACAAATACCAAGTGTATTGAAAGATCCTCTGGTTCCTCGCTTTGATATATTGCGAATGCCAGTGTAGTCTCTCTGAACAGAGCAGTGGCTTTCTATACTTGCTTCTTTTTTCAGTCTCTAATAAATAGGCAAACCGATATCTTGATTATTTTTATAGAAATAGGTACATTCTGTAGAGCAGATGTTTGCAATGGCAGGGATTTTAAGGGGAGCTAAAGTGATGTCCCCAGTGTTTTCAGCCTGCTCACGAGCCTTTTGTATGTCAAACCGTATTACTTCTGAGTTGGAAGATACTAAAACAAAATCCATTAAGACAAGACCTAATGTTATCTCAACTGCCTTATATAAAAAAGATAGATGAAGACTATCATTCTTCTGTATAGAGAGAGGCAAATGTCCGTTCCCCCTCAAACTCCTGAGGCTTAATAAGCAAGCATTTGTGCTTGTTCTTTGAAACAACCACAGAAAAAAGGCTGAGGCAGTTGATTGCATAAGACTGATGGTTGAAAGATGGGATTCTTGGGCCTCTTACTGTGTACTGTATTCATTTGAGTCTATTAAAAGCTATCTAAAAAACTTTAAAAGCTTCTGAGACTACTGCTTTTTTTTTTTTTTTTTAATGGAGCACTATTTCATTAACTCTGGTGCACCTGGTTAGACCTCAGGGAAGGCATCTGGTCTGCCTTCATTGTACTAGCATCTCAGCAGGTTACTGATGTGTATAGTTCTGCTTTTTGAGATGATTTCCCACTTTTTTTTTTTTCTCCCAGTGATTTGCTGGCTGCTTTTTTTCCTCTATCTTCACTTGCTAGAACTTTGCTAGAACTTGCTAGAACAAAAGCTAGATGCTTTTGTTTTTAATGGTGTTTTTCAATAAAGCCTAGGACTCATTTTTTCTGGTTTGGGGTAAGGGGAGAGTTGTTATTCAGCTTCATAATGTAAAATAAAGAGAACATTGTTAATTATAAATGACTAGCCTTATTAACTGGGTCCAGACATATATTAGAGAATGCCGATGCCCTTCCCAAGGGTAAACTTGAGATATCTGTAGGCTGCCAGGTTTACTTTCTGTATAGACTGTTTTCCCAGCTTTCATCAAAATAACCTAGACCTCTTATATTTTATGTTGTGGTATGTGTCTGTATGTACAAGTGAAAAATTTAGAATAAGAAGTTGATCTTTTAAAGGAGTGTGGAGTAATACAGCATATTCTAGTTCGTAGCCAACTTGTACACTATTTTTCTCTCAAATTCCTTTCCGTCCTCCCCATGGTCAAACTATTTAATGTGCTTTGGCTTTCTGTGTTCACAATGTTGACTGGGAAATTAAGAATGTTGTTTTGGATGAGCTTGAAGCCCTGTTAGCTTGGTGTAGTTAATAGTAAAGCCCCGTGTTGTTTAAAGCCTTTTGGAGCTCATCAGTGATTTTGAAGGTTGGTTTGTATTTAAGATTATTGAAACAGAGAAGCCTGTACATTTCTTTCATTGTACTGTGTTTGTGCAGAAAGAGAACTGAAATCAAAGAAGGTGAAAGTATGGCAAAACAACATAAAAGCTTTCGTTGGTGAGTCTTGGAAGAAAATAGTGAATTCAGTGTACAGACCAAAATACTTCTGCTGCTATTGACTTATGTGCTAAAGGAAACATTCTTATAGTACCTAATGTATTCTGAAGTCTTGGTGGAGTGATATTTTGGAGGTTTGCTAATTTTCAGGTATCTTTCTATATCTATTTATCAGTTGCTCGGTATAAATCAGTCATCAGAGTTGTATCTCAGAACAAATAGCATGCAATCTATTTGACAAGGTATGCTAAGCAACCTTCACCTCTCTACCTTACCTCCCTTACCCCCACATTCCTCTTGGAGGGCATGTTCATCGGCTGTTATTCTGACACTTAGATTTTTACGACAACCTTTCTATATGATCTCTCTATTGTACCTCCATAGCATTGATATTTACTTTTTAAAGTCCTGGCAATAAAGCAAAAGGTTCTGATTAAATGGAGTTCAAGACAAGACTATTTCAAAACAATCTTATTGATTGCAAGAGCTGATAGTGCTTTGCCCTTAGATGAAGGGAGCAGTTTATTTTCATGCTAAGTTAGTTAGACATCTGGATCTTTGCTTGCAACTTGAGTAACTTCCATATCTGAATGAAATAAACAATGGGTTTCCTTCTCTAGCCAGGACAGTTTATTACAGCTGATAATGGAGAAGTTCAGTACGTTTCTGGGCTGTGATCTTATGTTCAGCTCTTGTGGCAATCTGAAGCTTTGCAGAGCTTCACTGTTTTCCACTGAGCTTCAGACAGAAGTAAGATTTGACCTGTGAAGTCTTCATTTTTCAATGCAGCTGAAATGCATTTTCAGGTGTGTTCTTTGGTGGGTGGTTTTGATCGTATATTGTGTGCTTAAAGGTGAAACCAGTCTTATTTATGCCTATCCTACATACGAGAGATTTGAAAAAAGTATGGAATAAAAATAGGTTTTGTGTCATAGGCATTACATGGATTCCTCTGATTTTTTTCAGTGGTTTGATGTTGGCTAATGGAAAAAGTTGAGTGTATCTTCCCCCGCCCCTTCTTTTTATATAAGTTTCTGACAGGAAATCTGTAGCTAAATATCATTTTATGATTTCCATCTGTTCGCATATAATGGTGTTTTGTAATGCAGTCCAGATTGCCGCCCAATAGAAATGTCTGATAGCTGGAGATAGGCTTTAAAGTGATTGTTGTGCATAATTATTTTTTTAATGAGTGATTCATTTAATTTTGAAATTAACTAGCTCATTTTAAATACAACTTCCTTGATGCAAAAGTTTGCATTAATTAACTAAAATAGTGCCTAATGTCTCTAGTTCCAGTATGTTTTGGGGGGAAAAAATGGTTTGAATAGCTGTACTACCATGGCAGAGTAAGAAAATAAAATGCATTCTTAAATTCAGAGTGAAGGAAAAAGTATGCAGTAGAAATAGAAAACTGTTGCTAAAATCTCTTTGTAGCTTACTTTTGTGATCTGTGCAGTGTGTTACCCAACTAGTGCGGACTATGTTAAAGAGCATTTAGGGTAGCCAAAACCATTTTAATTTTGACAACTCAGGTGATTTCCTCAAGTATTAAGAGTAACTGATGAATACGTTAAGCACTAGCTCTTGAAAGATGTGTGTCAGCATATTTTTTTAATGAAAGTTGCCATCTTTCACAGCTGGGAAGAAAGGCTTGGTAATGGGAACCACGTATATCCATATGGTGGGAAAATAAGAAGGCAAATTAAAAAAAAGGGGGGGGGGAGCCCTTGTTTTTCATGCTTTTCATCACATGTCAGTCTTGATTTTTGTACAACAGGCTGTGCGTCTTTGAAGACCTGGGATGGGCAGTGCTGTGATAAATGGTAAATTTATTGTTGCTTTGCAATCAAGTTGTCTTTAAATATCTTTACTTCCTGTGAGTTTACATCTTTCGTGTTTCAATGATAGTCTGAATAATTAACAAGAAAGTTATACTACTTATCTGCTCGGGTCTAACTTACGGACAACTGCCTTGTGTGTTAAATGAGCCAGGCTGCTGTGACTCTAGGATTGGACTGCAGGTACCTCTGAGTGGATAACTCTGCTCCCTCTAGTGGGGATTAGCTTTATAATACCCTAGCTACTTATTTTCTAGAGCTCTACTCCATAAAAAGAAACTTACTATTTATCTACGTTGAATTTCCTTTCACCAAGACAGTCTGTTGCAAACACTTAAATGGCATAAATATGATTTTTTGTAAGGTTTGCAACTTAGTCGTTAACAATCCAGCTAAAAATATGTGTAGATGGATAGATAACTTCCTCTGGTTTGTTTCCTGTGTCTGTCTGCTTTGCACAGGGTGAACCTTTGCAGCGAACGAGGCAGTATTCCATCTTCAGCTCTGAAGCTGGAACTATTCATGTATGCAGTCATGAGGGAGCACTGGTCTATCATTTTGTAAAATTAAAGCCATTGGACTCAACTGCTTTGATGATGATATTGAATGAGTTAGTATCTGGGCTGAAAGCAGTGATTGTTCTCAAATGCTTATATCCACAACAGATGTGCAGAGACAGCTAGTCTGACTCCCACAGCTCTGTTAGGGCGAGACAGCCCTATTAAGCTTCTGTCAATTCCACCACTGCCAGTCACACCAGAGCTTCTTGCGACATCGTCCCTCTGATGCACAGAGATAGTCTGTTGTGTTCTGCTGCACAGTCCTGCTTGCCTCCTTGGAGAGAAGCAGTGTGAAACTTCTTTGCATCAAAGGAGAGAGCCAAGCAACCCCGAAACAATAACAACACCACCCCCACAATGCTTAAAACAACTTTTTTCCACCTATAAGCTGTTGGAAGAGGCAAAAGCACAACAGAACTGTGGCAGCTCTGCTTTTTGTTCAAGAGGAATCGTCAGTTTGGAAATGTGTTATATTTTGAAATATGTTTTTTGTTGTATTTGTAAATGTAGTTTTTAGAAGTTAATATGTCTCAGAAATTGTACCACAGTTGAAGAACAGGTTAAAAACAGCTTATGGGGCATGAAAAATATCTGGAACTTCAGTAGGTTATTTTTAAGTGGCACATACAACATCAGGTGAAACTTCTGCTACCTGTTGAATTTGCAGGCTTGTAACATTGACTACAGAAGGGAACCTTTTCCATAATCATTGGAAGAAAAGTCGGGGTGGGGGGAATGCCAACAAGTGTATACTAGTGAAGAAGGGATATATTTTTTTTTCCTTCCTGGCTCTGCAATGTGTTCTTGTGACCTCAGACATATTGTTTGTTGTTGTATTTCTCCATTTATTAAATGTTGAGAGCCCTGTCTGCAATTTTTCTTACTTCATCAACATTTAAGTACTTTGAGAATCTTGAATTCTCAAGAATTGTTTGGCCCAAGACTTGTATTTGTTTGGTGTTCAGATTTCAAAGAATATGAACAGAAATACTTTCAGGAATATTTCTGGTGTTTATCACTTAATCCAGGAGGAATGCGAAGTACTTGCAAAGAGCCAATGTCTAAAAGTACATGGGTTTCTTTCAAGTAATTAATGGAAGCTTCAAGCTTCATATTGTTTCGAAAACTGCTCTGATCTATGATAAGAAGTATTTAAGTATTTTTGATGCAGCTAGGTCTTGCAAGACTTTTCCTGTCTTCCCAACTAGCCATAGGCTATCAGTGTACAGGGGTGCGAAGTCCTGATCTGTAACAATTTTGATACAGAATTTTGTTTTGAAGTGACTCATTTTCCCATTGATATGATGATGTTTGAAACAGTGAGAATTTTTACCCTATGTCAATTTTAATCCTGCAAGTTGCTGTCAGCCCATGATATCCTCTCCTTCCTGAGAAGAAAGAAGATAGGGTGATATGAACTAGGTGTCAAAGGAGGTGTGAAAACTTTTTGAGGAGGCTGTTCAGAAACTAAGAGAAGTTACTTTTATCTGGGAACTGGAAATAATAAAGACTTCAGAAATTATTTTCTTATGAACAAGGGAGGTGAGTTTTTGCAACTTAACATGTAGCCCAAGTCTGTCTTCCTTTTGAAAGATAAAGCTGTGTATTGAAGGAAAAGAAAAAAAAAAAAAAACTTGAATCAAAAGGCCAAGTGACTTTGCACTTGAAAAATGTGCAGTAGCAATGTGGCTTTTGTATGTCTTTAAAAGGCATTTGTAGGTGTCAGGGTTTGGGAGAAGGCAGCAGAAATGCGATCCTTACTGTGTCCAGATGGGTCACTGTAAGTCTAAATGACTCCTGGCAAACTGAGAAGAGCTGCGTGGTGATTAGCAAGGTGCCACGAGTCAATGAGAAGGGCTACAGCTATCTGAAAGGTTGAGGGGAAGGTGATGTGGCAAAGCACTAAAAGATGTAGGAAGACATGAGATAAAGCAATGGCTTTATTGAAGGAGACCTGTAGGCAGATGTTATTCTGTAACAGCCATAGAGTAATGCTGAATTATTTGTTACAAAACAGTTTGAATTTGTCAGCTACATTTCTGAGCGCCACTTTACCTAACCTGTGTTCTTTTTCCCCATACGCTGCTGCTCGGTTCCCTTGTATTGCCTGTTTGGAAGGGACAATGTTTCTTCATTGAAGAAAAGTCCGGTGAAGGGAGACAGGCATGAAGAGATGAGGATAACCTTAAAAACTTGACAGGAGTTGTATTTGGGGTGGACCTAGAACAGTGACTTTGGGGAGGTGAAGGGGGGTTATGAACATTTTCATCGTTTTTCCTGGAGCTTCCCTTGAACCAAGCGGTATTACAAGCAAATAACGCCTCTCGGCTTCTGCCCCGCTTTTCTGCTCAGCCTTGTGCCTCAACTGTTACTAACATGAGATGGTGTCTGTAGAGCTCTGTTTCGAGATAGTTATCAAATTCCCTGCAGTAGTAAGGGAAATTTGTGCTGCTGCTTCTGTGGGATGTTAGCGGGCCTGTGGAAGAGGCAACTGGAGAGGTGGCATTGGCTGGCAGCTCTGCAGCGCAGGGCCGACACGTGAACGTGAAAGGAGCCTTGGTAATTAATATATGGGTAGTTCTCTCTCTAGCCACAGCTAAAAAATAAAAAAATAAAAATTGCTGAGGATGATGAATTGATGTATTTTTTATCATTTATTTTATTCCTTATACAACAATGTTGCCAGAGAGTCTGTGTTATGTCCAAAAAGTCATTTTCATATTTTGCTCCGAAGAATAACTTCAGTGACATATTTTTGGAGGGCAATATGTCATCTCCGTGGAAACAAAATTGACCAGTGGTATTTCGTGCTTTGAACTATCCCAAATAAATAAGATATCATACAAAAAACTGTATCAGTCAGTATCTTTCCACAGAAGTTTATAATAGCACAACCCTTACAAAATTTGAATTAAAACATCTTTCTGACTTAGCACTCCAGAGTAGTAACTTCCATTTCATATAATAAAAAGGAAAGCTTGCATGTTTTTTTCACATATGCTTTATTTAAATTGCCAACAAATACTTAAAAAAAAAAAAAATCCTTACATGGTTACAGCTTGTTAATATAAAAATGTACTACTCGACTTTACTGTTCATAGACACAAAAATAAGTAGTTGAGATTAATTGAATTTGAGGATCATGACTTAATATAACAGCATGGCAAATTCAAATTATACATATGGAAACCTTCTGGAGTTCCTGGAGACTTAAACCAGAAGAAACTCAGGCAATTTGGGGTTCATGTGTGGAGATGTCAAGAAGAAAGGCCAAGAGCTTGTTTTCCATGGTTCCTCGGTAGCTTTAGCGCTGGCACAGAGAGGAAGTGTTACATCCGTACACCTTTCTGGGGGAGAGCTGACCTGAGAGCTATACCTGTACCTCTGGAGAGAGGGCCTGGTTCTGCAGGTCACAGACCTTGTTTCTTTGGGAACGTGGGCTGGATGTTATTCTTGTAATAATATGAAGTTTCATCAAAACTTTTTTTCAAAGAATAGATACAGCACTGCTGCTCCTGTCTGTGCTCACCATCTAGTATATTATTTCAAATCAAGTAAAACTATTTTAAGTGGCTCAGTATTGACAGTTCAAAACATTTTTTCTGTATTTCTCTTTCTCAGCAAATGGATTATTCCCTTATAGAGTCCTACAAGTTTCAGCCATGTTAGAAATGGATTAATGCTAGATTTTAGGCTATCGACTATTGTTGGAAGCGGATTACTTTGCTGTTATAAAATAAAATCTGACAATCTGAAGTCTTAATATCTGCAGAAGATAATCTGACCAAATATGTGGGTGTTTCCTTTTTTTTTTTTATTTTGCCAAGATCACTCAGCCGTTTATTTGCTGTGTGTAATTGCTATGGAAAGGCTGCGCAAAATGCCAACAAAATGATACGTAAATCTAAATTAGCTTTTTGATTGTTCCAGAGGCCTTCATAAAAAGAGTATTTCAATTGGAATACTGAAAAGAGAATCTTGATGTCTTTTTTTCTGCTCTTACTGGGAAGATACCTTTAGCAAATTTTAACTCCTGTTTCAGTGGCACTACTTTACCCAGTCTGACTTCCTGCAGTTATGATTTTTAATAAGCTCTGTGCTGATGTACCTTCAGATAATGACCAATTACAGTGTATTAATGTCAGGATGGGTGGTTAGAGATTGATGGATTCAAATCTACCTATTGTGTCCCTCACTGATGTGGGACCAAAGGTTTGAGCAAGAGGCTGGAACTGTTTTTACCTTTTTGCAACAACTAAGATTCAGCGAGTGAATTGCTGGCCCCTTTATTCTAATCAAATTTTCATCAAGTAGTCACCCTTGTACAAAAAGGAACCGATTTGGTGGAGAAGAAAATATTTCTCGTGTGTAGGAAAATAATTATTTTTTAATTGCAAAGCTTAATCCAGTGTAAATCAGGATTAACACCCAGAGGCTTTCAATGAGCAGCTGGCTCTCCTAGTAGCAGGAAGCTTTTTTGTACAAAACCACTTCACCGCACACCTCACCAGCTCTGGACTGTTCCTGTTTTTACCAAGGACAGGGAGCTCCTTATCGCTCTGGGGTGGCACTAGGTAAAGCCCGTTTGTGTAATTTTGCTTTAGCTCATTCATGTCTCCCACAAAGAGCTTCTATGGTAGCGCTATTTCTCTGCATGTCTGTTTGAACTGAGTGTGACTGCCACTGCCTTGGCATGGAGAGAATGAGCATGGGAGGTTTGCATTAGCTGCCTAGATGTTACAAGTGTTCCCTCACGCATGGTTTGTAAGTAATCCTGGGGATTTCATGTAGGCTTCCGTCATGAGAGGCCAACTGAACTTCCCAGGTAGGCCCGGGGAGGGACATGAGTGATGTGGGGACTTGCAAGATTTCCTTTGTGAAAATCCCTCTACCGGCTCCTTCAGTTCACTGAGCCACTGCTCCTTTTAATCCTCTGAAAGTCAGAGGTGAAGGACTATTTTTGAAACAGGTGATTATTTTATTCAGAAAGGAACCAGGTCGCTGCTGCATGCATTTGTTTTCCTAATCCTGCCTGAGTTTGGCTTGGACCCCCAGGTGTTTCACACAGGTATCAGACATAGCAAGGAGAGTTTTTTCAGAGGTAGCTGAGGAACTAATTAATTCAGTGTTCCCTGCAGTTTCAGCATTTAATTCAAAGAGTATTTTTCTTGTACCTGGATTTATTTAAAATGGCTTTGATTGAGGCTCCTGAAATATAATTCTTTGAGGGGTCTATGTGTTGTTAGACTTACTTTTATTCATGCTTATCTTTTTCATCGCCGTGTGAGATGAAGTCTTCAGGCTTCAGGCTGGCAGTATGAGATTAGAATAAAAGATAAGGCTGTTGCTGTCTGTATTTGTTACTATATTGATATTTAAGCTA
Organism: Anser anser; assembly: GCF_964211835.1. Taxonomy (NCBI): domain Eukaryota; kingdom Metazoa; phylum Chordata; class Aves; order Anseriformes; family Anatidae; genus Anser; species Anser anser. Next base: position 16,854,526 of record NC_139728.1, on the reverse strand, counting down.
TATGGGCTAGCAAATCTCTTTGCAGATTTTAGAGGAAAATAAGAGGTACTTTTCATTTGTATATAAAGCAACCAGGGTACAGAATGAAATTGAAGTTCTTAAAATGAAATTAACAGGAGCAAGTGGTTTTCACACAGAAAACGAAGAATATAATCAAAAGCTTATCTAGTCAGCCTTTAAAAATGTAATTAAAATTCATTCTCTTATGACTTAACAACAGTGGGCTTCATTCAGCATGCAGACTTAGTTCTGTTTTGTTGTGTTTTTTTTTCCAAAGGATTTACACAATTCTGTACGTATGTTAAGGTCAGCAATTACGTTTATCATTGTAAACGTTCAGTCTGTATGCATCTGGTGTTATTTAAGCACATATCCTGGTGTATCAGTTGGTATCAAATAGAATTATCATGAGCTTATTCTTGGTACTTTAACTTAGTAAGATTCCTGATAAAATGTTTACATCAGCTATTCTGATTGGAAAGCAACGCTGTTTGCTATTCACTATTTTTTTCAGGGCTGTTAGACCAACTGGCAATATTTTATTTTCTGGATCACATTAGTTTAGCCAAAAAGTGCAAAGACAAGCAGGGATATAAGTATAATATGCTGGAAATAACAGTATATCTTTCCAATTAGGTTTATTGAGTGTGATGGAGAATTACTGTTATACAGCATTGTCTATACATATAGGTCCCTAAATGATTTTAACAGACAGCTTAATGATCCTTTTTCCTTTTATGCTGCACAATACCCTTTCAGGAAAAGTAAATAATTTTGTCTGGAGAAAGCTTGTATAAAATAAACTGTCTCCAGCCTTTCTTGCTAAATGGAGTCAGATGATCTATATTGATCTTTCTTTTTTTTTTTTTTTTGAATTGGATTTTGCTTGCAGGAGTGACATGCATGTTTGTGTAGCAGAACACTTCTGACAGCCATAGCCATGTATAAAGCAGTTCCATTAGGTTTTCATGCTAACTCCAAAGGGCCTGCATTACAATATTAAGACACTAGGTAAGAGCAGGCCCTTCCATTATGTACTAAACTGTGGTTTGTATTTAAAGAACTCCCTGATACGCAAGTATTTTTAGCTGCATTTATTGTAGTCACAGTGCTTCTTAACTGTTCAGCACTCCTGGGATTTTGAAAAGCCACAAACATTTTCCTTATGTGGTTGCATCTTTCTCTTTATATTTATCTGTTAATCAGGCTGTTTCATCCTAAAGAAACCTGAAATTGCAGGTGACTGCGAGGAAAAAAAGCTGAATGGTATCTATTTTTTTTGGGGGGTGGACCTTTGGGGAGCCAGGAGTTGGACTCGATCCTTGTGGGTCCCTTCCAACTCAGATCTTCTGTGATTCTGTTGTGTTTGCTGTCATGCTAATTAATTAACTTGAATTCAACACTTGTGTCAAACAAAACAGTCTGAAGCTGCAGAGTTAATGCAGCTATTTGACATCTGATTATTTTTAAATGTTACTGCTGCACCATGTTGCCTAAAATGTTTCTGTATTTTTTTATGTAACTTTTTAACTAGTATTATTTGCAGGGTTCCAGAGCAGTAGTGCTGCTGCTATATTTACAGGTCAAGTTACAGCTGGTGTGTTTTTAGTATGCAACTTTTCTTTTTAGTCATTAATTAATATTAATTAATTAATAATTAATAACTATTCAGTTCTTCTGTGTTGCTGTAAAGAGTGTGCAAGGTAATGAAAATCACTCCTGTCATTTGAGATTACTGAAATCACTCTGATTCTTTTGAATGAGTGCAATAAACAGATTGCCCGATCTTCCTTATAGAGACCCCAAAACTTGGTGTTTTATGTAATGAAAAGTTTGGCATAACATCTAAATTTAATTTTTCAGCTATTCTGCCTAACAGAAAACTGTAAGAAACATGTAAGGCCATACATTTGCTAACACATATATTAGTATATAAACAGAAATACACAGTCAGAACTTAATCTAGAAGTACTCTGTCTATCGACTGCATTTGTAAGGATATCAAAAATTTACAGAAAAAATGAGAAGTAGTCTCAGGTATTGAAACCAGCTTGGATGTTTATATGGAATAGAGATTTTACAGTTGGTTAAACTTTTTTGTTTTTAGTTTAGTATCAAACCCTGGACAATGTCACACACTACTCAGTGTGTTTCAACTTACGTGTTCAAAATAAAGCCCTGGCAAAAATGCTATCTTGAAAATAAATGACAAGTATCAAACGCTAATGGAACCATAGCAAGTTTTTCAGCATTGCTACTAGTAATTTTCAGACAGCTGCTGTATTAGATTTTAGTTAATGATCTCAGTGCCTTGTTGGAGTTGCTTCCTTCCTGCTCCATTTTGCTGTTGTTTTGTTTTGTCTTTAACCAGCTCAGTGAAGCACCATGTGCCTTTTTTGGAGTCTGAAAGGAATTCTTCTCTGTCTGGACTGTTCTTTTTCCTTCAGTTCTCAAGATGCATTAACTGCTATTAAAGAAAAAAGAAATCGGTAATGTTAGCGAGTTGTAATTGTTTGCTAAATTACTACTTCTTATAGGAGAAGTTTTTATACCTGTTCCTTTCTGTTTGCCTTACTGGAGAAAACAAGCTGGAATGTGATTTTTAAAATTAGTTATTAGAATCTCTCCATACGAAGCCAACTGAGTTATGAAAAGGAGTAGGAAAAGGTGGGTCTTCTTAACCTGACCTAAAGTAGTTGAAGTAGTACCAGAGAAGTTATTTTAACTTTTATACTCTGTTTCCATCCTTGTGTGTGCTCTGCACGTGGTCTTCACTTTCTGTAGGTGAGAACTGGTCCCAGAGCACACGTGCTGAGCCTGTCATGGGATCTGAGTTGTTAAGACAAACATTAAAGTTTTTAGTGGCTATCTCTTAGGATGATTAAAAATAGTAAGATTTGCAAATGAGGCCAATGGTCTCTTTTGACTGAAGTGCATTTAGGGTGTTAAGGGTTAAAACATCTCTAATTAGGCAAGTCATAACCTGCACAGAAAAATATCTAGGGAAAGAAGAAAGCGAAATGCCCATGTTGATCTTTAACTAGAATAAATTATGGGCTGTGGCACCTGGCATTAGCAGTGATTCCTGTAAGTGTGGTACACAGGTTCCCCAGATGGTACCTTTAAGCCAATTCTGTGAGGATCTGAAGTGGTTGGCGGCAGTGTGCGCGTGAGGAGCTCAGCAGTACCAGCTAGCCTCTGTGCGAGGATGGCAGTGTGCTTGAGTTGGGCTGTCACTGTGTCAGATACCACTGGTGACCGAAATTGACGTTTTGTAAGCAGTTTTTTTTTGTTTTCTTAATAAAAACTTGGTAAGGTGGGGGTTAGTGTACCTTTGTGTTGCTTCACTCTTGTGCTAAATTGGCTAGCAGCTTGTATTTCTATCAGATAGCAAGTGTTTTGCTATCTTTGCTTAATGTTGGTTATGAAATCTTTATTTACATATGTTAATGGGGGTCAGAATCTTCTTTACAATTAAGGATGATCACTTAGCGATAGTTGCAAGGAGTTGCTCTAACCTGAGAGAAGCCGAAGTCCCCTGGAGCGGTGTCAGCGCGCTGCCGTTCCTGGGGCAGGCGGGAAGGTGTCCCGGCTCTGTCCTGATGCCCCCCGTGCTTCACCCACAGCTGCCTTTGGAAGCAGTGAACTGTCATCCGTCAGCAGGCCTCCTGGAGTAGTACTTCTGCAGAGGAATGGAAAGTAGAAGTATTTGGGGCAAGCCTTTGGTTTCACGTTGGTAGTTAAGTCATGAAGTTGCTGAAGAACCAATGCAATGGTTCTGCTGTTTGTAAGACTTAAAATTAGGGCAGAACAGAGCTAGTGTTCTTACAGGTCTTTGGAAGAGTTGGTATGTTATTACTGATACCTTCAACAAATTTAACTTTAGGGTTTTTATATTAATTCAGTGTCTATTTTTCCTGTAGTTTTAATTGGCTCTAGTGACACAAATCCTCCATGGCCACAAATTGTCATAGCACTATTGATTCGTTTTCTTCCTCTCCATCCTCCAAGTATTCATATTCACGTACAGCAGCAGTGCTCTGGTTTGTGAAAGTAGTGTGCTGCTGAACAGCTCCCACAGGCAGCCACATTTCAGCGGAGGATGAGGTCTGTGTGTATATGGCTTGTGTATGTAATTTGAAAAGTGAATCAGGACATGAAGTTTGCTAAGTCATTATGGATAATTTTTAAGCTGCTATTCAGTTTTCATTCTTCATCGGAGGAGAATGGAGTCAATATTGAGTAGGTTTTTGGTCCTGCTCTGGTTCAGTATTCAGGCCAATGAAGTGCTTAGTGCAGCTTTTGGGCAGTGGAACAGCTGAGAGCTGCGCGGTGCCGCAGGCTACCAGCTGCTTGCCTAACTGGCCTGGGAGCTGCGTGGAAACAAAGCCGAGACACCAGGTCAGCTGGCTTCAATATTGTTCCCAACTGGAAGAAAGCTGCTTGTTGGTTTGAAGTGGCATCCAGTGCCACAGATACGCAGCAACTGTTTGCTCAGAGATGGTGCCAGCACGCTTGCCACATCTAGCTGTCCAGTTCCTCTGCATCAAGTCAGCATTGAGGTTTAATCCACATCTTTTTAGTCTATTGGGCAGCACTGGAAGGTTGCTGAGCTCAAAACTATTTCAAGACTGAACCTTTCCTCATCTGAGTGGGAGGTTTCACAAGGAAGTATGGCATGCACACAAGAGATACTGAAAAGAGAACCTACATAATATCCATGGACACATGCAGAAGGAAAGCAGATGCAGAGGACAAAGAGCATAGGGTGGTATGCTTTGAATTACTCTTCCAGATACTCGGTTAACTTCACTTTGACAGTCAGCAAGGCTCAAAATGTATTCTTGATCAAAAGGCATATGGGCTAAGATATAGAGGAAAGAAAAGTTTCTGTTATTTTCAGATTTTCTTGTTAAGAAATACCTAAGAGGTTCTGGAGTTTTAGTGAAAATTGAGACGAATTTGAAGTGTTTAGTTTTGTTAACATTTAAGTTGATAGGATCTGTGCTACTCTGTTTTGTTTGGGAAGATGTTAGTTTGTATGCAGTTAACACTTGGATTTGCAGTAAATGCTAATAAACTTGTTCAAAGGCATTTGTCTGTTGTAACGTGCAAGGTATATAGACAAACTGCTTATGATCAGTGATTTGTTTCTGTAATTATTTCAACATTGTTCATTTCAATATATTTTTACTGAAATGTATAGGTCTAGTGCATTTTCACATGAGATTTTTATTAGACAAGACCCTAAGAAAACAGGCCTAAGCAATCAAACTTAGTCTGTCCATATCTCTCCCTGTGTTAATAATTTTAAAACCTGTTGACCTGACTTGAAAGGGCAGAGATCTTGAAAATAAATCATTTCAAATTTTTCCATAGTTGGTGGTGGCATACAAATTGAATGCTGTTATTAGTACTTCTGATGAAGGAGGAGAAGACATAACTTGCCCATTGTATGCTACTTTCTGGTAGCATCTGACTGGCAAACTAACTTACTGTTAGCTGTGGTATTTCCTGTTTTCTGTTCATGTATGGTACTGCCCATGTGCGAACTGACTTAGAAATTGATGAAAGTTTGCATGTAGGACAACACATGACAGAACAGCATTTTTCCACGCTGTATAAAAATGATATCATTTAGTGAACCTAAAGGGGCAGTAATTTAAATTAAAAAAAAAAAAAAAGTGGGAAAGAATATTTTATACCTTTAAATTATCATGCATTATATTACCATGAAAATCTGTCTTGTATTCGAAATACTACTTGCTTAAATGCTGCTTAGTGTGGACAGTCTTAAGCCAGTTTAGACATTTCTTAATAATTTTGCAAACCCGCTTTTCTTATAAAATCAGATTTAAATAGAGTGCAATGAAAACGGTGAGTCTGTAGAACATCATTTTGTCCATGGGATTTCTGATAGGAAATAAAGACCTAACCTGACTTTTTAAACTGATTTCAGTGAAATCAGTCCAATCCTATGTAGAAAAGTTCTCAAAATGAAAATTAAATTTGCATGGTTGTCATCTAAAGAGATTTCTAGTAAATTCAAGGATATTCAATAAATAGCTAGCATCTTCGTCCAGGCGTTGGACTTGATGATCCTTATGGGTCCCTTCCACCTTGGGATATTCTATGATCCTTCCTCTCTGTTTTTCACATGTAAAAAAATGTTAAAACATACTGATTTCAGTTCTTTGTCATAAAAATTATTTTTCATGTTACTTTGAAGCTTAAAACTTACTTATTCTTTGATAATAGAACCATGTACTTCATATTTGTGGAGGTTGTCCTTTCATAGGTTCTTGTTTTCCCCTCACACAATATGGGCTTTAAGATGATTGTATGCAGCAGCCTTCCTGCTGCTTGCATCTAATCATGTCTTTTGTATCATACACATAGCCTTTGCAGTTCACTTCTCACACTAATTCTTGAATCATCATGGTTTCAAATATCTCAATAGAGGAATATTTCTCATCACTGTTTTTGAAAATCCTGTCCATTTCTTGCGCCTTTTTACTCTTATATATATAAAGCTTACTGCATATAAATTGGCAGTTCCTCGTGGTACCGTGCAGCTGCATCAGCACTGGAGTTCTGTGCAATCATCATTCAAATCTAGCTGAGATGTACGACTCTGGTGTAGAAATATGAGCGAAATGTTCCATTTCAGCCTCTCTAGGTGGCATTTAGTATCCATGTAGCCTTGAGCAGCCATGCAGCCATGTGTGTCCCATACCAAATGCTTCCTCTGCTCGGTTACTGGCAGGAAGAGGAGTTGCCAGTCACTTCTTCTTGTAGCCACCTTCAGCTAGATGAAACCTGAGTCTGTTGCCTCATCTTTCCGAAATCAGAGGTTTGCCAGCAGTGATGAGAGAGGTATCAAATGAGAAAGGAAGGAGTAAAAACTGTGACTGTTGTAGTGGGGAGCAACAGATGTCATGTGGAAAATTGAGATACACTCAATAAGCATTTTCTACAAACATTTTCATACTGATGTAACTTAGTTATGGGGTGTGAGATATGAGCATATGAGAGAGAAAGTTTAAGCTTTGAAATGTTTCAGACAGATGGAAGTTTGTGGTTGAAGACAACTTATGTGGAATTACAGGCTAGTGGTGTTCACAGCTTAATGATTCTGTTTTAAAGTGACTTTATGTTATAATTAAAGAGATGTGGTGAAAGAAAATACAAGGAACTGAGTTACTGGAAGCAAGGGAAGTAGAGGCCAACAGCTTCTGGTGCTAAGTGTCATCCCGCATAAGAACATAACACAGAGAATTACAGGTTACTCTTGTAGTATTGACTTTAGTGTGCGCTGTTGGCCATCAAAGATTTACTTGAATATATTATTAAAGACGGTATCACAGTAAGTGAATCAGAAAAGATGCTTTGATATGTGTATAACAAATCATATTAAAGTATATACTTACCTAGGACAGAACAAATCCGTGTCTGAGTCAGTATAAAGCATTTAATATTCACTAGCCAAAAAAATGCCATAATAGTCTGATACTCATTTTACAAATAGACCTTTAGCACTTGAAGTAGTGTTCAGTTACTCAGTGTTGCCCTTTATATAAAAGGAAAAATGGTTTGTCATGTACTCACCTTGTCAAAATGTTGTCCATAGCTTGCTTTTTCCACATTTCTTCCTTTTTATGTATTGAATGAATTTCAGTATTGAGAGATCACTTTTCTCTTTAATGTTCACTGTTTTATAAGCATCTATCGCTTATATTCTTGTTGAACTTGAAATCAATAAATCCAATGGAATTTTTGCAAAACCGTTTATTGGATTGTAATGCTTTGCACTTGGGGCTTGTGTTAACTGGTCTATCAAAAATGTTGGCTTCATCTGAATTCCAGTGCCTCTATAGAGTTAATTGACTAAATCTGTAGTGTTAGTAATTCTACTGGTTTGGGAAAATTCATATTCTCCAGGTTGCTTGAGTTATTCCTTTTATTATAGTTTTTAAATAGTAGATATTTTATAGAAATTATTTGAGATACTTCTTCACCGTTGTGACAAAATGTCACCATTTTCATATAGACAATATAATTTCACATAATATAATTCACATAATAGACACTTTTCCTTAAAGGACATATTCAGTAGCATTTACATGAGTCATAGAATATGGTATATGTTCCCTAAGAATACTGTTTTCTAGTCTTTGTCAGACTAAGTCACCTTTTATCATTTGTACATTTTATAGATTTTTTTGCTTTACATGTCAGAAATATATATAACAGCAAGTGCTTATTGCTGAGGCAGTATTGCTCTTCACCAGGTTATTTGCATTCTAAGGTTTGAACTTCAAAATTGGCAGTCTTTACATTGAAATTTTGTATTTGTCATCCTTAACAGAAAGGGCTATTGCAAGACATGAAGTCAGAGAAATAGAACAACGTCATACAGCAGATGGCCCCCGACAAGATGTGACACTGGATGAAGAAGATGATGTGGTGATTATTTACAACAGAGTACCTAAGACTGCCAGCACATCCTTCACAAATATTGCCTATGATCTTTGTGCAAAGAACAAGTATCACGTTCTGCATATCAATACAACCAAAAATAATCCTGTTATGTCTCTACAAGATCAGGTAAGATGCTGCATTTGGGATGTTTTTATTAAACAAGGAGAGAGCGCAGAAAACTTTTTTTACTGTTGTACCCATTTATCATCTGAAAGAGTTGGCTTCTCTGTCGCATTTTCCCATATAAATGAATTTTAATATGTTTATATTCTCTTTGTTGAAAATAATATTTATTAAATAATAGGTTTAGGTTTTTGCTGTGCTACTGGAGGTGGTAAGTACCTCTTCACAGGAGAAAAATGAAGGTAAAAAGGGACATGGCTAAGGCAGTAATGACCTTTGTTATAATTGTGTGTAGTGGTTTATTGTATTGTCAATGGTTTGCCTTTTGGCTCTGTAATAATACTTGCCTATTATCTCCATCTGCAGTGAATGCAGTCTTAAGTGCTTTCCTCTCTGTGTAGTGCAAGTGCTGTGCTGTCATGGCTGTGCTGCTGTCTTTGCTCAGGGCTCACAGGTGATGAAAAACAGGTAGAAAGAAGTGGCTGTAAGGAGCCACTGTAAGTGGGTTGTTTGGCATCCACTTTGAGCTCTTAACTAAACTCGTGACAGTCCGCTGTTTTTTGCTTTGGGGGAGGGAGGGAAGGTTTTTGGTTTTTGTTTTTTTTTTTTTGTTTTGTTTTGTTTTGTTTTGTTTAATTTTAATATATATAATTATTTCCCTGCTTGTCATGAGTGCAGATTCAGGGAACCTAAGTCAGAGGTCTGGAACAACATTATGTCCTCATCCCTGTCCATAAAGTAAATGTTGCCAAAGTCTCGGTATGTACTGCTGGTTGTATGCTGATCATCTTAAGCTGATATGCAGCAGCAGCAGGAGCTGTTCTGCATTGCAGCATGTCAGCACGGAGGCTTCCAGCTCCTTTAAGTGCATGCCTACAGGCAGGAGCAGCTCAGCGCAGCTGCTGTAGTCTGGAGGAGGAGGAAGCAGATGGTAATGGGCCCTCCACTCTCAGTTCTGTATGTGGGAGAAAGATTGAGGTCAGGATCCCAGCATCCGGGACACAGAGTGTGCTTGGGGTGGGACTGGAGAGCTGTTTCATGGAAGCGAGGTCGTGTCACTGTTGGGTTCTTGCTGTTGTGAAATATGTCCTAAAATATGCAGGTGGTACTGTGATACATGGTTACTGAGATTAAATCTGGTAGTCGACCTTGTAGTCCTGTCCACTGCATAGAACAAGTACTGAAGTTCTGTGCACCAAGAGCAGAGAGAATTCCAAAAGATTTAACAAGCCTGTATCTTTTAATCGAAAAATCCTGCTCAAGTCAATCACACTTAGCACTGCACTTCCAACCGCAGTTTCTGTTTCTGTGAATAATCAAATCAATTCAATGCTGGGCATGTATACAATACTGGCAGTTCTAAATTAATTTGATATTGTGCTATTGTCCAAAGTGGTGATTCATGTTGTTAATTAGACAGTTGATACTCTTCTTCAGTGGTCATTAGCTGGGAGATGCTAACAATGAAAAGCTTTATATATTACATAGTTCTTCAAAGAAAAAACATTTCTTTAGCATATTGAGATACGTTGTGTATATGATTAGCAACTTCCCATTGGAAGTCATAACACACAATTCTGGAGATGTTAAGGGTGCTGAGTAGTAGCTGATGTGTGCTTGCTCCTTGTGGGCTTGGATATGCATGACATATTCACATGCCGCCTTCACCAGTCCCACTGAGTTGAGTGCATTAGGTGTATATATACCACTAGTAAAATACATGAACACATCACAAAGGCAAATTTGTTTTTATCAGTGATACTTTCTGTTTAAAAAAAACAAAAACCTCCCTGAGCAAGGTGAAGGTTGTCTTAGGCTGACATAAATAAATTGGTAAAATAGTAAGCCCTCTGGTATATACTATTTCTGCTGTACTTTTTCCAAACTATTCTAATTCTGTTACAGATTTTAAGTTCTCTGCCCATCTGTGAAACCTTTACTTCTTGAACGCAATCTGGGAAAAAAAGCTACTTAAAATCCACTCCAAATATAAACTGTAGCTGCTTTGAGATAATCCCATAAGAGTCCCTAACACATCCATTTTAGTTTCAGATGGAATTTTTCCCAGCTGCCCTTCTCTCTTTTGCAGCTTGCCTGAAAGCAGGATCCTGTGAACTGCCCCTCTTTCCACAGGTTGGGCCTTTTCTTTGCAGCGAGCTCAGTGCCACATTTACCATGCTGCGTTTCAGACCTCCATGGTCTGTAACAAAAACTATTGCCTTCATTAAATGGAGAAAACATTTGATTGGAATTTATTTGTTGCTTGCATGTTTCAGTACTGATGTGTTTTGTCCATACAAGTATGCCTTTGTTATGGCTAACTGGATGGCATACCAGCCACACAGACTTTAGCTTCTTTTGTTACATGGAGGAAGTGTCATCTAACATATCTAAAACTAAATTGTTATTCTATCTTTCAGCATGTATTCTTGATATATTATTAGAAAAAAGAGGGTATGAGTACATATCGTGTACTTTTGTTGTGAACATACAGAAAACATGGTATGATTATCCCACATTTTACTACCTCAACTTGCTGTTTGTAGTTTGTTGTTATATCTCCTGCAGTTTCTCTCCCCATTTTCCTCAAAAAAGACAGCTGAAAGCATATAATCTTTCTTCCTAATGTATTCTAAAACAGTGACCTCTCAGAGGATACCAGACTCATACTGACTTTAGTAATATGTATTTCCTCTACTGGTGATGGTTTCAATGACCATCAAAAGGGGAACAACAGAAAGGTTGCAGTGGGTCAGATAGCAGGGGCAGTGTCGTCATCTGGTGCTGAACATTTAGGAACTTTTCTCTCCGAGTTAGATGGCCGAGTGCATACTAGTGTCTACTACTGCACATTGGCCATTTCCTTCTATTTTCTTTGTATTTCCTTCTATTTTTTTTCTTCTGAGGAAGAGCTGTTCATGCCGGTCAGGTGTTCTGGCTTTACCATGGCAGGACTGGTGAACTCCCATCTCTTCATCTCATAAACTTGCTTCTCAGCTGCCCTTGCCTTGAGCTTGCTTGCGGTTTCTCATGGCATTCAGCCAACCTGTGCTGCTAGCTGGTTTCCAGTGGTCCTGGCCATCTAATTTGGAGGTAGCTGCAAGTTATGAGCCTATATGACAACTTGGATAGCTAAGCTACCAGTGCCTGCCTACGGAAGGGTTCTGATTTAGTAATCCCATCGTGTTTGGTCTTGAAATCTGAATCTGGTGTTTCTTGTAATGGTGACACCATGTTGGTATGCAGTCTTTCCTGAGAGCTTTCTTTTTCCCAGGTCAAATGGAAAATTCTCATGTGTCCTTACCAGGCTTCTGGTAGCCATACCCCATCTATTTGTAATATCCAGTCAGTTATTTAGCAATTGACAGATCTATAATATAATGGAGGGAAAAGCTGGGGAATTTTCGGTGTGCAAACATCCACTTGATACCGGGCCACGGGGTAATGACCAGAACACCGGTTTGCATACATAGAGTCCACTGGACTTGTTGCCCAGACCAAGTATGCTGAGTTTTTTTCTTTTTTTTTTTCCTTTTTTTCTTTCAGCTCACTGACACTTGCTTTAAATTCTTATCGTCCTAGAAACTGAATGCATTTAACTTACCTTTCAGGACATCTTACGCCCCCAGAGTACGTTTGATCTGACTTTTTAATTCAGTGAAACTCAGCTGATTTCTCACTTACTAAAGGCTGTGGAGCAACTTTGTAGCTGATTATATAAAGCACCATGAAACAACTTCACAGAAATTCCATTCGCTTCTATCTGAACTTTCAAAGTAACCTCAAATTTTATTCAGTTGGATTCAGGTTGAGAAGCTTGCCTGGTCTCTTGAAAGCTCCAGTATCTGCTAAACCCTGAAGAGAAAAATAAAATTGATCATGTCTGACAATAAGAATCAGCAAACAGTATACTTCTCTGCCCTAAAAATGTGTGAATCCAGACTCGTTAGGCTATCTGGGACCTGGAATGCTTCTAATTTTTGGAATGCTGCAAATATTGGGAAAGGGGGAAAAAATCTCTTGCCTGCAAGCTAGATAGAGGTGTTAAAAACTTGCATTCTCAGGGGCACAGTGCGTAGCTGGACAATATCTTAAGGCAGATGTAAATGTCATATAAAACCTTCTTAGCCTTCTCGTAGCTTCCCTGGTGTTAGTGTTAAAGCTAATAAAAGGTTAGAACATCCAGTCGGGTCTCTGATATACAGCATAAAATGCAGTTTCTTCTATAATAACCCTGTGTTCATAAAAAAAATATTAGCAAAGTAATCGTAAGACAAAGCTTTTTTTTTTTTAACTTTGCTTTGTTGTTTTTTTTCTGAAAAAAACTGTTACTGGCACATCTCAGGTGAGAAGGCAGATGGTGGTGTGGAGGTCTGACGGACTGACAGAACTGACCCTGGGGAATTTGCAGTTAACATTTTCCTGTGTCTAGGCCTAGTCTAGTACAAACTCAAATCTAGCTGGTGCATCAGAAAACTTGCCCATGGAAGTGTAATTGAAATGTGAGCTTTATTTGCGTGCTGGATTATACAAAATAGGTAGCATTACTGGTTATCTTATAGAGTTGTATCAACCAGCTGTAGCATTTGGGGGCTTGGGGATGAAGGGAGGGAGGATAACATGTACTCTGCGTTTAAGAAACTTCATTCTTAAGTATAGAAATACTCATAGCTGAGGCTCTCCACTGAAAGTATCTTATCATTTATCCTAAAAAAGGTATAGTCAATGAAAGCTGGGTTTATTTCAGTAGTAGCATAGGTAGTCTGACTGGATTCAAAATCATATAGATATATTATACTTCGTGCTGTAGACAAAACGAGGCAGAAAACCAGTGCAATTTATGAAACACCGTTATATAACATTATGCGGAGCTTTTCAGGTAAACTTGCCACCATTTTCCTATGCAATATATGGTTTAAATTGCAAAATGCCTCAGACTGTGAAATCTATGCACTAAAAAAAATGAACGCTGCCTGTTAGGAAAAAGTGGTATCCATTTATTTTACCTGAGTCCAAGAGCCAGTGTTTGAGGGGAAAAAAGGTAAATTACCAAGTGCCATGCTAAGTCCTAGACAGCAAGGTTGCACGTGTGAGGAAGCAGTAACAGGCCAGTCTTGCCTCTTAAAATCTTCATTGGTCAGTGTTTTATTTCATGTTTCAAGGCACTATTACACTTTACAGAGAATGTTAGCATGTTGTTGTAAGCTGTCCAACTTTTGTTTCATGACTCTTGTCTCAGTATCTTTGTGCTTATCTACGTCACTGTATAACAAAAAAGATAGTGTAGATGTACAGGTAATACACATCTGTCTTCTAATTCTTATTGTCAGAAATGGTGTAGCATTGTACTACAACTCAGGCAGTACAAATTTATCATCTTTTCTTTATTATCCAATTCACTAGTTTTGAAATAATTTTCAGAGCTAAATACTTTTATGTTAAAATATTCTTCTTACCTAATAAAGGCAAGCTACATCAGGATTTGTATGCCCCACTTAATTTAATCATACTTTCTGTTTTGGGGCATGTATCTTATTTTGTTTTTATCTTTGAAATGCAAAGCTGTTCCTAGTTATCGTGAAGTTTGCTGGTAGCTCTTTTCTCAGCCTTTGTTTAAGGCCTAATTCATGCTTTAACATGGAAGTTTCGCTAGATTTATGCGAACTGTTCAAGGTCATAAACTGTAGATCTAATTTACACTTTATACATTTACAAAATTTCTGGATTACTCACGCATTGCATTTTGGGAGGGGGGCCAAATGAACCATTGGATTTGTTTTTTATATTCCAGTAAAATAGGTCCAAGAATATGCTTGTAAGTCTGGTATGCTTTTATTTGAAGAACGGAATACAAGCCAAACAATTCCATCAAAGGTATACTTGCATTTCTACTTATAGTCAAGAAAAGTCTGGATTCCTTTCAAGTTACAGATAAGATTCACCAACAAAAAATTACATGTTTGCATTGTTAATGTTGTTGTGGTAGCTTTTGTTGAATTTATCTTCTGCTTGCTGTATTCTGCTTTTGGTTAGCTTCAGATCATTAAACTGTGATGATCTAAAATTAGTCATCTATATGCTTGCAAAAAGTCTAACTTTTATTTTGCACAGATTGTTTGGTAATATTCAAGAAAACCTTTCTCTTCAAATGCATTGTAAGATTTTACTTGAACAAAAATAAAATAAAATAAAAATAAAAAATAAAAAATCCACCGTGTTAGACAAAGCTTAATGTGTTCCAGGTGTACTGAAACACTGCTGTCTACTTTTACAGGTTCGATTTGTGAAGAACGTGACTTCCTGGAAGGAAATGAAACCAGGATTTTACCATGGACACGTATCTTATTTGGACTTTGCAAAGTATGTTACCCATGGATTTATCTGTTGAGTGGCATAGTAGTTTAAATAAGTTGCTTGGCTCCATCTGGGATATTACTGCCCTCTAGTGATGAAAAACTGCTGTTTTTTAAATTCAAATGCTGAGATTCCTAGGAGGAGCAGTATTTGGTTTGATTTTCACAGTTTTCTCTTGTCTTTTTGCATAACACGTAGCCGAATCATATTTCAAAACTGTCTGTATACTAGGTTTAGTATTCCGTGGCTGAATGTCAGTTTGTTTTGCTGAAAATTCTCACTTTTCTCTGGGACACTGGTAGTTCTACCTAAGTGATTGGCTTCCCATTCCAAGAAGTTTTAGATACCTGTTCTAAAATATGTTTCTATCAAGTAATGACACCTCTTTCTTAAGTTATGTAGTTATTCTCTTTCAGAGTATCCCTTTACACTTTATCAAGATACTAAGTTATATTTTAAGCATTTTTTTCTGGCCTATAGTAATCTGACTTGCTGTAAAAAGCATAGAAATAATTCTTGTGGAGTTTAATCCTACTACTTCTAAAATTAATTTAAAAGAAATCACCTCCTGGTGACTTCAAAGGTTGAAGGATCATATCTATATTCTTGCTCACATGTGTTTCTATTCTTGTCTTATTTTTGCTTCTGTATCTAAAGCTGTGATCCTGAGTAACTTTGTCTTGTGAAACCTCCCCTTCAACTGGCAATTCAATTTTGCTTAGCAGTGCTTCATCCCAGACTTGTAGTATGAGGAAAAAGGCTTATAATTGAAAATGGATTTTTTAGAGCTGAGCGTATTCTGCTGCTGCAAAAAACAATAGCAACCACCACCTTTACCTCTTGTTGCTGGTCAGTCCTGAGTAATGATACGTTTCTGTGTGCTAGAACATTTAATTTAATAAAAATACCTTTTTTTTTTTTCATGTAGAAAATTAATTTTTAGTCATTGCTTTCAACGTTTCTTTCTGTCATGTACACTAACTTTTAAGTCTAGCTTTTTATTATAGAGAATGAAAAGGGGAAGTGAGAGTTTCATGGTTTCCCAGTACAGTAGGTTAGATAATAGAAAATGCTAAAAGCTACAGTAGTGACTGAAAATTACCAATGGCACCAAGTAAAAGGTTGAAGTTTACAAAAAGTACCAGGCAAGAAGTCTTAATGGCAAATCTACCAATAAAATAAAATGCATCAAATTTCATTAGCTTCCGTTCTGCCTTTAAAAGTTAAACGTGAATAAACCGTTGAACTGAACTCCTATTGGAATAACAGCTTTCTGGAACAGCAAAGATGAATCAAAAATGAATGTTATTTTATACCCTGTTCACTTCATGAAGCTGAAAACATTTTCAGATACCGGAAGTCTTTAAACTAAAATAAGTATTTTATATCTAGAAAGCATCTAGGCAGTTTCACAGATTTCCTTCATCTGCATCTTCCCTCTAAGACTGCATTATCCTTGTGTACATTGCTATCCTTTCATCCAAACAATTAATTTTTTTCCACAACAGCTTATTGTTTCATATTTGTGGTTTTTATTGAAAGATGGCATTTGTACAAAACAGGTTTGGTGGTTTAAATCTTCTTCGTGTGTCCCATGAGCTTATGAACTCATTTCATCAAGCTTCCAGCTTGTACCACAGTAAGTAAAATTTAGCTTAGGTAGATGTGTGAGGAAACATTTTTCTGTCTGTGATAGAGAAATCAGTATGGTTACAGATACTATCTTAGGCTCCTATTTAATAAGCATAGCCATACATCCAAGTAATCAGCCCAGGTAATGGATGGGCTCAGAGTTCTGTCTTCCTTCTGTCAGAGTTTGTCGCTGATAAGTTGAGCCCTGCCAGGAAAACTCCGTGCTCATTGCACAGGATGGGTTAGGATGGCAGTGGTAGTAGGAGACAGGAATTCAGTATTGAATGCCCTGTCTGCTTATTATTAACATATATGCAGCCGCTAGATTAATTGAGACATTTCTAGAGTCAGGGTAGTTGTATAAACACTTGTAGTATCTGTTGTGTGAGAATATTTCAGTTTTGTTTGTTTTGTTAAATAAATAATCAACCACTGTACTAAGAAAACTGAAATTGAACTGGCTTTCACATCCATGTCATGCGCTGGATATAGAGGTGAGATGAATCATTAAACTTCCTCTCACCAGCATCTGCACTGTATATGGATTTCAGTTGTATGTCTCTTCAGTAGAAGACTCAGACAGGCATCTAGAGACAGGTACCTATAGAGACAGGCTTTTAGGTATTAGATGAGAAACTTTGATTCACCTTTAAAAGACATTTTTTTCCTCTTTTACTTCAGGTTTGGTGTTAAAAAGAAACCAATTTACATAAATGTCATAAGAGACCCTATAGAACGACTAGTTTCTTATTATTACTTTCTGCGCTTTGGAGATGATTACAGACCAGGGCTACGAAGGCGAAAACAGGGAGATAAGAAGGTAAAGTACATTTTGCTCTATGTGTTGTTCTTACCAAAGTTAATCTGAAAACAATTTAAGAAATATGTACTGATAAAAGCTGAATACAAGTTCTTGTATCGGCATTAGTGATGGTGGTGGCTTTGTTAAGTTATAATCTACCCTTGGTGTAAGTACTGGACCGGAATGTAGCTTTGACTATGTTCTTTGTAACTCTATAAATTAGCTTTATGTTGCAATTTGTTTAAAATTAAATTACTGTTTTCAGTATCCAGAGATGCAAGTATCACACTAAGTATACTCTTCTTGTTGAAAATTAAGCTAGATACATTTTTCACCAAAAGCTGTGGAACTGCTGACAATTTGGCCTTGACATTTATCTTATTTATCACTAGAAACCCAATTAATTTATTATTTTAATGTAAATATTACAATGAAAATATATAGAGTCTTCTTGAAAGCTGTGGAGTATGAATCATATTTCTATACTTCTTCCATCTATATTAGAAGGCTATAAGAGTAGTTCAGGTTAGCACATTCAAGTCTTGATTGCCATTACAACCTCAGAACTGTAACCTCATTTAGGGCTCATAAGATTATTCCAGAAAAAAATCTACACATCCACTATAATGGTTTACAGTAAGACATTTATCAAAGCATGTTGCCTTGGACTTTCTTCAAATCAGGAAGGAAAATAAGGTATTAAATAGATTAATATAGTTTATGAGACTACAGTTAGAGCAGTGTGGAAGCTGGTGGGGTGGACATGGATTATACTTTACAGAGCCAAACCATTTTTAAGCTTTCAATGGCAATAGTTTTTAAATGATATTTTTTGTTTGTTTGTTTTTGTAATGAACTAAGGAAAAATCACATTGATTACATCTTAGTGCATATGTCTACAAAAACCATAACTACCAGAAAATGTAACTAATCATTTTGCATGCTTCCCACACTACCCCTTGTTAATGGTGTTTTTTTTAAATCCTGGGTAGGGACCATTCCTCTTTTTTTATTTTTATTTTTTTTTCTGCTGCTGATTACTCTTGTTACACTGATCTTGTTACACATCACTTACCTTCCTCTGTTACTGAGGTTTTGGCGCCATCTTCTGCTACTGCATTTCAGTTTGTCCAGGCATCCTACAGCACAGACGGAGGAATGCTTCAAGCAGAACAGTGAACTAAATTATGTTTTAAAATACATAGAGAGATGATTTGATGTTATGGTATTGTTAAAGCATTTTTAAAAAGAGACCTAGGATCCAGTCTACCATAACCTACTCTGTTCCTTTTCACGAAGAGCATAATTTGGCCAGTGGAACTTCTTTCTGATAGAGATGAGTGGGGTGGAAAGCTCAGCATGCTGCTGAGTCCAAGCCATTTATAGAATTTAATACTTACAAAAAAGAATGAAATCTAAAAGTGTTGTTTTAGTTTTTAATTATATTCTGGACAGACTTGGTAAATAGTCACTGGGAAACATTAAACCAAAACCCACAGTACTACTGCTTGGTTAGACTGCGCTTTAATTTCTAACTTACTGGAAGAAGTTGAAATTCATTCCTAATTATGTAATGCATTAATGCATTGCATTAATAATTTTCTGTTTATGATGTTATGATCACAATGTACATGGGAGAGTTAATTTTCTTTCTAAACACCTGTACTTCAAAAGTTATAGTTCAGCTCCAAGAACAGAGTCTGTAAAATGTTTCTTAAGGTAAAGTTTCTGGATGGAGCAGTCAAGGTATGTACGGAAGAGGAAGTGGGGAAGGGGACTTCTCCTTTTTAATCTTAATTTAAAAATTATTTCCTTTCTTAAACACTTTAACTATAAAATAACCTCCAGGCATAAGCAAAGAAGTCTTACTTTCGACAGGTGCCAGTTCATATTTAGTATGTACATTCATAAGTTAGGAGGTGCATTTACACGATTTAATTTCTAGGTGATGTTGATGCTATAAAATAATCATGGTAGATGAGACCAGAATTTCTCTGGAGGGCTATTCCAGAGAAAGCATACCTAGGAAAGCAATGTCCTGTTTACCTTGTTAAGCTGTGCTTTCATGTTTGATGTGTAACATGTATCAGCTATTTGAAACTCAAAGAGCAATGCGGAACAAGACTACAGGTTAATTCCTGCTTTGGCCTCACACCATTAAGTTTTTCAGGTTATCTCAGGATCTTTACCTCAAAATAAATCTAGGTAAGTAGCTCATATGTTGACTAAAAATATCATAATTACTCATTTTATGGTGGCTGGGTAAAATACTTGCACATTCTTTACAATGCTAATGGAGTTTTTATTGTAACTGTTGCTGTAATTGAAACTCTGTGTGGCTACAGCTGTCTGTCCATGTTGTTTGGAATATTCTGTTACCCAGTGAACAACTTGCTTTCACTTCTGATTGCCTCTGAAACATCAGTTCTTTGTCATAATATTTAAAATGTAATAGAACAGACTTCAATCTAAAACACAAAAGGCACAGTGTTCTGTGCTCTAAAGATCCAGCTGCTCCAGTATTACACAAGTCCCGATGACATTTGACATATCGTTAGTAACTTCTCTTGTGAGGGGAAAAATGACAATACCAACACTTACTGACTGGTTTTGCTAGTTTTGATGTAGCACCTTTGTCAGGGGACACAAGTAGGATCCAGTTGTTGATTACCTCTGTTTATAAAAGGTTTTCTAAATACTAGTTTGATTCAGACAAGTAGGTCCTCCCAATAAAATATTGTAATAGCAAGACTTCAAAACATTATTTTCATTCTTTCACATCATATCTGGTGTTTTTGTGTCCCCGCTACATTTAGCAACTAAGCAGGTTGAGATGTGTGATACACATACCCAACTGTAAAGCTCAGCTCCGTCTGTCTTTGTTCCAGACCTTCGATGAATGTGTGGCAGCTGGAGGTTCAGACTGTGCTCCGGAGAAACTTTGGCTTCAAATTCCGTTCTTCTGTGGCCACAGCTCCGAGTGCTGGTAGGGAGATAAACGTGGCTTAAGTTCTTAGTCAAGTATATCATCGCTGAAATATAAGTGTAACGAATGTGTAGTACAGTTGGGGGACTGGATGAAGTGTAGCAGAAGGTACTTTACTAATTCTTCTTATTACGTATTTTCTTTGAAGACGCCTCAAAATGCTTTTTACTGAAGCAGTACTGAAGTCCTTTAAACAAGCAATATGTTAGGATTCTGTATCAGCAGTGTTCTGAGGAAAAACTTAATTTTGTTTTAAAAAATTATTATTTGTAGATTTGGGATCTTTACATTTTTCATTTATGTCAGGTTACAATATCTGTTTTTCTGAGTGGAGATATTTTGTTCAAGCTCCTGGAGCTGTTGTTTGGTTGTGGTTTTTTTGAGAATGAAGTATTTGAGATCTGGATAAATTTATCTACTTAAACGTTTACCAGACATCAGTAGTCGATACATAGTAGAAACTGAAACAAAAGCAAATAGTGTCCATCTGTCAATGCATCTTGTTTTATAACAATGGCACAGGCTTTAAAGAACTGTTTAGCAAACCCTAATTTGGAAAAATGGTTAGTCACATAAAACAAATCACATGCAAGTACTATGTAAAAGAGAAAATGATAATAAATTAAAAACAAACAAAAACACACAAATGATATGATGGATTCTGAGTGAAATCAAGGGGAATTGTTTTAGTTTGTCACAGGTAGTGTTCATCCAAATGGAATTAGTTTAAGCATAAGCAAAGCAAATGGTCACTTGGGAACTTCTCTTTCAGTGCCTCTTGGTCATACAGGTGAACAAGCAGAGAAAAAGAAATACGTCTGAGCCTATATTTTCACCCTGTCTAGAGCTATAGAAAGAAGGAAAATGCCATTTTAATTGTTGTCTTTGTTGTTCAATAGGGAAGTCCTCCCATTAACTGCAATGACTTTCTAGTACAGAATTATGCTTGTACAATGCAAAAAGGAAGGTGCGTTCTTACCAGAACCATTTCTGGTGTCTAATGTGAAAGTGGAGAAAATCCTCCAAAAATTGCCTTAATAGAGACAGTAACCATATACATATATGCTTTTTAAATGGATAAGTTGTTATTCAAAATAACTAGAGAATTGAAATTTTAGATATGATAGATATGATGTTTTAGATATGAACACAGGTAAGAGAAACTGGAAAGGGAAATGAAGACAGAAATGGTTATAGTTTGAAATGAATCTTGCCTTTCCTGTACAAATGTCCTGTTATGTATGAAGTGATCTCCACCTAGGGACCAAGGATTGTTGGCTGACATCAGAGCTTGCCGTAATTGTTATTTGCCATTTTAGGAATGTGGGAAGTAGATGGGCTTTGGAACAAGCCAAGTACAACCTGATTAATGAATACTTCCTAGTGGGAGTTACTGAAGAGCTTGAAGACTTCATCATGTTATTGGAGGCAGCCTTGCCCCGGTTCTTCAGGGGTGCCACAGAACTGTACCGGACAGGTATTTAAATGGTTGATTTCCATATCCCATTCATGCTCTTATCGCTCTTTTTTATGTGAATTATTTAAACCTAGATGAATAGTTTTGAGTCTCTACCAAGCTTGCTTCTCCGTTGACTGATATCCCTACAGAAGAGAGAGACTCTTCCAAGAAAACTCTCCATACAAATTTTTGAGGGCTACCCAAGTGTCTTACTGTCTTACACAAACTGTAAATGTTGAAGACTGGGCTAAAGGCAGTTTTGTAGGTATGCTACACTTGCAAATCACAGAAAGCTCAAAATATACACTTAGGAAATTGCAGCAGGTGTTTGTCAGAATATTTTTGAAAAGGCTTGCAGGGGCTTCAGTTACATTAAGTGGTTGGTAGTAGCAGATTTTTATTTCCTCAGAAGTCCTGCTGAAATTATCTGTTCTTGATGCAACCTTGTTATCTGCATAAAATCAGTTTTGATTTGAATGCATTTTCTTTTTAAAACAAAAAGGGAAAAAAAAACTCATCTTGTCTGCACCTGTGTTGAAAATCAAAATTTAGATCTTCAAATGACAAAGGGGAAGAAAAATGAGTTTTAAACAAGAAAATTGAAACATATTTTGTTCAGATGGCTTCCTTAAATTTGCTTTTATCACAATGATTTGAAAAACTGAAATAATTATTCTTTAGTTCAGGCATTCTTAAACTCAGTCACAGATCATGCAGAAGAAGTTTTGAAGACCCCCTCTGGATAACCTGGGAATTCTGACCCAGTATGGCAAATTATTCATTAAGGAATGTCAGGACAGAGTGAGCAAAATGGTATCTCAATAACTGGGAAAGTTAACTTAAAAATGCTACACGTGGTATTCAGAAACAGTGAGTGTAATGAAGGTTTTTTTTGGAGAACTCTGACTCATGTTACACAGTATGTATCACAGGATTTCTTGGTCAGACTGAAGATCCATACGGCTCATGAATACTTAATTAAATACTTAAAGCTCAGTGTGTGGTATCTGGCAGTGGTCATCAGCAAACATCGGCGAAAGTGTGTAAGAACAGGACAAGTACATGATAGTCATCACTATAGGTTATCTTCAGTTCCGAAGAATGAGTAAAATGCACTTTGAAGGATAACTTTTATTTCTTTGGAGAATTTTTATGCCATCAACTGACTTTTAAAAAATTCTCAAACTTGCCACAACACTCTGTGACAGGAAGTTCCACAGTTAAGCTGAAAAAGCCTACAGTTCAGTATGACAAAACATGCTTGTGCTTTGAACATATCGTGTAGTTCCATTTGAGGCCCCCCATTCCTTTATGAAGGATCTGAGAACAGTAGTACGCAGTCTTTTCCAAGTTTTGTTTCGTTTTGTTTTGTTTTTTGCTAAGGTGGTGGGGCTGAAGAATTCTAACCTGAATTCTAACCTTTCTCTGTGGAAACTGTTTTACATCTGTGATTGGCTTTGTTTCCTTTCTCTGTACCTTTTCCAGCTCACAGACCACTGTCCTTCACACAGTATTTGAGATTTAGGTTCACTGTGAATTTATTTCTTCCTGCCTATATGGAAGTGTTTTCTCTCCAAGATTATCCTGTTTCCCCAAACCATTGGTTTACTTGGGATACAAAGGTCCAAGTACTTCTGGGGTCATAATAAGATTTTTGCTATACAGGTAGATCCCTTTCTGTGAGCTGGCCATGCAACTTATGATGAGGAAAAGATCCTTATTAGTAGGGCTTCTTTCTGCAAATGGTAGAAATGGAACTGATGCATCAAGCCCTAGATAAGTACTATTGACAAATTTAATATAAAACAGCAGATAGCACTTCTTAAGGAAAATATTTTCATCATTTTGGTCATCTTAGTCTCATTAGCTAAGTCTCTGGCTCTGCAGTTTATAAAACTCTTAACATTAAATACCATATTAACATCTAAATAATAAATTCTGAAAGACTAATTGTGCTCCGAGTACATTACGTGGAGTAATCTTGTTCCTTAAATGAAATGTTCATTCCCTGGTTTTATTAGAGTAAGAAGAAAGACTTGAAAGAACTGTTGCAAAATTCATTAACATTTAGTGAGAGACTGCAATTTTCCAGCCCAACATGTTGCGTTAATAAATTCTGGATTAAGTTGTGTCACTTCGAATGCAGTTTATCAGCGTGCTGAGAGTGTGAAAACTCTGTAAATAAAAGGACTGTATACATTTTTTCATCACGTGAACGTTAAAGTGAAGCTATTACTTTCATTTTGCATTTAGGAAAGAAGTCTCATCTTAGGAAAACAACTGAGAAAAAACTTCCCACAAAAGAAACTATTGCCAAGCTACAACAGTCTGAAATCTGGAAAATGGAAAATGAGTTCTATGAATTTGCACTGGAGCAATTTCAATTCGTCAGAGCACATGCAGTTCGGGAAAAAGATGGAGAATTGTATATTCTGGCTCAAAACTTTTTCTATGAAAAGATTTACCCTAAATCAAACTAAGAACACAGTACTGGTAGATTTATGGACCTAAATCTTTGGTCACATCATCATCACAGTCCTCAGCCATGGAAATTAGATTGCTTGTAGACCTCCAAGACATTTCTCTCTAGATCTGAGCAAAGTGGGCTGTGGATCACCTCCGGGGCGTTGGATACCAACTAACCATGTTGGTAATCCAGAAGCAAAAGTTTCATTTCTTTTATCTAACTAATACTTTCAGTGGGAGTTAATACCCTTTACCTGAAGAAATCTACACTTTAATTTGGAGCAATTAACACACAGCAGTTCTAGTTGAAAATATAAACAAAAAATGCTTCTGTTAATGCTCTTTTTAATTTTCAGAGCAATTTATTTTTGTTTATACTTCTGTGAAGAGGAAGTCATTTTTCCCAGCTTTCAACATGGAAATTTTGGTTGTATACTATATGAGTAGTGTTAATAACTGGTTGACATCTGTGCTTTGTTTTTGTGAATCATGTCACATGATATTATTTGGGATGGTTAATCATGTTCTGCTGAGAAATGCTGCTGCTGGAATTGCCCATATTTATATATGTGGTTTTATTAAAAAATTACAACTAAGCATTAGTGTTAAAACAACATCATTTTCAAATAATATTGTAAAAAGTTAAAGAATCAGAGCAGTGGGGGGGAGGGGCGAGTTCTTTTGTTTTTTTTATTCACACCACCCCTGACTGAGGTTGGGAAAACTGCAAAGAAAGTTGGTATTGTCTGCAGTTCTAGTTGATGCTTACAGTGGTATAAAAATAGTAAATTCAATATAAAGTTTCTCCATGGATTCTTTGTAGTAATTGTAAGCTGAGGTATTGGTGAATCCATATTATGACTCCATTAGTGAGCTGTGGTATGGTTAGGGTTTTCCTACTACTTCGAGACTTTTACCTGTAGAATATTTTTACTAAGGTGCTTTATAATGTGTTTTAAAGCATTGCATTTACAAAAGAAGTAAAATGCTGTAAATACTGCTTATTTTATGTATTTGGACCAAAAGGTTTAAAGTAACTCGTTCAAAGTGGGTTTTTGGTTTTCGGGTTTGGTTTTTTTTTTTTTTTTTTTTTGCACCCATTCGGTTGTGTGAAGTAAAAAAAAAACCATCACATATACTTCCTGGTTGAATTAACTGTTGGACATTGCAGAAATGCACTTCAGTGACCTCTATGACTTTAATACTAGAATGTTGTCCAGGGATTCTCTTTGCAGAAATGTTGTCGTCATCCTTTGTTATGTTAAGAGGAAAAGAAGAAAAATGTGATGTGTAGTCTGGTTGAGAAAGATGCAGTGAGCTTGACATAATTGTATTTATGTAACTGCCTTATGTGACTATTGTAAATTTGTGAGTTGCCATTATTAACAATGTGAAACACCTGGTAAATCAAGTAAATTGAAACTTGAGAACAGATGTTTGGGGCCACTGCATTATAGCAAATGGCAGTGGAGAACTACAAGAATTTGTTTCCTATTGAATTTTTGTTAAGATCTGAGTATTTACACATCTTACACCTGCCTTTTCTTAAAGTGCTTTTCACAGGGTCTGATGGGGGAAGGCACTGAGGAGACAAAGTAAAAAATCGTTGTAAAGGTTTTAATTCCTAAGGGATGATGCTGAAGGCTTAGTTTAAAATTACCAACTGGAGTTTCTTTAACCAGCTTGTTCTTGTAATGAAAACAAAGGAAATGGAAAATGGTCTGTGAACTGGGTGTCTGCAGCCAAAAGCAACAGTCCAATTACAGACAGGATAATGACAGACTATCAAGTACATCTTGCCTTTTCTTTGTTTTCTTGGATTTTCTCTTTGAATTTTAAAAATAGACCTCATTGTTCTTCCCAAATAATCAGGGAAGTTCCTTCTGGTAGCTTACCATTTATATAGTGTGAACCATGCATAAGATTTCCTGTGCTAGTTCTTGTCTATTGACGTCACGAATAATGCCAACATGCCTGGGAATGAGATGCGTTCACACATGAAGACAGTTTCTAGCTAAAGGAAGGAGCTGAGGAGTTGTACACAAGAAGTAGCTAATGGAGATATAAAAACTTCTAAAATGAAGCAATAGCCTTTTTGAAATAAGAGGAATATTTATAAACCCAGTAAAGATTATCTACTAGGTGATAGTTTTATTTTAGGTATTTTTGACTACGTTGTTTTCCTTCAGTATGATTTGGTAAGTTACCTTCTTGAGTCTTCTTCAAAATTTTCAGAAGAGCACCTCTAGGAGAAAGGAAGCATTTACTAAGTAAAAACATACAACATTCATCTAAGTAATGAAAAAAGTTATGTACGCAAATACTTCTGTATTCACAAGAAAAAAAAATAAGCAAAGCTGCTAGTGATTTCAGTACAGCCTACAGAAACCTATTCTATTTCATAAGCAGTTCTTAAAGTTGTATTCCCTCCCCCCACCCCAGATTAAGGATTTCTGAAATATAAGGCTTCAGGAATGGTAGAAAAATTTGTATTTCTGTTTACTTTTAAGAGCAATATATTTTTTCATAGTGCATATAAGTAAACACATATTATTTACTTCTTGTTCTTTGCTGTGAACTGACCAGGTTGAGACAAAAGTTTAAGACTTTTTTTTTTAATGTTAGCTACAGTTGGAGAGGTGAATTCATTCTAGATGTACTCTGAAAATGTTACTGTCTGTGGAACACGAAAGGAATTGAGACTGTACTTTTGTACGTAGTGCTACCATCTGCCCAACTGTGAACTTTTTAGAATCCCTTGAATTAAGAACTATTGATCTTTTGATTTCGTAAAAGCAGAGAGTTTAGGAAAAGGAAACTTACAAATTTTTTAATAACCCGCTGTGCTCATCTTCTATTCAGAAAAGGAATCAATCCAATCTGATATTAAAAACATTTTACAGTATATAAACAGAATTTATCTTGTGCATTTTCCCTTAATGAGTTTAAGTGAAAAGCAACAATACATGGACTCTTGTTGTTGTGGGCTGTATGATCAGTAAACTTACTATGCAGCCTCCTGAACACAGATCTCTGAACTGAAGTCACTGTAGTCTCTGCACAGGAGTGAGACTTGCTTTTTGCTGGGCTGAGTTCATTTGAAAGGTGCTGAAATGCTCATATATGTAGTTGAGAGTAGGTTTTGTTACATGGTTCGGTACTTTTTGTACAAAACTAACGCTCAGATTTTGTGCAAAATTCTAGCCCTGTTGAAACTCCTGACTGTCAGTGTAATGGCACTAGGACCAGCTGTGCTGGCAGCTACATAGCCATAACCCCAGCATGCCGGGAGCACTTGGGATCTACTGGGCAGTGTTGATGGGAGAGCAACAGTGTTTTTGGCTCCTTCCCGTAATAATCCTGCATCTGTGCAACAAGAATTTCACTCTTATTTTCTTAGTGCATCTGTGGGCAGACAAAATGCTAGGGTGTGGAGTGTCCTACGTGTACATTTCTGTTTGCTCTGGGTTTGTTTTCATACGGCCTCTCTTAATGGTATGCTGATCATGGCATCATTTTCAAACAGGCATGAAAATTGGTAGCTCTACAATATGGCGAAGGAAGCAGCAGTCCATCCTGGTCGTTTGAAATGCCTTTTTGTGTGTACTTAGCTTTTCTGGAGATACTTAGCTGTTTTTACTTTCCAGAAATACACATTTCCTTGTTTATGATCTCAGAGCAGTCCTATTTTAATATCAGGGAGAATTCGGTTATTTTCTGTTATAATTCTGTTAACATTTTCCATTAAACTTACCTGATGTTGCTAACTGTGTCTGTGATGAAAGCTATGTGATGATGCTGTCTGAACTGTGCTGCTTAAGCAGTCAGTGGAAAAACCTGATTCAAGTGCACTGCCAATGAAGCTCTTCAAAATTAGAGCATATTTTATGACTACTAGAGATTAAATTTAAGGAAACTGTAGGGCTACGGAGTTGCATGGAAGCATCCTTTACTGTAAGCCTATGCAACTACGTAACCTTTACAGCAGTATTTATAGAAAGAGCCCTTTTCAAGAAGACTTTTCTGGAGCATAATTATAAATGTTTATACACTTGTACTGTCTTATATTTACATCAGCAGGTTTCTGTAGCTTCTGTAAAAAAGACAGGTTTGTGAGCATTTCTAAAGTAGTACTGAATGTAATTTTAAAAAACATGGATTGTGCTTCATGACTTTTTTCTTTTTAAATACACACAGCTAACTAGTGCCTTTTTTCCTCACAATCCATGTTGAAGATGTTTGCTCCCTCTCACCCTCCGTAAATTGATTCGTTTGTGCAATACTATTCCAACTTGAAACCATTTTGTCACAGCTGTTTGAGAAATAATCTCCATTTTTCCTTATTATGCTGCCAGCTTTCTGTTGTTGAAGTGTTTCAGTTGATTACCTAATGCAAATGCTATAAAATAAAACACCCAGTGGGAAGGGGAAAAAAAGAGTCTGCTGTCCTGTCTTAATATTTGTATGTCACATTCACATGAAAGGATCTTTTTCTAGAACGTGTTGTCATGCGGCATTGTGAACTTCATTTGCAGCGATTGCAATTCTGGAGGGGAGGGGTGAGCTGCAGCGTAGTTCATCTGCAATAATTTCATATAGCTACAACCAAATATACTTATAAGCCTTTAGAATTTGCATTGGGCTTTCTGGCCAGAAACATAATAAATTTCTAGTGGGTATACGTGGTGCTGGAAGTGTCAATGAAAAGTTCCTTAATATTAAAACTGAGATTTGTAAGAGCAGAAAATTAGCATTAAAACAATGAATTGATGCATACGTGTGTCTCTGGCTGAGAGAACAAACGACGTGACAGATTACCGTGGTGCTGGAAGATGCTCGCTTACTGCAGTGATGAGCGTGGTGTAAGAACTTGAGTGGAATAGAAATGTGGTTTGCATTTGTAGGCAAGCACTTAAAACAAGAAAATGTAGTGAGCATGGGGATGACACTGTTTAGGATTTCTGATGCATACTATAAACATCACCCTATAAACATTCCTAGCTGTACACACTATGGAGCTGAACAGCTGTCTGTCCCGGCCAAGTTTCCTAATGTGATAGTTCCTAAATATTTAGTTGTCAGCCTTGATGATTAAGAACCATCATGCAGTTACTCAGCAACTTCCACTTGAGGATTTTGCTGACCTTAAATCCCACTTCTGTTGCAAGTAGACTTTTCCTTATTTCCATCACTGGAAGTGATAAGTGTAATTGCTGTATGGAAAACAAGGTCTCTGCTTCTATCAGCCAGTGGGAAGTGAATGGAAAAAATTGCCTGGCCTATCTAGAGGTACAGGGCATTCTACGGTCACTGTACCTCTTCCTAAAATGATGAAGTAAACAAAATGGCAGCCCCAAAAATTTACAATACAAAAAATGTTTTATTTAAAATTACAGTAGCTTCTCCTGTGAAAGACAGAATGCTCTCACAGGTATGAGGTAAGTACTGCTTGAACCTTTTTTTTAACCGATGCTGCCATTTGCACAGGTAATTAATCGAATCAGTTGAAATTCGTGAGACGGGTGTGAAAGAAGGGAGAGGTTTTCGTGTTCAAAGCTAGATTTTTTTGCAGGTCCTGTATTTTCATTTTATTATTTACTGTTTGAATCTTGCATTTGATTTCAGTATGATTTCCTTACTTAATAAAATACAAGAAGTTGCTAGTGAATGTCAAAGCAATGTCCAGATGTTTTCTTCAAGCACAAGTCCCCTGCTATGACCTCCCCCTGGCTTCATTACCACATAACGCAGATGTGGTAACTTTCAATAAGAGCTAATTTAAAGGACTAATAATACTCTTTATTAAAAAAACCTCTACAAAGAACACCTGTGGCCTAAAAATGAAGGCTTTGAGACCTTTCACCTTGTCATAATAACCAACTGCATCCTCATAAAAATGGAAAATACTGTGATAAACATTCTCTGCCCACTTTCTACGTGTTTACAAGGCTTGTCCTGAATACCAGTCTGATTTGCTGCATGCGGGCAATACCTTTTCATAACAAACATGGATGTCAGTAATTGCACAAAGAACAATTACCCATCTCCCTATTTAAAAAAATAAAAAATTAGAAAGATCTAAGAACAAAACATTAAAAAGGTGGTTGGTGGGAATTGGGGTTGTAGTTTAAGCATGCAGGTATCACATTCATATAATATTTTAAGAAATGGATTGCTGCCTTGCTGGTAGATGCGTGTATTGTTTCACCCCACTGTTAGTATGAACTCATCTTTTTTTTTTTTCCAACTAAAAAAACCATTGTATTTCAAACAAATTTGGTATTAATAAGAAAAAACACTTTTTTTTTTTTCTATTTTGAGAGAGAAACATACCCAATTTGGTATGATAACTTAAATGCTCTAACTCAACCAGAACTTCTAGGTTTGATGCAGCAGTGACTGGAAAATATTATGAACAGCCTCTTTACCAAAAAAAAAAAAAAAAAAAAGGCAGTCTAGAGAATAATGGTTTTCTGGCCCTTAAGACATTATTGTCTTGACAAATATTGATTGCAATTTTTAGCACAGAATAGAATTTGGCATCCTTAATCTCCTTTATTTAGAATTTAATAACTTTTAAAATGTTGCGTGACTTTGGAGAATTGGCAAGGGGAAAAGGAATGCTCAACTGCTGGAGACTTGTTCAGTTATAGGCTGGCTTTGTCAAGGCTGCCTCTGTGTAATGATAACTGAATATATGGGCAAAAGTTCTGTAACGCAGTCAGTATGGTAATAAAGGGTGTATGTGCATCTGTGAGGACAATAGGTACAGAGTGGAGTGGAAGTGCAGGCAGAAATACAAACCATTATATGAGGTTGTACACGTCATAATGTTAACAGCTATGATGGCTATCTTTGGCCTAATTATCTGCTTTGGATCTTCAGTGCCTTCCCTAGACTGAATTAATGAGTTCAAGGTTGCAACCATCAAGGCTACTGCTATTATAAGCAAGGCCTGTGCATCAACGAATAAAATCTCTCCTATTTATAACCCCAGTCCAAATGCCTACTTCCAGCACTTCTAAATGCTAAGCTATAGATCTGGAAAAACAGATTGTGCTGCCCGGGAGGCTTGTATGCTCTTCATTCGAGATCCTTGCATCTCGAAGATAAAATGGACAGTAATGGCATAATAGAAGTCAAATCCATGAAGTCTGGGAGAAAGCATCTTATTCTCACATTACAGGAAACAAAAATTACACTTTTTTTTTTGGTGTCCATTCAGAACGAGCTCAGGGATTCTAGCCAGACATCTGTTAATACTAAATGCTACTGCTGAGAGATGGTTGGAAAACTGAGGTTTACTTTCAGCACAAATTGCCATACACAATGTTTTCTCTACAAAAACTTTTCAACAAATGTGGGTTGTTTTGTTTTGTTTTTCCTAAGACAACTGGGGATTTTTTCCCTTAAAAACAGAGCAAAACAGGAAAATGTCAGTACCCCCCGCCCCAGTGAACGTTCTTTGTCAATGCTTTTTTTTCCCCAAGTGGATGGAAAAATGTATGAGAGTATGACATCTGCATTCAGCCTCTCCCTTTTCTCAGCTGGCTCTGGGAGATAGCGCAATAGGTTTCATTCATTCACAAGCCTTGCAAAGGACAAGTCTTATCTCGCAGGTATTGTTGTGAGACATGAGGTCACGCTCCAATGGGGAGTTTATCAAACTTTGTGTTTACTCAGGATCACCTTTGAGAGTAGTGGTGGCAGCAGCGCTCCCTGTCCTGCGTGTCGGAGGCAGTGCTCACGTGTTGTGCCGAACTGGCTTGTGAGCACTACTGAACGTGCGTACAGCATTGGGAAGTTTGCCCAATGCATCTGATGGTCACTTAATCCAGTAAAGGTATCTAACTTCTGCTTGCGTATTTATTTATTACTTTTAGTCTTTGTGCAGGACAAGTGCATGACAAGCTGAGAATCAGACTGCAATAAATGAGTTTTATTAACAAAAGTTTTGCAGCTGGCTCATGTGTAGCTTTAAGCATTGTTTTGGTTCTGTAACCCCTCATCTCCAATGCACCTGTCCAGGAATATCCTCATATTTATTTATATGTATGTGCGTGTGTCCACACACATACAGTCATAGTTCTCATTGCTCTATTGTACTGGAGAAGTCATATTTAAAGGCATCTTTGGAAGCCAAGTTTGAAAACACTGTCAGTAGTCAGGAGGAACAAAGCATGCCTAGGCAGGTAGGTGCTCCATTGCACTTTCAAAACCCAGCTTCTTTGTGTATCTGAATGTCCTCTCAGCATTTGTTGAGCAGTGCAGCTTGGGTTTTACTTGGTTCTAATATCTAAGAAACAAATTTGAAAGATGTTTCTCCAATGAAAGATCCTTATGGTAAAGCTTATTGCTCCTTTACCACATGGTTTCCAAGACAATTGCGTACCTTGTGACTGAGAGGAGGGAGAAATCCTGATGTGGTTTATCATAGATATTGAGATGGATATTTGAGTATATTTTAGCGTTTTATGTTTTGCCTATGCACGTTGATTTAAATTCATTCTTTTTCTTCTGTTTTCTCACATGCATTGAAGAAATTTGATAAGCAAAAGAAAGTGCTTTTCTCTGTATGCTGCGTTGATCCATTCAGTGGTGGTAGACCCTCCTCCGTGACAGTCTCATTTTGTTTATCCAGATTCAAATAACGATTGATAACTGGAAGTCTTACTGTCTAGTCCAAAGATGTTGTAAATGACTAGGAAATGGGAACTGGGTATCATAGCCATACAAGATATTCTAACAGTATTGTGATAACATTATTCATCTGTTTTTCAAATGTGGAGGCCGAATTTAGATATTTGTTAGATTAATGTAGTTATCCAACTTTTTTCTTCACGTTGAGCAAATATTAATAACTTTCGAGGAAAGCAGTATATCTAGTTTTACTAAGTAGTAACATCTGCCCACAGCTTGGCATCTCAGTTTGTAATTGTTGACTTTATTCTTTTAAAACCAGCCGGAAAATTGTTTTCTGTTGCTCCTGCTCCTTGTTATGAAAATATATTTCCAACAATTTTTTAAAAATCACTTCCTCTACATATTCTCTTTTGTAATCACATCTGCAAGAAAAATGTGAGTTAGGAACATTAATCATTTGGGAGTCTTGTATCTAAGTCTTTGAAGACAAAGTGCTGCTTCTGCTGACTGTAGACTTTTTGCCCAGGGTGGTTTCCTCTTTCCATATAAATCAAAAAAAAAAAAAAAAAAATCTGCTGTTCCTCCCAAATCAGACGGGGGGAGGGGGAACCCTAAAGGAATAAATAGATGGTTTCTGTGTGATGTCACTGCCATAAAAAAAACAGGCCAGTAACAAAATCTTCAGGACTTTTGAGAAACATTGTTAAAGCACTGTAAATGAAAAACAAAGCCAAATTCTCCACCTGCCCAAAGCTGGGGCAAAAAATCCACACACATCACTTCAAAAAAACAATAGATTTCCACTCTGAAGATCTGTTCAGATTAGAAGGAGTGTTTTCTTAGGGTTTTGCAGTTTGGTTTCTACGTTGCAGTTGCATATATATCAGCCTTCTGTAAGAAATGCATCAAATGGTAAGTTTTATTAGCAGCATTTGCTCATCTCCCCCTCCTCCCCCCAGTTTCTGTGAAGGATATGCAGCTTATGAGCAAAACTGGCTGCTGGGCAAAGGCTTACCTACTGAAAAGCAGTGGGGAGGCTACTTGTGGAATATTGATGTCTGCTTCTAGGAAAGATGATTTACCAGTCTGCCAGGTGACAGCACATAACTGAGAAGTTTAAGCAACTTCCCTGTTGTTACTCGTCAGAGATGGATATTTCACCCAGCACGTGCAAAGCCAGTAGACTAACATAGATGCAGGTAAATTCCTGCATCTTGTGCATTTTGTCTTTCTGTCCCTCTCTGGGCATCTGTTGTCATCATCATCTATCCACTAGAGAGAAGTCTCTCCATCAGGTAAGAGCTTTCTTTTCCTATCAGGAGCAGTACAACAGATTCTTGTTTGTTGTAGATGACTTGGTGTAAGAAGCGTGTTAGTAGTATTGCACACAAATAATTTTATTGGCACATAAATCAATAGTGCTGCAGATCAAAAGGAAGCCTGTGTTGGTAAGCAGTATTGGCATGTGGCTGCCATAATATCTGATTATTACCAGATAGCATTGAATAGCATCTTCTTTATCCTTTGCGGTGTTTTTGTTAGAAAACTTAGTAGTTATCTGTATTGGAGGTGAGGCACTGAAGCACGGGTGGGATTTATCCTCCCTGCTGCCTGCGTGCAGGCTCAGCCCTGGCCCAGCTGCAGTGGGGCCCGCTGGTGCTCCAGCAGGGATGTGCCACACAGGGGAGGGAATGGCCAGCTGCATCGCTCCTTCTGCTTGCCACTGGGTTCAGCAAACTGAATGGTTCTGAGGAACAGGGCCTTGACCTGGGGGGTATGCCTGCTGGAGTGTTTTAATATTGAAATACCATGCTGAAGTAACAGCAGGGTTGGGGGAACAGGCTTTTTGTTGCACTCCTAATCCAGGAATGCAGTACTTGGGAATAGAGCAAGAATGTTGGTGTAGGTGAATTGCCTTTGGTTCTTGCAGTCTTCGGTGTGAAAACACTGTGGAGAAGCCAAGAATTAAACTGAGATCTCCCGAGCCCTTGCAGAAGGGCTCGTCCCGTCTGTTCACTAACCTTCCCCTCATATAACTTTCTACCTTGGCATGACTAATGCTTCAAATTAATGTATACTAACCTCTAGTGTTTCAATATAATAACATAATTTATGTCTTAATACAGAATTTAATTTTTGTACTTGCCTGTCATGTTTCAGGCAGTGGGAAGGGTCAAGGAACAGGTGTGGGTGCTGGGGAGCACTTTGCTTGCAGCTTTCCCTTTGGTCACAGGTTACAGATGCCTTGAGCTTGCTGTTGCTGGCTGAAGCTGTACCAGGGTACAAGTCTTGTTCCTCAAGACTCCAAACAGAGTTCTAGAGCCTGAAGTGAAAAATAAAGAAACAAATAGCAACTTTCTGAATGTTGGAACTAACTCCTTTGACTCATTTGGAAAGGGTCAGAACAGAAACAGCTGTGTGCTGCAATGCTAGAGGAAGGGAGCACAGCAATTGCGGCCTTTTCCTCCCCCTAAATCTGAGTCTTGCTTCTGTGGTTTTGTGCGATTGGAGGAAAGAATTGCCACGATTACATTCTTGTGTCTGCTGTAATAAGCCCTTTAATAACCAAGGGGATAAAGATCAGAAAAGGTCCTTTTAGACATCTGTAGCCATTGGGAGCAGTGGTTTTTCAGAATCTTCTTCAGCGAATGCTTGGGATAGCCTTGTGGTGAAGTATGTGCAACAGGTGGGAAGAACTGGGGAGACAAAAAACAGTGCGTTGTATGGAATCTGCCCGCTTGCATTTCCAGGCCAACATCCCTCTTGTCCAAACTCTGCTAACGTTGAACAGGGTAAAGACAGGTTATCTTCTTTTCATTTTGAAAGAGTCACCCCCTGCATCAGCAAAATTAAAGCTTGAGGATATTGGACTGAGATCATGCCAAAATAATAAAAATAAAACAGTAAATAAATAAAAATTAATTTTATGCTGTATATTCAGGCCTATATTTAACTAAAAACATGCCCAGCAGTACCTGTGTCCCTGCCACGCAGTATTCAAAAGGCATAATACTTGCCCTTACTTTCCATGCCATAAATATGCTGCTATGCAAGCTGAGTGCTGCAGCATCACATCTGCTTTTGGGACCGATGCTCGCAGGCCTTTACGTGCCCACTGGATCACTGCATGCTTTTGGGGGCTCTAAAGCAAGAGACGTAAACTCTACCTAATCACATGCTGCACAGGCAAGTACTGTCTGTCATACCGTCCTCGTTCCCCCCTCACACACACATGCACACACGATCACCAGCTCTGCAGCTTGGATTTTGCAGGGGAGAGCTGCTCTTGTGGCCTCCAAAAGCTTGCTGCATCTCCAGGGGACAGGGGCTGGTGCCCTTCACAGGGCAATAACTTTAAAACTGACATATGTTGCTTTGCACTTGCTGCAATTATTTAGAAACCTCTGTGTCAAATGGCCCACGTTAAGCCAAAGAGCATATTACTAGGGGTGTGCTAACCGCACGAGAGCGCTAACCCAAAGCTGACAGCCTGACCCAGCACCGTGCTTTAAGAGGGCAGGGCCGTAGCATTGGGGATGGAATTCTGCTCTAATTAGGCCATTACCTAACCTTCAAAGCTGTATTTTCTTCCTCCTCTGCATGCAACGCGGGAGGAAAGGCTGCTGGAGAAGACAGGAAGAGCCCTATCTGATCCTTATCGGGAGCGGACGAAAGCCATGCGTTGCTTTTTCCTTTTGACGTGTGCAATTAGCTTGGCTCGTGTGGAAGAAACATGTCAAGGTAAATGGGTGCCTCTGTCCCTCCCCCGCAGCTCCCTGGCGAGGCCACGGTTTGGCCCTCCTGCGAGGGGCCATTTTATCACCTGCTGACAGCTGTGCCCCTCGTAAAGCCTGCTGTGCACCATGGCTGTGCCCCGTCCTGGGGTCCCTCTGCCGGGCTGTGCATCCAGTCTTACAGCCTGAGTGCGCGCCTCATAAACCTCGGCGTGAACCCATGTCTTTCCGTCTCTCCTTGCCTGGTGCTTTATGCCCCCCCTTCCAAAGAAGCCTTTCTGTTTTCATGGGGAGAGGGCGATCTTTCTGCCCGTGGCAGACAGCTGTGGCCCTTCGGAGCAGCGGAGGCCGCACGCTGCCCCTGGCCGCAGGCTCGCACTGCTGCATTGAGCCCGTGAGGGGACAGAGCTCGGGCACCATGTTGGAACGGGAGGAATAGCTGGAGCTGAAGGTAACGGGAACAGCAGCGGATCTTTATGGTTAAAAAACGTACTTAATTTTATTTTATGAAGGTGAAAATGGTGGCAGGGCAAAATCCAGCAGCTCCCCTGAGGGCACACTGGAAGTTTCCGCAGTTGGCCTAACCAGGGGCTGACCCGGCCAACAACACCCGCGGCGGGGTGCCCACGGCGGCCCCGGGCATGTGGCCGCTGCGCCACGCCAGGCCCCGGCCGAGTGGCGCTGTGAGGCCACCCTGGCGGCCAAAACTGTCACCAAAGGGCGACAGAAACGGGCCGGGGGGGAGGGGGGGGGACCCGGCGGCGGCGGCGCGGCGCTAGGTGGCGCACAAGGCCCGGCACGGCTCGGCCCGGCCCGGCCCGGCCGCCGCCAGCTCCCCCCGGCCGCACCGCCCCGGCCCGAGGCGGGCAGCACAACCTTCCTCGGCCCGCATCGGGTGGGTGGGTTTTTTTTTGGGGGTGGGGGGCACCACACGACGGCAAAAAAAAAAAAAAAAAAACCACACCGGCGTTGTTTTCTTGTTTCCCGGGTACTGCCTTACTCGAAGCAAAACCTTCTGGTGGCTTTCTGTGGCTAATTTTGGCGCTAAAGTGAGCCTAATTGCCTTGCTATAATGAAGGGCCGCTTGAAGTTAAATAATGGCCCTTGCATTGTATTTATATGAATGAAGAATTAACCTTAAAAGGTTGCCCTTCTCGGAAAATGGATTGCACACTTGGTTCTCTCTATTGATTAGTTTAGGTATTTAAAGTGCTGCATTTTATCTCACTAGCCGCACGGTAAATTTGTCATGATGATACTTAGAGGAGCAAATTGACATTGTTTATTTTCCCAAAGCTTTTTGGCATATTTCTTGGCTTCTTACTGCACCTTTGAGCTATATAGTGTTGTACAGAGGAGCAGTGATAACCCTTCTGCTTAAATAAGCATGACAGTATAACATCTCTGTTCGGCCGAGACGCCAATGAAGGGGATGCTGCGGCGCGAAATGTGTGTTGCATCGTAGCTGACGGAGGGAGGTGAGCAATCCTGAATAGGTTTTCGGGAGGGGTAGAGAATCCCCATATTGAAAGAATGATGAGAGGTTTGTCAAAATTTCAGTTCTCTCCAAGAGCTGGAGTTCATTTCTCCTTGGAGCTGCCAAATAGCGAGAGCCAGCCTCATAATTGCAAAGTACTTCAAGACCGGGTAGTCTTAGGGGTTTTGAATGTGACATGTGCAGCTAAGCAAAAAGAGACGGGACACATGCGTGCGTTCCTTTACTACAGATTTCTGAGGAAATAATGGGATGATGTCGTTTTGAAGTTAAATACAGGCATCTGTTTTTCCTACTGAAGTTTCTGAACCTTTTTAAATTGTCCCCAAAAGTACTGGGGAATGGGGGGAATTTTGTGTCCTGTTGCTACCAAGAGCTTGAAGTCACTCTGTGTAGATTGCTGCGGGACGCAGGGCTCTCTGTGGCTGTGCCCCCGAGGTGGCTGCTTTGCCCGGGGATCTCCCCCTCCCCAGGGGCCCTGGGGGTCATTGTAGATGCGGCTGCCCCGTGTCGGGGAGCAGGTTTGTGGGCACCTGCCGTGGCTGAGCCCCAGCAGTATCCCCGCTCCCCACACCAGGGCCCAGCCACCCCGTTGGGCTGCGCGTGCGAGGGGCACGAGGCTCCGCCAAGGCGGCTGTTTCCACAGCTGGCAGCCTCTAATGTGCTCCTTCGGCTCCCCTCTCTGGTTTCTCAAGTTTGCAGATCTGCTTTTGGTCTCTGAACGAGCGACCGCCACCCCTTTCCTAACCCGATATCCTGCTCAGCGGTGGGAATATGCACGCTGCTTAAATCCCCAAACAAAATGGAAATGGAAAGGCTTCAGTTTAGTTGAAAAGAACAGCGAATTCTGCTCGCAATCTGTAATGCAATTAGCGTTATTTGACTTGGCAGCCTTCAGAGGGCCTGCGTGGGCCGCAGGCTGCGAGGGCCTGGAGTCAGCCTCTGTCTAGGAAGCAGGACTTGGGAGGAACTCGTGGTAATTCTTACATAGGAATCCTCTCAATGTTTTTCTCCCCTAGCTCCTCTTCCCTCCAGCCTCGGCGTTTGGAGGCTGCAGCCGAGGCTCCAGCCTCCAGCCCCTGCCTGCCTGCGCGCCACGGGTGCTGCCCCGCCGCCTGCCGAAACGAAAATAATCCTGGGTCAGAACCCACGGAGCCATCTGTGTTTCTGAGGCTAAATTATTTCTTGTAAGGGAAATAGCATTCGGTTGGTGTATCTGGCCTGCTAATTGCTTTAACTGCCTGAAAAGATTTCAGTCTGTTCTTGAACTATTTGTGCAAACTTACCAGAATAGCCTCACTTTCAGATCCTGCCCTGTCCACAGCCAGAACGTATAAACAAGTCTTTTTGTAGGAAAAGCAGCACAAAGTTTCGAGTTATGCTAGCAGAGGTTATGAGAGACAGGAAGTTATGGGCAAATTGATTTCACCACTGGGAAACCAGGGATTTTTTTTCCCCCAAGTAACGACTGTAAAGCATGCTAATGCTATTCAACATTAGTGCATTAAAGTGTGGCCTTATTAATTCAAGACATAAAGGCAACAAAATAAGCTGTTAAATTTAAAATATAATACATATATAATGGGAAAAAATGTGTGAAAGCTTTATTCAAATGAAAATGCAGAATTGTTAGAGCTAGTGAAGTATCTTTTGTGCTGAGTTACGAGCATATGTAATAGATTTAATTATTAATTTCTCCATTGTTCTATGCACACAGACAGGGTTCAAGGCACAGTCATTCTCTGGCTTTCATAGATCTAATTTGTATAATTATTGCCTGAATAAAGAGTTGCTCCGATTCCTCGCTCACTGCTGTCCTCTCCTAAGTACTACCTCGTTGCTGCTTTCCAAAAGGAGAGCACCTGCCAGTTCTTCAGGAATCAGCTGATCACTTCCAGTGATGAGGCACGCTCCCGGTGACGTTCCTTTTCAAGCTTTTTTGTCTAAATGAATTATTGTGCATCCTTTTTAATTTTATTGAACAAATTACATTTGTCAAGGTCTAGCTTTGTAAATAAATAGCTAGAGACACATGGATGCATATTGCTGCTGTTCAAGGTCTCTTGTTCTATTTATGGAAGCCAGATGAATGTGAAACAAAAGAGAAACTTTTCTCTAAAAGCAATTATCTTTCTGCATTCCCATCAGTATAATTATATTGCAGGGAATTTTAAGAAGTCATACAAGTAGAATTGAATACTTAAAATCATGGCTGAATCATTATGCAAAAGCTGAGCAGAGCATCTTGCCTCATGCTAAGAAAACACACCGTGACTGGCTGCTCTCCTCCACCTTTACACCTACAACGTGTGTGTATTCGTCATCAAATAAGAGCCCGAGATCCTGGAGGATTCTATGCAAATGCAAAGTATTCATGGGAATAAGTACTGAATTCCTCTCAGTTTTTAAGTCCTACTACTAGTGGGTTGAAATATTTTATCACCCAGGCATTTAGAAAGTTGAGGCCCTGTTCTGTGAGTATCCTTAATCATGACAGTTTTATTTGACACATTGTGTTATTAAAACAGGGCATCTTCTTTGTTTATGAGAAGGCCTTCCTAGGTGGTAAAAGGAATAAGACATTAGAACACATGGCAAGCTCCGGTCTGCCTCTGTAAAGGAATATGGTAAAAATCATTATGTTGGCCAGTAGCGCTTTGAGAAAAACTGTTAGGACCTTTTAGGAAGCTGCAGTACCTGCATGGTTTGTAAAAAGTCACATCGGTCTGGGAGGAAAGTAGAAAAAGTCTGCCAAGAGAGCGATTTTATTTTTTTATTATTATTTTATTTTATTTTTGTTCCATTGTCCCATCAAATTTGGTGAGCGTTTGTTGAAAGTATCGTTTTCTTCCCCCTTTTACTCACTGGGGAGATGCTGTCAGACTACCAAAATACAAGCTGTGCAGATGTTGTATAGGTGTGCTTGCACTGCAGTCAGAGCAGCAGCAGCTGCAGGGGCACTGCTCGGAGAAGGAGCAGACCTGCTGGGCCGAAAGCCTTCTTCCAAAGCAAAGGAGGCAGAGGTCCTGCAGCAGGGCCTCAGCTGCTGCTCCACCGCCGTGCATCTGAGCTGCCGCCCTGCTTTGCACAGGGGTGCTGGGGAAAGGTGAGAATATGGTCATACCATTACGCAATACTTGTGTAAGGAAGCCAAATAACAGTGGCACAGGACAAGTGTGTGATGTTCCCAGATTTGAATTTGTAGCCTCTGCGTTTAGGTGTATATTTGTATTTAATACGAGAAGATGACAGATGTATTCTTTCCAGCTAGATCTTTCCTTTCCCCTCCCTCCACCCCTATGGCATCCAGCATTGCCTTTTACCTTTGCTGTTCTGCCTTTTTCCCTCTCCCAGCCTTCCTCGGGTTAAGCAGGACCATGTAACTTAAACATTTGAAACACAGCTATGGAGAAATGAGGTATTCGGCCCAACCTTGGCACGCAGCTTTGGCAAGGCAGGAAACTTTCCTAAGTCCTCGTGCTGCAGCGGGCGCCTGCGCAAAGCTGCGCGCTGAGCGGTGCCCGTCCCTCGAGGGACCAGCTCCGTGCTGCACACCGACATCAGCCGCAGCCCAGTGTTTTCTTTTCTGTGAAAGCCATTTTGACTGCCATGTGTTTGCATTTATTGCCTTTCCGGCTCTGTACATGACTCATCCGCAGCAGGATGGAGGAGTGAGGACAGAGCTGGGCTGCCAGAGAGCTCCTTTCCCCACTTCCCAGCCCTGCTTTGGGCAGCTCTCTGCGAGGCATTCCCATGGCAAGCAGCCGTTTGCCAGGCTACAGGAGTTAACCCCCCGGGAACCCATCAGCCAAGCTCAGCATCTCTTTGCAGGGCAGGCACACGAGGGCTGTCCCCTTCCAGCGCCTTGATACCGGAGGCCAGATCTCCTCTCTGTAAAGTGATGGAGGCTGCAGGAAACCTTTATTCGTTCTAGCTTTGAACCCTGCTGTTCCCTACATGTTGCCCTCAAAACATACAGCCACAGGTCTGCTGCTCCTAGGTTTTAGTTCAATCCAAACCTAATCTTTTCGTCTTTCTCCAGAAGCCCCACTGGTGCCAGCATTTTCTTTCATTCAGCCATGGGTAGGGGTTGTAGAAGTGGTTTCCTCTTGCTTCCCCCTGGGATCCTGTGCCAGGGCAGAAGGTTTACATCCATCTGATGAGGGTCCTCCTTGGGAAGGTCTGTTACTTCTTTGGGAGTTATGTCTGAACCATAGTGGTATTTTAAGGGGCTTTTGTTTTTAGTAAATAACTCTCGAATAATCGGCAAATCTGGTACCAATCAGAATATGATACGTATCCTCAGCCAGTTTCAGTGGGGCTTATTTCTATTACATCTGGCAGTATGTCCAATGGGGGAGAAAAAGCCTCAACCAGAATTAGCTGCACTGAAATCAGCTGAATTTTGGATGTGTTCAGCCTTTTTGGCCAGACTCATTCCGGTTCATGAGAAGTAATTATCTCTTGAGCATCACATTAATATTAAAGATCCATAGGCATTAGCGTTTAGGCAATATACCTTCTTCCCAGCTCCAAAAAAAGATGTGGGATAATTGATCTGAACGTGCTCCAAACGTGCATATGTCTTTATTTATGAATTCCAATGTGGATTGTTTGGGAGGAAAAGGAAGAATAAGGAAAAGCAGGCAAAACAGTTTAAACCTCTCATCTCCCTGGCCGTTTCTGTTAGGAATAGTTATAATCCCTTGAAAATGAGTTGTGAAAGCTGACAGCATGTTAATAGCATGTGTTACAGATACCAAATCCCTGTAGCTGGTATTTCTGATTTACGCCTTTCCCTATTTCTTAGATCAGGGAAGTCCTGCTAGTTGGAGCGCCAGCCGCTGCGTGCAGGCGGGACGGTGGCTGTAGAGCCCAGTCTGGGCGCCCCGATGGCTCCTCTGCCTGTGGTCGGTGTGAAATTACATCCCAGACTCTGCCCGATGAAGGAGAATTTGGCCTTGGAGCACCCAGAGCACTGGCTCCTGCAGGGTGTCCATCTGCTAGCCGCAGGGGTGCTGGGTCGACCCATCCCAGACGTGGAGGTGATGGTGGCCGTGCTGGATGCAGTGGTTGCACTCAGAGGGGACGTCGGTCATGGTGGTTTGGGTTCCGCTCGCTGCCGAAGCACGGTGGGACCCCCGGAGGCGGCAGTGCTGCAGGCTGAGGGCAGGGGTGGAGCCGCTGGGCGTCCCTGCACTGCCGTGCTGCCATGCTTCCCATCACAGCTGGGACACGTCTGCCCTCGGGTGTGCTCATGGCACGGCGGTGGGTTTGCATCGCTCAACCTTCCACCGGCAGAAAGCTCAATTGCTCCATACAAGCCAGCAGTGTCATCGCATGAAATAGGAGGGGAGCTTTTTCCTTGCTAAATTTTGTATTGTGCTCAGCTTCACTCAGCAGGGAAAACCAAGCCTGTAAAAGTGCTGCCAGCTTGATTCAAATCCTGCGTGTGCACCCGCCTCGTCTCCACGCCCTCGCGAGGGGCGCCAGGCACGGCCCCTTCGCCCGAGCGGCCACGGACTGGCCCAATTTCCTGCAGAGCGCAGCAAAGGCCGTAGATATCAACTTCAAAGGTAAACAATTACCTTTTATTATCACACATGGCTTTAGCTCTACCCGTTTCAAATAGCACATAATCACAAGTCTGTGATAACATTTACTCCTGATGAGAGAAAATTTACCAAGTACTAAATTGCTGCTGAGATGACGGGAACATGAGCCAGGCAGGAATTAACTCTGATGATGAGTCAGCAGACGTTAATGTCTTGCACCATGCTGGATACATCTGCCGAGCTGTCCACTGTTGAATCATCTTAAATATTTCTGTGTTATTACCCCTCCAGGAAAAAGCATCGGAGAACTTTTGTGTGTCTGTGTTTATATATGCATAAGCTATTTTAAAATAAATATATGCAGGCATATAACAAGTGTATGCATTTAGGTATGTAGGTAATTTTCAGCTACGGAAAGGATGAGCAACCAGCAACTATTTAAAGTAAAACATGCGTGGAAATGCTAATAGCAATTGCCTACATTCGGTGTTTGGAAAGCGATAGCTTTGCTCAGCTGTGGCTCTGATGAGCCTGGGAGGGTGACCTCGTGTCCACGCTGCACACCCTGGACCTCCACGCAGCCTGGCCTGGCCTCAAAGTAAGAGCTGCAGGTTCACTCAGGGCTCCTCATCCCCATGTTTTGGAAATTAATCTCTCCAGAACTAACACAGCAGCTGCAGAGTGCTGTGTTCAAGTATACCAGCTCTTTGACTTTTTCCCTTTTTTCTCATATGCCCAGAATGTCAAAATGTAGTTGGATGAGTGTAGTTTCTAGGCACAAGCAAAAGCATCAGATGAATTCAGTGGAGAGGGGCAAATGACTTAAAAGAGATCATTTTTCATAAGAGCCCTGCAATCGTGCCATCATATGTTGTCCTTGTTCTGCAGTGTATCTTCAGCAGATGCTGGATACTGGTGTATAACTGGGGATGCAGCAGGACTTTACTCTGGACAATGTAACCATTGCACAAAGGAAGAAGTAGAGCTTTATTTAGTAAATTCTTTGTTGTATTTTGCTTATCTCACTGTGGCTAAGCAGATCAGGTTGTTCTAAAACGATTGTCTATTCTAGCCTTAAAATGTATACAGAGTTGACCAATTGTAAGCACGTGAGAACTGCAGTAATTTAGTGCACATCTTGCAAAAATGCTTTTTTTTTTTTTTTTTTTTTGAAACTCCAGCTTTCTGAGGTCCAGAGGTCAAAAGTTAAC
Organism: Anser anser; assembly: GCF_964211835.1. Taxonomy (NCBI): domain Eukaryota; kingdom Metazoa; phylum Chordata; class Aves; order Anseriformes; family Anatidae; genus Anser; species Anser anser. Next base: position 16,809,585 of record NC_139728.1, on the reverse strand, counting down.
TCTAGTGAGAAATGTGAGAGTTGTCCGTGTTTGCCAAAAGATTTGTTGTTTCAGGCATTCTGCAGTCTGAGTCTCACCACTCCAACTTGCATTTTTAAGGTTTTCCCACCCCCCTAAGTTTCAGTTGCAAGTTTAAAAAAACAAAACAAAAAAAACAGCCAATGTTTTGGAAAGCAGATCAAGGGCAGGGCTTGGCTGTTGCAGATGGAGGTGGGAAGCCCAAGCTGACAGTGGAGCTGCTGCCCCAAGGTGCAGCGTGGGGTTGTGGTGGGATGGTGCAGCTTCATGGTGCCCATCATCACTCTCCTTTTGCTCTCCTTCTCACTACCGCTGATCCCAGGTTTAGCCTCCAGTCAGGGCGAGCCCGTGGCTGCCTGCCATCTGATGGAGGTGCTCTCATCCCATCTCCTCCTCATCCCGGGGCGGGCGCAGCTGCCTGCTGCTGATGTCCCCACTAAGGACCTCAGGGCTGGTTTCAGTATTAGATGCCTGAAATAGCTCAAAGGAAATGATGTGAACATCCCCTGAACAGTGAATTTTGCACTCCAACACTGCATTTTCCAAAAATTAGCGCTTGCAACTCATCCTGAGGTACCCTAAAATAACAACTTAGTAGTTAATGAATGTTAAGGGGGAATTAAAGTAAGCTAAATGGTAGCTTGGTTTTAGGCTTCTTAGTAGTTGCTGCACAAAAGGAAGGCAGTGTTTTTAGACCAAGCAAGAAATTCATCCTTTGAGGATTGGTTTACAGTCCTCCAGAATTTTCCATGGGGTTAATAACCAAGTGAAATGTCCTGGTGGGAATGATGACGTTCCCACTACTGCCCAACCCTTAGCACAGTGTGTCAGGAAGTTTCGAGTCAGTTGCAGAATTTTTCCTCCACAGTGGAAGACGATGCATCTCCAAATCTATCTGAAAATCTTTCTCCCGTTTTCCTTTGCATCACGAGCTTCTCGGGCACAGCGTATTAACTCTTCTTGAAGCACAAAATTAAGAATACAAGTGCCAGAACATTTTTGTCAATGGTTTCCAAAAAACTATGGAATTTCCTGCCCAGCTACATCAGATCAGCCAATAACTTTGTAATTGCTAAAAACAGCCTGTTGATTTTCCTCCCAAGTGTTTCAGCTGGCCTGGCTGAGCTTTCTCTTTTCCACTGTCTTGAGATGTTTCTCTCATTGTGCACTGCGCTGTATTTTTATGGTCAACATATCCTATAGCAAACAATTTCAGGCTGATGGCGGAAGGGAGATTGGATTCAGGTTGGAGATTTGAGCCTGGGACAGGGAGCCAGGAACGCCTCAGTTCCTGGACCAGATCTGCCACTAAATCAGGAATCCACATAAAGCAAAGCCACATGATGAGCGGCTGCAGGATAATTTGATTTTCTGTGCAGAGGAGGAAGCGAGCGCTTGAGCGCGGTTCTTGCCTTGGCGTGCCCGCTGCAACCGGAGCCGCCGTTACAGGTGGGCCGCGGGCTGGGGCAGGCTCGCGGGCGGGAGGCCGCTGTCTGAGCGGGGACCGCGGTGCTCGCCGGGCGGCGCTCGGGCTGACGTCTCGGAGGTAAACGCAAATAAATTAGTTAAGTGCGTCTGTATGAAATTTTCCTGTTGAAAAATTCATTCTATAAAAACATTTATACCGTATTCTTTATTGTCAGCTAATCCTGCCCAAACTCATTAAATGGCAGTGTGTGGGTTACTCGCTGTCAGTGAAATTATCAAAGGCATTTTTCAGCTGGTGCACCGGGAAAGCATGTGCTTCAATGCCAACTAAAACAATAACGAGGAAATGTTATGATCAGACTTGACCAAATGACCTTTCCCATTTTAGATTAGTTCTTAATTTCAGCACAAGGGTCATCCTGTGAGAATACTCACAATAAGTCACTGCTCACCTCTCACATGAAAAAGAAGTGACTTATTAGAAATCTCACTGTACTCATTGCACTTAATGAGATGTGGAAAGCTTTGTAATTTGATTTGCTGGACCATATGCTGTAAAGGGATACTGCTGATTTCATTCCTCCACATTTAATTTAAGCAGTATGCAATGGCTTCTTCGTATGGCTACTTATATAATAAAAATTAACTTGAAGTATAAAAAAAATACACCATTGTGGGGTTTATTACTCTGTGGTTGAGTTTCAAGTGTTTTTCATTGAAACATCTGTAAGTAATGTGTAGGTCTAATTTTAAATCCTGGCAAATATTTTCCATTTAACATTTGGTTTTACTGACAGGCTTGGAGTGGTGGTTTTCAGAGCTTGTCAGTAACAGATACGCATTTTCAAAGATAAACATTTTTTTAATTGAAGATAACTGTAATTCAATGCTTGCTTATCCAATGCGTCCTGTGTTTTAGTGGCTGCCAGCAGCAGTGCAGACGCTTGTCCCCTCTCCCTGCAGACCCCTGCAGCAGCCGGCACCCTTTCCCCCGTGGCTGCTGGGGCTCTCTGTCACCGATAGACCTGGGCCTGTGGGGTGATGGCGGGGCGAGTAGAAGCATATCTCCTGGGGGATGTCCCGTTTGGATGTCTTGTGTGGGGGACATTTGACTCCAGAGGGTGGATGTGGGCTCAGTGCAGGGTGGAGCTTGGCAGGGCCTGGACCACGGTGGCTCACCATCAAGACTGTATTTCAGGTTGTTTGATTTTCGGCTGCAGACAAAATGAAACAGCTTGAACAGGCGGGCTGGCCCGCGCAGCCTGTAAAAGCGGAGACCGGGCTGGCTTGTCGGTGCACGCTGTGCTGCCCCGCGCGGCCTTCTGGCAGTGGCGCCTCACGGGAGAGCCCCAGCCAGGGCTGGCGGGCGGGATGGACATACCCAGTGTGGAACAGTGAAGGGCCCATTTAGAAACCAAACATCAAGATTGTTTTTGAAAGAAAGCCTTGGAAGGCTAGAAATGCCAGACACTTATTGGTTTCACCCTGAAAGAAATACCACGACGTTTTTTGCAGTTATGTCTGAGGTGTCCGTGGGCTCTAAGCACAAGGGCTGCATGTGTTTTAACTGAACCTGTTGGCTAAATCTGAGACCGGAAAAAGAAATGTTTTCCAGAAAATTGTGGTGGAGCGTGACAAGAGAGCTGGGAGGGCTGTGGCTGTGCTGTGGCAGGGATTCAGCAGATAGACAAACATGGCCATGCTGTGAGGCAGGCGCAGCGCTGGCTGTGCTCCTCTCCTGCCCTGCGAGCTCTGCTGTTGTCTCACCATGATTTTGAGAATAAGCTGGATTTTGCTTTCACTAAGAAATAATAATAGTGAATTATTTCCCTTCAACCACTGTTGTCATCTTGTTGAACCCTGAACTGCAGCAGCAGGGAATTAGGTCTGGGTGCAGACGGATTAGCTGCTGTGAGGGGCTGTGGGAGGCAGAGGCCTGAGGGACGCCGGCACAGGGGGCTCTGTCTTTGTTACCAAAGATGTCACGTTTCTTTTTAATTTGGAAACTCTTTAATGCCTGGTGACTGGATGTGTTTTTGGTTCAGCTGCTGTACCTAAGACAAGGGCCTGAGAAAGATCTTTTTCAGTTTGAGGTCTGTGTCCGCCTTGGTGGTGACTCTGCCAGGGCCCTTCATGCATGGATCTACAGATTAAAAAAATAACAGCAAAATGAGGTTTCAATTTTAACATGTCCCTGTTTTCTTTCATCAGAAGTTTCAAAATGCTTCTGAGGAGGTTGGTGATAGTCATAATCTCAACCACCATGATTTCTCATAAACAGTGAGAGAAACTACAGCTTTACTGAATATAGCGTCTGTTTTAAATGGCTGGTGGTTCACTTGTTTTTAATATGAGTACAAGCACAGAGGCAAGTAAAATCTAATGAAAGTGCTTAGAAGATTTTGTTTTGATACCCCACAGCAGCCCTGGTTTCTACTAAAGGGGTAAAAGATTTCTTTATAGCCAGGCCTGCAGAAGCCAGAAATTTAATCTTTCTATACAACTTATTTTATTGCATTTTTAATTTTCTCTTGCATTAGCCTGACCCTTTTCTATAGCTTTTGACGCCTGGTGCTTAATTACTTATCATTAGCAATGTACATGGGGGCCTTCCTGCATATTTATAAATGTGATCATTAGTACATGGGAAGACAAAGACTTCTTTAAGACTGTCATTAGTTATTCTGTTTTCATAGAAATGTTCATTAGAGAAACTACCCACCTGGTTAAATAATTATAATTAAGAATTGGTTATCTCCTTTGCATTTTTAACTTGATCTTCAGGATGTGTGTACATAGCTAAAGAAGCCTTGTTTGGCCGTCATACTATCCTTTCTTTTCGATTTGAATTGTCAAGCAGGTTTAAATGCTGAGTTTTGAAACTGTGTACCCTACGAATGATTTATGGAAAGATAGGTTATTAAAAAAAAAGGGGTGGTGGGGGGGAAGAAATCAACCCAGCAATTATCTCTGAATTCATTAACTGCGCGCTGGTGGCAAGAGGTTATATAAGCCATTTACTGTAATGCATAGTATGGAGCTAAAACAAAATGTCACTGGAGCCTGATTTCCCTGCCCCATCTGCGTTACTCTCTGCAGACACCCAGCCTGCTGGGGTACCCTTACAGAAAATGTCATTTCAATTTTTTGATAGGGTATTACTTAAAAATGGTGACAGTAAGTGCGATCGTGTCAGTCAGTAATCCTGCTCCCGACCGTCATGGGGAGCTGGTAGGAAACCTGTCCGAAAGTGGCATGCACACGCGTGTCTGCTGCGAAGCTGCAGGGAAGGGAGAGCATCGGCACGGGGAGGGCTCACCTCTCCTGAACAGCAATGATAGAAGAGCTTGTCGGTGGCATAAATATCATCTGTAAACAATTAAGCAGCTACTGCTCATTCAGGGCAGTTTTGAGAAGCAAAGGAAGTCTGCAATCAGTTATATCTCCAATTACCATAAAAATATATTAGCCATTCATTCATTTATTAATGATTCATCAGTTAACCACACATAATGAGCAAATAATTAGCAATGCTGTACGGTTGCCAAAATTGAAGAAGTGTTGGCATTTTAAAGATGAAAGGTTGCATTTATGTAAAAAGTCGTGTGGTGATAAAGTTAATACAGAAGATAATTATAAAAGTGGCTGTCCTATTTTAGAGGCTGAGGTCCTGCAAAACTTGCCTAATTGAACTGAAATTAATATTCTTCAAAAGCATGCATGTTATAGCAAACTAGCTGCTGAATTTACTCGGAGATCTCCCTTCAGTAAGGTACGTCGCACAATACAAGTTAATAAAATGCCAGACAGCAAGACTGCCTTCTTTGTTTGCTCGGTTCAGGGCCTTGTGGAAAACAATAAATTGCATTCATGTCAGCCGAGGCCCATCCCTTTGCTAATTACCGTTTGGTGCTGAAATGACTTCTGTGAAATTGGGAGCATGAAGAAACACACAACCGTACAAGGGAGGCTTTTCAGACTACAGCAGTAAATGCGAGATAGGCCTTAGGCGCACAGATGTTAAAACAGTGAATTCCCCTAAAGATTACACTAATGGAAACCCTGTCAGGGTAAGTCAAATCCGGGGTCTGTGGTCAAAATCTAATTAATGTTCCTGTACTTAAAAAGAATATGAATGCCTGGAGGTGAGGAAGAATATATAAGAAACTCGCTTGTTTGTAAAATTACTTGTGTGAATGGCAAGCGCCACCGAATCCATCCTTACGAGGTAACACCTGTAGCTGAGCTGCTTACGCCACTTAACACAGTACGTTGGGCCATGAGTCTCGACCCCTTTGTAGGTCCTGCACGAAAGCAGCCATTAGCACCTGGGCCGTGTCCCCCATGGACACTCGTCGGCATCACTAAACGCTCCCTCTTCGTTTGGCACAGCTGAGCGGTGTCAAGGTCTCTGCTTGGGAAGTACTCATAGCTGAAGACATATGAGAGGGCCAGCTTCTCTCTGTGCAAAAAATCAGGCTGCTCTGCGTAGGTTGGGCTTGAGGACACTGCTGGGGCTCTTACAGCGCTTTCACAGCTGCACTGTGCATGGCCTGTGCAATAGCAGAGGAAATGAATTTATAATGCAACAATCTCTTCATTTTCACAAGCACAAAAATTCCCCTAAATACTTAAAATAACACTCAGAGTGGGACAGACCTTAAATTTTGAATAAATGAAACCCTACTCCAGTGTGTTGCTGAAACAAGCTTGTTATTAAAGAAATAAATTTGAAACAGCAAGTGGTTGGAGAATTTTGGATTTAATTATTTAAATCTACTTAAGATAACTCTCTAGCAATGTGTTTGGGTTTCCTGTTGAGAGCATGTTTTCTGGGAAAGGTATCCCACCCAGTGCCTTGGAAATATTAACTTTTTTATGCAACAGTGGTTTAAGCAGTAGAGACAAATAATTATTATAATCAGGCAAAGTATTGTATGGCAACTTGGTGATATTTATTTCCTTGACATGTTCTGCCATGAAAACTGCACAGATCTGTGGGGGGGTTGGAAAGATTGCCGTTCTCCTTGGCTAAATGGTACGGGTAATACTGCTCCAAATGCTCTTTAGGTAAGAGAGAGAGAAGTTCCCTCGGCGTACTACAGAACCAGCCACAGCCAACAGTACTTGAACTAGTAGGTTTGCAATTGTAAACACTTGACTTGAGATATTATATATGGTCATTAAACAGATAAATGTTGGCTATTGGATTTTGTTCATTGCTGGTTGTTGTACATTGGCACGCATGAAGAATCACACCTGTAGATGTGCTTTGTGGTGGAAACCTACCATATTATCTTCAGGATGTTCTGTAGGATTGTTCCTAGCATGGCACAGATCAAGAAGGCAATAAATCTGCCTTTTCTTTCGCAGGGCCATTAACAGGAGCTTGCTGGATTTTGGCTCCGTGTTTAGGGTGAGAATGAGGTGTGTATTCAAGATGCCTCTGTTCTGCACAAAACCCAAGAGAAGGACAAGAAGCGAGGAGGTACGTACCCTGTACCCAGCCACAACCCAGGCATGGGGGAAGGAGGTGCACCCACAGCTGCCGTGGCACAGTCAACTTCCTCAACAGCCAGGAGTGAGCAGGGGAGAAAACTCGGGCGCTGAGTCACATTTCCTTCCCGTGGGCTCGTGCTGGGACAGACAGACGTGACTGCACTGTGTGCCGGCTTGGCTTGGCTCCTGTGGGGCAAACACGCTGTGTGTGTGCTGTGCTGTGAAGAACAGGGATGGTATTTTTGTATTTTAATACCCTCACAAGTGAGTTCAGCACTGGGTTCTCTAAAATTCACAACATGTGCAAGGATGGTGTTTGACCAAAACCAAAAGAGCTGCCTGTTTTCCTCAATCAGGCATGCTCACTGGTTTACCATATGATTATTAATAATGTTTCCTTTTATAAGAATTTTTATATTTTCAGGAAAAGACAGTCCTATAGATATTTTTTTCTTAAGAAACGATGCTTATGCTTATGAGTTACATGATGCAAATGCTGATGTAAAGGTTAGTTCTTGCTTAAGAGAAATGTTTCAGTCCACCAAAAGGGGTTGATTAGTGTCCCCTAGCTGAACCATTTTTTCCCTCTGTTGCTTTGACCCATTGATTTAATTAAGGTCTAATAAAGAGGGGGCTGAAAGATTGTTAAAAATCTTTTCTTTTTTTTTTTTTTTCCATGGATCTGACCTATTCTGGGCTGTCAGTGCATTTTTGACTTGTACATGCCCTCTTTAATATGTAAGCACACTGACACAAAGCTTCTGTTCCTTAGAGCCAGTTGTTTTTTTTCCTCAATGGTAGGTCAGGTTTAGTTTTGGTTTTAACCAAAACAAATGCTTTTCTGGAGACCTTTTATTTTAGTTAAAATAAGTAATGAAAAAATAACCAAAGCAAGTCACAGTATTAAAAGGAAAGACCTTAGAAAGCTTAGTGGTGACCCTTTCTTTTTCTGCTTCCTTTCCCATCCTCCTCTTGCCAGCGGAGAAAGAGGAAGAGAAATGAAAACTCTGGTTTTGCTTTCCAATTAAGTAACAAGAATGAATGGAAGTTTATGAAACATGGAAGTTTTTTTCATTAAAAATGCTTGCTATTTTTCAACTGATCCTACTCCTTATAACTTTGTGTCTTATTAGGTCAGTGTTAATGCTCAAAAAAATACTTCACACTACTTGTCATATTGTCAGCCTCCCCTTTTCCTTTCCCTTCTCCCACCAGCTCTACAATTTGCTACTTTGGGGTGAGAAGAGCTTTTTTCAGCATGCTAATTTTGCTACTGAGCAGGCTTATCTATATCTAATAAAAGGGAGATTACCACCAATGTGGCGGTAATTCTGCTCTTGCAGGAGGAGAGGTCTCCAGCACCGGTGCTCCTTGTGCTTTCTGGACACACCAGGACCGCACCGACGTTTTTCAAAAGAATAAAAAGGAAAAAAGGTCCAAGCTGCAACTTCAAGAAATGGCTCTGACTTGCTCTTTGGGGCTTGAAAGAACAGCATTGCTATCGAGAGTAGCAGTTTGTGGCTGTGAACCTTCCTAGACGGCTCTTGGCTCAGGTTTCCATGCTGCTGTTCGTTAGCAGGAGAGCTGCCTGCAGGGCTGCTGCAAGTTTGCAGAAAAGCAGGATGTGCACTACAATAAAAATCCAGTTTGTGTTGTGGTCCTGGTACTGGCTGGGCACTAACAATTAAACCTGGAAGAGACAAGCCACCTGGACTTTGGGACTACAGGGATGTGACATACTGCTTGCTGGGGTCCATCCCTGCCCTGTAAAGTGCTAAAGCAGGTATATAAATCCTACTGTGTTCACTGGGAATTAGGCATCTGCTTAAAGTTAAGCACTTGTTTAGAGAGTTTCCTGAATGGAAGCCTGACAATTCTGCCCAAGAGTAACTTTGAAATTAGTTTTAATTTGCTCATCATGACCAGCTGGCATGAGTTTGTGGAAGAAGCTGGCTTGGGGAAGACGAAAAACTTTCCAAGCCCTCAGCTTTTATGTCAGCGCCTTTCCCGAGTGCCCAGCGCCCATCCAAGCCCATGCAGTGCCCTCCAGCCCTGCCCTTGTTCCCAGCAGCTCCATGCTCCCCCCGGCTGCAGTGCCAGCCCCACGCTCTGCAAAGCAAGCTCTCCTGTGCAAGTGGAGTCACCCAGTTGTGCCTCACCAGCCATGCCCCATTTGGGGCAACCTTTGCAGGCTATAAAGGAGGAAGAGAAAGTCCTTGCTGTATTTAGTTGGCAAATGCAAAGAGAAGCTAGGAGAAAGAGTGAGGAGGATAGGAGATTTGTGTCCAAGCCGATGGTTCAGCCAACGCCCCTGCTTGGAAACAGCTGGCACCACGTCCATTTGTGTCACCTGAGTCAGAAACTTTCAAGAGCCTTTTATTTTGGGATTTTTTTTCTTGGTAACCCCTTCTTTCTCACAACAAAGTTGGAGGTTAAACTTCAAATTATAGCAACAGGTCTCAAAAGAAAAACCAAATCCAAAAAGCCCAAATTACTGCTTAACTCTGTATGTGCACATGTTTACGTGCGTCATCTACTTAAGGCAAGCAGGGCTGTGTCCATGTAGCCTAGAGTTATTTAATTTTTTTGCTCAAATACATGGTTAATTTGTCAATGGATTATAGCGCTGTTGTGTAGCTCTTGGAAAAACTAAATTCACAATTAAAACATTTTAAAGGCTTTCTTTTGTAGAGTCCTTAGGTAATTAAGCTGAAGTACATGTACATTTCCATGTATAAATGTACTGGAGCAGTGGCAGCTGATGTGGTAGTTAAGGTCAGGTAGAAACCAGCCTTGCATTTAGTCTTATTTCCAGTGCTTCACTCAAAAATCTCCTAAATCTAAATTAATCTTCCAGAAATGTATGGGAAATTTGGTTTATGAGGGGAAAAAAGAGTCTTGCATTATTACCGTAGTCTATCAGTCTTCCCTCAGCGTGACTCCATTTGTTTCGTGATGTGTGGCTGTTCAGCATTGCCACAACCGAACTTTGGAAGACTTGCTGGGAAGAAGCACAAAAACACAGCTTCGGGTCAGCCCGAAGCAGCTGCAGGAGGTTCACACAGAGGTGCTGCCCGCCTCGGCGTGGGTCTGCGACGTGCCGGTTCCTGGGCAGCGCCAAGAGCTGTTTGGTGGAGCTCGGGGCAAAGGGCTCCTGAATGCTTTTTGAAAAAAAAATGAAGTGTTTTGCTTAGAAAATGAAAGCGCAGTTTTAATTCCCTCCTTTTCATCTTTTGCTTACCACCTTTCTTGTTAGGGTATGGCTTCTTCAGGGTGCCCCGTGTCTTAACACAGGTGCTTGTGAAATGTGCGTGATGCGTTGAGAGCAGCATCGGAGGCAAACAACACGTGGGATGCTGCAGAGAGGGAGTCGCAGCCGGCTATCGCTGGAACAGGCGCAGAGAGGGAGTCGCAGCCGGCTATCACTGGAACAGGCACGTTGGGGTGTCCCCTCTGAGGCAGGAGGGGCTCAGCCCTGCACAGCTGCAGTCAGGGGCTGGGGGCAAGCGTGGGGAAAGCCCTCGCCCGGCTGGCAAGAAGGGATTTGGGGACAACACAGTGCTCAAGGATGCTGTGGCAAAAGTGGCAGCAAGCCTGGGTCTGCTGCTCGTGCCCCGCTGCAGCGCTGCTGTGGCCTGAGCCCTGTCCTGAAAATCCCTGCTCTAGGCTGCGGCTTCCCCTCTCTGCCTCCTGAATCCATTCCCTCCCTTGCAGTTTTCATTCCTCTCCTTCTTGCCAAGTACACTGACTCCAGCCTGATCTGAAAGTTAATTTTAACAAATAACATCTTGGGCCAAGCCAAGTTAGGATCTGGAGATAGGACACGCTGCGGGAAGGGAGCGGGGTGGGGGGGTGTAAGAGAGCATGAACGCTCAGCCTTGTAATATGTGTGAGAGCTGATGCTCTCTGAGCAATTGAGTGCTTATTATTATTTCTCTTGGATAGGTCACCTGGGAGTGGAGGAATTTTTCATTTTAAATTAAAAAGAAATCTTTTGTAATGCTCATTTCTGAAAGGGGGAAAAAAAAACACCTCATCATGGAAGCAATTATATGGAGGACACATAGAAAGGAGTGATTAGTTGTTAATTTTTGAGCTATTGGCCCTGACAGAGGGGTTTTGTGGTTTTTATTTTAAGGTGTCTTTCATATGCCTATAGTCCAAGGTTACTTCTCGTTCAATAGTAATTACCCGATGTCCATTACATGCTAGGGACTGCTTAAGGTGGGTGCAGTGGTCCCTGTCAGAGCATGTGCCAAGTCGAAATGCCAGCAGCTGTGTGAGCCGTAGGATAATTGTTTGTATCTGCTGCTTCTCTTTTCCAAGTCTTGGTAAATGTTTTAGAGGGTAACTTCCCCCTTTCTTGATGCAGCCTGAAAATACAGCCCTCCAGTTTGCATTGCAGGTTCCAAGTCAGCCGTGTCAAGGTTTGAACAGGAGTCAAGGAGGATAATGGGTCAGGTGTAATTAAGAGGCAAAACTACTGGTGAAATAACTGCACATTTCGGTTTTCTGGTTTTTGCCCATCAGATTACAAACCTCAGTCCCACCACCACTTAAAAAAACTAATGTGTAACTGCAAACCCTGTATAACTGCTCTATTGTATCAGATGGAAGCAACTAACTAAGAAACCACAATAAATTAAAAAAGAAAAATGTACCTCAAAAAATATAGGGCTGAAAACACAGAAGAAAAATGCAGTCTTGTTAAAATATGGGCATGGCCAGTAATAGAATGAGTAGGGAAGCTTGAATGGATCATAGTCAAAAAACACTCTGCTTAATTCTTGGGGGTTTTTATTTGCCATTCAGCTTACATCAGTGTTAACATCTACTGAGAAATACAGCCATTTACAATTTGCAGTTCAATGTGTTACTTTAATTAGTATGAAAATTAAAGGGCAACTATAGGCCAATGTGAATGATTATGGAAATACATGTGCATCACATGCAATGCTCTCATTTAATTAATCGTCTTGTAAACTATATCGAGCACTTTAAGTCAGCTGCTGAGTATAACAACTCTATTTTAAATAACCACTTAATACTTAACAGGATGTGGAGAAAACACTGTAGCACACGACCGCTTCTCAAGTTTCAGTGTCTGAGATTTTTTAAAGCTGACCCAAGTCAACCCAAAGAATGTTTAACACCCCGTGTCTGAACACAAGAAACTCTGTGATGTGCAGACATTCAATTACATTTTTTAAAAAGTGAGAAACATTTTGTAAAATAGTGACTTTAGAAAACTAATTGGCAGCAGCAAACTTGAGAGTGAAGGCCAAAGCTAGAGGGGAACTTTTATTACAGTAACTCTAGTGAAGGAAAATGGAAATAAAGGCATCTTTGTTTCTCAGTCAAATTAGCTGATTAAGAAATAAAACATTTTAACATGCTTTAAATGCAGCATTAATTATTTATATGAAAAAAATTAAAGCCAGGTTCCATGAATTACACTTTGTGTGTGTGAATTTAACGTTACGGGAATAGTAATCCTTTTACATTCATGCCTTACTTCATTAGGCAAAACTAAATATTAAGGGCTCTATTCATTCAAAAAATTCTTATGCATTCAGGTCACACCTTTTCTGTGGCCTTTTTTTTTTTTTTTTAAGAGTACAATTTACGGCACTGATTTTTAACTATGATTCAGAAAAAGCAATCTACTTCTGCAGGACGGGCTCTAGTAAACGGATGGGTTTAGAAAAGAAAAAAGATACAGTGGTGGGTTTTGTCATCAGTGATAAGGCCTAAAGTAGGTGGTATTTATAGGCTCAAAGCTGGTGTAATAAAATAGATGGTCAGATGCATTATCAGTAGGGAAACTCTGAATCCTATGAAACCCTTTTCCTACAGATTGGTTGGTAAATATTTTTTTCCCCTGATTGACTGTTCCCAATAATCAGGCAGTGCTTTATTCAGGTGAATGAAGATCAGAGGCTATTGACTTGGGCAGGTGTGTTCAGCAATGTACTTTTCTATTTTCCAGACGTGCCCATTTCAACAATGGTGTGTCCTATGCTCCGATCCCCGGGAGGAAATTTCATTGACTGAAGTTGTGCTGATGCCAGGGATGTGGTTACACCCTCATCAGAGTCACCTGTCTGCTGTTCATTGAATGCAGACCCATCAGGTAGGGAGCTGATGACTTCATCCATTGGTTTGCTTACACTTAGGTGAAAATAAACAAGAAGGGAACTCTGATGGTTTTTAAGTTTTGTTGCTTTGTTTTTTACTGTCTGAATGGAGGAACAGCCAGAACTATGCAATGGTGATCACCTTTAGCTTTCAAAGTAATTAGAAGATTCACTTAATATTAAAATAATAACTGAAAGAGGGATGGCGTGGGATGGGGAAATGAAACCCAAGCAAGAGGTGACAAAAGGGGGATTATCCAGAAGCTTGCATATCGTCAGCTGACTGAATTTATATAAACTTTTGGGAAACACAATATTGGGAAATGGGACAAGGCATCAGATGGTTGGGTAAGATTGATGTATTTAATAGTTCAGTTAATATGGATCAACATCTGCATTTGGTTACATCTGCACAAGCCCCTAACTTCAGCAGAGTTGTACTTTTGGAACCAAGTTTGGACCAATGTTTTTAAATAGGCCCTGGTGCAGAATATTCGCAGGGAGCCGGCGCTGCTCAGTGCTGGTGTGCCCAGGCAGCTCTGCAGAGAGCTGGTAATACAATATGTTATTGTTTCTCCTGTAATTTTTAAAATACGTTGAGGAGTAATATATTTTTTTATAATAGGGTGCTCCCTGTTTCTTTAAGTAACTGTCAGATGTATGATGTCCTTGTGCCAAAATGCTACGGTCTGCTCCCTCTGTGCAATCATTAATTAAATCCATCCCTTATTGTAGAGCTTGCCTAGTCTCTTACCCATTCTGCTTATCTGTGATACCAGATGATGCTTGGTAATTCATGGCCAACCTGCTCCCACCTTCAACAGGGCCTCCTGGCTGCTGACCTCAGCTAGCTTCACCTTTTCCTTATTCCCAAGGAGAACAGAGCCCCGGAGGCAGCAGTTTTATCAACTTTTCCTGTTGACCAGCTGAAGGCTCGGTGATAAATAAATGGTGTGTGCTTGAGCTGGAGGCCTCCCACACACTGTTGATCCCCAGCCTTACTGACCCTGGCTGTCCACCCAGGCACAGAGCAGTGCAGGGATGGGGAACTGTCCCCAAAGGAGGCCGTGAGCTGCACTGCCACTGGCAGGCAAGAGCCACTTCTGCCTCCCCAGGTAACGTTGCTGCCAGTCACTGTGCTGGCTGAAACCTTCTCTGCTTGGTCCCGAGCTGTGCCACCTGCAGATCCCTGCACCCACCGGTAAGGCTGACACACAGGAGCTGGTAGGAATATTTTCATAGCTGACAAGCTGTTTCCCATGAGCAGTGTCAAAGATTTAAAAGCCACTTCTGCAAATGGGACTTTCTGGCAAATACAGACTAAGCAAATCTTTTATTATTACCATATGGCTAGAAATACTCCTAGAGTTCTCCTGGAAATGGGTACTGTACCAGCAGAAAGCAATATTCTGTTGGCCTGTGCATTGCCTCAAGGGGATTTACCATGGTAATAAGATCAGTAATTCATCTCCTAAAATCACTGGGAGTACAAATGCTTATTTAAGTAGATGGTATCTTGATTGCAACTGAGTCAGGAGAGCTTTTAAAGCTGCCTATTTAGGCTAGAGATCTTCTGTTAAAGGCAAAGAGCTGGTGGTTCTTGGGAAACACAAGAACATCGTGTTTCACAGCTACTTCACATTTTCAGCAATTCACAGTAGATGCATAGTACATCCCTTGGCGAAACGGACGCATACAAATATACTAGGAAATGATGCCTGTTGCTTTTTTTTTCTTTTCACTTTTTGCTTTCCATAACTATGTAACAGAAAGGGATATAAATCTCTCCATCCCCAAATGGTTGGTTAGAATGAAAGAGGCAGAGAGAAAGCCATTGTTGCTTATACTCCAACAGCACATGGAGCTACCCATACCCCGATGCACTGGAGAATGCAGCACCAATATACATCAAGAGGCAGCCTTGGCCCTGAAAAACTTGCAAGGGAAAGATCTGGGTCTAAAATGATTTACTTTGTCACAGAGAAAGCCAGTGTCAGAGAAGCATCCTACATTCTTGAGACATTTGCTAGCTAGCAAACGCAGTAGGCCTCTGCTCTGGAAGTCTTGGAGGCAGAAGCTTCTAGGTTTGCTCAACCACTTTTTTTGTTTGCTTGTTTGTTTGTTCACAAAGCTGATCAAGAGAAACCATGGTTTAATAGCTAAGACATAGGTGGGAGCTTGAGGACCTAGCTTCTAATCCCAAACTCTGTCACAGGAACTTTTCACGGAAGGAATGATGTGATCCAGAAATAGAGAGATTCATCCAATTGTTTTATTTGAGGAAAACCATAATTTTTCCTCTGGGAATCCACAATCACTGCCTGTACCCCTGTGACAGGAAAGTCTCAGGTGGTCTGTAGTGATTCACATTGGTGATGTGCTATCAAAGATGAATCACAGAAAAAACTGAGCTAGCAGTGCCTAAAACAGATGTTCTCTAGTTTGCCAAGAAGCATGAGCAAGGACATGTGGCTGAAATGGAAAGCATTAGGCATTTTCCTGCAGAATGTTTTTCTGTACTTTAACTTCATCAATACTATTCCTTCTCTGCACAGTTATTAAGCTAAATATCACTGAGGCATGTGCAAATTTGATGAAAGAAATATTTGTTTGTGCTCTCTATATTTCAGAAATTAAAGGTTTTTCAGCAGGCGCAATTCTGCCTTGTGAATCAGTTTTCACTCTCATTTTTTCTGCAGTCACAGAGCATAACAAATGTTTGAAATAACTTTCACCAGCTTGATCACTGTTGTCAAATAGAGTATATATGCAAATTAAACTAATACATTTTTGTGAAGTTCTCCGGATTCCACCAGAATGTATGGAATTGTCTTTCAATAGTTAACAGCGCTTAACACTTATGTAGCCATTTCCATCCTCAGTGACAAGCTTATTAATCAATGCAACACCTTTGAAAGGAGCATTGCTATGTATTCCTATTAGAGTGTAAAATTTAAAATGTATGGATGTGTTCTAAAGTGTTGGTCAAACAGCAAAAGAAACCCAGGTTTTGAATTCAGGAGTTTGCGGTTTCTGTTCTATGATTAAGCCAGACTCCTGTGGCACACAGACCCCTTTATGTGTTTAATAGATCAGGCTCTGCTGGGTTCACAGCCACACATCAGCGTGGCCATACTCTGACTTTGAAATGTGGTGATAACACAACTGGTTTTTATAATTGCTGTCTAGAGGACCTGAGTTGGGAATACGGCATGCTGCTGCAATTTGCTCTTTCCAACTTAAAGACTCGCAGGAGCTGGAAGGTGTGTTTCCAGTGCACAGTAAATAGGGTAGTGCTAAATGACCTCTGCCTTTTCTCATGCTAAGAGGTGTGACGATGTTGGGTTAACAAAGAATTCAATCCCGCTGTAGCAATGATAATTTTGTCTTGAGTGAAATCTATTGAGTTTACTCATCACTTTTCTGTGCTCGCTGTTGTAGGACACTTATGGTACTGCTGATCTGCTCTCCTTGTAGCCAAGAGAGTGTCAGATGAGAATGTTTTTTGCCTGATACAACCCATGAAAAAATGTATATTTGGTCTAATAAGCTTGGTTGAAATGAGTTTTGTTCACTGTTACCAAGTCTGCAGAAGCCACCAGACAAGTGCAGTGAAAGAGGCCTCCTAGAAAGGGTATAATGAAAGATAAACCATTTCAGTTAGTGACTAGAGGCGCATCAATAAAGATCACCTCTTGCATATATCAAATGACGGATAGCAAGTTTTTAAGCATTTTCAGTTCCCTGCTAGTGCCATCCAACTGAAATAAAACACATGGATTTCTCTGATATCATTCCAGATACACCCCCCGCCCCACACTGCATGTAAAAAAGAGCAAAGGTACAGAGGGTTATTAGTTTTAAGTAGCTCAGTCCATTGCTGTTAAGGGTGACTGTCTAAACTATAGCAGGAGAGGAGCTGTTAAACGTATTGCTGCTTTGCTCTGTTGGTAGGCAAGCCTCTGAAACCTTGGCAGCAGCCTGATGTAAATCAGGTGCTCGGGATACCAGCCCAGCACATGCCCTGTGAGTCTGGAGATGAGATTTTGGGATGCCTGGAGGGGAGGTGTCAGATGAGAACCACTACCTAAACACCCACACCTCTCTGGCAAGCTTGGCAAGCCTGGTCCCTGTGCTGGGTACCTCGGTGGGACACCCCAGGGCTGTAGGCCAAATGGTGATTGCTCTTGCACACCTACTTGTGAGGCACAGGCTGCAGGCCCTTTCTTACTGCCTTTCTCCTCAGTAGCCAAGTTGCTGGTTCTGCCCGTGGGTGGGGCAGGATGTCACGGCTCGCTGGGGAATCCATGTCCATCAGACTCCAAGACAGGGAAAATACCTTGAAAATACTAAGGCTGATCTGCTTCATGCAGACATAGCCTGTTTGGAAATTGGTCCCAACTACTAGGTTTGGGATTGATTCTGGGTCCAAATATCCCTTAAGTTAGGGGATATTTTTCCTGTTGATGTCAATGTAATTTCTACCATTGGCATTACTGGATGAGGGTTCTAACACTGTTTTAATTCATGGAGTTTTAGTTTGACCTATATGTAATGTAAAGAGCAGTATTAACTGGAAAGTCTAAATTTCTGGAAGTCTCTCTCTAGTAGTTCTTATTAAATTCACTACTCTAGCATAATGTAGCTTTCTGTTCTAATCATTGCATTGCTGTGCTTGGGCATGGCACATCAAAGGGGCTACCTTGCTCTCATAGCAGAATCCTCCTTAGGTTCGTTCACTCTGGGGACGCACACCAGATTTCCCCGGTTCTGTGCACAGGTCAGATTTTCAGCTGCCTTTTAATCTTTGGCAATTTGAATTTATATGGAGAACTTACAGGTGACAGCCTGGCTACGTTGAGACAAGCAGGATAGAAACCATGTCAGAACAGTCCCTGAAAGTCCTACAATGTGCTTAAAGCATTTCAAGAGAACCCTTGATCCAAAGTATCAAAGGGTTACAGTAAGATCAAGAAGAATTAAAACTGATGGTGTGCCAGAAATCACGTGCAGCACAAGGTCATTACTCACCCTCGTTAAAGCGGTCTCAGTACTGTGGCCTGATCTGAAGCTTAATTGAAAAGTTTCAAATGATGCATTATAACGAAGACAAGACAGCCACTGCCCATTCCACGACCTCTGCTAAAAAAGGCAGATCAGTAATAGGGCAGAAATCTAAGCAATTGCTTGAGGATAATCAAGGCCTAATGAGGTATCCACTTCAGTCTTTCAAAGACTGAGGAACCTCTCCCTGATGCTGGAGAGAAAGCAAGGGCTGATGTGAGCAAGTTCCTGCATCCAGGGAACAGGGCACCTGGCCAGGGCAGTCACCGTCCTCAGCACTGTAGGGAATGCCAAGGGCAACGCTGGATCTGTAGTGAGGGCTTCCAGCTGTACAAAAGGCTGGTGGCCTGGCCTAGGACAGCCTCCTCTCAGTCTCCTCATTTTCTGTTAGCCTAGTCATTGACCCAACATAATAATTCAGACCTGATGGGCTCCTTATGATCAGGTTGTGTTAGGAACCAAGACGGTGGCAACAGGAGATAGCTGAGTGCTGACGTTACCAATTTTCCCTAAAAATTCACAAAAACCCCAAACCCGTTGATGCTCCACTTGAGCACGATAACAAATTGCAAGTCACAGTTACCCAAAGAAATCAAGTATCTCCTTGGCATCTTCCTCTTTTTTTTTTTTCTATTATCTGTTCCAACAGAGAGGTCAGTGCCCATATCCACACGATTATCTCCGCATCCAGCTGCCAAATTGTGCAAGCTCTTCTTCCTGGGCTACTGCTTGGGCAGCCATGTTAGAGGACTTGTGCTTGCAGTTACAGTTTGGGATCACCTCTCAGTCTGCAGAAGCCAAATGGTTTTAATCTTTCTGAAAAAGTCAGGTCGCCCATTTTAACCTGTATCTGTAGGCTTTGCTTTTGTGAGGAGGTCTCTCCAGATTCCTATCTGTTTGCTGAGCAAGTTTGCTCTCTGCTCCTAGTCTCCCCTGTCTTGGTGAGATCTCCCTTGCGTTTTGCGATACACCAGTCATGGAAAGCTAGACCGGACAAAAACATTGTCTGGAGTTTCAGGTTCAGTGTCAGAGTACAGCTGTTGGTGATGGACTTGCTCAAAGGCGTTGTGCACAAAGCCTACAGAAATTCATTAGCAGTGCAGGCCAATTCCTCCCTAATTCAAAGTACACCTAGAATCTAAGTGCCTGCTTCTTTGCTATGAATCCCATTTTAATTCTCTTCTGCTTTCTCTCTTTTCTCTTCTTCTGCTTTTCTCTCTATTGCCTTCAACTTTAAAGACAGAGATTGAAAAAGAAGGCTGAAATAAAGAAAAAGTTATAGGAAAATCACCCAAATTCTATTTATTCAGGTAATTATTCAGGTGATTGTCTTTAAGACAGTTAGAGGTGCGATTGGCTTCATTGGGACACCCTTGGGCTTAGCATTAAACCCATGTGTTTTGCTGCAGTAAGACCTTTAATATATGACATATGGCACCAGCTCTACAAAATATTACTGTTTGGCTGACAGCCCTGCTTCTGTCTGTGGCTTGCAAATGAATGCTGTAAGGCTGTGCAGGTATATAAGCTGGCATCACCAGTGCCCATGGTCGCTGCAGGCTGCACCCACCAGCCGGAGGCCTCCCCGTCAGTACTTTCCTTTGTGTGTTGAGCTGCTGGTGCTGTGCCCATGGAAGCACTGGCTGAGCACTCCTGTCTGGGGAAGAACTGCCGAGGCTGTGGTTGCAGGTCTGCCAGGAGCTCAGGGCCACCACGGGAGGACAGGCACGGCCAGCTGCTACAGGGGAGTCACCGCAGCAGCAGTCGGGGCTCTGCGGGGCTGGAACCGGCCATGCCCACCTGCCTGCACAGCGCCAGTGGGGCAAGCAACGAGGATCTGGGCCAGCCCGAAGGTACGGTGTCAAGAGGCAATTCCTGGTATATTTTTCGTGTTAAGGGTTGCTTGGTTTTGCCATTTACAGGATTTGATTACTCATTTTGCTTGTATATGAATGAGGACAAAATGCAGGTGGAGGATGCTTAGCCTGCCTCAGGAATGGGTACCGCCCTGCTCCTCTCAGGTTTCTGCCGCTCTCAGCTGGGTTTTTTGACTTTAGGGATGCATTTTCCCCATCTGTTGCAGGGAACATGACAGTCCTCACTTTCCATGGGTCACTGCAGCATTCAGGCAACTCTGTGGGTCTCTCTGCTCCCCTCACAATGTCTTGGGCTAGGGAAAGTTAAGGCCAGCCTTACCTGATCTGTTCTGCAGGTGTTGTACGCGTGTGTGCACGTACTATGTGTGTGATGGGCCATGGGCCACAGACTGGTCATCGCTGGTTTGACCATGAAGGATGAGAAAAACTTCCAAAGAATGCAAACTTGCAATCAAAGGGAAAAAAGCGGGAGCGCGAGAGAGAAGCCAGTGAGATGTTCCTCCTATATGCAACCCACTAGCTTTGCTGAGCTTTAAGTAAGGAGGGGAGAAAAAACTCTAACTTTTTTTAAAAATGTAGATCCTGGAATCCATGTGGCAAAAAATAGGGCAGTTGAGTTATCAGTATCTGATGAGAATTTGAGAAGAGTAATTATTGTATAGTTCTATTAATGAAAATGTACTGCAGTGCAAAAGAACGAAGAAAGAAAAGTCACCAAAGAGAGGCCAGTGAGTCACTTCAGGGAAAAAAATATCTTCTATTATGTGAATAGCAATATCAGCTTGTTAGCTTAGCAGAGGGCTCTGGACACTTATGGAAATTCAAAACATTTCCATATATCCCAGTCCAGGGTGGAATTAAACTGTTGTAAAGCTTCCCTGGAAGCCAACATTTATCTAATATGTAAGCATATTTAGATTTCATTTTGAAATGGTTGTTAAAGGCTATCCTTTGGCTGCACTCTATCCTTCACTCTAACTTTTTTTTTTAAATTGTTGAACTCTGAGATTTTTGTGCTAAGAAAAATGTACTTTCAGAACCAGAAATGCCTGAATGACCAGTTACAGCATGTACTAACCCTGAGAGATATCCATTGAGCCTGCTCTCCTCCTTCAATTTACTTGCTGTTTTTCCAATCATGCCTTGCATTAATGTTCTACACTTAGCTAAACTGTGTGTTATATTTTAGATCTATTTTTGTTTTGTCTAAAATATTTCCAAATTGGCATTAAATATTCAAGATGTAATCTCTGTAGCAGGAAACTGGTTATCAGATTCATATAAAACAACTGGGCAATAGAAATAACACTGAGCAGAATGTATTTTTTTTCTTAGAATTAATTTAGAGGGAATGTAATGCCTGCGAAAGGTGCCGGATTGCAACATCAGAGAACTGAAGCTACTATTTAACCACAGAACGGTTACAGGATGGGAGATGGCTTTGCAAGATTCCCGGTGAGGTCTGACAAAATATTTGTCTCAGGTTTGGTGCCTTTCATCTAGCTGGAACAGACGGGCTGTTGCTCTCAGGTTGTTGGCTTTCATGTGTGGCGGAGGAGCCCTTCTGTAAAAAGGGGAGTGTTTTGCTATGAGGATTGCTGGCTAACATTTGCAATAGGGTTAAACCTAGGGGCAAATGCTGTGACTTGCGCCCCAGCCCAGGCTGGGCTGCCAGGCCACCACCCTTGCACCCCCTGGCACCATGGGCATGGCAGTGGTTTGCATCTATTGCTCTCTGATGTCACTTGTGTGTTGGAGGAAGGAGAGTGGCTACCCGTAAGGTGCTGCTGTTGGAGCTGTGCCAGGTTCAGGGCCCAGTTCTCATCTTTTCCCATCTCTTTTGTGACAGATCCAGAACAGTTCTCTCTGAAAGCCACATAAGGCCCAAATAGTTTGAGTCTCGGGTCTCAGTTGTCAGGTTCCTATCAGGCAGTATTTATCAAAAAATGGACAGAACCTTGTGTGCTAACTGGTAGCCTTGCCAGCAGCAGGAGCATTTTTCATGGTACATGTTAAACTTCGGTTTGTATTTGCCACTTGGTTAAGTTGGTATGTCTGATGTTACCAGGTTTTACACATTTCAGGAAAAGGGGGAGAGCCCTCAGGGTAATTTTTGCTAATTTCTCTCGAAGGCGGAGACTTTCACAATCCCACTTGCCTCTCCATGAGCTCATTAGGAAGAGAAAACCTTCCTTTGGGTGCTTGACATGTGCCTGGTCTCGGAAGGGAGGGAAGGCCTACCAGGCGGGACACCCATCAGGCTGTTTGCCACGGAGAGGCCTGCAGAAGCACGACGGACAGGCCGGTTACCACAGTGCGAAGTTGACTTGTAGACTAACCCACTAGGAACCAGTTAAAAGTTTTTCCTCCGAAGCCACATTCTTCTGTTTGTTGCGGTATGTTGGACAGGAGGCCGCATTCCCTTGCACTGGAATTTCCTGTATTAGCACTGCACAGGAGTGGATTTATTCTGTAGTCCTTGAGATTTGAGCTTCATGGATTTCACAGCCTTTATGCACCACGAAACAAAGATCTGGTTTCTACTGAGGCGTCGCAGAAAGGATTAGCATCTGCTGACTTGTTGGTCCACCAAAGACTGATGCTCTCCAAGACCACAGATGACCCTGCCTGGGATCATCTCACTGAAGGCTGAGGTATTAGTGGCACTGCTCTCATATAGCTCTTGCTGTTTTTGGCATCAGATGATGCTTTTTGCACTGATTTTTTGGAGCTAAAAGAATTGTTTCTGTGTTTGTTTTCTCTTTACAACCTAATGTACTGCTGAGGGAGCTCACCTTGTTTCTGTTGTAGCAGGAAAACGGTGATTACAATCTGTAAAACACTAAAGTAGGCCAGGGTAAGGGCAGCCTGCTTCAACATCTCCCAGCCTAAACAATCCTGCGGTCCTCTGGGTTTCAGGGTTCAATCCCTTAAAGGCAATGTTATAGGTTCATCCTGTGTTTGGGGCCTTTTATAGACACTTGTGGACTATTTCCCTTTTCTTACACTCACCTTACTCCAGCCCTGCCGTGGTACTCCCACTTCTTAACTTAATCAAAATTGCATATCCAGCCCCCGGATTTACAGCTTCATTGTAATGGAGACAGGTTGTGTAAGGCGTTCTGCATTAAAATGTGTAACATATTATACTGTACTGAGTCTTGTGGAAGAGTGGAAAATATCTGCTTGGTTTTGGAAATAGTTTATAGAGTTATTTAGATGCCAAGTTTTTCATTGTTCTGATAATGTCTTCCTGAAGCAAATCATTAGACTGTTGCAAATTTTATATATCTGAGATTTTTCACTGTGGTGTTGATTCAGGTCTTAGGCCTTTGCAAGAACCAAATGGGAGCTGTAGTTCTGTGGACCAGGTTTCCCAAATTGTCCCGGCCCCTCTCTTCCCCACCTCTCCTTTATGCTCTTTCCTCCTTCTTCTCCTCTTATGGAGCCAGTTTTCTAGGGGTTCTGAGTGACTGCTGATGTCAGCTGTCCCCTTTGAATGTTCAGTTTTCTTAATATTTGTTCTTACTGACTAAGCTAAATTAGTGATTTAGGATTTTTTTTTTTTAATCTAAGTAAGGATATTTTCCACCTTAATTGCATGCTAGTCAACATTTTGCTTTGTGGAGGATTGATATTATACAATCTGTACCCCTATCCCAGTCACCACTCTCCTATACCTGCAAGCCAGAAAACCATTTTCCTGTGTCCGAAGATGACTGCTGTGCTTCCCAGTAGCCAACAGGAGTTTTAACAGACTTGTCTTAGAGCTCCGTGAATAACCAGTCAGTGCTCTCCCACCCAAACCTTCCTCACAGTGTCTTTCTTTTATGACGTTACAAATTTTTGATTAAATTTGCCTTAGTAACTAATCAACGTGTCCCCAAACTGCAGATTGTCCTAGGTGGGAAATTTCATCAGCCCCCCACTTAAAGAAGCACTGCTGTCATGTCCCTGCGGAGGCTCCCACTTGCCTGTGCAGGATGAAGTCAGAGCACTGGCTGATCTCGTCTCTTTAAAGCACTAATTTCATTTGCAAAATGCTGTGGTTTTTCTGAAGTGTGTGAACTTCCCTTACTCTGCTTTCTTGAAACGTGAATTAATGCTCTGTTTTCATCTGTGTGGCCTCGGTATGTACCCTGCCTTTGTACACAAGCCTTCAAAGCTATGTGGCAGGGATGGCACGAAAACAAATCCCTGTTAGAGCAACAAACATATGACGGTGAGTCCCACTGATATGAAGATTCCAGTGGTCCTTGCTGGTGGCATCCTTATTGGTGCTCAGCTACAGGCCAAGCCACCGCAGCAGGGTGGGTATGTCCCAGAGCACCAACTCTGCTGCTGAAGGTAAAGTTGAGCGGCAGAAAAAGTTTAACCATGCACACCCTTCCCTACAGACAGGGATTCAGACCACGTGCTGTGTGCTTGGGCCATGTGCTGGTGACGTCCTGCAATGTAAATGCAAACAGAACTGTGGTTAAAGTGTGTAATTGTCACTGAGCTCGTAGCTGTTCCTTTCCAAACTGTATCCACACCATTCACATCTGAAACCATATGGTCTTTACTTCCCGAGTTAGCATTGCTCCATGCAGCATCCAGGTTGGGCTCTGGTTTGAACTCCTAAGTTTAAAATTCCCCTTGTTTTATAATTTCAGCGGAATAAAGATTTAGTCGCTTCTTGCTGGGAGATGTTGTGTACAGGAGGGACTGCACGTCACTGAGAAGCTTCAGTCTGGAGGCAGGTGCACGTCAGTGCCAAGGGAAATAATAACTGGATGGATGGAAAGCGCCTGGGATTGATGTGGTTTAAAGGTGCTGTTCGTGCAAGCTATTATCAAGGAAGGAGTTAGGGAAGAGATTCACTCTTAAAATACAGGTGCTCTAGCGCTTTCCCTGACAGATGTGTTCCAACAGTGTTTTGAATTCTGTTTAAAATTTGAAAGAGCTAAACCTTCAGGCTCTTCTCTTCCTTCCTTAAATTCACTTCCCTGTTTAGATGAAAAAGAAACATTTTGCAACTTACTTTAAACTTTCTTCAAAAGACCTGCTGGAAAAGGAACATTCATGTGAAGCACATAAGCTGTAAACGAATGTTAAGCACAGCAGACAGCAGGATTTTAGATGCGCTGATGGACAGACATTAGACGGCAGGAATTTACCTAAGAGACTAAAACCTCGGATGGGGAGGGACTGCCGGGCGGGGATTAAGGCCCACTGAATGCACCAAATTATAGAAAAGTGTTACCAGAATAAAGAGCTGCACATGTGAAAATAAATTGTGAACTGGGGAAATAGTGCCAACAGAGGTAAGGAGAGAGAGAACATTTCGGTGAAGTCACCGAACCAGCAGCATGCGTGCACAGCCTCTGCTGCTCCCTACAGAAAATACAAGATCTCAGGGTGTTTCACTCCGTCTCTCTCTCCCTCCCCCTCATTTTGGCATTTTTGCTCCTGCTAATGATCGTAGCTTAACAGAGTTAACAGCATTAATGGGCAAAGCTCCTTCCATCCAAACGCGTAACAGACTCTTTTGTAGTGCTCCCTCAGATGTTTTCAGGTGCGTACTTGCCTCTAAGTTTCTGACAAACTGTTTTCCTCAGATAATTTTTGATTAATGCTGCTAGGACTCCTGGCTGGTGGTTACTTTCCCTGGCTGTGTGGAAGTAGCAAAGCAAATGGGTTCAGGTTTGTATGATTTGTGAATATGAAGGGGGGAAAAAAAGAGCAGTGTAAAAAAAAAAAAAAAAAAAGGAAAAGAAATACCCCACAGGAAAGAAATAATGGGCAATATGTTTCCTTTTGAACTTTTTCAAATCAACCTCTGGAAAAGGTGTCATAAAGCCCCCAGAAATGAGTAACAGCACAGGGACAAAGAAAACTCTGTTACAGATGTCCCTGAAAGTCTATAAGCAAATTGTTTTTTTCTAAATAACTCCAGACCATTACATGGCCTTAACAAGTTTCCCAGGACAGGAACTCCTAGTTTATTACTTGCTCACATTGTCATCAGAAATTAATTTTGTCCCTGAAAGACAAATTGGCTGGTAGCTTATGAAGTTAAATGGAAAGAACAAGTGAGCATCTGTTTCTTCTGCATTTTGTCTCCTTGGTGTCTTACATATAAATGAATCAGAGTGTTCAAACTTAAATTAAGATCTTTGGCTAGATAAACAGTTAAAACTGGTTCCCATAGCTACCTCTCACACATAGCTGTGATTGCATTATAATCCCCTAGTAATCAGGTCTAAATGAAAGAAAGATGATAAGGGTGCTATTTTCAGTTTTCAGTACTGATTTTTATTAGCTCTCAATCAGATCAGGACTGCTTTGCCTTTCATCACATTGTGGCAGTGTTTGTAGAATCATTAGAGTAATAAAGTGTAAATCTTACCGAGGTGCATTTTTCTTGAGGTGTTTTATATAACGAAAACTCTGAAGATTACATTGGCGGGTACAGAAAAGATTTGTTTCTGCAACTCAAGTGAGGATGTAATGTATGCTATATTCATTTATTCTTTACCCAAGCAAATACCTAATGAATTACCTCGCTGAGGTAAAACAAAAAAATAAAAATATCCAAAGAATCAGCCTGTCTGAACATGGTCCTAATATACTGTATGCTGCAAGTACTGAGTTTAGTCATTTTTTTAATTTGCCTTATTATCTTGTATCATGTCTCTCCCTGTGCATTACCATGCAGAAATGAATTACAGGCAAAACCACAAGCACTGCTATTACCAGCCTGCTGTTTTTAGTAAACTAGTGCAGCCCAATAAAACATCATGTTGCAGCAATATATAAGTATTTATTGTAGAGTAAATTTCAGCTAAACAAAAGCACACAAGGAGGCCTCGTCCTGCTTGCAGGAAAGCCAGTGGTAAAGATAGAGTTTGGCTCATACACCTTTCGTGCCTCACCTGCGCCCTTGATTTGCAGTGTCCGTTAAGGTAAATTTTACTTAATGGCTTTACTTCTGAAAGATTCCTGACTGCCAAATTTAGATGAGCCTTCACCCTCAGCGGTGTTCCTGGGTGTTTCTGCAGGCAAACCTATCCTTTAGCACAGAAATCGCCTTGTGTGGTGTTGCAGGATTGTTCACAGAGTTTGCAGGTGTGCCCCACATTTGCAATTAACTCCCAGTTTAATACTGGATTGATTTTACTTTCCCATAGACTTTTTTTTTTAATATCTGGTGAATATTTCAACATATCATTCTATAGCATAGCTATTAAAATGCCTTCTCACTTTAAATATTCAAATGTTATGCCTTGTATATTTAAATGAGGAGTAAACTGTCCCTGTAATTCAGTGTTAGATATTTACAGTTGTTCACACAACTGTGTGAGTATTAGGTAGCAGCAGAAATTAGTCAAAAAGATAGAATGTTTTTTAAAAAAAGCAGCAAGCAAATAACTTCTTTTTCTGTTTTTCAGCGTACCTGATGTAGGAATGATGCCTGATGCCTACATGAACAAGTTATGCTTACGTCCTGTTCTGTAAAAGATGAATTTGTTGAGCCGTCAAACAGTGCTGTTTGTGAAGTTAGCAAAGTGTAAGATACAGTCTGATGTTAAGATATGGAATATTTCAGGACGGGGATCATTTCATGTATACAAACTGATACCTAAGATAATTAGATATTGGTATTCGCATCAGGCAAAAAAGAATAAATCAGTCCACATGATGTTATAGATAAGGAAACAAAATTTATGTTTCAAATTTTAATCTATTAAGACTTCTAAGATGCAGAGAGGCTCTCAGTCTTGCATGATTAATTTACTACTAATATTTTAAACTACAAAAAGCTCAAATTCAAACGCTATTGTGTTAAAATCTAGGCAAACAGTATTTTGGTTACAAAGGTTTTGTGTGTGTTTGTATGTTGACACGCAAATGTACTATGTCTGGAAGATGTTGCTATGTCTAATGACACAAAAGAGAGTAAATTGTAGAGCCTGATTATCAACAGATAACAAGACATACTGTATATAAATAAATGCTCAGCATCAAAACCCATTATTGGATTAGCTATATAATCATGTTTCAGGCTGTAAGTCTGTGCTGACAAATGAACACTTTTCATTTGGCTCAAGGTCCTCATCAGCAACGGAACTAATTTTACATTCTCACCCATTAAGTGAATAAGATGTGGAAAAAGCTGTCTGCTTTTTGAAGTGTAAATTTGCTGCTACAGGCTGTGCAGACCAAAGCTCTTTTGAAGCAGTGAAATGAGATCATCTCTAGGGACATGTGAACCTGACAAAGTTTAGGTCATTTCTGTGGAAGGTATGGCGGGGGGAACCATTTGGATATGGTTTCGGTAGTGACTTATATGGGGCAATTTGGAAGATGCTGAACTTTACAAGCTTTTTGTTCAGATTTGTGAGAGAACTTGAACTGGAAGCACAGATGCAAGCTTTCAGCCCTCGGAAAGAAACCTCCATAAACATCTGAACTGGGTACGTGGCCAGCACAGTTTGGGAGTGCACAGCAGGCTGCGTGCTGAGCCTCTCCTGCTCGGCAGGACTTCACCAAGTAGTTTTCAGGGGCTGGATGCTCCCGCTGCTTTCCCCACTGTACATATGCAGATGGAGATCCAGGAACTAACTTGGACATTTTTCTGGAAATGGCACCGGAGCTGGAGGAACTCAACCATCACATCTCACTTTCCACCCCTGGGAAGTCCCCCCGAGAGAGGAAGATCACAGCTCTGATCCTTATCTGGCCACACCAGCCCCATAGATCACAGCCTGGCACCGGCGTTCGCTCATCCTCTGGAAGCTCGTGGCTGCATGGGAGCGCGTCCTGTGTGGCCAGAAGGGGACGGGGAGAGGAGGACTCGGAGGGCTCAGCGAGGCCCCCATCCATCAGCTAGTGCATGGGGCAGGATGACAGTAGATTTTAGGCCTCCTATGGGAGGGCACAATATGGAGCTGCACCACAGCTCAAGCAAGGATGATGAAGATGTTGCTGACACCAGCTTAGAAGAAAAGAATCTCATGAATAACACTTAACTTTTAAGATTTCCAGACACGCAAAGCAGTGTTTAACCACTGCTTAGGATCATGAAAAAAATATCCCCAGGCAGTATTGCACATCTAACCACAGTTCTTTTCATTTGCAAACCAACTAAAAATTAAGATAGGCTTTGATTGTTCATTTGTTAATTTGATTTCACCCCTTTCTCTTTCTTTGCCCGCTGGAACTTTTGGTCTTGCTTGAAAAATGTTCAGTTGTTTCATCCACCACTTTCTGATGTCTTGTGGCCCACCAACGGTCCATGGACTGCAAGCTGAGAAACACGAGGAGAATACTGTGTACTGCTGCATGTGTAATGAAGCTAAAGAAAATTACAGGAAACCCAGGCTGGCAAATCTACATGAGAATATACACGCATATTACACACTAGCCCCTGTGTAAACAGGGCTAGTTAAATCTTAGTTCAAGCACCTGGAGCATATGGTTTTGAAATTGTTTTTCTAAGAGTAATGGCTATCAAAGAGTAAAGATGTTTGTCAGGCACTTCTATAAAGAATGACATGTTTTTAAAAAGATCCTCTGGGCAAACAATTGCCCTGCCTTCTCCCATGGCATTTTTAACCAGCTGTATGAATACATCGTGTAGGAACACCTGACCAGCAGAACTGAGCAGAAACCTCAGTGGGAAACCTCACTGGAGTCTTCACCTAAAAAATAAATGGAAATAAAGTGAACCAAAATAACATGAGACAAAAGAGAGGTTTTGCACTCTCTTCCTGAGCTCACTTTTCTGAAGCTGCTG
Source organism: Anser anser (assembly GCF_964211835.1). Taxonomy (NCBI): domain Eukaryota; kingdom Metazoa; phylum Chordata; class Aves; order Anseriformes; family Anatidae; genus Anser; species Anser anser. The sequence continues at coordinate 16,779,781 of NC_139728.1, read as the reverse complement.
CTGCTGTCCTGATGGAGCCAGTGCCTTGTGCCCACAGGCAGGGGGTAGTCGTCTGCTTGCCCGAGCACTTTGGCTGTTGAAATAGCTCCTTTGTCGTTGGTATTGGTTATTCAGGACCTCCCATTCAGTTTCCTCATCAAAATAAAACTTTCAATATTATTTCCCTACCTCAGTGGCATGTTATGAAAGTTAATTAGTTAATGTCTGCAAAAGACTTTGAAAGTATAAAACGGCGTGGAAGTTCTAAGCGTGGTGCTGTCTCCCTTTCCCCAGCTGAAGGCAGAATGTGCTGAAGGTAGCCAAAGGGGGTAAGAGAAACAAGAGAGGCTTTATGAGTTTATCAGGGGAAAAGGAAATACTGGAGAGAAAATAGGCCCATTAGCAAATGAAGAAGGAGATGAAGTTAATTATGATTTTAAAACGGATGAGCAATAGAACCACTTTTTTTCTTTTTTTTAAGAAAAAATCAGTCTTTAACAAAAATAATAAGAACTGACAATTAGGAAGAAGTGAAGGCCTTGTGAAAACAGGTGTTTGATTAAAAAGTGAGGGGGAGAAAACCTGTAAAACATGAATATATGTAAATGAGCAAGTCTAGATGAAACTCATCTTAAGGTCTTAAAAGCAATGCAAAACTAATGCATTTTTCTTTCTTATTTACAAGTAGTGTGGAAGAAACATGGCAGATAGGGAAGAGTCATACCAGAAAAGTAAAAGCAGCAACAGCCACAAATAAAAGCTAATGTTGTTTGGGAAGATGATGCCAGTGGTTACTGACCAGTAAGTATTACTCTGTCCTAAAAGTAGGAAACACAACCGGATTGAGCAGGGAAGCGCCGTGTCTGTCAGATTAAAAAGCCGTGCAAAACAAATGAGGGTTTGTGATACAGTTACAGAATACAGCAACAAGGAGCCCAGTACACATTGGGTTGGATCCAGAGTTGTTCTGCCTCTTTATACCAGCAGGTCTATTTGTAACATCTGAACTTGAGTAAATCATTTGGCAAAAATACCTTGCAAACTCTTGCCTAAGAAAAGAAATTAGAATTGGCTTTGATAGGAAAGATGTCATTTGGGCTGGAAATGGCAGTATGAGGCCAAATAGAAAGTGATCTGAAGACAAAAAAAAAATAAAATAGAGTCTGTTTGTAAATATATTATGATTATTTCAGCACAAAGAATGATTAAGACATAATTATAAAAAGAAAAACAAGTTACTGCATGAGCAGCAGAACTAGGGCACCCTGGCTGCGGTGTGTTTAGATGCGGAGCTTGGATTCACTGGTGTCTTACAGGTTTGCTCTGGGAGCCCCTCCACAGTGCAGGTGGGCTGGTGCCTTGCTGGGACGCTGCTAGGGGTGGGGACAGCCCAGCTCTGCCCGCTGGGGTCGGCTCTCTGATCCCTCCACAGCCAGAGGTGTTTCAGACCTACACAACTCCCAAATGCAGTCAAGGCCCAAATGGCCAAGTTTCCCAAATGTTACGAGGAAGGGACTCAGAGAGGGTGATCACATTTCCCACGTCCATTTATTGGGAACTCAGATTTAAAAATCTTGAGAAAGGTTAATTCTAAGTGAAAGCTGGAATGTCACAAGTGAGCAAAATGCTCTGATTTTTTACACTCTGCCCCTCTCCTTTGTCTTGTGTCTAAAACACCGTGTCTACAAGGATGGACTACATAGAGGTAGTATCTATAATGCCCTTATTTTCATACCTACTTCTTAGCTAGTGTATTAGAAGCTTCCCCCACAAAAAGCACAACATATTTTTCCAAGGAGCTACCTGCTCCCTTTCAGTATAAAGGATTAAGGAAACAGGGGACTTCTAAACTGATTATTTTGGGATATGTTATTTTTTAAAACCACTGTTCTGAGTCTCTAACTGTTGAACGGGTACACCCATCTCTGATTAATAAACATTGCTTCAACTTCCAGAATAATGCAGCTCTGCAAGTCCTGCAGAATATCAGGGCAATGTCTCGGTTGCTGTAGTGGGAACTGAACTGGGCACAAGTGCACTATTTTTTGTCTGTAATCAGATAGTATCACTGAGTTAGTTACATGGGGTATCCATTAGCTTCTTATGTGAGGATAGAAGGGTGCAACTCTTTTTAAGGACATAGGGAAAATATAATAGTGCTTCCTTTTCACGTCTATTTACTATTCTTCTCTGCTCACTAATACCAGAAATTTTGGAGAAGCTTCTAGTACTACTGGATTTCACAGAAAACAGGAAAAAAAAAGCGTCCTACATGGTTTCCCAGCAGTAGAGAGGTGACAGCACACACGGACTTAGGAGCAGAAATCCCCTTAAACAGCAGGAACTATGTAAGTAATGCCTTGAACATGGTTTTGAGAAAAGTGACTTAGCAGTTTTCATGGCTATAAAGCTGGCTCACAGGTGTATGGAAATCTATGTAGAAATATGCCGCCCAGTTTACCATCAGGATTACAAAGCCCAGAAAGAAAACTGTGGAAGGAATGGTGTGAAAAGGCTATCAGAACATGTTTTGTAAGAGTGGCGAGGCTCAGAGAGCCCAGCTCCCACCTATAACCACTCCTCTTCCCATTGCTCCAGCACAAAGCTACATTTGGAGTGGCAGCTTTGTGGTGGGGAGGATCAGTGTGCTAGAGAGCCCTCCTCTTCCCCTCCCCTTCGGGCCGCCTACGTGGGGAGCACCATGCACCTCTGCCTGCTGCCAGCTAGTTCTGAGCGTGGGGATGTGACTTTGCGCACTCTGATTCCTTGTGCGTTCTTTACAATCCTGGTTCCCACCGTCCCCTGGTTTTCCTTTCTGATTTGCTTATTTCCTAATACTCCAATGTAGTATATTGTGCATTTGCTGGGAGCCTAAAAAAGCAACACAGATTTTATCATTTGGAATGTAGATATCTAATGCCCATTACGAGCTGACTAAATTTAGTAGAGTGGCAATTCACCAGACTACTAAATTTAGTTAGGCCATCCGGTCATATCGTTTTACTTAGCTCAATATTGGGTATCATAAGATAGGGCCTATCAAACAGTATGGCTCCAGCTTCTCTTGCTGTAGATTATATTATTGTTATAGCTTTACAAAACATTTCTGCTGGCATTTTTAAAACCTTGACCTTTTTTAGTTTGTGTATTTTGTTATAAGTTTGTAAAGATGGTCAAAATTCATTTGGTTTTCACTAAAAAGATCACTGTTAAAAAGAAAGATGCTGCTGGCTTTGTTTTAAACAAAACCTTTGACTTTCCACGTAGCAATTTAATTTCAATTAGAATACAATGAATTTTATCATCGAAGATAGTAGATGGGGTAGAGTCCAATCTGGAGTGAAATTTTGCACAGTGTTTTTCTTTGTCTTCGTGCATTTCTAGTTGCCATCAAATCTCAGTTCTTTTCCAGACAGAAAAAAGCTTTATGAGAATCCAGACAATCTGGAATATGACATCACATTGCTGTAAATGCAAACTTATTTTCTGCAGAGTAAAAGGGAATAAGATCTCGGTAAGGATCCTGGGCACAGCGGCTGGAGTTATGGTTGTGGGTTCTTATATGACTAAGAACGGTGTGTGCGCAGTAATCAGCCCTGCTATAATTCTGCCTCAGTATATGGAAAGGAAATTGCAGTAGCGATATTCTGGGAGTCTACAGACTTAATCTTTTTTGGTAGGTCTTGAAAGGGAGCCAGTGTCTCTCCATCCTGAGTCAATCATTCCCTATCCAAGTAAAGTGAACTGAGATCATCTAGATGCTGTTCTTCATTTCTAATGAGCTTTCACAGTAAAACAGGAAATAATAATCTTGAAAGGGGAAAAAAATGGTCAAAAATCAGCCAGAGAACATTTAAAGGTTTGTTCTGAACAAGCAGGGCTAAGAAAAAGGCCTGAGAAAAGTGTGTCCTGGGATCACTCACAGTTAAAGCACTGATTAATTAAGCAGAGGGTCATTCTTCAGAAAGACTGGAGGGCAGTTTGGGCCCTGGGGCTGTAATTTGGACACTTCTGGAGTTCTAGATACACTGAGCTATTCTGCGCCGGGACTGTGAATATGTGCATTCTTCTGGCTGAACAATGGCATCTTTATTCAAATGTGAGCCACTAAGTAAGTGGCTGTCTCCTAATATGGGTGGTATTTCTTCCTGCTCTGCCTCAATCTCTGCTGCTTTCCCGTTGCCTTATCAGTGCTTTGTAGCACAACTTACAAAATGAAATCTATTCATAATGCTAAAAACCTCCCCTTTCATAGACACAGAAAAAAAAAAGCAAAAAAAAAAGCCCCAAACGCTTACACATCCTCTAATTCTATGGAAGGGTGTTTACTTTTTTAAATGCAATTCTGCTTATCTGACGCTGTTTTGGAAATTAATAAAATGGTGCCTGGCTTTTATTGTTTTGACTATGGGAAGGAAATTAATCCACAACTATTACAAGTGTTTGATCCGAACGAACAGAGATAAATCCACGGTTTCAAGAAGCATCATTCCCTCCTTGTCAGGTGTCCTAGTTCACCTGACACGTCTGATTTATTCCTCCCATGTTTAGCAGTGACACTGTCCAGGTAGATGATGCCCATTTGTCTTCCTTTGCGTAAATATTTCTTCAGGGTAGCTTTATTTGTTATACCTGTTTCTTCTTACTAGGCTTAGCTCTGCCAGAAGTTAGAAAAGAGGCTGTTTGTCTGAAGAGACGAGGGTGTGGTAAAAATATGCTGTGCCAGTCAAGTCGACCAAAATACTATCTGAATTACGAAGCAAGCTGGAAAACAAAACTTAACAGGAGATCTGGACCCCACCTGTGACCTCCCAGAAGGGATGGAGAGAAAAGGACTCCTGGGACCTGCACACGCACAGCTCCCTGCAGGTAGGTCTGGGGAGGCGGGCAGTGCTGCATGGGAGAAGCTAATGACAACGTTTATGCAATGTTCCTTGGTACTAACAGTGAGTTGTGTGACAGCAGTCTGGCTGTGAAACTGCACTGCAGAAATCTGGGACTTAGCTTTTCGTGGGGACTGGGCTGTGACACTGTGTGCACATCAGAGCTGCCCCGAAGCCCACTGCAAGTAACTGAGCGCTGCTGGAGTCACAGGGATCGATGTGCTGGGACCAGGCATGTTAAGTGTTTCCAGCAAAGATAGGGCCCAGGCATCTCCAGCTTCGCGTGCCTCCAGACACCCCTTCCTGAAATACTTCTGACTGCCCTAGCTCTGTATAACCACCAAACGACGCTGTTTGGAGCCCTGAGCTGCTGTTTTGTATGACTGCAGTGTAACCTGTAAAATAGATCATCCTCAGGGTGGGGACCAGCTTTGTCACAGCCCCTCCTTCCACAGGCCCTGCTCCTCTCCCAGCCCTGTGGGCACAGGGGCAGTGCCCAGCGGCCTGGCAGCCCTGGAGCTCACTGCTTTGAATTTTCACAAACCACATCGCTCTTGTCCAAACCTCAACTGAAACACACGGCAGTCTTGGGAGGGGGATAAAATGGGAGGAAAAATGACTGCGGCTGCTCTCAGCTGCTGGCTGTTAGGTCCCCCAGGCCTGCTGGGCGGTGTGTGCCGCGGCAGTGCCTGCGCGGGGAGGGAAGCCACGCGCGGAGCCGTGAAGGAGCCCCGAGCACAGAAGTTTTGCGTTAGGCATGAGCCAGAGTAAGTTACCCGTATTTAAACAATACTGGGCTCTGGGGAAATTCAGATTCAGAACCTGAACTAGACAGCTTGGCAAAAGCCTGTTGTTACCGTCACATGTCTGACCTCCTGAAAATAACATTAATTCAGAAGTTAAGTGCGTTCAGCTGACAGTGACGGAGTATTTGGGTTAAGGAAGGGATTTTTCAAAGGCACAAAATCAACTTAGCCATGTGTTACGGTTACCTCACTGACATCCTAGAGGAGACCTGGGCGCAGCGGGTGTGGGGGGCCTTTCAGCTGCAGGGAGGCCTGCTCTGCACTGAGGGAGGTGTCGTGAGCCCCTCCTAAAAGTGCTGCCTCTCCAAAGGGGGTTCTAAAGATGCACGGTCTTTCTAGACACCTTAAATACAGTTACATAGGAAATTACTTCTGGTTTAGTTTCCAAGGAGTCAGTTAGACCTGGCAGCAACAGTCGTGGATCTTGTAACTGGCTTGGATGGGAGAAAGCAGCATTGTCATAATTCTGGAGATATCCCTTTCTTTTCTAAACTACATTGGCAGCTCATGATACCAGCATGTCAAAATGACATTCACTCTATATTACGCAGAGCTTGTAAAAAGCTTGTTATAAAAGCTTGTGTTTACACTGTGTCTCCTTTGCCCTTTTCAATTTTGCTTTATTTTTTTTTATAGTTCTGTAATTTAAGCAGTACATATTTGGGGATGTTTTTTTCCATGCCTTGTCTAGCTTTATGGCTTGTTCTGGCTGAGGCATCCTTACATGATTTGATTTTGCAAGAAATATAGGCTAGCACATATGTATGTAATTGTTCCACTGTGAACCAATCTGTCTGGAGCACTGAGGGAAGATACATATTAATATGTTTTTTCATGCTATTTACAAACAAAATTGCTAGATCTACAAATGATGCAAAATATTAGGAACTGCAACAATAAGGCTTGCACTAGTTAGCAGGAAGCATAAAAGTATGGTGGAGCCAGAGAAAAACTCATCAGAGTAACATTTTCATCAGAAACAGAATCTATTGTAACCAGGGGAGATAAGCATGAGTAGGCAAAACCGAATATGCTTCGAGACGATATACAGCAGCCGCTACAAATCACACTGTTGAGTGAAATCTGAATAATCAAAGTCTGATTCCTCTACCAAGAGGAGACTCTGTCTGTTGTGTCTAGCTGTGGGGCAGGAGGCAGGCAGTGGTGTCTGCCAAGGTCTGCCAAAATGCATCTGCATTGAAATCACAGAGCAGCCGATGCTAGGAGGAGAGGCTGAGCCGTGTCCAGCTGCAGGCGACCCGCCACTCCAACCTTACACGGGTGACAAGCGGTCCCCTGAGAGCGAAGTGTGGAAGGAAGTGGCACAAAGCCACGTAGATGGAGAGCAGGGACCTTTCCTGGAGGAGCTGGTTAGCCTTTGCCACACAAAGAAATCTGAGAGGGCTTTGGTGTTTCCAAGTAGAGCAGTGGAGAAAACGGCTGAGAATTGGAGCTGACGTGGAGCAGCAAACCTTGCTTAATAGAGGGTGCATTGCAGTAGTATCAGCAATGTGGAGTCAGGGCTGCAAGTGCCACATACTAGGACTTATTTAAGGAGGCTATTGTAAAAGTCTTCGAGCCAGTTAATTACCAGTTTTTGTTATGTCAGGAACTCCTTGAGTTAAAGCAGAAAGAAACTATTCATGAATATGTTCCAGTTCTGTAGTTTAATGGGACAATTTTTTTTTTTAAAAAAAAAAGAAAGAGAAAAAAAAGAAGAAAGAAAGAAAGAAGGAGAGGGAGAGAAACTGATAAAATGATTTAGTTCACGGAAGGATTGAAAACCCTCACAAAAAAAAAAAAGCTGAAATTACATATTGTGCCCCATCTACTCTTGCATAAGCCATTGAAATTGCTGGAGACTTAATTGGACTAATCGTCCATTGCAGTTATGCATGAGCCTTAGGGAGCACATGGTGTGCATATGGGCCAATGCACCAGCCTATGAAAGAAAGAGAAATTATCCCACAGCATTTAAAAAAAAAAAAGTAGGTGCCCAGGTATAAAAAGCCAAGAGGCTTGACTTGCATTTAAAAAGTATTAAGGGTAAGTGAGGAATTTCATTCTATTTATTCACGAAGTGGACTTTAAGAGGTGTGAAAAAAGGATACAGGTGACTTCAGGCAGGAGAAAACTTCCAATGGAAAACAAAAATCTATAGAGGACATTAACATAGACTCACTCCCTCCATGCTCCAGTTGTTTTTGTTCCTCTGCACCTCCCTGTTTGCTGTGAGGTTACTGACAGACCGTGTTACTGCAAGCGGGTTCAGGCCTCAAAATTTCATCTGCTCAGAGCAAAAATCATATTGCATGCTGCATATTGAATCGAACTGCAGATAGTGGAGTAAATGGGAGTTTAAGGCCTGTCTCATGCTATCAGTATTCTTTGGACATTTACTTTGCTGCCTTCCACTGTTCAGAACACCCTGAAATCACCAACACATTTGCTGAATTGAGGTTTAAAAGCAACTCAGAAACAGAAGCAAATCATAGTTCTTAGTGCTGCTGAAGGCTGGAAGAATACTATTACCATGGGGGTGCTTCATGCATGTGTCCGAGGGCCTCCGAAATGACCCATCATGTGTAAATTTGTCCTAGTTTTTTGTTTTCACAAAGACAGTTTGATAGGAATTAAACCTAACTCTTGGGAGAAAAAAATGAGTACAGCATACCAGAATACCCATCCCCCTAATTCTTACCATGCTGCAAACTGAAATCCCAGACCTGCCCATATATTATGAAGCTTTCTCCTCCTTGGAGAAAGCTTTTATGATTTTTGGCCTATAAGCACAGTAATCTCTCTGTATATTGAGACAGTGCAGAGGATACCAAACCCTTCCTGTGAGATCTTTTCCCTTTGCATCGCTGACATCTCCTCAGCCTTGGTGAACATCTCTGTGCTTGGCTTCCCGTAAGTCCCCTAAGTCCTGCACCAAACATACCGTAGGTGGTCATGCTGCTGTGATGTGGAGCTGACCACACTGCAGAGGCCGTCAGCATTTCACTCGTGCCATTCCCATCCCCTCTTTGCAGGACTAGTTCCCTGCTTGGCGTGCTGCTCTCCTCTCCTCCTGCTGCCCTGCCCTGCCCAAGGTGTGGGAGCCCCTCTGCTGCGTGCCGAGCGCCCAGAGTTCAAGATGTGAGGCTTTGGCTGTGTTGTTCTTTAAAGTGCCAGCTTGGCCTTACTAACACGTTTTCAATGTTTGGGATTAGCAGAGCTTGTAAGAACATAACAGACCCGTCAGGTCTACAAGTCCACTCGCCACCTCCACCCGCTTACATGTATTTTTAAATAGCTAATTAGGAGATAATGCCAGTGGAACCAAATACTGTCACGAGATAATGATCTCACACTACTACAGAAATGTTAAGTGGGAATGTTTATTTTCAAAGGGAAGAAACGCTGATCATGTGCCTAATCCTATAATTCTTAAACAAGTAAAATTCCTGTAGATTTCAGCAGAGCCTGAGGTGACAACATCCTATTACTGTGGTAGTATTTCTGGATACCAAACAGCCGTAAGTGATGCAGTCATTTTCTCTAAATGATACTAGTGCAGTATTGGAACAGATGTTTCCCTTACCTTTATTAGCCCGTTGTATCTTCTAACTTGGAGGACAAATTCTGCGTGTGCTTCATTGCACCAGCATAGATGATTTTTTTAAAATGCGCTTTAGGAAGCAGTGAGCTGTGGTTTGGATGAAGTTATGCCTGTTTTTAACTTACTGACAGTTCATAATGGTGATGCGCAAGTCTGTGTTGCCTCTGCAGTCTCCCTTTGGTACCCTAAGGATCATCTCAGTTTAAATCAAAGATAGCCTTTCCTCTGTCCTGCAAGAAGCTCAGAAACAAATGGCTGTCTTAAATTCACCTTTCAGGAATAGACCACCCCATGTTTCCAGAGGGGGAAGGGGAGTACACATGAGCAATGGGTACAAGTTCCTCAGCTGCTCCAGTGTAAATACCCCTGTGCTACTCTTCCCCATTTACAGATGGGAGGCAACTGGGGGCAGCCTCACCCCTCGCTCAGGCTCATCCTGGTGTCTGTATTGCTGCCAGTGGTGTTGGTGGGGGCTGCACAGTGCAAATCCTGCCCTGGGTCACTTCTCACTCTGCCAGGAGACAGTGCGAATGGGATGGGTACATCCCCCTTCACTGCCTCCCCCCAGGAAGCCTTTTTTCTCTGGACTCACTTTAGATGCAGCATTGTCTTACAGACAGGTGAACACTGCAGTGGAAATTGGAGGCAGATGCAGAGTTGCTTCCAGAGAAAAGCCTGTCAATGAAAGCAGGAAGGTTTATCCTAGACAGAATCAACTTGCACAAATTGTTAGTGCTGCACCATAGACGGTGTCCAGTGGTTTTTAGAAATTACTGCTGCTTTCACAATTAATGAAGATTCATCATTCCATTAGATCATCTCTAACCTGCTGTAATTGTTCGGATTTTTATTTTTTACCTTGTTCTCCAGTTCATGTCTAAATACAAGAAGATGTTTATATTGCATACATTCAGCTTTAATTGGCCCTTAAAAGAAGGTGTTGATTAGAATCTTCTCAACATCAACAGCTCGCTCGCACAACATTCTCTAATTACTGTTTATTAATTTAGTTCAAGTGGCATAGTTGAAAGCCCTGCTCAGATGGGAGAAGTAAATTGTCACTGGTATTGAATATGTAAATTATGTGCTGGGTAAGTTTCCATGAAGAATGTTTAAAGTTAAATGCTACGCACATAAAGCCTTCTAGTTTCATCTAACCCAACCATATGACAGCTTTGCAAGAAGTGTCATGAAAATTTACCAGCCCTGGCAAAAAACTACTTGCCTATCCTTTACTTTTTTCTATTAACATAATCATGATGATAATAATAATTTATTTGCTAGTCAAAAAAATAAATAAAAATCATCCACACCGGCTGGGTGGAGGTTTGCGAGGCTGCCAATTGAATCTGAACTGCTTGTTGCTGTAGTATAGACATTCAGCAGCCTGGATTTGTTGCCCTGGTGCAGTAACCCTTCCTTCTCTTTAATTAGCTTATAAAGTCAGAATTTCTTAAACAAAGTACTCATTAAACATTGCCTTGTTACATTACTTTAAAATGCAATTAAAAGTTTTAAGAGTGCCGCAGAGTTTGTGTACCATTGTCAGTGCCCATGTCACTCGCTATCCATTTCCACCCACTCACATAGATTGGAGGGCTCCCGTTAAATATAGATGGCACTCGGTAGCCTTTGTCTATAGGCTAGGCATAAAACTGTACTGATGCGGATGACCTGACTGCATCTTATACCTGAAGGAATAAGAGGAACGGAGGGGAGGCTGTTCTCAAGGAAGGAGGACCCGGGAGTCTTCATTGTTCTTCCACCTCTGCGTTTGTCTCTCCGTGACCTTTTGTGGGGGAGTAGCTGCACGTTCCTGGGAGGTGTGCTGCTTCCGAGTCTCCCAAAGAAACTTGCATGGAAACACCATGCAGTTATTGTACTGCACATCTGAAACTATGAGACCAGACATCACGCGAAAAGGAAAACTGCCCAGTGCCTGCATTCTGCCTGGGCCTTCACCCAGTCCTCACACTCTTGCTGGCTGCTGTTATCATGAATGGCACTAATCAATTCCAGGAAATCTCTACACCAAGCATTATGTCACATGCGGTTACATCATTCCCTCTAACCTCTAGGGCTTCCTGTTGACATCTCTGGAGCTCTTGTACTACCAACTGGTATTAGAAGAAATGCCAAACGGTATTTTTAGCCATTTGTGTCTGCTGAAAGGAATCCAAGTGTTTCCATTTTGCAGCTTCCACCTGCTGGATCTCATCTTTGCTCACTGAAACAAAGCAAACCTTTGTGGGGCTGCTCGGGGTCTCCCCAGGTGTTTATATGAAGGATGGAGGGAACGTGTGAGAGGTTTATTGAGACAGAAGGGGCTAATGCCTCTGCAGAATTTATTTATTTTTAATGTCTAACAGATTGTTAATCCAGCCTGTCAGTTGTGTGACTTCTGTTATAACTTCACCGCAGCAGACTGTTCCTCTTCTTTTCTGAATTCCTTCCTAGGAGATGCTGCTTCCCAGGGTGAGCTATGTTTCACCTTGGGGTTGCTTCCAAGTGCTGTTCTGTGGGGCATTTCTCCTCTTCTCCTTGCAGGGCCATTCCCATAGGTATGTAGCAGCCACCCCTCTCTCGGTGTGAACACCCCATCAGCTTCTCCTGGCAATCCCCACTTTTCCAGCCATTCAACTGAAAGAGGCAGGGCTCGAGGTCTTTCTTGCAAGATTATTCCTTCCTGAAACCACTGCTCTGTCTCTTGGTTTGAGTCTTTTTTTATCATTATTATTTGTCTGGTTTGTATCTTCCTTTCATTTTAACGGTTTGATTTTTGTGGCTGTTTCTGTGTTTGTTCACTGCTGCAGTAGATATCAACAACATGATTAAATTCCAGCTCTGACTGTTGCAACATAAGCGCTCTGCCTTCATTATCCGTGGTGCCTAAAACTATTTGATCTCTAATAAGTTCGCCTGCAAGTGTGCCTCATTTGCATGATGAGGCTAACTGGTGCAGCCTGGTTGCATATTGGTCCCTGATTTCAGTTTCTCTTCAATCAGATGCATCAAACAGAAGGAACTATTAGAATTGCCAGCAAGTGTATTTTTTTCTGTTAATCATGCCAGAATACTAGGAGTCCCAGGCAGCCTTACTAGGCTGGAGAAATCCACTGATAAAAGGCATGGGAGAGCTTCTCACGTCAAGCCGTATACAAACCAGGGCTGTGCTGGGGATCCTTGGTCTGTTTTTATGGAAAAAGCTGTTGGGATCACATCCAGCTACTGGACTGGTGGTTGGGCATCCTCCTTTGGTGAGCAGCACTTCCCATTTCCGCAGGCCCTGAGCCCAGGAGGGAGCTGTGCCACCCAGCAAGTGCCTCTCCCCCAGCCCACCAGAGCTGGAGGTCTCCTTTCAGCCTCTCTAGGGGTCTCTGCTTGTCTCTGCTCCAGCTCGTGGCCATCCTCTCTGGGCCTACTCTTAGACTCAGCTGACATTCATTTGGCTGTAGTCCTCCTTGGGCTTTACTGCCCAAAGTTTGCATGGGGAAAGGAAATGTGTTTTCTTACATCAAGCATTTGTGAACATGAGCCTTTGTTTTGTGTCTCAAATGGAAGCAGCAAACTTGGAAGCTAAATGTCAGTAGAGGATAGAGGCTCAATAATTGTGAGATTCCTGGCTGTAGCGCTGAAAATGTTTCAAGTTGCCAGTCTCCTTTCTGAATCATGCTTGGGATATGCCTGTGGGTCCTACGTGTTTTTCAGTATTACCTTAAGGAATGTGATTTGACCCTTTGCAGCATCCCTTTCTTCGATTTCAGAATTCAGCTTCTTACGCTGCAATATATACCAAATACCTCCATTTTCATTTGAGACAATTTTAATTGAGCTGAATAATCTTTGTGAACACGGAAATGTCTGTCATTGATCCAAATGGGTCCTAGACCGAGCCCTCATTTCACACCCCAAAATTACTGTTTTCTTTTGTTTTGGGGCTAGGGCAGAAGCCAAGAAACTAAACCAAGCAGAGGCAAACAAAAGAACTCAGGATCCCATCAGCAGTGTTTGCTTTGTACACGAACAGTAATTTTTCCCTAGCACATACTTCCAAGAATTTTTTAAAATACCATTCATATATCATCTGCCCAAGCAGACAATAGTTGTTCCAGAGAAGCTGTTGCTCTCTATTAGGTCAATGATCAGTGAACTAAACATTTTCTACTTAGGCCTTCATATGATAAAAGCCTAAGAGCTTTGAAGGAGCCATTACAGACTATTGCCTAGAAGAAATATCCATTTGAAAATTCTGCAATTATGTACTTCTATAATAGCGTGTAAAAGGAGCTCTGGACCCATTATGGGTTATTGAGTAAATAATGTATTTTTAAAAGTGTCTAAGTAATTTATATGATAGCCTGTATTGGCAGCAAAGAGTGATTGTAGACTAAACATTGTGTCTTCCTTTCGTTTTGAAAATCTCATTTAAATCCCTAAATAGCAATTAAAAAAGAAATCCCTGATGCAGTTTCAGTATTTCTATAGTAGTCAATAGCTAATGTCTCTGACTTTACTCTGCTGAGGCTGCCATTTTGTGCTGAGCCAGTTTCCTCTGGTCTGACTTTGTTTTATGTTGATTGGATAAGACATGAGGCTTCATTATCAAATATAATACAGAAGTGTCCAGAGGCCTCCTGGAGGTCAGACCCACGGTCATCAGCCCTACCTCTAATCAGGAAGAGCCACTAGCCAAAAGTCCAGAGAGAAAAGACAGGAAGATGTCAGTCCCTATTTCAGGGAAGAATTGAGGCTTGGAGAGAGGAAATATGTTGTGCAAGGTCACGCAGGAGACGAAGAACTTCTGCCTCCCCAGAGCAAGTTTAGTTTCTTTGCTTTATATTCAGACCTTCTGTGGAAAGGCACCATTGGAGATCCCCATTGCTGTGGATCCTCAGTGCTAATGCAAACCTCTCCTTTATCGGATGCCCTCAATAGTCTTGCTTCAGACCACTGCGCTCAGCCCTCTCAAGCACGGACCCTGGTCAAAGCAGATATGAAAATAGTGCAATTCAAACTATTTATATTGCAGCAACAATGCACCGTGAAACAGCTGTGCTAGAAAACAAACTTGTCTTCTGCTCCTAAGTGTGGAGTAAGCTTCCCTTAGCCCTTCCCTTTCTTTATCACACCGCTTCTTGCTGTGGCAGGGGTAATCCACCTCTTTGATAATTTTCTGTCAAAAATTGAAAGAATGAATTTTTTAAGAAAAAACAATATTTGAGCTGCACTACATTCTGGAGTTTATCTTCATGTCTCCAATTAGCTCTTAGGCCAAGAAGCCTGGAGCTGTCACATGGAGACTACCACACGTGCATATTATATGTGCTTTAAAACCATGCAATGGGCCTGACCTGGTGGGACAAAAGTAAAACAATTCTCTGCTTATGGTGACGCTCCAGACTTAACCCTTTTTGATGGTACTTTCCCTGGCATAAATTAGACATGAAGCCACTTAATCTGTCGTTCTTGAACCAGTAGGTCCAGACCTGTGTTGTAACTTGTATTACTCGTGAAATACACTAGCAGTCAGCAGGAAGCAGCTATCTGCTAACACGACTGCCGGGGGTTCTGAATTGTCTTTTTAGAGGTTATGTGATACCTACCCCTGCTGTATCCAGCCATGTGTGTATTCAAAACAGATCGTGTGCTTCCCATAGCTATGCTGTTCAGTCACACCTCGAGAGCATAGCCTTTAGACCTGAATTTGAATACATCTGTATAATTTCTCATCGTCTACAAAAAGTGTTTTCAATTGAATGGATGAAAATATGGCATTTTGGCTACCCTCTAAGGAGATTACAAGAGATGGGTATCTGTAGCAGGGCCACCAGTGGATGAGATTCTCTTTTTCATGTGTTTGGAAAGAAAAACATAAAAATAAAAAAGAATAAACGCAGGGATGCCAAAGAGCACAAGGCTCAAAAGACAGAAATGAAAGGGAGTGACTTAATGAAGAGACAGTAAGGTAGTAGTAGGAAGAAAGATAAAGTAAAAAAATGATGGAGGGGAGGTAATAGAACTAGAAATAAATGGAGAAGAAACAAGGTGAAAGGTATAAATACACTTAAGTTGTATTTGAGCAAAAATATATAATGTCTAAGAAAGCAATCAGTCTCTCTCACTGTTCAACTGTATTTGTCACTTAGGAAATGACAGTTATCTGTTGGGATAATTGACTGGAGAGGTGATGAAGTCTCCATCACTGGAGGATTTCAGTGACAGAGTAGTCAAAAATCTGGGGCATACTGTCAGTTATTGGGCTTTTTACGATCCCTTCCAGCTCCATTTTCTACAACCTCACCATCCCAAAGAGTATGAGTGTATTAAACTGGGAATGAGAGCAATACCTCAGTTCTGTGTTATGGGAGACCCATTTCTGGCTCTGTTACCTCCTGGCTGAAGTTCTGTGAGGTCTCACAGAGTAAACGAGGTGTGTGCTTGGAGGTGAAGTCTATGAGGAAGATGAACATACAGGGGAAAACCAAGAAAAGGAACTGGTTGATCTGAGGACATTTTCTTCTGAGGTATGTCTGAGTTAAGAGGCCATATGCCTTACATCTTCCTCCTCATACTGAAGTTCCCTATTCTGCAACAAATAAATAGTTTGGCTTTGGTGTAAAACCAAAACCCTCATAACTTGAGATAAAACATTCTGTTTCCTTCTTGCAAGAACAGAGTTATTAATTGCTCTAGTGTGCTTCAAACACAAATAATTCTACTCTTTCTTTCAAAGAAAATTCCTCCTAATTTTAGCCAAAATCATTCCTCCCCTGTCTTCCCTTGAATGGTCAGAGAAGAGAGGACACAGGTATTAAGTGGTCTGGGATTCCTTCAGGCTGGTGATTATCGCTGTGCAAACCCTCAGTCACCACTGCAGTACAAAACAAAGTGTAAAATGGGCTTCTAAAAGAAAAGTCTGGACAGGTATCACATTGGGATGAAAGAAAGGTTCATTTTCCCATTTTGTTCATTTTTCTCAGGGCTTGTCAGTGGGATCTAACAAACCTCTGTGTGATAATGTCAGTAGTCCTCCTCCGAAAGTAGGAAGCTTAGGTTGCTCTTCTACTGCCATAGGAAGACAGACTCTGAAAACAGTTACTCCTTCCCCATGAAATTTGCAGTATATTCTCCTTTTCACTATGCTGTACCGTCAAGTACAATGCTGGTAACTGGAGGAAATTGTTCGCTTGTTTGTTTGTTTTCTGTTTTGTTTTGCTTTCTCCCTGACATTATTTTAGAGACATTAGATTCATTATTTGAGGGTGTGTATGAGATTCTGGAAGTATAATTTACGTCTGCTATGCCGTGAGATCTTTGGTATGATATTGACTCATTCATTGGCACCTGAGAGAGGTTTGGGGAATTCAGCAAGCTTTCAACAATCCAGTCTGAGAGATTAAGCAGAATTATAGCTCACTCAGGTTTGTCCTAATTTTATTAGATTTTCACCATTTCTAATTGCATAAACATATGCAGCCAAGTATACAGATGGGGACTGGGAAGATGTACAAGGACACTCAGGCTCCATAGTCAGCTAATTGGTGGACTAAGTAATAGGGCACTTGGAAAGATTGATAATTTTTTTCAGAGCATTTCAGGGGAAAATTCTGTCCCCATTAAAACTGTAGCAATCAAGAGAAGAAAGATTTTAGCGGTAGATTTTGTTGCAATTGCAGAAAGAGACGAGTGGAAATACGTGATGAAGAAAAAATCCAGGATGAAAGAAGTTCTGTTGGGCAGTATTCACTGTTTATTTGTTTTAGACATAGGAAAAAGATAGAATGTCTCAAAAACATAGAACAACTGGCTTGATCCATATGGTGACATCAGAAAGCTTTTGATCAGGGCTAAACACAAGATAAACAATGGTTAACGGTTTCAAATATTGCCTGGACAAATGAGAAGTCATTTTGGGTGCTACCATTGTTACTGGTAGCAAATGCCAAACTGTAATGTTTTCAGAAATATTTTATATTTTCTTTTGGAAAATAAATCTGTTTTTGCTACGGCTAGGAGAGCTTTTGGGACACAAGTCAAAGCATGTTATGGCTATTTCTGGTCAAATGATCCCAGCTGAGGTACTGGCATGGCTGTTTATATGAGTACTTTCACATGAAATAACATTGCTGTCCATACTTGTTAAGGGAATTCTGCTGTTGGCTTACTTTCTGCAATCAAAGCAGAAGGGAACAGGAGGGAATAGTCTATGCTCAAGTTTTTGCTACTGGACCATCTTCATCCCTGATATGGCATCTGCACTACGAAATTGCCTCTGAATGAATGGGAATTTGGGTGTCCTCACCTCCTGGAGACAGGACACAACTTCCAGACCGAATTAGCCTCAGTTGGATAGTTTTTGAAATCTCCCCAAGTAACAGACCTAGAAGATTTTTCCCTCATGGTGGTCTGGGCTGGACATTTGGTGGGTGAGTAAACTATAATTTGTTTTGGTTTTCCTTATGAAAAGCAGAATAAACCAAGCAAGCTGGTCTTTGCTGAGAACTTGGGCTTCTCAGCAAAGTTCTACAATGCCCTCTTAGAAGTCAAAATATTTAATAAATAGATCATGAAATATTTTCCAACAACAAAAGTACAAGAAATTTAATAATGTCGGGAGGTAGTTTTGTGTTAATTACTTTATTTTCTTCTTCCTCCTGTCCAGGCAGTAGCATGCAAACTCTGACCACATCACTGGTGTGAAATTGCTGATTAACCTTTTGACTCTGACAATTGGGACTTCTCTCAACACCAACTGGTAATGCAAAAGACCATTAGTAGTTAATTTTGGGACACCCCAGCTCCAGATGTCAAAAGGTTAATGAAAAATCAAGTCTCTTGCTTTTACTGGGCAACTTGGAAACCTTCCCCCAAAACATTTCATTTTTGTGATAAATAAGCCAGACCGCTTCAGCTGAGAAAGACGGGTGCTTTGCTAATGTGTACAGCTGTTAATTGAAAAAGATTCTGTTATGCCTGTTCTTCTGGATGTAGATAAAAGAGAGATTTGTTGGCGAACTTTAGCTGGTCTTGAACACCGCTTTGTCCAAATACACTACTTAATAATAACGCTTTGTTCTTTCTGTAACAGCCATGGAGGGATTTTGAGTGGAATACTCATTTTCTTTAAGTCATATCTGCCAGTAATCATTCTTGGCTTAAGACCAGCTGTCATTTATGTGTTTTATGAAAATATAACGCCAGTTTTATGCTCAAAACTATTCTCTTTTAGGTAAAAGCTTCAGCACAAGCTGGTTCCCCATATCTACCATAAATGCTATTTATCACAGATTTTGGTCTTTAAAACAGAAAGATAATGTTAAAACATTTTGATTACCCTTTCCTTACCGCTATCATTCACAAACCATCTTTTCTAATTATGGTATTAGGACATTTACATAACCGGGAAAAGGGTCCTTTAACTACATTTCTATTATGTTTGGCACTTGTGTGAAAGGATATTATATTCATGTGCATTAGAGATTGCTTATAAAAGATCAAGACAATAATAGCAGATCAGACGATAAAGGTTCCCTTTTCTCCTCCCAGACAGGCTGTCTCTGACAGAAGAATACAGTTCATCAAAAGTGTCTGCAGGTTGTCAAACTCGGTGAGATTTGGGAACACTCGGAGGCTGTCATGGCCAACAAGAAGATTTTCTGTAGGGTTCTGCCATCATTCACCCTCAGGAAATAATCACTCACTACATTCTGCATGCTCTCATGATAGAGCTCTATTTGAGAGAAAAGAGCCATTTTATCAAAGGACAATATATCCCTTCTCTTGGTCCACGCAGCTTCCATTATCAGACCATAATAAATCATATTTATGTTCTCAGTTAATAAGACTGATTACAATGCAGGTTACAGGCATGGGAAAAGCAAAGCAGGTGAAAAGATGTTTTAATGAAAATATGATAAGCAAACAGCTTCTTGTGAACATTTCAGGCTGTTATTTGTAATGATCACAGGCAATTTTTGATACATCTTCTTTAGCAATGGTTTAAGCTGCATAAATTGGCTTGCCACTTTATACGTTGAAATAGGACGAATCCCAGTGTCCTTCTTATGTTGTCTAGAATCATTATATACATTATAAGCATAAAATGAGTTTAATGTATGTGCTTTGAAAAGAAGGGGAAAACAGAAAATCAGGGAAGACTGATTTTAATGCTGCTCAAAATGATTTTGAAATTTTCTACTCATCTTTGTTACTAACGGTGCATTTTCCATGAAATTTAGGAGTGACATGTACTGCTTTCATCTCCTTAAAATTAATATACTGCTCTTTCTGTTTTCCTCAATTTCTTCAAAGTTCTTTTTAGAACACTGTGCAAAGAGACAGAGAAATTTGCCACTCGATGTGTGAGCATCTCTGCTATTAATGCTGGGGGGAGTTAAGTGTGCTTCTGGAGGAGAATATACCCCTGTGTTAAATACTGAAAGGAAACCTGTTAAAAAGGTGCAAGGATGTTTAGCTGCAGCACATGTAATGTGTTCAAGGGCCAAATTCCCTAGGATCTTTTTAGGTGATTAAGATTTTTTTTGTTAAGGCAAGAGTTCTCCTATGGTTTCAGCACATAACTGTACCTAAGTAGCAGATGAAACATCCTGCTCTCATCTTGTGAAAAGTCTTTTTTTTTTTTTTTAATGTTCAGCCTCATACTTTCAAGACAAAGTAAGAAGTTTAATAATTTCCTTGCAGCACTTGCATAACACTGGTGACAAAGTCTCCGTGAAGTTGTGTGTCTGCAGGAACTGCTCTGGTCACAGGTATTTCCAAAGTCACTCTTAAACATGTTTTAAAGCTTTGTAATTGGCCTAGCACTGAAGAATGATCATGAAATGCCTTTAACCCTTTTAGGGCACTTCAACAGGAGAAGTGATCACACAAGAAACAGTAAACTGCTCTTCAAAGGCAATATTCTGATATGACAACAGACATAGATAATGCTCGTCATGATGGAACTGCTTGATACAGAGAAAAACATGTTGTAACTGCCTTCACCGTGAAAGGGGTTTAAAAATGTTGCCTGACAACTCCACAAAAACCAGGGCTGCTATTTCAGTTAAAGGCCAGTGGATTGTATTTTGCACGTCAGTTTTCACTAACCTCAAACATCACTGTTATGACAGACTGTCATCCAACCAAACCGGCAGTATGGTGCCATTCAAGCAAGCAGGAAGAAAGCAAACATGAAGGAAACTTAAAAGTCCAATTAGTAAGCTGGGGGTGTATGTGAGTGAACTACTCTTGTGCATTGATACTGATTACTGAAAATGAAACACTTAAAAGAAAATAAACAAAAAAGTGCTTTCTGAGCCATTGGTGTTTTCTTGGCTGGCAATTTCTCTTTGTTCTGTTTCATGACGCCAACCTCAATTGGTTCAAGGGGTGTTCTGGGCCAGATGTCAATCACAATGTCTGACATAAACAAAAATAGCTAAAAAGACATGCCGGCATCTTCCTTTTGTTTTCCCATTAGCTCCATTTTTCTTTTCATAGGCTGACAAAAAATTACTGCCTCCAAGTGAATTCAGTAATGTCACTATATATCTAATATCTAGGAGACCTTTTGTTTTAGCTTTACTGGGCTTAACCACAAAAGACACTTGACATTGACAAAGAGTCTGTCAAATATACAATGATCAGTGCAATGAAATCTCTCATGACAGAAGGGCACTATTCTGCACACATACACAGCAGCCCGCAGCAGCCTGTCTGAGCAAAATATGCTGGAGCACATGCAGCAGCTGAACCATTACAGAGCAGGCCATAAGCTGAGGCTTGTCTTGTTTAAAGTGTCATAGTATATCAGTATAATTAAAACCGCCAAAAGAGTAGAAAAGATAGATGGAAATGTTACATTACTTGTTTCTAGAGATTAACCTCAAGCCAGAACTGAAACTCAGAGACACATTTTGCATTTCTTAGAGCTCTGATATGGAAGAAAAGAAGCCCGAGAGTACGTCTCTTGAAGTGTGAGACATGAAGTCATAGTTCCTGTATTTACACAATAAAGCAGAAATAGCGGTTCAGACAGACATGCTGTTTTCTCTGTGATTACAGCTCCCGTTGTGGCTGTACTCTACAAAGCCGCAGTATCATCTCTCAGCCACTTCTCTTTCACTCTCCTCTGCTTTCATTCCTGCAAAGTCTTGAGCACCTTTGGGTCTGCAGATGCACGGGTGTCATGGCCCTCTGCTCCCGTGGCATCCCCCAGCTCAGCCAGCGCTGCGTGGCCACAGCCCAGAGGCAGAGGCAGTGCACCCCGTCCCAGCTGGTGGCTGCAGAGGCTATGGCTCCAGGCTCTGCAGCGCCCAGCTAGGAAGATGGTTGAACAATGTCTTCAATTTAAAATCTGACCTTTTAAATGCCAGGCTCCATGCTTGCTTCTCTGTTGAGTCTAGAGATAAAATTATATGGCTTTCTAAAATTGACCCTGAAAATTATGTTCCCTGCACCAGATGAGATGTTTTCCTTGCCATGCATCATTGCTTGTCATAGCTATTCAGGCCTAGCTAGTTATGATCCCATTTTCTAATCATGACCTATGTTATATCTGGTGGTGAAAAACCCATGGAGTTGTTGTGGATCTGTTCTGCTGTGGAAGCCCTGGTCCATCCAGAAGCTGGGGAGGACCTGAACTGGCACTGGTGGTTCTGAAACACTGCAAAAGCAGCATGTCTTTTTCCTAATGTCAGCCTTACATTCAAGGAGAAGATGAGTGGATCAGTTAGGTCTTGTTCACTTCGAGTATAAATGAACTTCAAGGCCTTGCCTCATTAGTTGATTTGCTTGAAGTGAGAGATGTTAAAAGGGGGCCTTTAATTTTAGGTTTCCTCATACATCCTGTATTTCTCCAACTTAATTCTCACTTAATGACTTCTCCATGCAGTGCTTCTCTTAAATTTCTGGACCAGGGCTGTAAATGTGCATAACTAGTCAAAAATATGTTATCTGCATTTAACGTTGCCTTCTGGAACCCTCACCGCCAAGTTACCTCGCAGACACATTTCACCTCACACGCGTTTCTGTGTAGTGCCAGGAGAAGAATGGAAAAAAAATATGAAATGAAAGCAGATTCTGCTCCCTTTAAAGGCAATGAAAACTCTGCTTTTACTTCTACCTACTCATAATACTGGGAAAAAAATGAAGTGGAAACAAGCACAACAAAACACCTCTGCCAGCTATCTACAAGCTAACCAAGGCTTCCACTAATGAGGTGGTCTGGCATTTTGAGAAAGACAGGTTCTTCCAGGAATGGAAAAAATATGCTGTTTTTTTCCTTCAACCCTGAGAGTATAGTGAGAGAGTAAGAAATTCTATTTCAAAAAAGGGATAGCAGTCAAACCTTTAATGCTGTCTGTATTATTAAATACCTACAGTCACCAGTATAGTTTCTTGTCAGTCAGATGTTGTTACATGTTTGTTTGGCAGATTACTAAATACTTATTCATAAACATTTCACCTATTTGCTGTATTTACAGGTTCATCCATGTGATCATGAAATTCCTGAGAAAGTTATTACTTTCAAGTCACAGTAACAGAGTAATTTCCAGGTAAGATATTCTAGAAGATGATTCCATACCATGGGCAACTGCGTAGTCTATTAAACAGAAAAGTACTATTTGTGGAAAAGGTAATAGTCTAGATCATGAGATAGCAACAGATTTTATTATGATCTCCAGATGTCTTTGGGAACTTAATGCATCCAGCATTGGTTCAAGTTTAATCTGCGTAGCAGAAATGCGAGTTGTTCCAATTTCCTTCTTTCTGGGGCTGTAGGGGGGAACTCTGTCTTCCAGGGGCTGCAGAGGACAGGATGGTGTAGTGTGGCTGTGCTTTGGTAAGAACTTTCACCGCTTCAACAACTGCTCCTGGAGTGCTCAGGGGTATCAAGTGCAGAAAAGAAAGGCTTTCACCATTGCTTAGTGGGACAGTGTGGTACCAAGGCTTTTCCGTTACGCATCCCTCAGAGCTGGCTCTGCGCTTCCCTGAAGACCAGAGATGTCCAGGAGTTTCTGGTGGCTCACCAGTACCTATGAGCAGCATAGGGTGTTTGCTCCGTTGCATTCCTGATAGGGAGCAGTTTGTAGCCGAACTGTACAGGTAGGTGGTGGTGGCTATTGATGCAAGGATCTGTCAGTGCGTTTGCTTTTGGATTTCAGCTCCATTGGGCTGGGAAGTTAAAAAGAGCTCCCAGAGCAGAACAAGTAACTGAAATGACAATGCAGCACCAAAAAAAAAAAAAGAAAAAAAAAAAAGAAAAGCTTACGGCTACTATTCCTTCATGGCAATCTGTACAAAAACGATCAATTTTGGACCTTGTGAGTTTCTCTCCAGAGCCAAAATTCAGAGTGAGTGCACAAAAGAGTGTGAGGAGAGAGCATTTCAGCTCCTTCAACTCTGCACAAAACCTCTCAGCGCTTCAGATAGGATTTTAGCATTTCTCGCAGTCTTCAAATGTTGTGCTGTGCAAGGATGTGCTTATACATAATTTTGTAATTGAAATGGCATGTTTACTGTTCTATTTCATGCTTGATTGTGTTTTTTAAACACCTTTACTCACGCTGCTAGAAGTGGAATTATAATTAAAATGTCCTGTTGAACACCTTGTTCAGTTCAATGAAGGCATAATAGAAGTATAAATACTTGTTCTCGTTGACTCTATGATGTCAGCACAACAAATGCAGTGAATGTCAGAAAACTAATCTCTCTTTCACCAAGGTATCCGCCAGAAAGGAAGGGGAAACAGAATCTGTGGCTGGGCAAAAAGGAGACCCGTTGTGCGGGGGATAGGAAATATTTTGAAATACTGTTAACTTCTTAGGTACAGTGAACCTGAAGGTCCATGAGGCCTTCTAAGTGTTGGCAGACATACTAAACGAGTTTGAAGTGACAATATTATTCTTACATAAAGTCTTTTCTCTAAAGATTTCTAAGTATTTTCCAAGTATTAGTAAGTTAAGCTTTAATAAGTAGGTTCATGTTATTATAATACCTGTGATATATATGTGTTAACTAGGGCTGGGAACATTTGACTGATTTAGCCAGTTATTAGGAAAAATTAGACATTAATTTGTTTCTCTACTAACAGCCCTTTGGCCTAAAGACTGGCAGTACTTTCCCTTTCTCCAGTAGCTATTAGGAAAAGCTGCATCTGGTTATAAAATGTGAGTTATGTACTTCTTAGTATTCCTGTTTCTTTAAGATGTATACGGATATGCAGACCATGTCTTCATGGTGGGACTGAATTACAACACAAAGTTCAAATGTTTCTAGGTCAATGTCCTGGCTACAGCACTTTTGAATGGCAATAATGGCTTAATTTTCTTCATGTTTTGTTTTGTACTCTAAGTTACCCCCAGTGAAGAGATTCCTACCCATCCTGGCAGGCAGTTGTTGAATTTTAAGGAGCTTCAAATAACTTTACAGCTTGAAATTTCAGGTAAGTAGGGGAGTTCCAAAATTTAGTCTTATTTTTGATGCTTGGTTGGTCAGTTTACTTGGATACCTTGACTCAGTTTCTTCCTCTGAAAAATGGGGAAAACAATGTCTGTGTTCCTTGTGCTCTTGGATTGATGTAATAGTGCTTTTAATATAGTAGGTATTAGGCTCTAGACTGCACATAAACCATGAAATTTTATGTTCATGTCCTTTCACTGGCTGAAAGAGGGCTCTCAAAACCAATCCCAAGATGCATAATATTTCTGTGCCAGAGCAGGACTCACTAGTCAGTGGCTGCCTTACAGGAAAAGCACACATGATCTTTATAAAGCAGGCAAATAAGCGGACCCAAAGCGTGTGCAAATGACCTTCTCTGCCCAGTTTCAGTTCCAGCAACTATAAGCTCAGCACAAGTTGTGGAGGAAAATTGTTCACAGAAAATGCTCTTCAGAAAGAAAAGCAGTGAGAAAGTCACAAAGTAGGAGGTTTTCCTTCAGGGACAAGGGAAGGAGATGGTACACAGGGCAGTTCAACCCAGTCCAGAGAAAGGTTCACTGGGATAAGGCTCCTGAACATGCAGGACAAAATTTACAAGAATGTTTATGTCAGGTGTTGCAACAAAACTTAGTGGATTTGTTTGAATGTCTCATTATAAGTACAGGTGCAGCTCTACACACCCACACACGCTGCATTCATTTCAGTGTGTGATCATATAAATACCTGCAGGTGCAACACTGAAGAGATACCCGTGCTGAGGCATGAATATGGAGTTCCACATCTGTATTTACTGCCTTGTTCACACAATGAACTAGTGCAGTCAGTGGGTTCTCTTCCCACCTCCCACGTGCACTTTAAAACTTCATTTTGAAGGTAATTCAGTCCTGCTAAATGCATTTAATGGATGGATGTCAAGGTATAGAATCAAAATGCATGAAGGTGAAGGAGTATGGAACAGCCATCGCTTCACTGTATTGCACATATATATCTAAAATTAGAAAGAAACTAATTTCAGATAAAGAAGGCCACATCAGGTTAATGTATGGTCATAAACCCATAAAACTGGAATTTAATGTGCCTTCTGAGGCACCTAAAACTTCTGTTGGCCTTCAGTACAGTGGCTGGTTTCTCTTTCCTGGCACACACAGAGATGTTTCCTTGTCTATAATACTGTCAGATAGTCCGTAATACATGGGGTGCAAATCATGTCTGCTGCAGAAACCATGGTTTTGAAATCACCGACTTGTGTGCATGTAAAAATCTTAGTTGTGGTATTGCACTTATGCAGCTGGTTGCATTCATTGTCCATCTGATGCTAACTACCTGGTTACAAAAGCCTTCCTCACAGTGTCAGAAATGTAGAACAGCTAAAGGCTATAAACTGTGGACAATATTTTGCATGTAACGGTTGCCTGCAGAGGCTCAAGGTTCTGAAAGTTTCTTACTTTTTATAAGGCCTTCAGTGAGAACTTCTGTTTTGTGGAGAGAAAAATAAAACTAGCAAAGTTCCTTTGAACATTTCAACAGCCTTTCATAGCATTAGCTGTGAAAGTAATGGTGTCACATTCCTAACAAGGATGTATGGGAACTGTGTTTTAGGAGTCCCCGCTGCTTTCCTTGTGGAAACTATTTCAGGATGCTTTGGGATTATTTGGTAATAGCTTCTTCTTGCACCATGATTTCATAGGGATCTTCTCTGTTATCTTCTGTCCAGTACATTCCTTTGAAGACCTAGGGAGAAAACATGGAACTGGAGAGCATTCAGGGAAACTCTGTTCGCATCTCTGTATAGCTAAAAACTACATGACAGAAAATGTGGAGGAACCATAGTGCTCAAAATTCAGTGAAGCAAAAACTTTAAATGGTGCTGTCCAGGCAAAGGAATGACGAGAATGTCATCAGTGGAGACTACATAGGAAGCAAAGGAGTAAAAAAAGTACAATTTTTTGTTTCTGATACGAATGCCACTGCTTTGTCCAGAGGGACCAGAACTGCCATCTATGACTCACGATAGTGAATGTGCTCTGTGCAGTGCCATGCAGAAAGGGACCAGAAACAGTGGAGAAGTGGAAGAAAACACCATGCTAATGAAGAGTTTCGTCCGGGCAAATTTAGCTCCCTGAGAATTAGCCTGGGTATCTCTCCATGACACACTTATTTTAGAATCACAGCATGTTGCAGTTATTAGACTCTGGCAGGCTCCTAGGTAGGAACTGTGTCCAAGAGCCTTTATTTCATCTGCTCCAATTGAGAAGAGTGTGGCAGTTTCTTTTGGTTGAGACTTTGCTATAACGATCTGAGCTTTAGTCACTGTGAGGCTAGCCCACTGCAAAGCATTCAGCTGGTGTTACAACCAGCGACAACTGAGCTCCGAAAGTGAGTGCAGACTGTGTCTATCTACTTATTAAGTAATGGGGCATGTGGAGAGCCCATTACCCAGTAATTGGTGCTAGCTGCCAGTTAGCATTCAGCAGGACTTGTAGCATTTGTATAGCCCTTACAGTCCAGAGCGGCCTGGGATTGTTCTTGCCTTATTTGCTGCAACTGTAATCAGATGGTGGCTCTCTGCTTTACAGATCTACCAAAATCAGACTGAAAGACACGTGGAAGTACAGAATCTCCCCGAGGAATTCAGCCAGAGGGACGCATGAGTCCACGGCTTTGTGGTAAGGCTGTACTCCAGTGACCCTTCTACTTTTGTTGGCTTGCAGGTTTCTTCCCCCTCCCTGAGAGAGGAAAATGATGGACTTAGTGGTAGGTGACAGAAATGTGTGCCTGATTGTGTAAAACCTTAAGCAGGTCTTTAACGATGAGATCCTCAGGTGTTTTCTGACCTCATGGATCACACAAGCAGCGCTTAGTTAAGGGCAGCCCAGAGACATGGAGATGGGGAAAGGACTGCATAGGCAGGTACACATAAATATAGCTGTGTAAGATACGCGTCGCTTGCAGCTTTGACTTGGGGAAACCTTTTGTTCTCTGGCTACCAACTACTGCCGTTATTCCCCAAACTGCAAGCAGACGGCAGGAGTGCTTCCAGGCAGGTGCAGGCAGGCCTGCGGGCCGGCCGCGGCCCCTTGCCCCGCGCAGGGAGCGCTCGGCCCCGGCACAGGCCGGGAGCAGAGGGGGCTCCCTTCACACAGTCCCTTCCGGCCATAGCACCACTCCTTAAGCAATACAGCACCGGGCCCAGAGGCCAGGCACGGCGCCTAAACGTGCGCGGAGGGCTGTGAAGTTAACGCCGGGCTCCGGCGGAGCCCCCGGGGCCGGGCAGCAGCCCCGGCAGCCGGCGGCCCTGCGCCAGGCGGCGGCAGCGGGCGCGGTTCGCCGCGGAGCCCGGCAGGTGGCGGCCTTGATCGCCGAGTGAGGGCCGGGCGGGCGGGCCCGAGAAACACATCGCCCCCCCGCCCCCCTTCAATCTAGGAAGTATTATAGCCGAAGTGTTTTCGACTTATTATTATGCATGAGTAAAAATTCCATGAATGTGTAACATTTTCGCCTGTATTTCCCTCTTTTATAACACCATTTAAATTCCTCATTAATAATTTAGAAATGTGCTGGATTTTAATCACTTTTCTCATCACTACGGCATCCGAGGCAGAGCGCTCCCCGTTACCTGAAGGTGACATGGAGGCATCGCCCGCCGGGAGAGGGGCTGCCGGAGAGGCCAGGTCCTCCCTGCCCGGCTGGAGGGATTTGCCCTCGTTAATTAAATATCCCTGGTGTACAAAACCTGAGGTTTGAGCAGGTCACTGTTAATAAAAATTTTTAAAATAGGGATTTTTTTTTTGGCATCTGACTTTAATTATGGTGGTATTTGTTTGATAGCTTGTTACTGTAAATAAAAGAGATAAAAGCAGCCCTTCACTCGAGTAGCTCTAGAGCTGTGAAATATGTACCTAATTAAAACTATTGGTGTAAGAGGCTAATAAAGTACATGTGCCTACTAGATGTCTTATTCTAATGAATCTCGGCTAATTTGCTTTGAGTGATGAATTTCGGTGTTAGTAGTAAGGGCTGAATAATTATGAAATTTATCACGAGGTGTGGGGACTTGTGGAGGACCAAGGGGGCTTGGGGAGGGAGGAAGGGAGGGAAGGGAAGGGCTGTGGGCCGTGGGCCTGGCCCCGGTGGATGCGGAGGAGCAAGGCCAAACTCCAGCATGAGCCAGGGGGCCCAGCACCCAGCCCAGGCCTGGGGTGGCCAGGAGGTCCCATGTGAGGTGTTTGTGTGAGGGCATGGGAGTTGTGGCGAGGGTGATCCTCCCACCAAGCTCCTCACCCCCTCATTTTCCCCTTTTCTCTCCTGGCACTGATGAGAAGTGGGCTGTGGCATACGCTCCTCAAGACTCCAAAACCAAGCACAGACGGGTTATCTAAAGCATTTCAGATGGAGCTTTGGTCTTGCGCCAGCAGCTAATCAAAGTCTTAATTCTGGAAAATACAAAGGCCGGGCTTTCCAAGCTTCCTCCCTCTGGTTTCTGCCAGAGATGGACCGACAGCACTTCTCAAAACGTTTTTGCCCCATGTGCTCCTAGCATCATGTGGGCCGTGGGGCTGCCTGTGGGCAACAGCGTGGCTCGTGCTGGCCTTTGCTGGGTGACATCCAACTGAACGTGCGGGCTGGCGGGCGGCCTGCTTCATTCAGGCCTGCGGGCAGACACCCTCAGACCCTTGTACTGGACAACCTGCAATGAAGTCAGACAAGAGAACGGCGTGCGTTGACAGCCCGGCCCTGAGAACAGATCTGCCCGTTGGAGCAGTACGGGCTTGTTGGCAGAAAGGATATATTCTGAGAGAACCTGGATAATAATAAAGGGGCTGGTTAAGCAGAGAAAGAGCCTGCAGAGTAGCACATATTTTTATTGCTTTTTTGCAATAGAGTAGAGAAAACATCCCAAGGCTAAATGTCTATTGTAGGCTTTCCTGTAGTCCCCAGTGATGAGTATTTAAACACTCACACGTGCACCCGTTCCCACAGCTCCTTCCACTTACCGGCACGGCGGGAGGGTGGTGGGGCTGCCATGCTGGCATGCCCAACCCTAACCAAGGGCCGGTGAAAATCTGCAGGGCCCTAACCTCACGTGTCCTCACCCCATGTGTCATACCAGGGCTTTATTTACAACCAGGCCATCTGGGCTTTGCTGTCTATCCCGGAGTCAGACCTGATGAGTTAAAATTACTTGCTGAAAGTGTGTGGTAGTTGCAGCTGTTGAAAGCGCTCTGGCAATTTCTGATATGCACATGAATTTGGAGGTTTTTTTACAAGTGCTATATCTGCAGTTTTTTGTGCAGAATGAAATTTTCACTGTTGCTAATACCAGCTGCATAGACAGGTGGAGCTTGTTATTTTCCTCACAAAATCTACCTTTTCATAGGGAAAAGATCGTTTTTCATGGTTGTACAATCTATTGGTGTGGTTGATTGAGAATAAGATTGAGGAGAACTAGACTACTTTTCTCTTTGCCACTGACTCACTCTTTGACCTTTGTCTCTGTCATCCTGGGAAGCTCATTTCTCTATTTGTAAAAAGGCACTGATGGCTAAATCAAAGGACTCAGTCATCAATATCATAGAATGGCTTGGCCTGGAAGGGACCTTGAAGATCATCTAGTTCCAAAAGTATCCAGAAGTAGATTCAAAATTCCACGTGGAAGTATTGAGTATTGTCACAAAAGCGGGGTCCATTGTGCTTTCTTAGAGACCTACAAAAGCCTGTTTTCTTCTACTGAGAGAATTCTTTCCATGTTGCTCAATCAATGATCATTTTAATATATTTTTCTGCCTCTCAGTTACATCTCAAATATTTGTGTCTGTGCAATTTTCATGGTCTCATATCTTGTCTCTTTCTGTATAAAATGTATGTTGTCAGCTTGAGGAAACACTTTTCCTTTCAGCTTCTTTGTAATTACCAAAAATAGTTTTAACCTGTTAAAACATTTTTGAGCTGTCGATGTGGTACAGTATTAAAACATTGTTATTCCGCAGCAGACCTTCTTGTGCATTGTTTACCTTCTGATAACATTTCTAATAAGAAGCCAAATGCAAGCAGAATGAGGGGGATACTTGCACTGTTCGGTCCAATGTGACCTTTCATAATAAAATATATGCAAAAATGAATGACACCCCAGAATATATAAGAGAGAAAGAGAAAGAAATATAATCGGCTTGTTTCTGCTGGGTATTATTGTAGGAAGAAAACCCATGCGTTTGTGTATTCTGGACAGACATTAATGCTATGATCTGGGACCTGACAGCAGAGATTTCTGTGCCTGTGTGGACGTCTTTTGATTTTAATGTGACTCCACCAAGAGATCCCTGCATAGAGGACTACCCCATTTTAGAGGACAGTATGCTAGGTCCCTTGTCAAGGCCTAGATATGAGGTGCTCTGAACTAGAGTTACAGACAGAACAACAGCTTAATTAAGAGCTAAGCTGAGTTACTATAACAAGGCCTGAGGCTGCAAGGAAACTTTCCACCCAAAGTACGTTTCCTAAGTGTTGATAGCAGATGACTCTCCCATCCCATAGGCTGGGGATGTGCTGACTTTCCTCTCTCAGTGTTACTTGTTCTCAAATCACAGGACTTCTGATTTTTGGTTTTTGAATGAGCTTGATCTGATAAGCGAAGCTAAACACACTTTTAAAATAAAGTGTAAAGATCATTAGTAACTCTGTTGTTCAGATTCACAGGAATGGTTAATATAAATTCCTTTTTCCTTTGGCACCTAAGCAAAATACGGCCTAGATTAATTCTTCTGGTGGTAGATAGGGAGGAGTGTAATCAGAGGGGACCAGCAGTGCTATTTGAATGACATGTCCTGCAATCTGCTTTTGTACACTGGATGATGAGTTAATGTTCCAGCAGTATTTTCTCTTTTTCTGTACCCAACTTCTATTCACTAGCTTTATTCTGCTTTTTTCCCACCTTTACCTCAACCTTCTCTATGATGCCAAAGATACCTTGGCATAGGTAGTCCCATTTCAGAGATTCCCTGATCACAGAACATCTGTCCAAAGAAGTCTGTCTGTTTTTAGTACTTTGCACAAACAGAAAGCTTGGGATCTGTTGTGCTGTTGCCTGGATGAGTGTAGAGTTGGTTTGGATTAGTCCAGCGGAAGGGAGCTGTTTATGAATGGACTTAGCCCACAGATGCATGAGGTCTGAGAATGATAAGTGCAAGACTTCATCTCTCCGGGTCAATAGTCTTTGGGACAAGGCAAAGAGGAGACAGAAGTTGAGGAGACGCTGCTGTTTTGGCGTCTCTATTTCAGGTCACAGTCCTGTCAGGTCAACAAAAGTCATGCAATGTGAATGGTGCCAGAAATCACTTGATGTTTGTGCATGAATTTATCCTCTGTCGTTTTACTATCAACTTCATTTTGCATTCTGACTGACTTGTCATTACACACCTTCTTTGAAGACCCCCAAAGATCCTTTGTTTTGTAGTACACCATGCAGTGAGCCAAACGTGGGTCTGTAGATGCATTTCTGTCACCCTCTTCTTGGAGCTTTCTTCCAGGAGGTCATCTGTGTTTGGACTGGAGTTCTTCCTAAATGTGGGGAGGGGTGGATAAAGCCCTTACAGCTGTGCAGTGGTGACCACAGACATTGTCCTGGGGACATGTCCCAGGGCAGCTGCCTGGGCTGTTGTGTTGCTTACAGCAGCATATGCATTGACTGCTCGTCGGTGGGAATGGTATGGATCGTGCTCGACTCTTGAGCTTTGTCTCACACCCTTGTTCTAGACCCTGGTGCAAGCTGGTGTGCTGGACTGCCTTTCCCTCCTCTCTTTAGCTCATACATAGTTGTTTGGCACACATCCAAACTGAATGCAGTATGGAGGAAAAGGTCTGCAGTTCCCAGAGAGTATATACACATGTGGTCAAATCCCCAGCTCATTAAATTAGTATGTGGAGTGGAGACCAGCTACTGATTTACGTTTTCATCTATGCAAGGTAAATTGGATTGAAACTTCACACTGTTTAAAAAGCAGAGCTGAGATTCTTGCTTACATTTGAGTTCTAAATTAGAAAGCACATGACTACGCTTCATGGACCTGAAAGCGCTGGGTCTGAGTTAATATGATGCTTATACCATTGATTTCACTGGAGCCTTTTGTATCAGAAACCACATGTACACAGCCCCACATTGTGAAGCGAGATTAATTTAGCTGTTGGAAAATTATGTGCTGTATAAGAATGTTCTGTGAACGAGCTGGATTGCAAATTCTGCTTCTTAATATTTGCAGTGCAAGGCACCAGTAACATGAACAGGGTACTTACTGGTTTCAGCTGAACTTTGCAGAAATGTGAATGACAGGCACCCAAAGTAAGGAGATAGATGTGGGAGAACTACACAATGTGAGGCCTACTGAGTCAGATATTAAAATCCTGAATCTAAACGATAGCATAGATATAAAAGTAATTGCAAAGGTTTTAGAACTGCAGTCCCTCTAAGAACACAGAAGGGGTGGCATCTCTCTTACAAAAAGTTGATCTGTGATTATTCTCAGCTATAATTACAGGGAGCACCACAGAGAGGGTTACTAAGAATATTTCCGTGCTCCAGTTTAAGAGGTTATTTTAACGTTTCTCAAATGTATCCGCTTTTAGAGCCAAAATTCTTGTTCCCTCTCTTTGAGTTGTTTTAGCAATAGTTGAAGCAGAGTAACCTTCCCGTGATGTACCTACCTTGGAGAACAGAACCGCTCTGGCTAATAGGAGTAAATTACCTGTATGCAAGCTCAGTTTTTGATGTGCTTCCTAACAGTACCAATGCACTCAATGCAAGTCCCTAAAGAAACATGGGAAGTAGGCTATTACCCTGAAGTGAAAGCCACTGTATATTGTCCTAGTGGTCCCTTATGAGCAATTGCACTTCAACTTTACTCACTTTTATGTTGGTAAAATTTTTGATTACTTGGCATTTGCAAATGCTGGGTATATGAAGCTTAAGTAGCATAGATTACAGTGTTCTGCTGGACCAGAGACAGTAAAACCATGAGCCTCTTCTGTTGTGGTTCCTGCTAGTTATTAACTAACCAGTAACTGTTAGTTCTCCCAAGTAGACAGATGTACTTCTGCAGAAATTATCCTTGCACCAGTAGCAAAGATATTAAAAGCGCTCCTTACTCACAGCAATGAGATGCAGAAAGATCAACTTTTCTTGAACTCAGTGTTGCTGATGATAACTTTTACTTTTAGACATTTGCATTCTTCCACGTGTCTGGATCAGTTCCAGTCTTACATGTTCATGTGTTCTCCTAGACCAAACAACTTTCCGCCTCAGTGCCTAGCCACCAATTACTAGCTGAAAATTGCACATTTTGCTGCTTGCCTGGTCCCTCCCCATATCTCTGCCATCAGAAGAGGCCAAGCAAGCATTCCCTAATGCACTACAAGTAAAGCCAGCCTGGTTAGCTCATATCCGTGTTCATCACCAGGTGAAACGAATCTGGCTGACTTAGCTTGAAACAGATTAGGAGGCACTTTGTGATCCCTCTCACGAATGGAACAGTATGGGTACCTGGAAGGCGGCAACACTATAGACAGAGCTGTCACTTCCCAAAAGAGCTTCTCTGTGGCCTCAGATTTTCTTACCACTCCCATCCTTGAACCCAGTCTTGCACGCCTGAACTTTCATGTGTTTTCTGTATATATTGCCTTTATTTTTACCTTAGCGGCCACAACTAAAGATGTATTTTGACATCTTAAATGAGTCTTCTCTGTTCAGCTTGGTCTGCCTGTCTTTATTAATTAAACTAGTGTCTTCATATCAGGTTCCGTCAGCTCAGCTCTTTCTGTTTCAGCTCTTGCTTTCCATTTGCCTTCGTTATACCCTGCCATCCTTGAACTGCACTGAACTCTTCCTCATTTCACATCTTCCTGTACAATATTCAGATCTGCTATGTCTCTGCCTAAATTTATCACGGCTGATGCAAAATCTTCTTTGATGCAGAACCAGAAGTAAGGGGACAGACAGACCTCTCCTCTCTTTGTCACATTCACTTGTCCTCTAACATAAAATCTCAACTGAAAACGAAGGTCGTTCTCTTCTATGACCGTAACTTCACATTCTTCTTTTTCCTGCTAGTTTTCCTTCTGGGATACATTTTAATATGTCATCATCCATGGAAACTGCACTGTTTATATTTGCAGCTTTTCAATATGCTTGGAGTCGGTGTTTTCCAGGTGAACGATGTATTAAGATTTAATCTGAACCTAGTCAGATAATATTGACCCGCAATGAAAAAGCTGTATGAATGAGATAGTAGCAGACAGCTTAAAGTGCTGAGTGCCATGTGCTGACTGAAAAATGATACCCCAGAAGTTTGGTAGTGGAGAGCAGATGGGACATTTATGAATGGAAAAGCTTTTTGATTATTTAAATATTATGATTCTATTTTAAAAACTTTCTCCGTTTGTTCAAGTTTCGCCAGGCTTTGCCTGCTGCAGTAGGGTGTACAGCCGGGAGCTTCCAGAAGCTGCTCACCCCTCTGTAAGCTGCCATATCTTGTTATTAACTTCAAGGCTGTTTTACTGGAGTAGACTTCCCCAAAATGAGAACAAATAAGAACTGAGCCCAAGACTTCAGCTTCCTGATGCTCCTCTCTATACCCATTTCAGCCGTACTTCCCACCGTTCGGTGTCAGCAGTCATCAGGAAACATGTATTTTGTTTCCCAAATCAGGGTCTCCTGAAACAAATCCCTAGGTATTACAGTACTGCTGCAGCTTGCAAGCCGCATTGTGTTAGGGCCACAAACAATGAGTTGGACCTTGCCCAAAGTAGCTTTTAGTCCAGGTCATGGATGTGAAGGATAGACAAGGGAAGCTGTTTCCGCATATATCTGAGTTGCTTGGGTTAAATGTAATGAATTATTCTAGCAAACATATTCCAAATCTTCCCCATCAGTTTTTCACAAGCTCCAAATTTAGATGTTGCTCTAAATGAAAAGGAACAATTCAAATGCCTTTCTGAATGCATTTGAAATGAAATAAGTTACTGTAATTTCACTGGCAAGCCAGCTCTTTGGAGGGGGCAAAAGTTGCAAATGGAAAAACAAACAAACAAATGAGTGAGTAACTGTGGGAGGTGATGCCAGAATCAGAAACAAGCCTGGATAGGAGGAAAGGAAAGGGGTGGGAAAGGCTCTTGTCTGCCCTGGGACAATCTGTAGAAAACAAAACAAAATGTGGGAGAGAGTTGAACAGGAAAAAAAAAAAAAAAAAAAAAAAAAACACCACTCTCTCTTGTTCTTGCTCTTCTTCTGCTGCTGCTTTTATTTATGTATTTACTTATCTTTTAATCCAGACAACCATGCTACCAGGACCCGTGATGTTGCTTTTAAAGAGGACCTCAAAGACTTTGAGAAGTAAAATAGAAATTTCTGTCTCTGTTTTTCAGGTTCTTCCTTTACAAGAGTTCCTGCAGCTAAAGGACTAGGAGGTGAGTCTCCTGGTCTCAACCATAAGGAGGAAAAATGAATGAGATTGCCAGATGCATGGAGTCTGTAGTCAGTGAGCTGAGAAAAGCATGACTTCAAGCTACCTTTCTGCTTTCCAAATCGTGGACTGGTGAGAAATTAAAACCTAGTTTAGGTCAGCCTGCAGGTATAGAGTATGCTTCACCTCCCTTGAACTGAGGATGGGAAGTGAAGGAAGGAATGCTGTAGAGCTGCTGGTTCTCTGCTCTCCAAAGACTTCCTGCTAAGGGGAATCCTCAGTTGTCCATTTAGGGTAGTATTAGAGCTGCGCCGAACTGCTGAGGCATGCAAAGAAGCTGCAGATGGGGCTGGGACTACAGCTCTGTACTTCTCTGTTGAGCCACCCAGTTACAGCAAATGCCTGCTAGAGGTGGGTACTAAGGCTGCTGGTAATGGCTAGAGGCAGAGCAGGGGGTCTGGTTTTAATAAAAAGGTAGTTTACGAACAGCATTTTTCTTATTTTAATGATAAAATGGATATGAAACAGTTACACTCCAGGCCCTTATTTTTCAGTGCTATTATTTTTTTAGAACACTGAAAACAAAATAAGCAGAAGGAGAAAAAAAAAAGAGGAAAAAGAAAACCCTTCAGACAACAATCACCTTTTGAGTTAAATTCTCATGCTTGGTCTTAGCCCAGAGGGATTTGTCTTGAGTGAGGTTTGAAGAAAATCCTTTCAGCAGTTTCTGAGTTATTTAAATGTAACCATGGAGGTTTGGATTCAGATGCTTTTTTGCACTTGTATAACTCAAAAATAGCTTTGCTTTAAAACTTCTAAATTAACCCTCCTTAACTTTTCAACTTGTCTCCTATCCTACTGTATGGCTTATAAAATTTTAAAGCTAATAGTATAACAAACTCAAATAATGATACTGCAGATGTTCAAATGAATCTTGGGAGGAATAAATTATAGGAGTCACAGTAGGTTGTTTCTGAAGAAAGAGCGGCTGCATGCTTTAAACCACGTGCTCTTGCTGGTCTGAAATAGGCACAATCTTTTCTACTATTAAAAAACGTAAGTAGTTTGGGTGTGGATTTTAATACTTGGTTAGACACAAGAAATTAAACACCTAAGTCCTGTTCCTTTGTTACCTCCTGACAGCAGTGCTTCAGACTTGTCAGAACATTCTCTGAAGTTTTATTGTTTTCTTTCTAACACAGTTCTGATCAACGGGACACTTAAATGCCTCCTAAATATTTACGGACTTCAAAGTCACTGAAATGCTCTGTGATTGTCCTACTGTTATCATTTTATTGCCAGAAGATTGAGACAATGTGAGGAAAAGTGATTTGGTCAGTCACGGCTTTTTCCCTTTTCCCTTTTCTTCATCCAATCCTCCTGTTGCTTTCTTATGTTTCTTCCTTTTTGTCTTCTTTCCAGTGTTTCTGCCTCACTTACTAGTCCTGTCCTCACTGTCTCCTATCTCTCTTTCAAACATCTTTCTCCATTTATTCTTCTCTAACAATTGCACTGAAGAGGGCCCATGATAGAGAGAGACAATTTTTTACTTTGGCAGCAGCTTTTTACTTTTATCTTTTCCCTAACTGTCTGGGATGGGTCCAGGCAGCTCTCCCCAGGCTCGTCATCTCTCTTCACATTGCTCGTGACCCTGAGCTCCAGTCAGCGATCTGATGTCTGCCATGAGAGCACCTCCCATGATCTGCAGCCATGATCAGACGAAGGTGTTGCAACGCTGTGCATTACTTTACCTGCTTACCACACTTGCTCTGCCTCTTTCTAGGAACTGGACACCTGCGCCAGGTCTTTCCCACAGAACAATGACAAATAGTGCTGCTGCCTTCTGCACGTCTCACCTCTGTGCTCCTGTGCCCTTCTTTCTCTCACATGCTTTTGTGGTCCAGCCTACTGGCTGGTGTGATTTAGCTGAGATACAGGAGGCTTGTATTCAGCTCTGCCCAGGGCAATTTTAGCTTCAATCTCTTGACCCCCTGAATTAGCACTCTACCCAAGGGATTATCAGCTGTTCTGCAAGGACTGTGTCCTGAGTCCTTCCTTCAGTGGGAAAGCTTGTGCTGGACTTGTCAGCCACAAAGTGGGAGAACACATCTGTCGGGCCCTGCCCCAAGAAACACTTCATACAAAACATGGAAGTGTTCACTGGAAGGGGGAAACAGAACCCAGGTTTCTTGCCCTCAGTAATGCTTTGAGAGCAAGCACACGTGGCAATCCAGTTAATATTTAATTATTCCATAAAAACTGGAACAGGTCCAAGGGGATGGATTGGAGAGAGCCCCTCTTCCACCAGGTCTTTTTAGCTTGCGCTGGTCTCACTTGGCTCCTGTAGGTCGAATTGTGGGAATGTGTTGTGAGAAAATATGTGGAGGCTGGAAGGGAGGGGAGAAGAAGTTGCTTCTGAACATACCCCGTTATCCATGGTGACAGGTCTGTATCCTTAGCTGACACAAACACCTGCCACTGCTGCCTCAGTTGCCATTCTGGACAGGAGTGACAATGAAAATGAGGTGGAAGGAAAAGAAGTCTGCTAAAAGACAGGGCAGCAGACCGGGGCACTATAAGGGAAATTGCTTTTAAAGGCGGAAATACAACAAAAATAGACTAAAGAGTATTAAAAGACAAAATCAATGCCAAAGCAGAGGAAGCCAGAATGATTTCCAGAGTTCGGCTATAGGCAGTTGTCCCCCACACAAGCCAGGCACTGTCAGTATGCGGGAGACATCCAGGAATTTTCGCTCCTACAAAAATATTAGGGATGTTATATGTTTTAACTGTACTGGAAAAACCGGAGCTCTAGTGCTCAATTCCAAAGGAAAACACTAGCCATTGGAAGTGATGTGGTACTGGAGCTGTGTGTGTGTGTTTGGCTGCTGCCTTTTCTCCTAGCGATTCTACAGCTCCCTTCGTTCTTCGCTTCTCTCATATTACAGAAAGAAGGTAATTTTTCCTGGGCATTTACTAAAGCTCATTAAAGACCGAAGAGAACAAACAATGCTACTCCTTAGAGACTACCATTCAAAGTCATTCTACAATTCTCTGTTCTAATACTTGAGACAAATTAATTATTCCTTAGTGAAAAGTATATAATTCCTATTCTTCATTTTTGGGGTGGGGAGTGGAGAATAATAATAGGAAGTTTATATCTGAGTCGAAAGCTGTCTTTGCTGAAGGGAAATGAGAAAAAATGTGTGTTCCAAGAAGAGTAAAAGCAATTATTCTAATAATAATTCTAGGGATATTAATGTATTTTTAAAGTAGATTGCTTTCAAATAAACACCAAAGTTGAAGGGATAGGAAAGGCTGGTTTATTTATTAATCATTCCAAAAGTGCATTTTTCTAAATGAACAAGTGCATGAGCAACTTCGCTGGCACATATTAAATTTAGTTAAATGGCAACTTGTAAACGTCTAAAAACTTCTGTAACCAGAGACTAATTTGTTTAACGTGTTGAAAATGTTATGTGGATGTGAGGAACTACATATTAAACTTCAAAGCAAAATGCTCCAGAGATTACACCATCTTAAAGACTGCATATTGGAAAAGCCTTTATACATTAAACATAAAGGATTTTTAATTCTCTTCTGTTTTGAATACTTGTCAATCTGTGTGACTCACGCTCAGGATTGTAAACTGTCATTTAAGGTGTGATGTCCAAGTTGAGGCCTGGACCATGATTTGCAAGGGGCTGGCTTTTCTCTTTCATCTCTATTAATTAATCCTGTCTCAGTTTGCCCAGCGTACACTTCTGTTGACATCACCTTTTCCATATACTTTAAAGAGTCCCCCGAGAGATCTACTGCAGAACAAAAACTGGACAGAGAATACATTTGGAAACCATTTTATTTCTCAATTACCAACCAAAACGTATGGAAAAGATTTACACTCTATCTGATTTACACAATAATTATACTTTGAAAGCTTAGAAATAAATGGCTTGATCCTTGGAATCATTAGTTACTATACCAAATGTAATTGGTGTAAACTAATGAGTTTACTGGATGGCTGACCCTTAATTACTGATTATAGTTAAATGCTAGCCAATCAAAAATGAGTTTACTTATAAAAGTACAGTATAGTATTAACAAGCATTACATTTCCAAGTAAGCAGCTTTATGATTAGTTGTAGCACACAACTCAAGCCTGTTCAGGGCTATCAAAAGCAGCTTTTTAATAATAGTGCTCTAAGCAACCATCACTCTCTTACCTCAGCGTCTATCAGACAAACAGAAAGAAACCACATAATTAATCATCTCATGCAATAGAAATAAAGCATCTGGGCCAGATCCAGCCAGGATATGCATAGCCTTAGTCAAAAGAGCTGCAAGAGGCTGGGGATTTGCTTTAAAATAGGATACCTGACATGGGGAATTCTGTCCCTCTGTGGGGGCAATATGTGGTATGGAAGTTAAATAGTGATTGATTGTGTGCAGTCCTGTATGATATGGAGAAGCCTATCAGCAAAACTGGTTTAATAATTCCTTGAATCGAGGAGGATTCTTTGAGCAGATTCTCTATGTGGTAAGAAGACATTTGCTTACTCTGCTGGCAATCCCAAAAATGCAGAAATCACAACTCCTCGCCATTTATTATGTCAATCGAAGAGTGAACTTTTAAATAAAATAGTAAACGGGAAGAAAATATTTTTATTTGTTTCTGGTTGATCTGCAAGAGTTAACGTTTTTACCTAACCAGGAAAACTCAAAATTCCCACTAAAAAAAAAATTGAAAGCAGACTTATATAAAGAGCATGATTCCAGAGTTGTGACTTTAAATAGATACACCAAATATTTGGATAAAATAATAGGACTTTACAGTACTTCCAGTCACATCCTTGGAGGCACTTAAGTAACTCCAATGTTTTAAAGATGTGGAAATTCTCCATCTCCTATAGCTTTCCTGTGAATCCTAGACTTCAGATAAGAGGCTGATACTGGAAGGTATATGCATTAGAAGACCAAGTCTGATGCACTGCAGCCACAGGGATCTAGCTGGAAGAGTATGTATTCGCTGGAGCTCTGCAGCCCATGTGCTCTTCAGATGATCTCATGGACCTCAAGAGTTGCCAGGGTTCATCCTGTCTGGATTACAGGTCTCTCCCTCCCATTTCTGCTGTTCTCTATGATGTCTTCAGTGCTCGCCTTTCATGAAGAGCTAGGCTCAGCAGAGGACCATCCTCATCTAGTGGTTCTTTGGCTCTGGTGCTGTAACACTTGCCCATTTATTAGAAGAAAAATTTTCTTAAAACTCAGAAGATGAAGAGTGAATTAGTTCTTAGAGTGCCTGCACATGGGTTAAAGCGAAATTCATGCATTTACTGAACTCCTATTTGTTAGATGTCTGGGGTCAAGTGAAGGTTAAAGTTGTTTACTGCTTTCAAGCTCTGGCCTTAGAAGTTAATGCAGAGCTGTGCTGCGAGCAGCTACAGAGTAAGTCCCTGGAACCATGAATTGCTGGTTTGATATCAAGGTCTTTGGGCCTTACTAATAAAATTAGTTTGTTTCTTAAGGAAATCCTAGCAGGGACATTATGGTCATATAAAGTCATTATGCTGTTTTACAGCATAACTTTAAAGATGTTTTGGAATGATCAGAGCTTGTGGGAAGGAATCATATTTTTTTATTATTTGTGGGATATCCTTAAACTATCACAGCTACAATACTGCCACTCGGAATAGGCGCTCTACAGATCAAAAGAACAGACAAAAGATATGTTGAGGCCTGAGCCAGGCAATTGGGACGTACCTGTCCGGCAAAAGCTTGTCAAATTGAATGGATTCAGTGCACCTCCTGGCAGTCTGCTCCCTTTTTGTAGGAACTGGATACTTGGGGTAATCAACGTGTTTTATTGCAATTCCACAAGAGATGATAGAGAGCCTAGGACGCTTTACAAGCTTTGCTTTTCACAGTTCTCCGTTGGAGTGTGCAGGGGTGAGCAGTTTTAAGAGTTGTGGAAAAGGAAGAGGGCATATTTTTCTTAACTTGGGATCCTGTGAACTCAAAGACAGAGGAAACAATAAACTACTCAAGAACTCCCCTCTCCATGCCCTGCACAGCAATGCTGGTGAGAACAATGCTGCCATTTCTGCTCTGCTAACGCTGAGGCAACACCCTGTACTGCAGAAGGGAGACAAGGAACCATTGATCTGGGAGGAAGGGGAACATGCTATGGACAGATTTGACCTCCCCAGCCTGTGGCGCAGAGGACAGAGGAGCTTCTTGGTGGACCAGGGCAACAGGCGCTGCAGGGTCTCGTTTTCCTCCTCCTCTGTGAGATATGCCTAACTGCTTCTGCAAAAGAAAGCATCAAAACCCATCTTGTTCATAGAAATACAACATATTTTAAAGCTGTAGTTAATGGATAAGCTGCTTTCTGATTGGGTGAGTCGCACAATAAATCTCTTCCTGAGCCAAGTGCAACGCAGCTTATTCAGTAACAGTGAAATGAGCCACTGTCACTTTGCTGCACTTGCATACATCAGGCAAAATGCTTCCATCTTCATCAGTCTTTTAGTAAAATAGAAATAAAACAATTGTTACAGAATGGTGTCACTGGATCTCTGACACCTGCTTTAAAAATAAATCTCTTAGCTTTGTCTTCACTATTACTTTCAATAAATGTCCTAGCATTGTCACAGCATTTATCTAGCAGCAGGAAACCATTATCCTATGACAACAATCTATTCCATTAACATTAGCTCTTAATTGTAAGATTGTTTATAAGACAGCAAAAGCTACTGAATTATAGTAGAATGATAAAAAGAGTTATGGTCATGGAGTATAGTAGTCACTCCAGTTCTGAAAAACAACTTAAGAAAAGTAGAGAGCTATATTTTTGTATGAAAAATAATGTGATAGTCTTATGCAAGAAAATGTTTTTAAATAATGGATTACATCAGCAAAATAACGATTAAAGAGTTAATGTTAAAAATTGTTACTGAGAAACCCTTGCTTTGATAAATGGTACGACAAAAAAGCTGAATAGAAGGCTTAGAAACTTGTACAACTCTTCCTGAAAGCAAGGCTGCACTGAGTCAAACAGAGAAATCATAATAACAGAAGCGCGTTTGTCTGGCGGAGTGAACAGAAGGAATGTTGCAAAATTGAGATATGAAGAACCTAACTGCAGAATAGAAGAACTGTCATTCTGATTGTTTGTCATTATTGTTTCATGTCCAGTTAAGTGAACTTAGAGTGACAGTTGTGTCATAACTACTGGCATCTATGTAAATTTCAAATCAAATGTGATAGAGGCATTTCTGCCAGACACAAGTCACCAGGCTGCTCTTCCTCTTTATTTTTGTAACCCTCCATTTTCTCATACTGTGCTGCTAGCCCTTAAATTAAAAAGACAACTTCAAGAGGAGA
This sequence comes from Anser anser, assembly GCF_964211835.1. Lineage (NCBI taxonomy): Eukaryota > Metazoa > Chordata > Aves > Anseriformes > Anatidae > Anser > Anser anser. The sequence goes on along the minus strand of NC_139728.1, from coordinate 16,736,235 downwards.
TCCCTTTAATGTGTGCCTTTCAGTTCTCACTCCATATCTTACTTTCTCTCAGCTCTTTGAAACAATAGCTAATGTCAAAATTTCGATCAGAAACAATCACCACAAACATCCAGACATATTAGCTAAAATTACTCCTTCCCATCGATCATATATCATTCACCAAAACCCTTTGAAACTCTAGGTTGTAGACTTCCCCTGAAGACGTACCGAGAAAATGGTTCAAGTAAATGCTCCTCCATTCTTTCAGTGAAGCCCAAGCATCTGCTCTGTGGGTAGGTGCAAAATACATAGAAAAGAAATCAGTCGTGGATCCCTTCTCCAAATTACAGCCTCATTCAGAGGTTATGAGAACTTCACAAGGATATCAGACATACTCCTCTTATAGTAAGGAACTCATTTCCTGGTGGCAGATATTCTAATGACATAGGATTTGCTACTGGACACGCCTTTAAAAAGTATTTCAATGCAATTATTAAGGTATTATGTGCGGATAACGCCATCAAAAACATTAAACATGCTGTTTATTCACTTGGGTATAAAACTACTTTCTTCTGCAAATTTAAACTTACTTTAATTAAATAATTAATAAAGGCTAGAATTAAGTTTCCATTTTTCATTGTAATGAATTATTCCAGAGCATTGTTTTTACTAAATTCTGCATAGGACTGCTCTCAGGAACCGTACCAAAGCACAGCTACATTGTTCAAAAAAATGTTCCTTTGACAAATGAAATTTTTAAAATGGCTACAAGAAAATAAATAGTCAGCTATGAGTAGAAAACATTTAATATGTTTTGATGATTTCTTATCTCAGACAGGAAAGAAGACAAGCTGACTTTCTCTGCAGAATTTTTTGAAGTGAATTCTGATTGAAAAGATGTGGTGGTGATTTAACAAAAACATATTATTATAAGACATGACGTATGTTCAGAAGCATAAATGATGGCATTATAAATGTGTACCTCTGCATTAGGTAAGAGCATTTTGGTCAATTGAATTAGCTGGGTTTTTTGTTTGGTTGTTTTGTTTTGTTTTTTAATTCCTATCCAACTGATCTTTTTCGTTCCCTAAGTTTAAAGTAGTTCAGTTGCTACTTTTATCTGCTGTTTTCAAACAGCACCAAACCGTGCTGTCCCATCCTCTAACCTGACCATTTATTATGGTGACTAGCAAATAGAGGCAACATGTTAATACAAGCTCTGTAAAAGCATCTGTGAAGAAAATATTCTTTTACTCTGGAGGGTAAGTTCCACATGATTTTATATTTTTAAGTATTTGCAAAATTAAGGATTTTTTTTTCTTAAAGATGGCAATATCTGAATCTAAAAATATTCATGTTTATATCGGTGACAAAATATCACTTTACAGATATGCAATCACAAAAATCAATTGCCAGTACACCCTTAAGAATATCAGAATAATGTAACTGATTTGCTTAAAAAGTGCCTTGTTTTATTAGACTGTGGAGTTTAAAGCCCTCTTTCAAAATTCACACAGCATTTCCAACTGTAAGATTGTTTTATATGGTGAACTTATTACATGCATAGTCTAGTGGCATCTGAAGACTTTTAACTTAAAACATAACGTACATGTAAGTTCAAACTCTGATGTCTCTGACTTAAACTCAGTTTCAGGACTTCCTGCTACTGGCGGCTCATGGCAATATATCAATTCTTCCAATAGGGATGTGCACAGGACAGATTAGTGAACATAATTTTAGCTGTATGAGGTCATTACAAATATAGCCTTAGCTCTTCCTAAAGTGGACTTCATTGTTAATATAAATATATATCTATAGTTACTGACATTTATATTATTTGGCTCCTGTCCTAAGTTACGGATACAGCGATGATAAAAGGGTCTTGCAAGCCCTTACCTAAGTGAATCATGCTTGCTAATTACCTTCCATGGTACTGGGTTCCTGTAAATAAAGTTACTCACTTTACTAAATAAAGTATTTATAAGCAAGTCAAAATTTATACATATATTTCTAAGAGCGAGTTATCTTTCTCTGTGGGGCAAACAGTACAGTCTACTGTTCGGAAGAGAATGCTGTGAGTAAAGCCGTCCAGGATTCTTTTCAGCTCCTGCTAGGGTGCGTACTCTCCCGCATCGCTGGGTATCTGACTTAATCCAGTCACATTTTAAAATTGTTTAAGACCCTAAAATGGAAGATCTTCTGCTAGCATAAGGATGCCTTACTTTCAAATAAGAAATGGCTGTTGAGTTTTCCTCGCTGTTTCCAAAGAGGCTGGGGTAAGAGGCTTTAAGTCTAATTGTTTGTTCAAAAGGTGTAGCTTGCGAAACACAAAGACTCGCAAAGTGCGACATGGAAGATCTCAAGACAAAGCAGCAGCCTCAGTGTTTCTCTCTAACGAGAACAGGAAAAGACAGTTGAGGTCCCATAGGAATGCCGTAGTTAGGGGGAGAAGCAAGGCTCCTTTCATGAATGGAGAGATAACCCTGGTGAATTCTGGACTACCTGCTATCTTAAGGGTGTGTCTAGGTTTAAGAATGATTTGGATCACAGGCTGTAACATTTTCCAGACATTCAGATTGCAACTACTACGCCAGCAATTTTATGCTTTCCTTTCCCTGACTCCAACAGTACCACAATATAAGCAGCCAGATTTTCTTCTGCATTGTGTTTTTTATCCATTCAGCCAAAATTAACAGTCTTTGAGGATAATGTATGCCAAGTGAATTTAAATCTTGCGGACTCAAATCGACCTAAAGTTGATGGATACATTCATGCCTACTGCTGAAATCTACCAATTACACAGAACTATGTTAACTTACCATAGAAACATCTCATCTAATAGCACAGATGATGTTGAACTAACTAATTACATTATGGCACATAGACAATGAAAAACATAACGAAGATGACAGCACAGCAACAGCAGATGCTGCACAAAAGAAAAATTAGAAAAATATTGCTCTGCAAAATGCTCTCTGTTAAGGTTTCCTCTGTTAAAATTAATCACAAAAATTAGTGAAGATTAGATTTCAGCAAAAGATATGTGCCTTGTAATGGCATTTGGAAAACGTCATTAAACCATTTAAAACTCTACTCCTTGAGAAGGTAATTCCCATTTTTCGTATCACTATCGGTTTTAAGACGAGTAAACATTTTAGTGCCTATGGCAGAGTTTCCTGGGAGAATATCTTTCCCAGTAAGGAGAGGTCCTGATGGTTTTTCCAGAGCCTGAATGTGGTAGCTTCCAGCCATTACAGGCTCAGATAATTAGACAACTTAGATTTTATTTTAGCTTGGCATTTGCTCTGTTCTCGTGCTCTTGGCTGTCAGTGACTGTTGATTATCTGTAGCACGCCTTGTTACTTTATATATTTTAAACTGTAACAGATCCTAAATAACAAATCTAAAACTGCTGAGTATGTTTAAATGTAATGTATACATGGAGATTACATCCAGATGATATACTTCATAGACCTATGATAAAAAAAAGCATTGCTTTTAACCACAACACTGGTCCTCTCCCCCTTCCTCCCCGGAAGCTTTCCCTGAGCTCCCAGTCTGCTTTAGGCACTGATCCTGAACATATTCCAGCTGATAGACAGAAATAGGCTTTTCCCCTACTTCTAAATCCTACCTCTCATGCTACTCGAATTTCAATACTTTTTTGTCTCTCTCTCTATATATATGTAAATCTAAGATATCCTATTTTCCCAAGTCCATTTTCCTAGCTAGACTTTTTTTTTTTTTTCCTTCAATTTTAGCTGGTTCCTGGGCACCCTTCTGCTTGGTCCAGCTCCGGCCGGGGATGCAGAAACGAAGGAGGCCCACAGGTGGCGATGTGGTTAAAGTACACCTGGGCTGTGATTGCCGAGACTGGATTTACCAGTCGGCCTGTCAGAGGGAAGTCGGTCTGCTTTTTAGCACCAGCGCTTTCATTTGCAAGCAGATACTCCCGGCTGAAGTTTCATATACCTGTGTCAGGATGTTGCTTCTACGCTAGACTTCAGCAGGAACAGGTTTAAAATATTATGTTGCCTCAGATGACTGAGAGACAGTGGCAGCTCTCAGTCACACCGCAGCCACTGGGTATGTACTTGACATCGGCGGTGGCAGTGTCCCCGCAGTGTGCAGCGACCTGCCCCACGCAGGGCTGCCCTCTCCCGTGGCACACATCAATTTTGGCCTCTGCGTACCTGCCGCAGCTGCCCGCCTGCTGCTGCAGTTGCAGCGGCGTCGGACCAGCCAGCCCGACTGTCCTCACCGTGTCGGCTGCTGCTTATGTCAGTCAGCGGCCTGGAATCGAGAAACTAGCCTCATGAAGTTTTCCTGTTGTTTAACAGATCCTGGAAACGTGTAATTTGTCTGCCTCTGAGGAGCCCGTTTGGGTGTGCGTGCGCCCAGTGCTAGGCAGAGCCAGGCAGGAGCCTGGTCCAGCAGCCAAGCCAGTGCCCATGCTCGTGGGAGAGCCGTTCGCTGGGACAACACCCGTGAGTTACGGTGTTCGTAAAGGTACTGGGAGTGTTTTGAGGGCCTTTTTCAGCTATACGGTGCTATGTTATTGCTTGTCTTGCACACTGCACCTAACCTCGGAGGCGTATTTTTCCACTTTTAAGCGTCCCTACTGAAGGGTACTTGTGGTTGTCCTTGGGCGCGCTCTCAGAAGCCCAGCCGTCCCCACAGCAGGCGAGCAGTCCCACTCGCTGCCGCCCGCTCGCAGCAGCCCGACCGACCCCTTCCGGACCCCCGGGGGGCACCGGCAGCAGCGGGCCGGGCCGCGCCGATCGCTCCCGAGCTGGTGGCCGCGGGGGGACGGCTGGGAGCCCCCGGCCTGGGGCGGCGGGGCCCGGCGGCGGCCTGCTCCCGGCGACCTGCTCCCCGCCACCGGGACCCCGGCGCCCGCCCGGCCCGGGGGGGCAGAGGGGGGCGGCGGGAGGCCGGTGCCGAGCCGGGCCGGGCGCCCCCGAGCCGGGAAGGGCGCGGAAGGACGGGGCCGGGCCTGGCGGCGGCGGGGCCGGGCCGCCCCCGGCCAAGTTTCTCAACTGGTGGCCGGGCGCGGGGCGGGCGGCGGGCGGCGCCCTAACGGCCGCTCCCCACCTGCCTGCCTCCTTCCTCCGCATTCCCCTCCTCCTCCTCCTCCTCCTCCTCCTCTCCCCTCTCCCTTTTTTTTTTTTTTCTCCTCTTTCACTCATTCCTTTGTCTTCCCCGGGATTGGCAGGTTTTATTATTCCGCCTGAACAAGCCGGGGGCGGATTGGCTGCGGCGGGGCGGGCGGCGGGGCCGGCCCGGAGTGTAGTTGGGATTGCGCCCTGTCAGTAACACATGTGCGAGGGGCAGCGGCCGCACACGCACGCGGGCTCACGCGCGCTCACACCCGCTCGCACACCCGCGCGCGGCGGGGACACGCGCGCCCACGCGCGGCCGCCCCCCCCCGGCCCGCCCTGCCCTGCTCTCCTGCGCTCTCCTCTCCTCTCCGCGGCCGCCCGGCTCGGCTCGGCTCGGCTCCGCGGGGAGCTCGGCAGCCGGCGGAGGGGGCGGGGGGGAGGCGATACAAAGTGAAGCCACATTGCCAAACTTACCCGGCGATTGCGGCAGCGGCAGCCGGCGGCGGCGGCGCCCTGCGTGTGCGGCTCCGGCGGCGGGGGGCTGAGCTCTGCGGCTCTCCCCTCCGGGGAAGCGGGAGCCGCGGGGAGGACCGCGGGCAGCCGCCCCTCGTAACGGCAGCGCTGCTCGTCCAGCCCGGGCTGCCGCTCCCCGGGCTGGGGGCTCCCTCCGGAGCAGAGCCGCAGCGCGGGCGAGCGAGCGCGGCGCCGGTTCCCTCGCACGGCGGCAGCCTCCGCGGTGACCCCGAGCGACGCCGCTCCCGGCCTCTGGCAATATAGAGGGGAAGCAGGTAAGGAGAGCGGCCGCTGCCCTCCGCCGCGGGGCCGCGGGCCGGGGGGGCGGCGGCGGGCCCCGGGCCCCGGGCATTGTCGCCGGCCCCGCGTACAAAGCCCGGCCGCCGCCCGGCCCCGCCGCCGCCGCGGGGAAGGGAAGGGACGGGGAGAAGGGGAAGGGGAGGGGAAGGGGCTCCGGCGGCCGCCGAGCCCGGGCGGAGGGGCCGGGAGGGCGGGGGCGGCTCGGGGAAGCCGCGTCCCCCGGAGTAAACAGCGCTCCGAAACAGTGGCAGGAGAGATCAAAGTGAGCTCGCTGGCTTCGCTCCTCGCCGATCCCCTTCCTGCCCCCCGCACGGTCTTTTGTTTCGATGCGGGAGAAATCCGGTGAATCACCTAATTAAAACCAAGACATGAATTAAGCATCCATTTTTGTACTACAAATTGCCAGCTCTCCGCTCGTCCCTCCCTTGGTCTCCATTAAAAAAACACCAGAGACGCTGTTAAAAGGGGGGGGGGGGGTATTTTGCCTCTAGCTTCCAGCTCTGCTTTCTATTTCACTGACTCCTATCCCAGGACCTAAATTGCTTGGCTGTGTAATTACTAGAGTAAGCCTATTTAAGTTAAAAGCTTTTTTTTTTTTTTTTTCCTCCCCCCCAACTCTAAATGAAACTTGATGAGGGCCCGTCCTTAGTTATCAAGGGAGTCACTTTCTGGTCAGTCCTCTTGATTCATCTTTTTAGATTTAATCAGCATTAAGGTATTGCTTGTCCTTAAGAGCTTTAGCTTAATGGGGTTACTGGATGCTTTTCTCAGTGTAACGTTTCCCATTTTATATATATCTGCCTTCGACAAAGACGGGCTAAGGTGGTAGCATGGAGTCTTTTTCTTTCTTTTAAGAAATCCGAAGTGATTTAAAGCGCAGGGAAACGGTTTAAAGACTCAGAGCAGGAAATGCAGATTCATTTAGGCTGTAGCTGGAAACTGTAACAAAAGGCAATTCCTTGAACAAATGCATCAGAAATCAATTTACATAAAGGTATATGATGCGTTCGGATAAATGCAATGCTAATGGCTTTTAGAGTGGTTTTCTTTCCAAAGTCTCAGGGTTTTTGTTACAGCTTAATTGGTGCAGTTCTTCTGGTTTATTGTGCGGTCGCTGGACATACCTCCAGGAACTCTTTCTGAGGAAATGTGTGTTTAAAATCGGCCTAAGTTCGCCGTCTCCTGAAGCCAAGTTGGGCCGGTGGCAGGAAAAGTTCGTCCTCGCTTCCCTGGAGGTATCGGGCTGAGCGTCCTGAGCAGATAGCCAGATGCCTCGGCATGAGCACATACGGCTTACAGAGGACAAAGACAAAACATGCTGCTTAATTGGCAGTAAATAACTTGATCTTTTTATAGTATAAGTGACTAGAGGAACACCGGGAGTTTATTGGACTCTGGATTGAAGGCAACAAATTAATCGGTTTAGAGTAAGCTTTATGAATTGATTCCTATATTATCTCTCAGTTGTCCTGCTTGCGTAAAACGTTTATTAGAAAGTGAAAAATGCCCTTTGGTAGCAGTTTGGGGGGCAGCCCCAGCCTGAGCGCTGCGCTTCGTTATCCTGCTGCTTTCCTACGGCAGGCAAACTTTTTTCTTCTTTTTTTTTTGAGTAACAAAGCTTCAGCATTTAAACCGCTGATCGAGGGCAGATTAGCGAGACCGAAGTTGAGCGTGTTTGTGCGGGACGTTAGCGGCCGTCCCGAAGCTCACCGGCCTTCCTCGGGGCCGGCCGCGGCCTCGGCCCGCAGCCTGCGCGTGTGCCTCAGCACCGGCACCGCCGCACCTCGGGGCCGGCCGCCCCCGCCGCTCCCGGGGGCCGGTTTCACGGCTCCCTTCCACCCCCCGGTGCCCCCCTCCCGAGCCGCGGGGCCGTGGCGGTGCCGGCCGGGGGCTGCCGGCCCTGACCCGGCCCCCGCGGCGCCCCTGTCCCGCAGGCCATGGTGAACCCCGGCGGCAGCTCGCAGCCGCCCCCGGTGACGGCGGGCTCCCTCTCGTGGAAGAGGTGCGCCGGCTGCGGGGGGAAGATCGCCGACCGCTTCCTGCTCTACGCCATGGACAGCTACTGGCACAGCCGCTGCCTCAAGTGCTCCTGCTGCCAGGCCCAGCTGGGGGACATCGGCACGTCCTGCTACACCAAGAGCGGCATGATCCTCTGCAGGAACGACTACATCAGGTGGGCAGGGGGCGGCGGCGGGGGGGCGGGACGGCGGCTGCAACTTTAAAGTGGTTTGTCAGCACAAAACAAGTCCCGACTAAAAATAAACAGCAATCAGGGAGGCTAAATTAATCTGCTTTGTTGTAGTGTTGAAGGAGAAGCGTGCATATCTGAACGGTAAATGTTAAAATCGCGGGGCTTAAATAAGGCTGTGGCAGAGGTGCTAAATAATGAAACGCCTGCCTTTAGTATCTGATTAATTATGATATTTACATAAGCACCTTTAAACTCCTTTGAGTGGAAACAGAATGACTCATTCTCTGCTCTCCTTGTGAAAGAGCTGATTACCCGCCAGTCGGAGGGCCAGTGCTCCTGCTTACAGCCCCAACGGGAGCGTTCGGCTCCGCGTTACAGGGGGCCCGAACCGGCATTGCTCCGAGCTTCAGCACGGAAAACGTGGGGAGTGGGGGCAGAGGGGATACGCTCTCGCTCCGCATCCCTTATCTCTTCCTCTTCCGAAGCTGTACGCTGTAAGTGCCGCAGATTTGGGTAGGGGGAACTAAGCCTTCCTAATCTGGCATCTGTTGGGGCGCAGCGCGATTATGCACAGTACCCCTTCCAGCGCGCTTCCCATATAATTAATAGAAGGAATTCATGAGGTCAGGTGCCCGTGCGATCTTTTCAGGTGAACTCAAGCTACTTAAACTCATTAATTTAAAAGGAGGCATTTTGAAGGATTACACATTTAATTTGAGTAAATGGTTTGATAGACTGATGCACATGAATGCTTCAAGGAGGTGTTCTATTTCAACATCCAGTAATTAAAAAAAACAACAAAAAAGCCCCATACCTTCCCCGCATAGCAGAAATGCATAGTTAAAACAAATTGTGTTTTGTTTGAATGCTTCTGGCTCCTTGCTTACAGTAAATGTCAAGAGTTAACCCAGGTTTTTCTTTTCCCTAATGGATGAAAAGTTCCACTTTTTTCTTCCTTTCTGCAAATCTGGCCGGAAAACCTTACAAGTTTGTTTATGTTGTAAAACTTCTGTTCGAGAAGATCAGCACTGTACTGAATACGTGCAAATGCATGGAGGCATCCTTAGCCTAAAAGGTCGGTGCTGAGGCTTGGTTGCTCAGATAACGCAGCCTCTGTCCCGATACGTGGCCTCGTCTTCAGTCAGTTAAGTAGAAGAAATGCAGCTCTCAACATCTTTAAGGAATCAAAGCCTTGGCTTTTGGGGGTATTTTTAGAGAGAAATGCCAGAAAATCAGCGCGTGTAGCTTTTTAATAGTGCTTTTTGGTCATCGTCCTAAGCAACAAGCCTAAGCCTGGCAGAATTCTAATTAAATAGAGCAGAACGGTGTTAGGGAAAGAGTCTTGTTTGAAGTGGAAACATTGACACTACTGTTGAGATGCAGTGAATAGTACAGATTCATCACTCGACCAACACCATCAAACAAACCCTCATGTCTGATTACTACTAATTAAAAGGAGAAGATGCGTCCACCGTATCCCAGAGGCAAGTTCAGGCAAGCTTATCACAGTCCTTTGGTTTTGTGTTGCCAAAAACTAATACTAGTGTATTTTGATGTAGGCGATTATGAATAGGATGCTTTATCAGATGAGGGTTTTGAATTGATCTCCTTGTTCTATCGCCTGACTTCTCTTTAGATCTGGGTGATTTGACTTGCAAAAATAACTCAGACAGATGCTTGCTGAAACTTGAACTGGACACCGTACGCTCAAGGTGGGGTTGGATGGCCTGGCTGTGTGAGGGCTGAGTTAACTCGGAGCTTCCCCTCTGGAAACAGACTTCGTGGGCTTCCACGCGGGTCGTGCTGGCATGTGCGAGACCCTGGCCCTTCTGCTTTTGAGGCAGACCCTCTTGGTGGCGGAGGCGATGCTCCTGTTTGGCGGCCAGGCCCGCCAGTGCCTCTCTGCCATCTCCGCGTGACTTGTGTCGGGCTCTCGCAGTGCCACGCTCCCTTCGCCGGGCAGCAGCCATGGGCACAGCTCCTAACGGGGACACGGGGGCACGGCTCCCAAAGCGAGGAGGAGCGAACAGCCGGGCAGGCGCCAGGTGAGGGGGCCTCGACTCCTCCAGGCCAAGACAGCGCGGGGCCGTTCGTTACTGAGCGGTGGGTGTGAGCCCTCCGACGTCGCGTGTGGGTTTGTTGTTGTTGAACCAACACAGCGCTCCCCTTTCACTCCCTGCCTCCCCCCAGGAGCCGACCAAGCACCAAATTAGCCGTGGCGCTGGGAGAGCCGCCGCAGCAGCTTTCATTGAAAGCCAAGGTTCCTGGGAAAGGAGAGGGAGGCGAAAATCCCGGCCCGCTCCCGCTCCCTCCCCGCCGCCACAGAGGCGTTCGCAGGGCGGAGAGCGGAGCGCAGCCCTCCCAACCTTCAGATGCCAGATAAAGCAGCAGCGTGGCAGCGAATCCGCACAATTAAAAGCTTTAATTAGTGTCTCCTCCATTTTCTCTTAGTTCTGATAGGTTTTATCTAATGAGATCTGGTCCCTGGCTTAGATCTGCTCGGAATGACGTGTCCGAAATGAATGAGAGCCGCGTTGCAAACAAAACATTTAATTAACAAAATTGGCCTCTAAGAGAGAGCAGGGAGTGGTGGGGAAGGGAAGGGAAGGACGGGGAGGGGGAGGCCGCCCAGCCTCGCTTAAAGGGGCCGTGCCCGCGGCCCCTCCCCACCCGTCCCCTCCCCGGGGCGCAGCGGGACCCAGACCTGTCCCTGTCCTGCCATGGGGCCGGGGTGTCCCCGCGGCCCCTCTGGGAGCCGGGATGGGATGGGAAGGGGGCTGCTGGGCAGCGAGTTCATTTCCCTGGTAATCAGCGGCAAGCTGCTGCATTCGGGGAGTGCTGTCCCTTTAATTGAACAGGCTAGGTAATTAAATGGCACTTTTCCAATAGGACGTGCTAGGTAAATCTAATAGTTGGTTATTTAATATCACTTTGAAGTCTGCCCACTCAAGCACAATGACAGCACAGGAGCATGTGAACTATTAGCTAGGAAAAAAAAAAAAAACAGGATCTCAAAAATTAATTAAATCGCATGCAATTTAGGGGGAACGTTTATCTTGATTTGTCATAACAGAATTAATTCAAGGCCTCCAATTCACTTGGGGGCAGATCTGTTACTCTGAATTAACCAAGCGTAATTTGGCTGTTTTTTTTTTTCTTCCCCTTCTCTAATGCAGCACTTGCCATTATGCACAGCCCCCCTTTTAAGTATCAATAGCTTCTGGTGCTTTTAAGGTGCTTGGTCTCTAGTTATTCTGAAGTACCTTTAATGGACTTGGCTCCAGGCATAATTTCTGTGTTGCCTTTCTTTGTTACATTTAATATAGCTGGTGCAGAATTTAGATTAAATATAGGGAATGTACGGAAACACCAATCGCTTCTGGATCAGTAGGTCTGGATGTGCATTTCTCTCCGAGAGGGCTTGGATGTATGTTTGTGGGCACAAATCCGTACTGCGCTGTGCGAGATCTGGAGCAATTACATCTGTCTGCCTCCACAATGTCCGAAACAACTGGAACCACAATCTGTTAGTGTAAGTTGCTTGAGATGTGCGTCTGCTGATTCTGGATTTTGAGCAGCAGGACATGAAACTGGACTGAAAAAGATTTCTTGCTGCCTTCGTTCCCACTCTTGTGAAAGTTCTGAAAAAAAAAAAAACCAAACAGGAGTGCTTGTGTGTATGGGGTGTGGGGAATGCAGTGTTGGAACTACCCAGTAGTTAATTTAAGGTGGCTCAGTAAAATGCTGTTAAGTGCAGAAGAGCTGCCTTGTCCGTATAGGGAACCTCTTGATGTTTGTGATTGATTGCATTGCCCAAATGTTGAAATATTAATGACCTTCTTGGACTGAGGACCCAAAGAGGAAACTGAAACCAATTCTGTCATCACAATTAAAGAGTCCCCTGGCTTTAATTAGCCTGACCTGGGGTATCTCTACCCATTGCTGCAGTTAAAGAGAAAAGAGCCCATTAAAGTCCAGTCTGAGACCGATAGCTACTTAATTGAGCACCTAAAGCCTCAAGCCTTTTAAATCAAATACTGTCCTGGACAGTCCCCCTGGTTAGATAATTAGCTCTCCAGCCTCTCAGAAACCATGTGAAACAACTTTTTCAGTAAAGAATAGTTACTGTGGTGGACTTCCTTTACTGGTAAGAAGGAATAACATTTTGTTTATAGATAAAACCTTTTTCCTGCTAATGGTATTAGAAAACAAAAACATTCATAACAGCAGAGAAGGAAAAATAAGCCTAATTGTCCTTGTAAATAACACACAGCGCTGGGAAGGTGTTGTAATTTTCAGGAATTTTAGCGAAGATTCAGCCGATGTGACTTTGGAAAACAGAATTGTTCTGGAAACATGCTGAGGGAAAACCTAAGATGCGTGGAAAGCCTCTGGATTAGTTTGACTCCGTTTATTAAAATTCACAGACATTCAAGGTGTACAAGCACTTCTACTCGGAGAGAATTGTATAACAAATGAATGCTTAATGAAGACAAGTAGTGCAAGGAGATCAGTATTCCAAAAGCTGTGTTTTCAGGCGGGTGCTGCAGTCGCACAGAGGGCTGGGAGAGACCACTGATCGTGTTCGTCTTCTCCCAGACGAGCGGCATCGTCTGCTCGTCTGCAGGACCTTGCCTTTCTGCCCCCACCCTGCCAGTAATGCCCTTGTCGTCACCCATTGCCCTAGATTTGTGGCTCTTTGCTCTAGATACGTAGCGATGTCTCGCTGCCTCCTCTCGGAGCGCTTCCCATGCACCTTTTCTACGTGCCAACTTCATTACTAGTAACAATGGAGGAAGAAAAATGCATATCGTAAAGCTTTGGAAGTAACCTCATGTGGCGGCTCGGAACTGGTCCTGATTTAGAAGATGCCCTAATAATGGACCCTCAGTTTCTAGACAGTTTAGTCCTTTTGGCTGGAGGTCCTGACAATGTATTAGTTCAGCTTTCCCTTTGTAACCGCTGTGATTCTGCAAGAACGTGTCAATGTGTCGTGGATCTCAGACTAATTAGTTTTGAAATGGAGTTTTGATTGAACTCTTCAAATCGATGCTGCTGCAAAATTTGTTTCTCAGCTTCCTATTAAAAGCCATCTTAAGGGGCAGTTTTACTACTCTCTCTGTCGTTCAGTCGATACATTTAATAACAACTTACAGGCTATTTTCAATAAAGTGGCGACAGCAAATTAGTAGTTTGAACATGACAAGCCTCCTCTGCAAGCTCAGATTCTGAAAATTCAAAGCAATTATTTTTATACAGAGGCACACTGCAATCATTCAGATTACGGGTATTCTGTTGTAATGCGTCTCCGAGGTTGACACAAACAGAATTTTATGACTTTATTTGGACAGGAAGGAGATGCAAATATTAATATTTATTATGACACCAATACGCTAATTTGTAAATCCTATTACTGTGTTTTACATCGTGCAGAAAAGTGGGTCTGTGACCCTGCCAGCTAGTTCAGTTTCCTTTTTTGCTGTGAAATGATTGTGGTACTCTTTATAAATATTTGTGTGTATTAGAGAGAGACGCGCAAAAGCAAATAAAGGTTTTCTAATTCTAGCTAATGCAATCTGTAAAAGTAGAACTCAATAATCATTATTGTGTTATATTTTGAATCGATGTGTTGTGCCTTTAAATGGATTTGAAGAATTATGTATATATTTTTCTTCACCACTCTTCTGCCTATTTCCCCCCTCCCCCCGCTGCCTGTGCCCCCCCCAACCCAATGGCAGATGTTGTGGTCTCATTTGATTGCATAGGAAAACTGCAGTGATACAGCAAACACCCAGAGAGATATGATGACAAATGGGTCCAGATCCCGGTAAATTACTTTCTGCTCAAATCGAAATTTCATTCAGTTTGTTGCTAGCAGAGATGAAGTAATCTAAATTGTGGACTCAGGAGCAGATAGAGGGAAGTTGGAGCAAGCATTTCATTATCAAGAGAGAGAGAAGGTTAGGATGAAAGAGATGAGCAGAGGCAAATCTAAAGTGTTGACACCATGATTGAAAAGGTTAACCCATACACATTATATATCAACCTGGATAGCAGAGAGTTTCTAATGGAAACTCTGCACTGATGGAGGTTTACTGGAGTTTCAATACACTGAGCATGATGTCTTCTTAGATATACAATCAAATCCTCTTAACCCTTTTGATGACTCATATCTCAAGATATGATTAAAGTACAAAAGAGTTCTTCATATAATTTCAAGGACACAATGCATTTAAACTCCAGTCATGAATTGTATCTTTTTTTTATGATGAACCCAGTAATCTGATAAAATGTGTGTAGTACAGAATTGTTTGTGTTTCTAGAGGTGTAAGTCAATATTTCTGATTAAATCCTGTGTAACCACATCCAAGGTAGGGTGAAGCTACCAGTTGTGATATGAAAAAGTATATTTTTGTATAACAACACGTAAGCGAGTTGGAAGACAGGGGTCAGAAGTCTAAAATACTTGTGTAATAAACCATGGCAGTGATGTGCAAAAATGCTTAGAGCCTCTTGTGTTTTAAATAATTCATGATCATCACCTCTGTTTCAGGTTATTTGGAAACAGCGGTGCTTGCAGTGCCTGTGGACAGTCCATTCCTGCTAGTGAGCTGGTCATGAGGGCACAGGGCAATGTCTATCATCTTAAGGTGAGGGGGGTTTCTACGTATTTTTGTTATTAGCTGATGAGAACTGCCGTACTTCTGTAGTATAAAATCTGCATCTGCTTGTGAATGAAGTGTGAAGCAATAACTAGAGATATGAGTACATATTATGAAGCTTCCCTTAGTGTGTAGCTTTGTTCCCTCATAATCGGTAAAACTATACTTGAGTTATGTACTGCATAGTCCCAACAGGTAAGACTAATGCCATGTTTGGAGGTACTAGAAACCAAGCAGCTCCATATCTCAACTGT
Organism: Anser anser; assembly: GCF_964211835.1. NCBI lineage: Eukaryota > Metazoa > Chordata > Aves > Anseriformes > Anatidae > Anser > Anser anser. The sequence continues at coordinate 16,721,234 of NC_139728.1, read as the reverse complement.
ACTCACAGTCTCTGAAGTGTAATTTTCAAACCTGCAGCATACTTAATTTGTGCTGTAGTTTCACTTGCTGTCTTTTTTCCTTTTGCAGTGTTTTACATGCTCTACCTGCCGGAATCGCCTGGTCCCAGGAGATCGGTTTCACTACATCAATGGCAGTTTATTTTGTGAACATGATAGACCTACAGCTCTCATCAATGGCCATTTGAATTCACTTCAGAGTAATCCACTACTGCCAGACCAGAAGGTGAATACTCAACAATTACTAATAAGCTTTATTAGAGCTAAATGAAGATCAATTTCTTTTCAATCTAGCAGTGGACATTCCCCACCCCTGCAAAGAGACCTTTAAGTAACTGAATTTAAGTAACATAGGCATGGGGTACAGGAAGAAAATACTAACCTTTAAATATGACACATAGGGTGAGTCAGTTTATTTTGGTTTGGGCATGTGCAGCTGTACAGCTGTTGAACTCTTTTTATGTACAAAGCGAAATGGAGAGCATACGTTAACATAAACTCTTAACAAAGAGGAGCATTTTATTTTATAATCTTGAAATTAAGGGCTACAAGAGAGCAGGTTTCTGTGGGAGGAAAATTAGATCCTTTAATATGGAAATAAATGTCTTGTGAAGAGAAGGTTCCTGAACCAAACCAGTGTAAGGTTTTAGTTGAGGAGGCATGCTGGGGTACTCTTTCAGAAGTATTTCCTTGTCTGTTTTATGTGTCATAACTCAGATTTAAAAACCAAAGTGCTATTTTCTTATCGCTCCATAACACTAATAGCTCAACTAAAGATTGTATATCTCTGTGGTTGATAGCTCTTGGTTTCTAGCTAAATGAGTAAATAATGACTGTACAAATCATATAGAGAAGAAGAAAAAAAAATTCTGATCAACAGTTGTCCTGTAAGGCTGAAACTAGATAGTTTTAGATCTATTTTAATCTCCTTAATAAGTCCTAAAGCTATGCAAGTGAGTGCATTTTGATAACTGCTGTGCCTAATTTGTAACAATTACTGTCAACCTTGAGTTAAGAGACTGTTCATTCCACCCTGGTCCAGAAAAGAGTGAATGTATGACTCTTGCACATAATTTTATTCACATCATATTTCATACTGATTATGTATTGATGACATTGATTCATTTACTCTTTACAGCGCCACTTGCATGGATATTAAATCTTATTGACCACAGATGAATTTTAATTTCAGATTGGTGATAGATTTTTCCATCAGCTCTGATAGTATATTTGACTTTTTCATCATTAACCCAGGCAATCACACAGCACTGAGTTATTGCAATGAAACAAAAAGTGCACACTTCAGTTGGTAATTCTTTATGGATTTACAATAGGAACTTCATTAATGTCTGTAAGGATCACAAAAAATAACATTTATCTGCAAATAGGAATTTTGAAGATTAAAAAATCTGGGACAAATGCTAGGCTTATCTATTCTGTAACATGCAGAATAATTTTTAGTGCTTTTACTTAGCGGAGAGATATATGCAAGAAAACACAAACTGGTTTTTAAGGTCCAAGATTTTTTTGTTTTCTCGCTACATTTCAATATCCATGTTTGCTTTTTTTCCCTGTGCATAAATTTACTGATTAATTTTAAGTATTCTTTCAAGTCTTATGCAGTGAGTGTAATTACATCAAAATAAAACATGGACTTTTTTATTTACTTAATTTGTCAATTGAGGTGATGAGAGAGTTGAGTACCAAAGTCGTATATATAGTTAGGCAGAACAAAGATAATTAAGATTGGAGGAGAATGTGCAGCTTCTTTTCAAGGAAGTACAAATACAGTTAAAGATTCATAGATTTATACTGTTGTGAATTTTAATGAAACAAATCTGTAATACAGAGTAGCTGGTGGTGAATCTGTTAAATGAATATTTGTAGGTATCCCATTTCGAAATATAGGTAAAACCATTCATCTTTATACACTGCAGTAAAAGGTTTACCTTTCTGAGAGAGTGGTTTATCCACTTGTCTTCTGTGAATGTAAAGTTTAATGTAACTTCAAATAGGTGTCTAAATTGTCATTTAGTTTTATCAGTTTCTTACTATGCCTTAGTAAAACATAAAAATGATTTAGTTGCAATAAAAGCAGTAGACATGATGAGGAACATAGAACATGGAAAAGAAGTAAAATTGGACTAGGCTTGCAGAGCTCATAACTGAAGACACCTAGCAGAAGCTAAATGCAGAGAAGATGCTGAGAGCAGGTCTTTATTAGTTCTGTCACTGACAATTAACTGCATCGCTACAGTCGATGATGAGGCAGACAAAGAGGTATTAAGAAGATAGGGGAGAGGGGTTATAGTTTGTTTTGATTCTTTGTAATATAATGTCTCCAGAAAACGGTGCAAGTTTCCCTCCCGGTTTTCTGAGGGGAATTGTGGAGCGCCTGAATTTCAGGAAACTGAGTTACAGTTGAGGAGATGAGTTGGTAATTCATAGGTTTGTCAGGTGGCTGGAGTGCTGGAAGATACAGGGGCAAGTGCCAAAAGAGAGCTTTCGTGTGTTAGCATTTTAACAATCTGAAGATGTAAACATCACAGATGGTTTTCCAGAAAGCTGTGTGTTTTAGGGCCACTAATTAAAAATGTTCTTCCACTATGACAGAGTTGGCTGTAACAGATACTCTGTATTAAACATTAAAGATCTATTAGTCTCCAGGTTATTCTGCTACTAGAGATTGTAGACATAGCAGAATATTCACAGGGTTTTTTTATTAAGCTGAAGAGATTGAGACATACTCCTTGCAATAAAACACATTTTTGTTGCATTTGTGAAGGCGACAGTTATGAACTTACTATTCTCTTAATATGTAGTTGACAAGTTAACGTACTGGTGACTGGTGCAGGCAGAAAGGGTTGCATGATCTGACTGCGTAAAATCTTGACTTTGTTTTTAAGGAGGCAGATGCAGTGGTGTTGGCTATTACTGACTTTTGCCTCCCTAAGTCAATTCACACATGGAAATTATAACCTTTCATCACTTGCTTTGAGTCTGAAAACAAAACAAAACTATTTCACTTCAGATTGGTACTGCTTGCCGGCAGAAAGCAAACTCAGTTTGTGATGTCCTGTGTGCCATTTTATTTGAAGGGGTTGTGTTGTCCTCTGTAGAGAATTGTCTATACTTTTTTGGCAGTGGTAGTATTTCTGTAGTATTTCTTGTTTGCCAACAGTATTACCGCCTACTAAAAGTGTAATTTTTCCACCGGTTGGCAATGTTCGGAGCAAACGCTTGTCTTCAGCTTCTAATACTTTTAAATAAAGTATGAGTTAGATTACGTCTTTCAGAGAAGATCTTAAAAATCTTCTGGTTTACGTATCACTCAACAATTCCCTTGTAGTTACATAATTGGTGTTGTCTGTGTCCATAGTAGAAGATATTTGATGCTCATTTATTAAATATGCTTGCTGGCTGCTCCCTAATCTTTGTTCTGGACAGACAAATTACCTTTCTCACACTGAGCTTCAGCTCTGGGGAATTAAACCTCCAAGCCTCTACTACTTTAATTAGCTTGAAAGTGGGGGGTTGCAGTTACTAATAGACCTCAGGCTTTTAGTAACTTAGAGAAAGGGTGAAAAAAGAACTTCCTGGGAAGCGCAAAATGTCATTTAAAAACCATAAAATTCTCATATATATTATTTCATTTTGGTAATTGCAAACAGATTGTATTTGAAGACTATGGATGATCATTTCTATTTTATCCATGAAAGTTTAGATTTTTATTGAGTTAGACACTTTTAATTATCACAATTCATTAACACCAGTGTGAAAGCACATGTTTGACTTCATATATTAAAATGTTTATGTAACATTAACTAACACACCAGATGAGGAATTTTAAATGGGGGGTGGAGGGGGTGGGGGGAATCCTGAAATATCTATATTTAGCTCTTGTGCAATGCAGCATATTAACCAAAGTTGCCTTGGGAGGATATTGGCTGTACTTCTTATTTGCTTTACACACTATTTCTTCCAATTATAAGATCATATTACTAGCGTCTTCAAAGGCATGGCATAATGTTTCTTCCCCTTTAAAAGGGGCCCAGAAAAGCCACCTTATTCACTGTACGATGTGCTACCAGAAAGTACACTTATTTATTGTTGTCGTGTTTTTTTCTTTACTGTCTGCTCTTTTTAGTAGTGAAACTGCAGAAAATATTTGCTTTTTGCTATTTGAAGTTGAAACATTAGCAGTGTGAATGGATAGTGTAGAAAGCCTTAATCAAGTCACAGTTGGAAAGTAATCTAATAAAAAAGAGATTAGTGAATAAGGAAAAGACAAAAGCAGTCATGTTGTAGTTTCCTATCTCAAATTTAGTATTCTAGCTAAGATACCCATTTTTATTTCTTGCAGGTCTGCTAAAAGGTCAGAGTAATGCAGAATGCGTGCCTTCATCTCAAATTTTGTTCATCACAGATGGATCCCATGTCTCCAAGTAGACAAGTCACCTTTGTAGCTAGCATCAGTGCCAGCTCCATACCATTGCACCTTCTTTATTCTTGATTGCCCTTCCCACATTTATTGGTGTATTAAAATGACTGAATATGAACATTAAGGACTCCATGAACCTGGGCTAATGGGAGACTGTAGAGAAAATGAAAAAAGATCCACCGGAGGACATCTTTGGGGGGGCGGGTGGGGAAGATGACTAATGAAGCTAATTAAAAGAAGCATTGAAATCTGCTTTCTACCCTCATTAACAATTAGCAGGGCACTGGCCAGTTTGTACCCTGTGTTTTACCTTAACAACATTCTATTTGCTCTTTGTATATTTAAGTGTTGTAAGGAAATGTGTTTCAATCAAACTGAACATGAGATAAAGGAAAGATGTGGCTTTTGTGATATTCTATCACAAACACTTTTATTGTATCTCTGTAAAATACAATGTATGTATGCATGTAAGTGTTTTTGTCCTAATGTTGCTACTTCCCATGGCAAAAAAAAAAAAAAGAGAAAAAGGAAAAAAAAAGTCAGGCTCATAGCAGCTACTGTGTAGAAATTTTCACCTACTTCTAATTTGCTGAATGAAGAAAAATCTTTTATTTGTGATATTTTCAGAGACATTTGCTCTAGTATGGTGTATTTAAATAATAAAAAAGTAAAACAAAAAACACTGAATTGAGTATGGGTTTTAGAAACTTTGCTTTATTAAAAAAAAAACTACATTCGAAACATTACTCTGAAACTAAGTCTTACATAGTCATTACCTTAATTGTCAGTTACCTTTAAAAGTAGCTTTTTTTTTTCTTTTTTGTCTTATGCCAGTAAAAAACCTGTTAAACTACTACTGTGTTACTCTTGGCAAGGATACAGAGCACTGCTTCAAAATGATCTTTATTTTTCAATGAGATTCTTACTTCTGGTAACAAACAAATATATTACAGTTCATATTGCAGTGAATTATGGTATGTATTATAGGTATTGTGGTCTCTTTCTATCCAGTTCTTTCCCGCAGAACTGTTAGGGGTATGCATGTGTCTGTGAGAGTGCAAACATGAGTGTGTATGTATATACCTTAAGAGGTCAAAGAATAATAATAAAAATAGAAGCAACAAAAGGGCTGTACTTCACGCTGAGCAATAGAATTGAGTGTTCATAAAAAGGGATACAAAAGCTATTCTGATCTGAACAACACAAAGTTGAGTTTGTTGTGGCAAGAGACTTGACTTTTTAAAACTGATAAGGAAAGAAAAACACACTTCCTGGACTATTTCCGAGAGCAAACCGATCTCAAACATGATCTGTCCTCTGGAAGGAAAGAAACAAAAAAGCAAGAAAACTTCCTCTAAGCTTAGAAAGGGAACGACTTCATTTACTGGGTTTTTCCCTTCAGCTACTTATTGGTAGATCTGTGTAGAATAACTTTTGAGAAGAAAAAAAATCCCCACTTTTCATTCTTATAGCAAGAATACTAACGTGATTCTATGACTGTGCATTGAATGCCTTCAGTCAGGAAACTGCAAGCACCTAGAATGTGTGTCTGCTGCAATTCACAGCAAATCAATATTACCAACTCTTTGGCTTTTATCGGAGACTAATACATTTGAAATACATCATCATTATGGTTTTTTTTTAATTCTGTTTTCAAGGAGATGTTCACTGTTTGGTTATGGAGTGAGCTTGACTTACTTTTGTTGTGATGCTGCTACACAAAAAGCTGAATTATAGATTTGTCTGTCTAAACCAACAGCAGATTTTTTTTTTTCAGATCTTACTTCTTGATCTCTAGTATATTGGAGGTCTGCTGAATTTCTTCTTTAACACTTCAGTGCCTGTGCAAAAATTGGACTGTTGCAGAGAAAATAAAATGATGTAGTGTACAGTATCAGACAGTAAAGACAAAAAAACACTCGTATAACATATAAAGTAATAAAACTACTGAAGCTATGTATGTCTTTTTAATTAAATGCACTTACATATATTTTTAAAATAAGTTTGTAAGGTTTTTGAGCTGGCATTAAAGTCTTTAGGTAAGAGTCTTGCAAATTGTGCTGCTTGAATATCTTTGAAAAGACACTTGAAGTCATATGAATATAGAATTCAAGTATTAGTGAGTCTGCAGACATCTTTTTTATATTCTTTAAGTATAAGCACTCAAGGTACCGTGTTTAAATCTAACATGTACAGATTTTTGGTTGTCCAATATAACCTAGAAGTGCTAAGAAGATAGCTAATAACTTCTAGTCGGTAATGTAGCATAGCATTTAGTGATGTAGAGGTTGAAGTTCATTAACGGCTTTAAATAAACTATTATATGACTCGTTTGTAAAGCACAGCTACCTATTTAATAGCTTACTTTAAAAGCATTTCTTAAGTTGCAGACCTATAAGATTACAAATGTCACTCATGTTAGCATAATCCACATGCAAGTGATGAAGCCTTTGCTTTGCTGTGCTAAATTGGAGGAGGACTAATGGAGCTATGAATATACAATAGAACATATTTAAGTAGTATTCTTCCTTTAGGTAAAACACTTTCTTGAAACCAGAGGCATTTCAGACAATAAAACATGCTGTAATGGGGATGTTAGGTGTGGGTAGAAGGCTACTGGAAACACTTAGATTTGTCCATATGTGAAAAATGACTTTTTTTTTTTAAGATCTGTAAAGAGAAACGTGTACTTGTTCACCTTTTATCACATGCATTTGCTAGGCTGAGCCTGAAATACACCTCCTGCATTTAGTGCTGCTGAAAAGTCATACAAATAATCATTCAGTAAGAGCTTCCCTCACTTTCAAAAATGAATGCTGTTAAAAAAATCAAAGGAAATATTACTAATCTGAAATCATCCTGGTGAACCTGGATAAAATGCTCTGTCTATACTGCATCTAAACGTCTCAATCATATAAATTGTCACTCTTATTAATGAAACAATTTTGTAAAAAGATTGCCCTCTAAATGGGTTTAATGTTTTTACCTATCCAGCTGTCTAGTTATGAGATTTACGCATCCTGGCAGGCAGTGGGACATTAAGCCTTTCCAAACCAAATTCTGTTTGCAACAAGATACTGTCTTTTCAGTCCTACATGATTTATCTTTAAATATTTTAACAGGTTATGCAGTATCTTATGAAATATAAAATGAGAATGTCTTACCAAAATGAAGCCTTTGAAATTAAGTCACATCTTTAGAATATTAACCACACTGCGTTTGTCTCAGTTTTTCCCTGTTAGTTAACACAGTTAAAATTTGCATCATCTAATTTTAGGAAAAATACTAAAAAAATAAATAAATCTGATACTAGCATAATGTGACTTGCTAGCAGGCATTTCGAAAGATCATTTTAATTTAAACTTTATATCAAAATTCTTTGGCTGGTATTAGGCGTTAAGCTTTTCCAAGGACCTATGTTCTGAACAGCTTTATTGAAGTAAATGAAATTGAGACCGGGACATGCACGTATATATTTTTTTTAAATATTATATTTCTTCAGTGTGAAATGGTGTGTTCCGGGACTGGTGTCACTGCCTCAGCCTACCCTACATCAACTACCAGATAGCCATCGTTGCTGCTTGTTACTTTTTAGTACCAGGTGTATGCCTATTGTCAGTCCAGCGGAGCCACAGAAGAGCTTATTGCAATTAAATAGCAATTTGTTTCTATGAAACTGCAATTAAAGTATTACTGATCAGCCATTTTAGATTGGCAGTGCTTTGCCTGCATGTTAAGCAGTGAGGAGCTCTCGGTTCATATCCGCGGAGCCTGAGCTGTGAGCGGCAGCGAAGTGCAGCAGCTCGCCTGCGTCCCCGGTCGGGCTGTAGGCACGAGCCCTCGGCCCCGCGCCCCTCAGCACAAGCACGCTGTGGGCAGCAGCAGGCCCGTACCTTGGGCTCGCAGCGTGCGGGGCCTGCAGTTATTGCTGGGTTCTGCTCCCATGTAGGCAGGGATGTGCGCGCTTCCTGGGGGGATGTTTTCCACTTCAGATTGATTCTGTGGCGAATGGACTGCAAGCTGTGGGCCGCAAGCCAATAACGCGCTGCAGGTCCTGACTTGTTGGAGATGTGTAAACAGGGCTACTATAGCTCCTTAATCACAACTAATAAAAGACTAGAAGAAAGCAATCAATTACCCCATAAGTTCTTTGTTTTTGTTTTTGTTTTTTAATAAAAAGCAGGCATATAGCTGACATGGCTGCTATTTTCACGCCTGTACAACAGAATAGGTGAGACAGTTTAAGGCACGCGCACTGTCTTACCGGCTGTGCCCAGGCCTTGGTGGTGGCAGCAGCAGTGGCAGCGGCGGTGGTGGCAGCAGAGATGGTGGCAGCAGAGGTGGTGGCAGCAGAGATGGTGGCAGCAGAGGTGGTGGCAGCGGGCCCTCCCTGGGGACCCAGAGTGCCTCCGGCCCCGTGCAGGGCAGAGCCCGGGGCCGCGTGGCGGCTGCACCTGGGTGACTGCGCATCTGAAATGTAAATGTTCGGTGCAAATTAAAAACTTGTTTGTAAGAACTCAAAGAGGAATTAACTTTGTAGTGGTAATTATATTTCTTAATTATCACCGTATTTTAACAAAGTCTGAGGCACGTTAACTTCAGTTCCTGCATTTTTGCGCGGCGGAGGCTGTAGACATCCTCGTTCCTTTGCCAGAGGGGATGATATCACACCTGTGGCATGCATGAGATAAGCGTGGCTTCGTTTCGCAGCGCTGGTGTCTCTCAGAGATGTTCCTTGGGGGGGGGGGGGGGTGGCCCGTGTCCCACAGCTGCCACGCCATCCCAGCCGGGGGCGGCCAGGCGGGCTGCCGTGCCGGGTGGCAAAGGGGTGGCATGAGTGCCCGCGAGGCGGCCGAGCCAGGCCCCGGCTGGTGGCGAAGGGCAGGGCGATGCCTGCGTGCGAGCCGCCGCGAAACCAGCGCGGCCGACAGCCAGGAGCTCACTCACCCGCTGTGGCTCGGGCCTGTGCCTGAGCCCAGGGCCTGAAACAAGCCCTGTTTGCTGGAGACAGACGAGGCTGTGTTGAAGATTTTTATTTTTTTCCCCCACACTCTGTGGGTATTTTTTAACAAGCCAGGTTCTGTTGTTGTGTTGCCTTTAGCCACATGTCTATAGTTACGTCCACAAAAATGTTTTTTTGGCGTGCAGGGGGCTGTTCGGCTCGATGGTTGGGAAATGATAGCCGTGGGTTTGTGTCTTTGCCTGGTGAGGCACCGCGTGGTGCTCCTTCACCCCTGCTCACTTCTGGCTTCTCTGCTGAAGAGCAAGCAACAGCCTGGCACCCACGGGCTGGGTTTTTGTTATTATTAGTGTTGGTGTTTTTTTTTTTTTTAAGTGAGGCCTCTCAGTGCTACTGTATGAAAAGCAGCAAGCTGCAGAACAGTAGCGAAGTGCAAGCCATACAGAGGCCATGCCACGCTGCGTCAGGGAAGAGGCAAAGGGTCCAGCAACGTCTGCTGGCCCCACAGCAGGGCAGCACCGGAGGAAGGTCCCCGGCCTCTGCAGGCCTGGCCCCGCAAAGGGATGGGGCTTTCAAACAGCAAAGCACGCACACCTGGGATGGCTAGAAATTTTAAACGGTGCTGAATAACCTTCAAAAAATATGAGCTTTGAGCTTTAACTTCTCTTGTACTTACTGGTCAAACACAGGTCTCTCAGCGCACTGTGCCATGTTGTTCCCATCGCTCCCGCATTTTAACAACCATTTTATTTGTTTATATCTGTTCCCTGCCACGTTAGATGTACACCCCAACTGACAAAAACACTGAGTTTGAAAACTGAATTATTTTTAAACAGTTAAACAATGTTAAAAAAAAAAAAAAGTATTTTGCTTAGTCACTGCTATATACTTCAGTTAAAAAAAAAAAAAAAAAGAAAAGCTCAACAATTTTGCTGAAACAGTCCTTCAGTCCTTCAAACCACGGCATTAAGACCAAAACTAAGCTTGAGAAATTCCTGCCCCAAAGGAACTGAGAGAGAGAGCATGACAGTGGAGAGAAAGTGGACCTTTTGAAAGGAGTTAGTCTCTCCAGTGAGGTCCTGGACCCCAAGACCCTGCCCGTGAGAGCATCAGCTGCACTACCAAGCACAGCAAAGGCAGCAGCACACAAGGCAACCGTGCAGACGGCGTCAGCCCTGGTGCTTCTCGGTGTCGGGGAGCAGGGCACAGCCCAGTCCCCGCTGCTGCTGGCTGTGTCCCTTGCTTTCACGGGAGTGGTGGCTGTCGAAGCACTCCGTGCCGTGCAGCCGGGTTCCTCTGCAGCCAGCACAGCCGCTGTTTTTTTCCTGCGTTGTTGGAATAAGCTGTTAATTACATTTTGAACTATCCATGCACTTTTCCTCTTAGGGGATCTTTCAAGCGAGCCTTCCACTAACAACGTCGGTGGTTCGCCGAAACCTCTTGGAATAATCATCGGTTCCATTGAACTTCTGCCAGTTGTTTTGTTAAACTAAATGGAGAGAACAGGGCCTATATTCTTTCTCGAAACGGAAGAGATTGCCCTGTGATTTGGGGAAATCTTGATTGCTTACAGAAGAATAAATGAACAAGGCAGATATTAACTTTACACCTGACTTCAATTTCTTTGAGAAGCAGCGGAGAAATGTCCAGTAGGAGGAAAAAGATCCAGCTAGAACTCATAAGCTAGCCAATAATAGTCTAATTTTATTGTGCTGTAAAATCATCAGCTGCTTATAGAAAACAAAGGGGCAAGGAACGCAGTATTTGTCTTTTATTCTTACAAAAAAACTTGAGATCAAACAGCCTCTAAAAGACTGAGCTGATATGCATCCGACTTACGTATTTTTTTGATATCCTCTGATAGTCATTCCACTGATGTATTTGATAGGTAATTATATCAGCCATAGCAAGATGCTGATACGAAATAGTGGAAGACTTCAGTGTTTTGCCATAAAGCTTATACCCCTTGTTATTGAACTCCCATCAGACTTGGGATCTGCAGCAATCATTTGAAAGCTGTAGCTGGTATTTTTGTGCTTATGCCACATTTAAAAATTATTATTCTTGCTTCATCAGTTAGTCTTTTTAGATGGCTTGAAAAAAAACATATTGCAAATGAGCTACTATTCTTATTTGTTGTTTTAAGAAGGGTAAGCACTGGAGTATTCAAATGGAACAGATTATACCTTTAATTACATCCAAACAGGATGCTGAGCTGATTTTTCTATTTTCCGTTTAATTGCTATAGTTCAAAAAGATATTGCAAATTTGTAAATGAATTATTTAAGCATAGCCTTCTGGCCTCTGTGTTTAGGAAAGAGACCAGAAGATGAAGAAGAAGGAAAAAAAAATAATTTATAGGGCAATATTGCCACTTGCATCTTTAAAAAAATGTTTGAACTTCTTGGGGAGGCGTTTGAGCTAGATGATGTTGCATGCTTTCTGGGAGCATTCAGTGACTGCCACGGGGTTTGTTTGCATCCCTCCCCCCTGAGGGAAGCCCCGCGTGTGCTGTGGGTGGCAAAGTGCTGTTCTTCTCCAACCTGCTTACCAGCGAGCATGCCACTTCACCGATGCGATCCCAACCAGCCACCGCTTTTGTGGATGTGCTTGATCTCCATTTTCCTACATGCAAAATGAGAATAATGAAAGCAAACACAATTCATCACTTCTTAAACTAAATATATTTCCATTTTTGTTTGCATGTGCATGTGCATATATCACTCACCGTATATATTTAGAATATGTACTGTGACATTACAGCCAGTGATAAATCCTACTCGCTTACTGTATGTGTTATTTGCTGCAACATTAAGCTCAGTAAGAATTTTATATGTAACTTGTACCAAAACTAAATATATTGTGGAATTGATGCGCAGTTGTAAACAAGAGCATAACTTCCCGATTCAACACAGTTGAAGGTGGCAGCTTGTGTGGCAATTCTTTTATAAACAACTGCAGACTTTCCAAAGAATAAGTCAGTTAATTACATTTTTAATGATGTTTTTAGAAAATAGCATTCTTGGTGGAGGGAAACCTATAACACCAACACAAAGAAGTAAACCTAGAGCTTGTACTGAATCAAGAAATGCCGTGGGGGAAAAAATGGATTTGTGCTGGGCCCAGGTCTTTTGCTCCCCTGCCTTTTTTTCTTTCTATTGAAAGTGTCCATGTAGAGGAGTTTTTATAGCTCTGGTAGTTTCAGAGCAAGATGACACTGCCAGAATCTTTTTCTTTTCTTCTTCCTTTTTTTTTTTTTTTTAATGTGTATGTGTGGATTATCTTATTTCATTATTTTCAATAGTGCTAAGTATGCGCTACCCACTTAGAGAGCTGATGCCGTGCATAGCAAAGCTCAAGATGTCCTCTTAAATACGCACAGCTTATGCAAGGCCGTGACATGAGCAGGCTTTAACCACTAGCAGCGTTGGCAGCTCTGAAGGGCTGATATGATACAGCCTTGCCGAGACATCACGGGTAGCATGGGGAGATCCAGGGAGAAGCTGAAACAGACAGAGTAAGAGCAGTACACAACTTTTATTGATGAAGTTCAGGGGAAAGAGGCACCAGGGGCAGCTGTATTAATCCCGTAATAACTTGAAATATAATCAGGCCATTGCTGCAGGGATGGGTAGGATGGGAGGGAGGTGGAGGTGTCAGGGTTTAAGTTCACAGGTTTTCCCAGTTCATTAAAAAGTGAATCAATCAGAGAAGCGGGCTTGCTTTTCAAAGGGCTGGCAACGGCGAGCGGCTTCGGCCATCGGGAGGCAGGCAGCCGCGGGAGCTCGGCAGGCATCAGGCTCGGCAGCCGGCTGTGTTTTGCCCTGCTCGAGCCAGTAAAACGTGTTATAATGTGCTAGGGGAGATTCTGGCTGGATTTTGAGGACTTAAAAGCCAGGCAGGGTTGGTGCTGTGGGCCATAGAAAGGTGACGCTGATAGATGTTTATAAAGGGGGGAAAAAAAAAAAAAGTTTTGTTTTATGTTTTCTGGAGTGGTGGTTTTACCAGCAGGCAAACAGGCAGAAGGAGCCTGCCTACAGGACCCCTCTTTGTAGGCAGCTGGTATAGTAATTAGCTCATTACTATTAATTTTTGCCATCCCCGGACGGATCAGTGACGTATTCAAGAACAAAAAAAAAAAACCAAAAAAACACAGAACTTCATAATATCTGTAGCTGGCGCTTCTTGCATCCTTTTGTTTAAGCTGGTGCATGTACGCAGAGCGGGAAGCAGCCTCAGAGCGAGATGCTCATACCCACAGGCGCTCAGAGGTTTAGGACAGAATGCCCTACATTTAAATAGGATTCATTACTTTTTAATTACTGCACAGTCCAAGAGGACTCAATGAGCATACATGGTTGTCCAAACTAGTGTGATGTGCTTGGTCACCAGTGGTAGGGACGCGAGTTTTGTCACTGGCCTGCACCTCACGCACAGCTGGGACACTGGCAGAAGGTGTTTGCGTACAACCTCAGACCAGTGCTGAGAAGATGGTAATAAAAGACAAGCGTCATGTGGATGGCTGACATGGGCAGAAAAACCTTACGCTATGGGTGGTCCCCCTGATCGCTGGAGGAGCTGCATGCAGAGCAGCAGCTCTCTCTAGCAGTAATGTAACGTTCAATGTCACACTAAGAAAGGTAGGCTTTTTTCACTGAGAGGTAGGCTTTTTTTTTTTTTTTTTTTTGCCAGTGCTTGCTTCTAAGTCATTTCAGAATTCCAAGAAGTCAGTAACAATTTGAAAAACCCAATGTAGCTGTTTTTCTGCCACTCTTCAAGGCAGGCAAGGTTTGGCAAGGGCATATTTTAATCTCACCCACCCAGCTTCACTGCACGTTACTTTGGGC